>NC_057854.1:16345000-17595000 GCF_015237465.2 Chelonia mydas | reverse complement strand
CACACTCTTCTTTGATCTACACTTTTCTTCAGGAATGTGCATGGTTACATCCATTTGAGATGGAGATATGGATGCTGCAGTAGCTGCCAGGTCACCTGCACTCTGACTAACTGGAAGATCAGGCATCTCCTCACCACTCACATCCTCACTGGGTCCGGAAGGCTCACCGTGAACATTTGTGTCTATGTATCTCAGGAGAGCTCCTTCCTGCTTAGACAGAAAAGCTTCCTTTGCTTGCTTTCTTTTTCTTAATGCTGCTCCAGAGGGGTGTTTTCTTCTTTCACTCATGACTGCTGTTCTGTGCCAGCTATAGTGGCTCTCAACACTCAGTTGAAGGGGACAAATAAGTAGCCTGGTAGCAGGGCCTGAGTGAGGGAAGGTATCAGCGTCTTAAGGGCCTAACTGGCTCCTACTACTTCAGTTGACTGCCTGTTCTCCTCAAGTGAGTTCAGGGGAGCAGCAGGAAAGAGAAAGCTCCCTGAGAAGCTGGTGTTAATCAGTCCAGGCTCCTGGGGGTGCTAGAGAGGTACATAAGAGGCTCCTGTTCCTCTTGCTCCCCGCAGCTCCTGCTGTTTTCTGTTATTCCTTCTCACCTTTTCTCCTGCCTGCCTGTTATGTCTCTTGTGCCCTCCTTCCTCCAGCACAGCACTCCACCAGGTCTGTGCATCTAGAGCAGAGAGAATACATATGCACCAGCAGCAGACACAATTTTCTACACTCTGGGTCCTAGTGGCGCCCTCCCCCCACACAGTCTGGCACCTGAGGTGGTTGCCTCAGTTCGCCTCCTGGTAAGGCCAGCCCTGTAGTTCATCATTACTTTCTTTGGAAACTTTTGTATAACCCCTGTAAAAGGTTGACAACATCAATGAATACCATGTGTGGATTGAAGGCAATATTTTTCCCTAAGCAAAGAATTTGCATGCTGTTTTATTTACCCTCAATGCTTTTTATAAATATAGTCTATCTCATCCTGAAGCTTTCATGCTCTTGTCACTTCAGGAGGCTTTATAACGCTGAACTGTCTTCAATCTGGTTGGGTTAGAGTAAAGCTCTTCTTAAAACTTTTATCTCTGCTAATTATCTGTGTCCTATCAGAGCCTCTGTATGGTTTATAGCTGTTAAATATATGTAAACACATTGCCCTGCACTTTTTCAAACTGTATAGTTTGACATTTTACGATATTGGAAGTAACTAATAATATATGACCTTTATGTACTAGCTACTTTCATAATTATGATCGTGTATAGTGTACATAGCTTTCGGGTGACATCCTTCCTTAAGTCAGATGTTAGTGGGTAAAGAACAGGGCACTTCTAGAATTTTTCTATGTGTTTTTCGCCTTGATTAAATTTCATGTGCTACAGATTTGTGGGCTGGGTTAGAGCTGTCCAAAATAAAGAATATACAATTACTTTGTAAGTTAATATTTCTTGTGCAATCAGGAAAAAAAGCCCTCCTCTTCCCCACAGTATAACAATGGCTCCATTTTCAATTTAGTGTTTAGTGTTTTTTAGTGTTTGTGAGAAAAATACCATCCATGGCTGTCATTAACGTAGATAGTCAAGTATCTAATTTTATACATCTCCATATGGTTTGTGTCAGATCGGATATAACATCCTGAATAGAAGGTATCAGTGTTATTTCTTTTGTCAAAAAAGTTCAGGCAGGTCAAAGAGAAAAAAATCCACCAGTATACTATACAAAGAGAGGATATCACATCTCATTACCTCTGCTGCAATTTAATCTGAATATTCCAGAGTGACATCTGTTATTTGTCTGCCACAAAATAAACCTGCTGTAGCCAGGTGGACAAAATAAGGACTGAACATTTTAAAGATAGTGGGCCAGATCTTTCACTGGCATAAATCAGTGTAACTCCATTGACTTCATCTGAGGATCTGGCTCAGCGTTAGTAACTTCCAGTCACTGGAGATAGGATGAAGGGTAAGTTCCCTACTTAGCACCATGGCTGCATAGGCAGGACATCTGAAATGGGGCTCAGCCATCTGACTGACCTGGGGACTTAGTTGGGAGCCATACCTGTCACCTCAATGTTAAGATGCACAGGTCAAGGTACTATAAATGCTGTAATAGTGGCTGTGAAATGGCCATGGTGAGATTCCGGGGAGTGGGGTTGTGTTATCTGTTTCTCATAAAAAGAAAAAATTTTTTTTAAGATGATGTCCTGGTGGATTTCCATGAAAGTTGCAAAAGACACAAGTCAAGGCATGTATTGATATTAACATTCATTTTAGGCATGAGTTCTTAGAAGGAGCATGTTTGCTTTTAGTTTATCCATTTCATATATTCTTCCTTATTGTATCACAATAGCTCACCCCTTAAGGGCTGAGGCTAGCTAACCCTGACTCCTAAAGAGGCATACCTGGGGTGGATCAGGGAATTCCTTATAAGGAGCATCAGGAAGCTGCAGGCTGTGGTCTGATAGGAGAAGGAAGTCAGTGCCAGAGCTCCACCCAGAAAGGGCTGGGACTGATGGCATCAGATGGAGCAGATTGGGACAGAGGAAGGGCTCTGTGTGTGGCAGAAGAACCAGAGCTGAGTATGAACTTATGTTTCGGTTGTGGGCTTTATTCTGGGGATTGTCTGAACCATTTTTGTTGTTGTTATTAAACCAGCCCTGGGTGGGGATGCTGTTAGCCCCTTCTTGATGGTCCCTTAAGCACTCCTACCAGAGGCGGGTGCCTGCAAAGTGATCCCAGCCCAGGCCCTAAGGTGGTGCTCAGTAAATGGCAGCTCTGTTACTTATCCATAATATTCCTCTTCTCTAATTCCCAGATCTTAGACCTTCTCCTCACTCCAACTCTTCTCAGTTTGTCCTTTTAGAGCAGCAGTTCTCAAACTGTGGGTCGGTACCCCAGCGTGGATCATGACCCTGTTTTAATGGGGTCGCCAGGGCTGGTGTTAGACTTGCCGGGCCTCGGGGCTGAAGCCAAAATCCGAGCCTCACCACCCAGGGCTGAAGCCCCCAGGCTTTGCCGCCTCCGAGGATGGCAGGGCTTGGACTTTGGCCCCCCAGCCTAGGGTGGTGGGGCTGGGGCTTCGGTCCCCCATCCCGGAGTCATGTAGTAATTTTTGTTATCAGAAGCGGGTCATGGTGCAATGAAGCTTGAGAAACTGTTTTAGAGTCATCTCCTCCATTCTTTTTATCTCTCTTTACTTTGCTAGTGGTTGAGAATTTTTAATGTATCAGCCGTAACACTCAAAGGTCAAGTTTTGAACTTTGCTCCTTACTAGCAGGGAATGCAGATCTACTTTAGAGACGCTATGAGTGAATGACAATAATGTTTATAGATTGATCTCTGAACCCGTCTCCACTCTAACTCATGGTCCCAGGGACTAACTCACATCACTCAATGAGACTTTCCAAAGGGGAGTGATCTTTAACATGCAAATTGACGTGTGAGAGCCTTCATGGAAAAGCACTAAGCATGGTATTTGAAAGACACTAGAAGACCTTGCTGCTATTAGATTTCAGTGTATTAAACACCTTTTCAAAACTAAGCACTATTGATCATTTCTAGCTCCTGTATGTGACTCTCAATGTAGTGGATTCATCTTTTATAAACTCCCTGTTTATGACACCCCTGCAGTGACACTCAGTATAGCAGGAAAAATCGTGTGGCGCCCCCTCGCTGCCCCCCCCAAAAAAGAACTTTAGAATTATAGAAATGTAGGACTGGAAGGGACCAAGATAGTCATCTAGTCCAGTCCTCTGCGCTGAGGCAAGACTAAAGCCATGTCTACACTATCACTTCTGTGAGCAAAACTTACGTCTCTCAGGGGTGTGAAAAAACATGCCTCTGAGTGATGTACGTTTTGCCGGCATAAGTGGTAGTGTGCACAGGGCTATGTCAGCGGGAGAGCTTCTCCCACCAACATAGCTACCGCGGCTCGTTGCTGGTGGTTTAATGATGTTGATGGGAGAGCTCTCTCCCATCAGCATAGAGCGGCTACATGAGAGATCTTACGTGGCGCAGCTGCATTGGTACAGCTGTGCGGCTGTAAACTCTCTAGTGTTGACATGGCCTTAGTTTTATCTTGACTACCCCTGAAATGTGTTTTGTCTAACCTGTTCTTAAAAATCTCCAATGACAGAGATTCTACAACCTCCCTAGGTAATTTGTTCCAGTGCTTTACTACCATTAGGAAGTTTTCCCTAATGTCTCCAACCTAAATCTACCTTGCTGCAATTTAAACCCATTAATTCTTGTCCTGTCCTCAGTGGTTAAGGAGAATTTATCACCCTCTTCTTATTGTAACTTTTCTGCCAGGTGGAGTCGACAGCAACAAGGGCCAGGTTCTATATCTAGGGGTTCCTCTTAACAATACAAAACAGAACCGGCATGAGCCCCTACTCAGTAATCTGGGAAAATTTAACACCACCCCAGCTGCCTGAGAGGCAGTACTTCCCCACTTGCAAGCATAACAGAAGAGAACTTTTATTAGAAGGGAAAAGGAACCAAGCATTACTTTGGGAAAACACCACAACCACATTCTAAAGCATGTGATCATAAGCAAGACCGACCACACAGTGAATTGTGGGGGTTTCCCACCTTGCGAAAGTCTTAATGAATGAATGTCCCTTTAACTCATTGCATGAATGAATGTCCCTCCCTCATTGCATCCCACTCAGTTGGCTATCCTTGGTTAGTGAAGACCCAGAGTTCAGAGGTGTGTTCTGAGGGGTTCACCTCTCACCCTGGGACTTTGGGGCATGGAACGACTCTACTGCTGCCTCTGCAACTGGCTCACACCTGCGGCATCTCTTTGCCACTTGTTTCTCTGCCACTGCTGGCCACTCTTTCTGCTGTCGCTGTGTTTTTTGCTGCTGCTTCCACAATATCCTGTTCTGACACTTAACCCAGCTCTTAGTGATTTCAGTGGGTAGCGGGAAACTTCACAACCAGTGCAGTCTCTGCATTGTCTCTCTTTGTCTCCACACAAGGTCTAAGGCTTTTCCCCTAGATCTGCTCAGCAGGGAGGACAGCTCTAGGAATCACTAACCAGAAAGAAGGTCTGAATTGAGTCTAATCAGCTCTGGCATTAAATTTTGGAGAGGAGCAGGTCAAATAGAGTCTAAGACTTTTTAGGCAGAGTCCACACCAGCAGGTAGAAACACCTGTCCCCACCCACTCTGAACTTCGCTGGGATGTGGCATCCCTACGCCCTGCTTATCAAGTGAGGTGCTGTTCAGGGTGACCCCCTCACTCAGGGCAGGCTAAGCACAGTTCTGCTGCCCTTCACTCGTACAATAAAGATAACATTTCATTACCCCTGCATTCAAATACCAGAATGATTTGTTAACCCCAAACAAGCCAAAATTGATCATTTTGGCAAAGCAACTCCATCTGCTGCACACCTAGGCAGAGTAGGCATGTCTATGCGACTACGGTCTGTTCCTGAAGTCTTTTCCCCCAGCTCATCATTGGATGTCACGGGAGAGCTCATTCAGACTGTGCTTATATTTATAACCACCCTGTATGTTCTTGAAGACTAGGCTCTCCAGACTAAACAAACCCCGTTTTTTCAGGTTTCAGAGTAACAGCCGTGTTAGTCTGTATTCGCAAAAAGAAAAGGAGTACTTGTGGCACCTTAGAGACTAACCAATTTATTTGAGCATAAGCTTTCGTGAGCTACAGCTCACTTCATCGGATGCATACTGTGGAAACTGCAGAAGACATTATATACACAGACACCATGAAACAATACCTCTCCCACCCCACTCTCCTGCTGGTAATAGCTTATCTAAAGTGATCACTCTCCTTACAATGTGTATAATAATCAAGTTGGGCCATTTCCAGCACAAATCCAGGTTTTCTCACCCTCCGCCCCCCCCCCCCCACAAACTCACTCTCCTGCTGGTAATAGCCCATCCAAAGTGATCACTCTCCTTACAATGTGTATGATAATCAAGTTGGGCCATTTCCAGCACAAATCCAGGTTTTCTCACCCCCTCCCCCCCTTTTTTCAAAAAACCACACACACAAACTCACTGTCCTGCTGGTAATAGCTTATCCAAAGTGACCACTCTCCTTACAATGTGTATGAAAATCAAGGTGGGCCATTTCCAGCACAAATCCAGGTTTTCTCACCCCCCCCCCCCCCCCCCCAAAAACACACACACACAAACTCACTCTCCTGCTGGTAATAGCTTATCCAAAGTGACCACTCTCCCTACAATGTGCATGATAATCAAGGTGGGCCATTTCCAGCACAAATCCAGGTTTTCTCACCCCCCCACCCCCATACACACACAAACTCACTCTCCTGCTGGTAATAGCTCATCCAAACTGACCACTCTCCTTACACTTTCTCCTTTTTCCCGTTTTTTCAATCTCCTCCCCCCACCCCCTCCCATAGGTCATGTTTTCCTGAGCTTCAGTCGTTTCTGTTGCTCTCCTCTACACTGTGTCCATGAATTTCCTGGAGTGTGCTGGACACAGTGTTCCTGCTAATATATCCCAGAATGATGATCACCTTTTTTTTGTGTGAAACAGCATTACATTGTGTTGACCCATATTTAGTCTGTTATCCACTACACTCCCCAGATCCTTTTCTGCAGCACTCCTTCCTATGCAGTCATTTCCATTTTGTATTTGTGCAATTGTGCAACTTTACTCTGATAATAAGATGTAGCATTTTACCTTTTCCAAGTATTGTGTTAGCAGTAGGTCCTTTTGCAGAAGGAAGCTTTTATTTCAACAAAAAAAGTGGGTTTTTTTTTGTTTTTGTTTTTTAAACGTCTTTTTTGCTTATGACACTGGACTAAGGAGAAATGTGCATTTGGTTCCTGGCTCTGTGATCAGACATCACAGAACATGTAACGGTGCAACATTCACGAATTGTGGAGTTCTTACCCATTTGTTGTTGTTTGTTTGTACTAGGGTAGTGCCCAGCAGGTCTTCTTGTGTAACTGAGTGTGATTGATTGATTTTTTTTATCCTCCATAAAATGGGAATAAAAACACCTTCACAGCGGCATTGAGTCTAAACTAATTAATGCTTGTATAGCTCGTTGATAGTCTCAGGTAGGAGGTGCCTTGAAAGGTCTAACACCTCAAGTCACTAGTGCTCCAGCAGGATATGTTTTTTGCCTTCCTTGGCCTGGCTTAGCCTTAAGGGAGGCATAATTGAGTTCTGTGGTATGGAAAATGCATTATTAGACTCCAGCAGTCAAAGTACTGAAAGTTAGCCCTGATGAAAGTCTGAGTCCCCACACTAGCAATCTGCACATTCTTGTTCATATCCACATCTAGTTCACTTCTTGTGAACTTTTTTGCTTTATCTGGAACTTTATCAGGATTTTGTTCAGTGTATTTTGAGTCTGAAGGGATTTTGAAAATGGTCTGCAGTTGGAGACATTTGAATTATAGTAAAATTGGGAAATTTCTAACATATAAATAAGTGTATGTTTGAGTGAAATATGAGGGTATATATGTGAAGTATCAGGGGTTAGCCATGTTAGTCTGTATCCACAAAAACAACAAGGAGTCCGATGGAACCTTGAAGACTAACAGATTTATATGAGCATAAGCTTTTCTTGCATCTGAAGAAGTGGGGTTTTTACCCACAAAAGCTTATGCTCATATAAATCTGTTAGTCTTCAGGGTGCCACCGGACTCCTTGATGTTTTTATGAGGGCATATGTGCATAATAAAGTTGGTTGGAAAATGGCATTTTCTGGAGGAAATTGAAGGAAAATTTTTCATTTTTTTTCAAAGAAATTTAATGGAAATTTTCTGTTGTGGAGGGGAGTAGTTTTCAAAATAAAAAAAAAACTTTAAAAAACCAGGCAACTTCAAGCAAAATGAAAATTGCCCACAACAATTCATTTAGAAATAAAAGCATTTTTGTCAAAACAACATTCTGAGAATATATTTTTGACCAGCTCTAGCTCATAGGCAGATAAAAGTATGTGCGCATACAGCAATTGGTGAATCTAAACACTTATACAGTTTCAAGATCAGATACCAAGGTGATGGGTGCAATAGAAAACATAGAAAGATGATTTTTATGAAGACTGCAGACTCCCTAGTTGGCAGGAACCATTAATGCTTAACTGCTATTACCCAAGTCCTTTTCCAGAGCTGTTCTGTGTTAAAACTGCAAGGTGCAAGAGGATGATTTAGCCCCTCGTATCCTGGTGACTGATACAATAATTTTATTTTAAATGTTTCCATAGTAATTTTGGTCTATAAGCACAAAAGGTATTCTGGTCCGCTTGTCTTATTATTCTTATATATACATAAATATGAAATGAATCCATCATGAAATAGTTCAGCACTTCCAATTAATTTTAATGGTCTGCTAGTTTTAACTTCATTGGATCAGAGCCTGGGAATTGAGAAGTAGTTCAGCTTTTTAATAAACTCTTACTAATCTTGTTCTAAGTATTGCTCATGATTTATCAGATTCATGCTAAAGAAGAACTTACTATATCAATTTACCCTGACAGTATGTGTCTCTGATGTTTAATATAATTAATAAGGAAACATTTGCACAGAGCGTGGAGCTGCCAGAATGGTACAGGGCTGCCACTATGGCAGAAAGTTAATAGCCTTGAAAGAAATTATTGCTCCAGGGCAACTGAGGAAAGGTGACATCAGAAGAATGGCTTTTGGATTTTTAGGAACCTCTTTCCACTTAGTTACTTCATACATCTCGCTTGACAGGATTGCCTGTGACATGATCCAACCCTTTATATGAAAACGAGAAGATACAATTGAGTTGCACTAAGTACCTAATAAAATGTCTTAGGGGAAAAATATCTACCCATATTTTCAGGATCCGTTTTCATTCTCTCTCACTCACACATGCACTAGAAAGATGGTTCCTTTGATTTCACTTGAGCTAACAGCTATTTCCCCCACTACTTTGACTGAAGACTATATCTTTGTTCCATCCATGGTAAACTTGCTACTCCATACAGAGTCATTAAGTTGTCAGTCTCTTTTTTCCCCCCCAGACCGTCTTTCAAGGTTTATTCTGCTCTTTGTTCAAGTCCTCTCCCTCCTTTTCTCTTGCCTCTTTTTTTGCCCTGTCTCTCTGCTTTGAATCCTGTGTGTCACAGAGTGGCTGGCTTCTTTAATGGGAAAATGGGGCCTCCACCCGACCAGGGACAAGGTGGCCTCACCTCTCCAGGTGGGTAATAATGAATAAGGTAATGTGATTAACTGAGGCCAGGCCTGGCAATATAAAGGAGGTCTAGAGTCTGCAGTAGTGCCTGGGAGAGGGAACTTGAGTGGGAACCTAATGCACCAAATAGGCAGGGCTGGGAGTACCTGGCAGGTGGGACGTGTCAGATGGCTAGAGAAAGCAGCTGCAGGGAACAAAGGGACAGTTTGAACTGAACCCAGGTCTAGGAAGGAGAACTGGATACTCCTGACTTAGGAAGAGTAAGGAGCTTGAGAGACAGCCAGAGTTTGAAACAAGGTAACAGTGAGATAATTGATTGACATAATAAACAGTGGTGTCACAGTTCCAGGAGTGAACCCACTGAGTATGAAACATGTTCAGTTGTATAGCCAGCAAATAGTAGGTAAATCTAAAAGGTGGAAAAGGATATGGATGGAGCAGCAGAAGGAGACACAGCTCAAATTTGGAGGTTGGGAGGGGTAACAGTCTTTGGGTTTTATCAAGTCAGGATTGAATGGGAGGGTGGATTTATCTAAACTGATCTGGACCTAAACAGATAGTTTGATATAGGTTAGGGAATGGACATAACTTTTATTTAATGTCCCCTACATCATTAATCCATGCTCCTTACTGACCACAATTGATATGTGGAACATCTTGCCACAAGAGATCAACTCTCCTATTTCAGATCAGAAATCATTAAATCAACCTCCAATTAATGGGCACTCGGAGGAAACTTTTCCTGTGGGTAGGTGTTCCTACTCCAGAGTTTCTTATATCATCCTCTGAAGTATCTTGTTGGTGACAAGGTAACAAACTAGCTGGGCACTGGTCTGATTTAACAGAGCATATCTCAGGTTCTTGCTTTCCCTTTGAAATTGGCTGCTATCAACTGCTGGAAGTCTTTCTTCATCAAAATTCTATTTCTTGTGTGATTCTTTTTCTAACACCTACTGTCACTATCAAGCTTAGCTGTTTAGCTCATTGGTCAGTGCTGTGTATTGCCACCTTGAGGGAAGGGCAACTTCATTCCCTAGACTTGCTGTCACTTCCAGGGCTAGTACAGCGTTTGGGAGCTCTGCATGCAGAATTAGTATGGTTGGGATAAAGACAATAACTTGTATCACTCAGCAGGATCCCTTGTAGCCTATTAAAAGAGCAGTGTTGGTGAGGACTCTTCCCCCTTCCCCCCCAAAGCACAGGGGATTAGACTGATGGATGGGGAACACAGTAAAAGGTAAAAAGCTGGTGATGGGGAGGGAAGGGACACTGCTAGGCTCTCTGCTGTGGATGCACAGGCCTTCCTGAGAAGGAAGGGTGGATCTTCTGTTGGTATCCTTATACGATAATGGTGTGCATTTATACATTGGATTTTACCTGAGGATCTCAGAATCCTTTATAACATTAAATAAATTCTCACAACATTTCTCTGAGGCAGTCAAAGGGTACAGGAGAACTCTTCACCCACTGCTGAAATGCATCCACCTCTTAACAGGGCTCAGCAGCACAACACAATAGTTCAGGGCAGAAAGTGAAGTGCACTGCCCCAGATTGAAACCATAATAGGAATTTACATGAGGCAGAATGAAATAGCTGGAGTTGGAATTTGCCCAGGGCACCAGGAGTAAGCCCCCTATGAAAAAATACCAGAGGATCTTTAAGGCAACAAGCAGTCAGGACCTCAATGGGTACATCTACATTGCAATTAAAAACCCACGGCTGGCTGATGCCAGCTCACTCTGGTTCACTGGGCTTAGGCTAAGGGGCTGTTTAATTGTAGTGTAGATGTTCATGCTCAGGCTGGAGCCCAGACTCTAGAACCCTGTGCGGGTCCCAGACCTTGGGCTGGAGGCCAAGCATCTACACTGCAATTAAACAGCCCCTTAGCCCAAGACAGCTGGCACAGGCCAGCCATAGGTGTCTAAGTGCAATGTAGACACACTCAGTGTTGCATCTCAGGTGAAGTCAGCACCTATGCTCTCCTCCCACAGCATGAGGGTCTAATACTGATTCCAAAGGAAGAGTGGCCACCAACTGTGCTTCCTCCAGTGCTTAGGTGTAACTCCTAGGGAGGTCTCCCATCCAAGAGCTTACCCAGACCAACCCTGTTCACTTAGACAAGGTGGGTGAGGTGTAACATCTTTGTATTGGACCAACTTCTGTTGGTGAGAGAGACAAGGTTTCGAGCTTACACTAGAGCTCTTCTTCAGGCCTCAAGAAGAGCTTTGTGTAAGCTTCACTCTTTCACCAACAGAAGTTGGCCCAATAAAAAGAAGTTACACCTCACCCACTTGTCTCTCTCATTTCCTGGGACCAACACAGCTACAGCAGCATTGCATATGCCTGTTGAGTTTGTGAGATCAGAGAGGGGTCCTAGCATACGGTGTTATGCTGCCGGCAGGTGACAGCACATTATGTAACTAGTGAAGATGATTCAGGTGCAAGGTAGTGGAAGTGAGAGTTTGACTTGTGCCTGGTAAACCGAGGCAGTAAATTCCAATTTTCACGTGCCCTTGCTTGCTGTGCAGATGGAGCCCAGATCTTCACCCTGTTGGTTTGGGTTTGAGTCTGGTTGTTGCCGTGATGAAACAGCATTAGAATTTCCAGCATCTGTTTCCTGGCGATAGTATTATTACGCTCCTGCTCGCCATCCCGCAAAGCTCATTCACTGCTTCCCCAACTCCCTTCAGCTGCTGCTTTAAACTTACTTCACACCTGCTCTAGCAATCTGTGGGACAGACACATCTCAGCAAAGCAAACAAAAGCACTGTGATAACAAGCCTCCAGGCTAAGAAGCAGCAAGTGTTTTCTAATCCATATTGCAGCTGGCTAAATTGTAAGGCGACCATCATTCTGTGGCTCTTCAATTACAGGTTTAAAATTGCAACAATGGCCAAAGTTATCTTTTTTATTTTAATTTGTTGGATTTAAAAGGGGGGGAGAGTGAGGAAATGCATCTGGAATGGCTTGATGCATACTATGCCTTTATCACCCGTTTCAGGAGGTGGCCCTCTTAGCACCCAAGCTGTGCCACTGGCAGGCATGAATTATTAGGTAGGTTTTATATACACGTCCAACTAAAATAAATATGCTGGAAGCATATTGTCTGTGCATCCTGGATGCAGTGTCTGTGTAAACATAGCTCCGAAAAAAAAAGTGCTAAAGGAATCCATTTCAGACTGAAAGAGAAAAGAGCACCAGCAAACTCTCCAACAAAAAAAAAAAAAGCAGTTTTGTTTTATAGTTCCCCAGCAATGAAAATATTAAATTCTCAAATCCCTGTCTGCCTATCCCAAGCAGACCCTCCCCCCACAAAAGGAAAATGTGCCAGAGACTCTGAAATCCAATAAGTACTTAGCTATGGCTACCAGTCTTATGAGGAAGGTGCTGAGAAGATACGATAGTGATGGGCTGCAGTATAAGCTATAAACGCTAAGCTAGATGGAAAGAAAGCTTGTGTGTAACATTTAAATTAGAATTCTTTTTTAAAGGCTGAGGCTTATGAAGTGAGAGAGGTGTCCAAATTCCACCCTGGACACTCATATCTGTGTTTAGCTAAGTGCCAACCTGAGCCATTGAAATTGGAATATATCTGACTTAGGCCCCAAATTCGAACCCTGGAGTCCTCTGACAGCAACATCCAGCTAGGTTAGATCTTGTAGTAGAGCTGTCCAGAAAATGGAATTCCTGTTTTTCAGAATTTCTCAGAATTTTTTCAATTTTTCAGAATATTTTATCAGTCTCAATCGAGACAAAAAGCCCCAAACGGAATCTTTTCCTCAGAACTGAAATTCTGCAATATTTATTTTTAGAAACACCAAAATGTTCCTGCAGTGGGAATGTTTCAGTATTTCCAAAATGAAAAATGCTCTACGGGATCCCTAGGCTGTCCAATTCCCAGGTTCCCGAGGCTGCTGGCTCCCTAGTTGTTGAGCAGCTGGGGAGGTCATCCACCTGCCAGATGGGCAGCCCAGGGATCTGGCAGCTGGGGTTTTTTCAGCAGCTGGAAGGTGCTGATGTGGCTCCTGTCCCAGATGGTCAATGGAGGTGGGGAAAGGCTACCTGGTGCCCCAGTGCCATGGTCCAAGAGGGAATGGTCTGCAGGGGAACTTGGCATGGTTTGTAGCCTAGGCAGTCCAAATGGCCTTTGCAGCCCTCGAGGCAGGCTCTGAGGAAAGCAGGGACTCCAGGAAGCTGGGCAGGCTGGCAGAAAACCAGGCGGGCAGGTTAGTTGGTTGGTTGGCCTCCCTGCCTGGTTTCCTTTTCAGAGGAATCCTGTCCTATGGGATGTGTTGAATCTGTAGAATCTCAGCCTTCTCTGATGATGGAAAAATTTCCACCAGCTCCAACTTGTAGTAATGCTAATCTTAGCTTTCAGTGCTTTACAACAGAATACATACAGAGGGATTGGATTACTTCTAAAATGTAGCCAAGGAGCGGAGGGGAGATTAAACACAGATTTGAATACAATTTTTACTGTTCTTTCCCCCATCCAAATTGAATTAACCCTCGACTAGGAAGTTCTTAGGATCACAGTGTGAAAAGTCATTTCTCCTTCCCCAAATGTGCTGTCTCCTTCTCTCTTGTAGTTGTCATCTCTTGTTCTCGCTGTACCATTTCTCCATCGAAACTTGCGGTTTCTGACGCTAATGTGTCCGATGGGGAGGGCAGGCTCCTGAGGCTCTGCAGTGCTGCCCTGGTTCTAATGTTGCTGCTCCAGCCCGAACCCTTTCCTCCTGGGGAGCTGAGGCTTTTTCAGAATAAAAGGTCTTAGGAAGGAGCAGTTATTTAGCCAGCACATACAGAAGATGCTGCCTGACAGTGGAAGGAAGGGAAACTTTGGTCCAGGGCCATGCGGTAAATACCCTAATTTTACAAAAAGTGCCATGGGACCTTTAAACACTGAGATCCTGTGTATTGTCTGAGAATGTTAAAAGTCTAACTTCAAAGACTTAGGAGCAGTGTTCCCTTACATGGCTTGGATGACATTGATATGTCGTAACAGACTGATCTTAAAGGTGGCATTGCTAGTACTTACTGTACTTCCTCTCATACATGATGATAATCTCTCTCTCCCCGCACCTCCCCCCCAGCTCTATTGTACGAGGAGCATACATGGAATAAACAAATCCTAAGACATGCAAGTTCCCATTCAAATACAGCTTCTTAAATCTCTCAGGATAACAAGTATCTTTTATCCCTTTGCGCTACACTTTCTTGATCTCACATTCTTGCAGAGAAGGTGACACCTTACTTCCAATTTAATTGATTTGGGCTAGTATCACAAATGAGTGTGGGAATGGAGCATAGAACTGAGATCATTACTAAATGTGCAATGAACCTAGAAATGTCTGGGGCAGGCCTACATATTTTGAGTGACACCTCAAAGCTGGCATTCTATGTTACAGACCATCTTTGGACACAGTTATTTAAACAGGATCCAGAAACATGCTTGCCCTGCAAAATCATTAGGGACCACTGCACAGACCCTTCTTCCCACACTACTGCTTCATCTTCCTTTCTCTGTCCCTCAAACAGACCTTTATTCCTCATCTTTCCCAGCCTCCCTGCTTTCTCACTATATGTGCTATATTTTGGTCCCTTATGGGGATCCATTTATCCTTCTTTTATGTACAATGTGTGTCCAGAAAAACAAATTTTGGAAGCAGAGCACAATACACTTAGTCTCCATTTTCATATCCTGGCATTTCCTGAAAGGTCTGTGGATGGACTACTGTGTAGTTGAGTGAATAAACTTACGTGCTCTGTCCATATACCTGGAGGAGGGGGTTGGGGGAATTTGAAGTCATTGCACAGAAAAGTGACTGAAAATCAATCAACTCAGATAGATGTAAAGAGCTCACTGGGGAAATGCAGTCAGGCAAGTCCATCCTGAACTACTTACGCTATTACAATGGAGGCAAAAATTCCCACTAGTTTGATTGTCTTCAGGGCACCCCTGGTAAGCAGGTCTTGGAAACACTTTAACAGTACAACTGTGCAGATAACTGCTGTGGGAAGCATGGCATGAGGAGACTGCTAATTGCACTGCCAGAGGAAGCAAGAGGCAGTTGAAAATTTCACTTGCCCAATGTGCGATTCTTCACGTGTTTCTCAAGAGAGGGAGCACTCCATTATTAAAAAATAGAAGGCGATGGTTCGTTGTAGCATTGTCTCCAGAAGTGGCTGCATTTCAGTGGTTGGTTAAGTGAAGTGCTGTATGTGAGTGGGTGCATGTATATATAGTATATGTATGTTTGTCCTTTTATTTGCCTGGGTGTTTTGCTAATGTGTTAGCACCGGTTAGCCATTGGTCTGTTACCACATCCCCACCATTGTATTTCGTGTCTAGGTGCACATGCACACTTGTTCACGAATAAATTATTTGCTTATGTGGTGCTATCAATCTTTTTTCACATGCTATTTATGAAATTGGTAAACTGAGCTCAAAGGAGAATGTTTGTGTAGGTGGGTTTTTTATATATTGTACAGACACACACATTTTCCTTTGAGCTTTGAAGCCAGAATTGGGAAGAATTCTCGATCCTCTGAATGTAGTTCTGAGACATCTGAATCTTTTATTTTTTGGAGGTTACATTGCCAACTTATTCTGAAGGGTGTGTGAGCTGGTTTTGAGAAAAGACCCACTTTGACCCTCAAACAGAAACTAATCTGAAACTTTTTTATGGTTCTGAAAAGTTAATGATCCCTTCAGTCTGCTCCAAGGTGTAAAGGGAATGAGTGTCGTATGACAGCTGAGCACTAGAAATGTAATGGATAGCTCAGCATGTTGGGAGTTGAGTTCTGGATTCTGTTCTCTGATGTGCCCCTGACTATGATCGCTAACATGTCGCTAAACCTCTCTGTGCCTCAGTTCCACCACCTGTAAAATGGGGTTAGTACTTAATTACCTCTGAAGGGTGTTGAGCCTTTATTGGTAGCTATTAAACCACTTTGAGAGCTTCTGTGCAAAGTGCTGCTCTTATAACCAGTTGCTAGGCATGTAGGCCACACTTTCAAAATGGGTTCAGCTCAGGCTGAGTGCACCCAAGCCTTTCATTGTGCAGTTTTAGGGAGTTTAAATATTGATTCCTCCAAATACCCCAGAATTGCACAAGCAAGTGACATCTCACTGTTTGAAGATGAAACAATCAGAAGTCTCTCCAGTTGGCATGTAGACTGCCACGTGCATATGGAGGTGTGAGTTGAGCATGCAGAAGTTTAGATATCAAGGTGTGTGCTCCAAAATTTTGTTCTCTTACCATTTTGGGTGGGCAGATTTAGAGAACGAGGCTCCAATTCTGCACCTCTAAGAATGGTGCACTTGGCTGGGCTGGAGACAGTTGTTGCAGGAATGAAAGGAACATAGTATTGGAATTGGGGGAGAGAAAAGGGAAGTGGGATGCAAGGGGCATAAGTTAGAGTTCAAGATAAGCTTCTTAACTTTGGGGAACTTATCAGAATTGAACAGAATCTCCAAACTGCCCCAATATATATAATTCATATGTTTATTAAAAACACCTGGAGGTAAATCTGTTCTGGCTCTTGACTCAGCACAAGTTCATTTCTAACTGAACTATGCACTTGTACTGCACCAATCACTAGGGTATCTAAAACCTCTATATTCTTCCTCCTATATACCTTCGCATTGATGTAAGCAGAGTCAGGATGGGCTCCACCCTGACATCTGGTGGTGAGGTGTGGCAAGTAGTGGAAAAGAACTTCAGGGGCTGATCTCAATTTGCATAGGCACACCCACCCCGCCTAGAATGAGGCCATAACTGCCCAAATGGTCACTTTGGCTGTTGTGGGATCCCCAGTGTCTTTGTTATTGGGGCAGGAAGAGTAAATTGTTATTACCCTGATTATGGGAACTGTGCTTGGAACTGTACTTGGCCTTTTGTTATGATGGAGGGACTCACCATCAACTGAGTAGCACTCGCTAGGCAAGGGACATGGGTTCCAAAACTCTGTGAATTGAGAGAGACTTGAGACAGGTATTAGTACCTGGTGGTGTGGGCCCCTTTGTGAGGGCCTGAAGCACCAATTGCACCTCTGTCTCTCTCCACTGTGGAATGTCAGAGCTAATTTTGGGTCTATTAAGAGTCTTGCTGCAGGCGCTGTGCTGCATTCACTTTGGCCTTATGGTGCACCAGCACTAAGGCCCCCACTACTATGAGCTGAAATCACTGAGAGCTGAAATCACTAAGAGCTGAAATCACTAAGAGCACTGTGTCAAGTAGTGGGGAGCCGGAAGATCTAGAGTGCAGTGGTGCTGTTCGTGAGACAGCGGCGTGTTCGTGAGACGGTGAGCTGAGCAGAGCCGTTCGTGAGACGGCGAGCTGAGCAGAGCCGTTCGTGAGACGGCGAGCGGAGCTGAGCGGAGCCGTTCGTGAGACGGCGAGCGGAGCTGAGCGGAGCCGTTCGTGAGACGGCGAGCGGGGCTGAGCGGAGCCGTTCGTGAGACGGCGAGCTGTGCAGAGCGGAGCTGTTCGTGAGACGGCGAGCGGAGCTGAGCGGAGCCGTTCGTGAGACGGCGAGCTGAGCTGAGCAGAGCTGTTCGTGAGACGGCGAGCGGAGCTGAGCGGAGCCGTTCGTGAGACGGCGAGCTGTGCAGAGCGGAGCTGTTCGTGAGACGGCGAGCTGTGCAGAGCGGAGCTGTTCGTGAGACGGCGAGCTGAGCTGAGCTGAGCGGAGCTGTTCGTGAGACGGCGAGCTGTGCAGAGCGGAGCCGGTCGTGGTGGAGCAGAGCCGTTCGTGAGACAGCGTAGCAGAGCAGAGCCCTGTGGGGCAGTCAGCTTCAGGACACGTAAGGTACCCCTTACCTCTTTCCCCCACACACAGGCATATCTTAGCCAGACTGGGGAGTAACACTCTGCAGATGAACTTTTGAACTCTGGGGCTGGACTTTTTGGATTTTGGGTGATTTGAGGATTGCTGGACTCAAGAGACGTTTGGGTTCTGGGACTCAAGAACCTGAGGGAAAGGATGTGGCCCAATTTTCTGGGGTGGGTCTTTGCTCATGGTTTGGTTAATGAACACTAGTTGTGGTGTTTCCCCAATTTAACGCTGATGTCGTTTACCTCATGTTATTAAAGATTCTCTACTACACCGAGACTCTGTGCTTGCGAGAGGGGAAGTATTGCCTCATTGAGGCGCCCAGGGGGTGTGTAAGATTTTCCCAGGTCACTGGGTGGGGGCTCGAGCCAGTTTTGTATTTACTTTGATGAGAGGGAACCCCTGTGTACTGAACCCGGCCCTTGCTGCTATCAACTTGGCCTGGCAGAAGGGTTACATTTATAACCAATGCTTTGCTCTGACCTGTAAAGGACATGGCTCCTTAGAGCATCTTTACATCAAGTGAGCACTGTAGTTCTGCATGCTTATCTGCTAAGAAGCAAAGACAGTGCAGCTCTTCCGGGCATTGTCCTCCCCATCTTTGCACTCAGAGCTATGCTTTACATTGTGTCTTACCTCCCCTGGCTATTCTCTTAGACCACACTGAAGTTTTTGCCAAGAGCAAGGCAATAATTTTTTTTTTTACTCTTTCTATATCCCTGTTCTCTCTGAATATATGATTAGTTGATTCCTTTTTAGGTCAAAGATAAAATAGGTCCCCAGCATCCAATCACAGACAGTTGGAGCTTCTCAGAAGGGTGAAATTCATTTGAAGTTCAGTTAAGTAATATGTCCACAAGACATTATTTAAACTTGTGTTGATTAAAAGCTAAACAGTAACGAGTTTGGGTGTGCACCAAAAAGAGTTGTTTTTGGATTCTAGAGAATTTTAACACAGCATTAGTTACTACATAATGGGGACTTACCATTTAATACTCAGTGGTTAAACACCACTGCAGTTCTTATTTAGCATTGAATCCAGCTTTATATTTAGGATCTAGATACAGTCTGAATAGTGTGTGCCACTCTGCTACTGTCTTCTAAATTTTTGTTCCACCTGAAACCATGTAAAATAAACAGTGCAAAACAGCACTGTAAGGCGAGCTTGGTGTAATTGTGCCTAAGAACCCTGGTGCACACTCTGAAATGAAACAGAGGAAACCTCCTCAGAGTGGTAGCTCCTATGGGAAAGACACTGCTATGTTGCAAGTTTCTAGCTCTCTGGTAAAACAAACAAGGCCCCAGTAAGGGTGTTAATTCCACTTAGTATGCTGAGTAGCTATTTTCTGCCCAGTCACCTGATTCCTCCTTAATGTCCAATGCACACACAGGGTCTTATCCAGCTTCCATTGAATTAAATGGCAAAACTCCTATTGATAGCTTCATGAATAGGTCCTTCTTATACCTCATCTCACTGGCTTCACTAGATCTTATAAGAGCTACAGTGCTAAAGAACTACAAGGATGTATTATAGGAAATACAAGTGTTGGAAGGTGAAGTAAAGACGGGGCAGAGTGATGTAAGACAAAACCCAAATTCCTATTGTATTAAATGGGAGCTGAGAGCTCTCTCTGGATGAGGCCTATCATAATTGTTCTACAATACTGTACAACACCTAACACAATGAAGTCCTGGTCCATGACTGAGGCACCTTTGTGCTACGATAATACAGATAATAATTAATTAGGGCTCATTTCTGCCATGTAAAATTATTCCTTAAAGCTTCAAAGAAAAAAAAAATTAAGATCTAAGAAGATGTTGACATGGTACAGTAAATCATTACTTTACTTCTATATTTTTAACTGCATCCTCTTTCGGCTCTCATAAAATCACCTGAAAATGAATACGAAGTATTACAGATATGCTTGTAGTTCTAAATGTCGCCACGAGATGGATACCTAACTACAATAGGCACATGCTTTCCACATACTCTCTGTAAGTGGCAGCAGTGACAAATTATTTAAATAAATAAAAACAAAACAATTTTCAAGGACAAGATCCTTTCCTGCCAGCAGGCAAAAGACATTCCATACAGGAGCCCATCTTCCAGCTGTCAAATAACATTAGAAGCCAGCATGAGAATGACTGTCACTTCTTGGTGGCTCGCCCAACAGATATAACTAACAGATTTTGAAAGTGCGGTTCATGTAGCAGAGGGAAAAAAATTGAGCTAAGTGAAACTTAGTGAAATTTCACTTCATTGGTGAAATCCTGGCTGCTTTGAAGTCAATAGGAGTTTTGTCATTGACTTTAGTCAAGCCAAGATTTCATCCCATATGATTAGTTTATTCCATTTCAGTCTATTTGACTTCACATATCCACCCCCACACCCCTAGTTTCAAGTACAGTTTGGATATGAATGAACTCAACCCCTCAAAATGACAGTTGGGGGAAAAAATCTGGAATTCTGCATGGTTGCCACATGAAATCTTAAATCAACCCAGGCTCTCTTGAAAGACTGATTCTCAATGAATCTTTAGAAGACCCTTGTTTAATTGAGTTGCAATGACTGAGTTTTCTGTGGTTTCATGTTTTTTTCACACAGCTACATCATAATAAGAAAGAAAAGGGGAGTCAGTCACTAAAACCCATTCATATATCAATCCTACCCTATGCCAAACTACCACCAGCTTCAGTGGAAGTGGACGCAGTTTGCAGGAGTCTAGGAATTTGCTTCCTCATGGATGAGACAGCCTTTATTGGGAATAGAAAGAAACTATGTGTGTTATGAGACAAGGTAGGACTTTGTCAGTAAAGCTGGATTTCATGTCTATCATAACAACTAAGTTCAGGAATCTTCAGGCGAAATTCTGCTCTTGGGGTGGGAATGGGTTCCCACTGGAGTCTATGGGAACTGAATACAAAAAATCCAAGCAGGGACCTTTAGTTTCTAAAATGTCAGTGTCACGTCCTTAGTCCTTTTTCTGCGTAGGAACGTATGGTTTATGTCGCACACAGAGGGAACTTCTATGGCTGTCAGCCTGTGCTAAAGTACTATTGGAAAGGATGGCGTTGCCTTGTGAACCCTGAACTGGTGCAATGAATGAGATACACAGGAAGCTAAACTTTCCCAGTTGCACATCAGTGCACAAAACAACGTCAAAAAGAATCAGCTTTGTTCACATTTAGAATGAATAAACACCGAGCATGACAGCAGTGGCTGTCCTTTAGGGCTAGTTTGCTCTCTCTGAATGATCTGTATCTGCAGGCCACTCAAGCTGAATTTCTTTAGTTCTGCTTTTATCGCCTTTTCCACTGGACTATTTCAGATTTACTGAAATTAAGTAATATAGGAGTAACAGTGTTTAGGTCGTTGGATTACTTTGGTGGGTGGTGGAGATGCTCTGATTTTTCTCTCTAAATGTGTGTCTCTGCACATGCTTCTTCCCTCTCCTTCTCTCCCTCCGCCCCCGGTAATAGTTATGCCTTCAGGATGGTGAAAGGTTTAAGATGATCCCGTTAGCCTAAAGTATGTAGATATAAATCCCTTAGATGCTGAGTATTCTGTGATAAGGAAGAGAATACTGTAGTTGGTTAGGCCACAGGTTCAGTATGTAGTAGGGCTGTGGGTCTTAAAAATAACCAGGAAAAATATTATTGTTCACATCTCCCTCAAATAATTGGAAAACTAATATCTGGCCCAGTTCAGACCCCAAAATGAATCCAATTTAAATATGAGATGAACTCAAGCGGGGCAGAAAGACTGCTCTTTTGTTCACAAACTAGGTTCTTGCTTCGCTGAAACATTTTGTGAGTCCTAAGGTCAGTAAGTCACAAAGGCCTGAACAAGCAAAATGTACTTCCCTAAAAATCTCCCCTTCCCATCAACAAGCCAACAAAACTCCCTTTAGCAAGAGGTTTGTCATATTCAAGAAGAATGAAGCAAAGGTCAAAAATAATCTATGCAAGATGTCTCCTCTCATCTTATCACATCTTAACATTTCACATGGCAGATTCCACCTCCAAACAGACCACTGCAAAAAGAACAACTGAGAACAAAGATGTGACTGTGCGATCAGCAACCATGGTGGTTTCGATATCATAGTTATTGATGGATGTCCAATGCACATGCCCCTACTACCCCCCTGAGCCCGTAAAATCCCTAGTCCTAAAAGTCTTGCAAACAAACATTAGGAGAGATGGGGTAAAGGAAAAAATAAAGGTGAAAGGAGAGGAAGTGTAGAGAGACTCTGATGTCACACTATGGACTTCACTGTGGCTATTCTTGACTTACACTTGTGTAAATGCAGAATCAGGGCAAATGTCTGTTGCAGGGCACAGCAGGCATTTCTGAACCTAGGAGACCAGCGGCGATGTTTGAAAAATAAGCCATATTTTCTTGGGGATTTTGAAAGGCATCATCTTTTTAATAACATTTTGAGCTTAAAAATAAAGTCTAATCTACCTTGAAATACAGAACAGGTTTGCTATGGGGGTGAAAGAGCACTGAGGAGTCTCTTTGCAGACTTCAAACAAACCCTGCAGTGAGTAAATCCATATCAAATTCACGTAAAATTGGGTTGGCCAGCAAGCTTTTGATGTCATTGAAATGCTACAAAAAAATTCCTCAACGGAGAGATTATCCATTAAGATTTTTAGTTCACCCAAGCAATTTTTAAACAAAAAAAGCTTCTTTTCTAGTGAGCTCTAGCTAATAGGAGTAAGCATTGCTAAAGCGCACATTTTCTGATGTAAATTGGATCAATTTATCCACCTAGCTGTCTTTCTTCTGCCCCTTACCCCCAACAACATTCAGCTGTCTTGTAACAAAAGTTTTATTGTCAGATACCATCCTCAAATATCAATATGGAGGGTAGGCTTGGCTATGCTTTTCCAGTTTCAAAACCTCTTATGAAACCCAGGACATATTAATTCAGCATAAGATGCACAGGAATCAGTGATTTAATTTTTGAGTCTACAGGAGACAAACCTGAAGATGCTGCTGGTATATCTTTCTTCGTATGCAAGCCAAGAGAAGACTTTAAAAATGTATTTAAATTCTTCCTGCCTTTTTCCTTCACTCCGGTGAATCTGCCATTCTGGTGTCACATGTCCCAGACAGATCAGAGTTGTTTAATTTCCTGTGAATTTAGAAAGAAGGGAATGATGGGACCTAGAAATCTGATTCTGATACTCTCTCCCCACTTTGTTAGCTGTACTAATTGGTAATACTGATGAACTTGATCCAGGAATAAATAGAAAAGTATGGCTCTAAATTCAGTTAAACTCTAAACTGAACCAGAACCTTTTCAAATGGTTGAGATATAAGGCCCCCACTGAAACAAAGCAAAAGCACTCCATGAGCACTATGTCCATGCAAAGTTTCATATTTCAAGCTGCAGTGGCTTTTGACGTAGTCTTCTAGAGAAAAATGATTTGAATTCTTTATTTACCATAGGGAAAAAGGTATATTTCACCCTGCAGAATACAAAACTGGCTGGTGGGATTTTGTTCAAACGTTAAAAAACAACTAAATTTGAGTAGAGACCAAATGTGGAAGATTTCAGTCTCTGAGGTGACTGTTTTGGAAAGCTGTGAGATTGTAAAAACAGGGATAAACTGGAAATGGCTGTGCAAGCTTAATGATAGTGCAAACTACTAACTGTTTGCTGGACTACAGTGCTTCTGACAGGGACAATAATGCAATGGCTAGGGATGATATTATATATCTTTATAATACAGGGAAAGGGATAGCTTTAAGGAGAGGATTATTTCCTGCAAACGGATAGGTAATATTTCTACAGAGCCACAGAGAGGCAGGCAGGACAGTACAAGGGATAAGGATGCGATGTTGTTAATCAACTGAGGGAAAGCTGGGATTTTGGAGAGGGAAAGAGAAATGCCTTTAGTGCTAGCACGGTGAAGAAAGGGGCATTATATAATAATGCTCCTCATTAGTGTTCCACATAGCTCATTACTCATTACTCCCTGGTGCACAGGGGAAAGACAAAGTGATAGTCACATTCATCTGAAAGCACCCTGCTTGGGGCAATAACTACTGGTGACACACTAGCCACCCCCCTCCTTGTGGTCCTCAGCAGTTACAGCTAAATTATTTCCTTCTATACTGGTGCATCATCTCCATCCTCCAATATGAAGCCTGCTGAAATTGGCCCATAGACTACAGCATTCAGGGACTGCTGCATTCAGCTGCAATATCCCTTGTCTTTGTGAGCTCTGATGCCCATGTTAAATATTTTAAAGTGGCGGCATCTAGTTTCTATTATATGTTTGTGTCTTTAATTTGCATTTGACTTATGCCAGTGTGTGTGTATCAAAGCTGAACTCATCCCTACACTTACCCCTATTGTAATAAACTTCCATAGTGCCTCTCAGCCTCCCAACAGAAACAGAGGCACTGAGAGGTCAAGCCACTTGCCCAGGCCCTCACTGCAAGTTAAAGGCAGAGCTGGCAATTAAGTGTGAGAGTTTGACTCCCAGATCCCGGCTCTCGTCCCTCTGCCATGCCTACTATTTACTTGTGAAGATACGGGCTGTTGACTGCATTAGTCAAAGGCCTCCACATAAAGTTAAAAAGATTCAGTTATTCTAGCAAGCTGGAATGGGAGGCACTTCTCTGTGCAGAGAACTCCCCTTTGGAAAAGGGGTGCACATGTGTGAGGTTATCCCCTGGTGAATTTCTATAGGATTCTCCATGGGAAGCACCTCTGTTGCCATGTGTAAGGGGACTGTTGCCCCGTTACTAACATTCATTGGGGGTGTTTTGGTTGGCTAGCTCCCACTACTAAAAAGGGGGAAGGGTCGATGGCGAATCAGGACCCTGAGACTGACAGCCCCCAGGAACAATGGAGAGAGGCCAATGCTTCAGGTCAGCCTGAATGACAGGGTGAGCAGGCTAATCAGGGAGTCAGGAGGCCAGGGAGGTCCCGTCCTCCCTGTGAGCTGAAATTCCCTGGGTCAGACAGAGTGGGGCTGAGCTAAGGAGAAAGCAGGGGCCCAAGCTAAGCTGGGGAGCAGAGCTGTGCCAGATCCAGAGGGACCAGAAAAGCAGCCCGGAGAGAGCAGACCCCGTCC
This sequence comes from Chelonia mydas, assembly GCF_015237465.2. Lineage (NCBI taxonomy): Eukaryota > Metazoa > Chordata > Testudines > Cheloniidae > Chelonia > Chelonia mydas. The sequence continues at coordinate 17,569,911 of NC_057854.1, read as the reverse complement.
TGGGAGCAGAGCTGCAGCCCCAAAGCCAGAGGCACAGCTCAGAGAGAGCAGACTTGCCCTGGGAACAGAGCTGCAGCAACCAGAGGCAGAGGGGCCAAAGAAGCAGCCCAGGGAGCTGGAGGCAGAGCAGCAGCAGCAGTGCAGACAGAGCGGTGGAGCTGGGGCTGGAGCAGTCCGCAGCTGGGTGCGGTGAGCAGCTGGGGAGAGCGAGGGGGACCCTGGGCAGCGGGCCCAGCACAGGGAGACGCTTCAGCCAAGGGGCTCTGCAGGCCAGGCTTGGATCATAACCCCAACAGGGCGGGGGCGACACTGGGAAGAAGGGTCCTACCCCTTAGAGCCTGAGAGCGTGTGGCCCCACCAGAGCAAGTGTCCAACCCACAGCATCCCTGCAGCACAGCCCGGGCCTGAGAAGGAGGCCTGGGACTTACAAGGAGCAGACTGTGAACTGCCCTGACATTCCAGAGACTCTGTTTGTGATGTTCCCTGCCACAGAGCGGGCTGATGTGTTTCCTTTAACCTTTCCCATTTTTCCTTATTCTTTTTAAATTTAATTGTTGATTAAATAACTTGCATTTGCTTTAACTTGAATGTAATGGTCAGTGGGTCAGAGAAGTGCCCAGCGCAGACAGAGTACCCCGGAGTGGGGAGACCCTAGCCCCTGTGCTAGGTGACCACAGCAGGGTTGGGGGTCGAGCCCCCCAGGAATTCTGGGCCCAGCCTTGTTGGGGTTACAAGGACTCTGCCAGACAGGAGAGTGGAAGGGGAGTCCTCAAGGGCAGGGAGGCCGCTGGGTAAAGGAAGTGGGAGCAAGGACTCAGATCCTTTCGCTAGCCCACTTCACTGGGGTAGTGCAGAAACCAGGAAAGTTCCTCACAATAGCAGGACTATTCCCCCGCTTACACATGCTCCGTGGCAGTTTGTTTTCCATTTGACTATATGCTATTTTAGCTTGATTATATGGTCTGTTGCTTGTGCGCACAAATTATTGCTTACATGAATAGAGCCTTCAAAAGAAACCTGAGGGGTATAATTAAGAGTCAGTGTATTTTACAGGTTTAGTGACTAAGCCAACTAGATTCTCATTGTTTGTAACCATGAGGGGATATCCAAGTTGATTCAGGGCAGAGGGAGGGCGGATGGGAAGAGGATTCCCATTGCAGGAACCTAGGCTTCCTTTTTGGAACCAACAGAACTGCATCACTCAAGATCACATTAAGTAATAAATGCCAGGCCTGTGGGTGGGGCAGGATGTCTCAGATTTGGCCCTCTAATCCTCTCAGTGGGGTAATTCTCTGGCTGAGACGGGGCGGCTGGGTGAATACCCTTTTTGGGCAGTGCTAGAGTGGTACCAGATCATGCAGCGTATAAGGCTTTGATTTCACAGTGGTGATTCTGTCACTTGGAATACTTTATCTTGAGTCTTCCATGTGGATTGCAGGAAACATGGATTTATTGTAACATTAAAGGGCTTAATTGTCATGGAAGAGCCAAGAATCTGAGCAATAGGGATGAGAAAGCCAAAGCATCTTGGTGAGGCCTCCATTTAGTTCACGGTTTACAGCCAAGCAGTTAGTAACTGCAGAGTTGACAGCTGCATGACTTTACCGTGGATACGTGGCAATGACGAGCAGCACTTGCAGAAAGTGTGACTCACTCTGCTATTGTCCTATCATAATGGAATGATTTTTATCACGAGATAGATGAATCCAAGTCAGTTCTAGTTCAGAGTTTGCATTGTGGTCACAGCTAGGACCTAATTCTAGAATCCACTGAAATGTATTTAGCAAGGCTGGCCTATGACTTTGTTTTCTTAGGGGGAGGTTTCAAAGGCAACAAAGGGCTGTTAGGTATCCAGCTCCTATTGAAAGTCTAGTACTTACCAGGTATTGCCATCTAACTTATTGTAAGGTACTTGCAAACCATCCTGAACAACTACCAACATCTCAGACCACATCTGAATCTCTCTGTTGGCTGGGAAAAGTGCAGCCCCATCCTTCTGCCCAACCTCAAAGTCCTGGAGCATGAGACACCTTTTCCTTGGGAAATCCTATGCAAATCAGTGTGTTATGGCTCCAAGCCAAAGCCCTTAGAAGTCAGGAAATGCCACAGTTCAGGTTGCATGAATAACACCTTGATACTACCGCTCTTTGTGTATCCTTTATAATACTCCCTACAACCTTTGATACACAGCTGTAGCACCTTACAGTACTTTGTCCTACTCTGTATATGTTAGTGAAACAGCAGGTTTTGAGAGAGTGCAGTGCTGAAGGCAATATAAGTATCTTTAGATATACAAAGTTTAGCCTATGGACCATAGTAATGAAACAGATTCTGACGGTGCTTTTTGGAATGCCTTATGAAAGCTCGTCTGAGAGTCAGAACCACTGATTAGGTTAAGGCAGAAAACACTATCAATAAAAAATTAACTATATTAGATGTGATTTGTCACAGGTGATAATCATGAAATTGTAATATCTCATGCCTATGTACCATAGTGATGAGCATCTTATATGCGCACATATACATACAGATGGATAGAAAAGCAGGCTAACAAAGGAGAGTTTTACTGAGACATCTGCAGATGGGTTGTTATGCTCCAGAAATAGTTAATCAAACAATCTACCAATATATCTTATGTTTTCCAGTAAGTCATTAGGTGCTTAAATGAAGTTGCTCATGCCAGTTTTCCCTTTCATTAAATATTCATATTTACTAATGGAAATTGTCTTGACAAATTGGTCAAACTGAGCAATGTATGCAAAAAAGTTGTTTTTGGAATTCCCAGGGAGCCAAAGTAATGCTTGAAATCATTAACACTTCATTGATTTTATAATTAAAAACTTGGAGAGTAAATATAGCAGGCTTTTTAGATGTTGTAATAGTCGTTAATCTTGATGCTAAGAACTGATACCCTTCTTTCCTGTGCATATTTAGGGGCTGCTGAATGTGCCTTTTACTGTTCCATTCTCTATTTCAGAAAGTTTAACTGGGTTGAGGTTATATTCATTATTTTCAAGGGGTACTTTCTTTATTTCAAGTTACCTACCCAGGAGCCAGAGCGAGGCAGCAAGAAATAATTTAAGTGGCAAATAGAGAGACCCATCCTAGAGAAATTATCTGGCCCCATTAATCAGATGATAGTCATTTCCAGAAACGGTAGCAACTGACTATAGACAGACTGAACTGAGCTGAGTGAAGCTCTCTCTCCAGTCCATGTTGTAGTTTTCAGGGTAGTATAAGATCAGGAAGTAGGAAGACATAAAATTTACTGTGGCATTTCTATTTTCTATTCTTATGTATAAATATGGGGACCAGGGCTGGAGGAAATATGACTTTGCCCTGTTTATTCCAGCCATAAAATCAGGGCCAAACTCAATTTTTTCATTTACAGCAGGATAAATTCATAGTGATGCTAGTAAATCTGAAGTAACAGACTTAGTAGCATGACAGAGCAGAAGCGGGCTCATAGGCTGTGGAACTCTCACTATTCTTAACTTTGTCAAGTCCTATTCTCAGTTTCAGGTGACTCTGAAAGAATTACTCCTGATTCAGACTTGTTTAACAGAGTACAATATGGCCTCAGACCTTTGCCCAGGAATATACATCACTTTGTAAAATTGCTACCCTACACAAGTCTCTGCAGAACAGCTCCTGTGGGGATAAGTCTACCTAGCAATCTGCATCATTCTGGCTACCACTGGGAGCTATTATGTTACATATTTATATAAAACATACATATGGAATGAGTGTGTGTGTATGTGTGTGTACACACACGAAACTACAGCAAATGAACAGTAAGATAAATCAAACACTCAAAAGTTAGGAATGCCGGAATTCAGGTTGCCTGAGGCAACATTGACTAATATTAATTTACCTTCACAACACCCCTAGGAAGTGAGGGAGTGGTATGTTCCCCGTTTTATAGATGGGGAACTGAGTCACAAAAAGACTTAAGTTCAAAAGACTCCAGCTAGTAGAAGAAGCAGCAATCAAAGCAGGGACTGCTGCACTGAGGGGGAAGGGGTAGAATGGAGTCCATCTAGGGCCACCCCACCTCTAGGATCTCCAGGACCCGAGACTGGGCAGAGGAGACCCCACATATACTTTGTGGTTACTAGGACTTAGGGCATGCCTACACTTGCCATTTAAAGCAGAAAAAGTCCCTTTTTTGCTCAAAAACCGTGGGAGCGTCTACACTTGCCAATTACTTTTTGCAGTGAAACTCAGAAGTTTCACCGCAAAAAGAAAACCACCTTTGCGAGAGGCGTACAGCACTTATCGGTGATTCTTTTGCGGATGTGAAAGTGAAGACATGTTCTTCCTGTTTACACAGCTTGTAGCCTCCTGAAGATATCCCACAGTGCCTAGGTGACCACTCTAGCCAGCAGCTCTGCTGCCAGGTAAACAGACATCCACCCCTCCACCTGCAAAGCCCCGGGAACTTTGAAACTCCCCTTCCTGTTTTCTTGGCAAGTGTTCACTTATCATTTGGCCAGGTGACAAAGCCTGCTTGGAGCAATGCTGAGCTACTGGAGCTTATCAGTGTTTGGGGAGAGGAGGCTGTGCAGGGACCCAGGATGCCCTGTGATCACCCTCCCCTCCCGCCTTCCCATAAGACCCATCGTCAAACTGGAGAGATCTGCACTGTGGGATAGCTGCCCTAGAGCGCTGCTCTCATAGGTGATGGCAGTGTTGCTAATGTAAACACTCTCTGATGCCTGAGGAATTAAGTGAGTACACAAACCAGCGCTTTACTTTCACCGGTACCCTATCACTGGTGAAACTTACAGCGCAAAAACTTTGCAAGTGTATCATAGAATCATAGAATATCAGGGTTGGAAGGGACCTCAGGAGGTCATCTAGTCCAACCCGTTGCTCAAAGCAGGACCAATCCCCAACTAAATCATCCCAGCCAGGGCTTTGTCAAGCCTGACCTTAAAAACATCTAAGGAAGGAGATTCGACCACCTCCCTAGGTAACGCATTCCAGTGCTTCACCACCCTCCTAGTGAAAAAGTTTTCCCTAATATCCAACCTAAACCTGTAGACATACCCTCAGATGGTCCCTCCTCTCCCCTGTCATGTTTGCCTCCCCTGTTTGCCTTGGGGGCAAACCAGCTGGCTTCTCTTTGCAGTTAGGGGCAGAAGCAGCAACTTTCAGACATTGAGAACTTCCTACAGTTCTGACTGAACTTTGGCTGTTGGCACCAGTTGTTCTCTTCTCCACTGCCTCTCCACAGTCTCTTCATCTCAGGGTAACTTCACACCTTACTCTCTTCTCCCCTGCTCTGGGGCCCTCACCTTCCTTCCCTTTTCTTTCTGTGAGCTGATTCCCCTCTTAAGTAACTTGACCAAAAAAAGAAATTGTGCAACTAACGTGCCATTGGCTGCCATCACATTGTTCACTCTGCTCGTGTGTTCCACCCCTTCCCCCATCCTGTGTCTGCCTTGCGTAGTTAGGTTGTAACTTCCTTAGGACAGGGGCCATCTACTACTGTTTGTACAGGGCCTATTGGCCCGTAGGCACTACCATAATAAACATGATTAATAATAATATATTCACAAATTTGGGATGGCTAATTTGAGAACCTAGGACCTGATTTTTTTTTCAGAGAACTAAGTTATTGTATAATACTTTATGAGTTCAAAGCACAGCTCCCATTGACTTCACAATTGAGCGCTCAGCACATCTGTAAATTAGATCCCGAGGTCTCAGATCAGGCAGCCAGAAAATGAGGAACACACAGCTGGTGATCACCCGTGATAAGGTTGGTTTAAGTTGACTTGCTTAGCACCATGTAGGAACTCTGTGGCAAAGGCAGGGATAGAATTTAATTTCCCAGGGCGGCATTTAGCTGCCTTAATCATGAGCCCACCCTTCTTCATGCTATCCCCTATCTCATTCATTACACACCTTCCAGCTTTTGCAACGTGGGTACCGCAGACAAGTCTCCTTTCCTGCACAGGCCTGATCCTTTCCCTTGAGCAGGTCCATCCTGTGCATTGAATGATGCAGGGGTCCTGTGGAAAAAAATGTAATCGTGTAATTGAAGACTATCAAAATGTATACACACAAGGAGGGACAGCTAGGCTTGCACAGGCAGCCCTAATTCTGGTATTTTGTAAGTCTTCAGTGCCTCATGTTGAAACCTTAATATTCTTTTAACATAGTTTTTGTGTGTGTAACTTCCTAGCATTTTTTAAAAAGCAGATTGAACTAACAAATTCCCTGATGTAGAATCATTGACAACATGGGTCATCAGCATAGTTGGAAGGAAGGTTATGAGCAGCTGAAAACAGGATCTTATGATGGGAAGTGTTGGGTAGCCTTAAATATAGGTGGCACTACCAGCTTCACCTAGAGTGTGTGTGTTTGGTTGCATGTGGCAGTGTACATAACATATGCAGTGCTGGGAGCAGCACGAGACAATCTCCTTCCTGCAAAGGACTCTACATCAAAGTTCTTCTGAACTGAAAAGGGAAAAATACAGGTGCTCCAGCACTCAGACATAGCGCAGAAAGCAGAAATCTCAGCTTCAGCAGTTAGTGCAAGAAGCTGCCTCTCTATTACATAGCACCATGCTCAGAAAGGCAAATTGTTTTTCCTCTTGCAATCATTTGGAACTAATATACAGTACTGTCTCTACCCTATATTCTATGCCTCCTGTGATCTCCATTTTCCCCACCACACTTCAGAAAACAGGGAGACAGTTGGCCTTTTTTTCTTTTGCTTAATGATAGTTTTCTGCTCTCTGAATACCAATCTGTTCCCCCCCCCCGTTAGCATTCACCTGCTGTTAAAATACTTTCTGTAGCTGCAAACTTTTAGAACAGTATAGTGCCCAGCCTCCCCCCCAACCTCAAAGTGTGGCATGAGTAACAGAATCTCATGAATACATTTGCACTTAGATTTTAACTAGTGAGAATCCAGGGCATGGTGACTAAATGGTTATGGCTACAAAAACAACTGCATCTGCTATTTAGTTTTGAACTTCAGGATCTCTTATCTGATCAAAAAACTATTTTTAGCAGCTGTAAATATCATAGATGGAAGCACGAGTGCCTTATCAGCATGTTATTTAAAAATTAATGAACTTGTGGAATGCTATCCCCACCATCATAAAGCATGGGAGATCTTAAGTTATAATTGCCTCTTAGCTATTGAGTCATGTATTTTTTTTATTTGCAACCTTCTCCATGTTGCATACATCATATAGTAATCTCTTTGGATAGGAAAACTGTTTTAACAGTCCAGTGTTCAGTTTTCAATGTGTGTGTGGATTGTATTAAGTAGGCATAGCACAAAGATCTCAAACTGCAAAATGAGATAATTAGCCAAGAAAACAAAACTTGTATGACATTTTCCTGTTCAGTTTCTGAGTGAGTTACCTCTCGTAAATAACCGTTCATCAGGTTTGTACATTATCATGGTTGCCAGCTGGCTGTCATTTTTGCTAACAGAGGTCTAGAAACCCTCCCGTAATTATCCATATGTCCGAAAGATTGATACTTCAATCCAGAAGGAGATGTTTTTCTACAAGAACTCTGCCTCCAGAGATCTCATGTGTGTATTTATAATATGGGCAAAGGTTTCGCAGAAGAGCTGGATGAGTGCTGTTTAAAAGCATGCTCAGAATTTTGTTCAAATAAAAACATTTGTGGTGCCCTTAATTCAGTTACTGTGCAAACAATGTCATTGTTGCAGAAAACTAAAGCTTTACAAATACTCAGGCAAACTCTAATCTCCTTTTTATTTGTAAAAGTTTCACTCATCCAATCCAGAAGCAGAAACAGTTCCATGTGGCCCAGATGCACAATCAGAACTATCCCAAGCGAATAACTCATGAACAGCCCAGCTGGAAAGTAATCCTATAAAGTGTTCATCTAGAAGGACAGACACATTCTTAAAAATCTAATTTTATTCATGGATAATTTACAGAAGAAATAACAGGTTAATTGAATAAATCATTCACTATGAATAGTTCTCATCTAATTGCCACAATGATCCTTTACAATGTACTGTACAGACATATTAGGAATAAAAGGTAGATAAGTAATAATAAAATTAGGTGTTAATTATTTCCATTATATTTTGTGACTGCTGCTGGGATTACCTCTGAGACGTCTTTTCTTGGAAGCCAAGTGGACTCAGTTTAGACTCATGTTGGGCCTGCCCTGAGCTACGACTGCTGGGAGATTCCCTGGTTGGTATGGAATGCAGTCTGTCCCAGAGTTTAGTATAAAAGAACTTTTCATTGATAAATGTTATGGGAGATCTCAGAAGAAATAACAAATTTATGCAGAAACCAGAGCTGCTGATTGAATAAGTGCACCCTTATCTCTGAGTCAATACTGAGCCAATGATCTAACATGTTGTTTAGGAGCATTGCTTCAGAGGAAGGAGATAAAAATCTCCCACAATACGCCGCGGGGATCCTTTCCTGATCCCTGCTGGTGGCCAACTGGACCCCTGAAACATGAGCTTTAGGAACATAAGATATAAACTAGAAGTCAGTCCTGAGGCTGCTGAGTCTTGCCCCCAAACATCACAAGCAATCCACTCATACAAATTGCACTCAAATTTGTCCAGCTGTCTCTCAAAACTAAGTTGTTTGACCCCACAGTTCTTACTGGGAGGCTATTCTATGATGGTTAATAACCTTCTTTTAACTTCAAGGCTGAATTTGTTCAAATGGATATAAACTGGCCAAGTCTTTGTGCCAACGTTGTCCTTTATCTTAAATAGTTCTTCACACATCCTGGTATTTACCCCCCCTGTTGTATTTATAGAGAACCCTCCCTCCCAGTCTTCTTTTTGCAAGACTACACAAGTCAAGCTCTTCCAGTCTCTTCTCAGAAGATAGGCCCTCCATTCCTCTGATCATACTAGTAGCTCTTCTCTACATCTGTTCAATTTCAATTAATCTTTCTTGAACATGGGTGACCAGAATTATACACAGTATTCCAAAAGAGGTCTTACCAGTGCCTTGTGCAATGACATTACTATTTCTCTATGTCCTCTGGAAATGCCTCATCTGATACATTCTAGGATCACATTTGCCTTTTTTCATAGCCACATTACATTCAGGTCCTTCATCCTCTGTCGCTTCCAATCAGTCCCCGTCTTGTAGCAGAAATTCTTGTTGCATGACTTTGTACTATTGAACTTCAGCCCATTTCTGTCACTCTAGTCTTCAAGGTCATCCAGATCTTCCTATGTAATAGTCTGATCCTCCTCTGTATTGACAATTGCCTCCCAGCTTTGTATCGTCAGCAAGTTTCATTAGTGCACGCCTACTTCTTGTGCCAAGGTCATTCATAAAAATATTGAATAAGATTGGTCCGAAGACTGGTCCTCGAGAAACTCCATGGATAGCGTCCCACTAGTCTGATAATTCACCTTTCAGAACAGCCAATTGTCTTACAAACCTTACAATGCTTGTACTGATCCTCCCTCCCCCGCCAACCTTCCCAACTTTAATGATAATACCCTTGTGGTATTATGTCAAATGCTTTACTGATGTCCAAGTATATTATATATCTTACACTTGCCTTACAAAAAATCAGTTTTCTCAAAGAAGGAAATCAGGTTATGCAGGCGAGATCTGTGTTACATCCCCTTTACCATTTATCTCTATGAATTTAATTATTCTTTCCTTCACAATTTGCTCTAAAATTTTGCATGCAACTGAGGTCTGTAATTGCCCATATAATTTCCCCCCTCCTCCTAAATATAGGTATGATATTAGCTATTTTCCAGTCATATGGGATTACCCCCAAATTGAGGGATTTATTAAAAATCCTTGCTACTGGACTAACCATCAGAAGTGCCATTTCTTTCAAAATCCTGGGATGGCAGTTATATGGTCACCTTGATTGGCTGCATTAAGCTCTTTATGTTTTTCTTCCACCTCAGATGTGATAATTTCCATTTTTAAACACTAATTTCCATCAGCCATATTGCCTTCATGCACACATTCCATATTATTCTGATTATTGAAAACTTATTTGCTTATTCTTTTAGATTTTGGGTTATAACTAGGTTCTTAAATCTCCTTCCCATCCACACTGGATAGCAGACCAACCGCATCCTGCCTTATTCTCTTATATAAATAACTAAAAAACCTCTTGTTTCCTTGGCAAGAGCTAATTCAGCTTGACTTTTAGCAATTCTCACTTTATTCCTAGGTTTTCTAACCTCTACGATGTAGCTTTCTTTGCTGATCATTCCCCTTTTCCATTCCTTTTAGGTTATCTGCTTCTTCCTAATAGATTTTTTTTGAGGTGGTTATTCATCCAGCTGGTTCTGGAGCCTTTTCCCTACAAGTTCCCCCTACCCCCACTACTGGGATGAAAATTTCAGATAGTTTTTTGTATAGTTGGATTTGAAGAAATCCCAAGAGTTCCTCCACATTTAAGTCCTTGAGTTCTTCCTCCCATTGATTTCAGTGGAAGCTGCACAAATGTATTTGAGGGTAGAATTTGGTTCTGTTAAATAAATAAAGAGCAGAAATGGATCCAATAGGATTGTATTTCAGTAAGTAACGCACATTATTATTGAACATGATTCACCATCATTGCTAAAAATTAGAGATCTGGTCATAGATATATAAAGAGAGAAGTGGGTTTCTTGGTATCAGACCTCTAAACAAGCCAAAAAGTGGGCTTCCAGAAAAGCAGTGACTTCTTTTCTGCAAACACGTTGTCTGGTTGAGTTTAAAATAAAAAGAGCGTGTCTTAATAACTGAGCCGCAAACAGGTTAATACTTTTTTTTTTTAAATAAAAAGATAGCTTGCAGAGTGTGGGAGGTTTCAACAAGATATTAGTGCTGATGTTGTAGGGATTGCTCTCTGAAATTGTTCTGAATATGCAGCTAATGGGTAGTTATCTTTGAGAAGCTTTCAGAGTTTTGTGCCGCTGAGAGAAAATCCCCAGACAAGGGGGAGGTGAGGTAATGTCAATGTGATTTCTCATCAGTCCTGGCTCTCTGAAGCAGATAATATCTCTGTCATGGTGATGCTCTTAATTAATTTAGGATGCAGTAGAGGAGATATGCTTAATTAATAGACTAATTTGATCCTCTTTAAAAAAAAGATAATGGGCCAGATCTTCAGCTGGTGTAAACCAGCATTAGCCCCATTAAAGTCAATGGCAATATGGGGACTTTCATCGCAGGAGGCACATTTCTGCATAATCTGTCTCCTTGCAGGAGTAGGGTTAGGCCTCCCTAAAGTCTTATCCAAAAATTAAACATCAGTCAGTGACCTGGATATGCTGAGACCAGAGTTTCAGCATGCTAGATTCTGGAACTCTTTTTCCTCATTTTCCCCCTCGCAGGAGGAAACATTCTGATCTCTTTTAGCTTTCTTGTGTTAATATCTTTTTTCAATTAAAATCCTATATGTGGTAAACTAGAGAGAAATCCAGTTCAGATCCATATCCAACCTCCTACGCCCAGTTTTGGAGGTATTCCATTCTATGGTTTTGCTTCAGGCTCATCTATTGTATAAACTTCTGGGAGTAGCTCCCTGTAACAGGGGGCTTGGAGGGGTGGACTGCCTAGTGGTTGGAGCACTTGGCTTTCAGCCCCCGACTTGGTTGAGGAGCCTCAGTCTTCAAGGCGGGAGCCAGGGCGTAGGGTAGGGAGACATGGGTCCTCCCTCTTCAGCAGGTCGCCTAGGGCAATGTATGCAGCCTGACCAAGGTTGGTGGGTGGGCATCCAGCCCTTCCAGCAGAGTGTCTAAATCCACTGCTCTGGGCTACTTCCTATCACTGTCCCCTCCATAGCGCCCTGTCATGGATCTTGGGCGGAATCCTGCCACCGTCCCAGGCTCCTTTGAGCAGGGCAGTCATAAATTGGTGAGGCCAAACCCCACAATGTCTCTGGGATCACGCACCCAGTTACCTCAGGTACCATAGGCTCCTACATCTCTTCCGCAGTCCCCCTTGGCTGGGGGAAACACTACTCCCTGGTGGCTGCCTTGGCTGGTAGGCTAGGGACCCATCCTCTCAGGTAGGAAGGCAGCTAGCTCCTGTCTCTTCACCCATCAGCTGCAAACTGAGCCAGGTTCTCTCCTTTTCTCCCCCCGCCTGACCTGGCATTGGCTGCAGGTATAACAGGGCAGGGCTAGCTGGGCCCAAAAGCTTTCTTTAACTCCTGCCACGTTGGTGGGCAGTTTCTCTGCTTCATCACACTCTCTACAACATAGACTATTTCCACATTGAATGTAGGCGGGGTAACAAGCAAGAGAAGATCTTAAGATTTTTCACTTTCACATGTCAGTATCCAAAGAGGTTAGAACTCTAAATGTATAGAGTTGCCCGGGATCGTACAGATAAAACAAGAAACCTCTTCCAGAAAGTTAGCCAAACCTGAACTAAATCTTATGAAATATGAAGAATATCTTATGAAGATTTGAAATAAGTTGGCTAGTGTTTCCGATGTATTTTGTTTTTTGAATGTTGTGCCTTGAGTTTCACTCAAGGATTGGAGGCAGACGTGTCAGAACATCTGTGTTTTTCCTCTTGTTCAAACACTGTTCCTTGGAAAAACACGAGTGGGTTAGGATGACTTGTTCAAATGTCTTGATCTTGGCAAGGAAGTTTTGCTGAACAAATATTTCCACAAGTTTACAAGTTTGCCCACGTCTGGGCACTCACTGTTTCAAATATCAAGGTCTGTGGTAACATAATCTAGGGATGTAGATTATCTAGTTTTTTTGGGGGTGTGCAGGACTAAGTATTGTATTAACTTACTATTTTGACAAATCCCCAGGCTACTTACTAGAAATTAGGGACTAATATGGGGGCGGGGGAATGTAAATGCAAATATTTGTTCCAATTTTAAAATGAATTGGCTTCATCTAAATTCACTCCATCTTTGTTTGTGCTTTCCATTAACATTCTAATGATCAAGTTCTGCTAGCACACCTGTTGGGAAAGAGCCAGTTTTAAAGACAAGTGTGTGCGTGTGTTCACAAACTCAATTTTAAATTTTCTCACAAGTAATCACACCAGAAGTACTTGTGTAATGGCTGTCCTCTTGGCTGACACAATAGGGATTGAAGTGGGGACCTCCAGAGCTAAAAGCATGATCATCTAAGAGCCAAGACACTGTGTAGCTGTACAACTCATGCCCTCCGTACTGATCCACAGAGGAGAACCTGTACCATGTACTCATAGGTGGGTTACACTTTCACACTCATCCATTCAGGGAACAGAAACTAGATCTGGTGACTTTTGATGCTCAGTTACAGTTAAAGCAGCATAACTTGAAATTCATGAGTAATCTACAGAGTAAAAATTGTTGACACATTTGAACAATGATAAAACTTGAGGAAATAGTGATCATCCCACTGTATGAAAAAAACTAAATTGGTCACATTATCTTCAGAATTATTTGTTCATCTCTATCAATAATCAAGGGCTTCTCATTCTGGATGCACCTATTTTAGCTGCTAAGAACAGACTGAGGTTCATAATTTTTTCAGATGCTATTGGCCCTGGGTTTAGCAATCTTACCTACTTAGCAAGCTTTCCACAATGGAGATGTCAAAACTAAGCAAGAATTAAGCTATCAGTTCTAATACTTTATAATAAGGTTTATCAGTAATTAGTCCCTTTGACCAAGTCATGAGGTTAAGATCCCTCAAAACAAGTGATAGCCTTAAGAATTGAATACTTGTCATAGCTTATTTCTACATATCAGGCATAAGCTTTGTCTTTGTTTCTGTCTTTCTACCAGATTTAATAGAGAATCTTGAACTAGAATGATCTCTACTGATACAATTTGCTTTGACCCAAAGTATGTTCGCACTCTAATAAACCTGTTCTTAGTAAACATTTTGATATGTTATCGCATACCATTTCGTATATCAGTTCTGATCACTATTGGATGCCTAATCCTGTAAACACATAAACCTGGTGGTAGTGTTTATTAATGTAAAAAGTCTCATTAGCACAAATTTTCACCTAGAGAGACCAACATGAATCTTCTTCCCTCCATGAGGAACGGGGCACAGCGGCCTCCATGGTACTCTTTCTCCAATCCCTTCTTCCCAATAGCCCTGTGCTCTGTGGGATTGGAGTCTGTGCTGGAGGAGAAATCCTGGTCCCCCTGAAGTGAAATCTTGACCCTACTGACATCAATGACAACCTCTCACCAATTTCAGTGGGGCCAGATTATGGGGAAGAAAGGGTTAGTCAGAGATGGAGCCAAAAAGAAGCATACTGTTCACCCTGCCCCCACCAAGCCCATGAAATCTACCGAGGGCAGTATTAACTTTTCCATGGAGCCCCCAACTGAGGCTTTCAGTGGCAGACATGGCTGGGATGAATCTCTGGTAATGAGGGCCCTGTGGAGGAGTATTGCCAGCTGACTGGGGCGTTAGGACTGCTAAGGGCCAGAGCGAAGGCGTAGGGCGTCCAGATTGCCCTGGCAACCCATAGATATCGGGGGATTCACAAGGTTAAGGTATTAATCTTGCACTCCCTTGTTCCTCCAGTGGAGGGATGTCTGGTCGATGGCTCCCTATTCCCAATTGGAACACCTGAAATGGCCCTGTGGAGATGAGCCTTAAAGGCTATGAACTAAAGCCATTAAAAATATAGTTGAGTCAAGCTGCAGGAACCAGTTTTCTATCTCCGAGTATTCTTGGAGACGTGAGATTTTCCATTAGAAGTATTGAATGTATTCTGTAACCCTTACACAAACATCCAGCTCCAATTGTTGTAGAGGTTTAGTTTTAGTCTGCCCACTCTGTGTCCTTGGCTGTTGAAATAAAGCCAAAGAAATTGCCTTCTTCTCCCTCCGCACCAAGCCAAAGAACAAAAAACCCTGTAAGGATGAAATGGATGGAGGAGGATGGACACAGAAATGTTAGAAGAAAGAGGAGCAGGCTGACCCAGAGGCGGATTTGAGTAGATGGGCTTCTTTATTGCGGTACTTGTTCCCCTGGACTCAATTGTCCAGTGAGCACTCAATTAGTTACAGCACATTCTTTTTATTTGTATGTACACGCCTACATCCATTACAACAGCCCGAAACCCCTTGTTAAGTAATAAAAACAGCCATTTTGTTAGTAAACCCACCCTATCTATTGTGCACAGCATTACACCTATTACACAGGCATTTTACCTTGAAAATATATTTCTTTGCAACAATTTGTTGCTACAAATCTCCCCGGTTAGCAATTCTCAGGGGAGGGAGGAAGGGGCCATAAGCCAGGGCTTGTTTATGTAGCTGGGAAAGGAAGGGAGGAGGAGATAACACTGCTTTACCCAACAAGTGTCCGTTAGATCCCCACATTTCTTATGCAGCTGCAACACTTATGAATTCTTACAAGCAACAGGGAAGGCCAAAATATGGCAACTTATTTATTAAACAAAGAACTACAGCCTTCTTATGCCCTTTCCCCCTAATGCCATGTCAGCACGTTAGCAGCTTCCCAGGTCTCTACTTTACCCATACATATCCCAACAAGAAATACATAATGATTTCTATCTATCTTACTAACCAACTTTTCCCAAACTTCTCCCAAAGGAGAAGGAAAACAAATGTGAAATACTACACTCCAAATTCCCCATGTGTTCTGTCCATTAACAGCATTTTTCCCAGCTTCTGCAAAAATATCAAGTAATCCAGAAACCAACATGTAAAAGGTGAAGTGCTGTCATTAGGGATCCATGTGCCATTTTATAGTTGATCATAATTTCCAGTTGTTAGGTAAGTCCTGAAGGTCATAGCTGAGCTCCTTAATGTCTTCAGATAAAGAAGCATTGAACCAATAAGGCCCCCTTCCCCCTAAAAAGGGGGGTCGGGAGAGAGAGAGAAACCTACAAGAAGTAACCCCTCCTTGCAAACTCCAGGATCCCTGTAAGATGGTGGCTCTTTCAGATATGGACATACTAGTCAATTCATATTGCTTGGATTGAACAGCTTTTTCATACTGGTTCCAGTCATTCCTTACTTCTGCCAGACTCCAGATGATGGATGTGCGCTGAACCAGAACAGTGCATAGTACTGCGTTCACGACTCCCTAGGCTTTTGCAGGTATTTTTCTTCAGAACAGATTCAGAACTGAAATACGATGACATGAGAATTCACATTATGCTCCATTGATTACTTTCCCTGGATGATTCAAGTAGTTTCTCAGTCTATTTTTGCACTAACAGGATCAACACTTCACTTTATTTTTTTTAAGTGACTAAAGGAAAGAAAACAGGAAACTTCCGTCTGGGTTATTCCATAAAATGTCAGCTTTATGAACATTTTGTTTGGGATAAATCTAGTTAAGGACTAGATCACATTTCTTCTGTGTGTAGGATTGGACTGACACACGCTCCTAATTCAAATTCCATTTAGATTTATTGACCTATAAAATTACTTCTACAGGGCTAATAATGCTAGGCACTGAATAGTTGGGTTACTGAAAATAAAGGATGCACTGGTCAGTTATTTAAATACCACTATATTCAATATATATGCAATAAATAGGTTGGAATTTGATAGTTGAGACATTCCACTCAATTGTCAAATAACACAATAGTGCCACATAAATAAAGCTGGAAACATAATGCAGATCGCAGCTTTAAACATGAATGAGAGAGCCTTAAATTGGCAATTTGACTGTTATGCCTATAACACTAAGATTCTTCCAAGACTCTGTCTACTACGTGATTAAATACTATACCAAAATACTCATCTGTTGTTGAACTCTGAATTCAAACTGACCAGCTAACTAAACTCAACCATACCACCCCTAAATGATTTTTCTGCCTGTCCTACCACAGTTTAGTATACGTGTAATAAAAATATTACTTATAGTTCTATCTTGTGCATATACTTAATCTCTTTTAGAAATTGTCTAATAACAATAAATGTTAAAATTAAACTAGATTTGGGTAGCTCTTTGGATGTGAGTCACCAAAGTATAACAATGTTTTCTTTCCTCCAACTGCACAAAAGAAAGACCTTGCAATGGGCACTACTATCACTAAAAACAAACCAGCAAACAAAAAATCTCACATCAATCACACTACAGTATTTGAGTGTATGAGGGTATTTTGGACGGGCAGTTATTGAGCAGGGAACACTGGAAAATATTGCAATACAGTTAAAAGCCACAGTGGGGAAATAATGCTTTTTTTTTTTTTTTTTAAAGTGGCCAAGAGTGCACAATGAGAGAGAGAAAGAGAGAGAGAGCGCACCCCTAAAATGCAGTCTAGAAATTGCCAGAGGATAAAAGCAGTTTAGTATTATGTCTCACGTGAACCATTAAAGGACTGAAACCTTCCTTTCATTATTTGATGACTGCACAGTTTTAATTGTCTTCATTGTGTTTCCCCAAGGAAGCAACAGGTTTCTATCTTCCTCTGCTTTAACTTCCTGTTATTCCCTTAGCGCTTCCTGTTCCTTCCAAACTATAGGACTGTGCAGCAATGAGGCAGAAAGAGGACAGTGTTTTGACCATGGTCACAAGTAACCTTTAATACACAAAGACTCAGTTAGCTGTAATTCCTGTGTAACTGCAAGTCCCTATGTAAAAATGACAATGTGATGACTAATAATTTACATACTTGTAGCATCTGCAGAGTACTTAGTGATAGTCATTGTAAAGCATTATCTAAGCTTGTTGCAGAAATAGTTAGCCACAGGGAATTTGCTTTATGCATTGAAAAGAATGGCATGTATTTCAGTACCCATAGTAATGTCTGTTTTTTCTTTGAGTGCTTGTTCACGTCATTCCACATTAGGTGTGTGCGCACCGCGTGCCTGAGCATTGGAAACTTTTTCCCTTAGCGGCTCCCTTTGGGCTGGCGGGGCCCCCCGAGTGGCGCCACTGTGCTGTGCATGTATACCCCCACCGGCCCGACCCCCTCAAGTTCCTTCTACCATCTGTGACGGCGTTGGAACAACCCCTCTCTCTCTCTCTCTCTCTCTCTCGTAGAAGAGCAGTCCCTTAGCCTTAGAATAGCTGTTATCAGTTTGTTAACGTACCTATTGTGGACACTTAAGTCATTAGGTGCTTGGAGGCCTCCAGCACCCGCCCCGGGCCTCGGGGCATGCCGCAGACTGACGGCTTCAATGCTTGCGCCACGTGCCGCAAACCTATGCCAGTTAGTGACCTCTATGACTCGTGTCTACGTTGCCTGGGGGACGGGCATCAAACTAAACGGTGTAGGATTTTCAAGGCGTTTAAGCCAAGGACAAGGAAAGAAAGAGACTTTCGTCTAAAGCAACTGTTGATGGAGGCTGCATTGCAGCTGCTGGGCCCGGAGCACCCGATGCCGGCTCAGGCTTCCTCGGTGCATAGTGCCCCGGAGCCGTCGAGAGACTCGGCACCAGCTAAGCACCATAAACTGTCGGCCCCAGAGCGCCAGGCTAGGCCCCGGCACCGCTCGTCCTCCCCGGTGCGGCCCCCGGCGCAGCCAAAAGGAAGGTGCAGTCGTTCCCCGCACAGGAGGCTGGCGCCTCCCGAGGCCCCAAGTGCCAATAAGAGAGGGAAGGCCGCAGTACCGGCGCTGACACCAGCGGTCCTGGCAGCACAAGCCCCATCGAGCCCAGACCTAAGTGAGCTCAGTGCAGACGATGGGCTCGAGGGCATAACAGATCAGCCCTCTACACATGGCACCTTTGAGGCTGCAAAGGACCTCATCGAGCTGTCAGCGGCGAGCCCCCTCCCGTATGGGGAGAACCCTCCGGCATCCATGCCTCGGCTGCCGTCAAGGGGTAAGCCGGCAATGGTGTGCCGCTCGAGGACACCGTCCTGGCACCGCTCCTGGAGTTGATCCTGGTTGAGCTCTGACTCTGCAGACTCACACTTGCCAGTGGCCCAGAAGGAGGTTTCAGCACCGGAAAGGGCATGCCGCTCTCTGGCACCACCCAGAGACTGGCACTGGGAGGAGTTGAGACGGCCCTCGCCAGAGGACTCCCACAGATGGTCCCGGTCCAGGGAACACCGGTCCCGGTCCTGGTCCAGATCCCAGTCCCGGTCCCGGGGATACCAGTACCACTCCCGCTCAGCCAGGAGCTGCTCGTTCTCCCGCCGGCGCAGATCGTTGGCACCACCATGGCCTTCGTGATCAGTGTCGCCGCAGTCCGGCGCCAACTCCGGCCGCTATAGGTGCCTGCACCGGGCCCCGGACAGTAGGGACCCTCAGGGGAGCTGGTAACCCCAATGGGGGCTACCAGGCCATTGGCCCTTCTGGACCCCCTGGGCCTATCAGGAGCGCCAAGGGGCCCCGTCCAGGGCAAGTTACTCGGTGCAGCAGTCCCGGTCCCCACACCGATGCCAGATGGTGCCGGAGGCTACAGTATCCAGGCCTCCAGCATCCCCCCAGCGTAAAGTGGAGAGACTGGCACCGAGCCCGGTGCCGTCCCATGGACTCCTGCCCTGGCCTGTGCCGGAGGCCCCTCCCATGGGAGAAGGGGAGCAGGAGGACCAACCAGAAGGGGTCGAGCAGCAGCTAACCTCCTCGTCTTCCCCCGATGAGGCGGTGGCGGATACAGAGGTGTCCGGTCCTCTGCCGATAGACCATAGAGCCCACCAGGAATTGCTGCGCAGAGTTGCCCAAAACTTGGAGTTGCAAGCCAAGGAGACGGTTGAGCAGGAGGACCCCATGGTGGATATTCTGAGCCCTGAAGGTCCATCCAGAATAGCGCTCTTGCTCATTAAGACCATTCACTCCAACTATAAGACTATATGGCAGACCCCGGCCTCCAGCGCTCCAACGGCCAAAGGAGTGGAGCGTAAATACTTTGCCCCATCTACGGGCTGTGAGTTCCTGTTCTGCCACCCGAGTCCATGCTCCCCAATGGTCTCAGCGGTAAACGAAAGGGAGCGCCATGGACAGCAGGCCCCGGCCCCTAAGGCCAAGGAAGTGAAACACCTGGACCTTTTTGGCAGAAAGGTGTACTCATCTGGGGGCCTTCAGCTGAGGATTGCGAACCAGCAGGCCATCCTCAACAGGCAAAATTTCAGCTCCTGGGCCGTGGTGGGGAAGTTTAAGGACAGCCTCCCGCAAAGTTCCCAACTGGAGTTCACGGCCCTGGTGGATGAGGGCAAGGCAGTAGCCAAGACCTCTCTCCAGGCCTCCCTGGATTTGGCAGACGCGGCGGCTAGAACTATCAGATCAGGGGTGGTCATGAGGTGCTTGGCGTGGCTCCAGGAGGAAGGCCTGCCACCCGAGGTCCAGAATACACTCCAGGACCTCCCCTTTGAAGGGTCCGGGCTCTTCTCAGACCAGACAGACACGAGGCTACATCGCCTCAAGGACTCGCGAGCTACGCTTAAGTCGCTGGGTATGCACACCCCGGTGACCCAGAGGAAGCCCTTTAAGCCACAGCCTCCCCCTCAATGCCAGTACTAGCCTCACCATAGGCATGAGCCTTACCGTAGGCGAGGCAGGGATAACAGGCGATGTCGCAACAACAATAGTAACAATAATGCGCCGGGCCAGAACCAAGGCCAGCACAAACCCCAGTCAGGCACTAAGCCAGGCTTTTGAAGGTGCGCTCGAGGACAGCGTACCAGACCAGTCACCGGATCCATCCCTTTGTTTCCTGAACCACCTGTCCCATTTCTCCCATGTGTGGTCCACCATTACGTCAGACAATTGGGTCTTATGCACGGTGTGGAACGGGTACTCGCTGCAGTTCGCCTCCCTCCCCCCCACCGTTCCCTGTCCCTCTTCAGGGACCCCTCTCACGAGTATCTCCTAGAGAAGGAAGTCCGCTCGCTGCTAGAGGCGGGGGCGCACAGCCTAGGGGGAAAGGGGTTCTACTCCCGGTACTTCCTCATCCCCAAGGCCTTTACCCTATCCTAGACCTGAGTGGGCTCAACAAGTTCCTGGTCAAGGTCCGGTTCCGCATGGTCTCTGTGGGCACCATTATCCTTTCCCTGGATCCAGGGGACTTTTACGCTGCCCTTGACATGAAGGACGCGTACTTTCATATCGCCATCCACCCAGCACATTGGCGGTTCCTATGCTTCACTGTGGGCCGAGAACATTACCAGTTTGCGGTTCTCCCGTTCGGTCTAGCCACAGCCCCAAGGGTGTTCATGAAGTGCATGGCGGTGGTGGCGGCCTTCTTATGGAGGCAGAGAATCCGGGTGTACCCATATCTCGACAACTGCCTCCTGGTGGGCCGATCTGAGGTGGAAGTGTGGGGCCATGTGGAGGTGGCCCTGAGGTTGTTCCGTGAGCTGGGGCTCCTGGTCAACTTCCCCAAGTCCACGCTCATACCCACGCAGAGAGTGGAATTCATAGGGGCGGTCCTGGACGCGGTGCAGGCCAGGGCAAGCCTTCCAGTATCCCAATTCTGGGCTATCCAGCAAGCGGTGGCCTCCCTGCGCCAGTTTCCAACGACAACGGCCAGGTGCTGCCTGCGGCTGCTGGGCCACATGGCAGCATGCACGCACGTGGTCAGGCATGCCAGACTGAGGCTCAGGACTCTGCAGGCATGGCTCGCTCGGGTGTACCGCCCAGGCAGGGACCCCCTGGACTTGGTAGTGACAGCCCCAAGGGACGTGCTGGACTTTCTGCTGTGGTGGCAGTCCCAGCCTGTGGTTTGCGAAGGCATCCCCTTTGCCGCCCCACAACCGGACCTGACGCTGGTGACAGACGCGTCAGACCATGGATGGGGGGCTCACCTGGGGGACCTCATGATGCAGGGGTTGTGGTCTGGAGCAGAGCAGTCGCTCCATATCAATGTGAAGGAGCTCAGGGCAGTTCGTCTTGCCTGCCAGACCTTTCACGCCATTCTGAGCGGTCACAGCATGACAGTTCTGACAGACAACACTACTGTCATGTTTTATATAAACAAACAGGGCGGGGCTCGTTCCTCGCCACTCTGTCGTGAGGCTCTCCTCCTCTGGGATCTTTGCATAGCCCATGCAATTCACCTCGAGGCGTCCCATCTCCTGGGGGTACGAAACGAGCTTGCGGACTCCCTCAGCAGGTTGTACCGCATGCATGAGTGGACGCTGAGGGCGGACATCATGCTTTCGCTCTTCCGCAGGTGGGGGTTTCCCGGGGTAGACCTGTTTGCCACCAGGGCCAACGCCCAGTGCCCGCGGTTCTGCTCGTTCCAGGGCCGCAGCCCGGACTCGCTCGCGGACGCGTTTGTGATCCCGTGGAGAGGGGGCTTGATGTATGCCTTCCCCCCGTTCCCCTTGGTGCACAAGGTCCTACTCAAGGTGCGCAGGGACAGGGTGGCGGTGATCCTCATCACCCCAGCCTGGGCCCGCCAGCACTGGTACACATAGCTTCTAGAGCTGTCAATGGAGGCCCCAGTAGTCCTGCCCCTATGCTGGGACCTCATTACACAGGACAGCAGGCAGCTTCTCCACCCCGACCTGCCGTCACTGCACCTGACGGCGTGGAGGCTCTGTGGCTAAATGCCCTGGAGAGCCAGTGCTCCCTTCCAGTGCAGCAGATTCTGCTTGGCAGTAGAAAGCCCTCTACCAGGGCGGCCTATACGGCCAAGTGGAAAAGGCTCTCATGTTGGTGTGAACCCCGACAGGTGCGGCCGTGCCAGGCCCCGGTGCAGGCCATCCTAGAGTACCTCCTGCACCTCAAGCAGCAAGGGCTAGTCCCGTCCTTACTCAGTGTGCACCTGGCGGCCATTTCCGCCTTCCATCCGGGGTTCTCGGGGGGGCTCGGTCTTTTCCCACCCAATGGTGGGCCGGTTCCTTAAAGGATTGGAGAGGGTGTTCCCATACTCCCGCCCACCAGTCCCTCCATGGAACCGTAATCTGGTCCTCTCTAAGCTCATGGGACTGCCTTGCGAGCCCCTTGGTTCCTGTTACCTCCTGCACCTTTCCTGGAAGGTGGCATTTCTGGTTGCCATTACCTCAGCCAGAAGGGTGTCTGAACTGAGGGCCCTCACCTCTGAGCCACTGTATAAAGTATTTCACAATGTCAAGGTGCAGCTCCGGCCGCACCCCAAGTTCCTCCCTAAGGTAGTCTCCCAATTCCATTTGGGCCAGGACATTTGTCTGCCGGTGTTGTTTCCGAAACCCCATATGGACCCGAGTCACCGCAGCTTGCACACCCTGGATGTGCGTCAAGCGCTGGCGTTCTATCTGGAGCGCACCAAGCCCTTTCGCAAATCCGCGCAGCTGTTTGTGGCTGTGGCCAGGAGGTTAAAAGCCCTCCCACTGTCGGCGCAGCAGATTTCATCTTGGATTACAAGCTGCATCTGGGCGTGCTCTGAGCTCACAGGTGTTCCGGCCCCGGCGGTCATGGCCCACTCGACCAGGGCGCAAGTGACTTCCATGGCGTTCCTGGCACAGGTCCCGATCCAGGAGATCTGCAGAGCAGCCACCTGGTCCTCGGTGCACACCTTCACGACCCCTGTGCGGTCAACCAGCAGGCCAGAGAAGATGCGGCGGTTGGCAGAGCAGTCCTCCGAGCAGTTGTTCCGTGACTCCTATCCTCCTCCAGAGGTAAGCTTGTGATTCACCTAATGTGGAATGGACGTGAACAAGCACTCGAAGAAGAAAAAACAGTTAATTACTTTCTCGTAACTGTTGTTCTTCGAGATGTGTTGTTCACGTCCATTCCACCACCCACCCTCCTACCCCTCTGTCGGAGTCACCAGCAAGAAGAAACTGGAGGGGGTCGGGCCGGCGGGGGTATATATGCATGGCACAGTGGCGCCACTCGGGGGGCCCCGCTGGCCCGACAGGAGCCTCTAAGGGAAAAAGTTTCTGATGCTCATGCACGTGGCGCGCACACACCTAATGTGGAATGGACGTGAACAACACATCTCGAAGAACAACAGTTACGAGAAGGTAAGTAACCGTTTTTTCCTCAGCTTAAATACCACTATCCAGCGTTCTTTCTTTCAGCGTAACTTTTTATGTATAAGAAGTTAAATTCCCAGGCAACATAATTACATGTAAATGCTGCTAGGCTATTACACTCAAGGGGCCAATTTTCTAGCCATTTGTTGGCTTCTGAAATGTCAAATTTATTGCATGGAGGGTATAGTAAGAAATACTACATATACTTCAAAATACGATATGAAAGGCTCTAATCAAGTCTGCAGAGGTAAATTATGAAGGTAGCTGGGCATCACAGTGGGAAATGAACTTATTTACGTTAAGCCAAATGATTATTTTATTTAAAATAGACTGTGGATGAGTTTATATGTTGAGACATTAAGTCAGCCTCTCAAAGTCCTTGAGAGATACCTTGGAGCCCTTGGAGCCAAGGTTAAGGTGCAAAGTAGAGGAAAATATCATAGAGGAGCAACATGATTTTAGAAAGGGAGGGAGTACTATATACCAGGGTTTCCAAAACTGGGGATCTGTGAGTCATGTCCGGCTCCAAGGGATCTGCGAGTCATGTCCGGGGCCACCGGCCCCGCTGATCAACTCCTCCCGCTCCCTCGCAGCACCTCCTGCACGCCGCAGAACAGCTGTTCAGTGCGTCCAGGAGGCGCTGGGAGGGAAGGAGAGGAGCGGGATGGGATGCACTCGGGGTAGGGAACGGAAAGAGGTGGAGGTGGGAAGAGGTGGGACAGGGATGGGGTCTTGGGAGAAAGGGTGCAGTGGGGGCAGGTCTGGGATGGGGGGGGTCGAGCCCCCTCCCCCAGATAGAGAGGAAGTCAGCATCTGTGCTGCCTTAGTTATACATACCCCCTGGCACCTGGTGGAGTCTCAACCCCTGCCCGGGCAGTGATAGAATTTATGCTCCTCCCTACCCTACTAAGATGGATCCCTAGAAGGGGGGGAGGTGGCTCCACTTCACTTTATTTTTCCTTTATATGATTCAGCTAGCTTTAAATAGACCTATCGCCAGTATTTCTTGCCTAATGTGCCCTGTGCTCGAGCCATCGTTGCATGCTCATTGTCAATCAACTCCTCCCCCTCCCTCCCAGTGAACAGCTGTTCAGTGGCATGCAGGAGGCACCGGGAGGGAGGGGGAGGAGCGGGGATGGGGTGTGCTCGGGAGGGGGGTGGAAAGAGGCAGGGAAGAGGAGGGAGGGAGGTGGGCCCTTGGGCGAAAGGGTGGAGTTGGAGTGGGAGTGGGGGTGGGGTCTGGGGCTGAGCGGGGGATTTGGGGGTCTGTGAAAAATTTTAAATAAAAATGGGGGTCCTCAGGTTGCTAAAGTTTGAGAACCGCTGCTAT
The DNA here is from genome assembly GCF_015237465.2 of Chelonia mydas. Lineage (NCBI taxonomy): Eukaryota > Metazoa > Chordata > Testudines > Cheloniidae > Chelonia > Chelonia mydas. The sequence goes on along the minus strand of NC_057854.1, from coordinate 17,544,770 downwards.
AGACACACTATTTGCAATGAGACAGAATTTGAAAGAATGATAAGCAGAGGGTGTAACTGCTATGTAGTGTTTCTTGATATTGATAAAGCATATGACTTGATTCTGCAGCAGTTGCTGTTTGGATCACTAAGATGAATGGGAGGGAGACTTCATGAAGTGAAGATGATAGAGGAGCTGTATTGAGGATCCAGAGTGCTGATAGTAACACGTGACATTTCGGAGAGTTTTGAGGTGACTTTGGGATTGAGACAAGGCAGTGTGATGAGCCCATTTCTCTTCATCCTAGTTATGGAGTTAATTAGTAGGAGAACCAAGCCTGTGGAGACACAGAAAAAACTAATTTATGCTGATGATCTAGCCCTTTTGGCAAAGAGGGCTTGGTAAATATGGTATCAGAGTCCTATGAAAACTGTGGTTTGAAAGTAAGCACAAACAAAACTGAGGTTATGTAAGTAGAGACAGTGGAAGAAGAGCTGCTGTTTGAATTTTCAACAGAGAAGCTGAAGCAGAAGAAAAAAAGAATTTCTGTGCCATCAGAGAGAGATCTGGAGAATTTAAGACAGGAATCCAGTGTGCATGGGCAGCAGTGAAAATGGTGGCAGGAATATTGTGGGACTGACAGTTAAGTAACAAACTGAAAGAAAAAGTGTATGCTGTGTGTGTTTGTCCTTGCCTGTTCTATTGTTTAGAAACTGTGCGTCTTATGGCTATGGAATAAAAGAAGATACAGGTAGACGAAAACAATATACAGAGGAAAATGGTAGACAAGCAGAGGGTAGACAGAGTGTGCCTATAAGACATGAAGGGGAAGATGAACTGGAACTGTCTGTGATAGGGTGGAGAGTGCAAATTTGAGGTGGGCTGGATGTGTGATAAGAACAGGAAGAGGACAACTATCAAAGAGAGCATAGGAGGATGAGGACAGCAAAAAAGGATGTGGAAGACTGAGGAGATGATGGAAATTCTCTGTGAAGTTTGAAGAGAAAAGGACTGGAACTCCAAGACCTATGAACCTGTGCCATGGACTGGAAGGAGTGGTGAAGAATCATGGGCATCTCTGACTGCATGAAAGCAGAAAAAGAAGCTGAGAAATGAAGTGCATATGAGGATACATGTTCTCTCAATGTTACCAGAGGCGAGTGCTATGGTTTTTATAGGACCTCTTGCAACTAGCTAAATGCAGCTATCACGCAAGATTCCTGATATCTCCTCCTTCCAGTTGAGCCAGAGATAAGAAAAGACCTTCTTTTCTTCTAGTATTATAATGAATTGGATTGTGTGCATGTGTGTGTTTGCCCTCTAGTGTGCAATTTGTTGGACGTGTCATATGCTCCACATCGCTGACAGAGGAGACTTTCCCTTAGCGCAAGCAGCAGGGGCACATTCTTTTGGACCAGAAGCATCTGGATTTGATCCCCACTGTTGCTGTGATGTTTCAATATCCTGTGGTATGATTAGGGTGACCAGAAAGCAAATGTGAAAAATTGGGACGGGGGTGGGGGGTGATAGGAGTCTATATAAGAAAAAGACCCCAAAATTGGGACATCTGGTCACCCTAGGTATGATGACCATGAGGTTCTTGGCTGTCCATACATTTGTTTGTAGTATTTTGAATTTTCTACTGCTAGTTTTGAGTTATCGTTAGGAAATACAAATAAAAATCTCACTCAGTGCTCCTAATCATAGTTTGCCCCAATTAGAATCTCTCCCTCTTTCACACAGCCCAGTGGTTCTTAACCATGTTAATCAGCTTTCCTCCCTTACCAGATGACCTTGGCTATATTAGCCAGGTCATGCCACCATCTCTTCCATTCTACATGCTCCAGTCTATACTGAATCTTGGCCTGGGGCTTAGAATGGCACCTTTGATTGCTGGTGCACCCACAAGGGAATGGTGAAGCACTGGATCACAGCATAGAGGTTAATGAATAAGGCCCCAATTCTGCAACCTTTTTTGTGAGCAATGGACTGCCCTCTTGAATAAGCAATGCTCAGTGTGATTGAGGGTAGCAGGTCTCTGCCCTAAGGTATGAAGTGGGAGTCCAGAGTAGCAGTCATAGAAGCCTGAAGTAAAGACTGGTACATGTACTAGTGGTGGGCCACCAATGCTTGCTTTCAGTTTTCTGTGCCGGGTCAAAGTCCTGTCCCCTGTGGCAAGCCCTGAATAAATGTTTTCCACAGGGATACTCCATAGGTATCATGGAAACAAAATTCTCCCACCCTGGTCCCAGCAGTTATTACTGCAGCCCATGGGGCTTGAGTAGCTTCAACTGCACTTCCCCATATGGAGGAAGTTTGGCTTGTGAATCCATCTTGTTCTAGATCAATTTGCCACATCTCTGCCCCTTCACAGTGGCATACAAGTAATGAAGACTCTCCACCTACCAACTCCTTCTGTACAACAGTATCACACCAATTCCATTGTGCTCAGGGTCTTCTATGATCCTTACTCAGGCTAGAGGATTTTGCCCATTGCAAATTAAGCCTAATGAGCTGTCTGTAGCATTTCACGTGATGCTAACTTTTAAAGTTTCTGTATATAAAAAGAGGGGCAATCAATATAAACTCCTATCGCCTTGTAAGATAGATCACTAATGAGTTGTAATTGGTTCCCTACCCTACAGGAAACTAACTTCTTGAAGAGTTAAGGATTATATTGCTGTATGGCCCTGGGAGGTTATTATTTTGGGAAATTAAATTAATTAGTTTAGACCTATTAAAAGCAGAGAGGGCTGAAAAATGGCAGAGCAGAGGCAGAACAATGCTTTGAAACTGCAAAGACTGAGAGTGAAAGGGCTGTATTAGCAAAATTATATTTTCCTTTGGGGGTTGTGCAGTTGTTGGGGAAAAGTAAAATTTTGTGCTGAACTTGTGTGTGTTTTAAAGGCAAAGAACTTTGATCACTTCTTTAGGGGAGAGGAGAATATATAGTTAATACACAGCTTTGTCACATTCAGTTGTGTACATTGTACAGCCAAAGCCCTCATCCTACTTGCCTTATCTGAAGGATAGTAAGGAAACAGAACTATTCATGACAGTCAGATGATCAGGATTTGTTAGAGTACATTCAATATTTAGAGACCCAGTATGAGGCAACCAAAACTGATTATGAGGCTGTACATAGTGTTTCTTTAAATGTGCAGCAGAAAGTCAGGAAGGGGGTCAGGAGTGCTAAAGTGAAGCACTGAATGAGAGGGAGAAATGGAGTAGCATTAGAGATCATTAATAACACTTTACTTTTATTACAATTATCTAGATTTTTTATATTGAGCTCATCACCATAGTATTTGAGTGCCATATGAAATGGTGTCAGCGATCGGCTCATTTTCACGCACATTTTTAAATTCAGGAAAAAAATTATTAGCCATGAAGATCTCCAGGAGGAAGGCCAGGAAAATTCCATAGTGGCAAACACAGGATGGACGGTGATGTGCTGGCAATATTTTCACAAAGTGCTTTCCCAGACATTTTCCCCTTTACTTCTCATGCCCTGGAGCAGTGTTTCTCAAACTTGGGACACCGCTTGTTCAGGGAAAGCCCCTGGCAGGCCAGGCCGGTTTGTTTACCAGCCGCATCCGCAGGTTTGGTACGTCCCTCGGCTCGCGCTGCTTCCCGCAGCCCCCATTGGCCTGCAGCGGCGAACCGTGGCCAGTGGGATTCGGGATCGGCTGAATCTGCGGGCGCGGCAGGTAAACCGGCCTGGCCCGCCAGGGGCTTTCCCTGAACAAGCAGCTTCCCAAGTTTGGGAAACACTGCCCTAGGGGACATGGTGGGTGTGATGGTTGGGTCATAGAAACTCCCTCAAGACTGTCACTAGATATGCTGGGATACCACTGAGAACAAACCCTCTTGCCAGAAGAGGCTTCCCTCCACTCCTGTCTTGCTGAGTTAGACACTACAGCTTCAGCACAGACCCAGGGCTTGGGCCGCACCTCTCTGCAGTTCACTGAAACTGAGATCCACTCAGCTCAGGGGCTTCTTAGTTAACAGGGACTTTCCCAGCACCCAGTATTCAGTCTTTCTGGGAGCCTAAACCCCAGATGAATCCGTTTTACTCTGTGTAAAGCTTATACAAGTACATAGCCAATGTTCATAACTTCAAATACAAAAATGATACACACATACACACAGCATAATCATAACCAGCAAATTACAACATTTCTATAGACACTTCACTTAAGCTCCTTTGTACAAGGTTTGGTGCAGCTATAGGACCTTGGTTGCAACAATGAGCTATACGGTCACAGTTCATGTCAATAACATCACAGTGGATTGCAGAAAGGAGAGGTAAGGAGCTAGGAAATCTGTTCATTTCACTTGCCTGCATTTAAGGAAAAAAGCTTTCTTATAACGAAGGAGGGAGCCTGCATTTGGCAAATGCTGGACCGTCAATGTTGATTTTCAACAAGTCTTGGAGCACTGGAGAAGTTCCAGAAGACAAGAAGAATACCCAGCTCATACCTTTTTAAAAATTGGCACAATGCTAGTTATTATAGGCCTGTGAGTCTGACATTGATCCTGGACAAGATAATGGAGTATCTGCTGCAGGACTAGATTAATAGTAAACTCAATGAGGATAATGTAATTAATGCAAATCAACATGGGTTTGTGGAAAATAGATCTTGTCAAACTAACTTGTTATCTATTTTTAATTAGATTACAAGTTTGGCTGATAAAGGTAATAGTGTTGACATAATGTACTTAGATTTTTATAAAGCATTTGACGTGGTGCCGTGTGACATTTTGATTAAAATGAACATGGCACACATTAAGTGGATTAGGAACATAAGAATGGCCATAGTGGGTCAGACCAGAGGTCCATCTAGCCCAGCTTCCAACAGTGGCCAATGCCAAGTGTTTCAGGAGGAATGAACAGAGTAGGCAATCATCAAGTGATCTGCCTCCTGTTGTCCATTTCCAGTTTCTGGCAAACAGAGGCTAGGGACAGTCAGAGCATGCTGTTGCATCCCTGCCCATCCTGGGTAATAGCCATTGGTGGACCTATGCTCCAGGAACTTATGTAGTTCTTTTTTTAACCCTTTTACAGTTTTGTCCTTCACAGCATCCCCTGGAAAAGAGTTCCACAAGTTGACACTGTGTTGTGTGAAGAAGTACTTCCTTTTGTTTTTTATAAACCTGCTGCCTATTAATTTCATTGGGTGATTCTTACTTCTTCTGTTATGTGAAGGAGTAAATAACATTTCCTAATTCACTTTCTCCATACCAGTCAAGATTTTATAGACCTCTATCAGATCCCCCGTTTGTCGTCTCTTTTCCAAGCTGAAATGTCAGTCTTTTTAATCTCTCCTCATTTAGAAGCTGTTCCATACCTGTAATCATTTTAGTTGCCCTTCTCTGTACCTTTTCCAATTCCAATATGTCTTTTTTGAGATGGGGTGACCAGATCTGCACACGGTATTTAGATGTGGGCGTACCATGGGTTTATATGGAAGCATTATATTTTCTGTCTTATCTATCCTTTCCTAGTAGTTCCTGACATTCTGTTAGCTTATTTGACTGCTGCTGCACATTGAGCAGATGTTTTCAGAGAACTATTCACGATGACTCCAAAATCTCTTTCTTAAGTGGTAACAGCTAATTTAGACCCCATCATTTTGTATGTATCGGGATTATGTTTTCCAATGTGCATTACTTTGCATTTATCATCATTGAATTTCATCTGTCATTTTGTTGCCTAATCACCCAGTTTAGTGAGACCCCTTTGTAAGTCTTTGGACTTAACTATTTTGGGTAATTTTGTATCGTCTGCAAACTTTGCCGTCTCACTGACAAAAGATCTGGCTGACTGATAGGTCTCAAAATGTAAACAAGGAATCACCATTGAGTGGGTCTGTTTTCAGTGGGGCCCAGCAGGGATCAGTGCTATCTAACATTTTTATCAATGACTTGAAAGAAAACATTAAATCACCACAGATAAAGTTTGCAGATGACTCTTAAATTGGGGGAGTGGTAAATAACGAGGAACAATCGTTGATTCAGAGCAATCTAGATTGCTTAGTAATGGAGTGCAAGCAAAGAACATGCATTTTATTACAGGTAAATGTATATATCTAGGAACCAAGAATGTAGGTCATGCTTATAGGATGGGGAACTCTGACTCTGAAAAAGATTTTGGGGTTGTGGTGCATGATCAACTGAACTTGAGCTCCCAGTGTGATGCTGTGGCCCAAGGAGCTAATGTGATCCTGGGATGCATAAACAGGAAAATCTTGAGTGGGAATGAAGAGATTGTTTTACCTCTGTATTTGGGTGTGACTGCTGCTGCAATAATGTCTGGTTCTGCTGCCCACAATTCAAGAAGGATGTTGATAAACTGGAGAGCATTCAGAGAAGATCCATGTGAATGATTAAAGGATTAGAAAACATGCCTTACAACAGTGGTTCTCAAACTTTTGTACTGGTGACCCCTTTCACATAGCAAACCTCTGTGTGCGACCCCCCCTTTAAATTAAAAACACTTCTTTACATATTTTACACCATTATAAATGCTGGAGGCTAGGTGGAGTTTGGGGTGGAGGCTGACAACTCGCGACCCTCCCCATGTAATAACCTCATGACCCCCTGAGGGGTCCTGACCCCAGTTTGAGAACCCTTGCCTTACAATGACAATAGACTGATGGAACTCAGTCTGTTTAACAAAGAGAAGGTTAACGGATTAGTCTATAAATACCTACATGGGCAGTGGTGGATTATCCAGTGGGTCCATGTGGCCCATGTCCAGGGGTCCCGGAAAAATGGGTGCCCCAGCAACAATCCACTGTGGAACGGTGGAAGACCAGAGTCCTCACAAAAGCCCTGGGGCAGGCAAGGGAAGCCCCAGCGCCAGACGCAGGGTCCCGGCAGAAGCGCAGGGTGGGTGGGACAGGGGAAGCCCCAGCACCCTGACCCTGGTCCCCAGCAGAAGTGCTCGTTGGGTGGGTGGGTCGTGTTGGGGGAATTCCCAGTAACCTGAACCTGGTTCCCGGCAGAAACCCAAAGCAGCGGAAGAAGCCCCAGCACCCAGATCCTGGCTGCAGCCCTAGGACTGGAGGAACTCTCGCTCCCTGTTGTAGCCTCAGGGCTGGAGGAGCACTGACTCCCTGCTGAGGCCTTGAGGCCATGGCCCGGGGACAGAGCTTCTCTGGTTTTGGGACCTCAGTGGGTGGGGGCTGAATCAGACGGGACCGTGCGCGAAACGAGAGCAGGGCCCGGGGGGAAGGGGTGGAATGGGGTGTAGCCCTGGGCGTGGCCACAGATGCAAGTGGCAGAACAGGCGTGGAAATACAGGCAGAAGGGGTAGGGAAGGGCCCCCCATTTATTCTGGCTCCCAGAGACCTTAATCCGACTCTGAGTAGGGCTCCCTGCCCTAGGGTTAGGTTTCGTATGGATAGGGCACTGGGTGTTAGGGTTAGGATTCCTATGGGTAGAGCACTGGGAGTTAGGGTTCCTGTGAGTAGGGCTCCATGCCCTAGGCTCAGGGTGCCTAGGGGTAGGGTTCTTGGAGTTACGGTTAGGGTTCCTATGGGTAAGGCTTCCCGCCCTAGGATTAGGGTACCTATGAGTAGGGCACTTGGAGTTAAAGTTCTTATGGGTAGAGCTCCCCGCATTAGGGTTTGGGTTCCTATGGGTAGGGCTCCCTGCCCTAGGGTTAGGGTTCCTATAGTTAGGGGTCCCGGCCCTAGGGTTAGGGTTCCTATGGGTAGGACACCCACACAAGGGTTAGGGTTCCTATCAGTAGGGCTCTCTGCCCTAGGATTAATTTTCATAAAGGTAAGGGTAACTTGGAGTTAGTGTTAGGGTTCCTATGGGTAGGACTCCCCACCCTAGACTTAGGGTTCCTCTGAATAGGGCATTTGGAGTTTGGTTTAGGGCTCCAAGGGGAAAGGCCTCATCCTAGGGTTCCGGTTTCTATGGGTACGGCTTGCCGCCCTAGGGTTTGGGTTCTCATGGGTAGGGCACTTGGCGGGGTTAGGGTTCCTATGGGTTGGGCACTTGGAGTGAGGGGAAGGGTTCCTATGGTTAGGGCTCCCATCTCTGCGGTTAAGGTTCCTATGAGTAGAGTCAGTGGCGGATTATCTAATGGGTGCACATGTCCTGTGCCCAGGGGCCCCGGCGAATTGGGAAACCCTTGAAAAATGGGCTCCCCACAAGAAATCCACTGCTTTGCAGCAGAAGCCTGGAGCCCTCACAAAAGCCATGGGGAGGGCAGGGGAACCTCCAGCACCTTGAGCCAGGGCCCTGGCAGAAGCTCCAGGTGGGCAGGAAGCCTCAGCATCCTATCCCCAGCAGAAACGCTGGGTAGGCGGGCAGGGCAGGGGGGAATCCTCAGTGTCTTGACCCTGGTCCCTGGCTGAAGTGCCAGGCAGGCGGTAAGCCCCAGTGCACCGACGCCGGTCCCCAGCAGAAGCATGGGGTAGTTGGGGAAGCCCCTACGCCTGGACCCCAGCTTTGGCATCGGGACCCAGAGGGGCTCTCGCTCCTTGCTGTGGCCTCCGGTCTGGAGGAGTTCTCACTCCTCACTGTGGCCTCGGGGCCATGGTTGGGGGATAGAGTTTCTCTGGTCTTGGGGCCTCAGTGTGTGTGTGTGTGGGGGGGGGGGGGGGGGGCAGAAAGGAGCCAACAGGTTTGCTAGCCGCAGTGTGGGGGGAAGGCATAATGGGGTGGGACTGTGGGTGAAAAGTGGGCAGCGCCGTGGGGGAAGGGGCGGAATGGGGTGAAGTTGTGGACGGGGCCGGAGGCGGAAGAGGTGGGTCATGGCAGTGGCATTGGTCACTTGCTCTGGCCTAGGGCCCCTGGATACCTTAATCCACCTCTGTACGTGAGGAACAAATATTTTGTAATGGGCTCTTCAATGTGGCAGAGAAATTTATAACATGATCCAATGGCTGGAAGTTGAAGCTGTACTAAGTCAGAATGGAAATAAGGCATAAATTTTTAACCATGAGAGTAATTAATCATTAGAACAGTTTACCAAGGGTTGCAGTGGATTCTCCATCACTGACCATGTTTAAATAAAGATTTTTATCTTTTTCTAAAATATATGCTCTAAGAATTATTGTGTGGAAGTTCCCAGACCTCTGTTATATAGGAGGTCACACTATTGATCACAATAGTGACCTGGTCTTAGAGCAGAGTCACCAGAACCAGGGTGGGAGGGGAGAGGGGCCATGCCTGCCCTCTTTTTAACATGGTCATAGTAGCTTTGGGCAGGCTCAGAGCAGTGGTGGCAGGGGCTGCACTTTGTGGTGGGGGGCACCAGCCTCTTCCTGGCGGGGGGCTAAGGTGGGCCTCAGCTCCCCCTCTTCACAGGGCCCTGCTCCCGACTCCTCCTCTTCCCCCAAGGCCCCATCCCCAGCCAGGCCAGAAGCCAGAGCCAGACCCGAACTGTGGTAAGAGCTGCCCAGCAAGCCTGGGCTGCTGTTGGGAACCTTGGACCCTTCACTTGCCGTGGGTGGTATGTCCAGGGGGGTGGGGACATGGGCTGGGGTCTGCTCTCAGGTACCCTGTCCCCAACCCCGACCAGGGTAGGTGGAGGTCCCTGGGTGGCTCTTACCACGGCCTGCCTTGGCCTCCATCCTGGCTAGGAGTGGGGCCTCGGGGTGAAAAGGAGGAGCAGAGGGCGGGGCCCCAGGGAGAAGAGGAGGAGCAGGGGGCGGGGCCACAGTTCCAGCACTCCTGCCTTAAACTCTATGAATTATTACTGCTCTTTGCTGGAATTGTTTGTACCTTGATCCCCAAAAATGTACTGGGTGTCTTGATGATTTAACATGATACCCCTGATCGTATCATTTGACATTGAGAAGGATCAGGTGAAGATCTTGCTGGGGGGAGTGGGCTTCCTCAAAACTCTCTTTCTTTTTAAAGTAACTACCCTTTGATGCAATTTGGACAATTCCAGAGAGTGACTGTGTGTGTCTATGCACGCGTGCTTTCCCCAGAAGTAGGAATCCCACAGAAAAGTTGTCTCTGGCAGGAATGATTCAGCATGATCCAGACATGAGATATGGACTCAGTCAGAGGCAGGCAACTCACATGAACCCTCTCTTTAGTTGCGTGGCAAAACTTTCACAAGGGCTTCTAAGGGTCCCTCCAGCTGGTCACTAAAAATGGTGCATTTAAAGCAGTTTTTACTTAACAAAACACCCTAAAAACTGCCATGTTTCACAGTTCTCCAGTGGATTCAGGTGACCAATCAGAGTGCAGCTGAATCACAGATAGATGAAAGCTTGCCCCAGGTTGCTGATCAGCAGGGGATGGGGATACCAGTGGCTAGTCATTTACCCTCTCAGTGGGACACTGGTTTCTGGTTTCAGCTTTTTTCCTTTTCCTGAGGCAGCTCACATTGCAGGAGGAAAAATCTAAAGCAATGATCTGTAAGAGGAAATGGGCTTCACCTCTGTACTTGAGTGTTTACTGTAGAGGAGTGTGAGATCTTTCCAGGAGAGGGTAAGAATGCCACAGACAGGGAAAAGAGCAATTTATCAGTCTATTTACATATAAACTACCTGTGAGTGTGCAAGCATGTCAGGTAAAACTGATGCAGTAATCTGTGCACACACACTAATGTGTGGTTTCAGAGTAGCAGCCGTGTTAGTCTGTATCCGCAAAAAGAACAAGAATACTTGTGGCACCTTAGAAACTAACATATTTATTAGCGCATAAGCTTTCGTGAGCTACAGCTCACTTCATCTAATGTGTGTTTTTACCATATAGATAGTCATTTAAGCAACTAAGCACAGATTTGCAGAGTGGAGGCTTCTCATTGCACCCTCCCCTCCCCTTTTGCATCTGATCAGGGCCAGCCATCATCTGCATCTTTTATTCTTACTGTTCTAATGAAGCATTATAGGATGGTCCCGGGATCAGTGTACTAGCCTGGGACTTGAGAGATCTGAGTTTAAGTCCCTGGCCTGCCTCAGATTTCCTGTGGAAATCATTTAACTTCTCTGTGCCTTGATTTCCCTATCTTTAAAAGTGAGAATCTTTCATAAAAAACAGACAATACTTTCTTTCCTCAGAGGAGTGTAGTGAGGAGAAATTAATTAAATATTGTGAGGAGTTCGAATACTGCAGTAATGAAAGCCATGAAAGATTTAGTCTGTAGAGCAGAGAGAATAATTTTCAGAGAGTGGGTAAGTATTCACTTCACTTTAATATACCTTTTGTATCCATTTTCAGTATGAAACATAACTACATTTTTATATACCCAAACCAGAATTATACAATTAATATGGTGTATATGACAGCTTTAATTTGTAGGACACTTTTGCTTTCACAAGCAGCTAGCACCATGTTATATTCTCAGAGTGGGATTAGCTAATAAACCTTCTCTGCACTAGGGAGATTTTGCAAAAAATTGCTAACATTGGTTCAGCTCCACTGTTGATAGCCTAATGTACAAAGGTCTCTGGCATTTTAAACAGTGTGTGACCTGCAAGTTTAGATGGTAAGATACCTTTGGCATCAGGGGTGCTGGAACAATTTTTATAGTAGGGATGCTGAGAGCCATTGAACCAAATTGTAAACCCTGTATGTGATGGAAACCACTTCAAACCAGGGGAACCCCTAGCATTTCTAGTTCCAGCACCTATGTTCAGCATCTTTGCCTCTTCTATACTAGGGATCTTAGTGCTAGTCACATTGGCAGAGCTAACCCAGTATTAGCAATGATGGATGTTTTTTCAAAATTCCATAGTGTAGATAAAAAGAAAAGGAGGACTTGTGGCACCTTAGAGACTAACAAATTTATTAGTCTCTAAGGTGCCACAAGTCCTCCTTTTCTTTTTGCCGATACAGACTAACACGGCTGCTACTCTGATAGTGTAGATAGACATGGCTATATACATATACAGCAGACGAAGGCTGAGGCCCACTGGATGGTGCCATTGTGGGGAATGCTGCACTGCTCTTCTCACTTAGCTGGTGTCTGGACAAAGGGCCTGGTTCTCCAGGATTCTCCTACCAGTGGCCTTTGTGTGTCCAACATTCATACAACAACTTATGAAGAGGTGAAAGAGAAAATATCAACTTCCAACTTGAAAAGAAAAGAGAAAAAGTGCTTAATGATGGTTGGAATTAATTGCAGTGGTACAAATGGTTAAGCTGACTGATGGAGCCTGTACATGAAATGCTCTATTTCTCTTTTACAGAAGGTGTTTTCCTGTGAAGCTGATGCGAGCGTCTCCTACAAAAGTGTATTTCACAGCTGTCCCAATCTCATGGTATCTGTCATAACAAAATCCTGTTTGCCTCTGCTTAAAAAGGAACAAGTAGTACATTAAGGTAATTAATTAAACTGACAAAACTCTTGAAAATGGAAAGCCCTAGTCAGGAAGACAATGGATTCTGAGGCTGCAGGATGAAATCGTTAATAGCTGTGAAGTTTTTTTCATTTCATTCTCTGTACAGAGAATGTTTTAATCTAGCACATTAGCAGGTTGTTTGCTGCATACAGTGGGATGTATTACTGTTGCCTATTTAGAAGCTGCAAGAGAGGAGGCTGAGATGGTATGGACATGTGCGAAGGATGGAAGAAGGGATTCCTGCTACGAGGCATTTGAGACTAGAAGTCATGGTGGAGAGCAAAAGGCTGTCCAGTCGAATGGGGAATAGACTGTGTACAGGAGGATGGAGTGGATATGGACCGAGCATTGGACTGGTAAGCCTGGGAAAGTCTGTCCTGGCAACCTGACCCCAGCTAGCTGGGAAAAGGGGAATAAATTTCCGATCCCTAATTTTGCAGAGCATCAAGCATTCTGTTATAAAAGTGTGACTATGTACTATGAATAATTAATTGCAAAGAAAATAAAATGCTCTCCCTTTTTCATACAGTTGGAAAGGCAAGTGGTCACCTTAATTCCCAGTAAATCCTGGAAACAGATAGTTCATCTCAGACATCATTAGCTTCCAGTTTGCTGCAAGCTCAGGACAGCTTCCAAAGACCGTAATGAATGGGGTGAACATGTGCTTTCAGGGTTGTGGAGTATGTGATCAGGAAACTTTTCCTTTGCACAAAAGGAAAGAATGTTTCACCTAACAAAGTATATGCTCTATTCATCCATGCTGGGCAAATAAGAAGTAATACTTTTGAATATTTTTTTAAAAATCACAAACCTTTTATGCATCAGAATTATTTGCTCATCAGTATAAGACCAGGGGATAATCAAGATACATCCATCAAATTATTAAAAATAATTACTGTGAAATATGACTGGTTGAAAATTTCCTATCAAAATTGTTTTTGATAGATAATTGGGTTTTGAATTAAACAAAATTTTCAGAAATATTGTCTGCTTTCTCTGGAAATTTCAGTTTTTTACATTAAAAAATGAATGCCCCAGCCCCAAAATATTTGTAGTTGCAGCTGAAATTTCTGCTGAAAAGCAAAATGTTCTGGGGTAGAGGGGACCCACTTTTTGACCAGCTGTACTATGAAATTTATCAAATTGATTATTTAAAAGTTATTCAACCAGCTCAATTCATGAGGCTTCTTGAAGTTCTTCAGTCCACTGAAGAAAAGTACATACATCATACAAGTATACACAAGAAAAATACATACTGATGCTACTTAAAAAAAATCCTGAATTTTACTTCAACAATTTACTTCATGTTTTAGTGTTGCGTTCTGCAATAGCCACAAGACTGGAGAGGAGAATTTTGCCTATAGTTTCTAAAGCACTTTGGATATCTTTTGTGTAAAAAGTACATATACTTTAGTTAAATACAAGTTATTGGTCTCGATACAGGGGAAACTAGGTGAAATGTAATGGCCTGTGATGAGTGTCCGATTAGGCAATCTAATGGTCCCTTCTGGCCTTAAACAATATGAATCTATAAATGCAAGATATTAAGCAGTGGATTGTAGCAAAATAGGTCCTGTCTTTTGCATAAATCCTAATAAATCACAGTGTTTTAGGGCAGGACCATCTATCATAAACTAGAGATGGTCCTGCCCTAAAACACTGTGATCCAAACTTCCCTGAACTTTGGGCAAGTTTAGATCTGGATCCAAACTTTAACTGGTCCTTATTTGTGTAGCAGGCCAAATGAAAATTCAGAATCCAAATATCCCCAAACCTTTGGGAAATTTGGATATAGTTTCTGATCTACACTTTGAACTTCAAACCCAGCTCTTTAATAATCCAGAGCCAAAATATGTCCACACTGTTTTCTATGTAGAGCCTGATCCAGAATCCATTGAAATCAGTGGCAAAACTCTCATTGACTTCACTGGGATTTGGATGAGGCCCAGAGAGAATAAGAGTTGACAGGTTCCTGCTCCTGGAAAAGCTGACACATTGGTGTATGTGGTATAAATGCTCAGTGCTGTTTTCCTGTCTTCAGAATATGCTTGATAATCACAGGACTTCAGTTTAACTGTTTAAAATGCCTAAAGTTTTGTCATCTAAAAATTGGAGTATTTGCTGGTTTCTAATCAAATAAGCAGGTCCTCATATAAAGTCTAATGCTGCATAAGTGCCAGTGGGAATTTTGCCATTGATTTCTGTGGTGGCAGGCTCAAGTCTGTTTTCCTTACAGCCTCTGTAACTGTTTCCAGCTGCTAAAGTTAATTAATAACTTTGAAAAAATACAACTTTGTTTAATGTTACTTTTCCATGTAAGCAATTGCTCTTTGGCTTTTCTGCTGAGGCTGCCAGCAAAGGCACCATGTGCCAGACACACGCCCTCCAGCAGCTGTCCAGAAAGAATGCTAACTCATTTCATGCAGGCCACCAAACAGCCGCAAGACAACAACTTTCACTCACTAACAACTTGAGCAAGCAACCTAGAGGTGAAAGGTTCCATTGCCGCTCACTTGGGCCATGCAGTTTAAAGAACTCTTTCAATGCACAAGAAATGCTTGTGTTAGGCACCAGTCCAATATCTGGTCATCATTGCAGATGTGTGTTTTTTAGAGCTATCCCAGATTATCTGTGGAACGGGGATGGCATGAACATGAAACAAAACAGCTGGAGAAAGGGTGGGGACAAGACAGAATTCCATTTCCAGATGAGGTGTTCATTTGTCAAATATATCTCCCTAGTGCTTCTGTTGCTGCCTCGTACAGAGCTCAATACTGATCGGAGCTGCTTCCACTTCTAAAGTTGTCAGCTGTGCTGGCATTCCGACTCTTGTTTCCATTCCTCTTGCTGTTGTCACAGGTTAATATAGGAATGCGGTGGCTGCAGATCAAACTGGAAATAATGAAGCTTTTTTACAGTAAAAGGGAATGTACAATAAGGACTACAAAGAAAAAGAATTAGGTATCTGGGGCCATGTCAGAAGGAGAGGGCAGGAGTTCTGGGATAGATGCAGCCCAGCATTTCAATGTCTAATGACGGTGCGAGCAGCCCATGTGTCAAAAAGTCTGATCATTAATAGATGAGGTTCGTAGGGGTCACTTGATAAAATTAACAATAGTTAGGATAGACGATGATAAAAGCAAATGCTTCTTTATGAAGCCAGTGCAGTTCACTGCTGCAGGGGGTTGTGGAGTCAAACTCAGCAGATGGATTTTTACCCGGGGCTGTTTAATTTTTATGCCTGTTTCTCATGTGTATTTCATACTATGTGAGGAGTGATGACACCTCCTGTTTTAGGATGTAAACTGAATACCCACCAAATGGGTATTCTCCCACTCACGGCCTGATCCTGTGAGATGAGACGTGCCCTTGGGAGAAGCCAGTGGGAGATGAGGATGCTCAGGACTTTGCAGGAGGTAATTAGCACCTTGTTGGATCCAGCTGCTAAACCAGGTCCATTATTTATTTTGAAACAAATAAACCTTCAACTAAAATATCAAGTGTTGATGACTACTGGAGTCCAGATAGCTTGAAGGACTAAAGATTGGTAGAGGTGATAGATCTGATCTTAGGTCAATCCTGTTGGTTTTTTTCTCCTTTTTATGTTTAAATGAGTGGGCCATGGTTTTTTTTTTTTCCCTTTACTCACTTACTTCTAGGTAGTCTTAGTGAAGTCAAAGAGTTGCATGTGTGCTAATAAGAGTGGAATTTGGCCTGATATATCTATTAAAATATTGCACCTAATGGACCCTGATACAACTGAAGGGACCTAGTTGTCATTGTAGACAGCTTAATGAAAACCTTTGCCCAATGTGTGGCCGTGCTTTTTAAAAAAAAGCAAACAATATTTAGGATATATAGGGAATGGGATGGTGAATAATGAGAATATTCTAACACCTTTATATTAATCAACGGGTGGCCTCATCTAGAATATCATGTGCAGTGCTGGTAACTCCATCTCAAAAAAGAACATTGCACAACTGGAGGGCGTTCAGAGAGGGGCAATGAGAATGATCAAGGGCCTAGAAAAAAAACTCTCCTATGAAGAGAGATTGTGATTGCTTAGTGTGGAAAGAAGACAATAAGAGGGGACATGATAAAAAATAATGAATGGTCCAGAGAAGGTAGATCAGGAATTTCTGTTCTCCCTATGCCATAACACATGAATAAGGGGATACTCAATTAAATTAGGTAGGAAATGCAAAACCAGTAAAAGGAAATACTTTTTCACACATCATGCAATTAAACTGTGGAACTCACTGCCACAGGAAGTTGAGACAAAGAATTGAACAGAATTCAAAAAGATATTGGGTAATTATGTGGATATCAAGAATATCCACAGATGTTATAAATGGTAATTTTTTTTGTGGAATATTAAATTTCATGTTTCAGGTCTTAAGGAGACCTAATGTGTGGTGTGGAGCAGATTATCCCACATCTGCTACTACAGGGGTCTTATACTTTCCTCTGAAGCATCTATTCTGACCACTGTCAGGACAGGATACCAGACTAGATGGATCTTGGGTCTGATCTACACTGGGGGGGGGGAAATCAACCTAAGACACGCAACTTCAGCTACGAGAATAGCGTAGCTGAAGTTGACATATCTTAGGTCGACTTACCTCGTGTCCTCACAGTGCGGGGTCAACTGCCGCCACTCCCTCGTCGACTCTGCTTCTGCCTTTCGCCGCGGTGGAGTACAGGAGTCGACGGCAGAGTGATCGGGGATCGATTTATCGCGATAAATCGATCCCCGATAGATCAATCACTACCCCCCGATCCAGTGGGTAGTGTAGACGTACCCTAAGTCTAGATAGAACATGGCTTTTTTTCACCCCTAGAAATGTAAGGAAATGAACCTTCTTGTCTTTTTACAACAGTGCAGACTGGGATTTGTGTCAATACAAATTGCAGGTGGCTAATGTATGTGGGCTTTACAAATCCCACACTTTGAAATTGAATTGTTGACAAACAAACAAGTTTTGGGGTTGCTTACATTTCTGTTGTCAGAGTTATGCACCACACTTAGAATGTATTTATCTTGGTGAGTAGAAAGATAGGCCCTCAAATGGATTTTTGTGCTTAAAGCTTCAAAACATAAGCACTGTGCAGCTTTGCATTTGTTTTGCAAATCCCTTATCATATCACAGTTATTGCTTGTGAAGTGGAGCAAAAAATAAAACCCACAGAGGACTTAGACGAACCCTCCCTTCGCTGTTTGCTTAGCCATTCTGTTCCTCTGGAAGGACAAACACAAACATGTAATTGAAAGCCTACAAAATGCACATCTAAGTATGATAAATAGTCAGCATGTGACTGTGGATTTCTAGGAATTAAATACATTGAATTTCTTCTCAGATGTGTGTCTGCACGCAGCTATTTATTATCTGGGTTCTCCTTAACTTATTTCATGCCTGTTTTTTATTTCATTTTTAGAATAACTGTTGTGTGCTTTAATTTACTCTATCTTAGCCGGAACATATTGAGAAAGACCAGTCTTCAAGATTTTAGATTGTCACAAAGATCTAACCATTGATGTTGAAACAGGAAAAATTGGGTAGTTAAATGAGTGAATTGAATGTACCCTGTCTAATGGTTGTTATAGGCTGCCAGTTGCCATAGGCAATTTTTTTCAAATTTAAGCTCAGAGTTAAGTCCTATAATCCGTATTTAGGGACCTAAATAAAAGCAGGGTGAATTTCAAAGATGCTGAGCACTCACAACCCTCACGGAAGTTAATGGGAATTGCAGATGTCCAGCACTTTAAAAAAAACAAACCATTTTTATGTAGATGTCTGAATATGGAGTTAGGGCTCTGTGTTTAAAAATTTTGGCCTGGATCTCAACTGAAAATATGGCTAGTGAATTGTCCAGGAAACTAAAAATCCCTCTGGGTTCAGAGTTGTGCTATAGTCTATTTGAGCATAGTAATTGATAGCAGGGGGTCTCCTGTGGAAAGGCATTTTTATTATAAGAACGGCATTAGCATGGTATAAAACTATGCTATGGGTCACCTGGTTGTGTTGTGTATAGCAAGATCCTTAAGTGACAAATCCAATCCCTACTCACATCGATCAGTGAAACCATGCTGGAATCCTGCTTGTGATCATTGTGTTAAAAAAGTTAGCATGGTTCTGATCCCAGCATGGAAAGGGCCAAACATTTCAAATTAAGATGAGTGTAAGTGGACCATCAGGAAACAGAATAGAAGATATTTAGCAAACTGTAACATTATCTAAGACTGTGCTGAAGATTGGAGGGGGAATGTAAGTATTAAAAATTTATTACAATAAGTTTAATTGTAGCAATGAAATGCATAAATCATAAGCATTGGAAAAGTGCCTGGTTCCACAGATTAAATCCAATGAATGAAGGAGTTGAAATGAATTTGATTCTAGGAATGTGCTTTCTGTAGAATGTCTACTTTCTCTGTAGTTACTTATTAATAACTCCAGTTGTGTTTTCTCTTCAGACAGCATTAGGTATCGAAGAAATAGATTTACAGCATCTGGATGGGGTTCATTGGTAGGGTTCCCTGATCTTGAAATTGAGTGTGAAATGCAAACTTCTCTCTTTCTCTCTCAAGACATTTCCCTTGACTGAGGGTGAGGTGATAAAAAGGGGATTGACACTGCTAAGTAATCTCCCCTGGAGCAAGATGGAGGCTCTAACCAAGAAAGAATGGCAAGATTTGCTGAAACTTCTTTAGGTGACAGCTGGATATTGTGACAAGTCCAAGGTACACTGAGCAGGCACTGGAGACTGAGGAGCACTTAATGGTGATGGTGTAGAGAGGCTATGGATTATGATAATATTCAGAGATGAACCAGCTACTGATACCCAGCAGTTCTGCACTGTCCTTCAGCAGCTGTCATGAACGATCATAATAATGTGCTTAAATTCATACTCCATGTAACTTAGATGAAAAGCTCCCTTTATTTCTGTTGCCCTAGTTATGTCTCTGTTTGTTTCTCACAGTAATTAAATCTAGAAAACGTATTTTCTAATAAACTTTATATCCTTTCTCTGAGGCACTGGATCTCAGAGCACTCGTGAACAGGGTATCTGTTGTAGCAACCAGGCAAGGTACTAACAAACTTCAACAGGACTTTATTTTTAAAGTGGAACCTCTTTACCAAGCTCCTGCTTCACCCTCGGTAGCTCTCACTCCACCTCCTCAACTTCCTCCCCCTCCTTCCTGTTCCCTGTCCTTTTAGACTCCAAACAGCCAGTGCTCCCAGTTCTAATAATTACAAGCAGCATCTAAACACCACATTCCCTCCTCTCTTAAGAAACTCTCCCAATTAAAATAAACATTGTTGTTCTAACCACAGGAACAAATATGAAACAAGACACTATACTATTGGCAGATATATTACACTGAAAACACTGTAGATACTACATAACATAGTCTGTAGTCCAGACAGGTGGTCGTCTGGGTCTGACAGGCTGTCTCCCAAGCCCCGGTTCCAGTGCAGTGTCTTGTTGTGTTGCTACTGCAGTGAAGTCATCCAATGCAGACTGGGTGTTGGCATAATCTCCTCTTGGTGCATAGGCAGGTGCAAGATAAGAAGCATTCCATACCCGCCCCTCAGAAAGTCGATAGGTGTAAGGTCCCTTCTTCTCTATGATTTTAAGAGGAGCTGTGAATTTATGGTCCCCTTTGTGTAAAATTCCAGGTTTTCATATTTTAACGAAGGAACCGCACTCAAACTTTGGTTCCTTAGCACCCCGCCGCTTGTCTGTGAAAGCCTTATACTTTGCTTGGCTCTCTTCAACTGTTTTTCTCACATCATCCTCGGTTGGGGCATCAGGTCGTGCCTTTAACAATCCAGCAATGTTCAGTTTAATATTCATGTGTTTCCCATACAGTAACTCTGCGGGTGATCTTTGTGTTGTGGCATGTCGTGTAGCCCGGTATGCTTGCAAGAAATTAGTAGTGAAGGTTATCCACAATCGCCCTTCCAGTTTAGCCATTTGCAAACTCTCTTTCAAAATTCTGTTAAACCATTCGATTTCCCCATTGGCTTGAGGGTAATATAGGGATGACCTTCTGTGTAAAATGTTCCTCTCTGCTAGAAAAGTTTCAAACTCCATGGAAGTAAATTGACTACCATTATCTGAAACCAGTTCTCTGAGGTTACCTTCCCTGCTAAAAACTGAAGAGAGGAACTTAATTACTGTAACAGAAGAGATTTGTGACGTAAATGCTACCTCAGGCAATTTACTGAAATAGTCTAGTAAAGTAATGGCATAACGGCAGTCATTTGGAGCAGTATCAAAGGGTCCTACAATGTCAATCGCCACTTTTTCTCATGCAGATTCAGGAAGAGGAACTGGCTGTAATGAAGGGGTACATGTCACTGCTCTCTTATCATGGATTTGGCAAGTGACACAGGATTTTATGAGTGCTTCAGTTTAAGAGTCAGTCCCTGGCCACCAATACAGATCCCATAGTCGTTGTTTGGTTCTGACAATTCCTTGATGAGTATCATGTGCCAGGTGTATGAGTTTTGACTGTAATTCTTCTGGCACAAGTAGCCAGTGCGTACCTCGTAGCATACAGCCATCAAGCAAAGAAAGTTCATCCTGAACTCTAAAATAAGGCAGCAAAACTGGGTCAAGGTTTTTAGGGTTACTGGGCCATCTCTTTGTCAGAAATTCCCATAGTTTTTGTTGAATTGGACATGCTGAACAAGCATCTTGAAATTGTTCTCTTGTAACTGCAGTAAGAGTGCTTGTAGTAAGCGCAACTGCTACATCCTCATCCTCTGGTGGACCATCTGGTGAAGGCAAAGGCAGGCAAGAAAGGCAATCAGCTACCACATTTTGGTTTCCAGGCTTATATTCCAGTTCATAATTGAAAGAGAGTAGTCTTGCAGGCCATCTAGCAATACGTAGTGCAAGTACTGGATTATGTACAATCAAGTCTTTCACCATTTCGAAACTAGCTTGTGCATCCATTGTCCACACTAAGGTTGAACTTCTCTGTAGTAATTCTCGTAACGGTTCAATGACAGAAGCATAATTGGGAAAGAATTTTGTATACCAGGAGGTAAGACCCAAGAAGAAACGTTAGGTTTGCAAATCTGTTGGAGGAGGAGCATTTGAAATTGCCAGGATATGATCTGGATCAGGTTTTAGTCCAGCCTGTGAAATTGTATGCCCCAGAAAGGAGAGTTCAGTTTGTCTAAATTTGCATTTGGACCTATTGAGCTTGAGGCCTGCTTTGCTGATGCAGTTTAGTACAGACTGCAGGTTATTGTCATGCTCCTCAGAAGTATTTCCAAACACAATAATATCATCCAGATAGCACTGAACTCCATGTTGATTCTTCAGAATCAATGACATTTTTTGGAAGGCACTTGGGCAGATGCGAGAATGTATGGAACACATTTAAAACAAAATAGTCGTTCATGTGTAATAAATGCTGTGAGGTCTCTGCTGTCTTCTTACAATATAACCTGGCAGTATGCGCTCTGAAAATCAAGAGTGAAAAACATATTGCTCTACGGAGTTTTGCAAATAGTTCTTCTATGTGAGGAAGAGGATGGCTGTCAATCACAATAGCTTTATCTGGCTTCCTTAAGTCCACACAAAGGTGAATGCCTCCACTCTTCTTCTGCGTCACTACTATGGGTGAAACTCATTCCGAGGAGTCAGTCTCTTCAATAATGTCCTTTTGAACAAGTTTTCTAAGTTCCTTTGAAACAGCTTCCCTGACTGAAAATGGTAAGCGCCATAACTTCTGTCATACAGGCATCACATTATTCCGCATTTTAACTTTATGCAGAAACCCATAAGCACAGCCAAGTTTCTCCTCAACCTGGTGTTGGGTCCCGGCTGAAACTGGTGTGTGTACCGCAAGAGTGCTTTGCTGAGGAAGATCAATTCATCCATTAACTACCCCGAGATTTAACGCAGCCAATAAATCTCTACCAAGGATAGGAGTGCCTTTGTGGACAATGTAGAACTCTGCAGTTACACAGCAATCACCAAAAGTAACTATTGCTGGCAGGCATCCATTTACTGGAATATGGTTTTTCAAATAGCACACCACGTGAAGTTTGGGTTCAGTAAGAGGCACATCTTTAAAGTAATGCAAATAGATGGAATCAGGTAGTATAAATACTGCTGAGCGAGTGTCCAACATTAGCTGAATAGAGTGTGATTTGCGTGAGGGTGTGGCGGAAACATTTACAGTGCACTTTATTTGTTCTGGAATATGTGCAGTAGTGATTTTGTCCATGCTCAGCACAGTAACATCTGGTATTGTAACTGCATGCACCTGTTGATTGAACTGGCTGCTGCAATATACTTTAGCAAAATGCCCAATCTTTTTGCAATGATTGCACTGAGCTACTTTTGCCGGACATCCTGTGTAGCTTGCAAGGTGTTGTGGGGAACCACTGCAAAAGCATGCTTTTACTGTATTTTGAATTTGCTGATTCCGTGGCTTTCCATTAGTTTTCCTCTTGTAATCATTTGTCTGCAGCAATAGTGAACTTTTCTGCAAAGGAGTCACAGCCTGGACTGTGCCTCCTGTATCCATGCTCATTATTTTGGCTTCAGCTGTAGCTGACTCAATCTGAGTAGCAATGGTTATTGCTTTTTCTAGTGTAAGTTGTGATTCTAGAAGTAAGCGTTCTCTTACAAGAAGCATGGTTGTTTTCTCAATGAGCTGGTCTCTAATCATCTCATCTGCCATATTCCCAAAGTCACAAGTTACAATCAGACTCCTCAGGGAAGCAATATACTGCATTATAGTCTCCCCTGTTTTCTGCTCATGCTGGCGAAATCAGTAGCAATTAGCTAGTACATTCACTTTTGGCACAAAAAAATTCTTTAATGCAGTGAATGCAGTCTCATATTTATCGTCTGCAAGGGGAAAAGTGTAAAATATACGCTGCCCTTCTGCTCCAAGGCAGTGGATTAGCAGAGCATGCTTTCTGACTTCAGAAATCTCTGCAGCAGTGATTGCAAGCAGATAGGTCTCAAACATATGGATCCAGGCAGTAAAAGCAATTGGAGGCTCACCTGGGCTTTGCAGAAAGGATGCAGGTGGGTTCAGAGACAGAAGATCCATCCTCGTCGCAAAAATGTTGTAGCAACCTGGCAAGGTACTAACAAACTTCAACAGGACTTTATTTTTAAAGTGGAAACCTCTTTACCAAGCAGCTGCTGCACCCTCGGTAGCTCTCACTCTGCCTCCTCAACTTCCCCCTCCTCTTTTCTGTTTCCTGACCTTTCAGACTCCCAACAGCCAGTGCTCCCAGTTCTAATAAGTACAAGCAGCATCTAACACCACAGTATCGCACTGTGCTCACTGACCATGCTGGCCCTCCCAACTAATGGGTGTAAGCAGCCATGAAAGGGTGGTTACTTACGCTCTGAGAAACATTTCCAAGTCCCTCTTGGGGTGTGTCTACACTTAACAGGGATCGATGCTGCGGTGATCGATGCACCAGGGGGCAATTTAGCGGGTCTAGTGAAGACTCACTAAATTGACCACACATCGCTCTCCCGTCGACTCTGATATTCCACCAGAACGAGCAACGTAAGGTAAGAGTTTCTCCTGTCGACCCAATGCTGTGTAAACAACGCAGTAAGTCAACCTAATTTACATCGACTCCAGCTATGTTATTCATATAGCTGGAGTTGCGTAATTTAGGCCGACTTACTCCCGCAGTTAGGCCAGGCCTTAGTTACGGTTCCCAACCCACACAAAGCGACTGTCTTCCTGGATCCTCCCCTGAAGCCTGACTTTTCCAACTGCAGCAGACTCAGCATTGCCAACCTAAAGCATTCAAATATCACAAGTCAAGCTTAAAGATCATGAAATGTTTAAAAAATAAATTTGAGGTTTTTTGTATTCCTTATCAAGTTTCTGAGCTTGCTTCCCCTTTCCAAGCTTTGTTCCACAACCGTGAGGACTAGGAGCTTACTTTTGTTTAAATGAAAGCCGAGACACTCATGCAGTCCCATGTTTCTAGTGTTGAGGCTTTAAGAAACACCAAATATCGAGAATAAATTGTAAAAATTGGCAATGCTGCAGATTGACCGTGCAAGCAGCCACACAGAGTGGAAGGAACGTGCTGTGGAACAGCCTTTTCCCTCTTTATGTTCAGCCCCTGATTTTGCACAGGACTTGAGCTAATTCCCTTTGCACTGTGCAGCAGAACAGAGCAAAGGCCCTAGCCATTTATCACACTCACAGCAAGGAGCTGATGCTGCCAGCACAAAAAAGTAAACAGTGAGGCTTGCTCTGTACTTGTGGAGCAGAAAGCAAATCTCTCTGGACAGGCCTTTGTTGCTACTGAAATAACAACAAAACAGATGCTGTGTACATAGTAATAGCAAATAATTAAGATAGGATTTTCATGTAAGAAAATCCTGTAGAAAATTCCACAGTCCAAAGTGGTTCTTGTCCAGGACAAGAGGGACTTCTGATCATGCGAATAACAATTAGTTTTATTTAAAATAGATGAAGAAAGAAATTGTTTATAAAGTGGTTTAGAACTGTCCGTGGGGTACATATAAATTTGTTTTTAAGTAGATCAGTATGGCTTTTCGAATATCGCAATTACAGTGCGTATGTATGTGAATTCAATTACAGAACTATGAATGCTTATAGGAGAAGCTACCTGGTAAGCAAGTTCTTTGGCTTGCTCTCTTTTACTTTAAGCTTTCCAAGGTTGTGAGTCTGGGGAGAGCTTAATTAAAGTCAGTGGAAGTAATACAAAGAAATAAAACCCATTGAGTACTCAGATGTCCTATTCTTATTCTGGCCTGTTAGTCAGTCTCAACCTCTCTGTCCATCTTCCTGTGCTTGCCTTGACTCAGTCTCAGAGAAGACTACAGAATGCAAAAAATAATTAACTTTCAGATACCCTTTTAATGCACAGACTAAGGGCTTGGTTCTGTAACTTGTAACAGGTGGGCAGACTGTGCATATGCTGTATGTTGCAGGATCAGGGCTTAAAAGGCTTTAAATTCATGAGTTCACTGAAGAGCTCTTTAGTTTTACATGTGTACCTTTTGCACAAACAATGTTATACTTGCATGTGTAAATGGGCTATTGTGCACCAGTTACCTGTTCCGCATGGTACATGCAGGACTTTGTTCATGCCAACAGATGTGGCTTCACATTTCCCAGTAATGCCTGGCAAACAGCAGGTTGCAGTCCTATCCATTATACAAATGTTTTTGGTGCCATGTTAATTATAATTATTAATAATTTATTAACTCCTTACTGTTGGTGTACACAGCATCTACACTATGCGAACAGGAGCATGTGGCCTCTGCCCCAAGGAATTTATGATCTATGGGCTTGTAATAGGCAGTTAGTGTTTGCCTGAAACACCCAACCCTATCTGCAGGTTTTGAGCCTGCTGGGAAAGAATTGAGTGGTTTTTGCTGACTTACTCATTGGATATAAAGGAAAAGAGGATCTATGATATGGGCTGAGCAATCTTGAGGGAGGACCCTAGAAGAAGGCTTGAGGTGATCTTTGTTACCTTATTGTTTTCTTTATTAATAAAGTCAACCCACAGCAAGGGGGAGAGAGTTTGGATTGTCCTACTAGTTGGGAAAGGCACCTGTTCAGATGTTCAATCCTGCATGTGAGCAACTTAATTCACCAAGTAGTCCCACTGATTTCAGCCAGAACAGTTGAATGTCAGAATTTCATTCAAAGTCCAAACTTCCAGCAATGCAGGTTTCTTATATATAATGTTCTGCACTTGGTGGATTATTACTGAAAGGTCTTGAGGAACATGAGTGTTTTAAAGAGGGATTTGAATGAAGGGGATAGAGGTCATTTAGTGAACAAAGAAAGGGGATGAGAACTCCAAGACTAAGGGGAAGTGTGGCGGTTCAATGATGAGACAGAACACAGATTTATTCAAGCAAGCAAGCTGGTCAGCTGAAATGGGCTGCTGCCTGTCAGCTTTCCACCTTCTCCTTTATTATATTTCTCCCCCCTGCACATTACCTACTTTCCCCGCAAAGGAATGCATGACATTGATTAATATTCTTGTTTTTCAGCCTCTATCTACTACATTCCTAATTCTCAGGCCTTAAGGCCAAGCCAAGGAAGCTTCCCACGATTACTGTCCTTTAATCAAGTTCCCACCTTTAATCAAGTTCCCAGGGTTCATATCTGGTCCTCGTCCTTGGACGGAGCAATGTGTTGCTCCTCACAACGGTCAGGGTGTGCCCTGACTGTTTGCAGGTGGATGGACCAAACATGGGCCCTTCATCTCCCCCTTTTTGTTTAATTATACTCGGCCCTCTCATGGGAGCCGTCAATTTGCTTTTGCGAGCAATTTAACTCCCAAACAGACAAGGACATAACTCGGGGAGCTTGCCAGGGCGTATCTCTACAAAGCCGTAGCAAAGAGGGAATACATTGTACACAGCAGCAGCAAAAAATAAGCCCAATGATTATAAACACAGCATAACCGGAAAATTGTCGCAGCCAGCCTAGAGATGGCTTGTACTAGTGCAGTTAACCACACGCGCACAGGTGACATCGTTGGCCCCGGCCGGGTACGGTGTGTGGAGGGATATAGCCGTGTGAGGCAAGGTATAGTAGGCCGGGCCCCAATTAGCCATGCCAGAGTACTGGGAAGAGAGATTCGCGTAAGCAGCGAGCATCGTCTCATTCCCTATCTCCTCAGGGTGATGACAAACTGGAATAAGGCATGTACCTAACAATTCTCCGGCTTCTACAGAATTAGACAAACAAAAGTGGGTAACATTTGCTATTGAAGCCAACCTTTCCCATATGTTATACGTCATTCGGGCCCGTAACGGGGGAAGCGCTTCCGAGCCAACCCCCACAGGAAACAGCAGGCACAAAAAGCAAACAATCAGTACAGAATTAGCAGTGATTTGGGCGAGAATCGCCACAAACAAAGTCTCAGGAGTCTCTGGCTGTTGGTTTGCTGCCAGTCTTCGTTGAGCCGCCGCGACCAATGCTTTTACTGCTCCCCATGTCACGGGCTGGCTTGGGGCGCTACGCCTCCTCCGTTTCCGTCCCGCCGTTGTCGACCCGGGAGGCACCGCGTTCTCCTCCAAGGTCAGCTGAAACTCCGGTATGGGGTTCGGCAGCCCCTGGCGCCATGCCATGCTGTTTCAGTGCCGGTCGCACACACCGGGCTGGAACCCACAACGGTCCTGCAGGGAGAGACACCGCAGCATATCCCCGGCCCCAAGTGATTAGAGGTACTGGGCCCAGCCACTGCGGATCAGGCAGCTGACGGTAAAAGACACGCGGTCTTTCCAGTACCTCAGATTTGTGAAAATGCCGATCCGCGGGGGTCTGCTGATCTGCGTTCAGCGTTAAGTTATTTAAAGTAAACAAAAGGATATGCATTTGTTGTTGAATGTCTCCTAAGGTTCGGAGACGCAGCTCCCCTTGTTTTAATTGTTTATCAAGCAAGGTTTTGAGCGTGCGATTGGCACGTTCAACAATGGCTTGGCCCGTGGAATTATAAGGGATCCCGTGTTTAAGACGGACGTCCCATCGGGCACAAAAGGTGGAGAGGGCTGTGGAGCAGTAGGCTGGGGCATTATCTGTTTTAATCTGGCTTGGGCGACCCATAACAGAAAAACAGGCTAGCAAATGGTGAATCACTTTGGCAGTGGCTTCCCCACGCTGTGGGGTTGCCCAGAGAAATCCTGAATAAGTGTCAACAGAAACATGTAAAAAGGAATAGGGGCGGAATTGTGGCACGTGAGTGACATCCATTTGCCACAACTGATTCGCTGCGGTACCTCTGGGGTTAACGGCATAAGAAAAGGTAGGGGCAGCAGCGGCACAGTGGGGGCAGGAACGAACAATGGAACGTGCATGATCAGTAGGAATGTGAAACTGCCGGGCCAAAACTGAGGCAGACTGATGAAAAAAGGCATGGCTTTCAATGGGGTCAGAAAAAAGGGAATTTACCTGACCACGTAGCGCGCGATCGGCGCGCGCATTGCCCTCAGTGAGTGACCCAGGCAAAGGGGTATGACTGCGAATGTGAGCAACAAAATAAGGAAAATTACGAGTGGAGATAAGATATTGCAAAGACAAAAATAGGCGAAGGAGGTCCGCATCGACCTGAGGGGTAATGAGGGCAAGGGGTAAATGATCAATCACTTGATAAACATAATGGGTGTCCACAATTAAATTAAAGGGACAATCAGCAAAAGGTTGAAAGGCCAAAATAACAGCAGCCAGTTCCGAGCGCTGCGCGGAACGCTGAGGCAGTGTAAAACGAGAATGCCAGCGAGGGGGGTCACCGGATTGATAGGTGACAACACCTCGATGTGAAGAGCCATCAGTAAAAAGAGTAACAGCAGAAACAATGGGTTGAGAGTGGCTAAGACGATGAACAATTAGAGGCACCTTTTGGGTAATTACCAACCGAGGATCTTTTGGGGGGTTATAAGAAATTTCTCCCACATAATCACAAAGAGCAACCTGCCAAGCCAAAGAGGTGTGGCACAAGGAATCAAATTCACTACGGGACAAGGGGAACACAATATCAACTAAATCAGTGCCAGTGAGTTGCACTGCACGGTGGCGGGCTTTACGAACAAGATCAGATAGGGCATCTAGATAGGGGTAAATATTCCGAGGAGGAGTGGAGGAGAGGTACAGCCACTCTATGATAGAGACGGCTGTATTCGTACGGGGTACAAACAGAGCCGCAGTGGGCGTATGAGGGGTGGCAAGAAGAATCAACCGTAGGGGACGGACCTCAGGGGGTCTGTCCACAAACTGCTGACTCAATGCTGCATTAATTTGTCGAATGCAGGCAATGTGCTCTTCAGTGATGGCAATAACTGCACCCGGTGCTCGGGCTCCACGTAGGAGCTCGAACAACGGCTGCAGCATTGAGGTGGGGAGACGAAAATAGGGCCGAATCCAATTTAAATGACCCAAAATCTGTTGTAATTTAACAAGGGTTAGGGGTTGAGGTAGAGTTAGTGCCGGACGAACCGGAGCAGCATAGGTTTGTAAAACCTTATGGCCGAGGTAGTGGTAGGGATAAGAGCGTTGGATTTTTTCTGGTGCCACCAACAGGCCATTTTGGCCGAGAATTTGAGACAAAGATTCAATCTGTTGTTCCGTGACCTGGGGACCACTAAGCAAAATGTCATCCATATAATGGTAGACGTTTAGCGTAGGGTACCGGGCACGAAAAGGGGTGAGGGCCCGATCCACAAAAAGCTGACACAAGGTTGGACTATTTTGCATTCCCTGGGGTAAGACCTTCCACTGATACCTTTGAGAGGGTTGCTGATTATTATATTGTGGCACCGTAAACGCGAATTTTTCGCGATCTTGCGGGCAAAGGGGGATGGTGAAAAAACAATCTTTTAAATCTAACACACAGAGCTGATCGGTTTGAGGAATTAAATTTGGATTTGGCAAGCCAAACTGCAAGGGGCCCATAGGTTGGATGCGTTTATTTATTTCCCTTAAATCATGTAACAGCCGCCAAGCACCAGATTTTTTCTTAATAACGAACACCGGGGTGTTCCAGGGACTAGTAGAGCACTCCAAGCGCTGTGCCTGCAAATGCTGCTGCACAAGCGAATGAAGCGCTTTCAGCTTTTCTAGAGGGAGGGGCCACTGGTCAATCCAGACGGGCTCTAAGGATTGCCATACCAAGGGTAATGCGGAGGGCAATGTGGGTGAGGGAGGGTTTTGAGCCATCAGATATTAATATCGAGGGTGGTGTCCAGCTTTGTAAGTAAATCACGGCCCCAAATATTGAGGTGGACAGGGAGCACAAAAGGGCGGATAGTAGCAAGGGCACGGCCTCCCGGTTTAGAGACCGTGACCCAAGACAAACTCTGTCGCCCGGGTTTACTACCCCCGATCCCCCACAACTCTTTAGAAGGAACCGTAGGCCAACTAACCGGCCACTCCGGATCACGAATCACCGTAACGTCAGCTCCAGTGTCCACCAGCCCTGTGAAGGGAACATCATTTAAGAGAAGTGTTAACTGAGGTTTCGAGGGGCGGACTGACATTGTCAGAGCAACAAGTGGAGAGGACGTGCTGTGAGACGGCGAGTGAGACAACGTTGATCCAAAGCCGCCTCCGCCCCGAGCTCGATCCTCGGCAGCTGGCACCTGATAGGGGACTAAAATCAATTGTGCAATTGACCGTCCACGCGGGAGCGACTGTGGAAGATGAGTCCACACCTGAACCTTAATAATGCCGGTGTAATCGGCATCAATGACTCCGGGGATGACAAAAAAGCCCTGTTTCCCAGCATGAGAGCGAGGGAGAACGAGACCCACAAAGCCGGCAGGGAGAGGTCCCGTCACCTGGGTGGGTATGGCGCAGACCTCCCCTGGCACCCGAAAATCAGTGTCCTCCTGCATGATCAAATCAAGCCCTGCACTTCCAGCAGTCGCCGCCCTCATAGAGTCTATGGATTTTAAGGCAGAGGAACGGTTGTCTGAGTGGGAAACACCCCCGTTTGGCCCTGGGTTCGGGGGGTACCCGCTGCGCGGTTTCCCGACCCGCTACGACACTGATTAGCCCAGTGATAGCCCTTCCCACACTTGGGGCACTTCTTTGAGGGCCGAGCGGGTGCCTTTGATGAGCGGCACTCCCGCTGAAAGTGACCCTCCTTACCACAGCGGTAACAACGCTTCCCCTCCCTCCCGGTTTTTCTCAGGGCGGCAGCCAAAACTCCAGCCTTATGGGCTTGTGTGCCGATGTTCTGGCACGCCCGTAGCATGTCTGAGAGCTCTAAAACGCCAGAGACTTGCGCCGTCTGGAGAGCACGGCGGCAATCCTCATTCGCATTCTCAACCGCCAATTTTAACAGGATCTCCTGAGCGGCCACAGCATTATCCACCTGTCGGAGGATAGCCTCCTGCAATCTGTTGGTAAAATCCAGAAAGGACTCTGATGCACCCTGACGGATACTGACAAAGCTTTTTGTAGGTTTGCCTGAATCCGGGACCCTCCGGAAAGCATGCTGGGCGCAGGTGGAAATGATAGGGAAGAAGACCTGAGGGAGTTGGGTCTGGTGCTCAACGGTAGCAAACTGTCCCTCCCCTGCCAATTGCTCATAAATAACATTAACACCTGCTGCTCTATGAATCTGGGCCTGACGGTCCGCCTCCTGCCGATACTCACTGACCCAAATAACATACTGACTGGGTGACAACATCATGCGCAACAGCGCCTTCCAATCTTCAGGGATCAAGGAGTACCCACTACCTAGCCCTTCAATGAGACCACGCACAAACGTGCTAGTCAGACCGAACTCGCGAATCGCCTTCTTTACCTCTCTAACCACCGAGTAAGGCAATGAAACCCAGGTTCCCACCGGGTTGCCCTGGTCGTCATTCTGCCAGGTCACCGGACAAACTGAGACCAGCTCAGCCAGCTCCTCTGCTGTAAGATCTGAGCGAGTCTTCGCTGCGTGAACCATTTGTTGCACCAGCGAAAGCCTCTGAGCAGATGCAGACGACCCCGTGGGGGGCCCCGAAGCATGGGGTCCTAGGGGGGGAGGGTAATCACACACCGGCTCCGGCGGGGAAGGTAAGGGAGGCGGTGGTAAAAAAGGCACTGGGGGCGAAGCAGGGAGAGGGATGGCTGCAGGAGCCGACGGCGGTGGCGGAATTGGCAGTCCCTCTATTGGCGCGAGAGAAGGTTCTTCCGAGGCGACACACTGTGTTGCATCGGTAGGAGGGGGGGTGACTGCAGGAGCCGACGGGCGTGGCGAGATCACCAGCCTCGCGACGGAGGGCCTGTCCGAGGCGACACGCTGTATCGCATCGCGGCAGAGGTGCCAGGCATGTAAAGCCTGCACGGGCGCCCGAGGTTCTTCATGCAATGTCTGGCCCAACCGCTCCCAGTCCGCTAGCTTAAGGGTTCTGGCTTCAGGGTACCACGGGCACTGGGCACTCACCTCCTGTAACAGGAGAGTGAGTTCTCGAGTGGGGCAGACATGCTGAGCCTTACGCAGCAAATACTGTAGCTCAGTGCGATGTTGCACTTGCAAAGCAGAGAGGGAACTTCCCATACTTACCACAACGAAAAATACTCACCGGGATCCACGAAGCGGATGAGTGACGCGTCTGAAACCCTTGCCGGGCGAGGTGAGTGCTGAGGGCCCCACGTTTGGGCGCCAGTTGTGGCGGTTCAATGATGAGACAGAACACAGATTTATTCAAGCAAGCAAGCTGGTCAGCTGAAATGGGCTGCTGCCTGTCAGCTTTCCACCTTCTCCTTTATTATATTTCTCCCCCCTGCACATTACCTACTTTCCCCGCAAAGGAATGCATGACATTGATTAATATTCTTGTTTTTCAGCCTCTATCTACTACATTCCTAATTCTCAGGCCTTAAGGCCAAGCCAAGGAAGCTTCCCACGATTACTGTCCTTTAATCAAGTTCCCACCTTTAATCAAGTTCCCAGGGTTCATATCTGGTCCTCGTCCTTGGACGGAGCAATGTGTTGCTCCTCACAACGGTCAGGGTGTGCCCTGACTGTTTGCAGGTGGATGGACCAAACATGGGCCCTTCAGGGAAGGATGCTGAAAATGAAATGATGGGTGTGGTAGACAATGCAAGTCCTAATTCGGAGTGGTGGCTTTTTGGTTAGAAAGGGAAAAGGTTAGAGGTATGTAGGATGGTGAAAGACTTTGAGAAAGATGATGCCTTTCAAGCAAGCACAGTGGTTGTCTGAAGTATTTTAAACATGAAAGGAGCATCATTCTTTCTCTGATTGCCACCACTGGTCAGTAAACTGTTCTGTTCTTTTCTATTACTATTTATCTTGTTTCATTGATATTAGGGGGTCAGGCTACAGGCACGTTTAGAAGATAGAAAAAATAAATGGAGCCCGAGAGAGCCTTATTTATGGCTTTTATAAATGTTGTTTTAAAATACATGGATAAGCAGCACTGCAGTGGAAGAGCAGAGTTCTTCTCTGAGGAGAAAATTAAGGCAGGGAAATAGTCTGTATTCAGAAAATATGTGCAGTTAAGAATGAAAAAGAGACTGTAAATGTTTTATTTTTATAGTTAGGCTGCCAACTAGTAAAGGCAGCATGTTACACAGTCCTGATTTGGGTTCATCCTTGAAGCTGTGCATTTTGCATGTGTAAATCAAACTTAGTGAGATATCTGTCTGTTGGTCCGAGATTTACACTCATGTCAGATTTTAATGGTGGTTTCTTGATATGAACAAATTTGCAATAGCGTCTTTGAAACCATCAGATTCATTTTTATCTGTGCCCTTGATGCAGCAATTAGATGGCTGACCACTCAGGGTAGCAAGGTGTTGCAGTCCATCCTCCAATCTTCTAACTGTGCTTCCCTCTATCACGTTTGACCATTTGCATCGCTGCTCTGCAGTCATGCTGTGCAGATTGGGCTAAGACAAATTTCTGCATTGTGGCAGTGACTCTGGCTGTTCAGTCAGCAGCCTGTAAAGCCTAGTCCAGGATCTGTGTCCCAGGTTGCAAACAGGTAGGTGTAAATTAGGGCTTCTGACATCTGTCAGCATGTCTGTCTCTGTCCCAAAGTTGCTGCCACTCTGCGAGGACATAGCTGTCAGCCCTGATATGCCCGTGTTCAGCTGCGATTGGCACTGGAACGGCAGCACTGGACATGAATTCATGAATGACTGCCACAAAAGGATGTTGCTAAATCAGTCGTGGCAAATCAGCAGGAACTGACAGTATAGTGGCTTTCTAGATATCGACTTGTGATGCATATGAAAGAACAAAACATGTGACCTAAGAATTTATTTAAATTGAGCAACTATGGGGTCAATAAATGGCAGTGCACTAATAAATAGACTCATTATTATTTGTTTGTGTTAGGTTACTACATGCTACCCTAAATCAAGGATTCAGCCCCCCCGCTCGCCCCTCGTGTGCTAGGCATTGTACGAAGCTTAGTGAAGTAGTGTTCCGTGCTACTGACTGAGTCTTGTTTGTTGGGCTAATCCTGCTCCCATTTGAAGTTAATGGCAAAACTCTCACTGACTTCAGTGACACAAAATCAGGCCCTTTGACAGCGCTGACAATGAGTTTACTACAAACAGATGATGAAATTGCTGTGGTCAAGAAGTCAAGCGAGGTCAAGCCCGCAAATCAGAATAATGCATGCATATTTTGGCTTAATACTGGGAGGATATATAAGCTGTTTATCTCCATCTGCATATTAAAACCTTATGAATAAATGAGGCTGATTTCTTTTTGGAGATGCAGTGTTAATCTGTCAGTGTTATTTACATTTCTATACGATGTGACACGGCTTTGAGTCAAGTATGACTCCTTTCATTAAAACCTACAATTTCCTTGAGAGAACCTTCTTCTTTTTCTCCCCCTCATTTTATTCACGTCTTTGACATTTCTGGCTGATGTGCTTCAAGCTTCAGTTGGGCTTTGAGGAAGCAAATCTTTTGTGCCTGTATATAATACTTGCATCATATTAGTATTCAATATACATGCCTGGAATAGCTATAGAGTAAAGGGAACGTCATACTGGGACTGCTCATTGCATTGCCAGCCTGGTAGGCAATTTGCTCCTTCAGTGTGCATCCCTGGTCTTTAAAAGATTCATTTCGGGAAAACTTTATCTTGGAATCTGTGATATTTATTTGTATCTTAACTGTCAGGTGTACTATGAAGGTCCTTTAATCCAGGGGGCACTAGGAGTCAGGTGGTCCCTTGAGCTGTCTTTTTATCTCCACTGTCCTGTGTGTGTCTATTTCACCCTCTCATTGTGTCTTTCTCTATCCCCTTACTGACACAGGCCTGGATCCTGCAAAGCTCTGAGCATCCCTATGAGATGCTGAGTGCCCTCAATACCCAGTGAAGTCTCTCTGTATTTAATATTCACTACATCTGAATAGGAAGATGTTTCACACCCTGTGATTTCCATACACAGGAAATATCTAAATGAAATCTGTCCACAGTTGTACTTTACTTATAGTAAAGGCTAGATTGTTCAGAATAGATTATGCGCAAATGAGCACATTTACACACCTAATTTGAGAACAGACGTGTGGAGATTGTGCATGCAGTCATTCATACAAATAACCAATTATGCATCCAACTGGCTATTTGTATGCACAAATAATTGTGCATGGTTATGCACATGTGCAGATTGATGAAAGTTGAGATATTAGTGTCTCAGTAACATGGAAACAGGAAGTGTGAGAAACCAGCTGAGGAAATATACAACCAACAATTTAGAGTGGCACGATCAGGTTAAAAATTATATATGTCTTACAAACAAATGAATTTACCTGTGCTAATACCACCCTAGATTGGCAAAACTGAAATAAAATTAGATAGTGTGACAAAGCTCTGTCCTTGCCTCCGTGGGTCCCGTGTTTCCTGGCAGATTTTGCTAGCCTCAGAGGCTCACTGTGACCCTCCACATAACCCTTCTTTCTCTAGAGACAAGGGTCACAGTCTATTGAGCCATTTTCATCATAAGCCAGCGAGGGAGGTGAGGAGAAGTTATCCTTTCTTGCTCAGTCTCTGTTGTCTCACAGTCTCAGTGATTAATCAGGGGGCAAAGGTGTGTGGGGGGACCCCAGGCTCCCCCTCTACTCCAGGCTTCAGGCCAGGGACCCTAATAGTATCAGCTATGGTAGCTGACCTTTTAGAAACATGACATGTACAGTTCCCTGGGCTACTTCCCCCACAGCAGCCCTCATTTCCTCAAGCTCCACTTCACCCTTACCTCAGGGCCTCCTTCCTTGTGCCTGATATGGTGTGTACTACTCAGCCTCTCCAACAGCACAACTTACTCCCACAGCACCTGACATGCACACCCACCAGACTGACTGGGAGGCTTTTAACTAGTTTCAGCCAGCCCCTGATTGGCTTCAGGTGTCCCATAGCCTTCTCCCTGCCTTCTGGAAAGTTCTTAATTGGCCCCAGGTGTCTTAATTGACCTGGAGCAGCTTCCATTTCACTTAACCTGGTACCAGGGATTTGTTTAGCCTGGAGCTAATATATCTATGTCCCACTACTTTTCTTTAGCCATCTGGCCTTGCCCCGTCACAATAGCTAATGCTCACCATTAATGATACTTTGTCAAGTGCCATAAAGCAAAATTTAAAAATTATGCACTTCAAATATTGATTTAAGTTTACAATCCAGCTTGGAATTTTATACACACATTATCTGTTGCCTTTCTATGAAAATGCCAAAATCATTTTCAGTTGTCATTAAGGCAAGATTCAGGTAGAATGGAGGTATGACAGGAAAGTGAACACATGCAAACACATGTATTGGCTACCTACTCAGATCTAGGACAACTGGCATGTGTTTTATTCTTGGTAGTCCTTTCAACTCTTACACTAACCACTAAGTTATTTTGTAGAGTATAAATTTTCCATTGAGCTAGTGAGAATGCGACTTGGCTACTGCTATGTAAAAGTAGTGCAAAGGTAGTGTAAAGTGAGGAGAATATGCCACAGTACATTATTCAATCAGATTTTGCTGTAATTTTAATGAACACATTCTGGAGAATGCTATTAATTAAGTTACAATGTGATATAATAGGAGAGCAATGGAAAGATGCTAACATGATCTGAAGGATCCATCTGAATGACTTTCTCTTTCAGAACCACAACCCAATCAACACTGTACACTGGAGGGTGTTTTTGGCAGCATTTCAATGCAGTTCTGTGCCAGAAAGGTGCCTTTGGTGGATAGAAATAAATTGGAAGCATGGGGGTTCATTGTGATATCCCTGCCACAGGTAGATGGCATGGGGACAAGAAGTAGTCCAGTGTATTACACAGGTTTGTGGATGAGTAGATGAAAAAATCTCTAGCATCTGTTCAACTATTCGTCATTTGAATAACAGTTTCTAATTTGCTTGACACATCTTTAATACTCCTGGCAGCATCTCCTTCTATAATTAACATCTTCATTTTGTGGCACTCTCGAGGTGGAATGTGTATTCTCGCTCAGAGGAATTCAGTCTCTTAATCCCAGCTGTGGGAAGTGGAGACTGCATGGGGAAGATACTGTAAGAACATGAATAGAACAGTCCAGTCATCTGGGTAAATGAAACTAATGTACAGGGTTATCTCATTTTGCTCAGTTCATAGTTGCTGAGGCTCCTTTGTATAGATCAGTTTGATATGAAACATGCAAGGTGCACTGTATGAGGGGGGGCAGGCGGGTAGGGATAGATGGGTGTATCAGATAATGTTAATTAATAGAAGAAAATAATGGTCTGCTTAAAAAATTTGGTGTTACATGTAGGGTGGGCATTGGCTGTGATATAGGTGTACCACTGCTCAGCTATATGTTACTTTTACTGGCCAACTGCTTCTAAAAGCTAACACACTTCAACACTGTAGTAACACTATTACTCATTGTAGTATTTGGGCTGTTACTGTAAAATGTGAACAGCAGAACCTGTCTAATCCATATTTCCTATTTTCTCACACACTGTGGTGGTTGATAAATAGGCATTTAATTCAGAATTATTAAAACTAAGGAGAATCCTGAACTAAGACATGAGATCCAAAGACCCCTGATCTCTAGGAAACTCTGAATCTGAACTTCGCTTCTTCTTAAATGGACATAACCAAACCCCAGGGACAAGCACCCACCAAACTTTGAGTATTCAGATCTGGATTTGAATCCAGATAGTATTTGACTGTAAAGGCCCACCTCTTATTAAAAGTGTAATTACTTTGTATGAAGATAGGAACTACAATCATTGTAAAAAAGAGGACCATATATTGCACTCATTCTTCAACACAATTGTCATTCATATTAATTGGAGTCCTGTGTACAGATCAAGAATGTTATAGTATATGGTCCATAGAGAGTAGTAATCAAACAAACACACAATAGAGCTTTCTCATGGAGATTTGTTTGTGCATGGTAATATGCATGGTTATATATATTTATATACACTGAACTACATAAATTGCTCCTGTTGGCCTTGTCTGTATTACATGAATATTCACACAGCACTGATGAAACTCCCAAGGTTCTGTTCCAGCATGCACTGGGCTCAGGTTTGTCTGTGGCAATTCTCTGTGCTGATCAGAAATGTGGCAGACACATTGTCCAAAGATTTTTTTAAGTTCATTGCTTTCACTGATTCTGATGAGACCAGTATATAAATGGCCCCCAAATACTTTGGCAATGTGGAAAGGGATTTCCATTATGGATGGATTTCCCCCATCTTCTTTTGAAGTTATAGTGCAACACATAACCAGTGCCACCAGTCACCACAGCCTCTAGTTCCCTTAGATCCTTTGTGTGCAAGTACAGCATTTCAGACAGATTCTTTGATCCTCGCTGCTCTCTTTGTGCTGCTCAGGCAATGCAAAGGGAGAAGAGACTGACTGCAACCTCCTAGCTGGTGATTCCCTTTGCTTGGGTGAGTACCCAGCAGGTATATGGTTGGATCAGGGAAGGGTGGAGTGTGGGCATGGCCAGTGTGGGAAGTGCTCCAGAAATCCCCAGCCGACAGAAGGTCCCTTAGGAATCATTGGCTCTGGCACATGTTAGTGTAGTGCCTAAACAGCTGTAAACTTCCCCTGCTGCTGAGGCCATAAGGAGAATCAGGGAGCCCTAAATCTAACTGCCCCCCCTTTTTTGTATCACTGTGCTACAGAGAAACTGGCCCACGTATTATTCCCAGGAAGACAGGACAAAAGTTATTTTCACCCCCACGCTTTCTTCTGTCGATATAGCCTAGTTACTAATTCACTGGACATGCACAAAACCACCGGAGTCAAAAACAGACCTTTTAGTTAAATAACACAAGCGATTACTATTTTAAGCCCCTTATTGTGCAGAAGAATTTCAAGCACAGACACACACTATATGTATAGCAGTGAGGTAACTATAAAGGCTCTTTTCCTGCCCTACTGTTTGACAGTGTCTGAGTTTCAGGCAGTTAAAATCTCTTCAGATGTCTCTAGTGTGCCTGCTCTAGTCTCCCTACACTGAGGCCAACACAATTCAGACATGAAGCAGTAAATTAACTCTTGTTTGCGGGAAGGCTTGTGTATGTGTGTGCGCACGTGTCCAGGGTTCTTTTGCGCAATAGATGCAGAGTGAACATTGGGGGGGGAGGGATAGCTCAGTGGTTTGAGCATTGGCCTGCTAAACCCAGGGTTGTGAGTTCAATCCTTGAGGGGACCATTGAGGGATCTGGGGAAAAAAAATGGGGATTGGTCCTGCTAGGAGCAGGGGGTTGGACTAGATGACCTCCTGAGGTCCCTTCCAACCCGAATATTCTATGATTTCAGACAGATTAATTTAATTAAATGGCTCGGAGTTAATGTGCTGCTTTGGGAAAGAAAAAAAAACAGCACCCCACACTGGTAAATGATGCAGATAAAGTACTTGTTCTTTTTTCTGTCCTTTGTAAGAAAGCTGCAGGCTTTCCACCAGATTTAGAAAATGCTGAGGATGGTAATCCTTAACTTCGAAGGTTTGGGACATGCATCTTTTAAATTTTTAAAACATTGTACGAGGCTCCAAATGGGTGCACAGCAGCTGGGATGGTCCCCAAAGGCCAAAGAGACCTGCCTACATTTCAGTTGAGGAAGGTAATGTTGATCTGGGCTACTTTAAACTTATATTGCCATCAGTGAGAGGCCAAGCAGTAGTATCGAGCTGTTCTAAGGAGTGAGGTGAATTAGTTCAGATAAGAATTAATTTTCATTACAAACAGACTAAATATTTATATTAAGAGTGCTTAAACAAATGCTGAACTCCATCCCTGTTCAACAAAACATTTGAGCATATGCTCATGTCCCACTCATTTCAGTGAGATTTAAGCCCATGCTCAACATTAATCATATACTTTAAGTGTTTGCTGAATAGAGATGGAATTCTAGGGGGCACTGTCCTGTTTGAATGACACACAAGCCCAGGAACTTTGACAAAATTCAGATTGGATTTGAACCTGAACTTTGTGACTGGCCCTTGTCTGTACAATGGATAAAAATGTCCTGGACTTTGGAAAACTGTGGAGCCGAATCTGACTTTGAACTATGCAACTCAGGCCGATCTCTGTTCCCTCTGGGCTAGCTATCTGCAGTGTTTGACTGGCATATCTGGTCTGAGTGTGAAGTGTGCAGGTTAAGAGGCAGGAAAGAAGTTGATCCTCATAACACTATATACTAAACAGCTCAGCAGGTTTCCTAGGTGTAGCTCTGTTGTTGCAGGGACAATATAGATACCATGTGATCATTTAACTCAACAGGAATCTATCGCCGTCAAGCACAGATGCAAATATACAGAGGTGAAACATTTAAGTTTGTTTTCAGATCCCATCCTAACTGAGCTGTGGCTTTTACTGCAACACCTTGCAAAGGGGAGTTGCAGGAAAGCAGGCTATAAAGCAACAGAAGCATGAATAAACTGTTTGGCATATTCCTCTTGAGAAAAAGATGCAATATTACTGCTTCCCAATGCTGCTCGGAAGATGGATCCAGTGGCAGCCTGGTTGCTAAATTGATGCTATTAAAAAGACAGAGTGCAGTCTATGATTGAGATGACAGGAAACCCCAATGACAGACATGATGCAGCTTGAAAAGGCGAACCTGTACCAAATTTTTTTTTTAAATGCACTTTCTTAGTCATTTTCCATATTCCCCATAGAA
The DNA here is from genome assembly GCF_015237465.2 of Chelonia mydas. NCBI lineage: Eukaryota > Metazoa > Chordata > Testudines > Cheloniidae > Chelonia > Chelonia mydas. Next base: position 17,503,826 of record NC_057854.1, on the reverse strand, counting down.
GCAAAATGATACTTTGGTTGCCCTTACATCCCTGCAGTACCACTGAAGATATTGTGACAAAGTTCCTCCCCTACCTTGGTGGGTCTTGTGCTTATTGGCAGATTTGCTCGCCTTGGAGCTTCACGGCAGCCCTCAGTTTGGCCGTTTTCATGAACCCACAGTCCAGGTCAACTCCTCCTGTGTCTGACCAGGAGTTGGGAGGTTTGGGGGGGACCCGGGCCTGCCCTCTACTCCGAGTTCCAGCCCAGGGCCCTGTGGAATGCAGCTGTCTAGAGTGCCTCCTGGAACAGTTGTGCGACAGCTACAACTCCCTGGGCTACTTCCCCATGGCTTCCTCCCAACACCTTCTTTATCCTCACCATAGGACCTTCCTCCTGGTGGCTGATAATGCTTGTACTCCTCAGTCCTCCAACAGTATGCGTTCTCACTCAGCTCCTAGTGCCTCTTGCTCCCAGTTCCTTACACACACACCACAAACTGAAGTGAGCTCCTTTTTAAATCCAGGTGCCCTGATTAGCCTGCCTTATTTGATTCTAGCAGCTTCTTGATTGGCTGCAGGTGTTCTAATCAGCCTGTCTGTCTTAATTGTCTCCAGAAGGTTCCTGATTGTTCTGGAACTTCCCTGTTACCTTACCCAGGGAAAAGGGACCTACTTAACCTGGGGCTAATATATCTGCCTTCTATTACTCTGCTGTAGCCATGTGGCCTGACCCTGTCACAATATTTACAACTGAATTATTATTCTCTGCCTTGCAGCCTATATTTTTCTTCTGCTCCATCCTGCAATTATGCCTCATTTTTTTAATATTGCACTCACTAGACTGCCATGCAAAAAATGCCACAGTATGACTTCTGTGGGATCACCTGGAAGGAATGATGGGAGGGATAAAGTCTGTATTTAAAAAGAGAGGGTGAAATTCATTCCTGGTATAACACTGCTAACACCAGCAATACAGCTGGAGTGGAGTTATGCTAGAGACGAATATGGTCCAAAGGTATGATGAGATATGTGAATGGTCATTCAGCCAGTTATATGACTTCTTTGGGCCTCAGTAAGCCCATCTGGAAAACTGGCTTTAAAAAAACAAGAGAGAATCAAATGGTGTGTTTGAGTGGTGCTTCCTGGTGTGAATAAATGACACATGCATTCAGAATGACATGCACGCTGCTACCCATGGTTTGCTCTTACAATGTGAACATACTGTTCTGGGCGGAGGAGAGGTACATCATTTTGTTTTAAAAGCCCCTTATTGTCCTAGCAGATCCAGAGGAAAAACATACCCTTTGTTTCAAACATTCTGTCTCATGTCTTTGTGTTTCATTCTGCTTTTCAGGCAACCTCACCTGTTTGGAGCACAGCTCAAAATGCTGTCGTTTGATATTTGTTCTAGCTTTGGAGTAAATGCACCAGTCCTCTTGGTCTATTTCAACGGTAAAAAAGAGTTCATGATGCTCTGATACATGCAGAGGCAAAAGAGGCACGCACCCATCTGCTCTTACTCATGATCCTTGAGAAAACCAGGATGGTTGGGATAATCTGAGAATTCCTGACATTGATTTTGCTAACTGACAGCAGGCAGGTTCATAATACATTTAGTAGCTCTTAATTTGATTTTGAAAATTCTGTCAGGAAGATTCAAAACAAGAGAAAGCAAGAGACCCAACCATACAATAGCTAATTTTCTGTTGCAACATAATTTAGATAAATTGCTCCTGTGGGTTCCTAATAAAAGCAAATGTTGGCTTATGTCAAAATTAGTGTATGATTCTGATAAGAGGAGCAGCTATTTTTAGTTTTACATTAACCTAATTCAGTCTTACATCGTTATATTAAAATTAGAAGATACAAATAGGATTCATTCATTTTGCTTCAAAACATGCCAGAAACATCTTTTCTACTTTGCCTAGTAGGTGGGATAAATCAGTAGCTGGAAGGCAAGTTATTTGTCATGTTTCAAGTATCACTTGTCACGTGGCATATTAGTTAACTGGTGTGGTAGCATTAATTAAAGATGATGGCTCAAAACAAATAGCTAGTATGGCAGAAGAGTCACAAGTGCATGGAACAAGGACTTAGGCACAGACACAAGATTAGGCCCGCGGAGGTGAGCTGGGGTGGGGGTGGGGGGCGCGAGGAGGGCCGCCCGCGCTGCAGCAGGTAAGCCGAGGTGGGGGGCGCGCAGGGGAACCACTTCCCTCCCCAGCTCACATCCGCCTCCCTGGGCCTGAGCGCGAAGCTGCCGCCTGCTTCTCAGCCCCGCCCCACAGCTTCCTGCACAAAATGCTGATTCGTGGGAAGCCGGGGGGGGGAAGGGGGCAGAGAAGCAGAGCAGGGCGGTGCGTTCGGGGCGGAGGCGGAGATGAGCTGAGGCTGGGCATGGGGTGGGGAGTGCCGGTGGGTGCTCTGCACCCATCAAATTCTCCCTGTGGGTGCTCCAGCCGCGGAGCACCCACGGAGTCATCGCCTAAGGCACCAGTTTCGATGTGATCAGTGGGGGGGAGCGGCTGCTCCCCCCGCAGCTATGCTCTCCTGCCCCTAGGAGCCAGAGGGACCTGCCAGATGTTTCATGGGAGCTGCCCCAGGTAAGCAACGCCAGGACTCCCCGCCTCGCCCCCCGGCAGGTCCCTCTGGCTCTTAAGGGCGGGGTGGGCACCCATTACGGTGGCCCACAAGACCCTCCTGCCCAGTTCTGGGGCAGTCAGGGAACAGGGGAGGGGGGTGGATAGGGCAGGGGTCGGAGGTGGGGAATCAAGGAACGCAGGGGGTTGAATGGGGCAGGAGTCCCCGGAGGGCGGGGGTGGGCCACGACCCCCTCGTGGGGTGAGGAGGGAACCAGTTGTTAAGATTTTGGCAGCTCGTCACTGGTTATATGGCCCCTTTGTACAACTGGGGGTGCTGTTGTGTGTTCTGGCCGAGGATCTGGCCATGCATGTGTGTATGTGTGTCTGTGTGTGTGCATATATACAGATATGCACACTCATGGATGAGGCAGAAGCAAACACTATATTAAAATGAGTTTCACTGTCAGCACTTGACTGGTTCGTCCACTCTTGCCTGCTGAGGGGAAATGTTTCCCATTTTATTGGTATCTCTCATCTGTTCAGTCCTTTTTCCTCCTCTTGTTTTGAAATGTAAATTATGGTCTCTTGCAGTAGGAATGAACATTTTGCTTTTGTTCCTTTTGATAAACCTATGCACTGTTGTTACCTCCAGCTATGCTGGGAAAGAAGGAGAATAAAACTCACCTTGCTAACTTTTTAAGGAAACAGTCCACGGGCAAAAAATAGCATTAATCTCAGTGGTTAATTGCAAGACTTATCTATAAAAATAGACATCCCTCCACCTTCCCCTTAAGGTAGCACCTGAAAAATATATCGACAGCAAGAGCTTTGCAGATGCATAGATTGTGAGTCCCCTCTTACACTGGCACAAACTCACTGGCTTCAAAAGAGCTGCACTGATTTGACACAGGAGAATGTGACCCATCCAGTTAAATCCTGTCTCATTCTGTGCCAAACTGTTGGGACTAGAAGGGTAGACTTGAGAAGAGCCTTTGAGGGCTAGGCTGTGTTAGTGCACCCATCAATGATCCCTAGCCCCAGGAAATCCTACTGAGGGTTTGTGTGTTGCCTGCCCCTTCTCCTCTAGAATACATGCTGATATCTGGCAGCAAATACCGCAGGGAGTTCCTGCTGCTCCATTCAGTAGCAAAACAACAATTAGAGTTGTTGCTGTGTGCTCCCCCTCAGGCTGTGCTATGCCCTTCAGCCTGCATCTGCCCTTAGCCTGCAGGTTGCTATGGGACCCTGCATTCCGCTGATACTGTTCTTTCGCTCCTACCTCTAGTGTGGTTTGTATGTCTAATCTGACATACAGAAACCTGAGGTGGAAGAGGCCTTCTGGGCCAGCTAGTTCATTCTCCTGCCAGTGCAAGATTGCCCCTTCATTATGTTTTCTAATGCCTCTTCCAATCCAGTTTGATATGGGGCTTCAGCCCTTCCCCGGGAGACACCTCATGGTCTAATAGATTTCACTGCTGTTCAAGGAGCTTTTTCTGAGCTAGTGTTTAGATTTAATTGTTACTTTCAGCCCAATACTCTTACTTAACTCCCCCTAGTACCATGCTAAGCAGTAATGCTACTATTTTGGTGTTTAAACCCTTAATAAAAAGGTGTGTGTTACTGAGTATACATCACATAGTGTGGAACTGGCTGTTTGCATCGTACAAGTCTTTTTATTACGTTGCATGAGGCAAAATGTTGAAGAGCTTCTACTCTGACACAATGGCATTTAGACACAATGCTGACAATTGTTCAGATAACTGGGGACAGTTACTCAACTAACACTGTATCATCACCATTTTCTGGAGCCATATGTTCTGGTTCTACAGTAAGTATGTGTCTATATAAATATATCCCCTTGGGCTCATTCAAGTAATATATTCAACAGGAGATGAAAGAGAGAAAAGTGTATTGACACACCTCAAGTTTCCAGTTGTCCAACCAAAAAAAAACCAAAACAAATGAAAACTGGCTTCTCAACACAAATGGTTTCCACAAGCTGTGACTGGGATTATTGAAATTACCTGCTCCATTTAAGATAAACAGAGATACCCATCTTATGGTTATAAGAGACAGATCACAGCAAAATATTGGGATGCGCTTAACCCCGATGAACACTCTAAGAGTTCATTCATTTATGAATGAATAGAAAATTATTTTGTCACAGCTTTATAGAGAAAATAAAATGATCTAAGGCAGTGGTGGGCAAACTGTGGCCTATGGGCCACACGCGGCCCGTCAGGTAATCCACTGGCAGGCCGTGAGACAGTTTGTTTACATTGACCGCAGGCACTGCCACCCGCAGCTCCCAGTGGCTGCAGTTCATAGAATCATAGAAGATTAGGGTTGGAAGAGACCACAGGAGATCATCTAGTCCAACCACCTGCTCAAAGCAGGACCAGCACCACCTAAAGCATCCCAGCCAGGGCTTTGTCAAGCCAGGCCTTAAAAACTTCTAAGGATGGAGATTCCACTACCTCCCTAGGTAACCCATTCTAGTGCTTCACCACCCTCCTAATGAAATAGTGTTTCCAACCTAGACCTCCCCCACTGCAACTTGAGACCATTACTCCTTGTTCTGTCATCTGCCACCACTGAGAACAGCCGAGCTCCATCCTCTTTGGAACCTCCCTTCAGGTAGTTGAAGGCTGCTATCAAATCCCGCCTCACTCTTCTCTTCTGCAGACTAAATAAGCCTAGTTCCCTCAGCCTCTCCTTGTAAGTCATGTGCCCCAGCCCACTGATCATTTTCGTTGCCCCCCTGCTGGACTCGCTCCAATTTGTCCACAGGTTTTCTGTAGTAGGGGGCCCAAAACTGGACTCAGTACTCCAGATATGGCCTCACCAGTGCTGAATAGAGGGGAATAATCACTTCCCTCAGTCTGCTGGCAATGCTTCTACTAAAGCAGCCCAATATGCCGTTAGCCTTCTTGGCAACAAGGGCACACTGCTGACTCATATCCAGCTTCTCATCCACTGTAATCCCCAGGTCCTTTTCTGCAGAACTGCTGCTTAGCCAGTCGGTCCCCAGCCTGTAGCGGGGCATGGGATTCTTCCATCCAAAATGCAGGACTCCTCACTTGTCCTTGTTGAACCTCATCAGATTTCTTTTGGCCCAATCCTTCAATTTGTCTAGGTCACTCTGGACCCTATCCCTACCCTCCAGCATATCTACCTCTCCCCCCAGCTTAGTGTCATCTGCGAACTTGCTGAGAGTGCAATCCATCCCATCATCCAGATCATTAATAAAGATGTTGAACAAAACTGGCCCCAGGACCGACCTCTGGGGCACTCAGTTTGATACCGGCTGCCAGCTAGACAGTTAGCCGTTGATCACTACCCATTGAGCCCAACAATCTGGGCAGCTTTCTATCCACTTTATAGTCCATTCATCCAATCTGCAGGGACATGCTGGCCACTGCTTCCCGCAGCTCCCATTGGCTGGGGACAGCGAACCGTGGCCACTGGGAGCTGCGGGCAGCCGTGCCAATGTAAACAAACTGTCCCACATCCCGCCAGTGGATTACCCTGATGGGCCGCGTACGGCACGCAGGTTTCCCACCACTGATGTAAGGAGATTGTCATCATTCTCTCAAGCAGGAGTCTCAAAGTCCCGGCCCGAGGGCCATTCGCAGCCTGAGAACCTCCCCACTGCGGACCGCAGAGGAGAGATGCATGCAGCCACGCTGCTGGCCCTGTCTGCTGCAGGCGCTGCCCCCCACAGCTCCCATTGGCTGGGGGAGAAGGACAGAGATACCATCACTAGTCGCCGGGCAGAGTCAGCCATGGCGACAGCGTCACTTTTTCCCACGATGAATATAAAGTTGTACGACACTTTATTATTTCTAAGAAATTCAAAATAAAAAATACAATATAAACGTTTTCTTTTCTGAACACCATCTTCAGTGACATTATTGGCCCGCTGGGAGGATTTTAGGACTGGCACTGGCCCTAAAGTAAATTGAGTTTGAGACCCCTACTATTAAGGAAACAAAATGAGCGGAGAAGATCCATCACACAGTGGTAAATTTGCATAAAGGCTGTAAGGAAAGGGTGCTTGGATCACCCCTTTAAAAACTGATTCCACTGGTCTAAGTGTAACGGGCATGCAGAAACTGCAGCAAAATGAGCAGCCCACCTCTTAATTAAGAATGTATGTTTGCAACATTGATGGTACAAGCATTATACTGTATTTAATCTTACTAAGTAACTTATTACTTGTCAGACAAGGTGGGTGAGGTAATATCTTTTATTGGACCAACTTCTGTTGGTGAGAGAGACAAGCTTTTGAGCTTATACAGAGCTCGTCTTCTTCTGAATTGTTGTAATCCATTGTTTTATCCCATTAGTGCAAATACATTAGGGAGCTCAGCAACCTCAGAAAGGAACATGTATTGATGGGACTGCACAGAGGTATTTATTGCCCACTATCCAGAATGTGATGGTCTGTTCCATTGCATGGTAGGCAGATGACATCCCAGTAAGCTCGCTGAAGAGCTGCTGTTCAGACAGGCTGTTTCTTTTGTGGTGATATGGCTACACAGCAGAAAGTAAATATACAGGACCGGAGTCTGTTCCCATTGAGGTTGTAGGAATTTTGCCATTGACTTGAATGGAGATGGGTTGGTCCCAGGGTATTCACCACATCTAGAACTTATGGATGTCATGTCAATGGAAAGAAGTTTGCGAACAAGAGTAAAATTTGTTTAAAAGATCTAAAGGGAGATTTTCAAAGGCAACCAGACCAGTTAGGCACCCAACTGCCTTTGAAAGTCAATGAAAGTTGAGCTCCTAACTCCCATTTATACCTTTGAAAAATTTCCCTGTGAGTTTATTTTTAATGAATTTTAATTGGATCATGTTTGTTGTAAATTGGGTAGGGATGGGCAAAACAGTTCTGATTAAAAAGTAAGTTAAAAAATCGTCGGCCCAAATTCTGACCAACGAAAAGCAAAACTGTGTGTTTAGATTTATTTTCTTTCTTTCTTTCTTTCTTTCTTGTCCAGGTACAGTTTTGATCAGAAAAGTGTCTATGAACGTACTTAATAGGTCTCTTCATAGTGCGTCTTCCAGGTTACATCACCTCATTTAAATAGTGTTACTGCTGAGCTCTTGCCTTCTCTCCTTATCTTTTTAGATGCATAATGTTTCCATCCCAACATTCCCTTCAATGATCACGTATGGAGACGGAAAACCTTTGGAGAGAAGAAAAATATTGCAGTTTTAAATCAGGCCTGCATAACTACTTCTCTTCCAGAGTAATATATTCCCTTGAAATGTAGTGCTTTAGCCTTCAAAATGTTCATGAGAGTTTGCTGAATTGTTAGGAAGTGTGAGTGTAACTTTTTTTTATAAGGCAGAGTTTCTTGTGATGGGCATTAGGTATGTTTCATAACACTTGCAATTCATTTATTTAAGTTCTGGATTGTCCCAGAAGAGCAGTGACTTATCAGAATCTGATGTGCATGAAAACAGTATATCTGGGATTTTGTTTTATCATCTCAACTGTTAAAAAAAGAAATGTTCTCATATGAAGCTTTATTTTCTCCCAAAGCAACTTAAATAAAGGGAACTCAGTATATAGAAAAAATCCAACGGGAATAAGCTTTGTAGTGCTGCTTAGATTTTATATATCAGTTTAATTTTGTTTCAGTGATTCCTTTTCCTGGTTTTGAATGTATAGAGCTGATATCTTATTAAAAGGTAGCATTTACATTTTTAAATAAGGTTATCAAAATAGTTAATATGCATAATTAGAGCTGTATATCTATGAATGTTTTTCTCTTCATGGGAAAAGTTTGACTCTTCCTCATAACTTTAGTGCAATACTTTTTACATAGTTGGACAATCATTAGAAAAATTTGGCCTATAACATTTAGGCTGGATTTAGTGCATTGGTGAGTAAATAAAAAAATTAATGTAAGTTCTCTTCAGTTTCAATTGCTAAGTGTCAAAAATGTTATTAATGATGTTAAAAAATAGGCCAACCTTTTACAAAAAGTGAGTTCTTTTTATGTGATGGAACTGAATAAAAATGGGAAAAACTCAGATTTATTTCACTTTATTTTTCCTCCCATGAACTGATAAAAATGTTAACAATTAAATTATCTCATAAAACCAAATTGCAATGCTGCCAAAGGCCATGCAGTATGCGTGTGCTGAGCCTTTCCTTATTACAAATACTGGGCTAGATTCTGATCTGTTATACCAGTGTAACTCTAAAATAGCCTTGCTGAAATAAAGTGAGTTACGCTTGATTTACACGAATGTAACTGAGATCATATTCTGCTCCATGAAATACTGTACTACCTATTAATATACCTTTTTCAAAATCTTAAAGTACAAGTGAATAAGGTTCACAAAGCACAAGAATTGAGATGGTTTGGTGTTGCAGTTTGCCTTTGCTTCTGTACTTTCACGTATTATTTATTGTTTCTGTTACTCTAATAGTGATCATGGTGGGGGCCCAATTGGGCTACGTACTATATAAATATATAGGAAGATACAGTACCTGCTCCGAAGAGCTTACAATGTAAGATGACAATAAGCATACAAGGGATGGGGAACACTTACACATGTGCTTAACTTTTACTACCATGAGTAATCCTGTCAATGGGAGTACTCACTGTAGTTAAATCAAGCATGTGCTTAAGTGCTTGCAGGATCGGGGCCAAAATTAGCTTTATTAATTCCTTGAAGATGCCAGTAGAGCACCTTGAGGATATAGTGTAATACTGCTTGTAGAAATGATACCACCCAGAAGCATGGATCAGTATGCTATTGACTAGCAGTGGAATATTTAGTAGATAATACAAAGGAGGGTATAGGTGGAGGGATGCAGCCGATGAAGTGAGCTGTAGCTCACGAAAGCTTATGCTCAAATAAATTTGTTAGTCTCTAAGGTGCCACAAGTACCCCTTTTCTTTTTGCGGATACAGACTAACACGGCTGCTACTCTGAAACCAGAATATAGGGACATTCCTGGAATTCTTTAGGCCTGGAGAATTATTCTTAGGCTTTTTTTGGCTAACTTCAACAGGCCCTGTATTTGTTAAATATTTTTATGGAATATTTTATGGAAATACTCATGTTACATTTGTTCACAAGCCCTTCTTTAGTTCAGCTCTGTTAGAAGAGGATAACACAAAAGTAACTGAAATGAATGTAGAGGAATTGGGCTTTTTGCTTCTGCTTGTACTTTCACTCACATGTCTCTGCACTAACTCCAGTGAAGTCAGGGACATTACACCAGATTTACACAAGTTTAACTGGGAGTAGAATCTGGCCCAATTTGCATTTGACTGCAAAGGGCATGAATGACTTCGAAACTGTGGGCAAAACCCTGGAAGGTGCTGAGCAGCTGCTGAACATTTACAGTTCCCAGTAATGTCAGTGGGATTTGCACATGCTTGTTATGCATACCTGAGTGTATGGCTTCTTCTTGCTTGTATTATTAATAAAGACCTAGCTCATACCTGTTAGCTTGTCCTCTGAGAATGAGCTTCCACACTGGAGTCAAGAGCGGAGATAACCCTTTCCAAGTCCTGTAAATGGAGTTGCAACAATATCTCCTATCAAAGACAGCCAAATAGTGTCACATCACCATATTTAATTTTTTAAGGCATGTGTATTCTTCCATTTACAGGATGCTCCATATTTCACCCTTTTGCATGATTTGTTCAAATGGGGATTTCTCCATCTCCTTCTACTGCAGAAAACAAAGATATGCCTTCATTCCAGAAGGAGAGACAGTTCTAACTGGAACAGAACAGTGTGTATCAACAGTTTAACAGCTGTGAAGAAAACCCCCCCAGAAGAGATGAGAAAATAGCTGATAGTAAGTGATGGAATAATCTCTTATCCCATAATAGAACCCTGCCTAGCTTAAAGCATTTCTCTTCACCCAATATCTGTCAAATACTAGCAGCAGTGTATGGTGACATTATGAAGTCTCCAGAGATATTTTCATGTCATTTAGCTGATTTGTGTCATTTGATAAATTGCATGTTTATAAAATCAATATTCTTGATGGTATGTTTTCTTCTTCTTTGTGAGTGTCAACGTTTTGTGCTAGAAACAATAATAATAACTCATATAAACTATCACTTCCCAACAGCAAATCACTGTCTTATTAAAAACCCTCTTTATTTTTCAGCATACTCAATATTGCTGTAAAATATATTGATGTGTTGCTTGAAGCTACATAAGCTGGAAGTTCAGGTCGCTATTTTCTTAAATGGGAGGAAAAATGGAAAATTAAGTGCTAGACAAAGCAAAGGCACAGGATTTGATTCTCTAAAACCAATTTAACACTAGTATAAGTCTGCTAATGTTAATGGAAGTGGTTACTCCTGCTTTACACTGGAGTGAGAGGAGAATCAGGCCCAGAGACTCTGAGACAGGCATAGCATAGATGGACATTGTATAAGCTTCCACACACAGCTGAGCCACAATACCACACTCCAGAACATACTCTGGTTCTTCCAGTCCTGTTTCCCTTGAAAAACTCTACCAGTGCACTTCAGTCAGAACCTGAATTACTCCCCTGTTAGTCATTTATTGGGGCTTTCCTTGAGGTGAGAGACAATCAGTTGTATAAAATTGTGTGTTTGGTTTATGACGCTAATAAATATTCCCTAGTGACTGAGATGATTCCATAAAACTCATTGCCCATTGGGACCTAAAAGGTAAGATTTGAACCTAGGTCTCCAGAGGTGAATATATATTTGTATAATGTGGCAATCAATTGGACTAATAGATGAGAGACAGGATTAGGAGTTCAGCACAACGTACTAATTAATCTGAGAAAGAATTAGAGATCCAGAAGTGTTGCCTCTGAGCCTTTAACATACAAAATGCACTTGAGCCAGTGACTTTATAATGCCTTTAATAACATGATGATTTTGACTGCTTTGAAAAATGCAGAGGGAGCCTTGTAGTCCTGGGTATCACAAACATAGAGTAAAACCATATAATCTTTGCAGTAAGGAACAATTTTGATTAAAATTTCAAGATGGTAATGTCTGTATGTGCATATTTCAGAACCAATGTTGTAAGTTTTTGTTTACATTTCAGATTTGCTTTGAGCTCCGATTTTCTACTGGTAAGCTATTTCTTGAAAAGTATTTATTGTGAAGCAACAGTAACTTTCCCTTTAATGAGAATCTATTTCAAAGTCATTTAATCTTTCCAGCAGAATATGTATTGTGAAGTTTTATGTAGCCCAGAATAATTTCTTTGTAAATGTACAGAAGACATGCTGAAAAATCTACCAAATAAGAATGCTTTTCTTTAAATAACATTCCATTTGAAAGATTAAATATTTCTCGTCTGTGTTGCTTGGGTATCTACGTGACTGTTTGATGGCTGTGATGGTTATTACTCAGCTTATTAGAGCCACTACTCATGCTATAATATTATTCCCCATCCTACTGATGATAACATAGAAACTTTCCCTGATGGTTCATAAAGATGAAACAGGGCCTGGATCCCAAAGTTTTGAGAACCTCTGGACAAACACTTCTTCTCAGACTCCCCAGATGTGCTTCAAGGACTCAGAAGTGGAATGATCTTCAAACTGAGCATCCTTCACTGAGGCTTGCTGGTCTGGTGCTCCTTATAGATTCAGTGCCCCATATAGAATCTCTCTGACCATAGGAAGTAGACTGAAAATGGTCCTACCTTAGGATCTAAGCCTGCAAGCTTTATCTCAGATGAACAGCCTTTACTCATGTAAATGAGTGTGTGCAGTCCTTAATCTACCTAGTTATTCTGTTAGTGATAGCAAGTTATAGTTATTATTGGTATTACTGTAGTAACTTGGAGCCTCAGTCATATCCATTGTGATAAGCGCTATATGAACAGAGAACAAAATGATGGTCTTTGCCCAAAGAGCTTACAAGCTATGCATAAGACAAGAGACCACAGATGGATACAATGGATACTGATGGAGTGCAAGGAACCAATGAGACAGTATTGGTAAGCATGATAGACAGTGGTCTCAGCACACCAGGTGCCTTGCTGTTGTTAACTTCTGTTGTAGGCATCACAGCAAAAGAGAATTTGGAGGAGAGGGTTTCGAAGGTGGATAGTGAATTAGTTTTGCAGATATTTATGAGGAGCTCCTTCCAAGTGTGAGGAGCAGCTGGGAGAAACCATGAAGGTGCTGGTTTAAAAATTTAACAAGTGGATACAGAGGCCAGCATCCTGAGCTGATTGGAAGTGGGCATCAACATCTCAGTAGTGACTGAGAGATGGTAGATGGGGTGGTTCTCCTATGATTCAGAAAAATTGGGGGGGGGGGAAATTGTTTTCAGTCAAGCTTAACATTTTGTTCAACCCAAAATAAAATGTTTTGTTTAGATTTTGAACATTTTCATTTTCTTTTTTTAAAATTCAAATTAAAGGAAATTTTGAAATGAAAAGTCGTTTCGAGTGAAAAAATCGAAATGTTTCATTTTGAAAATGTCAAAACATTTTGATTATTTTTTTGGAATATTTTGGTTGTTTTTTTTTCAACTGAAAGAATTTGGTGAAATTGACATGAATTTGTTAAATGTTTTGGTGTAATTGAATCTACAAGTGTTGCTGAAAAAAATATTTTGACCGAAAAATTTTGCCCAGCTGTAGTGAAATTGTCAAAGCAATGGGCTAGGAATATGACCTTTGCAGTAGCTGCATACAATCAGGGCAAGGTTACATTTGACAAGACCAGAGAGCAGGATGTTGCAGTAATCAAGATGAGAGATGATGAGAGCCACGATGAGAGTTTTAGTTGTATGGAAGGACAGGAAAGGCCATATCTTAGAGATAATATAAAAAAAAATCTGCAAGATTTAAACATACTGCTCACCATAACGAGAACATTTCTAAGGAGCTCAGACGGAGCCGAAATGAAATGTTCACTAACTGGTTGTGACCAGTCAGGATACATTTGCTTTCTCATCAGTTGCATATTTAACCTAAATGATAACTTACATCCTGCTGCTTTTACACAGAAGAGTGACACTTTTGGACCTGCAGCTGCCCTATATCTTTATTGCAGCCTCTGCCATAAAGTTAGATTAGATTATTTGCGGTGAAACCACAATAGTAGTTTCCACTTCCAGAAAATACCATGTGCTTATTTATTAATTATTGCCTCTGTCAGTAATTTTGATAGCTAGTTTCATTCTGTGTTAATATTTGTGTGTCCTTTTGTGTGAATGTATCTGTAAATACACCTGTAACATGAGGCTATACATACGAATGTATAAGTACACATACAGGTATGAAGATATGTGTTTTTGTCTATACAGTACATTGCTTCTTGTCATCTGCCTTAAGAGTCCACGTGATTAATGGACCATTGGATTATTCTGTTTCCGTTATGATAATTCCTATGTTCTTATAATAGCATGTGCAGTTGTCACTAGCTGGGATAAAAATTACAAATGCCATCAATCATCATGCTTCAGGGCTTCAGCTGATCACCAGCTAGGGCCAGGGAAATATTTCCTCCTCTTGGTATATTTGTGCACAAGTTGCCAAGTGCATAATGGGATTTTTTCATTGCTTTCTTCTAAAGCATCTGGTGTAGCCCACCATCAAAAATATAGGAGATAGATGGACCATTGAGGCTTAGCTATATTCCTAAAAACATTATCTTTCTCAATGAATCAAGCTCCAAAAGATTCTCCAAAAGACTTTTGAAAAAACTGTCTTGGCTCTGTATCTGGTAATGGCTGGTACAGAACTTCAGAGTTATGAACACCTCAGGAATGGAGGTTGTTTGTAACTCTGAAATGTTCGTAACTCTGAATAAAACGTTATGGTTGTTCTTTTTAAAATTTACAACTGAACATTGACATAATACAGCTTTGAGACTTTACTGTGCAGAATAAAAATGCTGCTTTGCCTTTCTTTTTTAGTAGTTTATGTTTAACACAGTACTGTACTATACTGTATTTGCTTTTTTTTTTTTTTTGTCTCTGCTGCCTGATTGTGTGCTTCCGGTTCCAAATGAGGTGTGTGGTTGACTCGTCAGTTCATAACTCTAGTGTTTGTAACTCTGAGGTTCTGGGAATTAAAGCAGACTTCACTAACTAAAAGAAAAGGAGTACTAGTGGCATCTTAGAGACTGACCTATTTATTTGAGCATAAGCTTTCGTGAGCTACAGCTCACTTCATCAGATGCATAAAGTGGAAAATACAGCATCCGATGAAGTGAGCTGTAGCTCACGAAAGCTTATGCTCAAATAAATTGGTTAGTCTCTAAGGTGCCACTAGTACTCCTTTTCTTTTTGCGAATACAGACTAACATGGCTGCTACTCTGAAACCGTTCACTAACTAAGGGGGGTCTTTTATTTGGAGGCTGGATACACTGAGGACAAAGCCTGGCACAATGAGTTGCATTTTGTACAATAATACAGCCAACACGCCAGCAGGCATCCTGGTGGTCCATATGCAGCATGTATGCCCGCTGACACACAAGGGAACCCCTCTTTAACTGAGCACAGCTCCTACTGTTTAAGTGTGTAAGTTTCTCGTCTAGAAGTTTGCAGCATTAGAATATGTTGCCTTTTTACTACACCATGGCTGCAGTCTACTTCATACCAGAAACCACTTCTATTATTTTTACTATATTTGCCCAGACTAGTGGTGAGTCTAAAAATGTCAAAATCATTACGGAATGTTGTCTCAGACTGTTGTCACAAGGTGTTAGCTCAAGGGTGGGTGATTGCTGTTTATGAAAAACATTGGAGTGGTTTACATTTAAAGGGCCAAATTCTCCTGACTTGCATCTTATGCAACCTAAATTGGCTTCACTGGGGTTCCAGAGGCTGTAACCCATGGAAGAATGTGGGCCATTGTCTGTCTTGTCTTGTGTGTTTTGAGACTGAAGTGTAATTCACTACACAGACGTCAACAGAAAGACCAATATGCCATACATATATTTCAAGAAGTGACCAGTAACTCTTGTCTTCATGGAAAATCATATAGAAAGTTTACCTGGAAATATAGCATCGTAATCTGGGGGTTCAGAGCACTTGCTAAAAATTTATGCATGGGAAACATGTAGGCTATATTTCCCTTGGTTTGTCAGTTGACTGAAATATTGTGAGCCCGGTACTGGACTCTGGACAGGTGTCACAACTCTTATCCATCATAGATCCCAAACAAACTAAGCTCATATTCAGTTCTGCTCCGTCAGCTAATGTTCTTGCTGGAATTTGATTCTTCCTGACATCACTTGTACATTGCTGAGTGTTCAAACTCTTGATGACATAAATGCTGTGTCTGTCCACAGGATGCTCCTGATATTTGTTCTACTGTTCCCATCTGCATACATGTATAGTCCTGAGTACATGTATCTCCTTGCCCACAGAGCTATAATTCTTCTGCTTAGATAAACTCTGAGGTTCTCCAGCTTACTTTTGTAATGGCTATCAGCATTCAAAGGAGAGGGAGAGCACGCACAAGTGATTTTTCAGATACCAAGATAAACTGTTTTAATTTGCATTCTCCTTGCAAGTATTGGTTACTATTGGACATTCTGAAACTGATAGAGGCTCAAAGCATGTACCCGCCATCATCATCAAGTTAATAGTGGTCTAATACTTTAAGAAGCACAACTAAGGTAGTTCATTACCGCCATCTGGATGATGATTTGCTAATTCTAAACCTCTTCAACATAACCACCAATTCTACCTCACTCTTATTCTTCATTAAATCTATATAACCCGCAAACTGTGGCAGCTTAAATCTATCTATTTTAGGGTTATGTAATGGTGCCCATTAAGGCAAGTTTAACGCAAGTGAGATTAATGAAACAGTTGCTATTCATTTCTAGCAGAACTCCTTTAATGTTACACCAGCTCTTTAGAAATAGCTTATTCTGACACACTAGTCCCTGAGCACCAGTCTCGTGCTGTGAGTTTATAGCAGCAGCTAAGACTTGTTTGGTAAGCAGAGACTAAAGCAGTACATCTTAATGAACATTAACATGTCATTAGTTGGGGGGATGAATGGTTCAGAGGGTTAATGATGGGTTACAGATCCGTTTATCTTTAGGCCACTAGAGAATCTGGTCTGGATCAGTACTGACCAAAATCATTACCGTCTGACAGCTGTTCTGCAGCCTTTGTGAAATGAGTTTGTGGCCTAAATGCAGCTCCTAGTGGGCAGGTATCTATATAACACAAACGAGCATCATAATTGATTCTGTTCAGTACCCTTATTGACAATCTTATCAATGTCTCAGCTTTCACTGACGTAAGGAAATCAAAAGTAACTCCACTGATGTCAGTGGGATTACACTAGTATAAAATCAGGCCAGAAGTCTTCCAGTCCTGCTGGTAAAATGAATGGAGACATAGTAAATGAACAAAGTCTCTATCCAGTGCTTAATTTGTAATGAAACAGGTGCAGGGGCTGAAGCAATTTTTTTACATTCAGAACTGATGTGATAAGCCCAGACATGCCACTGGCTAAGTCCTGGCACAAATTAAGCACTGCCTGTATCCCCGGTCACATTTTTTGAGACAGAAAATATCTCAGCATTAATTTTCTAGTTAGCTTTTCTTGCTGCCTATAAACTTTTTCTTTTACAGGCTTTTTTGCCTTAGGACACAGCAGATTAGTGTTCAGCTCAAACCTTGCCTATCTATTTTTTTCTAGTTTCTTATGCAATAGTGTAAAGACTTCTCTGCTTATGCAGCACAATGTTCTGGTTTGTTTTAAAAAACAAAAACAGAAAAATAAAAATGATATTTTATTGCAAAGTCACACAGTACAACATTTCTGTTAGGTAGCATGTCTGATCATAAATAACTTAGCTATATAAATAATGTATATTAAATACTGACTTCAATAAAAAAAGGCTCCTTTCTAGGCAGCTAGTGGCTAATTTTCAACAAATTTTGTTTGGGATCTTTATGGCATCAGTTGAGCAATGTTCCACAGTTGAGATAACAAAAACTAAAGAATAAGTGAATCATTTCAACATTCAAAATGAATAGACTAGGCACTGTATTGTAATTTAATTGGAGTATTTCAATTTGTCTTTGCCAATCCAAAAAAGGAAGAGGACAGAATTAAAAGTCAGGAATGATCCATTGGATAAGTAACATATTTTATGGATGCATCAACTATCTATTCATCTGTCCAAACATACAGCTTTTGCTCCCTCCAGCAAACCATAAGGCTTGTCAGCATTTCTAGTGCTAACTTTTTTAAAAGGTTGGCTATGTCCTTTCTACTGTTGGCCTGTAGGAGTGTGGATGTGCAGAATAAACTAGTCTGTCTTGCCAGTGACCGCAACACTGTATCACTGAATCAGAGGAGGTTTGTCAGCCTGTTGTCACAGGAAGGATAACGTGAAGATATTAAATGAAAATGAACAACACTCATCTAGTTGACTTGGCTCCAGGGGCCAGCAACGTGTCTGTACACGGACAGAAGTGTCCATTGTAAAAATTTTGAGGTCTGTGGTAATTTTTCAAAAAATTGAATGACTGAATGACATACCGTCCCACAATGTCTGTCACTAAGTACGGTAATTTTGTCAAATGTCTGTTGCACAACATGGTGGTGCCGACCCCTGCTTGGCTCTTCCTCAGTGAGGCCTTTACATGTGTGTGTACATACACACACATACACACACACAGAGTTATTTTTCTTCACTCTTCCTTAGTGAGGCCTTTACATGTGTGTAGATACACACACAGCTATTTTTCTTGTAGGTTGAGATGAGAAAGAGAGAGAGATTGTTGCTCCTACTTCTCAGTTATAGAGAGATATTCAAACAGTGATGAGGTCATAAAGGACTTAAGGACATAGAAAGAGAAATGTAGAAAACAGAAATCCCCAAAGACATTTTGGTTAGATCACGAAGAGAAAATTACGTTCTAGCTTTCAGTGTGCTATGGTAGCAGAATAGGACAATGTGATTTTGGGCTGCATAAACAGAGGTATAATGTCAGGGAACAGGGAGGTGGTAGTCTCTCTGTGGGCCTTGTGACACCACATCTAGAAGATGTATTCAGCACTTCAGTCCCAGAAAGATGGAGATAATTAAAAGAGCAACAAAAATGATTAAAGGTCTGGTTGGATTTATGAGGAAGGTCTAAAAGAATTAAATATGTGTGGCTTAGCTAAATGATCATGTAAGGGGAAGTAGAACTTTTTACATGTATTTGAAGGTTGGAAATATCAAGGCTGGGAAGAGTTATTTGGCAGATGTAAAAAGTATAACTAAGAGTAATGGGGTGATATTAAGAAAAGGTAAAATCTCATACACCTGTGAGGCTGTTTGATCACATGACATTGGAAAATAAAATTTAACTCCTTAAAGATGAGAGAAACATCTTAGTTTATATAGTGCTTTTCATTTTCAAGGACCCTCAAAACTTTTAATACACATTATGGAATAGCTTCACCTTCTATGCAAAGGCTGGCAACTCTAGGGTGGAACACAGTGAATATTTAACAGCACACAGCAACATTACAAAGAGTTCAGACCAGGGAGTGAAGACTAATATGATATCCAGTTGCAATAGAATTCTATCACATGCAGGTGAGTTTTGGTGCAACTGCTTCAATTTATTTACAAGGTCATATCTCTGTGATACCAGCACTTTATAGTTTTATGAATTGAAATGGTAACCAATGAATTTATAGGGAGGGTTAATTTTGAAGTTCCCATTAACTTCATTGTTCTATCTATGATGGGGTGTTCACCCCACACCAGCCCTGAAGGTTAAGGTGGCCCAAATAGGGCCAATTGACTATATAGGCTGCACTTGTGGGAGAGTGGCTTGACTGAAAATTACTAATGGCTGTTAAAGCCCAGCTGGGGGAGAAGCTGGCTAAAGGCATACATTTAGGAAAGGTTGCAGCAGGAAGGAGCTGCCATGGGGAAACTACCAGGTATTCTCTGAGTTTAGAGAGGGGAAAAGAGGAAACCAGGGGAATGGCATAAGAATTAGCCAGCCCTGGGATCCTGGCCCTGAGGGAAGAATTTACCCAAAAGGGTGGAGAAAAAAGCCTGTGGGAGATGAAGTAGGAAGCAGCCCAGGGAAAGAACAGTGAGGCTGGAAGACAGAGATTTTCAGACTTTGGCTGCTGATTGTAGGGTCCCTGGTCTGGAACCTGGAGTAGTGTAGTGGGCTTGGATACCCTTACTAGCCCCTGGGAAGTGGCACAGGATTGTTGGATTTGACAGCTGATCCAGAAAGAGTTTAGTACTGCAGAAGGGGAAATTATATAGGGTATGTCTACATATCAGTTAAACACCCATGGCTGCCTTGGGTCAGCTGACTCTGGCTTTCAGGGATTGGGCTGCAAGGCTGAGAATTGCCATGCAGACATTTGGGCTCAGGTTGGAGTCTGAGCTCTGAGACTTTGCAATGGGGGAAAGTTCCCAGAGTTTAGGCTCCACCTGAACCTGAATGTCCACACAGCAATTTTTAGCTGCACCGCCTAAGCCCTCCAAGCCCAAGCCAGTGGACCCAGGCAAGACACAGCTGTGCCAAATCTTTTATTTTAGTGTTGTGACCTAGCTGGTGGGATGAGTCATGAAGAGAGAGCACCCCAAGTCACAGAGAGAGAGAGGCCACAGGGCAAGTGAACGACAGAAGAGTCGCCAGATTGGATGAGATCTGATTCCCCAGACTGCGACAAAGAGGCACCCCAGTGGTGAGTGATCCCCGTGCCATGGCCATGGAAACATGGGGCCTAAACTCTCATTCTTCAGTCTGTATTGTCAGGTCTAGACTCTCCTTTCTTGGTTCTGTTTTTGGGAGCACTTTAAAGCATCTTATGTTTTTGCTAAGAGGCAACTTTTGTGATTGTTCTGGATGGATGGTTTTCCTTCACAGCTCAATACCACTGTAAGTATTGTTCTCCCCTCCGCCCCCACCTCCATTACAATTTTTCTAATGTTAGTAGCTCCTCATTACTCTAAACTTCCTGCCATTAAGCATTTTACTTGTCAGTAGCTGGCTGAGTTGGATGGGTTGATGAGGTGTTCTCTCATTCTTTCCATTCCAAATAGCTTCACTCTACTTTCTCAGACATTATTAATATCACTGTTTTGTATTTGTTTGTTGTTGATATTAAGGTAGGGCTCTGACTCTAGCCAAGATCAGGTCCCCACTGCACTAGATGCTGCAGAAACAGAAGCGGACATAGTGCCTACCCCAAAGAGCTTATGTTCTAATCACCTTATTTATGGTGGTGAAACATTTAGAATAAATATGAGAGGTAATCAGCCAAGTGTGTTAAGATGGAAAGTTCCCTATCATTTGGCTACACAAGACTCTGATGTAAGTAGGCTAGGAAATCAGTAAAGTATTAATCTGCTGTTCACTTACACTATCATATCCCAGCAAAGAAGTTACTTTCCAAATACCGTAATTTACTTTCGCAAATAACTTTATGCTTGATTTGTTTATGGACCTCAGTCAGAGCACTGAAAGTAGAAAAAAATTCTGTTTGTTTTTAGCCCTGAGTGATGACTCTGAGTTCAGCCACATCAGCTAAAGGTCTTTCAGCTCCATAAAATGGATTGAATCAGAGTCATTTCTGAATAATGCCTTAACACAAAAGTAAGTGACTGGGAAAGGGGACAGCGGCATTTTCTAGTGACAGGGGCACAGGAATGGAAATCATGAAATCTGAGATCTAGCCTTGGCTCTCCAACACTTGCTGAAATCTTGGACCAATCAGTTAATTTCCTTGGGTCTCATACTCTATTGCTTTGTACCCAGTGTAATAATTTATACCTGTGCAAAGTGCTACAGAATTAGTATTCACCACTCATTTGCATCAGTAATAGCATTTTGCACTATGTTGCATCGATGTGAAGATTTGCACAAAGTGCAAGGTAGACGAGAACCAGGAACTCTGCCTCCTTTTCCCAATCTGTTCAACTGAGATGATACCTACCTTTGTAAATTGCACAACTTTGATCTTCAAATTAAGTGTATTTAGCAAATTATTTTATTACTATCTGTTGAAATTAGATCCACATAGATAAGAAAATATGAAATAACCTTTAAGACATTCTCTATAGCATCCTTAAGAAGAACCATGCAAGATTTGATGAAAAGTAAGGTTACTTAGTGAGATACTAGATTAAAACATAGCTAGCTTCAGAGACCGCATGGCTCACAGTACTGATAATGGCATACAAAACCTTTGTAATGAAAAAGGCCAAATTAATTCTTGGTGTACTACCGATGGACACGTACTGTAATTCCACTATTAATTAATTTGGGTCTATGCTACTAGTTAAAATGCTAGTGTTGTGACTGGCAGCTGATTTACCCATTTAGCCCTCTCATAACCAATGGCCAGCTCTCTAAATGGAGGGTCTCTATTCATTTCTAAGTGCGCAGCTGTCCATTTCAGTATTTATACTAACAAGTATCCTTGCTGGCAGTATCATCAGAGAGCCCAAGGATTGAATGGATACAATGGATTTGATCTACTGTCCACTGAAGTCAGTGGAAGTCTTTTCCATTCAAGTCAGTAAGAACAACCCCCTTACTCTTAGAGGTTGTTGCTCCAGGACAGGCTCAAGGCATGTTGGCAGGGCACTATGGGGAAGCAGGCACTATTGTATTCATCTTACTGATAAATAGAAGAATTAGTCACTAGAGGAGCTAAGCCATCTCTTTTAATAAACTTAACAAGTTTAGGTTAAAAAATGGAAAACAAAAATTAAACTGGTGCTTCCATAACCATGATGATTTTTCCTTTCTCCTTTTAAAGAATGAACCGTTTGTTTCCATTGTTCTTTCATTTAAATAGATTTGTCAGCAGCTAACTTTTTGCTCTTATGTTTTTAATGCCTTTTTCCTGAACTCCCTTTATAATAACCATTGGACAGAGACAATGAATCCTTGCTGAGAGACAAAGCCTTTCCGGATACGGTGTCTCTGACAGCTTCTTTATTGGCAAAGAGGCTATTTAATGAGAAACTTGTGTAAGGGATGAACTAGCTGCCCCCATCTAATGGCAATTGGAAACTGATGAATTTTGCATAGGCAAACAGGTGACCTTTCTGCTTTTCACTCAAATTACGTTCCTGTCAGCTGTTTACTTAGTGACAAGGTCCCAAGTCCCCAAAGATCTCTGTTTTGTCTTAGAAGATTAAAGGGTGGCAACTGCTTTCAACATGATTATCATCATTGTCTCAGGGAGATTTTATACTTCAGAAGTCAAAGTCATAATAGCCAAGCATACGGCAATTATTTGCAAATTGCCTTAATGTATTTTCCAAAAGCACTTTTTGCACTTGGTAATTTGTTTATTTGCTAAAACCACTAGTGCACTAAAATAACATTTCCATGAACCAGTATGAAGCCATTTGCAATACAGTAACTTACCATGGATCTTGCCACTCCCCCCACACCCTATACCCATACACATTTCATATTGAAATATATTTTCCCCTTGATTATGTATTTACTGACCTGAAAACAAAGTATCTGTGATGTTACAGCTTGAATTAGCTCTGTTTTCTGTGACTGTGCACTTGGCATTTAAAAAAAATTAACTTGGCCTCTGTTAAAGCCCTTTGTGTGTTGCTTTCTGTCAGTGTTGTAGGAAATGACTTTACTGATGGAACTGTTCATGGAAATACTAAATTTTAAACAAATATTAGTCAATATGCTCACAAAGCATTGAACTTCTAAACATGAGTATTTTCCCTGGAAACATGAGTCTGAGAGCCTAATTAATCTAATCAAGGAACAAAAACAATATAGTCAGGGATTGGAATAGGGGTAGTATTCCTTTAAATAGTATGGTAGCTGTCCATTGGGTTCTCCTCTTTTCTTGAAGAAATCACCAGATCCTTAGAGCAACAGTATATATGTGTGTGTGTGTGTGTGTATACACACCTAGGCTTTGTATGCTTGTATATAGCTAGAAGATACAACTATTTAGAACTCAGTTGTGTCTTTATGGCTCTTTCCTATTCTTTCTTTCTTGTATAGAAAGTAGAGACACCATATGACCTGTGTGTTCAGTCAAAATTAACCAACACAACTTCTGAAATGCTCTATCCTTGGTCAATTAGTTGAATGTATAGACCATGAATTATTTGCAAATTTTGAATAACAAATAAACGCAGGAAACCTGGAAATGGCTCACAATTCTAGAACAGAAAAAGGAGGCCCAATTCACTGAATAAATTATTAGCTATAGATTATTCACTCACCTCTAATGTACAGGAGGCTGATAAAAGCTTGTGCAAATATAAAAGCTGGTCCACAGAGCGTTCATTAAAATGTTGCTGCCTATGGTTGGACAGGAGAGAAATGAGGACTCAAAGGGTCTTTGCATGATTATAGCATGATGTAAGACTTATCCCAGATTTCACTTTTAAAGCATCTCACAAATAACTCCCAACCACCTTGTGAAACAAGGAAGTCGTCTTATTCCCATTTTACAAATGGGGAAACCAATCTAGCTACATTTTGGCCCATCTTGCATACCTGCAAGGAATTAGTTCCCTTGCCTGATACCCCCATGACAGGAAGCAACAGGGGAGTCTGTGGGGGGAAGCAGTTGCCTCGGAGTGGATACTCTTTCTTCTGCACTGGGGTTTAGGGACTTAAATGAGAGGCTCTGTCTCCAATAGCAGTGTGCCAGGGGGTATACAGTGCACCACAGATAGAACTGGAGCAAGGTATCTCATTGCACTCCTGCTCCCCATAGCTGGGGCAAATCTAAACTTTCGGAGTCACCGTCTGCTTCTGTAACCCACACACCTCCTGGGTGTGGTGTTCTGTCCCATCTAGTGGCAGCGAGACCCCTTAGAAGGAGAGATGGTCTGCTCTACAGCCTTAATTAAGGGCCTCGTGGCTTTTAGCTCATGGGGTAGAGGTTTATGCACTAAGCTGCAGAGGTCCCAGGTTCGATCCCGCCTGCCACCAACTGGGGTCTGTCGGCATTGCAGTTCCTGGTCTGCTCCTAGGGCAGAGCAACTAGGCTCTGCCCCATATGAGTCTTGTGACAGGCCCTTAATTTAGCCCGCAGAGAAGTGAAGAGATTTTTGCCTAAGGCCACAGAGTGACTCTGCCACAGAGTCAATCTAGACCTTAAGGTTTCGAGATTCCAGGCCTGTGCTTAGAACATGAGACTTCACTTCTCTCCTTTGTAGGATCTTCCTTACCGCCATGAATTTTTCATGCTGAGACAAAAAAGCAACACAAAACAAAACAACCCAAAGCTAATTTTATGTCTTGCTAAACAAAACGCAGAACAGCAGATGAAACAAGAAAATCAACCCACAAGCCCATTTGACAAGGTCACGCCTAGTAAAAAGGAGTTATTTTTCAAGAGCCAGATTAATTGCCTCATATTCACTGTCTATCCGTGCCATAGAAGACTGTTGTGGTGGCAAAACATTGTCATGCAAGGACTGACCTTGCCTCATGGGGTCCTGTCATTACCAGAAGAACTGGACACTGTTCTCCAACTGATCCACTATATTCTAAATAGCTCTAGCTTCTTAATAATAAAAAAGGCCTGACCTGTTAATGGCAGGGCAAGTAAACATAAAGTACATTTCTGTATTTGATAGAAATCGGCAGAGGTTAAAATAATTAGTAGATCTTTACAGATAAAAAGCTTATAAAATGTCAATTTAGTACGATTTGTCTATGAATCTCAAACCATAAAATCCTGTCTGTTACTGAACAAGACCAATTTAATGTAAGTCTTTAACAGCCGATTGTTTGATTTGGCCTGACCAGGTGCCTCAGCAGTGTGTCCTTGAGTGTAGCAGAGACTTGTAATAGTGGGACAGCTTAGAACAAACTACATGCTGTTAATGAAGCTTTAACTAGTATCACCTGGCAAGGGTTTATGTACTGTCTTTATAAATTTTTTAGGTTTTGTTCTACATCCCCTGACTGTTCAGAGCCTGAAACATTTACACTGTGTTTGGCTATATGCACAGCTATCGTAAACAAATCTATAAGTCACTTCCCATCTAAAGGAAGAGATGGATATAGTACTGTAAGCAGAGTCCTAGGTGGATGTCACTGCTGGTATGTTCCACTGAACAAGTGACATCCTCTGCTCAGTTGGTTTAAAAAAAAAAAAGAGAGAGAGAGAGGAGTTTTCCTGTGGTTTGATAAAGTTTAAAAAGCAAAACAAAAATGCAAATGTGAATGTTAACCACAGTGTTTAAGGACTTGGGGTCAAATACAAAGGGATAAGCAGCTGTCAATCACAGGCACACACAAGATACACATTCTGGAGAGTCAGTTTTTACCGGTACTCTAACCAAACAGGCTACTTCTCTCTCCAGAACAACTCCTCCCAGAATATAGTGCATGAAGTAAGCTTACAGTTGTCATGACAGACGTCAGTCACTCAGGGGCACTCTAACTGAAACAGAAAAGCTCATGTATATTTCCATACGTATGCTGGTAAAATGACAATTTGTCTAACACAGATTGCCTGACTTATTGAGAAGCACCCTACGCTCCGCTATGAATTTCAGCAAGACAGGGAGGCCCAGTAGGGTGGAAAGGGTGCTAACTAGCCAAAGTGTTTTTCAGAAGTTTGGGTTTGGTTTGATTTGATTCACTATCTTCAGTGCTGCTTAGTTATTTTGGGGCTATTTTCAAGCCCTAACTTGGATTCAAACTTGCCACATTTCCATCAAATGACACCAGCATAAAGAAATTAGAATAAATGTCTTTTCCAGACATGCCTGAAGCCATACAATGATTGATTTTATTTATATACAAATCTAAATAGTTCAGAGTCTTTGTCTCTATGTCCAGGGAGGTTAAATCACAAGGAACCCTGGCAGCAGCACACTGTACACAGAGTTCTACAGACATAGTTATTTCTTTATATTATTATACAATGCAATTGACTCTAAATTGCATTTTCTTGTTTTAATTTATTTGCATGAAAAAGATGGCATAGCATAAATCATCTTGTATAGGTTGTCAAGTTATTTGTATTGCAAACGTTGTTGGAAAGAAATTTGCAGACTAGAGGCTTTGGAAGGCATTAATTTTTAGTGATCAGTGAATCTCAAAAGGTGATGAATGAGGTTCAGTTCAGCTTGGAAAAACATCCCAAAGTTTGGGTACTTAGCAAAAGCTTATCCAAGACATCATAGGAAACTTTTGGTAGCTCTGTTAGTAGGCTGTCTTACACCAACTGTTTTCTCCTCCACCAAATAGCATTGATATGTGACACTCCCTTATTTATTTTGTTGAAACATCTTTTGGGGGTAGACATATGGCACTCTTGCTTCCTACCCCTTGTTTTCCTGGGCTGGCCTAGCAGCTTCTGCGCTAACTGTGGTTGATTGCCTTTAGGTGAAGGCCAGGAGGAATGGCTAGTGTTTCTATGATCCAGCCATCCATCCCAAAGATTGCCTGATCCTTTCCCTGCTATCATGCAGCAGGGGACTCCACAATGACACTTGCATTGTGGCTCCTGATCCTAATGGCTTCAGATTTCACCCTGGGCTAATAAATACCAGAATAATATGAGAACTCCAAACGGCATGGGGAAGAGATTGAAGGAAGAAGGTTCTCAGATTCTTCAAGCTTTTCCTGCCCAGGCTGCATTGGGGGTGTAGGTTGTGCCAAAGCTTTGGGGGCCTTTACAATGTCGAGTACTCAGATCAGCAGGCCCAGTGGAAAATACTAGAACCAGCTACTGCAGAGCAGCAGTGGGCAGTTGGGCTGCTTTTGGAGAGATCCAGCATGATGGGGACACAAGTTTTCTGGTCTCTCCCTCTGAAGATAATAGGACTCGGGTTGGTATCATAGAAATGTAGGGCTGGAAGGGACCTTAAGAAGTCACCAAGTCCAGCCCCCTGCACTGAAACAGGACTACGTAACCCTAGATCGTCCCTGTTCTTAAACCTCCAATGATGGGAATTTCACAACCTCCCTTGGAAGCCTATTCCAGAGCTTAACTACCCTTATAGTATCATAGTGACCACTGGGCTGTTTTTTTCAGGGATACAGTAGAACCTCAGTTACTAATACCTTGGGAATGGTAACTCTGAACAAAATATTATGGTTGTTCTTTCAAAAGTTTACAACTGAACATGGACTTAATACAGCTTTGGAATTTTACTATGTAGAAGAAAAATGCTGCTTTCCCTTTATTTTTTTAGTAGTTTAACACAGTACTGTACTGTATTTGGTTTTTTCCCCTCTGCTGCTGCCTGATTGTGTACTTCCAGTTCCAAATGAGGTGCGTAGTTGATTGGTCAGTTTGTAACTCTGGTGCTCATAACTCTGAGGTTCTACTGTATATCAAGGTATGTTACTAGGAAAACTGTAGCATTTATAGGTCATTGTTTTGAACTGGAGAAGTTTGGTAGAAACAGAAATTTGTCACTATCTGAGAACCTGTCTGAGTAAAATGGTGGATTTCAGTCCATTTCTGAGAGAGAGAGAAGTTCACAATGCATTTTTTTAAAAAAACCCAACCAAAAACAAAATTAGCCCATCATAATTTGCCACTATAGCTGTGGGAACTGAGAGGACAAAGAATGAGCTGGGGTGTGAAACTACCCTTTCGTCCCTGGAGGTTGACATTGAAGATCCTGGCCTCTGAAACAGCTGCTTTGTGCTGCTCTAGCAGTGCAAAGCAACTTTAAAGCCATCTTAACTGGCCTGGTGCGTGGGGGAACACCCATGTGGCATAGATTCTAGGGGCCATTGAAGCCTGGCATAATTGCGACTTGTCAACCCCCGGCAGTGAGAGGTATTAGTAGAGTACAAACCTGACTTAAATCCCTGCCCCCCTCCCCAAACATAGCTCTGATGCAGCAGAGGTTGTAGCCCTTTGGTGGAAACCTTGCACTGTATCTGTTCTGGAGGTAAAGAGAGGATTGTTAGGGTATGTCTACACAGCAATTAAACACCCACAGGTGGCTCAGGTCAGTTGACTTGGGCGTGGTCTGTAAGGCTGTAAAATTGCTGTGTAGACATTCAGGCCTGGGCTCTGGGACCCTGTGACAGGGAGGGTCTCAGAGCCTGGGCTCTAGCCAAAGCCTGAACATCTACATGGCAATTTTATAGCTCTGTAATTTGAGCCCTGCAAGCAGGGGTGCAAGTAGGGCAGTAACCTCCACTACGCAGTACCGGCAAGAGATTTTTAATGCTCATGGAATACCGGAAGGAGTTGGGGCTAGCCCCCGCCCCGTGGGGGTGGGGTTGAACTCTGCTCCTTAAAGGAGCAGAACGGGACGAGGGAGGACATTCTTTCTTTATATGGCTTTAACAGCACAATACATATGCTAACAAACTTAAACAAAGCCTTTAAGTTTGTTAGCATATGTAATGTGCTGTTACATTGGTCAGGAGTCCTCAAGTGGGGAGGGGTAGAGGGGACAGAAGGTGTTTAAACAGGTTTGTTTGGTTTTTTTTTAATTATGTTTCTCCCCATTGGTCTGAATTATCCATGACAGCTATATTGCATCACATCAAGTCCAGATCATTAGAGGAATGCCTCTGCTTGCACTGACCAGAGGATGTTTGGATTCTGATGTCAGCCCAGTTCTGCAGCCTGACAGGAATCAGGTGTTGTCCCCAGTGTATGTAGAATTCTAGTTTGCAGCCAAATTAGTCTAACATGCATTTTGTTAACTGGAACTGGAGCAGCATAACGAAGAAAACAAATGCCTTATTTTCCAGCTTTGTGGGTGAGAGAACTATAAGTGAAGATTATAATGCTGGACTCTGGCGGCCTTAAACCAGCTGCCTCAGGAATCTGCCAAGAAACTTGCTGAAAATGTGTTCCTCATCTTAGCAACAGAGCTAAGACTTACCACACATCTGCGCACCTTTATCTGAATGAAGCTCCTTCTGATCTGACAGCTCAGGCATTGTCAGTTTCATCCAGAACAATTTATAAACTTGGAACCTAATCCTGTAAACCCTTAATCATTTGATCAATCCTATTGAAGACTATGGGACTATTTGCATGACTATGGACCACTTCTGTGGACTGGTAAGAGTTTCAGGAGTCCATTCCTATAAAGGAAGTTAAATCCCCCATTGAAATGCAGTGTTTGGTTACAATACCATAAACTACCTTTAGGATACAGTTCTACTTAAAATTTGTTTTAATAAATCATACATATGTTGAAATGGCTCCTCACCCAACTCCCATATTCCATCTAAACAGATTGAAATACTACATATTTTGGGGGAAAGTGAATAGTTAAGCATGTTGATGTTTGTATATACAAAGGGGATGTCAGGGAACGGTGAGAGCATGGGGGCCACGGGCTGGGGTGGCGTGGGGAGGAGTCACATGGGGAGGTCACATGCCCCCCTTGTGTCCTTCCCATGAGTGCTGTACTGGCAAGAAATGATTTCTACTTGCACCAATGCCTTTGAGCCCCAGTCAGCTGACCTGGGCCAGTTGTGGGTATGTTTGCTGTGTAGACATACCCTTAATCTCCAAGCCTGTTGGTCTTGACGCTTTTCAGAAGCACTAATTTTGCTTAAAGACAGGATAATTTGAGACAAGGTTTCAGTGCCAACACTACAGTCTGAAAGGTGTTTGGGGCTTAAAAAAGAATCAGCTATCGTCTTAAGCTTTTATCTCTTCTGCTGAGTAGGAATGACTGAGACTGAGGCTTTAGGAAGTTGCTAATGATTTTTTCTTTTTGAGTGTTTTTTTTATGAGTGAGACAACAATGGGAACTTACTGTTAGATTTGAGCCAAAGCTAAAAGAGGTGAAATTCTGCTCTCAGTTATGCTGGTGTAACTCCAATGAAATCTCCTTGTATTTACAGCAATGTAACAGAGCAGATTCTAGCTCAAAGACTTTAAGGGCAGCTGCTGAGCGGTTCAAAGAATGGAGTGGGCTGGATTGCAGTTAAATGGAGGAAAAAAGCTGCTCTTGTGGAGAGAGAGATGAAAAACTGACACACCCCTTCTGAAAAGAAAATAATCAGACACAAGGCAGAATATTTTCACCAGCATTCCCTGCCTCCATTTGCTGTTTGGTTCTCATTAGAATGTTTGTTTAGTAGCATCTGAGGCAAGGCAGTAAGAAGACTGGGAAACTTTAATGAGCTCTGGAGGTGACTGTTTCCCAATTGAAAATTTGATGAGATGTTGTATCTTAAATCCAGCACAGCATGTGCACAGAGTGAACAAAACAGCAGAATAAAATGTATTTTATTAATGATGAACCAAGGCTGGGCATGAAAGAACCTTTTAAATATCTGAAATGTTAAAATGCGTCCTTTCCCTTCAGGAAAGGAAGTATTCAAAGGGACAGGGCTGATGAACTGAGTTTATTAAATTGACTTGGCAGTGATGAAAATAGTATGGACGAGAAGACTGTGGTATACTTCAAACGCACTTACTGCAGTAATGAACGTAAAGCCCTGTTCTGGCAAAAAGTTAGAATTGCTTTATGTACTGATGCAGGGTCTCCAGCAGATGCTCATCATCCGGAGTGGAGCACAACTCAGGAGTCAAAAGCACTATGAAAAAAAAATAACAAGCCTCTTAAAGTGGGGTGGAAATGGAAGATCACGAGCCAAAGCCATTGCTGGTGTAAGCAGGAGCAACTCAGCCGCACCTAGAGATGAAACTGATCCATTGGCAGAGCTTGTCCAGTTGCCTGCCAATACGGGAGATAATGGTTTTGAAAGCATAGTGATGTTGCTCATTCTGGTGTTATGCTACTAGTGGTTTCATATCAGCTGATTGATGTGAACAAGTCACTTATCACTGCCCCTTAGCTTATTTACCGGTAAGCTGGATCTACTCTCCAGTACCTCCCAGGGATATGGTGAGGCTTGTAAAGTACTTTGGGATCCAGAGCTGAAAGGGACTATAAGCGTGCAATATTAGATATATTTGCAGTGTTGTTGTAGTCATGTTGGTTGCAGGAGATTAGAGAGGAGTGGTAGGGGAGGTAATATATTTATTGGACTAACTTCTGCTGGTGAGACCAGCTTTCAAGCTTACACAGAGCTCCTGAAGAAGAGCTCTGAGTAAGCTCAAAAGTTTCTCTTTTCTCAACAGAAGTTGGTCCATTAAAAGTGTGCGTGAGTGCGACATTTCTATGGTGCTCCAGTTGTCTGCCACAGATCTCCCATGCTAAAACTTGCCAAATTGTTTTTCCTTTGAACTGAACATTGCCACACTTGGTTTCTACCTGAAAAAGTTCTCTGGGATTTGGCGTTCCAGCGAGTTGCATTAGTACCAGGGAATGGAATGCATTGCTTCTGGCTGCACTGGCTGTTGCCCACCCAGAGAAGACTGAAGGGGTAGCGGTCAGGGAAGCAAAGCCATACTTCTCACCACGTTTTCATGCAGGCTTTCCGTGACCCTGCCCTTCGGTGCAGTAGCATTATACCATTTCCATTGCATTTCAGAGTATTGGCAGGCAGGGGGCAGAGAGAAAGGATTTAGGACTTGAAATGTGTGATTTTTAGGAATTAGATTGGAGAACTACTTTGTCTAATTTTTGGACAATTAAGACCTCTTGGAATGAGACCTGATATATTTCAGACTTCCCTAGGCATGGGAATGAATCATTTACAGCATAGGAAATTGGCTTCCTAGGTTTACAGTCTTCCCTATATCCGCTCTGCCTCCTTTGGTAGTGACACAGTTGACTAGGTCAGTGTAATATCTTTTCCTCAGTTCTGTGCACTAACTACTTTGACATTCTAATCATGACTGCACTCCGGGGTTTAGAGCTTCTCTCTGTATATGAACCATGCCTTAACACCAGCAGGGCTCATCTTTGACAAGGAAGCTATTTTATTACTCTTCTTTAGTGCTGGTCCTCCAAAGACTGAGAACTGCAGAGAAATTGAGATCTAATTTGCTCTCTGTTTTGTAAAATGAATTCTTAAATTTGTGAAGATTTGTCCACTCCCTGTCTGTTACTACATTGCTTAAAGTTAAAAGGGATTTTTGGTAAATGAGGGGGAAAGAACTAAATGAAACATTTACACTTGAAAGAATTCAGAGCTAGGAGAGCATACTAAATAGATTAGCTGCCTTGACATTAATTCAGTTTTATTATGAAATGGCTTTAGAAACCCATACACAAACAGAGCTCTTCTAAACTGGCAGTTTAAATGTTTTACACCAATGTCAATATTGCAAGTAAAAATACAGATAGGCAATTTTCTACAGACACAAGATGGGTGAGGGTAATATCTTTTATTGGATCAACTTCTGTTGGTGACACAGACAAGGTTTGAGATCAAAAGCTTGTCTCTCTCTCCAGCAGAAGTTGGTCCAATGAAAGATCACTTCCCCCACCTTGTCTCTAATGTCCTGGGACCACCACAGCTACAACCCTGCATACAGTTTTCTACAAACAGACTTTTTTTAGCATAGAAGTTCTTCAGGCCACAGGCTATATCTTCTGTTTCTTCAACTTTCAGAATAATGAGGCCCTAAACCTGATTAGGACCTCTGGGCACTACAAGAACAGAAATACTTAGAGCTCAGCTGTTGACCATTTATGCTCACTGGTGAGTAATTGGATCATTGGGTTCAGGGGATTAATCTTGAGTAAGGGCTTCACAATCTAGCTCTAAATAACAGTATCACCATTATGCTCTTACTGCTGATTTTATAGCCCAAGATTAGGTGCCACTGCCCATCAGGCTGACCAATATTCTCATTGTTTCCTTGTGTTTCCCCATATGTCTGTATCCAACTGTTCTCTTGTCTTATACTCAGATCCAAGCTCTTTGGGGGCAGGGACCAAGTGTTTGTGTGGCACCTACCACAATGGGATCCTGGTCCATGACTGGAACTCTTCAGTGCTACAATAATACTACAAATAAAGAAAATACTATTATGTCTTCCATATATAGGAAAACATGCTCTTAAGTCTAGGATGTTTGTTTTATTTATTTTACAATAAGGAAAATGGAAAGGAAAGACAGAAATATAAAATCTCAAAAGCTGAATCTGTCTTATTCTGAGAACCTCCACTCTGAACCCCTTATTTCATGCTGGGAGACAGGACAATCTGACCCCATTGAATTCAATGGCAAAACTCCATTTGAAGGCTCAGTACACAGAGAATTGAATCCTAGCTACACACCTCACAGATACTCAGACAAGCCCCTTAGAAATACATTCAATACTTCTAATAGTTGTGTTTATCTAATGGTAAACCCAAAGTGTATATTAAGCATTACTGAAAAGACAATAGGAAACCTACAGAGATTACTTACCACATAGACCCTTACAAGCCTGAAAACCCAATGAAAGGTTAGTTATTTGGAGTCACCCATAGGACCTGTCCAACTCTGATCTTTTTTTTTTTTTAAGACGGCTGTTACATTAAGATTAATAAAGCCTCAAATAGGGAGGAGACTTCTGGGCCTTTATTGCTTGACTAGTGTGATTATGCCCGCTGTCCTCTAGAAATGTATTTTAGTGTGGTTAATTAGCAATACAGCTGCTACAAGCTTTGGTTGTTCATGAACAATAGAGCTGCAACTAGCTTTGTCTGAAGGTTAGTTCAGGTGAGCTGCAGAGGTTTAACATTCTTCTATTCACTCATTAGTCTCCTGTCCAGATCATATAACTTTTGCATTGCTTTAAAAAAATCATTTATTTTCTGCAACAGAATCCAACAATTTCTTTCCTGCTCCTATTTTTAACTCAAGATGCTTCTACATAGGGACCTGTAGAGAATTTATTGGAAGAAGTTGCATTAGGCTCAGTTCTCGAGATGATCCCTCTTCAGAAAAGAGAGGCAAGAATATAGATCTGTTCCTTTACATACATAAATGTATATGACGCCTTCAGCAGCATCTGAGCAAGAGGGACTGGCAATGCCTGGGGAAGCAAGAGCAGGCATATTACTTCGGGAGTCTTCAGGAACTTACTCAGCAGCACGTGAATCCATTTAAAAAAAAACAGAGTTCAGTGGCTTTTAAATATAAATCACCATTGGGAGGACTGAACAACCTATTGAGTTTCGCTGCAGCATCCAGCCCCCTTCTCAATGAAAGCTTCAAAAGCTATTTTTAAAATGCCAAGTGTCAAGAGCTTTGAGTGGCTGCTAGGTTTCACTGCACATCTCCTTGTGGAGCAGGTGGGCCTATGCTAAGATAGCGGCAAGTACTGTAATGTTAAATAAATCTGTCCGTACTCATTAATGTAGAGAGTACTACTCACAATTCCTATAAATTTCCCATGCTGCTTCTGGCATAGGCATGTTATCTTGTGGTGCCGTGTTAGTGTAGCTGTGAGGATGAGAATGTGTTACTTTTATTTTCCCAATTGTTGTTGTTGTTGTTTAATCATATTCACAATAGTGTCTAAGGGCCAACCAAGAACAGGGCCCTGTTGTGTTAGCCATTGTACAAACACAGACAATTAGACGGTCCTGCTTGGAGTTTACAATCTAAATAGACAAGACAGACACAGCATGGGAGAAGGGGTACAACACCTCAGCAGAAAGAATAACTTGATGGCAGAAAATATTGTTAGTTCTATGGTGTTTTTTCCCTTTTGGCAGAATTAATATTCTCTGAATTGCTGTGTATACATTTTTGTACTTTTTGATGCCTGGAGTTATTCCACTTTAATCTTGGATTTTGTTAGATCTTGCAAGCTAAGCTGGTTGGAACCTGGCCAGCACTTGGATGAGAGACCTTCACACGAAACTCATGGTACTGAGAGAAATTTTGTGATTGGAGATGGCACTCTCTTTTGCGTCAGCACAAACCGATACCCCAACAGGTTAGGTTTCCTATGATACTGCATGTGCCCTCTTTCAGAGGAGAGGTAAAATTAAAGTTCATGACCTTTTTCTCAAGAGTGTTAGTCTGCATGCCCTGGCCAAAATCTAATTTGTATCATTGTCATTTTAAAATTCCCCAGGAAACATTTCTCTTCATTTCCTATCCTAACCCGTTGTCAAGTTTTTCTATGCACAGCTGCAGCATTCTCTAGAAGGACTGAGTAAAATATTCCTGCAGACAGCCCCAGAGTTTCAGCTACTCACATGCAGTTGCATGCATACATTGGCATATACCTCATTTATTTGTTTTCACATATGCCTACATGTATCAGATATTTGCATGCATCGTCGGCCAGTTAGATTCCTCAGTGGTGGTGTTGACATGCAAATTACTAATTGCTCTGGATATTTCTGTGCATGTTAGGTACAAACAAATGTGCAAATGCAACTGCCAGAATTTATGGCCCCAACCCTGCACTAAGCTCCATATATAGGTGCATCCCTGTGTCCATGTGAGCATTTGACTTTGTTACTCTGCACCAGTGCAGGTGTGTGGAAGAGCTCCTATTAAAAGAGGTGACCATCCTACTGGAATGCACTACAGGACACTGAGGATGCTGAGCAGAACAGAGTGTTGCCTGCTAAGCTAGAACTAACTTTGAACAATAGATTTCCTTGTGTTAATGTGAAGAACACGTGTGGAGCTAACTTTGGAAATCTAGCTGTAATTTTTAAAGCATTTGTGGATCTTTAGCTACGCTCAGCAAATACACTGATGCCAACTAATATGCTAACTCTCTTACTCACATGGAGAAGTAATTACTCATGTGAGTAATCCTATTGACTCCAGTTGGACTATATGCTGCAGTTCTAATTCAGCCACTCAGCAAGGAACTCTTTCGTTGTTTGGAACACAAATGCTGCTGGTGCTAACTTTCTAGTTCATTAAACAAAGCATCCTGAGAATTATCAGTTGCTTAAACAAGTCAAGGATAAGTCAGCTTTCAACCATAAAGAACTCCACTCAAATGAAAAAAATGTTATGTTTATATTTATTTGCTGTTAATTTGAAGAAACACAAGTTTGACCAGGACATACTAAGTTTTCTGTGACTTCGCAGTCAAAAGAATTTTTTGTATGGAAAGAGGTAATGTATTTTTAATTCAGGCTTGCAAGTCTCATGAGAGTTTGCTAGCACTGGCAAAAACTCTGTTCATTACTGTGATGAGGCTGATATTAGAAAAAACATATTTTACTTGCCCATCAAATAATGTCACAAGCTCAGGATGAGGAGAATTTTGCCAAGTTATTTTAGTGGATAATGGTCTGTATAAGCCTTCTGTTGTACCAAATAGCTCAGATGAAGGAACTTTTTAATTTTAACTATCTCAAATAAATCTTGAACCTCTCCCTTATTCCAGCCAACTTTACAAAATGTAATATTTTACCATACCTATCATGCATGTTTCCTGTGTTTGTTCTTATTACCAAATATTCCAGTTCTTGACTTTTTCACTCAGTGACATTACAGTTCATTGTTTGTGATTCCATTAACGGTGTGAAATCAGGTGGTAGGTACCTATTTGAAAGGTGCTGCCTCTCTTCTAATTAACACAGAGTCAGGAAAATCATCTTGATGGGAAAGAAAGTAGGAAAGGAGTTTTAAAATTTTAGTCCTAAAAAGCCCAATCTAAACCCCATTGAAATCAATAGAATTCCTTCCATTGATTTCAATTTCAGAGTAACAGCCATGTTAGTCTGTATTCGCAGAAAGAAAAGGAGTACTTGTGGCACCTTAGAGACTAACCAATTTATTTGAGCATAAGCTTTTGTGAGCTACAGCTCACTTCATCGGATGCAATAGATTTTTGCATTGGGCCCTGAGTGATTTGTAAATTGATTGTGGGCTTCCTACTTAACTCACTGATTTTTGGACACTCCCCCACCCCAACTACCAGCCCTGCAAACTCATTTTAGAATCCAACTTGAATTGTGATTCCTTCTGAACTGGGCATCATCAGACCTCCTTTTCCAATTTACGTATGTCTTTTGCTATTTTATTACTGTAACTCCCCACTCTAAAGTGCCATGTGTATGAAGTATTGTCTGGTTTTGCAGCTTTGAGTTGTCAAATGGCATAATTCTATTAGAGGTCCTGTGAAGCATGCAGAAAACACAGACAAGCTGTAAGTCCTTCACCTTTCTGTACTTTTCATCACTTGTTTCTTTGTGATTAATTTATTTTTATAAACTCCCAAAACAATAACATTCCGCAGTTGGAACTTGGTTAACCATTCTACTGAAGATGGAGGATTCACAATAGAATCCAGCTTGCTCTTCAGATCTGTGTTCAGAGTTACTAGCATTACAAAAAGAAACTTTAGTCAAAAAGTAACAGATAAAACTCCGGCTAGTCACTTAAGACTGTCCATTCAGCAAGAAGGGACTATTTTTACACAGACATTTTGCAGAGTAGAACAGAAAGTTTACATTCAATAGCAAGGCTTTTGTCATAAATATAAAGGGAAGGGTAAACACCTTTAAAATCCCTCCTGGCCAGAGGAAAAGCCCTTTCACCTGTAAAGGGTTAAGAAGCTAGGATAACCTCGCTGGCACCTGACCAAAATGACCAATGAGGAGACAAGATACTTTCAAAGCTGGATGGGGGAGGAGAAACAAAGGGTCTGGGTCTGTCTGTGTGATGCTTTTGCCGGGGACAGAACAGGAATGGAGTCTTAGAACTTAGTAAGTAATCTAGCTAGATATACGTTAGATTATGATTTCTTTAAATGGCTGAGAAAATAAGTTGTGCTGAATGAAATGGATATTCCTGTTTTTGTGGGTTTTTTGTAACTCAGGGTTTTGCCTAGAGGGATTCTCTGTTTTGAATCTAATTACCCTGTAAGGTATTTACCATCCTGATTTTACAGAGGTGATTCTTTCTTTTTTACTTTTTCTTCTATTAAAATTCTTCTTTTAAGAAACTTTTTTTTATTGTTCTTAAGATCCAAGGGTTTGGGTCTATGGTCACCTATGCAAATTGGTGAGGATTTTTATAAAACCTTCCCCAGAAAAAAAGGGGGTAAGATCTGGGAGGATTTTGGGGGGAAAGATGTTTCCAAATGGCTCTTTCCTAATAATAAACCCGGTTAGACGTTTGGTGGTGGCAGCGAAAGTCCAAGGGCAAAAGGTAAAATAGTTTGTACCTTGGGGAAGTTTTAACCTAAGCTGGTAAAAGTAAGCTTAGGAGGTTTTCATGCAGGTCACCACATCTGTACCCTAGAGTTCAGAGTGGGGAAGGAACCTTGACGGCTTTAATCAAAAATGTTATATATTTTTCAGTGCTTCTTTGGAAGTAGTTACAGACAAAAATCCTGGCCAAATTCCAGTTAGGGTAATTCTATTCCACCTCCCTAAATTTCCCCTGCAGTTTCAGCTGGATCAGACATCCTCCTTCATTTCTTCTCCTTTGGTAGTTACGTAAGTGTACTGTCAAACTGCTGCTGTGCTGCATTCCAGGGGAAGGTGAAATGAGTCTTTGGTATATGAAGTTTGTAGAGCGCTTTGGAATCCTGCAGGATGCTGAAACACCCAACATTATTGTCATGGGCTAGAGTAGCAATCCAGGAAGGGCCAAACTAGTTTTGCCGGTTTTGATCTCAACTGAAAGTCATGGGTTTGAAAGTTTGGATCAGACCTGAAAGTAGTGGAGATGGGGAAAAAAGGACCATAGGGTGGTATTTTCAGGTCTATTGGAACTATTTTGTGCTGGTCTTCCAGGGTATGTCTACACTGCAATAAAACATCCTTAGGGTGACTATATTTTCCCAAAGGGAAAATGGGACATGGAATGGAGCTGTCCTGAGCATGCCCTCCTGTCCTCGCCCACGGGCGTGAGCCCACCCTCCTCCATGCCTCTTGTCCGAGGCACTCCTTTCTCCCTTGCGTGAGTCCAGCACGAGCCTGCCCCCGCTGTCAGCGTGGGGCCAGCCTGAGGCCTCCCTCCGCACCACACACAGAGCAGACCCAAGGCTTTCCTGCCGCCCGCCTGTTGGGCTGGTCCAAGACCCCCTCTTGCTTCTCTGCACGAGACCAGCACAAGCCCCCCTCCGCCGCCAGTGCAGGGCCAGCCTGAGGCACCCCTCTCACCCCCTGCACATGGGGCCCACCCAAGACCCCCTGCTACCCACCCACCCACACAGGGCTGGCCCAGCCCAAGCTGCTCTCCCAAGCCCTCCCTTCTGCACAGGGCTGGCATTGCCGCTCCCCACCCCCACCCTGCACATAACCCTCCACGCCTCGCTAGGGGTCGCACCTCACTTTTTTTTGGCAAAACTGGGCATTTGTCCCAGTTGCTCTTGACAACTGATCATCAGTTGGGAAGAGCAAACATGACGAATGCCCAGTTTTGCCATAAAAGTCAGGATGACCAGGACAGGACTTAAAAAAAGGGACTATGCTGGCCAAAATGGGACGTGTAGTCATCCTACCTCAGTTGGTCTATGTCAGCTGACTCAGGCTGCTGGGCTATAAAATTGCAGTGTCGACTTCTGGCTTTTGGAGTTAAAAGAAAATTCTAGAATATTGAATTGGGTTAAATAATGGGGAAATCCCTGACCCCAATTATACAGCATCCCTTTGTTCACGAAGAACCCCAGTCCAACTCCGATCCATGGCACAGAATCCCCATGTGCTAGGTGTAGATGGTGAAAAAAGAAAATCTCGGTAGCAGAGCAGGGAGGAAAAGAGACTGTGAGGCCTTGACAGATTGATGGCCCCTTCCTCTGTCTAAATCTTTGTAGATTAGCACATCTATTTTCTTTCCACAGATATATTTGTTAGCACTAAATCATCAAACTCAATCTGTAAGGGAAGGATATATAGCCTAGCTCTATTGGGCATTCATATTGTTCACTTGTCACCAAGACAAATGGGAAGGATAGGTAAGATAATTTCAACCCTATTAAGGGCTAACAGATGGCCATGCACATGCTAGTAATAGGACACAGGGATATGTTGTCAGTCTTAGTTAACACACCGTAAAGCATAATTACATAATAACTGAATCCCCACACATGATGTGAATAAGTGAACTGCATATATTGCTTATTTTGTAGAAACAGCTCCTCCTTTTTAAAATGTTTTTTTTCTGTCTCTAGTCCGGTTGAAAGAGGGTGGGTGCCTGGGACTGCTCAGGACAGGGAGTGAGTTAATTACAGTCTTAGCTCAGTCACTACAACTTCTGGCAAGTTCATTCTCTCTGTACTTCTGTTTCCCCATCTTACTCTTCTATACCACAGGGATGTGTGGCTTCATTAATTCATGTTTGTTGAGTGCTTTGAGATCCTCTGATGAAAGGTTCTTTGCAGATGTAAAGTTATTGTTTTGATTTAATGGCACTACATCTCTCTCTCTCTCTGACACACCATACATTTCTCTCCTTTAACTGTCAAAACACCCAGTTTTACATTTGTATTGAACTACTCCAGGGAGATATGTGCTACAGATACACTGAGCTGAGGTTTTTATTGAACGGGTCTCTTGTGGGTTTATTCAGGGAGCATTAACTTAAGATCCTAGTTTTATGGGAACTGTGCTTCTACTAGAATATTTTGGCTTAGATTATTCATGGGCTAGGGAGAGTTTTAGACCTGGAGTTGCATAAGACTGATTACATAAGAGAGAAGAGACAACTTCTAGAACAAATTCAAAATGTCTTTTAAAGGTTTGCTACTGCATTTTAAGAAAATCCTAATTTGATGCATAAGAGGGAATATTTGAGTTATTTTTTATTTGCTGGCCATCATGGTTCACTTTAAAGTCAACCTGAGTAGTCTCAGGTGCTGTAGTAACAGTAAAATAGTATCATAATGAACATGGAAGAGACTGGAATGTTGTCGGTCTCAGAGCTATACATACATCTCAGGGCACCTTGAGATAGTGTAACGATGGGCTAAGACAATGTGGGAGAGATTTTTCAAAGGCATGGACAGTGAAGCAACAAACTCGCATGGGAGTTTGGGTACCTAACTGCCCTTCACATCTTTGCCAAACTTGCAGCATTACCTTGAGCCCTAGATCTCTAATTCTCTGTAGTCCCTCCTACAGTAAAGAGAATACAAAGCCCGCAATAGAGATGGTGCAGCTTTGGAATGAGAACATTCACCAGCAGTTACCAGTGCACTTTTAACCTTTTTCCAGATTCCTAGATATTTTATGTTGTAGACTCTACACACCAGAAATTAGTCGGGACATTCCCTCCAGATTCCTGAACCAAAGATGAGGCTGAGCTTCAAAGAATCTTTCCTGGGTTTTATGCTAAGACCAGTACATGTGTGGACAAGATCTTATTAGTCAGTTTTGTGTGATACTTGATCTGAGTTGTACATGACCAATCAATAGCTCACCACAAAGGCTCAGAACCTTATTTTAAGCAGCTCCCAGAAACTCTGGCAAAATGGGATCACTTCATTGTTCTTTATGAAGCTGAGGATTTAACAAAGAACTATCCCTTTTTCAGCCCCCTTTAGGGCGCTGACAACTGACTTCAGTGGGAGTAGGACAAAAGTCCCATTGACTTCCGTGTGCCAAATTAGAGCCTAGCCTCCATTGAGATGCACAAATTAAATTAGTAGGGGTATTGCAGGTGGGAAAGCTGACTGGGGAAAGGCTGGGAAGTACCCACTGGTGAGTGTGTTACGTCCCCCTCTGTGCTGATCCATGGAGGACATGAGTCGTCACAGCTCCCAGTTACAGAGCATTGGCTTTTTAGCTCAAGCTGTAGCAGATCCTGTAGAGGTCCTCCATTCAGTCCCCAGTGTGTTGGCCAAGAGGGTGACTGG
The DNA here is from genome assembly GCF_015237465.2 of Chelonia mydas. NCBI lineage: Eukaryota > Metazoa > Chordata > Testudines > Cheloniidae > Chelonia > Chelonia mydas. Next base: position 17,461,684 of record NC_057854.1, on the reverse strand, counting down.
CACATGCTGTTTATGGCATTAGCCACAGTTATTCAATCTTCTTTCGCTGAGCACTAAAATAATTCAGATTCTTTTAAATCACAGAAAAAAGCCCCCTTCCATGCCCGCTCAAACCTCCCCCACCTGTCCTCATAATGAGGTTCTACTTAATCTCCTACTAGGTAATCCCTCCTCTGTTTCAAAGGCATAATAGTCTAAAACAAACTGTATCAACTTTGTGCTGATTGTGAGTAAACAAATTACTTAAAGAAGGCAAATGTATTTAAATGTAATGTTTGCAAATACTAACTTAAGATGTAAGCAAAAGGCGTATGAAGAATTAATTTGGTAACTAATTTTGATGCATGTAATTGTTTTAAAATGAGAGGGTGCTGGAAATACTTGAGAGCTAGTAATAAAACACTTTAAAGTAATTGTGTAACTGACCAATAAGACATAGCAGCTAGTGGAGTTTAGTGTATATATTTAGATGATCCTATAAGGCCATCTGATTTTAGTCATGCAAGAAATTACCTAGAAGGCTTGTCTCCCTGTCATACTGAAAGGGACCTTGTGATCCCAAAGAAACTTGGGGTGCTACTGGAAATGGTGCTGCTGAAGTCAATGGGACTTCTCACTTGAATAGGGCAGGGAGCATTTGTCTCTCAGTAGGACAGTAGAACTCTTTATAATAAGAAATAAATGTTATTTATTATTTGGTAACTCGTGCTCAGAGGTCCCAGCTGAGATCTACGTCCCATTATTTTAGTTGCTGTACAAACCTAGTCCTTGCCCTGAAGAACTTGCAAACTACACAGACAAGATAGAAAATGGATAGGGTTGTAAACAGAGGCTCAGAGAGAGTGTCACTTGCCCAAGGTCCCACAGAAGTCAGTGGCAGAGCTGAGACTAGAACTCGGGTCTCCTGACTTCCAGTGGCCTAGCCATTGCTCTCAAGGCAACATCTCTTTAAAAAAAAAACAAAACAAAAAAACGATTAATCTTGGGCAACCTTCAAACTGAGTAATGGCTTCTCATGTAACTTTATCACTTCAAAGTGTCGTTCTGTTGAGTTAAATTTCACTCCAAGCTTCAGAAACTGGACTTTTAAAGTTATTTTGTGTTTGTACTTCTGATGTGGAAGCCGTCAATACTTTGGCCTCACGACATTTTTAAAAAGTCCTGACAAAAGCTGAATTTCATTTCCCATATCTGTAGGTGCAAACAAAAAAACGATTATGAATAACTTCCAGTTGATGTAAGGAATTTATTTGTCCGTTTATTTTACTAGAGTGTAGGCTGAAATTGAAGTTCTTGATTGATGATCTATGGGAGGGAACACTTGTGAAATCTGCTGTTGCAACCATAAAAAAAATTACGAAGGGACTTAATGGATTATTTAATATATGGGTCCTAACTGAGTGCAGGAAGATAAACTGTATTTATGTGAATGGACAAAAAATCATGTAATGGTAATGCTCACCCACAACCTTAAAGTAGCCCTCTTTCCACCTTTTTATATGGAAATATGCCCAATAAAGTTGTTCAATAACTGAGTCGTCAGAAATAACCTTGAAAGTAATGTTGCTAGATGTAAAAGCAACTCTAGGTTACATGAATAACTTTCAGTCTACCTTAGTAGAGGAGTTAGCTTTTAATCACCAGCTGCTTCCCTCCCTAAATAAAAGTGAGGAGCTGAGGCCAGTCCTGAGGTTTTATTTTCAATGAGGAGAATAATAGGAAGAAAGGGAGGAAGAGCAGCTGAAAATTAACCTTTTTAAACATGATATGCAACAAACCCGTAGCTCATTCTGCTAAAGTGGAAGTTTATAGGTATGCAAGTCATGTTAGGAAAAACAAAAACCCAAGCAATTTTGTAGCTACTGGATGATGCAGGAAGGGACAACTGCCAAGATCATGCCAGGCACTAAAACTTGATTCTCTCAAGCTGAAATCCTTGCTAATTTTTTACTTTGGCTCAGATCATCAAAGGTATTTAGGCACCTAACTCCAATTGCTATCAATGGGAGTTAGGTGCCTAAATAACTGAGGATTTGGGCCTCCATTCTTAGGCAAAACTCTAGGTCACATTTATAAAAGAATTCTTATTTATGGAGAAATTTTTACTAAAATGCAGAAAAATACTTCATCTTGCTCTTTATTATTGATACAAACTATGCTACATTGAGTCTTATTTGCATGGAAGTTTGCACACAGATATAGTAAGTCTTATGTGAACTAAGGAATCCTAAATGCCTCATAGCTCAGTGACTTCCCAGATCTTTTGTTCTGTGGATCAGTATGTCAGATTTTTTTAATTCCTCAGCCCTCCAATATTTGACTCTCAAAATATTCTGTGGTCCATGGGGAAGGACTCCACCAACTGGTAATTGTACATAGACCATACATTGAGAACCAGCTCTATAGCCTTTTTATTGAAGTCCCTACTTTATTATTAATTGTACTCAATAACCCCTTTTTTCATTGGTTTAAAAAAAGGCTTACGCATGTTGAGCATGCCTCTTGCAGGTGCAAAGTATCTAACTACCTGCATATGCAAATGCTCAAATGCATATGAAAACTAGTTGTTAGGCATACAATTACCTGTCTGTGCAAACAGGTATATGCATGGGCAAGTAATTGTTTGCACGTATAAGTGCAAGAAGAATAAGGAAGACTCAGGCTCTGATGGCTGAGCCACCATATATGACTTTCCACAAGGACAGTCATCTTTAGGCCTCACTCCAAGTTCTTCCCTAAGGCATTCTCCAACTTTCATGTCAACCAATCTATTCATCCCCTTGTCATCTTCCTAAATCACACTTCTCTGTGAACAAAATGAGACTTCACTCATTGGATGTTGTAAGAGCCTTGTCTTCTTATTTGGACAGGACTAAGCCATTTAGGCACATTAGTTGCTCCTACAATTGAAAGTTTGGCCCTGTAAATTTCTGTTGCATAGCAAATTTAATATCTGAAAATTCCCATGCATGGCATCATACTGTGTAAAGATGGCACAACATTTCACTACCCAAAGTTATTTAATCTTAAGGAGGGTAGTTTCATTGATATTTATCTTTGATCACTGGGAACTGAGAGGGAGTAACCTTAACTCTGATCCTGCATGATGCAGCTATAAAGCAATTTGGCACTTTCCAGTTTTGTGACTGAAGTCTGACTTTAATGAAAGCAAGATTAGGTCCATTTGATGTACCTGGAAAAATGAACAATTATTACCTGTGCTGGTAATTATGTAATCTATCTAAATGTAGTCCAGGTGTATAGATTAGAGCTGATTGAAAAATGGGGTTGTTTTCTTCAGAAAACTTGCATTTTAAAGTGGCAATTTGAATATGAAATTTGTATTTGAAAATGCTACCATGGTGCCTCATGGGTGCTGTAGTTTGAGTTCCTCAAGCACTCATTCCCCTATATAGGTTGGACTCCCTAGTTGGACTACAACTCCCATGATGCACCTTTACCTTTATCAACCTAACTTACTGTCATCAATAAAAAGAAATTCTTAATTTGACAGGATCAGTTTTCCACAAATCCATGTTGATTGGCATTAACTGTATTACCCTCCTTTAATTCTTTATTGAGTTACATATCGGCTGTTCCATTATCTTGCCTAGGATCAATGTCAGACTGACAGGCCTATAATTAGCCAGGTTGTCCCATTTACCCTTTTAAAAATATTGGCACAACATTAGTTTTCTCCTGGAACTTCCCCAATGTTCCAATAATTGAAGTAAACAGTAATGGTCCAGCAAGCTCCTCAGCCAGCCATCTGAACACTCTTGGATGCTGGTTATCTGGATCTGCTGATTTTTAAAATATCTGACTTAAATAGCAGCTGTTTACCATCTCCTTGAATTTACTGTTGGAATGGAAAGTTTCATTATCATATGATATGACTACATTCTCCCAATTATTTTTTTTATCCAAACACAGAACAAATATTTATTGAACACTTTTCTTTTCTATATTATTGAGAATTCTACTATTTCCATCTTGTAATGTCCCAATTCCGTTGTTAGGATTCTTTTTTATTCCTAGTATACTTTAAAAACCACCTTCTTATTGCTGTTAACTCTGCTGGCCATAGGTTTCTTCTTATGTCCTTTTGCTCCCTTTATCAATTTTCTGAAATTCCCAGCTTCTGATTTATATTCATTACTATCATTCCCCTATCTTCCACTTGTGTTTTTTGTATCTTAAGTTTTATTGTTGACCGCTCCCTGCCCTTCCCTTCTGAGCCAGTTTAGGTTTTTAGCCAGTGTGGCTTTCTTTCTCAATTATAGCTTTTGAGTATATATATCTCAATTATAGCTTGAAGTATTCTTAAACCATTCCCAATTATCATTCACATTTTTCTATTTTCCAGCTGATTTGGCTCATAATTGTTTTCAGATTTGTGAAGCTGGCCTTTTTAAAGCACTAAATGTATATAGTACTGGTTTGGACTTTGTGCATAACGAATGTGATCAAGTCATGATCTCTTGTACCTAAGCTACCATTAACTTTTAGTTCTGTGATCAAATCCTTTTTATCTGTCAAAACAAGGTCTAGTATAGAATTCCCCATGTTGGATGTAACACTTCTTGAGTTAGGAAAGTGTCATCTATAATATTTAGAAATGCCAAGGATGTTTTAGTACTGGCACCATGAGACCTCCAGCATATCTCAGTTTTTTGCCTACTCAAATTGCTTTCAACTAGATAGTGTTTTTCACTTCAGTCTCAACCTGTTGTGCGGTATTGCTGTGGGGTGTTAAGCAGCTGCTATGTTCCACACCGGTGCTGCCTACCTGGTGAAATGACTCCTCCATCTTCTGTAATGCATATAATAGCCTATTTGTCTATTTCCTGAGGTTGCAACTATTCTGGATGAGCAGGTCCTGTGATGTCAAGGGCAATGCTATGTGAGGAACTTTTGTAGAGTTAGAATTTTCAATAGAGTAAGTTCTCTCTGTCGATGATATCCTGGACCAAGACGACAACAAAATTAATGTATGCATAAAACAATGAGAAATACTCGGGTGTCTGCTGGCTTGCAGCTTGAATATGGTCCTTTTGCACAAACAGTGATTAAACTAACTTCCTGTTGGTGTCATGGTATTTCAGGTGCATGGCTGGGGAAAGGAGCTATGGTTGTGGCACTGCTGCACTCAGACAATTCCCATTGACACAACTGCTGGTGGTGGGTTGTGGCAGCTGGACTTAAACTTAAAGTAGCTCTAAACTGCTTTAAGTTTTTTTTTTTTTTTTTTTCTGGGGACCAATCTCCTCGGCCAGCCCAAACTGAGGCCTGGGCTTAGATTATTCAGGTTCTATAGTCTGGAACTATTTCAGTGGACACCATGGAAATAGTGCCATTGTTGGGTGGGGCCATCAGAACACCATGCTCTTTTGATCGATAGGCACTGGAATCTATCCACCTGGGAAGGAATAGAGGATTCCTTATTCCAGGTCTGAACTCCCTGAAACTTTAAGTGTGAATAGGATGGTTTGTAACAATTGAGGATGACTAAGAACGATTGTCTGTCAAAATAGTAATGCTCAAAGCTCAGCTACTTCAACTTTAAACCTGCAGGGCTAGAAGGGAGGGTAAGTGGCAAGAATGCTTCTAAAATAGTACAGATTGTAAACAAACCAACCCCACTTTTCCTATCACAAGTTAGAGACAGAATTTTTAAAAAGTAATTTTTGGGTAGACAACAAGCATTTGAAAATTGGGATTTTATAATGTAAACTCTTTTGAAACTTCAAGTACAGCAGTCACTGCTCCTCAATATATAGAAAATCTCTCCCGTTATATTTAAAGGTTTGTGTGCATGCACATACATTTTAGATTAAAGTTGAGAATTAAGGAGCAGACATATGGTGGTGGGCATATTTACATATCTCTACTGCACTGCTATCACTTACCTACATATCTGAAACCATTTTGCTGAAGTTATAACCATGCAACCTGTATAACTAGAAAAGCTAGAATATATCTGATGTGTATGAGCTATACACGCTTCCAAATGAACAACTGCAAGGAGAATATGCATAATAAGAGGTTGTGGAATACTGCAATAGTTTTTGGCTGAACATGTATAATTTAATCTTCAATCAGTTTAAAATATAAATAATGCAGCACCTGTTAATGGGGCTTTTGGTTGGTCAAGTGTCAAGCCAGATTGCACAACACACTCATCATAAAGAATTGGGAGGAACAACTTGCTTAGTTATGTAAGTCTCTCTTGTATATAAATAAAAGATTCTTACTGGAAACTGTTTTTCCCTATTCTAAGCTTTCCGAAGTTGAACTTCCTTGTAATTTAACATATGCCAGCAGTTTAAAAGCAGCTTCAGTCTCTTAAACAAAGTACCTAATTTATGCTTTCCATTCAACTTTTAATGTTAAAAAACCCTATGAATTCTAAGGAAGAAGCATAAGTTAAGAATGAAATCTTTACTTTCAACCAACGATGCAGATTCTCAATAAACATCTACTTATAGTAACAATTCATTAACTTGCATTTCCAAAATGCTAAGAGCCACGCAATGCTTCTTTGAATGTTTTATATCACCGAATGAATTGTTTTCCTCTCTGCAAGCTCTTGACAACTTCTTCCCCCCCCAAAGTGTTTTACATTTTTCATCCCAATAGCGTGTATTGCCACAAAATTACTTTTGTGCTCTGGAATGATACCATGAATAATGCAGCTGCCTGGTCTTGCAGATGCCCCAGTGCACTGAATGGTATATTTCCTAACTTTCTGAAACTGCAGACTTTTAGCCCCTTTGCACCTATTGAAGTCAACAGCAACACCACTAAAATCATGCACAATACTTTGAACTTGTAATTTGCTCAAGTAAGCATCTATGCTAAATATTTATAGCCAAGTAACATGAGGCTAGCCAAGAATTCTGATCTCTTTATGTGAGAGTAAAGGTGTGTGAGATCACCCTCGGGCCTAGAGGAAGGTTGTCAACCCCAGACCCTGCCCCCACCCCTTTCCCATAGCCCCCATATCTGCCACGCCTCTTCCTGCCCCCACTCCTCCCCCACCCCACCTCTTCCCACCCAGTTCCGCCCCCTCCCCCGAGCGTGCCCCATCCCCGTTCCTCCCCTTGCCACCCCAGTGCCTCCTATATGCCTCAGAACAGCTGATTGCAGCGGGCAGGAGGCACTGGGAGGGAGGGGGGAAGACTTGATCGGGGCCACAGGCAGGCGGGAGGTGCTGGAGGGGAGGAGAGGAGGTGGCTGCCTGTGGGTACTAAGCACCCACTAATTTTTTTTTTCTGTGGGTGCTCCAGCCCAGGAGCATCTGTGGAGTTGATGCCTATGGGACCACCTTCTGTTGGTGAGAGAGAGAGAGATCTTCTGGTCTCTCTAATATCCTGGGACCAACAAAGCTACAACATGCAGATCTCTTTATTTTGCAAGCTAATCTATTCTCCTCTATCTTTCTCCTCCTCCTACCTAGATTTCTATATCAAACTCAACCCCATCAATAGCTGAGAGACACTCCTCAGGAAGGGGCAAACCTGACAAAATTAGGGATTGAGATTGGTAGCCAGGCAAAAGTTTGGTGAACCCAAACCTGACTGCAAGCTGCATTGTCATGTGATAATGGTGGGTGCCTCGAAATGTTATCAGTTCTGATACCTTATGCAGAACTGTCCAGCTGGAAATTCAGTCTCCTGCTCTTGATGTCTAGAACAATTTTGCAGATTTTGGAAGTTTGTCTCCTCCTATGAGCAGTGGGTGCCCAGTGGATGGTCTCCACCAGCTTCTGTCCTCAGATGAGCTGATAAAGCCACAGTTCTGATGGAAATGAAGACCTACACAATCCCCAACCTTATCCTACAGGATACTCTCCTGTAGCCAGATTTTTAAAGGTATTAGGCAACTACCTACAGATGGTAGACAGATTTCTAGGTACTTCTGCAAATCCAACTAGACCCTAAGTGCAGCTTTAGGTGCTGTCAGGGTTCCCCCCCCCTCTGAACTCTGGGGTACAGATGTGGGGACCCGCATGAAAGGCCCCCTAAACTTATATTCTACCAGCTTAGGTTAAAAACTTCCCCAAGGCACAAACTCCTTTCCTTGTCCTTGGACGGTATGGCTGCCACCACCAAGTGATTTACACAAAATTTCAGGGAAGGGTCACTTGGAATCCCTATCCCCACAACATATCCCCCCAAGTCCCTTCACCCCCTTTCCTGGGGAGGCTTGAGAATAATATACCAACCAATTGGTTAGCAACGTGAGCACAGACCAGACCCTTTGTCTTAAGGACACTGAAAATCAATCAGGTTCTTAAAAGAACTTTATTTATAAAGCAAAAGTAAAAGAACCACATCTGCAAAATCAGGATGGAAGGTAACTTTACAGGGTAAATAAAAAGATTTAAAACACAGAGGATTTTCCTCTGGCTCAGCTTCAGTTACAAAAACGGGAATAAAACTACCTCTGTAGCATAGGAAAATTCACAAGCTAAAACAAGGAAATGTGTTAGATTATCTTTTGCCTTACTTACAATTTCTGCAATTTTAGATGGTATATTCCAGGTATATTTTCAGGAGATGTTGTACCTGCTTGGCTTCTCTCTCCATCTGGAAAGGGAACAACAAAGAGAGCACAAACAAAACCTTCCCCCCAGATTTGAAAGTATCTTCTTTCCTCATTGGTCCTTCTGGTCAGGTGCCAGCTAGGTATTTGACCTACTTAACCCCTTACAGGTAAGGCAATTAAGTACAGCTGCCAATGAGGGATTTTATGCTACCCTTCTTTCTATATTTATGACAGATGCCTAAATGTCTTTAAAAATCTGGCCCCAATTCTGCTGCTGCTTCTGATAGAATGGGGCCATATTTTTGTATATAACTCCATACTTCCTGGCATGATATTTACAAGCTTCCCAGCACCTGCAAACCCTCAAGGACAAGTGAGCCTCTGTCAGTGCATGTGAACAGAACCCATTGGTTTAGGTTTATCAAACTTGCTTAAATCAAAATCAGTTGTCATAGTGCTCCCTCTAAACATTAGACCCACATATCACAAGGACCTATTACCTATCCTTCTCTCTAAGAATTGTACCAATAGGTGCTAAGAAATTTTGCTCTCTTAATACAAGAGGAATGGATTAAATACTTTATATTCCTTTAGGGTTCATTAACCATTCATGTAAATGGAATCTGTTCATTACTATTAATAACATCTGTAATTAATAATTCATCAGAATCTATGCTTTTATTCAATAACAAGGATACCAGGACTTCTGAGCAAGAATCTAGTAGCCATTATTTCATTTACATCAGGATCTCCTGGGATGGAGTTTGCAAAATCTGTGATCCCTTGTGGTGGTTCTATGCATGCTTGACCCTTAGGAGTTTGCATTGCTGTATTTTGTTTTCAAACCAGGTTTCGGGTAGGTTAGTTTGTGTTGGCAATATAATATATCCTGGCTGAGATTTTCAAAACTGCCCAAGAGGTTTGGATACCCCCTTCCCCTTTGAAAAAGCCATCCTCTAAGTACTTTAAGTAACGTTTTTGCCCCATGAAAGTCTATGGGAGTTTTGCCATTGAATTCAATGGGACCAGAGTTTCCCTCTTACTAGTAAGTAAATAAAACCCTGGAAATTAATGGTAATTTTGTGTACTAGATGTGTGGCTTCTTGATTTCTTCCCCTCCACGCCCCAATGGAGAGCAGCTGCCTTTATTAAGTTTCTTATGCACAAAAAGAATTACTTTGATGCTAGGCAGAGAGTGTTCTGAATAATTAAAATTTCAATTGTATATTTTTTTTTAAACAAACAGGTTTTGTCCAAAAGTTTCAATCTACAACAGGCTTACCTTCTGTTCACTCTTAATCAGTTCTATCTCTGGGTGTCCACAAACAACCCAATTAAATAGAAGTCAATAGTAATGAAATACTACATGTATTTTTTTAAAATGCAGGGAGCCTTTTTTATAATTTTTTTTCATGCCTGAACATCCTTTAGTTGCAGTATCAGGAAAACATATATAATTGCCATAGTCCAACCTTTGTCTCATTAAGATAATGATTACAGTTAGGGTAGTGTTTTGATCCCAAGATGGACTGAGCTAGTAGATGATTTTCTCCTCTTCTCCCCACCCTCCAATTTCTATTCTTGTATGGCTGAGAAGCAATTTCAAGCAATAGGCTAGTCCTGACCTCAGCAGTGTTCATCACTTTATCTTCCACTAGATAAATTAGTCATGAGGTAAATAAATGATGGCGAGAGTGTAAAAGGTAGAAGGATGCAACGTTTTTCTTCATCTGTTGATTGATGCATTAGCGGAACAGCGTGTACAGCATAGTAGCTCTCGTTGGCAAAAGGAAATGCAGCAAGGTTAAGGATGGAGTAAAATTAGAGCTCCTTTCCTACCAATCACCCTCTCCACCATCACCTGGTTTTGTAACCAAACCTTTTATCACCTTCTGAAAGGCTTTTGTAGAGATAAATACAGTTACTACACTTTTGGTCCAGCTGGTGGGACTGGGACAGGAAGTGTCAAAATCACTGCGTATGCAGTGTTGTGATAGCCACATCAGTGCCAGGATATTAGAGAGACAAGGTGGGTGAGGTAACGTCTTTCTCACCAACAGAAAAGATATGCTTTCGAGCGTCCCCGAGCTCTTTTTAGACCTGAAGTACAAGAGCTTTGGGTAGCTCAAAAGCTTCTCTCACCAACAGAAGTGGGTCCAATAAAAGATATAAAAGACCCACCTTGTCTTTAATATCACTGTGTGGCAAGTGGTGTTTGCAAGTGTTTCCAATAGTGAAATTATTAGGAATTTCAGTAGGAAGCTTACTTTCATATGAGTTCCAATCTAATTTTGCAGACTATATAGTGTTTTGGACAACCAACATCACAAAAGCAGTTATTTTTCAGGTTGCATATTTGAACCAAACTCCAATTTTTGAGGCTCAGAATTCAGGACTAAGCATGTAAAACTGTTTACTCAAAAATCTATGTTTGTGGTTTCTTATGACTATATGTGTAGTGCTGCTGATCTAGACTGAACTTTTAGAGGATGATTCTCCATACAATATAGGCTATCTTTGACTCATGCAAAGTGTATCTTGAATTTACCAGAGTTTGCTGGCAGGGTAGATTTCTGGTTGGGATCCTTGAGCTTTGCAATTTTTCTTGCACCAGAAAAACATTTGAGATTATTTTTTCTGAGATTCTATCTACACGTTGGCTGTGTCACACCTTTCTTTTTATTTCAGGGTAGTGGGTCAAATGACACTAGATGCTCATTTAAAATAAATATTAATCTGATCATTGTGCAAAGAGGTATGTCACATGATATGCAACTCAGACAAATCGAAAGATGCCAAACTTTTAAAATGTATTTTTTCTGAACCAGAGGTTAGAAATCACTTCCTGCCACTATTTAATAAATTGGCATGATCATGTAGAAGAGAAAAATATCTACAACCCTAATCAAGTGTCATTTACCAGGATGACAGACACTCTGTAATTAAATTTTATTATCTAAATATGGTTGAATAGAAGAGAGGAGATGGCTCTGGGAATTGTTAATTGGAGACACAGCATTCTGATTCTGTACTATCAGTTTAAATCTGGTCTGAGTTGCTGGGGATCTGTTTAATCAGTTGTGGTATTGGTCTTGTTCCTAGCATTCACATCACAACATAAGTTGTATTAAATTGCCATTCTGGATGGTAGTCACAGAATGGCAGAGAACTGAATGGCCCAGGGAGGTTAAACTGCTTTCTCACCTCTAGGTGTGGTCTTTCATTTTCAAGGTAGTTTAACTTGTTAATTATATTTGTTTTGCATTTATAATGTGCTCAGTGTTGTACAAGATGCAAATGAGACTCTTTGCCTTAGAGTGTATAATCTTAAAGATTACCCCAAGAATACAAGCCACAATGAGAAACTCAGAGGAAGGAAAAACTTGGAGGATGGGTTTTTTCTATTTACTTGTGGGCTTTTTGGAAGAAATGAATCTACATAATGAAGGAGCAGAATGTGGTGGCTTGATGAGATTTGGGCAACTCTGGGGGGTTGGTGTAACCCACACATCACCTGGGTGTGGTGGTCTTTTCCATCTTGGGGGGAGGGGGGATGAAGGGGGGGGAAAGAGAGATTAATGAGTCTGCTCTACAGCCTTAGCTACCGGCTAGTTGGCTTGTAGCTCATGCTGTAGAGGCTCATGCACTAAGCTCCGGAGGTCCCCGATTTGATCCCGCCCGCCGATGACCGGGATCTGTCAGCGTTACATTGGCACACAGGAAGTTTGGCAAAATTTGTAAGCAGGCTGAAGTTCATCCCTATTCAGCAAAATGCTTAAAGTTTTAGAGTTGGGATTTGTGTGAAATAATGTGGAAAATTCTGCATTGAATATCTTGTGAAATACACTTGAGAATTTTTTAACAATCTCTGCAAACTTGGTGGATAATGTGGGGAAAAATCTTAATTAACTTGAAAAAACAATATTGCAGAATTCATCAAATAATTTATTGGACAGATATTTAACCAGCTCTATCCGTGTTGTACCTGTTTTTTTCAATAATCTTTCTGATTCAGCATCTGTATTCATGGATTCCAAGGTCAGAAGACTCCATTGTGGTCATCTAGTCTGACCTCTTGGATAATACAGGTCATAGAACTTCACCAAAGCAATTCTTGGAGTGCATCTTTCAGGAAAAAAACCATCCAATCTTGATTTTAAAATTGTCAGTGAAGCAGAATCCACCATGATCCTTCATAAATTGTTCCAATGGTTAATTATTCTCACTATTAAAAAAATTGTCTTATTTCTAATCTCAATTTCTCTAGCTTCAACTTCCAGCCATTGGATCATGTTATACCTTTCTCTGCTAAATTGGAGACCATTTTAAATACTTGTTCTCCCATGTAGATTCTTATAGCCTGGAATCAAGATTCCAGCTCCTTAAGACCATCATAAGGCAGGTTCTCTAATTCTTTTAACTATTCTTGTAATTCGTCTCTGAATCCTCTCCAATTTTTCAACATCCTTCTTGAACTGTGGCCATCAGAACTGGACACAATATTCTAGAAGCACTTGCACCAGTGCCAAATACAGAGGTAACATAACCTCTGGTTGAGATCCCCACTATTTATGCATCCAAGGATCATGTTAGACCTCGTGGCCAAAAGGCTAAATGCGCGCACACACCTTTAAAATAAATAAAAGCCCAACCCTAATTTAATGGTAATTCAATAATCTTTATTTTTGTGGTAGAGAATTTTGCAGCATTTTCCTCTACAATCCAGAGGGGGGCAGGTAATCCTTTGGAAATGGAATTACATTTAAGCTTAAAATGTGATCTGTTTCGTTCTTGTAAAATACCGGTTTCGTCTCACTTACGGCAAGCTTCAGTGGCAACAGCCGTTGTACGTGAGAGAAGCAGGGTGCTCTTATGTACTTTTTGCCATTATGTGTTTGAAAAATCTGATATATTCAGTTCCCAACAAGAGACATCATTGCATTTGTCTCCTGTAGTAAGGGGCATTGAATCTTTTCTCTGTTCTGATTAAGATCTTTTTGTTAAAGGGTTTTGCATGAAGCCCCTCGCCCCTCTTAGAATTTTTTTTTTTAATGTTGTTTACTTTGGGCCTCATCCTACTGAGTATCCTCAACCCATAACTTCTTTAGGTGTAGTGCTTAGTGTCTCTTATAAAATGCTCAGTACCTCACAGGATTGAGTGCTCAGGTCTTGGGCTATGCATAGTCGCATGTCCCCCAGGGGTCAAGTCCTAGTTCAGCTTTGCTGAAATAAACCTTTCCTTTTTTTTTTTTTTTACCAGTGCAGTTTCTTAATTTTAGTAAAGACCAAATTCAGAGACATGCAGATCTAAATCTCCCATCTTCCTACCAGGCCTTTAATAATTCATTTGTCTTAGCAACAGTCTTGCTGCTTAATAAGAACCCTACATGAAGAAGAAATATAATCCCTGTTGGATACAGACAAAAACCTAGTAATGTTAATGAAAATGGTAATGGTGGTAAGCTGTTTTAGAAGCATTGCTAGACTTTAAAAATGTAATTTCCCACCTTTCCTTTCCTGCCTCTTGCAAACTTAGGACTGGCACAAAGAATGGAGATATTGTGAATATATGGAGAGCAGTGTTCCCTCTAATTTTTCCCACACGTGTGGAATGAATTATGTGCACCGATATGGTGCACATAACAAAATTGAAGTGGTGGGCGTGGGGCTGAGGGGTTTGGAGTGTGGGAGAGGGCTCAGGGCTGGGACTTTTGGGTGTGGGGGGGTAAGGGCTCTGGCTGGGGATGCAGGCTCTGGGGTGGGGCCAGGGATGAGGGGTTTGGGGTGCAGGCTGCCCTGGGGCTATGTAGGGGAGAGGACTCTTCCCAGCTATCTCTGGCTGCAGGAGCACCTGGGCTGGGGGGTGGGGTGGGGGACAAGGCGCCTCTCCCCACGGCAGCAGTTCCAGGGCTGGGGCAGCAGGATAGACACCTCTCCCCCCAGCCGTGGCAGGTCTGGGGCTGGGCAGGGTTAGGGCCGGAGGGCAAAGGCATCTCTCCCCCGGCCACAGCAGGTCCTCCAGGGCTGTGCCTCTTACCACCGCAGCCTGACCTCCTGTGCAGTGCTTAATAGGCTCCTGTGTGGCCATGCAGCTTAGAGGCAACTTAGATGGAGAGTACCCTGTATTTCTGGAGAGTCGATAGTATTTTTAGAAAGATCCAGGATCCAAACTATATACACATGGGGCATGGCTATGGCTTGTTTCCCATTGGCATTTATTCTAAAACGAAATGCCTCCACTAAGTGTTATTAGGTATAATAGTAGTGACTGACAATATTTTATGTACTTAATAACAAATAAGGGTTAACAATTTACCATAAAGTGTATAATAGTGTCTAATTCTGATCTTTCTTACATTGGTGTAAAGCAGGAGTAACTCCTCTAAGACTATGGAATTATGCTCGTATAATCCATGTGAGGTCAGAATCAGGCCTAGTAGTTAGTGAAAGTACAGTAAATTACTCATGTTACTAACTTACTGCTATAAATTCTTATTATTTATATAGCTCCATAAATGTGCATGGCACTTTATCAACAAATAAGACAATGGTCCTGCCTGCCACAAATGATTATTTTACACTATGACAGCCCAAGAGCGTGTAAGGCAACTCAGTGTCTGCTCTCAGAAAAGGAGCTACGTTTGTGAAATAATGTACAATGAATAGTTCAGTCAAATTCAGTGCGAAGAGTGTCACAGGCAGAAACCCTGGGTAGAAAAATGTAGAGGCAATGAGTTGAACTGCTGTGTTAGACGAACATCACCACCATTATAAATGATTTTTCCAGCTACTTTTCCAAACTGCAACACTCTCAGCAGCTTGGTGTGTGTGTTTTCTTTTCTGGTTTCCGAGATATCTAGTGGAAGGATGTCTCCATTCAGCCTTTTACTGAAACACAGAAGCTTATTTAAATAGTCTCTGTGGTGATTGATCAAAGTTTTACACTGGAGGTTTGCAACAGTTTAAACTGTTGCTTTTCAGACCTGACACTAAATCTATGGAAATAAATCACTTCAGAAAGCCCATTATTCCTTAATTACAGGACATATTAATGTCTAGCTTTAGAAAATCCCCAGTGGGTTAAAGGAACGTTTGGTTAGAGAGGAGTTTTCACTTAACCTTCCTGCTGTGTCAAACATCAGTGGAACATCATTATCAGTTAAAAAAAAAAAAAAAAAAAAGAGATGGAGACATGAGGACTAAAGAGAGCAACAGGGTTGTTTCAGAGCATTCCTCAGGATTACTGACTGGGGGAAGGGCCATGGGAGTTGGAATGGGAAATTTAGAGAGATTTCTTCCAAGGAGAAAAGGTAAAAGGAAGGGTAGGAATTAAGTAAGGGGGGGGGAATAGACGGCTAATGATTCGTTTGAGGTTCTGACCATTTAAACTCCAGTTTCTACTCCCAACCGTCCGCACATTCCCATTCTGTGGGTCTAATCCTGTTTCTTTGTTGAAGTTCCCATTAATGAAAATGGGAATTTTGTTGCATGAGGGCTGCAGGATCAGGACTGTTTATATTTTTACATTCCCCAAGATAAAATGCTTTCCTCCCTGCCACTTGGGAATTCTGTGCTCCTTCCTCTGCACTTATTCCTCTCCTAGATTATCCTCCGCTTTCTGAGGACAACATCCCTTATGTGACAATAGGTAATATACTTGTGGCCAGACACCATGCCACAGTGGTGAGGTGCTTCGTAAGTACAGAGAAGGAAAGAGGTGATTTAAAGGAAGTAGCTTGGAAAAATCAACTCTACAATTTTTAATTATAAAATATGAAAATGTTTCCCAGGAGAAGACTTAGTTGCAGTTTCAGTGCAGCCCTAGGGCGGTATTGCTTTGCACACCAACTGCACATGTTTTCCAGAAATACGTCACTACTTAACAATTGCCCAAACAAATCATCTGCACTAAACACACGGCTCTCATCGCCAATCATCCGGAGATGCAACAAAAAAATACAATAACTATTTCAGATTTTATTGTCATTTCTTTCATGTGAGGCTTTTGAAGCTCTGTTATGTAAGTGGTATGCCCATTTTACACATGGATATAAGTGACGTATAAATTCATCAGCATGTAGAAGGCCAGCACAAAGCATGCATGCCACTTGAGTCCCATTTTAAGTCCAGTCAAATTAAGAAACTTATTCCTTAACTTTGATAAATCAGCAGTAGCACAGTAACCACAAGCATGGGCGTGTTCCCACTGACATCAGGGGGACTACTCACCTGCTTAAATGCTCTGCTGAATCAAGTCCTTATTTATGTCATTAATGAGGGATGATCAGAAGTTCTGACAAGCTGATGGTTGCTTCCCCACACCCCCTTTCTCTCTCCATCTATTGCACTTGTGAATTGCCTTCTGCTTGTGTTTCTTTATTTTACAGAATGTGAGTTTCCTTTAGGGAAAGGTCAAATTGAACTTTGGGTTTGACCTCCTCTCTAGAGGAGACCATGGGTATGTCTATACCGGGATAAAAGACCCGCGGCACTACCATGTTTGGCCCAGGTCTGCTTATGCGGGCTCGCAGACCTTGGGCTGTAGTGATGTTCAGGCCTGAACATCTACACAGCAAATTTTCAGCCCTGAGCTGCGCAGCTGTGGGTCAGCTGACCCAGGCCAAGCCCTGCAATTTTTATCCCTGTGTAGACATACCCTCTAAATGCTTTCTTATAAATTATGCTTCAGGCTAGGCAGCACCCTCAGCCCAAAGCAGAACTCCCATTGGCATAGCATGGAGTTATGCCTGGGGATTGGGATCCGTACACGGCCTTCAACATCTAACCTGTCTTGTGCTGTTTGAGTTGCACTTATTATAATAGTTTTAATTTCATTTCCACATTCACAGTATGTTGCATTCTCTTCTCTATACTGTGAATAGTGGAGTACAAGAGCAGCATACCTAAAAATAGTATCAAACCAGGTATAAGTGGGTACCTCTCCATTGACTTAAATGGACTTGCACCTGCCATCAGCCAGTCTGAATTTGGCCTGTACTTTATACATCACGTATAACTTAAATTCCTTGCAGAGCTTTGGTCAAGTTATCTGCCAGACAAATGCTTATATTAGATGCTTGTGAGAATTCAGTTTGATGGCTGATTGAAAGTACTCTCTTACACTTTAAGCCTGATGAATGCTTTCTATAATTTCTTTACAGTTGGAATAACAGGCTGGATTACTTGGCACAAGATAAATGAACAAAACGCACAGTATCCCCACAACCCATGGTCCACATGGAGATTAAATTTTAACTCCGCCTCTTTGTTCTCCTGAAATTGTGTTCTCCCTTCCTTTGCTATCAAGCATTTCCATTAATTCAACAACACCCCAGAATGTACATTTGTCATATGAATAGTCACTTGAGAGTCCAGCTCATGAAATGCATTTTGTTTTTGTGTTCTATGACTTTCAAAGCTTTTGCAGTTTTTGTTGTACTCTAGAAAGAGCATTTGTTTAGAATATTTGTCTTTGCTCTGAAGAATTTTTCATCAGACTGCTTCATGTTGTACTTTGCTGTTTGTGGCCTAAGCATATTACTAAGAGGAAGAGAACACAGGCGATGAATCTTCACTGAGACAACAGATGGTACATGGTGTGTTTAATAAAAAAAAACCAATACATCTTAATAAGGGAAACTTGAAGCATTGACAGGAAAAAAGCTATTAACATACATTTTTGGGTTAGGTACATCACAGTTCCAAATCACTGAAGGATTAAAAGGCACAGATGGGCTCACTTATGTGCATGGGTAATGTGTTGCACTGGATGGAATATGTCCCATGGGGAGAGGCAGTGTGGTCTCATATATTGAGCTTGGGACTAGGGGACAGTAATTTTAGTTTTAATTTAATCTCTGCTACTGACTTGAGACCAAACTCAGAGAGGAGTCTATGGGGAAACTAAGGGACTCTAAGAGAGCATAATGGACACCATCATCTGACCCTCTGGATGTATAATTTAGACTCTCGTGTTCATTTAGTTTCACACCTATTTGTGTGATTTGCACCTCATAGACTGGATTTGTGTCTAAGGGACTCTTGAGTTGCTACAATTTACATGCTGAAGACCTGTAAGGAAGTGTGACTGATTTAAACGTGCACCTCCTTTACATCCCCCTGTTAGTAACGTTTTCTGCTATGCCCCTCTCATCCAGCCCTGTGGCCTAGGAAACCCCATTTTACACTCCCTTAAATTCCTAATCCTAAACTCTTGGGCTTAATTTAAGGGGTGTAAAATGCACATTGGCAGGAGGTTTGACTCAAAGGGAGTCTGATGTACAACTTGAAGGAACCGGAAGAAGGTGCGAGTTACAGCAGCTAAGTTCTCTTACATTCACTTAAATACACCTTTGTATTGGCTTCATCTGCTGAGGCCTTCAGCAAACCACTTTTTGTCCCAGAACCACAAAGGGAGTTAGGCTCAGATTTAGATTCCTAAATTCCAATTTTAGGCACCACTGAAATCCACAAAACCCCCACTTGGTTGCCACATAACTTTGTAGCTACTCAAACTTACTAGGCCCCTAAATTTTGACTCTGAATGTCCCCTAAGCTGCTGCCTCAGGCCAGTGCCCAGATGTGTCCCTCTCCCTAATGTGATCCTCAAACCAGGGGAAGATAAGCATTCATTTGCAGGGCCTCATATTAGAGGGGTGATCTGAGCATGCTTAACTCCACACAAAATGGACAGCAAGGGAAAGATGATTCCTATAACTTTTAGCTCAGTGGCAAGAGTACTCACCCATGATATGGGAGACTCTGGTTCAATTCCCACTGGCAGTGTTTAAACAGGGGTTTCCCACTTCTTAGATGAGTGCCTTCTAACCACTGGAGGACAGAGTGGTTCTCACACTGTCTGGCCCATTGAATATTTAATTGATTACACAAAGAGAACAGCTTCAACAGGAGAGATTCGAAGTGACTCACATCAGAATATCCCATAGTCCAGTCGTTAGGACAGTGCAGAAGTCCCTTTCTGGATTTAGGCCTTAACCTCGCTGTGTGTTTCACCATTTGTAAACTAGGTATCACTGAAGGGGTGGTGTAACACTGTAATATTTTTACAGTGCTTTGACACTATAGGGTCAAAATAATCTCTAGTTTAACTTCATTAAAATCAATGACATTACACTGGAGATGAATTTGGCTCAGTAAAGAGCTAAGTGTTATTCTTCCATTTCCCCCTGCTGACTGAGGTAATAGAACAGTTTGTTGAGATGACCAGATAGAGCCGTCAGGTCAGTGCTTGATATTCAGCCCCAAAAATTCTATTTTTGAGTGTCTGTATACATTTGAATATTCATTTGTGTTCAAAATGATCTAGTTCAAGTTCTTCAGGTTCTCCTTCCCTTTAAAACAAGCACATTAGAAGAATTCTCTGTGCTTTATTCAAAAGGGAAGACCTTCTAATTTCACTGTAGGTGCCTCAAGATACAGCCAGGCAAAATGTCTTTTCTGCATCGTTCTATTAACAGGCAAGAATTTTGTCAAACCATAACCACCAAGAAAGATTCAGCATTAATTGTTAAAAGCAGCTTCCTGCCGTCACTGAAAATCAGTGAGAATTTTGGTGTGCTAATCTACAGCAGGATTCAGCCTTTCAAGTGTGTTGTAGATGCCAGTTCAATTTAGATGTCTTTCTGGCAGGGGCGCCATTTCATATTTTGGTGGGGTTGGGGGCAAATTTAAGGATGATCCCTTAGTCTTGGGAGACAGGCCACAACCTGAAGCAAATACTCACCAGCAACTACCCACCACACAACAAAAACACTAACCCAGGAACCAAACCCTGCAACAAACCCCAGTGCCAACTCTGTCTGCATATCTATTCAAGGGACACCATCATAGGACCTAACCACATCAGCCACACCATCAGGGGCTCATTCACCTGCACATCTACCAGTGTGATATATGCCATCATGTGCCAGCAATTCCCTTCTGCCATGTACATTGGCCAAACCGGACAGTCTCTACGCAAAAGAATAAATGTACACAAATCTGACAGGAATTACAACATTCAAAAATCAGTAGAAGAACACTTCAACCTCCCTGGTCACTCTATAACAGACTTAAAAGTGGGAATTCTTCAACAATAAAACTTCAAAAACAGACTCCAATGTGAAACTGCAGAACTGGAATTAATTTTCGAACTGGATACCATCAAATTAGGCCTGAATAAAGACTGGGAGTGGATGGGTCATTACAAAAGCTAATTTCCCCCTACTGTTACTCACACCTTTTTGTCAACTGTTTGAAATGGGCCACCCTCATTACCACTACAAAAGTGAATTTTCCTCCCTTGATATTCTACTGTTAATTGAATTGTCTCATTAGACTGACGCCCCCACTTGGTAAGGCAACTCCCATCTTTTCATGTACTGTGCGTATCTGCTACTGTATTTTCCACTCCATGCATCTGATGAAGTGGGTTCTAGCCCACAAAAGCTTATGCCCAAATAAATTTATTAGTCTCTAAGGTGCCACAAGGACTCCTTGTTGTTTTTGCTGATACAGACTAACACGGCTACCACTCTGAAACCTAAACAAAATACTGACTCCCTGTCCCAGGGTCACCTCTCTTCTGCAGAACTTACAGTTCACACTAATGCTGTGCTGTAGTTAAGAGCTCCACGTGGGAGCTTGCTCACCTCCTGTATGAAACTCAGGGGGGCTCCTGGCGCCTCTTAATTGGTGCCCCCGCTTTCTGGTTTCCACCAATCTTTCCTTAAACTTTATTCTTTTAAGTTTCACATTCCAAAGAAGAAAGGAGGTGTAACTATTAGCAAAGCTCTTGGTAGTCCTGTGAAATTTTGGCTTTACTCACCCGATGTATAACAATCGACCTATTTTTTAATTCTCCAAAAGACCTGATAGACGTAGGCCAAGGAGATATTTGTCCCAAACCTCAACTGCTAGAGAAGACCATGCCATGCTGAACAGATCATGTCAACTCTTTTTCTAAGATGGAATGAGGTTGGTAATATCCTAAGCCCTTGAGAACAGCTTTGTCTCATGAATTGTCTGTCTCTTTTCCTAGATGGCATATATAGAGAGACTCATCCAATGCTTTAAAGTGCCTGTCACTGGATCAATTTGATAAAAAGGTTGATTATTTATTATACCTAGTGCTTAGCATGGCTTGTATGAAATGCTGTTTTGTCTTGGTTTTAAACCTCCCTTACTTTGTCAGTGATTAAGCAATGGTGGAAAGTTAAATACCCCCAATTCAAGCAGAGAAGGTCAATGTGTCCCACTTGAGAAAACAAACATTATGATCTCTGTGGTCTTCCCACAGAGTAATTAGCATTAGGGTAACCTTAATGAAACTGGGAAACCTGACTTTCAGTAAGAAGGTTGTTGACATGCTCGAGAGGAGTTGAATGTAACAGAAATCAATGGGAACTACCACCCATTTCACTTTGTTAATCAAGCTTTAAAGGCTGATTCCAATTTATATCAATATTGTGGATCTGTTCTTTCTCACTCTATTCAGAGGAGGTTGTGTACAGTAACTGATTCACTCTCCACCTCTTGAAAGCCTGGTTCATTCTATTTTATTTTTCTCTGCAAAATGATATATGCAAAGGATCAGACAATATTAGTTATTTAGAGGATATTTGACCTTGGACTTCATTTGCTGTATCTCTCGGTCTCTCTCTGAATAATGAACTGATTTCCACTTAAGTTGAGGGGGATGTGCGGGCCCAGTTACTGACCTGAATGCTGTTCATCTTAAAGAGTAAAGAGGTCAGTTATAATGTTTAGCAGACACTTTGAAATTATTAATGAATATTATTGGGCCACATCCTCAGCTCGGCAGAATTTAACCTCAACACAGGCAAGGAGAGGAGGGGGAAAGTGACACTTAAAACTACCTTTCTGTTCATTCAGCCTTGGGCCAGAATGGCCACTGGCTTAATTTACAGAAGCCTAAGGGCTGTTGTAAGTTACAGTGGTGGCAACAATCCCATAGGGACAGCTGCAATGACTGAGGAACTGGTGAAATACTGTCAGGTTTCAGATGAAGTGAGCTGTAGCTCACGAAAGCTTATGCTCAAATAAATTGGTTGGTCTCTAAGGTGCCACAAGTACTCCTTTTTCTTTTTGGTGAAATACTGTGAACTCCATCCCCTGCCTCCTGCTTATGGTATGCCCCCTCCTTGTCCCTAACTACCCTTATAATACCCCTACATGGATGGTATGGACAGGTGCTATAGAGAGCTATGGCACCCATGGAGTGTTCTGTGTTGGAAGTAGAGTTATTTAGGATATACATTTTTTTTCCTCTCGTCTCCATAGTGAGAAATTATGACAAGTTTCTTTTTTTTTTTTGTCAGTTTTCCTGTGAAATTTTTCTGGTTGTCCTCAAAAGACTGAAAATGCAGAAATGGGGGAGGCTGACTTTCAGGTGCCCAATTCACTGCTGAATACTGAAACATTTTCAGGATTTTTATGTAAAGATGGTGGGAGGGGTGGAAATTCCACAGAAATTTCAATTTAATTGAAAAGCCATTTTCTGTTGAGGGGAAAAATGTTGCTATTGAAAATTTCAGCCAGCTCTTGTCAGGAGGAATCCTTGACTGCCCCCTTTAGGTACACATCTTTCTTTTCATCTGCAATCTTCTTTTTGTTTCAATGAATGAATTAATTTTTGTTGTAATGAATGAATACTGTAACTTAATCAAGGTAATTGAGAGTATTTCATTGGGAAAGGCTAGAATAGATTTAATCAAGTGTGGAGTGTTGTCTACTTTGGTATTAAACTGGTTAGCTTATACTGGGTATTTATTAATTGCCCTCAGACTGGAAGATTTAGTGTGAATTAATACAGAGCACATTTCTACCTTTTTCACAGAAAGTGTTTGACAAACATTATTTGTCTTGGATTCAGAACTTAAATATATGGTGTGCAAATAACTGTTTAAACAATGAAGTTCAAACATTTGATGCAGATGAGTGTACAAAAGATTAGAGGGATGGTAATTTTCCTGAAGTGGCAGGAGCAATAAGCAAAAGGATTCAACACTCGAGTACCTGTGTAATCCAAGGCCACAAAATTTTATTTCCTAAAAATGTTCCTTTATTAAAAAAAAAAACTGTCTACCCTTTTGGTGTGCTAAGAAAGTGCTTTATCTCCTTTCCCAGTGTGAGACGCTTCAGGAGGTCTGGCCTTATTTCAGGATGTGCTAGAGAACAACTGATGTGCTGACAGTCCTTAGGTTTGACTATTTGGGCAGGTGTTTCCAGTGGTAGAACCTTGATAATGGAATTCTCCCATTTGTCCAACAGTGCTTGATTCTATTCAGATTCATTTCATGGTTCAATGCCTATCTGTTCATGTTCTTTGCCTTCAAATAGTTGGGTAGGAAAGGTGGGCTTTTTTATGTAACTGGCTGGGGCTGGGTTTTGTGTCTAGTCTCTTGTGACATGTTGACAGTTACAGATGTGACGATTGTCGTTTGACGCAATCAGTTGTTGTGAGTATGAGCTGAACAACTTTATTAACTGTGCTTTTATTGATGTAAGTGCATCCAGAGACTTGTTCTTTATAACCCTAAAACTGAAAGCACCCCAAGTTCAGGACAGGGAGTAACAGTGTAGTTTATTTTTCCCCACATTGCCCCAACAATGTGCTTCAGTACTGACATGGAGAGACCACATCATTTAGTATACTGCAGAAGCTCCTAGATGCTCCAAATGAGATTGAATCTCCCCTGAGGCCTGTCACAGGTTGGCTGGCACTCTGGGGCAACTTGGGGCCAGTATTCCCCCTCATCTATCAGATTAGTGGTAATCTGTGATCCTAGCTGGGTGCTCAATTAGAACGCTGACCCTAGCTGTGGAGGACTACTTAAACAGAGCTGAGCTCTGTAAGAGGAAGACCCAGGAACAAGGAGACCTCCCACTCTCTGGGAAGACAGGCTGAAAAAAACCCACAGACAGAATTAATTCCTATGGTGGACCTTAGAAAGGGGGAAAGACAGAGAGGCAGTCCTTTCTCTGCTAGAATGCTGACTGGCCAGGAGGAGGACCTAGGCAGAAGCCAGTTGCTTGAGACCCAGAAGAAAGGCTATGCACAGACTGCAGGAAAGCAACACAAAGAGCTTGGAGGCAAGTGGCAGCTAGGGAAATAGCAGTGCATGTGAAGAAGCAGATTTAGCAACTTAAAACAGGGTCCCTGGGCTGGAATCCAGAGCAAAAGGTGGGCCTGTGTTCCCCCTACCAGCCCTCAGGAAGGGGCATACAAGCCCAACATAAGGACTATTGAGCCCTAGGTGTGGCTGAAGACTGACCCAAAAGGACAGGTGGGAAATGGCTTAAGAGGGAGCGGAAGGATCTTTTGTTCTGGGATGGTTTTGGACTGCATTTAGTTGTAGTTTTGTAATTGTGGAAGGGGGCTGAACTTTTATGTAACTTGTCTGGAGGGCAAGTTCACAGAAGATCCTGACCGTGACAGGCCAGCGAGGGGCCAAGAAAGCAGTTATTAGAGGGTGCCAAAACTAGGGCCCCTTGCAGTGCAGCACCCTGAAAACAAGGGGCACTAGGCAGTAAGAGCAACCACCTATATGGCCCCATTGTGCTAGGCACTTACACACCTGCATAGAGAGTCCCTGCCATGAGGAGCTTTATGGCTATGGCTTAAAAGGCAGTTCAGTCTCCATGCCCATTCACCATTTGGGCTCCATGTAAAAAGAATGTCAACAAGAGTTAATTGATAGGAACTTGTCTTCTAGGAACTGTACTGAGAATTGATTTTCTATATAGAATATAAAACATATCCAATAGAAATTGTGATGTTGCACCCCAAAATTCTTTATGGAAATATGCTTATGAATGTATATGTGACATAACTGTAATATGTTTTATGCTACATATGCCATGTAACATATCTCTGCAAAGGTTATGATCTACTGAATATATTCATCCTATTTGTATGCATGTATCATTTTTGTATTTGAAATCATGAATATTGGCTGTGTACTTGTTTGATTTTAAGTAGCCTTTGTAAGGCATTTGGGCAGCTTCTTTAGAAAGGAATTTTGCAAGTTAAGTGCCCAATCAAGAAACACTTAATGGACAATGGATCTTGGAAGGCTCCAATCCACATAAGAAGTCTACCTGAGGACATTCAAGGTAGCATGTGAGCAATGGCTGCTACCTGTAAGTTCTGAGTCATGCATGGACATGTGACTCCAAAACTCCATCTTGTAGCTGGGATCCCACACAAGGAGTGGGAGGGGTGTCCACTCACAAGAGAGAGTCTATTTAAATCCCTGGGAGACCCCTCCATTTTATCTTCAGCTGGCTCAAGATGTAGCCTCTCCACCCCAAAGGGAAAGAAACTGGAACAAAGGACAGTAACCACAGGGGTATGAATGATTGCTTGACCCAGACTAGAAGGAGACTAGTCTGTAAAAGAAGCTTATTGGAACATCTCTGAGGGTGAGATTTCGTCTGTAATCATTTTCTCACTGTATTAAGTTTAGACTTTCATGTTTTGTTTTTATTTTGCTTGGTAATTCACTTTGTTCTGTTATTACCTGGAACCACTTAAATCCTACTTTTTGAATTTAATAACATCACTTTTTACTTATTAATTAACCCAGAGTATGTATTAATACTTGGGTTGGGGGGGCAAACAGCTGTGCATATCTCTCTCTGTGTTATAGAGGGCGAACAATTTATGAGTTTACCCTGTATAAGCTTTATACAGGGTAAAACGGATTTATTTGGGGTTTGGACCCCATTGGGAACTGGGCATCTGGGTGTTGGAGACAGGAACACTTCTTAAGCTGTTTTCAGTTAAGTGTGAAGCTTTTAGGGGATGTACTTCAGACCTGGGTCTGTGTTTGTAGCAGGCAAGCGTGTCTGGCTCAAACCAGGCAGGGCACTGAAGTCCTAAGCTGGCAGAGAAAACAGACTCCGAGGTAGTCAAAGCACATCAGGTGGCAGTCCCAAAGAGGGTTGCTGTGATCCAGCCCATCACAGTAACAATATTTGGTTCCTGGGCAGGTGGGAATGGTTCAATAGCACTGTGCTGCTAATCCTTTTGAGTTCCAGTCTCCACCCTTTTTTTTTTTTTTAAGATGTGTCTTCCTCAATTCCTTTCAGAAACTAGATGTTTGTGGCTTAAATTTTTGTAGCATTCAGATGCATAAATGCCCATTTCTAAACTGATGATTGCATATTGTTTTTCAGCTCATGCTCAATTTTGTTCACATCAAATGTGGCTTATGTTGTTATGATTATACTTCCATAAACAGCCCCAGGAAAATTAGCTGACTATTTAGCAAATGGACTTTTCTTTCTGTGTGTGACTTTAAAAATGGAGCCATAGATTTTTATCAAAAATTTTGTAGTTTAGTGACTGGATTTCAACCCCTTTTGGAACACTAAAATATTACAACACATTGTATGTGGGAATATATAGTACAATTACAAATATATGAAATTCATAAATGGGTTTTCTCCTGGGTTTTGAGTTCATTAGCTATATTTCCTTGATATTGGTTCAGGAATGGACTTGCTGAAATGCAGTGGGAAGGGGAAAGGCAGAGGGTGCCACAAGTCCGTTGTTCAAAGACACTCTTACAAAGGTATTGGGGCTGAAGTATTTGGTAGCCACTGGCATGAGGCTAGCTCTTTAACCTAGCCCTTGTCACTGATCAAGGAATATATAGCCCAGCTTCTAGTTGGGAATCAAAACTATTGAGAACATCCACTTCTTTCAGTGAGGAGTGATCATTGGTTTCCACTCCAGAATAAGCCCCCCCGCCCCAGCTGCACAGAAGTGACTCACTGGCTGGTAGCGTGCCCCCTCCCC
Source organism: Chelonia mydas (assembly GCF_015237465.2). NCBI lineage: Eukaryota > Metazoa > Chordata > Testudines > Cheloniidae > Chelonia > Chelonia mydas. The sequence continues at coordinate 17,434,308 of NC_057854.1, read as the reverse complement.
CTCCCCACTTATGGCTGGGTGTGCGGTTGCTGAGCCTTCCTCTTCTTTCCCACCTCCATCTGGGTATTTTGTGGCCTAGCCCTCCAGCCAGGCTACTTAAAAGTTCAGTCCCTTTCTGGAGTATCCGAGTCGAGCTGTAACTGGTCAGGGCCCAAGCTGGCTTCCCCCAGCTAGTCTCTTCTTCATCCCTTCACCCAGTTCTCCTTGAGTGGGCAGCAAAGTCCTTCCAACTTGCCACAGGACACAACAAAAATCACACACTTCTCTCCAGAGTAGCAGACCCCAGTGCTCCTTCCTGGGCCCCTCAGTAGAGCTCAAAACTATGAAAAACAATAAAACTCAATGGAAGCATCTTCTGTCCATCCCTGTGCCTGAGCCTCTCATCCCAGTTCATGAGACCCTTTCCCAGCCCTCTTCCTGGACTGGGCTTGTGCCTCAGATGGTCTCTCCTTACATAGGACTCCACAGCTCTCCTTCTTGGAGCTGGGTTTTGAGTTAGTTAGCTGTAGATCCTTAGCCAGCTCCTCCCTCAGCTGACCCCTTTTCCCAGTTAGTCCTCAGGTGGAGAGCACTCAGAGTGGCCTTCTCCTGCTATTGTCTACCCTGCTAAGAAGTAGGCAGTAGCATTTATGCTAGTCCTCTTCTCCCAGCGGATTAGGTGAGAGGGGAGTCTTCCCTTGTCCTGTCTGCAAGATTCCTGGTCCCGTGCCTTTAACGATACAGTGATGAGATTTCTCTCAAATCTCTCAAAGCGCCACTTATTCCTGGGACTGCTTCCTATCACCAATCCCTTTGTCCTTGTATATTGGACCTTTCAAAATCTTAAAACTACATGTCATAGGAGGATGGGCTGACCACTAATCACCACTACATTTAAGGGCAGACAGCTCTGTCAGAGGACTAAAATTGGAGGCTTTAAAGTGCGCTCACTGCATGAAGATGCATAGGAGCACTACAGTCCTGCTATGGTCTGATTATCAGTATGGGCAATAAAATAACTTTAGAAATAAAAGGTATCAGGTTTTACTGGTGTATAAACCACACTGTAAGTTGAAATTAGGGGAAGAGGATGATTCTTCAGTATGTCCTTATGAGGAATTATAAGGGTGGTAGGAGGAGAACCAGGAGTAGACAGAGCCATGGAAGCCAAGGGAGGACAATATTTCAAGAAGAGGGACATGGCAGATGGTGTCAAAGGCAGCTGGCAAGTCAAGGAGGATGAGGATGGAGTGTTAGTTCTATCGAAGCTTTATGTAGGAAGAGGTCATTGGAGATGTACTCCACTGAAGTCATTCTCACCAACAAGAGTCAGAAGCTGTACTGGAGAGGGTCTTACTCTAGATAGTCACTGGAAAGAGTGTTCCATGAACTTAGAGATGAAAAGGAGAAAGGAACTGGGGTGGTAGCTGGAGAGGGAAGTAGGGGGTCAAGAATGAGGTTTTTGAGAAGAGGGATACTGCAGCATGCTTGTATTGTGAGCTGAAGGAATCATAGGAAAGTGAGCAGTTAAGGAGAAGAGCAAGGGAGAGGATGAGAGTGCAGCTGCATCTCTCTCCAGTCTGTTCAGAGATAGTGGAGTGATCTTAGTTCGGGAATATGAATGAGGTATCTGTTCCTCATGACGTCCATAAGTGTAGCTCCCACTGATATTAATGGAAACACACCTTTAGGAGTAGATTCCTATGTGGCTTCTAGTGGATGGGATACTCTATTCATTACAGGCAGTAGTTTCTTCATCAGTTTCTTTTTCATTCCCCCCCTCTCCCCACACACCCACACATTTTCTTGGTGGGTAAAAGTATTAAAACACAAACCACAGTCTAAACTTTCTCCTTAACATGGCTGTTCTTTCCTGAAGAACTCCTCTTTTCCTGCCCTCTAGCTCCTTTTGGTGGAATATAATCGGACCGCATTTGGTCTGGAAGCCCAGGCAGAGTCTGTGAAATAACTGCTTTTCCATGTAGGTTACTAGCATCTGACATCAAGCTGAATCAGCAAAGGAGCTCTGAAAATCTAAGAAGGGTTCTACAGCCTGACATACTGTTACACTATCCTTCTTTAGTCTCCACAGTTCAGAGCTTCAGAAGATTTTACTAGCAACATGTTGTAATTGCGACTGTTTCATAGTGACAGTGATTTTTTTTTTTTAATTCTGTTCCTCCCAGCTGTTGAGCTCAGAAACGGTCAAATCTAGAACAGGTTTTAGCAGCACATTTTGCTCAGTTGTCACATGAAATAAGTCTGATTATGGAAAAATCTTTCAAACCTCTAAACAGAATTGAAATGTGTTTTATCAATGCTCATTTTCAGCTCTCAAAGTACTAATCCACCAATGGCCAAAATCATCTCTTACTGGGGATGAGAGCAGTTTACATCACCAGTGCTGCAGAGGATTCAGACACTGGAATTTTTTTTCTTCATTAGGATGCTTGAATCATTATCACCTGAGTGAAAGGCAACAAAATAGGCAATCTTTTGCAAATCAGTGTAGTTCAATGCAGATCAGAATTTCAATGTGCAGCAGAAAATGAATAGAGATGACAAATTAAGGCAAGCAGCGCACAGGGGTAAATCAATTCACAAGTATCTGCTGTTGCCTTGATCCTGGTAGACTGGGTTCCTTCAAGGGTTTATCATTCTGCATGTAATCTTAACTCCTGCCACTCCCAGGCTATGGATGCAGTGTAGCAGCTGGATTGGATTAGTGTAGTGGCTGCTCATGCTGTGACCATCAAGACAACCTCTTCATTTCTTTGTAAATAAGAAGCTTCATTTTGGTGTTGCTGAATTGTGCTCTGGAATAAGTTATTTAAATGGTTATGATCCATCTTCAGCCTAGCAGTAAAGATATAAATACTATGTTGCTTTACTTTTACTATGAATAGTATTTGATTACAATACTGTGTACAGGTAGGCAACATTTCTTCTACATGAGGAGGAGACTCAAAAAAACAGAGCTTGGAGGAATCCATTTGAGTGTATCAGTTTAAAGTGCATAAGTGTTGGCATACTGGTTCAGATATATATAAGAACTGATCTCAGCCTTCCATCAACTCACACTGAATCTCAATAGAATATTTGTGGGTTTGACAATATTCAGAAACTCAAAACATTTTTTCCCTCGATGTTTTCATCTTCTGGCTGTGTCTGGAGAGCAACAGGAGAGGAAACAAAACAAAGTATGGACTCATGGTATTTTGAGCCTGGCTATGCTGAAAATTATAAACCACATCCTCCGAGTTGGGCAAACAGATTTCTCAAGTTGCGGGTAATTCGGGGGGTGGGGGGGGGGAATCCATTTTTTGTGTGTTGAACTCATGGCAATTCCTATATAAAGTCCTACAGAGCAATTCACTTTAGGTATGATAGCTGTTCAAACATTAACATTTTAGGACAGGGCGTGAACAAGTCTATCTTTCAGCTGAAACTGGAGGAGGAGAAACAGATAGCAGGAACTAAATTCTGCACTGGGGAATAGACTTACCAGATAGAGGTGCTGACTTCAGCATTGCTGAATTTGATCTGTTTGCCTTATAGAAGGCATTGATCATAAGTTCAGTATGAATAAATGAACACCTTGAGTCCCCAGTAAGAAAAGCCAGAAACCAGGCTTTTGTTACAGTCTTTCAGATACAGCCTGTGCAAATCCTCCCTTCTCATTCAGTTTTTTTTATGATGCTTTCCTAGGTCACCAATAACATCATTCTGTGATATAGATCTAAAAAGAAAATTCCTCCTTTTATATTTTTTTGTATTAGCTAACCTTGTATATTCCCTGTACTTGGGGTTTTCAGGCATGTCTTCGAATCCAGAAATGAGTATTTAATAAGTATGAGTAGAAAATACATAAAGACTTTACTCATGTTGGAAATTCTGAGCAGCTAAAGAGATTTATTTCTCCTGAGAGGGCATCCACTACCCTTTCCCTGAATTCCTCTGGGATTTTTGCCCATGATCCTCTGAGAAAGTAGTAAAAAGTAAACCACCTTTAAGAAGGGGAGCTAGCTACTGACTTAACCCTATGAAGGACAACTACAGAATGAGAACAATATCTCAGTAAAATCATTAAACCAAATGATTGTTTCCAGAGGTTTCCCTTTACACCAATGGCACAATGTGCTTTGGACAGGAAAAAACAAAACAAAACTCTTGTGCCCAACACTTTGAAACTTTGCCTGATTTTCAGAGATGCTGAGTACCCACCACTCTCACTGATGATGATGGGGAGCTTCTGGATGTAGCACTTCTGGAAAGTGTCACCACTTATTTAGAGGCGTACGTAGGATTTCGGGAGCAGATTTTTTAAAATGCTCTTAAGTCTGTGTTTTTAGACACTTTGGAAACTCCGCCCCATGAGCCTAATTTTAGTTCTCGGAGGAGATTTGTGAAGGCAGGAAAGGCAGTTGAGTACAGTAACGTAGTGTACTCACCACCTGTACAGCTCCCAGGAGTGATGCTGCAAGAAGTCCTGTCTCCTGGAAGCCATCTCTCACAGTCTCTTGCTTGTCTCAGCCCTCTGGCCAAGTCGTATAAAGTTCAGTCCCCTTCCAAGATAAGAATAAGGTTCAACTGCAAGCTCACAAAACATCTCAATGCAAGAGAGCCTTTGGCTCCCCCTCTTGGGCTATTCCTCCATTCAACTTGTGGGGGTCAGCAGTCAGCATGCTCACACTCCCCTGCCTCCAGTTCAATATTCCTTCAGTGGGGCTTGCATGCCCATTCCTCAGGGATTGGTAGGGGAACCCGAGTCCATCCTATATCTTGGGTTTTGGCCCAGGGACCCTCCATTAAATAATTCTGCTTCTTCAGATGTGCTGCTGTTTTTTGGGCTGCTTTTTACCCTTAAGCCCCCTTGTGCTGTTCCCTCACAGCTCATGCTTAACTTGGCCTCCCTTTGGTTCCCAGGTCTCTGACTTCTCCCTAGATCCTCCCAGCTTCTCCTTTCTCTCTTGAACTAAGCCCTCTTCTGCTCCTCTTGGGTTCCACTGAAGTACTTTTATTGACCCTATCTCAAGGCCTCCCGCGCAGGGCCCTAATCTGCTCCCTGTGAATCCTCCTACCTAGCCCTTAAACAGATAAGAAGCTATCTCTGGGCTCCCCCCAGAGCCTGACTTGATCTGTTGATTTCTCTCTCCAGGAGAATCCTATCTGCTCTTCAGTCTGTCCCCTTCAGGGTCCTTATAATGCCTAGTTGTCTAATGATCCTTACCTAACTCTGCTCCTTCTGGCCAGAAAGAAATCAGTCCATCCATCTCAGGTGCACTAATTGGCTCTTCCAGCCATGTCTAACACGTGATGGGAGTAAACCCCATCACAGGTGCCTAACCCCATTGGTGTCTTTGGAAATCTTTGCCTAAGGTGCCTAACGTTTGATAATTTTGGTCCATGTGTGGAATTTTCAAAAGCACTCAAATGGCCTAAATTTGTCCTCATCGCCATCCATGCTAAAACTTCTGTTGACTTCAAAAGTAGCAGAGTTAAGGCAAAGCTGATTGCTTTCAAAACTCTGCCTTATGTGTTTAATAGACTATTCTACTTGATTGTTAATGGAGCATCAGAAAGTTTAAAACTGTTTTCCATTGGCAGATTGAAGTCTTCCTAGGAGCCCTGCAGGGCCGTTGAAAAGATATTTGCTATGTGTATTTCTCTTTGCCTCAAAATCATCTTGACATAAAGCTAATTCTCAGTCTCTTAAACAGTCCTGACTGAAAAGTCACAAAAGAAAACATTTAGTGCATAAAAATTGTTGAGAGAGAATTGGCCAGTGACCAATGCACTTAGCTAGCCTAATGGGAAGGCTGAATAATGTCCAAGTTTTGGAGTACTGAATTATAATGTGCCTTTTTAAAAAGTCTTCTCATTTAAAGTGCTATTATGTTCTGCTCTAAGCACTTCTGACAAAGTCAGGATAACTAAGCTCGTCTTGGAAGTGTACATTAGCTTACCTGATGCTTTAACTATATATTGAAAGACACTAGAATACAGCGTTCTCTAGATATTCCAGTCAACAAGAGTCCAGGTGGTATGGTGCCTGGCCGGAAGAAGGATAGGATATCTTCAGGGAGCCCTCAAATGAGATTTCTGAATGAGAAGTAAATACGCAAGGCGTACTATCAACCTTGTCAGAGATGTGTATGTCATCTTATTATTAGAGGCGAAGTTGCATTTAATTGAGGAAATGTGGTTAGGAGAGAGGAGACACTTTTTTCTTTTAATGTGAGACAAGACACCACTTTTGCCTTGCTGGGTTCAGCATTGCTCTTTCTGGCCAGGGAGAGGGGTGGGGAGAAGCTTGAAGTAAATCAGTTTCATTCCAGAGGTGTGTGGGTGGGTTTTTTTTTTTTTGATATTTACAAAGTGGACCTCAGGGTCCACCCAAGGAGTATTCTTCAGCCAAACTGAAGAAACAAATTCACATGCACACACCCTTTCCCTATCCTTTTTCTGGGATATTGCTTTGTTATGCATGCCCTGGGGTGCCAGTCCTTTCCCCAAAAAGCAGTTAACTTGATTGCTTCCCTATCCTGAGAACTGCAGCCTTTCCACCCTTCTCTCCCTTTTGTCACTAGCCCTGCTGCAGTGTCTCTCCTCATTCTCTCTCAACAGAAGCAGAGTTTTCAAAGGTCACAGACGGCCCTTAATTGAACTCAGGTGTCCCTATTTGACCTAAGGTAACCTCATTTCAGCTCATGCAATGGGGAAGGGCCTTTACCATTCTAGAGCTGACATACCTGCCTTCTATCCAGAGGAGGAGATGCGTAGAAGGGCCAGGGCCTTCTACGCCAGCCTTTTTTCCCCGGATCCGACTGATGCCGATGACTGCAGAGTGCTCTGGGACAGACTCCTGATGGTCAGCATGGGCAACCAAGACCATCTGGAGCCACCACTCGCTCTAGCTGAGTTCTCAGAAGCCCTCCATCTCATGCCCTTTAATAAATCATTCTCCCAAATCTGTCCGGCATGATTTTGTCCTTTTGCTTTGACATGATCTCAGCTAGCAGAGAGAAGCAATATTATTATGCTCACCTTGAAGAACAAAGGGGATCTGATCCCTGATGGAAGCAACTATTATGTTGAAAAGTGACACTTACTTGACACTTGCACAGTGGGAGGAGAATAATAATACTGGGTACTTCTCACGAGCGCTAGACTGTATCTGCAAATTTCAACATGCTGTACAGAGAAATACCCCTCCTGCTTCAGTTTTCCCACCTTTAAAAATGGGTATGGTGGTAAGTTGTGACTTGTTAAACTCATTGGCAGAACCAGGAAGAGAACTTAGGTCTTCTGAGACTCACTCCCATACCTGATCTGCTTGTGATGAATCTGTTGAATGGTGATCTAGCAGCAGAGGGTGGTAAATCTGCTGCTGGTAATACTGGGGCTGCTCTTCCAACCCTTCCTTTGGCTGAGGAGGGTGATGGGTTCCAGGAAGAGAATATTCTGAAGAAATTGCTGGGAGTGGATCACAGAGGCAGGATGTTTGGGGCCGTGGGACAAGTGCGTCACTGAAAGCAGTTATGAAGTGGCACAGAGGCTCACGAGGTGGTAGATCCAGTCTCAGCCCTGCTTTAACATTGATGGGACAGGCAGCGTGAAACTTTTTTGCAACAAAAATGGAAACAGTCATTGTCTGCTGTATGAAAGTTGTAATGAAAGCAGTGACATGTTATGACCCTAACACATCTCCCCCCATTCCTTGCCACTTGAAAACTTTGTTGTAGGGCTCAGCTTGGGGGATATGTGAGGAACACATCCTTCACACTTTTACTTGGCCCATTCATTTGGAGGTCTCCTGTGTCACAGAACTGTGTGGTATCCTGCAATGGGGATCAGGCCAGAGGGAGAGAGTTCCATTGTTCGTGCAATTCCCAGCAGCCCATTTGTGCTACTCATAATCCTCATCAAAAGCTTTATTTTTTTTCTCTCTCATTCATTCATTGCAGCTAATAGGCCAGACTCTCAAATGATGGCTCAGAATCAGGCCACAAATGGTCAGCTGGGAATTCTCTGGGCCTGGAAGAAATCTGCTGCCATAAAGCGGATACTGCTTGGTCCTTAGCTTGGCTAGTCACTCCATCACCAACCACCAGTGGAATGTGGTAAGACAGAGAGTTAAAGTGAAATTCCATCCACTTTTCCTTTTCCTGTCACAAATCTTAGTCATAGGCAAGGTAAAACAGGACTCAGATAAATGATTCAGTTTATAAACCCGTCTAAATATTTCAGCATAGCTGAAAGTTCTTGCATCCATTTTTTCCAACCTCTCTAGTCCTCCGTTGACCATAATATAACATCCTTTTGCTATACAATATCCCATGATGGTTCCACAATTGGAAGGTGAAGTCCAGCTTCACCTTCCTTTTCAAGTTATACTTGACTCTGGCCTCTTACAAATGCGCTCTTACAAATTCAGCTCTTCAGACTGAGCTAAAACAAGTCAAAATAAAAATAGCTCATATTTTGCAGACTGGCATTCTCTTGTTCGATGATACAAAACTTCTGTGATTATCAACAGGCAGGCTATCTTGAAGTGTGAGACTGGAAGGGACCAATATTCACTCTAATTTTTTCCAACCATGTGCAGAATGAATTTTGCTATGGGCACCAATATTGAGGTGATGTGCGCCACCAGTAGAAACAAAAAACCTAGATAATATATAATCTCCCCTGACTGTTAGGAAGCTTTTGCTAATGTCCAACCTAAACCACCCTTCCTACAACTTAAGCCCATTGCTGCTTATCCTATCCTCAGAGGTTAAGGAGAATCATTTTTTTCACCCTCCTGATTGTAGTAACTTTAGTGTACTTGAAAACTGTTACGTCCCCCTCAATCTTCTCTTCTGCAGGCTAAACAAACCCAGTGTTTTCAGTCTTTCCTCATATTTTCTATACCTTTAATCATTTTTGTTGCTCTGGACTTTCTCCCAATTTGTTCACATCTTTCCTGAAATGTGGCACCCAGAACTGGACACACTGCTCCAGTTGAAGGCTTATCAGAGTGGAATAGAGCAGAAGAATTACTGCTCATGTCTTGCTTACAACACTCCTGCAGATAAATCCCAGAACAATGATCACTTTTTTTGCAACAATGTTACACTATTGACTCCTATTTAGCTTGTGATCCACTATGATCCCCAGATCCCTTTCCACAGTATTCCTTTACCATTCTGTATGTCTGCAATTGATTGTTGCTTCGTAAGTGGAGTACTAATCTTTATTGAATTTCATTCTATTTACTTCAGACCATTTTCCAGTTTGTCAACATCATTTTAAAATTTTAATCTTATCTTCCAAAGCACTTGCAACCTTTCCCAGCTTGGTATCATCCGCAGACTTTATAAGTGTACTCTCTCTATGCCATTATCTAAATAATTTATGAAGATACTGAACAGAACTGGACCCAGGACCTATCCCTGTGGGACCCCACTTGATATGCCCTTCCAGCTTGACTGTGTACCACTGATAACTACTCTCTGGGAACAGTTTTCCAACCAGTTACTCACCCACTTTTATAATAGCTCCATCTAGGCTATATTTTCCTAGTTTGTTCATGAGGCAATCATATGGGATAGTATCAAAAGCCTTACTAAAGTCAAGATATGCTACATCTACCCCTCCGCCCCATCCATGAGGTTTGTTATCCTGTCAAAGAAAGCTGTTAGGTTGATTTGGCATGATTTGTTCTTGATAAATCCATGTTGACTGTTACTAATTATCTTCCAGGTGTTTGCAAATTGATTATTTGGTCCATCTTTCTGGGTACTGAAATTAAGCTGACTAGTCTGTAATTCCCCAGGTTGTCCTTACTCCCCTTTTTATAGATGGGCACTATATTTGTCCTCTTCTAGTCCTCTGGAATCTCTCCCATCTTCCATGAGTTTTCAAAGATAATTGCTAATGGCTCAGCTATTTCCTCAATCAGCAACTTGAGTATTCTAGGATGTATTTAATTAGGTCCTACCTAATGACATCCAACTTGTCCAAGTAACTTGTTCTTTCCCTGTTTTAGCCTCAGATCCTACCTCATTTTTAGTAGCGTATACCGTTAAGTCAGATTGCAACTAACCTTTTTGGTGAAAACTGAACCAAAAAAGGCATTTAGCGCTTCTGCCATTTCCACATTTTCTGTTATCTTCCCCCCCTTATTAAATTATGGGCCTATCCTGTCCTTGGTCGTCTTTTTGCTTCTAATATATTTGTAAAATGTTTTCTTGTTTCCCTTTATTTCTCTGGCTAGTTTAATCTCATTTTGTGCCTTGGGGAATGAGAGCGAAAGTATTTATGTCAAGATAAAAGAGGTTAACAATGTAGCAAGTTACCACCTATTCATACCATTACACTGAAATGGCTAAGTTAAAGTCTATGAACCTGGATACTTTTTATTGCGTTTGCCATTCCCTGTTTGTATGTCAGTGCTGCTGAAGAAAAGCCTGCTTTGGCTGTTGAGATACTGGGTATCTGAAGCCCATCTTGTTTGTCAAGGAACTCCGCACCTATTAAATTTGAGTGCAACTGAGTCCAATTTATAGTGAAGAGTTAAAAATCGAATTCAAATAAACTCTTGTTACACTTCAGACATTTTTAAAATTTTACTAGTATCTTAGACTATTAGCAGATATTTAGAGGAAGATGTTGTTAACGAGCATGTCGCAGTGACAGATGATTCTGTAGTGTATACAGTTGCAATTATCCAACAGATTTAAATTCGAACAAACTAGTTTCCCTGTTGAATTGAGCTGATATCACAGGTACAAAGCTTTAGAGAGGACATTAAAATAAAATGTTTGGAATAAATTTTGCCATTCTGGCAAAGTGACCAAGTGACTGGTCTGAGAATTCACACGCACTACAGGGTAGTAATGCAAATGAAATTAACATACATGGTGGTGTTTTAGAGACCATTTTAAACTGGAGCTGGTTCTGGATCTGAACATCACTTTTAGTTGGATTGTTCAAATCTGGGTTTTGGTTTCATCCCATCTCTTCTACTTAAATGGTGAAGAGCTGATTGCATTTTTGAAAGAAGTATGGATAATCCAAGGCTCTTATTCTATGTTATTTATAAACCTTGGGATATGCAAATAATGGACCACCTCTACTATCTAAAATGTTCTACAGTGCTATGGCTCATGACTAATATCCAGATGTCAAATACTGCAGTTAAGCATAATGATAATATTTGATATTGCATCAAACGTTAAAGCAGTAATTCCAATAGAGCTTGAGCATCTAAGATTGGCACTTGAAAAATGACTGAAGATTTGCATTGGTCTACAATCAATTTTATGAAATAGCGATCACTGCTGTGGGGTAGCTTTACACCAGTAACTGTATAAATTGACTCCCCTATTTGGAAGGAGGGCAAAAGGAACTCTTGGTCTGCCTCAGTAGCCAACCTGCTGTCTTTGCTAGTGTATGACATCCAGGAACATTTGTATTTTATTTGATCTTACACTCAACTGAAAATGGAAAGCTGCCATAGGAAAAAATCAACAGCACAAATTGTGACTAATATGAAATAACTAATTAGACCTGGAGAAGGCACTAAGGCTTAGAGATAAGCGAAACACAAATCTTTTGGTTTGTTCTTGTTAAATGAAGGACTACTACTGTTTAAATTTCTCCTTATTAGTATGCTACATCGCCTATAATGAGATTTTTCTCCCTTCATTTTGTTTGCAAAGGTTAAAAGGGGCGACCTTTCAAGTTAGTTAATGAGTATGCCAAATACCTAAATATCAATCAAATGTTTCCTTTAATAAAACATTAGTTTTAATTTATCTTGCCTTATGCAAAGAGAAATTATCAATCCACTCAGTAGTTGGTACTGGAGGTAATTAGGACATTTCTAAGACTGTACTGTTTCACCAGTTTCACTAGAACACAGAGCTGGATATCTAATTGCAACCCTACAACAATTAGGCTGACTTATATTGTGATTTCTCTTCTCCCCCCCTCCCCCACCCGCATGTGCATGTGTGCACACGCTTCTTATTTCAAATGAAAAAATCACAAACCTGTGATTGGGTGAGAGGAAGTATAGCCTTAAGGCAGTGGTCTGACTCAGGGGACCTGGGTCAATTTCTGTCTGCCCCAAACTTCCTATGTGACTCTGAACAAGTCACTCGATCTGTCTGAGATTCAGTTCCTTGGCTGTGATGTGAGAATAACAACACCTACTTTCTCTTCACCCTTTGTCTCATTTTTTTAGATAGTAAGCTCCTCAGGGCAGATACTGTCTCTTAGTTTGTGTTCATGCAGTACCCAACACAAGAGGGTCCTAATCTTGTTTGAGGTCTTGAGGCAGTATTGTAATACAACTAATGAATAATAATTTAAGCACAGCAACTCCAATACTACACACACATTTTGCTAGGTTTCTTAAATAGCTGATGTCATAAATGCCATAAAACAATGCTAGGAAAGATGAGAGAAGAGACCCGTTCATAGAAAATATGCATAGTCTAGCCAGAGGATTCATGTGTCAGCTCCAATAAAAATAAATAATCCACTTAAAATCCCCAAGCCCATGAAGTCTTAACCTTTCACCCTGAAATAGGAAAAGCATATGGCTGTTTGTATTATAGATGGGGAGAAAAATCAGTTTTCAACCCACTGGAGGTTAGCAAGTTCTAGTATTTCAAATGGGGAAAAGATTTGGACAAGTTCATGGTCTACTGCAATCCTTTTTTCAAAGTTTATGCCACTGGCAGCTAGAACAACGGGTCAGATACCCAAATGGTATAAGTTCCAGCATGGAATCTTACATAGATTTAGTATGTGAAAGCTATCTTGGTTGCTGTATTTATTTACTTTTCAGATACAACTCAGTTAAGTTTGTGTGTGTGTTCCTGAATGGTGAACAGTTTTCTATGTTTTTTGTTGAAAGGATGGTTTAAGGGAAAAAATTCCTGGTGTTTTTTTATTTTAGTAAGGCTCTGGATGAAATGTCTAGAAATTCCCTAACTTTCATCAGTGGCTCTACTTATTTTTCAAATTACTGCTGTGAAATGTGTACAAGACTAGAAAAAAGAAAAGGAGTACTAGTGGCACCTTAGAGACTAACCAATGTATTTGAGCATGAGCTTTCGTGAGCTACAGCTCACTTCATCGGATGCTGTAGCTTACGAAAGCTTATGCTCAAATACATTGGTTAGTCTCTAAGGTGCCATTTGTACTCCTTTACTTTTTGCGAATACAGACTAACATGGCTGCTACTCTGAAACCTTACAAGATTAGAGTTACTTCAACGTTAGTGGGCAAATATGGAGGTAGATGAAGCCCCACAGTCCTGTGGAGAGTACCTTTAGCTACCTACCAGTGAACCATATATTGGGAATAAAATGACATGACTCTTAAAAGCAAAAACCAAGACAGTAGGAAAGTTAAACATGTTTTATTCTTCAGAAATAACCTATTTGTAAATTTATCAAGCTCCATCTTCAGCCACTATTCCAAAGTCTCTTCTTTCCCATTTTACGACATACTACTATACAGGGGTGGCCTTCGTAGTGGAAATCCATCTATCTACAGGATGCCTCAGGTGCTAGAACAGTCCACTGCTTCTTTGATTAAACTCAGCTAAAGCATAATGAGCTGGAATGCCTCATTATTTTCTTGGCAACGCTCATGGTAGCTTTCATCCAGGGAAGCCTTTTATCAGGGCATTGGAGCCACACACAACACATGCTCGATGAAGAAAATTACCAGCCTTAGGACAGAAGAATGTTGGTACAACCTCCAACTTTCTTTGCCTATAGGAAAATAGCCAGACTTTGGCTTCTGCACCCAGCTCCGACAGTAGACTTTGGCTTCACTATGTTTTAGATTTTTTTTCCCCCCCTCACATATAATCAAATCAATGCATTATGCCACAGATTTCCCCCCCTCACATATAATCAAATCAATGCATTATGCCACAGATTCTACACAATTTTCATCAGTGGCTCTACTTATTTTTCAAATTACTGCTGTGACATGTGTGGGGGTTGGGGTGGTAACTCTTTCTATAAAATCTTCTGCTTCACTGGGAGGAGGCAGACTCCTCGCAGCACGCAGCGTGAGTCTAGCCTAGTCTGTTTTAATCTGATACATTTATGATCATTACTACTCATTGGCCACAAGTGCACCTTTGTGTATCAATTTTGCATAACTGCTTTCAGATGTCACCAACTGTTAGTGCCCCTGGGGAGGTGGGGGGGGGGAGAATACGGGAGGGAGGTATCCATTTGCAGCGTCTGCTCCTTTCAGTGCTAGCTTTACTGTTTTTTGCTCAGATTTCCGCAATATGGTTATAGTAGCAAAACAACTTTCGATGTGACATTATCCCCTGGCAATCCATAGCTGAGGCTTTCTCCAAACATGGAACAGAAGGAGAACTGTCATGTTAACATTTCAGCTGACTTCATCCTCCTCCTTTTTTTCAGTGTTGTGCTTGAAATCTGCCTTCTCTTTCTGTTCTGTCAGGATGTGAACACATGCCTTTCTGTCAGCTGATTCTGCTGCATATATTTCTTCTTTGTAATAAGTTAAACCCTCTGCTTTTCACAGGGAGGGTTGAATTCACAGCGTATAATATGTAGGACAATGGGTGAATCAGTATGATTACCGTGTGCATCAAAATAAAACCCTTTCCTCAGCTCTGAGTGCGGATTCCGATTTCAAACCGTGTAACTCAGAAATAACTCTGTTTAAATCAATGGCCTTATTCCCCTGTGAAGTAGGTCAGTACTAGTGATGTTCCAACAGCCAAATTTCAACACTTGGTTTCCAGTCAAGGACAGTAGGAAGTAACTGAGTTTGACATGTGACTATGTTTATTCCAAAGAACGCTTCATTTGCCCATGAATACAGAAAGGAGATTCTTCTTGTAGGCAAATTTCTACTTTTCATAATGTAGCAGGTTGAGTTATCCAGGACACCATTTCACTTGCCTTTTATTCAGAAAGTTTTTTTTTAATGGCCGAATCCTCTAATGTTGCACATAGCCAAGTGAGTGGCCTTGGTCAGAGGTGTTCTGGAGGAGCATTCAGGGAGTGGAATCCTTCTTAAGCCTCACAGTTATCCAGTGATGCTATTCAATAAGCTGTAACAACATGTATACCCACTGTGCCCCCTTATGCAGGGGTTATGGCCTATGTATCCATGTAGTGCCGGATCTAATCTCCATGTCCTTGCTTTCAGCTTCCCCTGAACGGTGATATGGATTGACCCCACAGAGGGCAATCTTTTGCTACCCATAGAGACCTCACTTTCTGTGCTCTTTCTCCCGCTCTAAAGCAGAACCATACCAGTCTCGGAAACAAATTTCTAAAAGTGTTTAGGTGCCTAACTCCCATTGAAATCAGTGGTAGGTGCCTAAATACCTTTAAAAATCCATCCACCAGTGCATACGGGGTTCTCTGTGCACATGGAAGGGGTTGGGGAGAGAGAAGGTAGATATCAGTAGCTATCCAGAGACTTTCAGTTCATATCCCATTGATATCTAAGCCGAGGAGGAAGTCCTAAATAATCACAAGGCTGCTCTGTCTCTGAGCAGTAAACAAATTCTCAGGCGTAGTCATATCTGCCATTTACAGACAGCAAAATAGAGGAGCTCACAAAATAGCAATGAACGGACACAATTCTTGTATCAGTAATTTATACAACTTCTTACAATGTGGATCAGAAGACATCTGATGAAATGTGCAGAGAGTTTATGGCTTCCTAGGCCAAGTAACTGAGGTAGACGTTAAAAAGGGAGATAGGTAGAAGTTTTAAGCCATCACCAGAAATAATTCCTGTTACAAAATCAAATTATTTAACAGTGAGTGCTCTATCCCATTCATTCTTAGCAGTTATGTAATGCATCTCCACCAATTAGCTAGCATCTATCATTACGAAATCTCTCAAATGAGGAGGAACAAAAGGAATATTGTCATGACTTTCTGCCCAGAGGAGATGCCTGGGAATCCCTGTGCCCTCACTGTTTGACCAGGGCTTCACAGTGTAAGAAGAGCAAGGAGCAATCACTTTGTAGCACATTCCTCTAAGGATCAGTCACAAGTCTGGGTCAAATGATCAGCTAGTGTAAACTGGCATCATTCCATTGGTGTCAATGGAGCTACACTAATTCAATGAAGCAATTCCAATTTACTGAGAATCTGGCCCAGTCACTCATGCTCTATGCCTGCACCACCTCCAAACTTTGAAGAATGGGTGATATGCTTGGGCTAGCTAGCTACATGCTAGGTGGCGGGGATGGGGAGAAGCCAGGTAGCACTGTGTCAAGGCAGCTCACCCAGTAGTAAAGGTAGAGTAGTCCTTCTGGCATTTGGACTCCCTTGAAGGTAGCATTAATCAGCAACTCTGCATGGTGAGCCAACTGAGCTCTCTGGACCCTCTGTCGGCAAGTTTTACTGCAGAAAGATGCAAAAAGCTATTTAACATGCAAAAATAAAACATTTTACAGCTGCGTCCCCTTGCCACTACATGCATATGTTACTTTATTTTTAGGACCCTGTCATTTTTGCTAAAATTAGAGAGTGGTGGCTAATCTGGTTCCTAGCACTACTGTTAGCTGCTGATCACCTGGAAAGGAAGAGGTCTGGAGCCAGGCAATGAACCTAATTTTCCCACAGAGTGATACCATTAAGGGATGGGTAAATATCAGGAAGTTTAGTGATAACTTTGAATTTGTGTTTGCAGGAGGCCAATAATGTTATAAATTATTTACAGAATGTGACTGTAAAACGATGGTTGTAATAACCAAATTAGTAGACAATCTGTGGTATGCAAATAATTAAAAATGCCTATCATAGCTTATCACAGCTGAGGTTTGCTCAGTTTATTATCTCTTTCCTTTTGATCAAAGACGCACTTGAATGTGGACTATTTTAAGCAATATAGATTTATTATGTAAGAAGGACCCAATATCCCTCAGCTGCACCTGCTTAACGTCCTGCAATTGCGGATACACACCATCAGTCATACAATAAAATTTACCTGATATTTTGTTCCTTTATTGTTCTTAGCCATGAAACTTAGCAGAGCCAGATGAAAAGTGCAAAAGCAGTGCTGGCAAATATTTTGCATTCCAAATAGGTGTCATCTTAACTATGCTTATGCTCTTTTTTGTTTACATTTGCAAACATTCCTCCTGATGGGTTTTTGTTCACAGGAGTATTGGAGTTGTGTTTGAATGATTACACTCATGTGCGAACAAGTCTTCTCACTATTTGTTGTTCATGCGTAGTTGTTAAGGTTTACCATAAAAACAGGTAGCAGAAACAATGTTATGTGACTTAGATGACCAATCACACACCTCAAATAGTCAGAAATGGTTTGAAATTTTGTTAACACGAGCTTCTCAGCAAGCCCTTATGACTACATTCAGAGAAATCAAGATTAGTTCATGACAAAAAATGGTGGGTAGAGTGTGTATGTGTGGCAGGGTCAGGAGGATCAGAGAGAAATAAATAAATAATAGAGGATATTGCAACACATACTCTCACCAGCTCTAAAAATCAGGTTTTGTTTCAAAGTCCATTCTTGATAGTTTTGCTGCAGAAAAGTTGCTGATTGACTGACTGGTCCATGGTGTTCAGTTCATAAGGTCTCCCAGAGTTGGTGGGACCCATCAGTAGCAGTAATCCAGATATCTAAAATACAGGAGCAAGATGCAGGATTCCAACCACTTCTGTGTTTATGGACACCAACCCAAATCAAACCTGTGCTGACACATAACCATAGTATTAGTAGCATACATGTTAGAAGAAAATGTAGGGCCCCATTTTCAGAATTACATGTGCAAAAACACCTGTGGAATGATGTGCCAAATTTGCATATGCATTTGCCACAATTGCATGAGCAAATTGTGTGATGGAATCTATATATATTTGTGTGCACAATTTTCCAGTTTGTATGTACAATTTTGTGGTAATAGTGCTTTTATACTAAGCATACAGTTATGTGTACACATACAATTCTGAAAATCTATCCCACATTGTATGTGCATGAGCAGGGGACAAGAGAGGAAAGGGAGGATGGATCGAATCGTGCCTGGATTCTGTTTGGCTTTTACTATTAACCTGAAAAGAAAAGGAGTACTTGTGGCACCTTAGAGACTAACCAATTTATTTGAGCATAAGCTACACTTTCCACAGTATGCATCCGATGAAGTGAGCTGTAGCTCACGAAAGCTTATGCTCAAATAAATTAGTTAGTCTCTAAGGTGCCACAAGTACTCCTTTTCTTTTTGCAAATACAGACTAACACGGCTGTTACTCTGAAACCTACTATTAACCTGGTAGATTTTCTTTAAAAATGCCTCTAGTAGTCTCTGGAAAACATGTTGCTGCTCCTTGCTGCAGACATTCTCATTACCCTTTATACAAACTGGTTTTGTTCAGACTTGATTTTTATTTCACATTTAGAAAGCATGCCTTGTCAATTTCATTTTTCTGCAATGGTTTGATTAGGTTAATTCCATCAAGTTTCCCCTTCCAAGCTCAATTTTTCTCCAGCTTTTTGGCATGGTTTAAATCTTTGACATTTTGGCACTGTCTCTTCCCTTCCTGCAGAGGAATTGTACTATGACCATCGCTGCGTGTTAGTATAGGAAGAGAGTTTAACAAGAGCACTGGCACTAATAGAACTACCACCAACTCTGATTTATAGAAAACGTATCAGCAGTACACAGCATGGTCAGAATGATTAAAACCGGGATTTTTTTTTTTTTTTAAATCTATAGCATCGCAGGTGCTTTCAGGTTTAAAAGGTTTCTCACAGTGAATGTTATTTGAGAGTACTTAGGAAACTGTACCCTATCATTTGCATTAGGTTCTCTTATCCATACAATGTAGCAGGCAATTAGCATTATTCTCTGTAGCTATGGCATTTTTAAAAAACAAAATAACTCCCTAACTACACAACCCAGCCCATATGCTACAGTGTTGTTCCATTTAGCAGACAGGACAAGGACTGTCCTAATTTTTTTAAGCTCCCGGGCCTGTTATATATTGATCTACATATGGCCACTACGTAGTGTAGCAACTTCACTGTATTATTCCTCTCAAATTAGCATCAGTGTGTATAGTTTTTCCAACATCTCTCCTTCATGCTTTTTGAAACTGCCTTTGTGTTTGCTTTCTTTGCTTTGCTCTCATCCAAGCAACCGAGCAACATTTAGCAGGTCACAACTGCCCCTGGGTTTCAAGTAGCATCCCCATAGATTCCCTTTAAATCTTTTCTCGCCTCCGCCCCCATGGGTTTGATGCTATGAAGCAAGCAGTTGCTATTCCTCTTTTTGCAGCCGCCTTATCTATCGAAACACTATAGAGACAACAAGCCCTCAGATACTCTTTATAATCCTTAAAATACTAGAGGGAGAGAGCGAGACTAGATAACAGCTTGAAAAATAAAACAATTAGAAAGGAACAGAAACTATGCAGGTGAACAAGTGGCTGTTGTGACAGCCAAGACATTAAATACATGTAATAGGCAGACAGAAACAAACCATAAGCACTTATTCAACACCTTCTTTTAAACTGCTTAAAATCTGGAAAGATTAGAGTAACTTTTTCCCCTTTCTTTTTCTCCTTTGCAAACAAAGATTGGTTCTGGGTGCAAAATTCAAATCCAGATTTCAAACACCAAAATACAAGGTGGCATTTGGATCTGGGATTTGTGATTCAGTTTTTTCTATTAAACAGATTAGCAGCTCTCCTGACCTTCATTTTTATATTTGTAAAAAGATGGGTGGTAGTTGTTTATATTTGCACTGTGATAGCACCTAAAGGGGCTCTCAATCCCATTGTAATGGTATGTTCTCTTGAAGAACATATACCAGGAATTGTCCACCCTTGAATGGTCTGAGGATATCAAAGGAGAGGACACTTTTTTAAAGGAGATATATAGAGGTCACTTCACCCATCACTGAAATGCAGCCTCTTTTGTGCTGAAAGGTGGAAATTTGAAATGGAACAAGCAATGTTATACAATTCTTCAGGATAGAAAGTGAGAACACTATTCATTCACTATTCAATGTTATGTAGAAAGAATGTAACTGCCCTCTTAGAATTTTTCCAGAACACTGTTGATAATATTCCTATCTTTGCAAAAAGTGCCCTGGGATTTTTTTAATGATTGAAAGATCAGGGCCTCAGTATTATGTCTCATTGGAAGACAGCTTTTCCGACAGCACCGTGCCGCCTAATACCATATTGGGCCATTAGTGTAATACCACTGGTATCTCAGTTGCTTCCAGTTTCTTAAAACAATTATTGTTCATTCTTTTCACAGAAAGTGAAACATTTGGTCCACAGGGACTATTACTCTCTAACCATGGAGAAGCAAGTTACCCTAGAGATAACCCTAACCACTCTTTTTTTCATTCTTCTAGTAGAAACTTTGTTTTCTTGAGATAAGCAGCCCTCACCCCCCAGGCACATAGAGTAACTTTCTCTCCTACATTTTATTAAAAAAAAAAAGTTTACGCATATTCAAAAAGAAATATAAATACAGTGTGAATTCTAATTATACCCGTCATACTACAATGTGGTGAATGTACCACTCCCTTTCATTGATCTTGTTGTCAGATATGTTCTAGTGAGGTACAGTACGTGGAGTACCCTACAAAACAGCTTATGCCACTTATAGTGCAAAAATCGCAAGCATTTGATTAATATTGTTATGGCTGGGGTTTGGTCAATCACATCACCTCCTTGAAACTGTTGGGCACGAAAGCCACCTTCCATTCAGTCTAAATGAGCGGATGAGTTTTGTTTAGTGACACTGAAACAGCAGAAAACCACAACATGAAGACTAGACCACAGGCAAGTTGGGCAGTAGCTGGGCCATGCACTGCAAGGGGTTTTCCAAGGCAGGGCTGGCTCTACCGTTTTTGCTGCCCTGAACAAAGAAAGCACTGCTGCCGAATTGCCACCACGGCCGGAGGGACTGCCGCCCCTTTCGAACTGCCGCCCCCCAAGCACGTGCTTGGAACGCTGGGGCCTGGAGCCGGCCCTGTTCCAAGGGCCTGATGATAAAGGTGTGTGGGGGGGGAATTGAATTGATTGCACTTGTGTGCCTGGGAGAGAAACAGCAGCAGCACCACCAGAGACACTAACGGAAATGCAGCCAAAGGCCAAGGAGAGAGCCAGAATAAGCAATGGAAGCATGGCCCTTAGAAAAATCCGTGAGAGCGCATTTTGGATAAAGTGCTGGCTGAAAGAGGCTTGAAACTGTGAGCAAAGAAACTATCACCTGCTATTTGATCCCACTGCGCTCAGGCAAACAGGATTATGTACATTCTCTGTAAATAAACAGGATTACAATGAAGAAACATATGACTCCATCGACAGTTTCTCCTCCTAATGGAAACACCATGCAAGACCCCAAATATAGACTAACCACTCAGGGAGAAAAGGCGTAACAATATAAACAAAAGGGTTGAAAGCTCATTGGAGGCACCAGACAAACAGAGCAACCTGATGGCAAGAGGCAGAATAAATACAACAGTAAACATATGAATGCTAAAAGGAGTATTAGATAAACACAGAAATATCCTAACTCTAAAAGCCTTATATCAACCAGCTCTACACAGGTCTGCATGGAGTAGCTCTCCTGCTTGCTATGCTTATCGTATATGTTTGAGCCTAGAAAACAAAAACAATTCTGTTTAAAGGATCCCTCCCATTCCAGTGAGCCCCTATCATGGGAGGAGGACTAGATGTCAGCAGTCCAACCTTCAGGGCAGGGGTGTACCTGACTTTCTCTTATCTCCATAAGACAGGGAACAAATCTAAGCTATAAAGTGCAACAAAAAAGGCCGCCAGCCCAAAATAAGGGGTTCTGCTGTCCTAAAGTGGCAAGACTTGAAAGAGAAAATCCCCAGGGCCCAGCAGGCAGGGCAGTCACCATGAGAGCTGGGTGAAATGTCTTGACCAAAACTTATTTTGGTGAAAAATGCAAATTCTGTCTTAGAATGCTATGATCCCATGGTCCTGTTCTAACCCACGCTAGATTGCATGCATTAGTCTAAGCATTTCATGTTAAGTCTCTAGAATTTTTTGGAGTGCATCCTATTAGCAAAAGGATAGCATGTATTCCCACAGATGGGTGGTGACTCAGAGGAGCATGACTCATAAAGGGCTCAGCTTTTTCCCCGCGGATGTAGTGCTAATAGTTCTAATCTATGAACATAGCCATTTCCTGTGAGCAACAGGGTGCAGTAATCAAATTTTGTTCTTGAGAAAGTAAAAAGCAAAAACACCACTATTGTAAATTATTCAATATTTTTAGATGAAGAGAAAAAATACTTAAAAATCTCTGGCCCCTAGTTTTGCCTTCCATGTCAAAACTAAAGATGTTTATCTTCATGAAAGAATTTTTTGAAAAGGGGAGCACAACTAAAAAGAAATAAAAAGAAAATGTCTTCTGTCCAACATTCACACTTGTCCCGTGTCATTCATTGGGCACAATTAGGTTCCAGATCCAATATAAACTAATCATTCTAAATTTTGAACCACGTGTCTATATTTTAAAGTATGATTTGTTGTTGTTTTTTAAAGTTCTCTATAAAATGACTTTTGTTGCTCCATAATCCTTCTCACTAAAGCTGTTATCCTGTTTGCTCAGTGCTTTCAGTTCTATATATCTTCACCAGCAAGAAAAATTCTAGGATTTGTGCTTAGCTGCTAGTTTTGGTGATGGTCAATGAAGCAAAGAAGAACATGGCTTGATTTCCCCCTGACAGGGTATGACATAATGGGATTTTCCCTTATGATGTATGTGAGCCTATGTGAGTCTTACTGTTCGCATGAATGCGGTTTGTGCCTCAGTTTCCCTGCGTATTGCACCAATGTCTAGGTGGTGGGAATAAGGGTGCATGACTTTTGCAGGGGCTTCTCCAGCTGCCCGCATGGATGCGATGGCTACCCTTTCATTTTACTGCTCCCCAGTCACTTACTGCAGGATGCTCTGTCCACGGGGTGCATTTTATCCCACTGCTAACACCAGTTGTCATGGAGTCACTGGGACGATGCTCTGGAACTAGTCCATATGGAGCCAGTCAGAACTCTGGGGGAGCATGCCTCCTCTCTCTGAACATACTATCTCCAGGGCAAAAAATGTACACAGCTTTGACCTTCCTGGGTCTGACCTCAGAGCACTCAAAATCCCCTTCCACACCAGGCACTTCCCACAGCAAGTCTACCCGGGCAGGGCTCCTGGAGAAGCCAGAGGGCCCTGCACCCCAACTCTGCACTCAGACGTGACTCTCAGTCAGCCGGTAAAACAGAAGGTTTATTAGTTGACAGGAACACAGCGTAGAACAGAACTTTTTAGCACAGAAATCAGTGACTTTCAGCCAAGTCCATCTTGTGGGGAGGGGAGGGGGTCTGGTCCTCCCCCTGTGCCCCAAACCCCCTGAGACTGACTCCCTTCCAGCTGTCTGGCCCCTGCTCATTGATCCTCTTCAGGCCTTTGTCTCACTTCCCAGGCCAAGAGACACCTGGTCACATCCCCCTCCTGCGTCTCAGGTTATGAAGGGGCGGCCATAGCATCCATGCAGGCAGCTGGAGCAGCCCCTGTGAAAGTCTCACAACCTTATTCCCACCACCTAGACATTGGTGCAATACACAGGGAAACTGAGGCACACACAGCATTCATTCAAAACAGTAAGACTCACATAGGTTCACATACAACATAACAAGGGAAAATCCCCACTACGTCACACAGGGCACAATGGTTCTCTGATATTAACCTCAACTAGTGGGCAATGATAGTGCATGTGCTATAATCCCTTACATGGATGAAGCAATGTGGTAACAGGAAGCGCAGCAATGAAAATATATGAAGAAGTGTAAGGAACTATTGCCATCCTACCCAATCTTAATTGATTTCCCATGGGGACCTACAATTTTTCCCATCCCTCTGTTCCCTAAGAAAAGCTGCACTTGAGTGTCTCACTGTAAAATCTTCTATGCAGCGATTTGTCTTTGTATATGTTTTTCCAGTACAAGCATTGATGACAGAAGTTTTTTTTTTTTGTTTTGGTTTTTAAACTGTTCTTAAGGGAACCAAGAGTTTCTGTCTGGGGGAATCGGAAAACCATTGAGTTATTTTCCCTGTCTCATTAACGTAATGAATGACCTGGAATTAATATTTGTCACAGTCCCTGTGCCTCTGATCACACCATTGCTGCCTTGAGGGAGCCCAACCTAGGTCTCAGGCCTTTCACTGTCATCTTTCTTGCACACAGTCCCACGACTTGCTCCCTCTAATCCTGGCCTCAGAATGCAGAATCCTGCAATCCACTGTAATCACCTCAGCAGATCTGACTCTAGTTTAGCACCTGCAGTCTGGTTCTCTCAAGGACAATAACCATGTTAAACCAGTGACCAGACAGCTCTCATAAAGCAAAGGACTATTTATTCAGAGCAAAAGCATTACACAGAGGACAGAAAAACAATAAACAGCCAATTTGCAGCTCTGTCTTATCTGGTAGTAACCAGTCTTCCATATGAAGATCCTGACAGGATTAAAATATTCTAAGATCTTTCCACAGGGCCTTCCTCTCATGGTCATAATTTCATGAGAGTTGTTGGATTGAGTGAGACTGACCCTTCTCCCAGATCAGGATTGTCTCTTTGTACAGTTTGGAGTTCTTTGTTTGCCAGACCTCTCGAACCAGGCCAACTCAGTCTATGCTATTTTCCCCCAAGGAGTTTAACTTCCACAGATGTTTTACCTGCATTATGGATTTGCATTAATTACCCCCAGGTGATTTTAATTTCTACAGAAAACATCTTTTAGCTCACCCACTGAGCATGGAATATAATCACTAGCCAGCCCATAAAGATACATATAACATTTATAAAGTTGATACAATAGTCTTGGAATATTCCATGTGGCCATAGCATCTGTTGCATCTCAACATAATAGTCTTTGAATATTCCGTGCTTCCAGAGCTTTGGATCTGTTACAATATTCATGTTGAATTAGCATCTCAGGGACCTTAGTACCACAATAAAACGTACAAGAAAAGGTCACTTTTTGTTTTTCTTTCATGTAGAAGCTGCAAACCACAAGGACAATTGTGCATTCATTCTCTCTCATTTCATACCTTCCAAAAAGCACAATTGGCATTATTCATTTGCATACTATTTTGCCTACATTCAGGGACATTAATTATCATCAAATACTGCAATTAGGTGATGGAGCAATGAGCTATGATGTGGAACTCTAGTACAGTTAAGACATAATAATGAAACCTGCTAAAATGAAAGCCATTTATAAAGTGATCAAAAACACTGGTTAGGCTATGCAAATGACTTACTAGCTACCAGAAGATAGTTAGCTACTCACCATATGGGGACTAATGGAGCGCAGAGAGTATAATTTTGGAATGTGTTCATATAATCCATTTTCTTGAATGGGGAATATACACCATACTGCCTGTTGGGGATGTTTGTGCAGTGGAATGATGCTGTGGCCTTTGTTTTCATATGTTTGATGTCTATTTATTTTATTTATTTATTTAGTATATTTCCCCCCTCCAGAATTAGCAATATCACACTCGGAAGCAAAGCTTTCTTCTGCAATAAACATTGCTGTTTTATTTAAGTGACCTTGAGTATTATCGGGAAGCTACACCAATCAACAAAGGTGTGTGCTTATGAGATTCACATAAGGTAGGCTGATGAAGTATCCCTATTCCTCCACACACCCTCCCCCGTGCAAATAAGAAATGCACATAGATTAATCACAATCAAGTGCTGTTTGTAGGGACTGAACATAAATCTGAATAGCTTTGCATATATTGTTTAAGCACTAATGGATAACAAAGAACACATTTTATAGCAATTAATGACTGTCTGGGTATGGGTCCTCAGCCCAGCTGGTTATTAGTTATCTGACAATGTCATATACAGAGGTCATTATCTCTATTATAAACCTTACAGAACACCTTGTATACTGAATGGTGCTGCAGATAAGCTTTTGTTCACTGTCTCCATCTTTTCCTACCCTTAATGACCATCCTGTTAACCAATCAGTATAGCAATGGAAGGGACAAGACACCTTATTCTATTCAGGGTATTGTGCTGTGCCCCTTACCCTGGAATATAAGCAACTTCCCTCTTGTGTAGTAAGAGATGTGACTAGCACTTGTCATTATGATTCTTTCCTCCTTTCTCTCATCCTCTACCTAGAGAAGAATTTACATGTGGATTTAAACAATCATTTTGTTTGTGTGCTGTGCTCTGTTTCTAGTGGTGAAGGCAAGGTCTAAGAAGCGCACCATGCAGTGGAAGGTGGGGAGACTTATGGTGGTTCTTGTAGCTTGCAGAAGTGAAGCCTGGTGTTCTTTTCAGCTGTTTTACCTTTTTTATTGGTGATTGGGGCTGACCTTGTGAGGATTGTTTCATGGGAGGAATACTCCCATGTGGTTGAGGGCCAAAACTATCCAGCTTCGCATTCTACGATTGCCAGCTCTTGGCCTTGGCTCCCAGTAGGCCCTTCCTCAATTGCCAAGTTCTCCAAACAGCCATTTTCCTTCTCATTCCCTATGACTTCCATCCAGTCATGAGGAATTGTGGCTATATCTTTGAGTCAGGAATCTACAAGATATGGATGAAAGAGCAGACCGTGGAACAGAGACCTATTGCACATGTAAATATTCACAGACCCACCTGCTTGCGCACACACCCAGAGGAATACTCTGCTGTTGCCCAACATGGAGAATTAGACTGTAAGTTCTCCATGGTAAAGTCCAACTTATTCTCTGTTTGTACAGCACCTAGCACAATGGGGCCCTGACGCTGATTGTGGCCTCTAGGTGCTACTGTAATATAAATCGGCTTAATTGTCATTTGGAGTAAGTTGGGATTTCTGAATCAGGCAACAAGTCACAGATACTGTATGTCTGGCCATCTGATGAAAGTTGTAGAGAAGGAATGAGGTTGCATAGGATGGAGCTAAGATAACTTGCAATCGGGAAGAGCATGAGGTATCCTTAAAAATGTTTTTGGTAAAGAAAAAGCCTGAGGTTACGTTTCAAAGAGAGATTGGGGGTTTACATGGATAGTGAGATATTCCAGAGATGTTATAATTAACAATAACAAACATTTTGGAAGGGATATTGAATCTCAGACTTCAAGGCTTAAGCCATTCTCTAACTAGAGATCAGGATGGGATTGTAAGGAAGTAGCTTACCTCACATCTGCCTCCCATGGAGTCGTACACTTTCCTGTAAAGCATCTGGTGCTGGCCACTCTTGGAGACAGGATATTGGGCATGATGAACCTCAGGGTGGATCCGGTCAGGTAATTCCTGTTCCTGGGTTGAGTCTTCTTTTTTCAGAAGCCAATTCAGCCAAAAAGACATTTCCTCCTTCATACCTGGGTGAATCCACTTGTAAAGCTAAGTGAAGAGCTGGAACTAATCATTGCTTCTGAGTTGAGTTGGTTAAAGAAAATACTAATATGAAATAAGTGACTTCCTGCAGATTGCCGTGGATATCTGAGAAGCTTCCTCAATAAGTACCTGTTCTGAGACAAGCATATGGAAATCCAGACAAGATATTAGCAGCTTGTCCTCTCCCCGACAGAGAGACTCACTTGGGGACAATGTTTAGGACAACATAATTTCTGCTTTACAGTAGGGAGAGGACATAAGTTCTGCAGGTGCACTAAGCTGGCATAGTCAAATGCCGTACTTGCCATCAATTCCAGCTCATAAACTCCTGGCAATACAGAAAATAATAGTGTAGACAAACAGCAATGAAAGAAAATGACTCTGAGTGTTCAAGAAAATAAATGTTGCAATGACCATAATCACAACCACCAGGGAAAAAAAATAAAGCACTAACATCAAGAAGTACAGTAGTGTGAAAAGACATTTCCTTAATAACATCAGTAATTCTGGGCATATAGAGAGGTAGCTAAATATCTGGAAAAATGCCAGTTTCACGTCATTTAAGTGAATCACGTTTAGCAGATCAATGAGTATAAGTCTGTTAATTTAGTTGTATGCAAAATGCCTAGCATGCTTTTGGTTGCTATTT
The DNA here is from genome assembly GCF_015237465.2 of Chelonia mydas. NCBI lineage: Eukaryota > Metazoa > Chordata > Testudines > Cheloniidae > Chelonia > Chelonia mydas. The sequence goes on along the minus strand of NC_057854.1, from coordinate 17,406,260 downwards.
AAATAATAATTATTTGGAAGCTCCAGTTTTAGTCTGGGGCACATTCATGAGCTGCTGATCATCATTACATTAGATCATCATTACATTAGAGTTGCTGGTAAGCAGGCCAGCAGATTAGTGATCAGTCCTGTTCCTGCTGAAGTCAGGGGGAGGTTTGCCATTAGCTTTAATGCAAACAGGATCAGGCCATTAATATATATCCCTCCGGGAGTGTGGAGCAGTCGGCACAGGTTCAAAATGTCGTCTCAGAAAGTGTGGTGAGATTTATGGGCTTTCCCAGCCCATTTTTTTGCTGTAATGTCTTGTTGATGCCATGTAATGCTTTTGTTTGTATCCTGTAGGCAGTAGCTCTGCACCTTAGAAATGATTCAATCAGAGGGACTTGGGAGGTGAATACACTTTACTTAGGCCAGGTCTGCACTTGCCCTTATGTCAGCAAAACTTTTGTCGCTCAGGGAGGGAAAAACACCCTCTGAGTGACATAAGATTTGCCAGCATAAGTGCTCATGTGCACAGTGCTATTTCTGTGGGAGACACTCTACTGCCAACGTAGGTCCCGCCGCCATTGAGCTGGTTTTATTATATCGTCAGGAGAGCTCCCTCTCATCGGCATAAAGTGGCTACATGAGCACTCTTACAGCAGCATAGCTGTATCGGTACAATTGTGCCACTGTACACTTGTAAGTTTGGACAAGTTTAGCTTCCAAAAGAACTGCACCATAACTAACAGCAAGCATTTCTGCAAAATCTAATTGCTGTGCTTATTCAGTTCAACACAACTTCTTAGTCCATCTGTAATAGCACCAGCTGGTAATTCCCAGGAATATGGTGTTTGTGATGCTGGCAGACCAGGTGCCAGCACTTGCTAAGGCTTTCTGCCTCAGCTGAGCACTGACAAATTCATTGCTGGAAACCAGTTTGTTTCAACTATGTGTTAGTATGGTTAAGATGAGTATTGGACTTATAACAGTGTGTTTAAAGTTTATGAAATGCTTGTAAATTGCTGCATGTATTCATCTCACTTATAATATCTTTATCACATGCTATAAGGTAATATTTAAGTTTTGCTTTGTAACTGTAAAAATGTTTGCTCAGAAACTGTTACTCCAGTCAGGAGCGATTATCGCCTGCCCATCAAAAAGGCCTATCAAAACTAAATGGGCCATTGTGAGACATCACAATACAAAGACTTTGTTAATTTCCCCTTCACACCCATGAAGAGGCTATGTGCAGAAGGGCTTGTCCCTTCATCTTGAATTCTGGAAGGAGGAAATAAAAATGGCTGGCAAGAAATATTGATATTCATAGCTGGAGTTATGAAACAAAAGGAGAGACCCCCAGGGTTAATCTAAGTTAGCTCTAAAAGACTTTCAGACCTGACAAATTAGTAGAATTTTATCACCTTTTGAAACCATGTATTGTGTATATGTGTTTGCCTGCTTTAACCTTGTAATAACTCTCTCATTTCTTTTCTTAGTTAATAAATCCTTAGATTTATAGGATTGGCTACAAGCATTGTCTTTGGTATGAGATCTAAGATACAAATTGACCTGGGGTAAGTGACTGGTCTCTTGGGACTGGGAATGACCTGAATATTTTGTGATCTTTGGTGTATAGAAACCATCTATCACTAAGTCCAGTTTGCCTGGATGGCAAGATAGACTAGAATGCCCAAGGGGACTGTTTGTGACTCCATGATAGGAGTTAATGCTTGTTACTGGGTTGGTGAAATCTAATGATAACATACAGCCAGTTTGGGGATCTCTGCCCTGCTTCTTGGCTGTCTGCCTTGAAGTTGGCACTCGTAGTCATGAGCCATGACAGACAGCATGAAAATGTTTTCAGTCAATGTCCATTATTGGGTGATAGAGGGACATAAGGACCTAATCCTAAAAGTTGGTGAATGGTCTCAGCGCCCTCAGAGTCTATTCTTCCTTGATATCTTCCAATGGTGCTAGTGCGAGTTATGTGCAGATATCAAGAGAAAAGGAAAACAGTAAAATAAGATTTTTTTTTTTAACTTAAGGAAAAAATGACTAAACTGTTCTGCTGTCCTACTTTTCACTTATAATATTGCAGCTGACAGGTGATCCTGAGGTAAATTAAATTCATTTAAAGAGAATTCTTTTGCCCTCTGTTAATTAACCTTCCTGTTAGAGGTGATTTCCCCCTGAACATTCAGCATTGCAATTGTTCCAGGATTTGGATTGCAATCCCTCACACTTCTCTTTACTTCTCTGGTAAGAAAAAAGGTACAATTTGCCATTTACGCCAAATAGGGAAGCTCCCCACAGCTGAGAAAACTTCAAGGCTCTTCTATAGAGGATGCAAGGGTTAGCTATTTAGTGGAAGGATCATGCTGCGTAGAGAACATTCTTGCACATTCACTGTCTGATTCTTGTATCATGTGTGTGATTTTTTGCATATTTGCATTGAGTCATTTAGTATGACGTGAACCATTAAGAACCCACTGGAAGTTGGATTTTGGTTTTACACGTCAACTCTCCCCTTCCACATCCCCCCCTAAAAGAGAAAAAAACAAACCAAGTCCTACATTTACTTCATGGTGAGGATTCAAATACAACTTAGAAACCCATTTCATTTTCATCCTATTGGATTTCCTTTTAAAAATTGGTTTCCAAGGTGTACAGTGCAGTTTCAGCCCAATCAATATTTGGGGTGGGGAAGGATAAAATCCCGATTTGATTCAACTGGGGAAAAAATCTGAATGGATGATCATGCCGATCATTTTTATTTAGTTTGCAGTTCAATAGTATTTAACTTATTTCCTTAGAAATCTGACTCTTGTTTTCCCCCTGGTTTCACAATGCAAATTTGCATCCAATATGCATTCTCTGAGATCTCAGCAGTGATGAAGCTGACATCGCTTCTTTGAATTAAACACCATATGCTTAGTTTTATGTTTGTTCTGCTGTCCCCAAAACACTTCCAGATAATCTCACTGGCTGGGTACCCGACAAAGTGTTGGAAAGGTGTTTAATACACAAACAAAATGCTGACATTCTTAGGAGGAAGAAAAGGTGATACCTATTTCTTACAAGTAAAATGTTTAACATTTTATTTTGAAAAGCCCATTGACAAATGACAGAAATTGTTAACATACCTCTCCTCATAGGGATAAGAAAGCAGTCTAGTGAGGAGGATAGTAAATATTTGCTTTAAGTAGTTTTTTTATTTGTTTAGACATTGCTATAAATTACTAATGGCCAGATTTTCAAAAGGTATTTGGGGGCCTAAAGATGAAGATAGATGCTTAGTGGAATTTTCAAAAGGGCCTATTTGAGTTAGGTACTTAACTGCCATTCAATTAAAGACAGTGGGAGTTTGGCGCCTAACCTGCTTGGTACCTAAGAGAAGTGCTTTTACATATAGACATAATAAATGAATGGTTATTTGTTTGCTTTTTAGAATGCACAAATAACAATTAAAAACCAAAAAAGAATGTCACGTGAAAGCCAAAATATGGGGGAGGATGTTTATTTTAAAACATATTTCTATGGCTGGCATTTTTCTGAACACTTTCTGCTGTTCTTAAAGATATTTGGTTTTGGAATCTGGGTTGTTTTTTTTATGGTTAGATTCCTTTTCTGAATTTCCTCTCTGCAAGTGTAGGCTGGATATATGATTAGAAGCAACATCCTCCTGAGATTTTGGTCACCAATTGCTTTTGACTACGCAGAAATGATCATGAGAACAGTCTCTTTCTTGTGGTATTTTGGTACTTCTACTTCTAGATCCAGGAAATGAATAGAACGGCGAATATGACATAAACCCTCATCCCACTCCTCATAACATCTGTTTTATCAGCTCTTGCCATCTGTCCCTTTGGCAGGTTGCAGTGGTGCCAGTCGCACTTCACATTTAGAATGGCGAAGAGTTCATATTGGAGCAAATTACTCTGTTGCTTCCCTTGTCTGCAGCAGAAATTTTTATTTATGTATGTTTCTGCAGTTGCTGAATTGTATCAGTTTCCTGCTTACTGATTCAAAATGCCATCTCTATGTTAAAGTTGTAATATTAACTGTGGACCAAATCCTGCAGTGCTGACATTTGACTCCCGTTTTCGGGAAAGGTTGATTTGTTTGAATGACAGGATGATTTGGCTTCTACATATGAAACACTTACTAAAGGACACCTCCAATGGGTAACCCCCTGTTTAAGTGACTGCCTTAAAGCACCCTTAAGGTTCCCAGTACAGTTCTGCTTGATCTTTAGTTAAAAGGGTTGGGGTTGGGTTCATGTTTTTTTTTGTTTTGCTGATCCATTTAAAGAGGTTCCACTACATACACATATAACTATATACATACTGCTAATATCAAAATATACTGTACCTTCCAATTTACTGCTCTCTCCTTATCTCCAGGCATGAGGAAGTTGTTTCCCTGTTGCATATTACCACATACCAAGTGATCACCAGGCTTTCATACCACACATGTAGGCTTAAGAATCTGAGGGACCATTGAACAACATGAATATCGGCCAATGTATCGAAATTATGGAAACAAATTCTGATAAATTACCTTTTGCAAATGCACTGTGAAAGTTTCACAATGAACATTAGCCCCCAGAATAGAGCTTCCTATGATGGTCTAGTGATTGCCCTTTGGGCTTCCATATAAATCATGGGAGGAACAATGGGAGGGACTGGCCACAAGGAGAATGTGAAAAGATTCCTCTTTATTTTTGTGAAATTTCTAGTTCACTCAAACCCCAAAGTGCAAACATAACAAGTAGCCTTAGTGTTAATTGCCTAAGTTCACTATTGACAGACGACTTGTACAGTTCATTGAATTATAACTTCACTTGCAGAGGGGCAGTCTTTCCCCATTTATCAAAATTCACTGGCGTACCATTGACACTTCTCACTCTTTAGCTTCTGCATGTGACAATACAGGGATGGCATTTGCAGTCACAGTGTAAACCTTTAATTTTGCTGATTGCAAATAATTAAAATTCTTCCCCGGACAAATGATAGGAAATATACTAATGCTACTTGGGCAAAAGGTAACATTGCAGGATTGTGATTGTTCTACTGAATGTGGATGATTGTGAATGGAATATCAAGCCAAAATGTTTACATCCATTGACTGGAGGCCTCTCAGAGAGGATAATCAGCCTTAATACTAGTGATTAGTGATTCATCTTTAGCTCAAGTGGTTTAGTCATTAGTCATGAGCAGAGGTCTTGAATGCTAGTCCTAGCGCTGTATGTGTGACTTAGCTGGTGACAGTATTGTCTTTGTATGTATAGCCAATGATGGATTAGTTGTTTTTTCCTTCCCTGCACCAAGATGATAAATGTGCCTTCCCTCACTTCCCCAGACTGCTCCACTTAAGAGTTGGAAGTCAAAACAACCTGCCTTCATATATAAACCGCCTTGGGTATTGGGGCCAAATTCAGCCCAAAGGCAAAACATCAAGTATGGGCAATTATGCACTGCACACAGTGTCCAAATTGTCAATCTAGGGGAACACTCATCCAGGTCATGCTGAAAACAAAATCTAGGAAAATGTTATGAAAAATCATCTAACCCTTCTCTCTCTCTCTTTCGGTAGCTCCATGTAGCACCTCCTTCTCTATTGCCAGGGGCCCTAGCCCAATCAGCAAACAGGCAATTACATCACTCTTGGATTCTTAATAAATCTACTTGTTAGAACAGGAAAAATATTTACCCATCAGCTTCTATATTAGCAGTAGTTATTCAGCTAAGGTTCTTTGATAAGAGTTATGTTTACCTGTGTATGGATAGGTGGTAGTGTATAGATCGCTAACCTCTGGTCACTTATGAATTATACCTCAAAACACTCTCTCGTTTGGAGGTTCTGTACATTCAATGTTCTCCAGATTTACTGAATTGATTCAGGCCAACATTAATTTTTAACTTCCGGAGAATGTTAGCCCCTATTCACCCCTGTTTGGGCAAAGAACTTTAAGCAAAAAAACAATTATTGGCTTCACACCATAGGTCTGTGCTGACTTTTCCCATAGAGTTTCCACCCAGAAAAATAACAATCCTTGTTTTCCTATTATGCAGCTGGTTGCCATTAAATAAAATTGATAGTTCCCTTGCAACTCTGTACTGTCATTGCACTTGCTGAGTAGCTTAAGCTAACTCAACTCACTCAGATCTCTTTTGGCAGTCGTTACTTTTATTTCTGTATTCTTTAGTTCTGTATTTTCACACAATATTACCCCAGCTCTGCCATCTGAGGTTAAACTGTGTAATGAGGAATATAGTCACAGTGATACCAGCTTTAAGTGGAAATCAGATTTTTTTAACCTTTCTATTTCTATGTTCCACTTTAATTCTAGGATCTCCAATTGCATAATCCATGTTCACTATAGTCATCTAAATTTTATGAAGAATGACAATGCTTCTACTTAAGTGCTTCATTTATTTAATTTATATATTTATATATATATCTCCCCACACACATTTGTGTCCCAGTGTAATGAAGCATTATGTTGTCATGGATCTCCATGCCTCTTTAGCGGCAGCTAATTCAAGGGTCACTATTGTTCAAGTGGAATATACTGTAAAGCACTTGGTCCAGATCAAATCTTGTTATCCATCCTCTGTTACAAAGGAAAGTCAAGAGACAGGAGACTGTAGTCAAAATACTTACGAGTTAGATAAATTGAAACCACAATCCACTGGGTCTCTATAAAGATGTGAACCTACATATATCTGAATATATCGAAGCATCTGCTATTGTATTACTCTTTTTTTATGGTGTGGGGATTATCACATCTTCACAGCAAATAAATTACCAACTCCCAGCATCCCTGCTGAAATTTGTTCAGTATTTTGTCATGCATTGACTGACTATGGAAATAAAAACGAGTATTAAACTGAACGAGGACCTCAAGACATGGCCGAGAGATTTTACTTCCAATTGTCCCACCTTCTTTCACAAAAATGAGCCAGGAAATCTAAGCCAAAATAAGCTGAATATCTTTCACTGTTGGATGGCTTTTCCTTTCCCTCCTTGTGTCCCACCTAGGGATGATCGGATGGTAGTTTCACAAAACAGTTGGAACTGGGTGATAGGTTCACAATCTGGGCCTCTTACTCATTAGAATCAATGTATCCACCTGTGTGAGTGACAGCTCACCATTGCAAATATGGGGTTCACAATCTGGCCTTGAATTCAGTGTGACCTTGGTCACTGTTGCCCATCCCAAATGGATTGGTGCTGTGTTTGCACCACATGCTTGCTTATGGAAAGGCAAATCCATTGGCTGGTTGCACTGACTTTGCCACAGTCCTCTGGGAATATTTCTTTCAATGGATAATGGGGAAAAATGCTGCTTAACATGCCATTCTAATATGAACAGCCACTATAAAAATGACATTGTGGGGTTCTGCGTGTCTCTCCACTGTTGATTTCCATGGCGGTTGATATATGTTTAATTGTTGTTTCTCACTGCCAGCCCAGCAAACTCAACCTAGGAGATGAGATACAAACTGGGTTCTTTCTTTCTCATGTATCTTCACCGGTAACATATATCTTGCAGGACAAGTTATGCCCTCAGATGCACCTTCATAGCATATCTATCTTGATGAAATCTTCACAACACCATTATCTTCAAGTTACTCCCTATATCAGCACCTGTGCAACCCAGTTACCTTGATTGTGTTTGCGCAGGAGTAATTAACTGGAACTTGGCCAATGATTCTGATGCGGGTGGACAAGGAGGAACAGAATCCAGCTCTTAGCTGTTCTGGCTTTTCAGGGCTAACAAGTTTAAAAGCAGTAAATGTATTTTTATCACTCAAGTCAGCAGATCTGCTTTTAAAACACGGAGGGAACAGATCTGTTGAGTATGATAGTGCCAGTACCATTTTTATGTGGTCACTTTGGGAAGTACAATCTCAATTTAAGTTTTTTGTGAAGTTTCTTACAGTAATGGATTTCCCGTCTCAGCCAAAGCTAAATGAAGCAATGGGCATATGACATCTTCAGCCGATTACTCAGCACTCAGAAGTAATACACACACTTCTCTGCATCCCTAGCAGATATTTCAGCTTATATTTTCTGGCTAGTCTGAGAGCGGTCAGATATTTTGGTGTAATCACGCACAGTTATTTCACAGATGGTAATTCAATCCTCCTCCTCTGCTCCATCTGAAGATAGCCTCGGAGTGGTATGTTACACAACAGGGCAAGTAGAGCATTCAGTTGTTTTTCGGGTATGTTTTAAAGGAAGGTTGACAACTTCCCTTTAAAACATTTTTTTATATATATAAATTTTATATATATAATCTTTGTTGCCAATAACACTCGAGATGATTAAAGCTGGTAGAATTTTAAAAATTGAATGTAGATTTCACTATTTATGCTTTTTACTCTGCAGTGGGACAACTACCCACTCTCTGCTAACTTGCTGGTGGCTGGGGGTGCTGCAGTTTGCTAGTGCAGCCCACAAAGTGGCCAAGGGACAATACAGAAGAGATGAGACCACAGAGAACCTGCGAGATGCTTAATGTGTGATTCTAGTATGAACATCTAGGAACTTCTCCCAGATGACCTGTGGCAAGCCCTCACCAGAGTTAAAGACCTTTTATTATGGGCATAATCTCCAGTTGATACACATGCTAACTGAATTTGCTCTGGATAGTGGTCTCCTTGCTCCTGGCTCTTAAGAAAAGATCTAGCTATTCAGATGTTCCACTACATTCCAAAATGGTTCCAATGAGCCAGATTGATCTCCCGGTGATAGTGCTTTGCTGCCATGTAAGAGAATGGGATTTGAGTTCTTCTGGTCTCTGGATTCCCTGGCTGGCATCGATTATGGAAAAATCCTGTAGAACCTGATAGAAAATTATACTTCCATGGAGCTATGACAATTTATACCAGCTGAGGATCTGTCTGTGTGCTGGCAAACATTTCGTAAATACGCAATATCAAGGGTTAAAATGAAATTCTTGTTCCTCCCTATTTTTCAGGATTTTTCACTTCCACAATCGTCACTAGTTCTGCAGAGTCGAGGAGCTCTGAAAACCACACTGTAAAATGCCCTCCTCTGCATCTACCGTTATCCATCTACTTTCTATTCACCACCAAACATAAGCTTTTCCAGGTGAGATGGGCAGCTGCATTACTTGGATGACCATGGAAGTGATACCAATGAATTCCTGCACTAAAGGATCATTTCAGATAGGAAGAGGTTGTTATCAAAATTGTCTTAGATGCTAATGGACTCTTAGGTAAAGGCAAATATCTCTTCTGACATTTTATTTTCTAGCAGAGTAGCATAGTAAGACACCTCTTATTTTTCTGTTCCTGAAGTTGCTGAAACATAGGAGCAGCGCTGTGTAAGGAATTCTACATGGAAATATGTGCCACTTTATTTCATGTCATTTTACTCCTCATCCTCAAATTTTATTTAATTCACAATTTTGACAAATTGTCATTTTCCCCCCTCAGCAACTTGTAAAATCTATGTATCTTTGTTCGTTATTCAAAAGCCATAGTCCCTCAAAAATTAGACTCATTTTGGCTTGCAAGTAGACTTGATGTTTTTGAAAAACAGCCTATTTTCACTTAAAATCTGGCAAGAAGTTCTGCAAAAATAGATCCATTTTTGCCCTTCTAGTTCAAATGGCACGGGCTTGTATTTTTGGAAGTGGACTCCTGGGTTGTTGTCCTGGCTTCCCAGATGGGTGCGCACTTGTGTATTTATTTAGAAATTGTGTCTGTTGCTTACAGCACAAGGTTTTAACACATCTTCCAGTTCCAGAGTGTTAGAGTTTTTACTTTAGGTTATGTTTAGGCAAGCTGTTTTTCCCCTGAATATATAAGGTTTTAATGTGCAGTCTAGAAAAGACATCTGGAAACAAAATGTAGTTCCTGCAAAAGAAGAAAATGTATAATAACGAAGACCCTATCTGATTCCTTTGAAGTGCGGGGTATAGCAGATTCTACAAATCTCTCCCAGCAGGGAAATTGTACTTTTCAGGTATTACCACTGTAGGGCCTTTCTTGAAAGAACAGGCTTTGCTCATAAGTTGTATGTGTTACCTCTGATATATTTTTGGCAGAATAGTTGCTTTTATCAAGCAGATGGTATGCTGACCCTTTAAGCGAGCCAGTAGGTGATGCGTGGCCTTAGCCCTGGTGTGGCCCACAACAAGAGAATTCTGGGAGTTGTAGTTACTATAAGAACTCTGGGAATTGTAGGCAAGGCAGCAATGCATACTGGGAAAGGGGGCAGGGAAATAAAAACCTTCTATCCCTCACTGAGGGAAAGCTTGAGGGGGAGTAGGACTGTCTGTAATTCTTCTCCTGGAAGAGTCTGGAAAGACTGGCTTAAGCTCTGTTACAGAGCCCAGGCAGGAACAGTGTTTGGGTCATTGTTTACTGAACAAAAGAGACTGAGCATGGCAAGGGATCTAGTCTCTTCATATATAAAACCTCCAAGAGGGGTAATCTATGTAACAGTGAAAGATACCTGCAGAAATCAACTGGGAAGGACTGTATGAAGAAGCCTGAGGCCAGGCTGGCAAGGAAGCCCAAGAGACAGGCTGTGTAAGTGGCCGAAAGAAGTGACCTGGGGCTTTGAAGCAGAGCTTGCCATACACCTATGGTGAGTTTCTGCTTCCTTTAGAGAGACAGAATCAGGACTTGCAGAAGGGGAGGGAGAAGGAAATCCCCTTCACCCATTCTCCACTACCATTAGGTGTGAATTACATTACCATTCGGTCATTACAGATGGTGGATCATATCTAGCTAGAAGAAAAATTTTGGTGTATTCTGCCCCTAAGTGGGGAAGGTCTGAACAGTTGACCAGAGCCAGTGCTTATTTTGAAGTTTTCATTAGACTCTCGTTTACCCTAGAAGGGATGGAGCTTTAAATTGCCCAAGCACCTTGCCATCAGGGGACATTGTTGATTAGAGGGGAAACTGAGACACTGCCACATCTGTAGCCTCAGGGATGAGGTTGTGTTGTGGTAGGCTAATGCTATGACTTGTTTTTTGCCTCTCGCCAGTAAGTTCTCTGTGAATCTATATCCCCAGAGCTTGGATTGTTTTTGTTGTTGACTTTTTAAAAACTATAATAAATGTATGCCCTACTATGGAAGGGAGGAAAAAAAGCAGGAGGGACATCACTGTGCACAACTAATTTACCTGGAAAGCATTTAGATACTTCAGGATTGGGCAGTATAGACAAGCACAAGACCCTGATTCAGGAAAATAGCCTTAATCAGGAAGATCACTTAAGCATGTGCTGGGACTCCAGAGATCCAGGTTCTGTTCCCAGCTTTGCCACTGGGTGATCTTTGGCAAGTCACATCACTACTCTGTGCCTCAGTTGCCCCATCTGTAAAATGGGAATAATGATACTGATCTTCTTTGTAAAGGGCTTTGAGATCTATTGATAGAAAGCATGATAGAATATTTATTAGCAGTAGGAGTAATATTGTTCTGAAGGTTAGTGCCCGTGCTTAATTATGTCCCTGAATGAAGACTTCAGATAGAACTATCTCTGGTTATTTAACTCGGCTATCTCTCATTATTTAACTTCACCGTGGTCATTGAGGCTACTGAGTGGCATCTTGTAACAAGTTATGGTATTTTACCATCTTGTTGATAAGACAACTCCTGAACCCTTCAGAAATCAGGGTGGATTTAGGTTCTAGTCTGACATGTGAACAGACAATTCAGGTGCATCAATGTTCATAAGCTTCTTTGCCTTTTTCTACCTCCTTCAAGAGACCCTCTAAGCCCCAATGTCCTTTTTCCCCCCGCCCCATGTAGCCTTGAGCTTAGGCTATGGGAATCAGTAAGAAGCCAGAGAGTTATACCCACACAATGCCATTCTGAGTTGAATTAAATTCTAAAAAGAAGGTAGTCTCCTACCAGTGTTTTAGGGAATGATATAAAAGTGAAACATGAGCCCAAGCCATGGGGTATTTGAAATCCAGGTCTGAATCTGAACTTTATAGCTTAGGTCTATTCACTACTAAAATCATGTTTATTGCTTCACAATGGCTGCTGTGAAGATACTCCAGAGCCCACTGATTGCTCAGTTGGCATCTCTAGTTTATCTCCTCTCTAGTCTTTCCTCATAAGAATATTTGGAATTTCTTTAAGTGGTTATGTTTTAGGACAGATGCCAGCCTTATATGTGTCTGCACTGTACCACATCAGGAGTAATTGTATCATTATTAAAGTAGGATGCAGCACTGTATAAAGTATTTCAAGTGGATCTAAGCAGTGCCTTACACTGCAAGAAAACTTCCTCCTTTGATTGATATAGTATTTCTTGTAGCAATAAAATCAGACATTCTATCTGTATTTTTTCTTTTTTGCTGTAGGTGCATATTGGATTGAAGACTGTATGAATTTCTCTACAATAACTCCCAAATCTCTCTCCTCAAAGCATACATTTTTTCCATTCAACTGATGCTCATTCCGTTTGTTCTCCATTTCACAAAGCTAGTCTATCCTTTGCTTGCCATCAGCCACTCTGGATGTTTAAAAATTAGCTGATTTTAAATATTGTGACACTGATTTGGACTATTCTATATATACTTCTTGGGCTTCCCATGCCTTTAAAATTCTTTCTCCATCAGTCTAGATCCTGGTCTTAATTAAATGGCTGCTGACTTCATATGTAAAGATGGTAGTTAAGGAGTGAGTGTGAGTTTAATTCTGCTGTGAGTTTAGTTTCCCCTTCTAAGCTTTTTTTTTTTTTAGTGTGTACAGAGTTGAAAGGGGTCTTGCCAGCTGAGATGGTCTCTCTTATTGATTATCATTTTCTTTTCCTTATCTATTTTTCACCTGTTAGCTTTTTATAATTTACTCAGTCTTCTAACTACCAGCTATTTTGTACTACTTTCCTTTCACTACACTTTTTTCCCTATCCTTAAAGAAACACGCTGATTTTTGCCTTAGTTGCTGTTTGTTTGCAGAGTTGGATTGCATTTTTACTCTTTCCCTCCTCTTCCATTTCCCATTTTAGTGCATATTTGTAGATATTTTACACTAGTGGGTTTTTTCTCTTGTGGACGATTATAATTTTCTCTTGTTTTACATTCGCTCACAAAAAGGAACGTTTCTATCTACCCACTCCAGCTGGTCTTAAAATTTATTTTGTTCATGTATAAAATCTAAAATATTTACAGAAGATCTGCATGTGAGAAGGAGAGAAAGAAGGCGGGGAAGAGGAATTGAGAGTAAGTGATGTGCAAACACCTGCAAAATTAAATAATAAATAAGGCGCCTACTCAACCCCCACACACCATTTTGCTTCCAGGCTGAAGGTTGTTGCTGTAACCAGTGCTAGCAGCTGTTGGATCTTAGCGTCTTGTATTTCCTTCAAAGGCAGAAATCAGGTTGATTAGCAAAACCAGTGAAGTGTGGAATTGTACAGCAGGCAGTTAGGTTTGAGGGGATGGTATGAGGACCCCAAGACAATGTTTCTTTTTTTCTTCATGTAGCCTTCAGTCTTTTACAAGGCTTATGGGATTCAGCCCTCACTTAAGCGTCTGATCCTATTCTTGATTAAATTAATGGGATGGGAGGCTTCTCACTGATTTGAATGGGACCATGATTGGTAGATATATGCCATCACACGTGATATATGCCATCGTGTACCAGCAATGTCCCTCTGCCATGTCCATTGGTCAAATCAGACAGTCTCTATGCAATAGAATATATGTACACAAATCAGACATCAAGAATTATAACATTAAAAAACCAGTAGGAGAACACTTCAGTCTCCCTGAACACTCAATAACAGACTTAAAAGTGGCAATTCTTCAACCAAAAAACTTAAACAGACTCCAATGAGAAACTTCAGAACTGGAATTAATTTGCAAACTGGACAGCATCAAATTAGGCCTGAATAAAGAGTGGGCATGGATGGGTCACTACAAAAAGTAAATTTCCCTCTGCTGATACTCTTACCTTCTTGTCAACTGTTGGAAATGGGCCATCTTGGTTGGATTGGCCTCTTTAGCACTACAAAAGTAATTTTCCCTCCCTTGGTATTCACCCCTTCTTGTCAACTATTGAGAATAGAAAAGGAGTACTTGTGGCACCTTAGAGACTAACCAGTTTATTTGAGCATGAGCTTTCGTGAGCTACAGCTCACTTCATCGGATGCATAGCATATCGTGGTATGCATCCGATGAAGTGAGTTGTAGCTCACGAAAGCTCATGCTCAAATAAACTGGTTAGTCTCTAAGGTGCCACAAGTACTCCTTTTCTTTTTACGAATACAGACTAACACGGCTGTTACTCTGAAACCTATTGAGAATAGGCCACTTCCACCTTAATTGAACTGCCTCGTTTGCACTGACCCCCCACTTGGTAAGGCAACTCCCATCTTTTCATGTGCTAGAATTTATATTCTGCTTACTGTATTTTTCACTCCATGCATCTGATGAAGTGGGTTTTAGCCCACAAAAGCTTATGCCCAAATAAATTTGTTATTCACAAGGACTCCTCATTGTTTTTGGACAATAACAGTTGATCCTTAGGCTGAAACTGTTTTGTGAATATAAACTAGCACGTGACCTCTCAAGATGTTAAGTTCTTGTGTGCACGTGTCAGTATCACTTTCTTAATTCTTTCATTCTCATATTGCCACTTGATCCCTTTATACTGTCTGTGCTGATAAAAGCAAGTTGCATGTGGTTTGTTTGGAAACAGCTCTTTATACAACTCTGTACTTACGTGAAAATCCACATTTGAACATTTCACAAACATTTGTACGTTTTCCTCATTGCCTCTTTTATTTTATTAAAACTTTTTTTGCTGAAGTTTTACCCCATACTATGAACTAATAAGTAGAGCTATGAGAATAATTGACTTTTTAGATCACTAGCTGTTCCAAAAGATTGGGAGAGGGGGAAAAATTATTTGGGGGTCAAACAGAATGCTTCATTTCTGAGCTTTTTTCAATGTTTTTTATTACAATGAAGTAAACTTCAAGATAAAGTTACATTTTGCTTTTTCAATTCAGAGTAACTTTTTCAGAAATGTTGAAATAAAACTTTTTTTAACTGAAAAATTGAATTCAATGTGAATTTGCAAAATGTTGAGTCAACCCAGATCTGCTCTTTTTGTGTCTGCTTTAAAAAAAAAATTTTTTGGCTAAAATTTCACCCAGCTTTACGAAGGACTAGCTTAAAGGTTAGGTTCCTGTAGAAAATGAGCACCTCTTCATAGTTTTAGCTGCAGATCTTAGCCTAGCAAATGACAGAGTACTAGGAATCGTCCCCAATCGATATTTTCATTAGGTGTCCTGCATATGCACAAACACATCTCAATCTGCCTACTTTGGAGATGTGAGACTAGATTGCAGGATGTTATATTAACACTTCTTTCTCCTTATTCCAAACAATTTCCACTGTAATAGCTAGTCAAAGTCGGCAGATTTCACATACCACACATAATTTAGAATAAAATATTGTTTTACCAGCTGTGAAATTTAACGACCATTATAAAAATGAGGTTTCATAGGCATGTTTTCTGTACCAGTTATTTTTACATCTGGTGCTTAGTACAAATAAACAAATGTACGTGATTTCTAAAAATTGATCACAAATAAACAGTACTTTAGGGCCAGTTTGATAACAGGATAGCATTCTTCTAAGCTATGTAGAACAGTAGGGTTTGATCCTGATGCTAGACACTCACACCCTTGGATGGTAGAATCTAATATATAGAGCCCATGAATGGTCATCAGTGGAGACTGAAACCAGAACCATCAGTAGGAAAACCACTTGATCGAAAGGAGAACTCTCCTAAGTGTGTGAAAATAGTAGGTTATTATTAAGTCCCTAGCCACTAGATTGAATCATTCTCTCGCACACAACCAGTGTCTGACACTGGAGCCTGTGTGCTCCGCCCCTGACGAGAACGTCCTTTGATTTATTCAGCGAGGAGCTTTCTGGTCTGTTAAACAGCAGCACAGAGCTGTTTCATCCAAAATCTCTTCCAGGAGAAGATAGCATTCCAATTCGCGTTTGAGTCCAAATCCACCCTTTCATGTCAATGGCAGTTCTGTTTAGGAGTGATTTCCAGGTTGGATGTGTGTGCTTGAAGATGGAGAGAACAAATTAAATGGGGAGAGGGAAGGGAAGGGAGAATGACCCTAAAGAAATAAAGAACAATACAGCCATTGGAAAATCCACAACTCATTTTGTTGCAAGTCTAACTCCCCAACTGCTTTTCTCCACTGTAGTTTTCTCGGGAAGTGATAGTTGGAGATTTTTATTCCCAGACCTTGTCAATAACCCAATGAACTGAGCTTCCTAGTGGGCAAAGAACCAGCTTTTCCAGAACTTCTGCCTGAGTCTAATCTTGTCTATGTAGCTTTAACTCAGTTACTCATTCAATAAATTAATAGGCATTGTTTAAAGCAAAGCTTGGAATATGGGGAGAGGGATTCAGACAGCAAAACCAGCTCTTATTTCTGTTGTTTTCCCCCGCCTGCTGAATTTCTGTGGCTCATGTTGTCTACTGTCTGAAATATCCATGGGTTAGAGGAACTTTAATGAAATACACTTTACCGCTCTTTCAGTCATCACATTAAATCCGCCTTTTGACTCTTCAGCAAATGCTGCCATGCGTTTAGTTCCTTGATTTTTGTCTTTTGACATCAATATCTCTCATTGAGCATCATACATTCCTCTTCTGTTGCTTTATTATATACAAGTACGGCAGTTTCCCAGCACAGCAACAAAGGCATTGAGTGGTCATGATGAGGCACAAGCATGATCTGCCAACAGTTAAAAGAAGAAAAAGTACCATTAATGAAGTTTCTTTTTCTGTAATAAGACCTATTCGCAGTACTGCAGATGGATTTGAATCTCCCTCTCCTTTCTCCACTCTAAAAGATCCCATTGCAAATGGAGCAAAGCTTCAAGAACAGCAGTAAAAATAAAACCCTCCAAATAGTTTCTGTTGTCCATTGTAGAGTCAAGTCATGAGTAAAGCTGGTTGGTTATGAGCCTCACAATAGAAGAAACAGTCTCTTTGTATAAAAGGAGCAAATAACTGGCAAATTGTCAGGCCAAGCAATAGGCAGTTTAATTGGGACTGATAATTATCGTATTTTTAAAAATGTACAGTGCATCAAGCATTGACATAAATTAGCTCTCTGGTAATTGGCTTTTTTGTAAAGGCTGACATTATTAGCAATAGAATGCACTGTCTGTTAACCATGCAGATACTTGCAATCTCTGTTTCCTCCTGTCATCTAAGTTTCCCCTTTTAAATTCCACCCCTACTGTTTGTAGTAGGTTATGTTTGACAGGCTCAATAGGAGAATGTCCACTGTGTTGCTCTCTCAAGCTGGGAAATTAGCATCTGTACCATTGAGCTGTAGTCATCATCTAAAATCCAATAGGACTCCGACTGTTCACAGTGCCATCCTATTTGATTGTGATAATAAGTGTTTAATAGGTAGGTTGTGTATGGATTTTTTTCTTTTTACTTACAAAGGCAAATGTAAAGAGGCAACTAACATTGTAATCTATTGTCCTTTTGCCTCATTAAATAGGAATCTAGGAAATAAGTCTATTGCATGCTATGAGCGAATGTAAAGTAGCAAATAAAAAATATAGCACAAATTTCTTTAGAGTGGAAACTAGAGATGCTTCTCTTAGAACTGAATGCAACCTGCATTCCTGATGCCTGGACAATATATTTGTAGGACTTGTTAAAGGCAGCTAATTGAATGTCTCGTAAATAGAGCTGTTCCTATAGATTTGTGATTATTTTCACAAACAAAAGTTCAGGTCACTATGGTTTATAGGATTATATTATCTGTTGCTGACCACCTCCAGGTATTTGTGAAAATGTTTGTAATAACCTCCCATGTTGGTCAGCAATATGGCTTGAACCTAGGCCCCTCAGTACTGCAACACAGAACTCTACCACTTGAGCTAAAAGAGTTATTCCATTAAGTGATGACTGTGGAAGCCTTGTGGCACCTTAGAGACTAACCAATTAGCCTTAGCCGTATGGAGTGGAAATCTATCATCTGCATGAAAAAACTTGTAAAATTGGTTAGTCTCTAAGGTGCCACAAGTACTCCTTTTCTTTTTGCGAATAAAGACTAACACGGCTGTTACTCTGAAACCTGTGGAAGCCTGTTATGCTGTAGTGGACCTGACTCTAGAGCAGGGGTGGGCAAACTTTTTGGCGCGAGGGCCACATCTGGATATGGAAATTGTATGGCGGGCCATGAATGCTCATGAAATTGGGGGTTGGAGGGCAGGAGGCTCCAGTTGGGGGTGTGGGCTCTGGGGCAGGGCTGGCAATGAGGGGTTGTGGGTACAGGAGGGTGCTCCAGGCAGAGATTGTGGGGTTCGGAGGGCAGGAGGGGGATCAGGGCTGGGGCACGGGGTTGGGTGTGGGAGGAGCTCAGGGGGGCAGGCTCTGGGCGACGCTTACCTAAACAGAGGTGCGGCAAGGTGGCTCTGCATGCTGCCCTGTCCACAGGTGCTACCCCTGCAGCTCCCATTGTTTGCGGTTCCTGGGCAATGGGAGCTGCGGGGGCAGCGCTTGGAGCGGGAGCAGCATGTGTAGCCCTCTGGCTGCCCCTACACGTAGGAGCCGGGGGGGGGGGGCACATGCCATTGCTTCTGGCAGCCATGCGGAGTGGATGGAGCGCCAGAGCGGGGCAAGCCCTGGACCCCACTTCCCGGCAGGAGATCGAGAACTGGATTAAAACGTCTGGAGGGCCGGATATGGCCCTCAGGCTGTAGTTTGCCCACCACTGCTCTAGAGGGTGACATGACATACACTTTGTCACTGGGTTACAATCTCAAGTGTTCCACACATTAACATAATCATTCTTCTGAAAATGCACACTGGGAAATATTTTCCTATCTTGAAAAGTGTATCCTCTAGCTAAGCAGAAACAATGCCATGTAGTCAATCTCATGTGCAAATAGGAAAGTGAATAATTCACATACAAATCCATCAGCTGAAATTTATTTCTCCATGTTAGTCAGTGTAGAAGGCTTAGGGTAGGTCTGCAAAGGATTTAATAACAAAAAAAAATCTAGATTGAATTATTTGTTGTTAGTAGTGGTAACAACCAGCTCTATGGATGAGTGTCAGGTAATGTTCAGGAGCCTGGACGATAGGTGCCAAATAGGTTTCCTATTTTCTGATGAAAGCAACCATTATGGCTTTTAATATATATGTCGGCTTCATGGAATGAAACTTTTTGGATTGCTACAAATAGGATAACTAACAGATTTCAAGTTGGAAACTCAGTCCCAAAGGCATTGGTTGTTTCTCCTAAACTTTCCCAGTAAAGGCTGACAGAAGGTTCAAAGAGAAATCCAAAGAGAAAATAGTCTTCGTTGTTAGCTTTTTTTACAAGGTTGAACTGTGACCTCCTTTTCAAAAGCTCTCGCTCTCTCACACTCACACTCACACAGAGATATTTCCTATCAGGTAGGTGCAAGACAGCCAACAAAATGTTAAGGATGGGATAAATAGTTCCTAAGAAATGAAATAAGCTCTTGGTTAGCTTATTTTGGTATAAATTACTGCATGTGGCTCCATACTCCGAAGTAGTAAGGACTTTCTGATGTAAGGAGAAAAGAAAGTCACTCAGATGTCAATTTAGGGGTTATTCCAAAACACATGGAAGTGAATGGGAGAAATCCTCTCTAGCTTCCCATAGCCAGAACCATCCCATTGCCGCCTCTTTTGGGTAAGGTTAGGTAAATTCATTGCTTTGACATAGCTTACAGAGAGAAATAAATATGGTGCAAATGACACTTAGAGTTCTTTCTAACCAGCCGTGGTCTACCACCCCAGCAAATGCATCTTCATCTTCCCTCTGGTCACATCTGAAGCCACTACAGAGAGGAGGAGGTGGGATGAGCTGTATTCTGAAATTGCTAAAGAGAGGCTTTTAGTTTAGAAATATATGGCCTACACTTTCAAAAGGGACTAGGCAATCTGAATTCCTCAATTTTTAGCTGTCCAGACTGAGACCTCTTCAAAGAACCTGCTTTTTCAGCACACTTTTAATGCAAGTCTCAAATCTGAAGGAATGTCGTAGGTGCCATATGACACACGGCAATAATATCAACTTTGAAGTTGTCCATTTAGAAGATTGCTGTTCTTCCAGTGGCTTTGTTTTAGCACAGTATCTACTTCTGAAAAATAAAATGAGCATTTCTCAGAACACCCACCTAAGTAAATTGAATAACATCCAATAGGGGGTACATACGTTTCCTCCAAGAGCGAGCGGTTAATGATTGCGAGCTGCGCATTTTCCACAGCGCAAATAGAAAAGTGCCATCACTCTAATACGTTTGCATGTTCCTGACTCCGGATCCCTTTCTACAGCATGTTGACTCACCACCATATGCTCTGTCTGAACTTTTGCGGCTGTTGGGGGCTGGGAGAATTAAAACACATATTTTCTCACTTCCGTTATCCATTAGGCAAACTGTGTCTTTCTTTTAACTGCCTTACCCCTCCCAAGTGCTGATCACAATGTGGAATTGTTAGTTGCTCTGTAATGTTTGGTTGGTCAGGGCAAAGGGGAAAAGGATATATGCAAGTAAGTATGCTGCAGACACAGTTAGTAAATGGAAGCCTAATGGAGGCCCTGAGATCCTTTAAAAGCATCTAGTAAATCTCTTGTAACCATATTATGTATAAACATTTAGGTGCATGTTACTTTGTTTTACTTGACATTAGGGTGACCAGACAGCAAATGTGAAAAATTGGGACAGGGAGTGGGGGGGTAATAGGAGCCTTTATAAGAAAAAGACCCCAAAATTGGGACTGTTCCTATATAATCGGGACATCTGGTCATCCTACTTGACATCCCTGAATCTTAAAGCAAAAGTAAGTTGATTCAAAGTAGGCCAGAAGATCTTTGAGGTTTTGTTTCTTCTTCTGTGCTGCTGACAGGTTCTAAAAAATTAATTAGTACTGGGAAATGTGCCCTGATACTAAAAGACCTATTTTTCACCCACTGGTGACAAACCTTCACAATGTTTATCCTCCCCTGGATCCCAGGACATAGAATCTGGGAAGAGAAGGATCTGTATTTTCAGTCAAGACTACAGACAATTAAAAAAAAAAAACAACAAACCTTCCATTGTCATATGCAGTGTTCTTGTAACTGTGTTGGTCCCAGGATATTAGAGAGACAGGGTGGGAGAGATAATGTATTTTTTTGGACCAACAAAGAGCTCTGTTTAGCTTGAAAGCTCATCTCTCTCTCGCCAACAGAAGTTGGCCCAATGAAAGATATTATCTCATCCACCTTTTCTCTAATATTTAAAAAAAAGTGATTAATGTGTCTATGCAGAAAAGATATTTGTATATTTCACTGTAATTTATAAATGCATATAAAAAGGTATCTTTATTTTATTTTGGCTGTTGCATACTTTTATTTCCAGTGCAGAGTTGTAACTGGTTTTGATTCTTCCATTTTATTAGTGTGTCTTTGTTTTGGTACCTTGTTGTTACTGCATTACAAGAATGTTTGTTTGTTTTCAACTGTGGGGTTTGTATTTTGTCCCATTAACCTTAGAGTTGAGTACCCATAAAGTTTAAGAGTCTGGATTCTAATCTGTATCTGAGCTGTGTATGAGCTCTCTGAGCTCATCTGTGTTTGGATGTGAATTTGTCTATGTATTGTTGGCTTATAGGGTAAGCCATTTAACATTACAGTAGCATAGAGTTGCCAAGTCTCGTCATTTTGTCGTAAGTCTTGTGATATTTAGTGTTTCTTCTTAAAGCCTGGATTTGTATCACTGTAGGAATCTCACTTCATTTTTTAAAGTTAATTTTCTAGCTCTCATGGTTTCAGAGAAAAGCTTTGAAAATGTTTCCCATATGCATCTCCTTCTGTGCTTGAGTAGAATCCACTGCCTTTTCTGGAGGTCAGAAGGCAAATTTTTTGCAGTCATGTTCCCCATTGTAACCTTTGCTTTTAGGTGATTCCAATTAGTAACTTTAAAAATAAGGAATAAAACCAAACTGAATTCTCTAAGGTTCAAGTCTCCAGGACAGTTAGATAGTTTAACTTAGTGGAGGATTCTGAATAACACGAGTGATAAAATTAAAAACTTTTATTTAATATAAAATAGTGAGTTAAGAAAACAGGCATCACACTATAGCCCTACACCGCACTTCACATTTTTATGATGCATTCAGGGATGATCCATCCCAAAATGAGAATTGGTATAATCCTATCTCTAATGGTACCTTGATAGTGGATGGTCACACCTAATCTAAAATTAGCATGCTACCCTTTTCATAATCAATTATAATAATGCCTCTTCCTTGATTATCATTAAATTCACCTTTTACCATAACTAAATATTTTCTGCTTTCTTATTGACTATTTAATATTGTCATCCTAATTAACATATGTGTAAATGTCCTACCAATAACTACCAGTATAGATATTTTAGAAAATGCTAACATTTTATCTAAAACACCTGTAAAATAAAAAACAGCTAGGGCCAAAACATGTATGCCAGAGGTCATGTTGTAATGTCCTAATTTATCTTCAATTTGCCTCTGAATTGTCTATCTTCACTTCACTCAGATTTCACAAGGGCCTCGCTTGACTATTAAGTATATTTTTAAGAAATAGATTTTTTTGGGGTGGCCTACTTACGTTTCTATATAAACATAAGCAAGCATTATCTCCAAAGGTACATCCTCCTTGCCAACCTACCTTTGCTTTCCTCTAGCATAAAGTTTAATTTAAAATTTAAGTTTTCAAATCATAATTACTAGAAATGGCAGAGCCAGCAATGGTAACCTGTGTTTTGTTACCTTGCAAGTATTTATTTGTATTGTGGTAATTAATGCCTGGAGTCCCTAGTCATTTGGTGGGTGCTCTGTAAATGAACACAGAGAACGAGACAGTCACTATCCCCAAGAGTTTACAATATAAATAGCTCGGACAGAGCATAGGAGAGAATATTACCATCATCTCCAATTTAGAAATGGGGAATTGACTTAATCTCTATGCTCCTTTTTCCATAGTCACACAGAAGTCTGGCAGAAGAGGGAGACTAATTCACCTCCTGAGTCCTCCCATACTTTAACCACAAGACCATCTACCACCTTACAGTGAATAGGTTACCATATAACCTGTATACTGTGTAAATAAGCATGTTAAACAATTAGTTAGCATCACGCTATAGTGGGCAAAACTTTTTCCAGGCATCCCAAAGCTTTCTACTTGATTCAGATATTACTGTACAGAGAACCTTCAGATAAGAGGGCCACTTTTTCTGAAGTGTTTAAAGAGATTGACACAGCTCTTAGTGGTTGCCAATTTCTGCAAAGAGTTAACAAGTAGTAGAGCACTTCAAGCTTACAGCAGTAAGGACCAGGACAGATGAAAGAATAGTTTCATTCAGCCATAGCTAAGAACCTGCTGAAATGAGGTAGCTGATGGACAAGACATAATTGCACATTGGGGACTCCTTTCTTGTATTGACACCTAATAGGTATTCAGTAGAGCTGCTTTTTTTGTTGTTGTCTTTTTTTTTTTTTTTTTAAATAAGAGCTGTGTTATTTTTGAAGAGCATTAAATGGAAATGAGCTGCAAAAGCTGTAATTTCTTTTGGCTTTGGTTTAGCGCTGTTTTCTGGGTTCTCTTGTAGAACAGTTTGATTAGTCAAAGCACAATGTGAAATGTCAAACTTTTCATATTATAAAACTGGTTAGTAGATTTTGGTTTTTCTCTCCAGCAAACTTTTTTTGCATTGAATCTAAACACTGTTTTGGAAGTTATCTCTAAAGCTCATGCTGTCTTCTAAATGCCAGTGACAAAAAAAGGCAACATGTTTATGCATTAAACTTTAAATATCAGTCACAGCTAACATTCAGTACACACATCTCTGATGTAGAACTGAAAGTGTAAGATGCACAAGTCAAGCTGAAGGGCGAGGGTTTTGATCTAGGGCTGGATTCTGATTCATACTGTACAGCTGTGCGAGGGAATAACTCCTTTTATCCCATGTGGGCTCCTTGAGTCCAGGCACATGGGAGTACATGGGGTTTCCTCACCTGTTTGCTTCCTTCCAAAGCACGGGTGGAGAATGAGCAGAGCCTTGTCTCATCCCGCCCCCCATCTCTACTCACTGGCCACAGTAGATAGCACTTTACTGCTGGCATAAGCTAGCAGTAAATGACTGCCATCTTCTAGCAGGAGGCCACAGGGGAAGGATTGTGACTCAGTGGTGGTTTATGGTTGAACTACCCTAGGAGGCATTGTAAATTAGGCACCACTCCTTGCTTGCACCTTAAGGCATAATCTAGCCCTTGAAGACGACTTTGCTTTGTCAAGACTGTAGCTTTCTTGGTGATGATATAATAATACCTAACTCTTACATAGTGAAGATAAACTTCTCTCTGTAATAAAATGACAGCTTAGAGAATTCTCCAGAGAACTTTATGGAAAGCTCGTGGATTTACTCTGTTTAGCACCAAGTTTTGTACTCTGATAAAACCAATGTTTTAGGTAAGGTTTGAGCTTCTAATCTTCTGCTGTCCCTCATGTCAGACTCTCACATACCACACAAAGCTATGTTCTTGATATTATTTCAGATTATTTTTTACTATTCTCCCAGAACTCGGAGAATAGGACAAGACTTGTTGAGTCCACAAAAGGATTTAAACTCAGTGAATTTGTGATGAGTTATCCATGATGCTGAGAAATCCAACAGTGAAACAAATACTCTCCTTACCACTCTTCATTCATCCAATTTCCTGTCTGCGTGATCTGTTCTGCATTATGGCATAACTGAATGCTTTCATGATGATGATTTTTGAATAATAAAAAGTTGGGCCTCAATATCATTGAATGAAAAGGAAGAGTCCAATTTTCAAACATACGCCGCTAAGTTAGAATCCAGTTCTTGATGTAGACCTCCAAATCAGCAATTGATGTTGGGCCTCCTTAGAAGGTCAGAAATCTGAACTAAATGAAACCAATCATAGAAACTGTCAGCTTTCCACAGAAAATTTTGAGCGTCTGTCAAATGGAATGCCTGAAAGCCAAGATATTTTCTGGCCCAAAACTACAATATTTATTTTTATTTTGAGATGCTGTCATGGTGTCTCGTGGGAGTTGTAACTTAGAAGCCTCATACTTCCATTCTCCTTTATGGGCCATCGAGAACTTAAAAAAATTTTTTCTTCGGGTTTTGCGAGATCCATTTTGACAATGTTGATGTTTTTGTTGGAAGGAAGAACTCCAACCAGTTCTGCTATGAACTGTGAATTTTCACATGGAGATGTGGGACTGGCTTCCCCCTTTGTATACCTAAGTTTGGAAACTGGATCTACAAAGCAAGGCTTGGTTGTGCTGTAATATACTTGAATATGTGCACACATGCAATGTGCAATGACGGTCTTCAAGTGGCGAGAGTATCAAAGCATGTTACCCAGGTGGATGGAACAGAAAGATTATAAAATTCTTAACTAGCAGATTCACCCTTGGCTTGACTGTGTAAACCTGTGTTTGTCTCACTGGGCTTCCATCACTAATGCAGCATGTGTGAAGTACAGTTAACAGGCATTTGTCTGCAATCACCAATTTATGTTGTATACAAACAAGAAGCTTCTGTTTACACACACACATAGCTTGAGAAGCAGCAATAATGAGACACGCCCCCTCCCACCCCCCCACCCCCCCCAAAAAGTAAAGGGCAAAATGCTTGACAGTTTAATGGAGATTTCTGGTAAAACATATTTTCTAAATTTTGCTGGAAAGCAGCTGAGGGTCTCTAAAGATTTCAGAAGTAGCTTTTGTTGTAAAAGGAGCTGAACACTGCTGTCAATTTCTAACTGCACTAATAGTTTAGACATTATGGGCCTGATTCCTCTTTTTTTTACATCAGTGTAAATTGTGGCGACTGGCTTTAAAGCCAGTGACATTAAACTTGTGTAAAGATTGTATAGGTGTGATCAGAACCAGAATGTCTTTATTTTAATAACATTCTAGTGGGTTTATTTTTACACATTCCTTTCCCAGTCTTGCAATGATCTATGTCTGTGTTTGCAACTTCCTCTCAAGAATCTGCCAAATGTGACTCCAAACAAGTCAGTTTGGATCTAACTTTTTTAGAAGTCTTGTAATTGCATCTGGATTTTTAATTCTCAAGTTGCAAATCTCCATTATCCAGTTTTGGTTCTGGTCATTCTAGAGCAGGGGTGGGCAAACCTTTTGGCCTGAGGGCCTCATCTGGCAATTTTATGGCAGGCCATGAATGCCTGGTGGGGGAGGGGGACTCTATAGAGTCCCCCATGCTACACCCTATAAGAGATGTTACCGAGGTGGGGGAAGGGGACTCATGGGGTATGGCACGGGGGGAATGGCTCTACAGAGGCTGTACTGGGTACTGGTAGGGGCCCTGCCAGCAGTGACATCAAGGTGGCCGTACCAGGCACTGCCATGAGCGGAGGCGCCCTAGCTGGGATGGGTGCGGCCCCTGGGCAGTTTCGAGGCTCTTGCGGGTGAGGCCGTAGGAGATCGGGAGGGAACTGGGTCCGCTGCCACGTACGGGCGAGGTTCCGATCCCGGAACCAATGTGGTGAAGCTGCACCTGTGCAGTGTGGCTCTGCGAGCCGGAAGATGGTGCTCATCAAGGGAATTGTGAGTCAGGCTGGGGAGCACTGGGTGGGCAGAGCAGGGCAAGCCCCCAACCCTGCTCCCCGGCTAGAGCACAGCAAGCTCCTGACCCCGCTTCCCGGCGGGAGCTCGAGGGCCGGATAAAAACATCTGAAGGGCTAGAAGTGGCCTGCGGGCCGTAGTTTGCCCACCCCTGTTCTAGAGAAATGCATTTTGGATCCAGTCCCATCTTCGTAGTCAGATTTGTTGTGAAATTATCTGCCAAATATAACGCTGTTTGTAACAATCCTTTCCTCTTCCCCCTTCAAATGACTTCATTATTTGCAAACATTCGTCCAATAGGCTGCATTTTGTTCGTAACTGTTATCTTTGTACATTGGCTTTAATTATTCATGTCTAACTGGGGTGGGCTGTGATTGGTTGCCTAAGTCTTCTCTCGCATTAGATAAATGAAAATTTTAAACAGGGAACAATTAATAATACTAAAAGAATAATGCATATTCCACTATGAATTTTCAGACAAACATCCAGGCTAAACTTTGATACCTCAGGATATACACACTTTCATGAACAAATAAGGAGTAATCCCAACATCTGTAATCAAGAAATAGTGATCCCACCAACAATACTGGAGTGAAAACCCACATGATTCCTACAAATATCCATCAGTTGCTTTTGGTACTTCTTGACCAGCTCTGATAATAAAACACATTAAGTTCTATTTCAGATCATGTCAACATTGTTTTAGCTAGGCCTTTGGAGATAAACACGAATAGTCTGTTTTTTCCAGGTGTATTTATCCTTCATACTCCCGCTGTGAGCTATGAAGCAATTATAACAGCACTTTTGCAGCCCATAAATGACATAGAAGGATGTGCAGGTGGCTCTGTAAATGAAATCTCTCTGACAGCACTCTTTGCACAGGGAGTTTGATTTAGAAGTACAATATTACAGTCTCTGAGACACAAATGAACTCATAGTGTAGCTGCACTCTGAAATGGATTTTAATATTAACTGGGTCAACCATTATCTAAGGATTTGAAAGAAACATTCAGAATAACTGAAACTGCTCTGTGCTTTTAAAACTTAGAAGTGCTTGTTTTTTTGGGTAGAACCATTCGCTTGCTAAAGAAGAGTAATCACCCACTCTAATATAAGGCGTTCAAAAATGAGTGGTGGTTTTGGGTGCCTCAAGCTGTGCATGCCCATCTGGAGAAATCATTAAAAAGGGCTAATATTCAGGAGGTGGGTGCTTCACACTTTCATTTCAGGCCCTTTTAAGTTGTCTAAATTGGGTGCCCAAAATTGCTAGCCACTTCTGAAAATCTTGGCCCAAATCTTTTCTTTTGACTAGAACTGGGTAATGAGTACAAAGGGATTCTTGAATATCTTCGTGAATAGATATGGCGTTTTTCTTCACTAGTGTAAGTGCCAATTGGTGGTGGTTGCAAACTACGAACTTGTTTATGAAAACGTTTGCAAATCCCAACATCTTAATGAATTTAAGCCCAAATAATCATTCAAACTACATATTTGAGTGTGCATTTATTATATGTCATTAGTTACTATTATTTATTGGCATTGCAATAGCACCTTGAAGCCCCAATCGGGATTAGGACCCCATTGTGCTAGGCACTATACAAATTGTACCACAGACAGTCTCCAATTCAAACAGCTATTCATTGTTTTCCTGTTCAAAATGTCATGTCTTAGTAGTCTATATTTGCCAGATTCAATGGATCTCTGAGCAGGTTGACATCTAGATGTTAAATAAATCTGAAAGCAGAAATGCCTGTGATTTATTTAAAGTAGGAAACAGCTTTCCTATCTCATGAAAATGTTAAAGACTTTAAAAATGTTCCACTCCATACTGGGGAAAACTCAAGATCTTTTGAAATTTGAGACAGACACATTCACCCTTAACCCTAAATAGCCAAAGACCTGGTGGTTAAGGCACTCACCTGCCTGATTGCAACCTGGCTCTCCTGCATTTCATGTAAATCCCAAGCTATTGGGTATTCTGGGGTGGGGTCTCTTTCTCTTATTTTGACCAGAAATTTTATGCTGGGTCTGAGAAACCTTCTTTCTGATATGATACACTCTTGAAAAAAATTTTGGTTTTGACAAGTCAGCACTATCCAACCAAAAAGGACTTGGTCAAAATTCTCAGCCAGCTCTGATTTTAAGTGACCATTCACATCCTGTGACACATGTATGGTGAAATAGTCTAAGCGAACAATACACGAACAACCTGTCAAGTTGAGTTTGGTCCCCAAGGTATTTGGCAAATACTTACTCTTTAATCCTGTAATGCAGTGGTGTGCAAACTTTTCTGGTCGCACTTTCACTTATCATTCACTAAATGTCACCCTTCCCTCCCCTCTCCCCCTTCCATTACTTGTGTAACCGTGCCTCAGTGGGTCACAACTGAGGATGCCAAATTCAGGACAAACTGCTGAGATATAGGGCAAACACAACCCAAAACGCGTGGTTATTCTTTTATAAGCTGTACCAAACCAGCCACAAAAGTAAACTCCTGTTTCACCACACTGGCTAACAAGAAAACATAAAGGCTGTTTCCTCAGGCATTCCAGTTCTTATATTACCACCAAAAAACTGGATTCAGAGATGAGTGGTTCTTTACAACCAGTCTCATCAAATAATAGGTTCTTCTGATCCCAAAGGACCAGCCACACACCCAGGTCAATATATAACTTAGATATTACCCCAAAATCACGCTGATGCCAATCCTTTAGTATCTAAAATCTAAAGGTTTATTCATAGAAAGAAAGGTGAGTTAAAATTGGTTAAAGGAATCAATTACATACAGTAATAGCAAAGTTCTTGGTTCAGGCTTGTAGCAGTGATAGAATAAACTGCTGGTTTAAGTCAAGTCTCTGGAGTACATCCACAGCTTGGATTGGCCATTCAGTCCATCGTTCAGAGCTTCAGTTTGTAGCAAGATTCCTCCAGAGGTAAGAAGCAGGATTGAAGACAAAATGGAGAAGATGCAGCTGCCTTTTATAATCTTTTGCCATGCAGCCTGTGGTTCATTTGTTTCAAACACAAGCTGCCCAGCACATGGCTCGGAAGCCTTAGAGTTCTGTCCATGGGCATGTCCCTACATGCCTTGTTGAGTCATAAGGTGTATATGTTTTCTCTAAATGGGTCAGTTGTATAGCTGATGGTCCTTAATGGGCCATCAAGCAGGCTAGGCTGTGCTGATGCCAAACTGTCTGGGGGTGGCACCCTGAAGCATAGCACAGGTTTGGAATACAGACATACATACATATCTATAACTCATAATACAAAGGTGATACAAACATATAAACAAGATTATCAGATCTGGCAAATTATAACATTTTTGCAGATATCTTACATGGTATATTTGGCTGTGGTCACTCAATTAGGGTGAACTGCAAAGAATGGGGCAGACAATCCCCATAAAGCTGGTTGATAGTCCAATACTTGTAACTTCACGTACAAAAATGATATATGCATAGAGATAGCACCATAACCAACAAAACATAACCTTTTCATAGACAACAACCTTTGCACAATATTTGCTGCAAATGTATAACAGTGGTTGCAACCATGATCTATATGGTCCTATTCTAATCAGATAATGTCACAACTTGTAATCTGAAATTGTTTTTTTTTTGCGTTAGTTGAAATCTGAAACTGTTTTTCATGCTGGAAGGTGGAGGGGAAACACAGATGAGGCTATTCATTCATTCGGTTGGTATTAGAGCGCCTGATTCACTGGAGAGGTCCCGGGCTCTCTACTACTATTATTATTATTATGCTGCTGGTTTGTCTTTTAATATCAATTAATAATCATTAAATGAGTTTTAAAATTAATGAGAATCAAAATAAATTTTAAAGGCATAACAGGCCTACTGTAGTTACGAAACTTACCAAATTGTTGAAAATAAGCCATCCTGTGCTTTTATTTGTGTTTGGCTTTAAAAGGGCAAAAGGCCGAAGTTTATTTCGGTCTCTCCCCCCCCCCCCCAGTTTGTTCACCACTGCTATAATGTATTCCTTGCTCATAAGGGGCCGTCCTGCATCATTAAAGTCAATAGGAGTTTTGCCATTGACTTCAACAAAGAGATGGATTAAGAACATAAGAATGGCCCTACTGGGTCAGACCAAGGGTCCATCTAGCCCAGTATCCTGTCTTCCGACAGTGCCTAGTGCCCCAGAGGGAATTAACAGAACAGGTAATCATCAAGTGATCCATCCCCTGTCACTCATTCCCAGCTTCTGGGAAACAGAGGCTAGGGACACCATTCCTGCCCATCCTGGCTAATAGCCATTGATGGACCTATCCTCCATGAATTTATCTAGTTCTCTTTTGAACCGTGTTATAGTCTTGACCTACATAACATCCTCTGGCAAGGAGTTCCACAGGTTGATTGTACATTGTGTGAAGTACTTCCTTTTATTTGTTTGACACCTGATGCCTATTAATTTCATTTGGTGACCCATAGTTCTTATGTTATGAGAAGTAGGAAACAACACTTCCTTATCTACTTTCTCTATACCAGTCATGATTTTATAGACCTCAATCATATCTCCCCTTAGCTGTCTCTTTTCTAAGCTGAAAAGTCCCAGTGTTATTAATCTCTCCTCATACAAAGCCATTCCATACCTCTAATTTTTGTTACTCTTTTCTGAAACTTTTCCAATTCCAATGTATCTTTTTTGAGATGGGGGGGACCACACTTGTAATAGTATTCAAGATGTGCATGTACCATGGATTTATATAGAAACAACATGATATTTTCTGTCCTATTATCTATCCCTTTCTTAATTATTCCCAGCATTCTGTTCACTTAGTTCCTGTTTCCCCAAAATATCCCCCCAAGCTCCTTCACCCCCTTTCCTGGGGAGGCTTGAGAGTAAACAAGGTGAGCACAGACCAGACCCTTGGGTTTTTAGGACACTAAAAACCCCAATCAGATTCTTAAAAACAGAATTTTTATTATAAAGAAAAAAAAAGTAAAAGAAACACCTCTGTAAAATCAGGATGGAAGATAATTTTACAGGGTAATAAGATTTAAAACACAGAGGATTCCCCTCTAGACAAAACTTTAAAGTTACAAAAAAAAGGAATAAACCTTCCTCTTAGCATAGGGAAAATTCACAAAGTAAAACAAAAGATACTCTAACACATTTCCTTGCTATTATTTACATCTAAAATTACAGAAATAGTATCATTCAGTAGGAGCTAGATTACTTGCTTGGTCTCTCTCTTTGTCTATTCACATATCTATTCAGGGGACACCATCATAGGACCTAATCACATCAGCCACACTATCAGAGGCTCGTTCACCTGCACATCTACCAATGTGATATATGTCATCATGTGCCAGCAATGCCCCTCTGCCATGTACATTGACCAAACCAGACAGTCTCTACATAAAAGAATAAATGGACACAAATCAGATGTCAAGAATTATAACATTCAAAAACCAGTCAGAGAATACTTCAATCACCCTGGTCGCTCGATTACAGACCTAAAAGTGGCAGTAGTACAAAAAAAAAACTTCAAAAACAGACTCCAACGAGAAACTGCTGAATTGGAATTAATTTGCAAATTCGACACCATTAAATTAGGCTTGAATAAAGACTGGGAGTGGATGGGTCATTACACAAATAAGTAAAACTATTTCCCCATGCTTATTTTTCCCCCCTACTGTTACTCACACCTTCTTGTCAACTGTTGGAAATAGACCATCCTGATTATCACTACAAACGTTTTTTTTCTCTCCTGCTGGTAATAGCCCACCTTAACTGATCACTCTCGTTATAGTGGGTATGGCAACACTCATTTTTTTTCATGTTCTCTGTGTGTGTGTGTGTGTGTGTCTGTCTGTCTGTCTGTCTGTCTGTCTGTCTGTCTCTCTCTCTCTCTGTCTCTAATCTTCCTACTGTATTTTCCACTGCATGCATCCGATGAAGTGGGTTTTAGCCCACGAAAGCTTATGCTCAAATAGATTGGCTAGTCTCTAAGGTGCCACAAGTACTCCTCGTTTTTTTTGCACATTGAGTGGATGTTTTCAGAGAACTATCCACAATGACTCTAAGATCTCTTTCTTGAGGGGTAACAGCTAATTTAGACCCCATCATTTTATATGTATAGCTGGAATTATGCTTTCCAATGTGCATTACTTTGCATTTATCAACATTAAACTTTATCTGCCATTTTGTTGCCCAGTCACCCAGTTTTGAGAGATCCTTTTGTAGCTCTTTGCAGTCTGCCTGGGTTTTAACTATCTTTAGTAATTTTGTATCATCGGCAAATTTTGCCACCTCACTGTTTACCCCTTTTTCCAGATCATTTATGAACATGTTGAATAGGACTGGTCCCAGAACAGACCCCTGGGGGACAACACTATTTACCTCTCTCCATTCTGAAAACTGACCATTTATACCTACCCTTTATGTCCTATCTTTCAACCAGTTACCAATCTATGAGAGCACCTTCCCTCTTATCCTGTGGCAGCTTACTTTGTGTAAGCGCTTTTGGTGAGGGACCTTGTGTCAAGCTCTGAAAGCCCTGACTAAGTATTCAGTCTACTCATGACAAGAACAGTGGGCTAAATGTGTTGAATATAACTTATTTACAACAGAAAATGCAAGTAGCTCTGCTTCTGAGTCAATTCCCTGCCTTGCATGAAAACTTTGCTCAATGACCTAGGATCTGTAAGCACTTGCTAGAGTTGTGTGAATTTGTGGGTGGAAGGGAGGAAATTATGATGGTCTGTCAAATGTTCTTCCCACCTTTATTTACTATGAAATGTCAAAGGTTCTCCATTCACAGTGAAATCATCACTAGACCAATTGTAGCACAAAAGCAATTGGTCGTACAGTTCCCATCTTTTCTATTTGATTACATACCTGTGTGTATAGTCCCTAGATGGGATTTGCTCTCAGTGATTTGTTCAACTGTATTTGCTTTAGTTTGTTGGTAGGAAGCTGTCACTGGGATGATAGTTAAAACTATGCATGACATTTGCAGGAAATTAACATTCAAATGTATGGGTTACTAAGTTAAAGTGTCCTTAGTGCGCCACAACTGTAATTCAAACTCTGAAGCCCTATTTAAACAGAATATGTTTGAGCTTGGTTGACAAAAGATTAAGGAGTTTGATAGTGATTAATGTGCAAAGGTTCAGTGCAGAGGTGAAATGTGTCTGCATAGGAAATGTGAACAAACTGAGCAGCTATGAATGCTTAGAAGGC
This sequence comes from Chelonia mydas, assembly GCF_015237465.2. NCBI lineage: Eukaryota > Metazoa > Chordata > Testudines > Cheloniidae > Chelonia > Chelonia mydas. The sequence continues at coordinate 17,372,385 of NC_057854.1, read as the reverse complement.
TATATAAATATAATTTAGTTTATTTCAGAACATATTAAGGACCAACAGGCCAATACCATTTTAGATAACAGTTCCAAGGTGATAGTGTGGAGATGGTTCTAAGTTATGTGTCAACATCTTGGAAACTCCTGGTTTTCCTCAGTGAAGCTGGAGTTTTTCTCCTAACCGTGTTTAATATATTAAGTCATCCCAAGGGATTGGTTTCTTCAGTATTCGGACTGGATGTTCGTTGTTTTACTCTAATACCAAAAAGCGTTTCTGCTGCTGTAGTCTTTCTTTCAGTTAAGTTAGTGCTTACAGGTAGAGTCAGTCGGGAATTTTTCAGCAAAACATTTTTCATCAGAAAATTTGTTGAAATGGAAACATTTTGTGGAAACGTATCAGTTTCAATACAACTTTCATTGGAAAGATTTCTAAGGTCCAGGAGAAAGCCAGCGTCTTAGAATAGCCAATGTTCAAGAGGCTAGGGCGCTCATTTGAGATATGGGGGAGCCAGGTTCAAATTCCTCTCTGCCCTGCCTGATTCAGAGCAGGGATTAGAACGTGGTGTTCACGTCCCAGGTGAGTCCCCTAACCACTGGGCTATTGGCTATTTGGGGGTGAGGTACTCTTCCCTTTGTTTGTTTGTTTTTTTTTCCTTCACAGAAGAATTCAAAAGGTCTCTGTTTCATCCCAATGCAGAATGGGAACAACTTTTTAAATCTTGAAAATTTTGATGGAACAGGAAAATGGTTTCTCACCCAGGTCTACGAATGGGGGTGAAATTAACCCATTTGCACTATTAAGTCCCACTTTCTGATCCATGTTTGTACAGCACCTAATATGATGGGGTCTTGGTCTATGGCCAGGGTCCTAGTCAATATAGTAATACAAATTAATAAATAATACATTTTCTGCTGCTCTTTAGTGAAAAGAGCAGGATCTGAATCCTGCTCCCACTTGACTATCTAGGAAAACCTCTCAAAGATGTGTTTTAGATGATAGCTACAGTTTAAAGACTGAAGCCTCCCTGAAGACCCAGGTAGTGGATAATTGTTCCTATAAGATTACTTAGTCTTGTTTGTTATAGGACCAATCTTGTTTAACTTCTAGAATTACAATTTATATTAAGAAAATGTCCCCTCCTTTTTAGACCAGATAATGCTTTCTCTGATGAATTTAAGCTGCAGCTGGCTTTCAAACCATTCCTGTCTTATGAAATACACTTATTTTTCTCAAAGGGCTTCTAGCTTTTACAATAACCATGGTGGGTCAGGTCCTCATCTGGTGTAAAATGGTGTGGCTCTGTTGCATCCAATGGAGCTGTACTGATTTATAGAAGCTGAAATTCTGGCCCAGTGTTTGAAATATATTTGGATATCCTTCTTAACAGGTGCATATTGGGTGTATAGCTTGGATAAATAATGAGTAAGTAGGGAAAATAACCATCTACAAGTATGTGAAGGATGTAAAACACTAAGGAAGGAGAGGAATTGGTAAAGGTGGTCCAAGGAGCTAAGAAGGAGTAATAGGTTGAAATTAAGGCAAGGAAACAGGTAGACTTACTGCATCTTTCTAAGGCAAATGCACTGAGAACACACCCATTTACTCTCTCTGGGGTTTCAGTGATGAGAGCTTCACAATCAAACTATCTGAATACCAAAAATCCCATGACGCTATTTGTAAAAATATTATTTTCCCTGTTCAAAATCCCCCCCTCCCCATCCCTGTCTGTGGGATGAATTTTCCATGGTTTTATTGCAGGCCAGTAAAATAAAACTACAATAGCAGCTGAGGAAGAGTGCTTCAGAACATGAGCTGGTGAGATCCTAGTGCTCTAGAATATTGACTGGAGATGCAGTCATTGGTTACTGTGGCCAGAGTCCTAAAACACAGATGTAGCAGAACTTGGCTTAACCACATAATGTATCATGTCTACCAGTAAATTGTAGCATGTCTGCCCCTCACGTGTGCAAAGTTTTCATGGCAATGAGGGGAGGTCTCCTATTACTAAGACTTCATTATTTTTTTGCAAAAACATACAGCAGTATATTTGCTAATATATTAAGTGTTATCATAAATAATTGAGTTAACTTTAGCTGTCAAAATAAGCAAATAAAGTACATGCAGTGATGCATTGCTCTGGCTTTTTTAAATTGTGAATTTTTGCAAGTAAGTGTACACCAATTCACAATGGGTCTATAAGTCATTAGTGCAAAGGAGAACATTTCAAGAAAGGTAAAGTGAAAATCCATTTAACAGACTTTAGGATCAGCCCACTATGTTGCCTGGACTACTTTTGTATTTTCACAGCTGGTCTATCATAATAGTGGCTTGCACTTTGTGCAAACCTATTAAAATGAATAACTGTGCTCTGATCTACTATTCTAGTCATCTTTCAGCATGCAATCATTCATCATAAATGCACATAAACCTGAAATTCAATTAATCAACTCATACAATGAACCGGTCTCTTGCTATTTTTTCCTAATACATTTTTTCTTTGAATAAAAATGTAATTGTCACTGCAAAATATCAAACCAGAGCCACATAACAAATAGCTATGGATTTGTAATTAAACCTAATAAAACCTAAGATGAAGTATAAAAGGCAGAGAGCTAAAATCCATTTAAAACTTATTATGAGAAATACAATGCCAGGTTTCTTTTGGACAGAGCACAACATACTCTGGTTAGTAACAAAACACTGTTATTGGTTTTAATAATGAAATCCAAAGTATGATTCAGTGGACATGGAGTAAATAGCTAATGGCAAGAAAAGACAGTGAAATATTAGCAAGGCCTGGAAACAGACCCATTATCTTCTATTATAATCAGCAGCCAGGTTAGTTATTTCCCCCTCTCTATGTGATGCCACTTGGCTCTAAAGAAGAAAGTTATTATTTCTTGTTACCGAGGGTGCCATGTGATATTACTTGCAATTTTTATTTTTAGGAGAGGTGAAGGGTATTCATTATAAAAAAGCTTATACTGTTGGTGCAAGACAGTAAGTATGATGAGTGAACAGATGCCCCAATAGCCCAGAGAAACAATGTATTTTAAAAGGGAGCGGGTTAGACTCAGTGAGCCAGCTCTCCCGAAGATTGAGATTCCTCCTACTAGACTGTGAAAGCTGAAAACAGTAAATCTTGTAAACATCCCTGGCTAATTCTTTTCATGAGCCTAATTCAGGTAATAAGGGTGGGATCCACTAAAAGCATGTAAACCCAGATTTAAGTGGGCCTCTTGAATAAAATCCAACTGTTTATTCAGCCATTTATTTTGTTAATACCTTTCAATGCTCTTCTGAATTTCATTTTTTTTCATATTAATCCATACACAATTTTCATCAGTTCATTCCCTAGCGAAGCTGAGAACTAATGAACCTACCACACAGCAGGAGATATAAAATTGACCTGAGAGTCAGCTAATGTGAGAGTGATGGAATTGCATCCTTCCACATCATTGTACTGACTTGTGTGGCAATATTTTGATGTGCTTGAACCTCTGCTATTGACTCCCATGGCTAACCTTTAAGAGATTCAACCTTAATAGCCATTCCAAAAGCTCAATATGGCTTACAGTTCAGCTCACAGAAATGGAAGAGATGGGATGTGAGCACAAGTGAAGATGACTTGGGCTGAAGGATGAAAGGGTTTGGATGTGGCTAATAGAAAGCAATGAAGAATCCATTTGCCTTCAGTATAGACCTGGTGAAGAATCATTCATTGGAACTATTCAGGGTGAGGAAGTATCTAGCAGATCTTATAGGAATAGAGGAAGGGATCTTGAATGCCTGGTGATTTGACAGTCCAGCACTAAAGTGCAAGGTCCAGAGTGATGCTAAATTTGCAAGATTAGCAAGACTCAATGCAGAGATAGCTGAGGATCACTACATCAGATTGCAGAGGGGTTACATGGCGGAAACCAGGCTGAATTGGGGTGGACCCAGTTTGCAAGGTTGTGATAGGATGCCGGAATGGGGCACAGACTAGAAGATCATTGCCTGAATATGAGACAGGATGCTGTAGTTGGGAGTAGCTTCAGTAATTATGATCTTCAAGCAGTTTCATTTTTGTTCTTCAGCTCATGTATTCAGATGTTGTGTGGTGACACTGAGCACTACTAAACCACTGCCCCATGGCTGAATGTCAGTGAAAAGATGCCTCTACTAGAATAGCGCCCTCCATTGCCCTCTCACTGGGGCACTGGTTCAGTGCTGATCCAAAGGGAAGAGTGCTACTTTGAATTACCATCATAACTTCCTGCAGTAGGCTGGATTTTCCTTAGATGTCTCTCATCCTAAGTGCTGACTTCACCTGACCCTGATTCCAGCCCAAGGTAATGATGCTCCAGGATTCTCCTAAGTAATGAGATGAGGCAGCTTGTGATTTGTATATTACATGTTACTTGACTTGATAAATCTCTAGAAATGTAATGCTTCATTTCCAATGTGTCACAGAGGAAGCTGTTTCAGCAAGAAAACCAACATTTCCTGGGATGGCTGATTCCCTTTCAAGCTCCTTTGCAGGCTCCTAACTCTGGCATCTTCCACCTCACCTTCTACGCAGGGAAGATCATTCTTCTCTTGGCCTCAATCTCTCTCCCACTCCACCAGAAAATGCTACTTAGTCTGGGATGTAGTCAAGATCCAATTGCTACATCACCCTATGTGTGTTTGTGAATGAGTGTGTTCAAGGGCAGGGTGCGGCACAAGAAACCCTCTTTATTGGCACAGGGGCTAGTTATAATCTCAAATCTTGTGGTCAGGGAGTGCCAGGGTGGTGCGAGGCTAGTGCTGACAACAGTGACCTCTCTGGGGGAATGGAGCCCTATGCGGCTCTTCGCTTGACTGCAGTGCAGGGGAAAATGCCTGCTGATCCCCTTTCAAAGAGTATGGCAGGAGCCGGGATCATTCATATTCTACCACCTATGTGTGGTGGCAGTGTGGGCAGTGTGCCTGATTTATGCACAGTGCTTCAACAAGCCCCTCTATCAACACACCCCCATCCAAGGCTGAAGAGTTACAGGTGAACCCTATGTTTACCATGTCTTGTCTTTTGTGCCCCGTGACTCTGGGCATGTCTATACTACCGAGTTACGTCTACCTAAGTTATGCAACTCCAGCAACGTGAATAACATAGGAGGAGTTGACGTAGCTTAGGTTGACTTATTGCGGTGTCTACACCATGCTGGGCTGATGGGAGAAACTCTCCTGTCAACTTACCTTATGCTTCTTATTCCATTGTAGTACTGGAGTCGACAGGAGAGCGATCTGCAGTTGATTTAGTGAGTCTTCACTAGACCCGCTAAATCAACCCCCCGGTGGATCAATCTCTGCAGCACTGATCCACGGTAAGTGTAGACATATCCTTGGATTGTGCCTTACACCCTTCGGGGTACTAGCCTTCTTCTATACAGCAGCAAGTACATTCATGTCACTATAGTAATTATACATAAAACTACATTAAGAGAACATTAAGGGTTCAAAATCAAGTGCTCAAAAGTTAGAAAATGGCAGAATTAAGGGTACCCATGTAACATTAATTTGGCCCCGTTGTGCATCTGTTTTATGATGATCAATTACTTAATCATTTTTTTTTGACAGAACCCCTGCCTCATTTGGGGCACAGAGTGGATGGGACTTGCTTAATGAGCAAGCTATCCAATATTTTGTTTTCTCTTCATTAAGTGAGCGGTCTCAAGCCTGATTTCCTGTGCGGTGTTCAAGCCCTGCTGAAACCTAACTTTTGTGGTGCTTATCACTATAGTATCTGAGTGCTTCACAAACATAAATGAATTTATTTTCATAACACCCCTGTAAGGTGAGGGGGTGATATCACCATTTTACAGACGGGAAACTGAGACACAGAGATTAAGGTCAAAAGTATCCACTAATTTTTGGTGTCCAGTTTGAGACACCTAGGACCAGATATTTCAGAGCACGTCACATTCATATGTTCAAAGTACAGCTCTCATTGATTTCAGTGGCAGCTGTGAGTGCTCAGCACTTCTGCAAATCAGATCCCCAGAGCTGCAAATTAGACACTCAGGGAAAAAAAGGAACACCTATTTAGTGACCAACTTGAAAAGGTTGACTTATATTGCATACACACTAGGGGAGCAAATTAAGGTTGCACAGGCAGCCTTAATTAAGGCATTTCCTAATTTTGGAGTGCTTGACTTTGCAATCTTATCTTCTTAATATAGGGTTGCGTTGTTTTTTAAGCAAATAGAAAATGGAATTTCCATCATGTGATGACATATTGACACCCATGTGGGTCAGCAGCAGGCTCAGAACCATTAGATCCACTGCACAGACTTTCTGCCACTTAAGCTAACAGTAACATGTATGACAACCTACTACCACTAAGTGGACCAGCAACACAGGCAGACAGGACATTTTGCCAGTGGATTTCACAGATATTTGCTGACAGCAGAGGAATGGTGAGACTTGGGAATCTTGTGTTCCACTCCAGACTCTTCTGTCCTTTTCCCCACAAATGTGACCTCTTCTGTCCAGTCCCCTCCAATTTTTCCTTGCCCCAGCCCCAGCATTGTTCTCCTCACCTAGCCAGTCCCAATCCCCACTCATCAGACTTCTTGTTCCAGTTCTAGTCTCCTTGCACAGCAAGTCCTAATTTAACCCTTCCAGGCTTCCTGTCCAGTCTCCCTGCTAAACTAGTCCTAGATCTCTTCCTGGCTCCTCATCCAATCTGTCTGCCTCTTCTCCTTACTGACCTCCAATAATCCCCTGACTTTGGCCATCTTGCCTGTCCTCACTGGCTCCCAGTCCCCCCTCTTGCCTCAGGCTCCTTGCCCAGTCTTAGTCTTCCCCTGGCTCTCAATCCCAGATTCCTTTCTAACCAGTCCCAGGCTGTGCCTCTCCCCCAATCAGTTTTTACACTTCCTACCACTCCCCACCCCTTCCACCCACCCCCCTCCCAACAAGCCCAGCCCTTGTCCCTGCTGGATTTGGATTGGACAGCTTTCTTGTCCACATTATCTGGGTCCAGCTGGGGGGGTCATTGAGAAGACAGGAGAGAGGGAGTCTCCCTGCTCTCAGTTCCGATGCCTGGACCTGGACTTGGCATGGCCTGCAGCAGCCCAGAGCTGCTATTGCAGGGGAAGTCTTGCTCAGCTCTGTCTGGAGCGTGCCCAGTGTGGATGGAATCTTCAGGGAATCCAAAAATCTAAGAAGTCTCTATTGAGCAGGTGAAAACTGCAATTTTTCAGCTGCTCATAATTTGACCAAATATGGGCAGACTTTTATGGGGCTAGAAAAAGGCACATCCCTGACCCATAGGCCACATCCTCCAAAATTTCATGTCCTTTCTTCAGAGCTTGGCAGTGCTAGAGCATTCCAATGAAAAGGTCCCCAGAAGTTTTTAAATGGGCACAACAATGCATTTTCCCCCCTAGCCCCATTCTCAAATGGCTGAACAATTCTGGATGAAATGTTCCCAAAGAATCCAGTTTGGCATGGAAAATTTCAGCCCAGTTACAGTTTGGCGAAGTTATAAGCAACTGAAAACAGGGTCTTATTTGAGATGTGTATGGCAACCTTATCAGTAGATGGTGCTGCCAGCCCTGCCTATAATAATAGGCTTGGAAACAAAACTCATCTCTTGACGTATTCTCTCATTCTCAACCTAGAGATCTGTCTGGAAAAACAGCGACCATGGGAATCACAAAACTTGTTATTGTAGTTTGTTTAAAAATTGTTGCATTCACAATTTTCTGGCTATCTGTCCCTTATTACTAAACAGAGCATACAGAGTGTACTACCAGAGTAGCAGGTTTGCACATTTTAAACGAAGCTGTAGGCTGAAGGATCATGGTCTGGGTTTCAACATGCTGTATCTCAGTATTGTTTTACTTTCTATCAAAACATGACACAATGCTACCCTTCATTTCCCTGTCTTTATTCTAGGCGGTTTGAATAACTGACCATGCTTAAACCTTACCATTCCTGTATTCTCTGAGATGTGCACATTCAGCAAAGAAGATAGGAATCTGGAGGGTTTTTTTCATCTTTTCTTTGCCACTATTCTCTTGAGCATGTTGCTTAAAGAGATGGGATTCTGTGGTTCAAATTTTCAAGTCCTCAGCACCCACAGTTTGGAGCATACTTTCAGAAGAACTCTGCTCTCGCTGCATTGTAATGAAGGCCAAATTCTCAAAAGTCCTCAGCACCCATTGTCCTGAGCTCCTCTTTGAAAAATTCCACCTTAAAATAAGTGGCCAGATTTTCAGGAGACTAAAAGAATAACTCCTTTAGGTTCCTTAAAAAATCCTAACTTGGATGCCCTGAAAAGAGCCGTGCTTTCTTGAAAATCTGGTCACAGTTGTGGGTGCTGAATTCTGCTGAAAATCTGGTCCTGAATTCACAATATGTCCTGTATCCTCTGTGTGTTACACATCCGTAGTTAACAACCGCCTCCCCAGCACTGCAATGGTAAAATAATATCCTTGGTCTAACAAGCCAGAGAGTGAAGAGGATGAGAAACAAGAAAGATGGGCACTAAGTGAGAAAGGACATACTAGCTGACTTAGCTGAAACCTGGAAGGGCATGAACAGAACTTATTTGCATAATTTTATACTTGCTGCATCGTAATATTGTATTTAGCACACATCTTGTCTGGTGACTGGCACTGTGTAAGTAACTAACATAAACAGTAAATAAGTATTAAACTTGTCAGTTTGTAGCACAGACTGCTGCACAGATCAGCAAAGTTCATCTTGCTTATATTTACAGAGCTGAGTAACTTGTACTGTGATGCATTCATATTAACTCCCCATTAACCTGTTGTGTTCCATGTATAACTTAATAGTTCTTATTTTTTGTTTGTTATTTCACTTACTACTCAACTGGCACCACAGACAACTGAAGAGCTTTGGTAGGTGGGTGTTGCCTGGATAAGTAGTAACACTCCTGCATAAGTACTGACCCCCTGTGTTCCTTGTACTCTCCACGGATTCTTTTTGTAACTATTAATGAATCTGTTTTTAATATTATATTAGTCCTCAGAATGCCATATTCTCATCATTAGGATTGTACACCAAGGGGCAGGAATTGAGAACACTTGCTCCCAACCTGCTCTTCTGCTTTTCTAAGTTTGTGAAAGAGCCATCCTCAACCCCTCTGTTGCTACTCCCTAGTACCCAGAAGAGCCAGAAATAGGGCCCCCACCTCTTAGCTGTCAGTGCTTCCATTCCCTACCTCCATACTATCAAGGAACTCATGGAAGTTACAACATGTGTCACAGTTCAGCCTCTTGCATATTTTGCTTCCTCTCAGAATTAGCAAAATATGCTTGCTGTGGGGTTTTGAAAATGCTCATGGGAAGCTCTGCTATTCTGGTCAGGTAAGAAATACTATGAAAATAGTAGCTTCTCTTGCAAGGCAAATCTGAACAAACCTGGCCAGTGATCTCCCCACTGCCAAACAGGTTGACTGAGTGGGTGGCACAAAGAATGTGCCGGGAACTCCCCTGTGCAATGTGGTGGTGGGAACGGGGTGCGGGTGGAGGGTGGGGGGGGAGAGAGATGGGCACTAGTGCATAGAGGTTTCCTGTTAAATTAGGAGTTCATGGAACCTATGAGATGACTTATCCAGGGCCTAGATGAGGGGCCTTGACTGTCCTTTCACTATTTGTTGTGCTTTAAGAGCTTTCTTCTCAACGTATATGGGAAGTGGAAGTGTCTTACAGCTATAAACCTGCTCCCCCTAACATGCAAGTTGTCTTGTGATTTTTGGAAAGAGGACTTTTCCTCTCAAAAGCTGAAGTGGCAGCTTTGTGAGTAGATGAATATAAATTTAAGGCCACTGGAATCAAAACTAATGGTTAGATCATATTTTATTTCTCTGATACTTCCTGCAAAGCTATCTGATAACAGTGACAGCATTCCACAGAGGGGTACTGGCCAGCCATGTGTTAATAGATAACAGTGGTGCTTTCCCTTGGCCTTCAAATTTCCAGCTGTTGAGGGGCTGCCTTCTTAATAAACAGCAGGCTGTAAGAGATTTGACAGACTGAACTGCAGTGCACGGGATCCTATTAATTCCTAATGTCTTTAACTAAATTGATATTAGGCTTTTTTTTTTTACAGCCCTCTGTTGAAGCAAGCTGTAATAGCAGTTTCTTGCTGCACAGTAAAATCGGCAATATCTGCTAATAACTGAATTTGGGATGACCCTGTTGAATTTGCAGTATAATACTCCAGACTTACATAACAAGAGGTGGGATTTAAGGTTTTACTTCTGCAGACTCTGCCATTTTAAATTGTGAACACTGGGAGAGGGAAGTTATTTTTTACCCCAGATCTATAGTAAAGGCTTGTGTTGCTCCCTCTTGTCATGCCCATGCTGCTATAACTGCTGAAGGAGAAGCCCTAGGAGTTAAATAGAGGAAGATTTCCAGCTGGGTTTTATAAGGGATTGGATCATATTGATCACTTTTTTTAATCATTGATTTCATTTGCCCTTGTATGAAATGTAGGGCTTGATTCTAATAAGACTTCACTGGAGTAATTCCGTTGACCTCGGAGGGTTTACCCCAATGCAAGTGAGATCAGAAGTCTCCTAATGTTTAGTTTTATGGTCCTAGGTCCCTGTAAATTAGTAAATGTCATGGAGTTTTAATGGAGGATTATTGCTGATTATAGGCTTAATCGCTTGATTGCCACAGCAAGGTGTAAGATACACAGCAGTGGGGTGGGGGTGGCTCTTCACATTCCATCCAAATATTATCCATCTGACGGTGCAAAGAGAGCATAATGCATATCTACAGGTTCATATGTTGAGTATGGAACTGGTTTTAAAATATAGCCTGTGATGGGATGTTAGATGGGGTGGGATCTGAGTTACTACAGAAAATTCTTTCCTGGGTATCCCAAAGCTTTTCTATTTCTAAACTTTTTCTCCTTTCTACTCCCAAAAAGTGTGGGGAATAGAAAGTTTTTTTTTATTTAAAATGTATTTCTTAGCATAGAAAGTGCTGTTCATATAGCTGTAGAGTTAGGAGACTGGTGGATTCATTGGCTGCTGGTTAATGTAAATAAAATGTATTGGGGGAGGGGCTCCCAATACTGATGACTCCAGAACAGAAAGTCTGAGTCTTCCCTGCTTGAGCTAAAGAGGCAGGCTTTCTAGCTGGGGACCACAACAGACTTGCATTCTCTTTGGATCGGTCGCAGAGGGGGACCTCTAACACACACTCACCAGTGGGTTACATATGTATTCCCTTTGTAAAACTGATCAAATTATCTATTGTTCCTTCTCAAAGGACCACATCCTCTCAATAGCTCGGTAAAGCTCTGGGAATGAGTGGTATCTTCCCTACTCTTTGGTTCCTCAAGTCATGGGAAAGATGAGCATATCAAAGTCTCCGTACAGAGCTTAATGAGGAGTCCGCATGGAGCGCTGCATCATGGTAGCAAGGGATACATGGCTTCTGGCCTTCTGTCCCATCATGGAATGATGATGATCCACTGAGCCGGGGTGCACTGCGCCCATAAAGAAAGGGGACAATTTGGTCCTACACTGAATAGAACCTGATTATTGATCAAGTCATAAAACCAAGTAAATAGCCCTATGTAAATGCTACAAGAGCAATCAACAACAATACCACACTGGCTCGCTAGAGTTGTGTGGAATTATGCATGCAACTTGCTTTCCAAAATTAGTTGCACATGTTACATTAATATGCAAATAAACTGACTTCACATAATACAAAAAATATGAAAATTTTCTTCATTAAGTTTAGTTTTATGGTTTAATTGATTTGGGAGTGTACATAACTGGTGCCCGTTCTGATTATTTTCCTGACAATGCAAGAAATCCACAACAATCATGCTGATAATAAACCATTTAAGAGACTTCAATTAATTTACCAGTAATTCTAAAGTGCCTTAATATTGCATATGGATTAGTTTAATTTTTATGTAAATTCTACCGCTGCTTTAGCAAAGTATAATTGTTTAACAGCAAATTAGACTAAATTATTTTCATTTATTTTTATGTGGAATTCTTACTGCTGCCTATAAGGGCTCCATTCATAACGAGGTTTTTTTCCTTTGTATTTTTTCCTTAGAGAGATTTAGACAAATGTCTATTCCATAAACTATGGAACATGCTGCATTCTGGGTTGAACACATACTTTAGATATTCATTCAGTAGTAAAATATACCAGTTCAGATCAGAGAGTTAAATACCTGAATCATTGACAAACTGGAAGGAGCTCAGAGAAGAACAGCAAAAATGACCAAGATGTTAAACTTGAAGTTCTAATAGAAGAACTGATTTCTGAGTATAGATGGGCTGAGGATTTTTATTTTTTGCATAGTGCCTCAGTAGGGTTTTAGTTTTGGGATGGTTTGGATCTAGGTTCTATTTGATCCAAATTGGTCCCATCTCTGCAACAAGTGTTGACCAAATGATGATTAGCAAGGATACAGTAAGATCTACAAGGGATTGAAGGGTGTAAACACTATGCGTGGAAAGGATTTGTTTCCAGTTAGGGAAAAGGGCCAGAACTTGTCTTTTGCTGGAATGGGAAAGTACATGGTTTCACTGGTCTTGATTCTTTGCTCCTTTAATGCAAAATGTTAATAGTCTGACTTAATGTTTTGGCTTCCTTTACACAAGGCCAAATAATTATACAAGTTGCAAGGCAGTGGAGAATCAGGCCTCCATGTGTCATATCCTCTGCCTCAACAATAGATGGAGCAGAAATTAAAAAAAATTAAAAGCACATGACAGGGGTGGGAGATAAGCCAAACTATACAAAAATGTATTCTTCCATTAAGTTTGGTTTAGACAGATGGCAGGCATGCTACTGAAATGATGATCTCTTTGGTTCACGCAGATGGCATACAACAAATTTATAGGGAAAATAGATGTGCTGTAAGTGAGTGTACGGTATAGCCTATTTTTCTAACTGCTTGGTTTTGTTTCTTTGTGTAGACTTTGCTTGGTTTAACTGATATGGTAGCTCAGAGAGACAGCTGTATGAAGTTTTTTTTTTTAATACTCAAATATTTAATTAAAAGGTGTGATATTCCTTTAAAATTCCTCAAGCCCAATAGGGAGGGTGAATCTTTATTCTTTAAAAGAACTCAGTGTTATCCATTAGAATTCATCCAGAGGAATAGGGACAGGATTCTCTTCTCCTTGCTTGGAATAAAGAAACACAGAATATGCAAAGTGGATCTCTCAACATGGCCAATGGAAGTGTCAATTAGGTGCAGAAAGTCAAAGCTAAAGAGACAGAATGGGGTGGGGAAACTCACTTAGTAACAAGATATCAAATGAAAAGCCTCCCAGTAGTCGGGGGGGGGGAATGAGCATGTGTATAAAGAGTAAAAGTGAGAGCAGTTTAATAAGAGACAGCATAATGGGATCACAAGGGTACAAAGGTAAAATGTTTCTCAAGAGTCAGACATCAAAATCCATGAATACAAATGATCAGTGTGATTAATAGGACCAAAAGCATACTGGGTTAAAGTAAACGACTTTTCCTGAGGTCACACTGGAATTTTGTGGCAGACTAGGGAAGTGAACCCAAGGTACATGAGTCCCAGGCTACTACTCTAACCACTGGACCATCCTTCCTCTCAACCTCCTACAATAGCAACCCCTGTCATCTCTTAAGAAGAGCTGTTGCTACACCTCTTCGCCCTTCCCAACACATTTTCCTGGAAGGTTAGATGTTGCAATTCTACTCTTGGGCAAGGGGAATTGAAGGACCCTTGGGGCTCCCTGAGGGACACAGAGAACCTTTCCCACCTTACATAGCAATAATTCTTACCACTTCTACAGCATTCTTCATGTGAGCATCTTCAGAAACTCTGGGCCTGATGCTTTTGTCACTTATGCCAGTTCATCCCCAATCTAACTCCACTGACTTTGGTGGTAAATGGAGTCGTATTCCCCCCCCCCCCCCCTCCCACTTTACACTGGCCCAATAAGCCTTACAACTCTCCTGCATAGTGAGGTTTATCTGTCTATTTTAAGTGGTAGGTAGGCAAACCATTCAGAATTTGATTTTTTTTTCCTAACGTGTGAGGGCAAGTCAGTGTCAGAACTCAGTACAAAACCTAGGACTTCAGTCTCTTAGTCCCCTTGTGCTATCCACTAGACTAAACTTCCTTCTAAATTATAACACTGGCTCAAGCCCAAATGAGGGAATGTATTTGAGAGTTTGGGGGGATGCAAAAGGGGGAATCTCTATGATTTCTGAGGACAATTCAGAGGTCCATCTAAAGTTCATTTAAAGAGTATAGTATTGTCTCAAGCCAGATATATTCAGACGTATTACCTTCCAGATTAGTTCAAAGTAGTGTAGATAGTTGACATTACAGTAGAATTTTGCTTTTGTGATCCCATAATTCTGTCCCGTTTAGTTTCTTTTCTCCCTATTACTCCAGCATTCATAGATGCTAGTTCCCTACCAGCTTTCCCTTAGCATCAGTCCACTAGCTGTTTTTATTTGATTTCCTAAAGCTGTTATTCAGAACTCCTTTTTCTATTATTTTGTTGACGCTTTGAATTTTGTAAGGTTGCTTGCTGACAAATTGCTTAGAAACAACACCTAAAGGCCACAAAGCGTTGACACTGTCAGCATAGGAATCCACTGCAGTTGATGCCGTGTTATAACATAGATCATCTGATAAAATCATAGACTGAAATAATTGTGCTGGTGGCATTGGGGTCACCAGGTTGATGCTCTGGAAGGTTAGTAACGTGGGTGGGAGGAATGTGCCAAAGGAAAAGGAAGTAACTTGCAATATGGAGACGTTTAGCCCTCTTATGAGAGATTAAATCTCCACCTGCCAACAAAGCCATTGGGTCAACTCAAGAGATGACAGATGAATGATGAGTCGCTTTGTATCCTAAGAAGTCTGCTGCACAGGCTCAACAGCACTGCTGGCCTCAGCCTCCATAAGGCTCTGTACTGGTTTGGGAGGCAGGAAGCAGAAACCAGAAATCAGTTCTAGGTCTTCAGCTGGCAGTGTGGGTCACAGCGAATAGGTCACTGAGCCGGGTTATCAGAACCCACTGTGATAGTAACCGGTTCAAGGCACAGGCCCACTGCAGTTTCTAGGAGTTTTGAAATTAGACTGGTGAGAAAGTCATCTAATGTTTCTAGAGCTCAAGGGCATGTACTGTGTTCAGGAACTGCAAGCAGCAATGAGAATGGTACTGGTAAAGCAAGGTGTGGACTTACTGATGAATGGCATGTTGAAGGTGCTATGCTTTTCCATGCACAAAAGGCAAACATTAGGGGGCAAGTGTGGTACCTGTCATTTACGTACCTTTGTTTTCTCCATAATCAACCTTTAAAATTCTAAAGTGTCTACCCGTCTAGAGAGGCAGAGGGAGATCTGATGCATCCCATGCTGAGACGCTATGTTCTCCCAGGGAGGCTTTACGTTTGTTCTTTCTGGGTAAGATCCTAGGCATGCCTCCAGAATTCTTATGCCTTTCTGGACATGTGCAGCAAATCTGAATTACTGTTTTATTTTAAATTAATGGAAATAACCAAACAAGTTGCTGCTCTGTTTGACTTCAGTGGGAGGTTTTTCCATGGATTGGAGAGAAGAAATTGGTCTTTAATTTATCCTGAAACAAATCCATAGCCACTCAAGAACATTGCATTGTATTTATGCTGCACCTTGCCCCCACTATTCATATCTTCATACCATCAAGAGAGAATTTAGATACTATTACTTAAAAGCAATTGCCCTCTAACTTGAGCTAAAGGAGAATCTTTAACAGTAAAGCTCCAATGAAACACATGTAATCAGTTCTGATTCCATCCAGTGGAAGGAGCAGTGGCTTACACACATCCCAGGTTGTTACAGTACTTTATTTGAGGGGCCGAGGTGACATACTGGATTGGATGGTGAAATCATCTTAGCTTCATTTAAGTCCGTGGATCTCCTATCAGCTAAGGGAGTGGCCCATTGTATTTTATAAAACTACTTTTTACCTTTGGAGATCCAAGTTCCAAATTTATATTGTAAGAGACAATGGGTTATATCAGAGGTGGGCAAACTACGGCCCGCGGGCCACATCCAGCCCACAGGACTATCCTGCCCAGCCCCTGAGCTCCTGGCCGGGGAGGCTAGCCCCCAGCCCCTGTCCTGCTGTCCCCCATCCCCTGCAGTCACCCACCACATGGGCAGTGCTCTGGGCGGCAGGGCTGCGGACTCCTGCAGGGCAGCGCAGCAGCGTGTCTGACTCTGGTGGGGTGGCGCAGCTGCCAGACATGCTGCTCTGAGCGGCATGGTAAGGAGACCAGGGGTTGGATAAGGGGCAGAGGGTCCGGGGGGCAGTCAGGGGACAGGGAGCAGGAGGCGGTTGGATGGGGCAGAGGTTCTGGGGGGAGGGAGGAGCGGTTGGGGGGAAGGAGCGGGGGGGCTTGGATAAGCGTGAGTCTTCAGGGGACAGGGAGCAGTGGGAGGCTGGATAAGCGTGAGTCCTGGGGGGGGGGGTCTGTCAGGTGGCGGGAGTATGGATAGGGGTTGGGGCAGTTAGGGGACAGGGAGCAGGGGGTTGAATAGGGGGTGGGGTCAGTTAGGGGGTGGGGGTGTGAATAGGGGGCAGGGCAGTCAGGGGACAGGGGAGTTGGATGGGGGTGGGGTCTCAAGGGGTTAGGGGCGGGGGGTCCTGGGAGGGGGTAGTCAGGGGACAAGGAGCAGGGAGGGGGTTGGATGGGTGGGGAATTCTGAGGGGGGCAGCTGAGGGGCGGGAAGTGGGAGGGGGTCAGATGGGGGCAGGGACCAGGCTGTTTGGGGAGGCACAGCCTTCCCTACCTGGCCCTCCATACAGTTTTGCAACCCCAATGTGGCCCTGGGTCCAAAAAGTTTGCCCACCCCGGGTTATATGGTCTTTGCTAGTACCTGTTTGTGACCATCTCAATAACACCTCATGCTCTGAAATGATTAGTGGCCTGTCTTTAGAAGATGCCCAGGACTAGAAGGACAAAGGCAAGAATGATTATACCTTACTTAGCCATCCCCTCTCCCTCCCATCTAGCCAAAATATGGCTGACAACACTTTCTTCCATTTCTGGCACTCCAAACAATTTCTGCATTGATTCCCCACCCCTCCCTGTTCACATTTCTCCTTCTCGTGCTCAAGCCTACTCTGCCCATGCCCACATCTCTGTTCTCCTTTCATACGTCTTCATCACTCCTCCACGTTCTCTCTACTCACTCCTCCCCTCCTACGCTTCGCTTTGAGCCTTTTTTCATGCTGTCCCCTTTGCTTGGAACACCCTCACACTTCCCATCACTTCATCTTCAAATCCCCCTTCTTTTGTGAAGCCTCCTTATACTGCTCTCTTTGACACAGCTAAGCCTCCTTGTGCATGTCCTGTTGTCGTGTTTGTCTCAGTGATGCTACAAACCTTTTGGTACAGCAACCCTCCCTCACATTGCAACTGTTCTGCACAGTGTACAGAAACAGTGCGGTATCTTAAATGAATAGTATTTGTATGTAACTTGTTCTCTTGGCTTTGTTTTGGTTTTGTTTTTTCCTTTATTTTATTTTGTTTTGTTTTTTCCTTTAATTAATCTAATGATGATACAACACCTTAAATGCATTAACCAAAACAATGTCAAGGGATTTTTACTTCAGTAAATGTGCCAACAACAATCATTGCTAATTCTTAAACAATGGCAACAAAATAAGTGCCTGGCTGCTAATGATACCTCATTTGTATGAAAGATGCTGTAGTAGAAGCACAATTTCAACAATTATTTCAAATAGTGCTTATTTGCGATGTCAGATTTTGAAATCAAAGTGCACGCATGGAAAATTACAAGCTATTTTGCTTTACTCAGCAGTGGTACAATAATTCCAAATCCCAAGAGCAGGGCGTTCTTTGGAAGATCATTTCAGAAGATTAGGTACCTGTAGTGGAAATTAATAGTATGAATTATGTTGAACCTGAATTCAAATCCTTTGAATATGACATTGGGCTCCAGTTAAAGACATTAGCCAATCACAAGGGACATATTTGAATTTCATGTGTTTTATTTTCCTGATGTGAGTTAAGTTGACTGTTGGTAAGTTTTGCATTTTGTTTTTAGGGCAAGTCCTGAGGCAGCCATGGTGAAAAGGAACATAGTTATGCATAATCATGTTTAAAATGCTGCCAAGTGTAAAGCTGGTTGAAAAATAGAATGTCTGTTCCATGGGAAACACTGGAAAAAATATTCCATTTTGGAACAAAAAAGTATAAATTTCAAAATCTGAACAAATTTTGTTTCACATTAATTTGAAACATTTTGTTTAAATTAAACGTAGAAACAAAATTGAACCTGCGAGCCCAACCAGCCAGCTGGGTTTTGGGTGAGCGTGGGGCTTAGAAGCCTTGTGAGCCATGGAGCTGAGAGCTGGGGTTCTCACATCAGGGAGCCAAGATCTTGAGAGCTCTATCTAGAGCCAGGGCTGGCAGGCTCCTGACTCCATGGTAGGGAGCCAGAAAGCCCTGAAAGCTGTGGGGTCCGTGACCCCGTGTCAGTCCGTAGAATGAGGCTGCCTCAGAGCTGCAGACTCTGGTGGCCCGGCTTCCCAGCAGTAGGAAACCAGGCTGCTGTCCAGCAGTTGTCAAAAGCTCATCAAACCCGATATTTCAGTTACTGGGTTTAATGAATTCTGACAACATTCGTTCTTTGAACACAACTGTTCAGTGAGCTTTTCTGTGATCCCAAATAGCCTTTATTTTAGTGAACATTATTACAGCTGCATCAGTGCTGTGGTGATTGGTTATTACTACCGCTCTGAGCACAGTGGGGTCCATATGGGGGCATATGACTGGGGTCCCTACGTGCTTCCACAGTACCAATAATAAATTGTATAATTTGAACAGTCATAGCCACACCAGAGCTGACCCTGGTAAACCCAGGCTCGCTCTCCATATTTTCAGTGAGATAGTTATGTATTTGCCTTGGGGTTGGAGAGAGGGAGAAAATTAAAAAGAAACAAAAACAGCCCTGAAGGAATTGAAGGAAGGAGAGGTGACTGATTTTGCTTTAGGATACTGTAATGTCAAGGGCGTATAAAGACCTCGATAGATAAGCAGTCTTGAGCTGCTGCACTGCTGCCCAGAACTTCAGCCCTCTTGCCAGCCATAGTAAATGGGCTTGGCAAAAAGGTGTGCCATGGGGGATGGGACCCGTATGCCACTGCAGTAAAAGACCTGTGGCTGGCCCAGATCAGATGACTCATGCTCGCAGGGCAATAATATTGCAGTGTAGACATTTGGTCTTGGGCTGGAGCCCGCACTCTGAGACCCCATGATGGAGGGAGGGTGGCTCCAGCCCAAACCCGAAAGTAGACCAAGCTCTGCAAGCCTGAATCAGCTGACCCAGGCCAACTGCGCGTCTTTTATTTCCGTGTAGACCTACCCATAGGGTTTAACTTGGAAGCACTCAAGGTTTTCAAAGACTCTAGCTCAAGCCTGGAGTTTCAGCGCTGAAGCTCAGACCTCTCTCGACTCCTTGAGCTAAAAAAGCGATTCTGTTCTCTGGTTATCATCAATCTAGACTAGCCACTGGAGAGGGATGTGACATACAGTCTCCCAGTGGGTTATATTTCTCCTCGTTTCATTGAGCTCAGCAGTAGAGCTCAGCTGTGTTCCTCCTCCAGGCCAGCTACTCTACTATCAGAGCTTGGACCAGGGCCAGGCTGCTCTTGATAATTTTTAAAAATTTTCTTTTTACTTTCGCTTAAGAAGCAAAGGTAAATCAGAGTGCAGGTAAAACATCAGAGGCCCAGGCTTTGTCAATACTGTCGTTTTCTTGGAATAAACGTGTGTAAGGGAGGGGGATTCCTCTTTCTATTTTAGGTGCTTCTGTAGTCCCCCCATTACCACAGAATCTGAGCATCTCACAAACTTAATTATATTTATTATACCATTGCTGTGATGTAGGGAAGTACTTCAGTCCCCATTTTATAGACGCACAGACAATGCTTGTGGCAGAACAGGGAATTGGACCTGGGTCTCCTGAGGCCGCAGCTAATATCCTGCACCCCTAGACTATCGTTCTTTTGGAAAGGCCTGATGGTTTTTGGCCAAAGTTTGGATTTGCTAGAGGGCCTGTAAATCACTTTTTCACTCTCCAAAGGGTCAAATTGTGGTAAGTGTTTGGAAAGATGCCAAATGCCTCCCACTAAATGAGTGTAGGTACATACTTCCAAAGAAGCATCAGTGTGTATTCCTGCTCCAGGTGAGACCAGCCCCCTTGTGCACTAACAGTGCTTGTAACTGGAAGTTTGCAATAGGGAGCTCAGCACAGAACCCATTCCTGGGTAAGAAATACTGACTGCTTGTGTCCTCCTGACCCATAGGCTAGGTCATCACTTGCATTTTCTATTGCAAGGGGCCATAAGGATCAGCCT
This sequence comes from Chelonia mydas, assembly GCF_015237465.2. Classification (NCBI taxonomy): domain Eukaryota; kingdom Metazoa; phylum Chordata; order Testudines; family Cheloniidae; genus Chelonia; species Chelonia mydas. The sequence continues at coordinate 17,351,990 of NC_057854.1, read as the reverse complement.
TGCCACAAGTTTTCTGGAGGAATCAGAATAGGATTGGTCCGTTTCCTGCCCCATGCTCTCACTGGCAGCTGTGGGATTTTTGGTCTGAAGATCTCCTGCCAAATATTGACCCTAGATTCACTCACCCCTTAAGGCTGTTAGTGGGAAGCTATGTAGGTGTATCAAGAAACTAGATCCCTCAGGAGCGAGCTTTTACATATAGTGCCTGACTTATAGATCAGCCTTTCTTTTTACAGCCACAATTTTTCTGGCACAAATAATGGCAGCCAAAATTGCTGTCTGGGAGCTGGAGCTCAAGGAGCTGAATATCTAAATGGCACAAATTTCTCCTGTGGATAATTGCAGGCACAAAATCACACCTGCAAATTATCTGCACCTGCAAGCTGGAAATGCAGAGTGGGAGGCTGGCCTTTACAAAAATTAGCCCACAGTCTGCAAGATCCTTTAGGGAAATCTTTGGGAGGAAAGGCACTGTATCAAAGCAAGGTACTATTACTCGAATGCTAGTTCCATCCACATGCTGATTTCATGTTTTCCCATTATAATATATTTGTGCAATGATGCCAGAATATGATTCTCCTTAATTTTGTTTGTACTAATGACAAGAAAGGACCCCATCACTGAATGTCCTCTACAAAATGACTTTGTTCTGCAGGGGAGGGAACATGCTGGATTATTTACACTGAAGCGCCTAGTTATTCCACTATTTATTCCCAATTATTCCTGACACTAAGCATTCCAATCTGAGCCGGCTCAAACAAAACAAATAAACATCACAATATTGCAATTTGCCCTTGAACAGTTGCTAATGATAAATGCTTCCAGAGAAGAAATGAGTTGTCAGTGTTTTGAGATTGTTAGCTGATTTCTGCAGAGAAGATTCCTGTCTTGTTTCTTGGGAATTTTGAATGGTCATTTTAAATATTGCCAGTATTGCCCACTGTGGGCCAAGTGCAAAGCCTTGGGTGGATTGCTCAGGGTGCAAATTTCACTGGGTTTAGCCCAATACTTTAGCAGTACTTTATAAAAGTTTCTGATCTAATCAACATTAATTAGATTAACTAATCATCTCTTAAAGAGCCTATTGACTATAGAGGGGAGGAGATGAGACTTTGCTTATGGGAAAAGTCATAGTATTTATGACCACTAGGATTTCATAAAAATGTATAGAGTTCTACAGAAATAATTCTAAAAGCCTATAAACTATAACAGGGTTCTGCTTTCTCTACGGGTTTATTTATTTATTTTTATTACTTCCCTGTTGAATTCATAGCAGGGATATAATTTTCTATACAAATCTGCAGGATGGTTCAAAACACCCATAGAGAAGTTCTCATTTCTAGTTCATTTTTGGAGCACTTATCTCTAAGGGTTCTTGCTCGCCAAATCCATACAAGATCTTTGTAGGGAAGACAGTGTAATTCACAGTCCCCTGAAGAAGTTGCTGGTGGCATCTGGTAGTCCCTGTAGGGCTGGGAGTGATTAGAGGAGAAAACTTTGATTCATGAACCCCAGGGGAGGAACAGCAATTTATGGTTTCCCATCACGAATACCTTAGGAAGTAATTAATGCGGATTGGAAGTTGGGATATGGCTGTGCAAAGAGTATTAGCGCAGCTTTGGGAAACTTTCTTGAAAATACAGAACCCAAACCTACCACATGTTTAGTTCAGGCCTGGGTTCTTTGCATACCTGCTGCACAGCTGATTCATTAAGCCTATTGATTAATCCTCAAAACTCATTTCAGGTAGCTATAGGGAATTGGTTGGAAAAATCATATTTCCCCCCAGGAGAATATCGAATAAAAAAGCTTCATTGCCCTTTTTCAACTCCTCCGCCCTTCTGGTCCCTGGGGAAGAGTCAGTGTCACCACACTGACCCACATCCCTTTTTCATCAGCTTCTGAGCCTCTCTCTCAACCCCTACCCATGAAGTGCTATTTCCTTTCCTCCAGCAAGCCCCCCACCACTTAAGGTGCAGTGCAGTCAGTCATTGGGAAGGTGGAGTGTTAACTGGCTTTGCATAGGTCTGAATCATTATCAAGCCAATCGTTGCAAGCTAAAAACTATTGACTTCACTTTTTTAAAGAAAGCTTAGTCTCCATGATGCCCAAATGCTGGCTCCATTGCCAATTGTCTGGTGAGAGCCTTCTCCAGCTCCTCAGTAGATCAGCAGAAAATGCAATAGTGTCCTCAATTTTAGAAATTCCTTTAAAAAATGAATACAGGGCCGAGGGGAGGAATGGTATGTTGAGCTCCTTGGGCATGAGTCCTTACTCTCTTTGGTTTCTGTGGGAGTTTGCCTGAGTGCTGAATCAGGACTTCAGCATTCAGCGTAAGACTCCTAGCTTCGATTGGCAAACCAAAGGGCTGCTGATAACTCATATGTTATGGATGAATATCCAAAGTTTAGGGGCATTATGTAACTTCTGGAGGTTTGCCCAGTCCTAATTTCAACTTAATTTCACCATCCATTATTACTGACTGTCAGCTACATAGATGTTAGCTAGCCGGAGTTACAACAAATATCCAGATGAAATATATACCCAGCTGCCTGATAACTCCTTATGATGGCCAAACTCCCATGGACTTCTCTGTGGTTTTCTCACAAGCAGTTTGAGTGGTAGGGTATTGCTGTAGCTTATGTTTCATTTGAATGTCTGGCATTACATTTCTCAGGTTTTGTGAGCACGCCTCTGACAACCTGTTCTGAATATATGCTGCCACACTTGACAAGTTTTGAGTGTGCAAAGGGCAATAGCTGCATGGGAATAAATGTGCCTAGATATTTCATTATAAATAAACATTCTCGTCTGCAATTGGGAAATGCTGGGATCTCAGCAGGCCTGATGATAAGAATAATGTTTTGTTTCGTTTAGTAAGATCCATTAGCAGAAGACAAAGCACCACACTGAAGCGGCAGGACAGCAATCTGAGTGTACCACTGTTGGCGGTCGTGTTCTCTGAGAAATGTGTTGCTCTCTGTAGTCGTTTTGAGAGCCCCATCATTAAGCAAGCCAAGCAACTCACGGGTGATTATGCCGTCTCTCTGTAGGGATATTTGTGTGGGCTGATGCCTGTCTTGGCACTGCCATTAATTCCAGATACTACCCAGCTAGGTATTGCAAACAAAAGTTACAAGGTCAGCTATCGGAGAGAAGATGATAAAGTACAAAGGATGGAAATAGCACTTGATGATACCTTTGTATGCCGTGTAAGCAGATCCCACTAATAGAACAGCAAATGGGTGACAGAGGATGAGGGGGTGAGGAATGGAGTTGCTAATTGTTGTGCTATTATATCATATATATATATATAGTGGAAACTTCTGGTCAGAAATGGGAAATGAATGGTTAAATATTTCTTTCTGAAGGGGATGGGGGGAAAAAGACTTAGAAAAGCCACTTGTATTCAAGTGCTGATAAGGAGGTCATTAATTATCTCTGGGCTAGAGTCATATAAACTTGCAGCCCACAAACTAAGAGGGTGGTTTGACTCCTGGAAGAAGCGTAAAGTGCCTTTTTGAATCTGATTAGAATGGACATGCCATGAAAGCAGCAGATCCTAGTGTAAGATGATTGAAAAATAAACCAATTTAGGAGGGATGACTGATGTAGTGGACTTGGTTGGTACTTCCCCAGAAATGGAGTGTGAAGGGGGTCTGACACTGGCCTATTGGCTGACAACTTTAAATTTCACTGCTTCCAAATGCCGTGGTCCCTTGAGTCACAGAGGTCTAACCCAAAGGTTATAAAGGCTGTAGGGATTATAAAAGCTGTACTCTTTAGTATAAGAAGTGATATCATTTTTATATTAATGTTCAATTTATAAATAGTTTATAATAGGTTAATAAATGGTTAATAGATATTTTTTATAAATGGTATATTTATGGTTACAAATTATTATAGAGTTCAATAGGTCAGTTGATTGCTTATCCTGCATAATATCTTCTAACCATTTATAATACTTATTACTCATCTGTAACATCTATTATCATTAACCCCTTGTGAACTATTTATAAATAGAACTTTATATTAAAGTATGCCCAAATAACCAAAAGTTTAAGAATATCTCATTTAATCTAGGATAATCAGATAGTAGAGTCTCCATTATAGGTCATCTTAATAAGATGGGGCAATTAATTTGACGTGTAATTCATTCACCACTGTCCTACCCATTCTGACTTACAGTAGAATGCTAATAGTGCTACAAGAACTAATTACTAGTTCGACTGAAAGAGAAAAGGCATTGATTTCATGCAGGTTTCATTTGTTTTTTTTTAAATCAACAGGAGAGTATATTGGAGAAAAAACATTTATTTACACCTCAAACTTTACCACTGGAATATGGAGGACCCCCCCCCCCCACACACACCCCTACTAAATTTCAAGACCTAAATTAAAATATCTGTAAACACAAATATAGCTACAGTAGAATTTTCTTATGTTGCTCTTTTTTTAAATAAAAAAAGCGAAATAAATTAGCCATTTGAAACTTGGCAAAACTCAGCAAGTTGTGAAGATTTATCAGCTGGACCATGAAAAAAATTGATTTCCTTCAACAAAGTAATTAAAAATTAAAATCAGTGCATTTGAATGCCAAATAAAATGGAGATTTGGAAACATAATTAATGTGGAAACAAATGCTTTTATTTGCTGCTGTTTGAAAAGCACATCAGTATGGAAAGTTGGTGACTGCTGGACTACAAAAGCTCACGTTTAATTTGAAAGCCCCTTAATATTTGAGATGAATGGCTGAGGCTGAATATAACCCCAGAAAGAACAGTGATTATGAGAGCATGTTGTAAGGGAGTTCAGCTTTTAATAGTTTAAGTGTGATATTAACATATTTCTTCAGTTTGTTCGGATTTTTACTAGTAATTAGAAAACGATGGCTGTCCAACTCCCACACATTAATTTGTCAAGTTCTGCTTTGCCATGGTAAATTTAAATAAAAAAAAATATTTCAAACTCTAGCTGAGCTGCAAGCATTACTGGGTGTGAAAATACACATTTTACCATAAGCAGAAAGGCACTATTTCATCAGAAGTGTATAGCAGGTATAAAAGAGAAACCATAAGCTTAAAGGTCTAAAAACCATTACAAAAAAAAATCAATAGCTGCTTTTTAACTTTTAAGGTTGCTCGTGGGAGAAAACAGTGAGTTTTTTTTCCCCCGTAAACAGTGTGTTAAATATACTTGCTGTTTGTTTAATATCTATATTACAGTAGAGTCCCCAACCCCAGTCATGATCAGCACCCTACTGGGCTAGGTGCTATACAATCAAACAGGGTAGTGCTAGAAATCTAAGGCCCTGATCCAGCAAAGTATCCCCTGTTTAGAAAGTTAAGCACATGTTTAAATGCTTTCCTGAATAGGGGGTGGATTTAACCCTGTGCTTAACAGCTTTCCTGAATCTGGATTTAAAACCCAATCCTACAAAAACTTACCTGAAGTCAGTGGGCCTATTCATGGCATGTAACGTTAAGTGTGTGTTGCTTAAATATCTACACACATTTTCTATTTTTCTACTTTTATTTTAGTTTTGTAATTATGTAAACATCAGCTTTCTCTAATTGTCCCTCAGTTGCCTCACATCTGAGTCAAACATATTAGCTGACTTATTGCAAGCGTCATGGTAGATATGAGTCTTGAATGGATTTAAGGGAGGAGAGGATATTAGCCTTATGCATCAGATCAGAGTTGGTATCACATGACTAAGGGGAGGTGTGGAAAATACCCCAAAGATTGGTTGGGTGGACAAGTGGATGCTTACTATTTATATGTATATATTTATTTAGGTGTTCACAGTAACACAGTGAGTAAAGACACAGTCTCTGCCTCAAAAAGCTTACAAATCTAAATTACCAATCCTGCAATCCTCACTCACAAGTAATCCTTCCTTACAATGGGAGTAGTCTCACTGCATATAGTAGCAAGTATTTAAACCTTTATGTCCCCAAATCCCAGAGGGATACTTGAGTGAGAATTCCTCACGAATGGTATTCAAGATAGAGCCTCAATCTTGGTGAGAGTTTGTAACAGCACTAGGATAGATAAATGCAAAAGAAGCACTCTTCTGCATTTAGAGATGTTGCTTTGATAAATATTCACTAAGGAGGGAGCATGATAAATGAAGTAACTCGGTGTCAGGACTCTTGGGTACTTATCCAATATCTTTTTGTAGAGCTTTGAGAAAATCTCACCTTTCTTGTACCTCAATTTCTATATCTGTGAAGTGGGGATGAAATTAGCTACCACACAGGTGACTTAGTCAATACTTGTAAAAATATGTGAACATTCTCAGATGACAGGTGCTATAGTATTACAAAGTACCATGTTATTACTCTTCCCAGTAATACTCTTCCCAGTAAAGGCAGTGTGAGATAGGCAGACCCATCTTCCAGTTTTAAACCTGATAGTCCTGTTTTTGAATGGTTTGTCCCCTGTCCAGTACAGAAACAAAACTGGACATAGTTTTGTCTGGTGTCACAGACAGGGGAAGCCATTTTGAAGAGCACGTTGCTCTGGTCACGCTGGCAGGGCAGGATGGTGAGTACCTCAAAATGGCGTCTTCTACCTGATAGGACCTTGCATGCACAGTATGAGTGAGGTCACACCAGTGGGGGCGGGGTCATGCAGGCATGGGTGTGGCTACACCATTTCTGGAGGTATTGGAATGTCCAGTGTTCTGGGGATGCGTAAATGGCCACCTAAGTTTATGTCCAACTTTTTAACACTGCGTTCCCAGTAAGCTGCAGTGAGGAGAAACCACACAAGAGGACAGAAACCAGAAGAGAGATTTCGGCCCTGGCTCCAGTTCTGCCTGAAAGCATTTTCCCTTGACAACAGTGTTCATGTGGCAGCTGATACAGCATCACCCACACAAAATGTCTGTCACTGCTTCGATTTTGTATTAAGATATGTGGTTTTGGAGCTCACCATAATTTAATTATTCTGTTTCTCTTCAGGCTTTTCTGCAAGAGCAGCAGCAAAAGCCTGGTTAGTAAAAGCAGGGCAAAACACGCGTCTGCAGATTGTGTTCTCTTTGGCAGGTCGACTTGTAGAATTTCTTCACTCTGGCAGCTTCTGGCATTTGTTCATTTTAGCCTCATCTTCAATCACTTGAGGTAGTGATTTTTAAAGCATTAGGGCCAAATTCTTGCTCCCACTGAACAACCTCAGTGAAGCCCTGGGAATAGTCTAGGGGCTTAAAGTTTAAGCAAGCACTTAAGTTCTTTTCTGGATCTGGGCCTGAGTGCTCAGCAGGATCGCACCCTGTGTGAGCCAAATTAAATTCTTCACTTCTTATAGTGAAGCCAGTTGTGGAAGACAGGCATTTCTCATTTCTAGTGTCTATAACACAGACACTGACAATCACAGCTCGAACAGCAAGTGGCTTTTTATCCCCCTAAGCAATAAATCATCCTAAGTTATGTGCCATGTTCAGATACCGATTGCAGTTATTTAATGACTTAACATTCTTTAACAAACTTCATCAGCTCCTGCCTTGCCTACATTATGGGCCCCATGCTGGTAAAATAATACTGGAGTATCTCCACTGGAGTAAAATAAGCTGTGAGGTCAGAATCAGACTCCTTCATTTGGGGGGAGGAGGATGGTGGAGATGTGTGAGATCTTCCTCCCACTGAAGTCAATGGCAAAACTCCATCAGGAGCAGATTGGTAACATTCACCTCAATACAGACAAGATGGCACATGACATCCAACTAAAGCTTAAGTGAGATATGGTTTCGTTTGGTGAGGTGTTTTTTCTGGGGGCTTTCTGTTTTAATCTTAGTAGAGAAATTAAAATATTTTAAACAGCGAGCCCCTTCCCTCCACAGACTTCAGAAAGAAAGAGGGTGAGAAAGTACTTCTTTAAACTATTTGTCAGGTTTAATTGATCCAGCCTTGCGATCCCTTGCCATACTGAGATTTCAGTGCGAAGGCGGATGCTAGGTCAGGCCTTAACAAACCTGAAGTTTCATTAGTTTGTGTGTATAGAAGTAACAGTGATTGTGAACATTCCAGATACTTTATGAGCAACTTGTTGCATTGTGGGGTCTGTGTAAAGGTGAGAGTGACATGTTGTTTTACCTTTTATTGTTGGTAATATCTGTCAAATTTGATTTTAGATTAAAACATTGTCTTAAATGGAATTTGTCCTTGATTCTAAGTTGATGTTTTTAAAAATCTAACTGCATTCATTAACTTTGAGCAAAAGTAATTTCAGCAGTTCTGCATGGAGAGGATTTTACTCTCACTTCTCTAATAAATTATGCATATTGCTGAAAGGATGCAGTGGGGGCTACATAAGAGGAAAATAATCAATAGCAATGCACAGCCAAATGTGTTCTGCCATTTGCCTAATCTTCATGTTTTATGTTAGTCTTTCATTTAATTTTGTCATTAGTATCTAAAACCTGCCAGATCTCAAATGCCACAATATTAATAAGGCATTTTTAAAAAATGATATTTAAATCCTTTTCTCTTCCCTCTCTTTGCAATGTTAATTCTAAACAAATAAAAATAAAAAGGGGGTAATCAGTGTTATTGAATCAAATGTTCTGGAAACAATTAAACTACAAACACTTGTTTTCTTGCTGGAAAGATTGCCCAATATTCACAAACCTGATTTCTCCCAATTGCTATTTTCCCCCAAAAAAGCAGAAGTCAAAATTTATCTATAAAAGTTATGATATTTGGCAGAGATTTTTTTCCATTGGTACTTCCCTTCTGCACAAAGTGTTAATTCTCATCCTCTGAGCCTGAAAATTGTTTGTAGGCATGAAGGTCATTAATTTTAATTAAATGGAACTTTTTTTTTACACTTGATAGAAAATGTGGATTAGTTTCAATGAGTTTCATTAAATAAACAGAGAAAATTAAAATTTATAATACGTTTCTGAACAGATCTGAAATGGTCTCATCAAAAGTTTATTAGCTGGCAAGGGGCAACTGCCTCAGTGGTGAATAGCAAAGGATACACTATGAAAGTGTTCCTAAAGATTTTACCTTTTGAGCAACATGTACGTGGACATTATATGCCTCCCCGTGCTGTGTGGGCCATGGAACTGTAGGTCAAGAAAGATATTTAATCCTGGTCTACACACGCTATTTTGTTTAACTATACTTGTAAACCCCCTAGCGTGGATGCAGATTTTCATTATGAAAGTACATCAGTGGCATAGTTAAGAAGGAAATTTGGGTGGGCTTCCACTTACAGTGGACCGGCAGTGACCAAAGGTCTGACATTACAGCAAATCATTTATATTGGGTATGAATGAATTTACTTAAATTTGGTGTTCACACAGGCTGAGCTGGATGGCCCATAATCCACTCAGGCCCACCTGTGGCTATGCCACTAAAATACTCTGAGAAGCATAGTTTATTCACCTTCCCTTATGGGAATAAACAGTATAAACACATTTATACCAGTATAATTGCATTCACATTAGGGGATTTTACTCTTTTGAACTTTACTAATACAGTTAGAGGTACAGCTTTCATGTATGGAGAAGGACTTACACTGCAAAGGAAACACAAGAGGCATGCACAAGAGCAAATGCTGAGGGAATTGGCCATGTCTTCTTATCTGGAAACTCCTAGTTCTCTTTTTATTTTTATGCAAGTTACAAATTTAATATTTCTGTAGCCTGGGCTCAGAGTGTAGTCATCCCTCTAGTCCAGGATGCCCTAAGTGAGTGGCATGCATGAGAATGCATTGTTGCTTCCTGTTCTGGAAGGCTTCAGTGTCCGTGGCTGTCATTCATGACTCTTTCATCAACTCCAAATTCATTTAATTTTCTATTTTGAAACATCAAGGCCCAGATTTTTAAAGGTGTCCGGGCTTTGCAGCACTGGGTGTTGCAATGCCTGGCTCATTTAGGAGCCTAAATCTCATTTTTAAAGGGGTTTAGGCACTCAGGGACTGCAACACCTTTAAACATCTGGGTCCAAAACAAAAAATGTTCCTGATGCTTGGAATAGTTTTATTAGAAACTTTGTAAAGAATGAGAGCATACAGGATTCACAGACTGAGATGAAAGGGAGTCACGATCATGTGGGACCTCTAGATTTTTTTTGTTCATTTGTTACACAAGGTAATGTTTGTATTTTACAATTTTTTTCACTCTAAACACCTAATTCGTTTTTGAACACGTTCCCAGTTGCAGCTTTGACTGCTGCTTTTAGTTTAGTTGTTCATTCCACACGTTTAATAAAGACTTCTCTCCTAGTCTCTCATATTTCCCACTATCCTGATAGTGAGGAGCGGAATCTCAAAATATCTGGAAGTTCAATATAGATTTATAAATAGTTTGTCATTGTTCTCAGATGCTACCGGTGTGGTGCTCTGCTCGTGTTCGGTGATAAGTCGGCTGCGTGCGTGTTCCCTCTGTGTGCTGTCCCAGCTCTGTGCAGATAGCTAACACAGCAGACCCCGAGAGAACCCCCAATGAGCACAGACTCTAGTAAGGTACGAAGGCACGTTGGCCAGGTTTATTGATCAAACGAAGCACAGTGATAGTTCCCTATAGACTCTACAGGGCAGACTACGAATTTGTGCTCCCTGGCAATGGACTCCGCTCAGTCAGTGGCAGGACTTTCCACTGCCCCCTAGGCCGGACAAAGACACCACCCCAGGGATGCATTCTCATACACAGGTACAAACAAGTTCCATAAAGCTCCTGACATATTGAGGTGCGACCCCTTTACGTAACTGTGCACCACCCTTCTACGTAGTGAAGTGCCACCTCTCACCTTGTACATGTTGGTTCAAACAAAACAACTCTATCCATCATACTAGCCTTTTGCCCCTGTCCTTGTTATCTATGTGGATGGTATAAGAATGTTCTTGTGCCATTTGTATACAGTTCTGGTATCCAATACACTTTAGATATATGTTTGTGCAACAGCATATCTTTAGGCAACATCAGCCTTTTCCTTGCCAGCTTCTGTGAGCAGGGCCTGCCTCTGGCTTTATGTTAGCAAAGTCTTGACCATTACTTTAGCTCAGGCCTTAGGTCTCATACCGGGCCTCTGATACCGAGGGTTTATGTTTCAGGGCCTCATCTTACTACAGTCATAAATATAAAGGGAAGGATAACCACCTTTCTGTATACAGAACTATACAATCCCTCCTGGCCAGAGGCAAAACCCTTTCACCTGTAAAGGGTTAAGAAGCTAGGATAACCTCGCTGGCACCTGACCAAAATGACCAATGAGGAGACAAGTTACTTTCAAAGCTGGAGGGGGCGGGGACAAAGGGTCTGTCTGCCTGTGTGATGCTTTTGCCAGGAACAAATCAGGAATGCTCTTCAGAACTCCTGTAAAAAGTTAGTAAGCAATCTAGCTAGAAATGTGTTAGATTTTCTTTTGTTTAATGGCTGGTAAAATAGCTGTGCTGAATGGAATGTATATTCCTGTTTTTGTGTCTTTTTGTAACTTAAGGTTTTGCCTAGAGGGATTCTCTATGTTTTGAATCTGATTACCCTGTAAGGTATTTACCATCCTGATTTTACAGAGATGATTCTTTTACTTTTTCTTTAATTAAAATTCTTCTTTCAAGAACCTGATTATTTTTTCATTGTTCTTAAGATCCAAGGGTTTGGGTCTGTATTCACCTATGCAAATTGGTGAGGATTTTTATCAAGCCTTCCCCAGGAAAGGGGGTGTAGGGCTTGGGGGGATATTTTGGGGAGAAGGCGTCTCCAAGTGGGCTCTTTCCCTGTTCTTTGTTTAACACGCTTGGTGGTGGCAGCATAGGGTTCAAGGACAAGGCAAAGTTTGTACCTTGAGGAAGTTTTTAACCTAAGCTGGTAAGAATAAGCTTAGGGTGATTTTCATGCAGGTCCCCACATCTGTACCCTAGAGTTCAGTGTGGGGAAGGAACCTCGACAGAGTTCCATCCGATTACTCCTATATTGAGCCCAGTAGCTTAAATCTAACTAAAGCGTATCTTCCAGAAAGAAGGATATGTATCCAAAATGCTGGGTCATCAAAAGCACACCACCAGAAGAAATATGGTACTAAAAGTAAGTTCTGTGTTTAAAACAACACCACCACCCTTCAATCCTTAAGAACAATAGAACTGTCCCAATGTCCTTAAATACCAATGGGAACATTTTTTTTTTTAAAACAAAAAACATTTTGCTGCAATGTTTTGGCACAAATATTGTCCGGATGGACTCATGCATTAGAAATATCTAGTCAAATGCCTTCCAATTTTAATAATCTTTGATTATATTGGTAACAGTGTGGTTATATCATGAGATGGTGCAAATCAGCATAACTCTAATTACTTCCACCAATTAAAGTCAATGTATAATCTGAGTTTTGTCAGAAAAATGTTAGGTTGGGTGTTTTGTTTTAATTTCAGGTCACTTTGCCCATCGCTAATTCTTCAGATTAGCTTCAGATTTTGCTAATTTCCTCTGGGTTGCTTATTTTCTTGTCTTGATTTCAAGCATTAAATAGAGACTTTTTCTAAAAATATATCCTATCCACTTGGAATGGATATAGAGCAGCAGTTCTTGACTAGTGTCCTACTCTTGATCTGATTTACGAACATGTGTCCAGAGGACAATCTTCTCAAATATACACACCAGTTCTTGGGGTGCTGTAATATGCCCCATACCATCCAGTGCAATAGCTTAGAAGAAGCTACCCATTTAAAATTATGCAATGACAATGGGAGGTCCACAGTGTTATGCACATAACGTTCCATTCAGTATATCAGATCAATAACATACAAGTCATGTATCATTCTGTTCAAACCAGCTTGAGCTTGCTTCCAGTCTTTCTTCTATCACTCACTGAGTACTTCCCCTTAATTGCTCCCCTTTATGCATCTTTTGCATATCAGGGATTTTGATGGCTGTGAAAATCAAAGCATTTGAATAACTCAGTCCTACACTTAGATAGGATTATCATTAGAGAGGCTATTCTGCAACAATACCTCTACCTCCGTTGTTAACAATCCATTTATTTCAGTCTGCTAAAAGATAGCTCCTTTAAATATTTCCTTTCCTTTTTGTGTTTGGCATGTTTGCGTCATTCAATTAATAATTTACAGGGCTACATAAACATTCATGATAAGAAGAAAAAGGTGGAGGTGGCTGCTGCTTCTTTTTCATAGTGAATTTTGAAATATCCTTTATGCTAAAAGCCTCTTTTGGTACCATGTTTAAAAAAACAATCTATGCAGCTGTCAGCCTCAAGACACGTGCAGTAAACGTTTCACAAAAAACAAGATAAAAAGAGCGCAAAGAAAAGAGTTACAGCAGAAAACATTTGTTGTTTTGCTCTGAGTCACTTTGGGTCCAAGAAACGATTGTGCTATTTAATATTCTTCCCAGTTGAAGGCTGATGTTCCCTTTCAAACAGACTCCTGCAACTTGAGCAGTTCACTGCAATCTTGAAGCTTTTTCATAATTACGCAATCTATTTCTGGAAGATGCAAATGGATTTGTCAGCACCTGAACTGGGGGTGACACCAGAAGCTAAGATCCGTAATTCTGCACCCTCTCCTGTGGGACAGTTTCTGAATCACTGAGCTGGCTAGCAAAAGCAGACTCATAACAGCAGCTTAATATTTGTCTCTCTTTTGCAGGGCGTTTGCGTTTTCTGGTATCATTTGTCTCTGAAGAACAGTATCTGTAGTACATGAAAATACATTTTCTCTCCTACCCCCTCCCCCATACTGCTGTCTCCTGAATCAGCCACCTTGACACTGTGTCTCCTTTTGTAACAACGTCTCTTTCGCCAATGTTTTCTCTATTAAAGAAAAAAATTCAACAGGAGGTTTCAAGTTTAGCAATAGGTCAAACAAGCTATTGTAGCCTCAGGACAAATCTGCGTGGGTTTTTCTTTTTTGTCAGACAAATCTTCTAACTCTTCTGAAGGGACCATGGTCTGGAATGAAGGCAATTAGGTCGTGAGAACACCACTCTCGTAGCTATCAGGAGAGATGAGGCGTTCATTGCTATCCATGTTTCAGTCAAAAGGGCTGGAAGGAAAATTCAGATCCCACCAGGTATTTCTAAGATGTTATATCACTCCAACTGTATGGAATTTTCTTTTGTTTTTTTTTCCTGTGACTTAGTTTTCCAGTCTGGTGTCCAGATATTTAAACACACACACAATAGGTTTGAAACACGCATAATACTCCACTGTGACAACTGCTAAAATTGCACTTGCATTCTAGCCCAATAGCAGCAGATCCCTGAAACTGATGGACTGCTAGGGAAAGGGCAACTACATCTCTGGGTTTCCCCGCCTCTGTGCATCCACCTTATGGTAAGGGGAGCTGTGTGTATTGGAATAGAGGACTCTGCATAGGAATGAGCTCTTCAGAGGATCCTGGCTGGCACTGGAAGGCAGGACGTGCTCCCTTCCCTTGGCTCCTTTGAGGTGTCCAGCCAAGGCCTGACATAGCCTAACCAATGGCACCGTCCTATTTTAAAAATAAAGTGAGTGTCAAAGCAAATTTACCTCCTGCCAGTCCCTTTATTATTCACAGCTATCCATTTAACCAAATAGCTCTCCTACACGAAGGTTTCATGCAGGACTTCTAACCCAGGGCTCCGAAGTGCACGGTTCAAATTTTCACGAGGGGGCTCAGTAGCCACAGCGGCAGGATATTGTTAAATAACCTAGTAGCTAAATCAAAGTACTTTCCCTTTAAATGAATGAGGGCATATGCACTGAATTGAACTAGAGACCTACTTTAAGCTACTCTTAGGAAAGTTCCTTAGAATTGAACAGAGAACATCATTGATCTAAAATTCTTTTGGGTGATTGTATAAATATTTTTAAAGAAAGTCATCGAACTTTCACCCCCAGGCCAGAGGTATAACAGAGGTGGCTGTTATTTTTACATCCTTCCAATTCTGGGCTGCTCTGGGGGGCTGTCTGTTATTACAGCAGCCTATCCCCGGCTGCCTTTGGGGAGCAGTACTGCCTATAATCTCTGCAGATTTTGACCCCTGAATCCAGGAAAGTGTTAGGTGTGGTTATGAGCCACCTTTGCCTCCTTCCATTTGAGCTGTGTGGAGTGTGAGCTCAGGATTGAACCCAGAGACTTTTCAGTACCTAGCAGTGCATGAGAGTAAAAAATGTAGCAGCTGTTCCTGATGTGGACAGTCCTTGGGAACAGCTTCACTTGGTTCTGAAGAGAGGATTCATCAGACCTACTTATGGCTAAAGAAGGACTTTGTGATTCGGGAATTGTGAGGGATAAATCTTACAGATAGCTTCATTACCAAAGAGAGATGAGCCATTTGTAATGCAGGAGACACTATAGTATACACCATGGTAATTAATGGACAAACCTTTTAGTGTATATATTTTTAATTACCATGGTGTATACTATAGTGTCTCCTGCATTACAGAAGAGAGGAGCCATTTGTCATGAATGTTAAAGGGATTCTTTATTGACATTGTTGGATGCAGATGGACTCTATGGCTCTCATTCTGTGTCACCTAGTGTCACCACATACGGTCTCTTTCTCTCTGTACTCTGCTAGCAGTTATGGATGGATCTGCTAACTACATGCATGTGTTATTTGGTTTACAATTAGTACCTTTGTGCCTGAAAGATCCAAAGTGGCTCTTACATTCTAAGTGGAATCTATTCTTTTTTTGCCATAAAGCAACCAGCTATGCTGGAATATGGCCACTGCTTTGCAGCCCATGATAGCACTGTGCAATAGTTTAGGACAGGAAGTGAAGATTACCCTATCCAATTGCAGAGGTACATTTCTAAATTACTACAAAACCCACAAAATATCAACTGCATCTGTGGTTGATTTTCATTTCAGTGAAGGTATTCTCTGACTGAACACAAATCTTAGCTTCAGCCACTTACTGAAAAGCTAATGTCTGTAAAACGATTTAGCTTCAACACTCACAATGTTGTTCAAAAGCATTGACCTCTGTCCAAACCCTCCTTCATGTCAGATAAACCATTCTCTCAGTGAAATACACTTTGACATTCACAGCAAGAAATTGCTCTGCATGCCCCACATTTTGTAGGTGAATTATGGTCTCTATTCTCTTGGAAACAAAACGATAACTAAATATATTGTGTGAAACTTTCAGTGTTTCTCCTTAACTCAGCCTGTAATATTAGTGATTTGTAGCATAGACTTTTTTGCTTGAATATTCTCCACATTTTGCATGTACAATACAATTCCATTACAAATACCATTCGTCGCCCCCACCCCACCACCCCTGGTTAGATGATTAGCTGTGCAATTACCAGATTTACAAAAACACCTCTTTGCACATGGAGACTGATGCCCCTACAAGTAAGCTCATGTCAGTTAAGGAGAACAGCTTATTAAAAATAGAAAATAAAGAAATTTTTCACGTGATGATTAACATCTGTACTTATTATAGTAATAATTTGGGAGAGTAACCTGGATATATGTTTCAATGAGCACATCAGGACCTTCTTGAGGCCTCAAACTCTGGTCATGTGCTGGGTTTATTGTGGCCTCACCTCTTATCGTGGAGGATAGGTCCATCAATTGCTATTACCAAGATGGTCAGGGACGCAACCCTATGGTCTGGCTGTACCAAAACCTCAGGGCTGTTAGAAGCTTGGACTGGATGACAGGCGATGGATCACTTCATAATTGCCTGTTCTGTTCATTCCCTCTGAACCATGCGGCACTGGCCACTGTCAGCAGACAGGATACTGGGCTAGATGGACCATTGGTCTGACCCAGAATGGCCGATATTATATTCGGAAAGGCGGTATTGATGCAGTGGAGACATTCCTAATTTCGTACTTTCAAAGTGGTCCCCAGTGTGTCCTACCAATAATCACAAAGGAATAGAGTAACCAGACACACCTCCTATTCTTCCAGTAGCCATTCAAGTGCTAATCCCTGAATGAACAAGACCTGGATTTTCAATACGGAGCAATAAATATTTTGGTCAGCGACTGTCTCATATATTAGTGAAAAAGGTGAAACTGAGCAGCAAATTGAATTACTGCTATAAGAAATATACCTCCGTCTCAACCGTCTTTCCTTTCATAGGTAGGCAAAACAGTTAGGGAAAGAACTAAAGAGTAAAATTTTGAGCACCCACTAAAATGTCATCCTGTTAGGATTCCAGTTAAACAAGAGACAAGTTGAAGTACAAGAGCTGACCACTAAAATAAACAGTATAAACTAGTGCCCAAAAGCTGAGAGAGGAATACGCATCTAGCTGTCTAATCTGTCTGTCTAGTCTCTCATATTTTTATCGCTCCTGTTCTCCTAAATCTGAAATGAATTAAATACTGACTGGTAAGTAGGAGTAAATTCACTATATGGTTGTCTGCACATACTGTGGGTGTAATTTAACAGTGATGCCTCAATGCCTTTCAAAGTGGTATCTCACTTAGAGAAAAAATGAAAGAGATAGCAAGCCAGAGGTCTGCAGCAGTACGTCAAGGTACTTTATAGAGCCAAAGAAAACTATAAAACAAACAAACCAAAGGGCAAAAAAATGACCCAAAACCCTGACAGCCAGAAAAAATGGACTGCCTCAAGCACCATTCTCTTGACTTATGTGATTCAGTATGCTTCCTCTAAAAATACATTCTGTCTGGAATTTAAAAGACTTGAATAAAGGCACAACTGGGTTTTCATTTAAGTGTCTTCTGTTTTCACCTGTTTTCCTGATGTCTTTTTAAGTGCGCAAGTGCTTCCCAGTTGTATGTCTCACCTGATGAAAAAGACAAGCTGGGTGAGATAATATCTTTTATTGGGCCAACTTCTGTTACCTTCACCTATCTTATTTCTCTAATATCCTGGGACTAACACGGCTACAACATCACTTGATTTAAAAACAAATGAGTACATAGAAGCCAATAGAAGCCAGATATACCAGGTTTAGGGCCAAATTCTGCCAATAATGTGGTGTAAAGTGCCTGCAATGTACCACAGGGTTTGGGCAACACACTTAAATATTGTGAAGAGGGAAAAAAAGTAGTACAAAAGGACCTTTAGAAAAGTTAGAAATGTGGGCGGGAAATAAAAATGAGAATATAATTGAGATGTAAGCTCATAATTATGGGGGCAAATCAACTGAAACATACTCATTTGATGGGAAGGAGAAAGCATGGGCTGGATACTTAAAGGCATGATTTTGCCAATTCCTGGTTTGCACATCAGGATTTTCATGCATGGAATAGAATCTAGTCTTTGGAAAGCAGCAATGCTATAAGAGATGTAGGGGTGATAGTGGAGAAGAGACCTTGGATGGCAGTGCACAGCCAATTAACCATGAGTTCTCAGTGTAGTATGTTGTCAAAGAAAAACAATGGAAGAAAACCCATCCCTGGTGTAACTCTGCTGAAGTCATTCAGTTACCTACAGATTTCTGGTATTTAAATACAGAGAACTGAATGCAGGTCTGGGTGCAGTCTCACCAGTGTCTTTTGAAGAGGGATTACTGTCTCCTTAGTCTATAATGTGATGCTTTTGCATATACAGCCAGCTCCATCCCTGGCCTATTCCACTGATTTACAAGCATTCTTGTCAAGCATACCTAAGCTATGTATTGCAGTGAAGTCAGAGAAGTGGAATGAAAATAATTAAGGAGCTTGAGGCATTTACATCGGAGGAGAGTTTAGAAGAACAAAATATGTATAAACAAGGACTAAGTGGGGATTTGATAACCAGCTACTAGTATTTGAAGGATGTAAATGCCAAGAAGGGAGAAAGATGTTTAGGATTGCAACAGGTGTCTAGTTAGGAGTAATGGGATGAAATTAAGAGAGGCAATCTTTCAGCTGATTCTCCAGAAACTTTCCTAATGCCAAGACTGATTGGACTGCTGAATGGTCCCCAGTGAAATAATGAAAGCCTTACTGCTCGAGGATGGGATTTTCAAAGGAGCCTAAGGGTGATAGGTACCCAGACTACATGACAGTTGGGCAGGTAGTCCCAGATTATTAACGGTATTTAGATATTTCTCCATTCAGTCCTGTAAGGCCTAAGTCCCATTTTCACACTTACTGATTTTCAATAAGACTTAGGCTCCTAATGCCTATGTCACCTTTGGAAATGGGAGTTAGCCATTTAAGTGGCTTGGGCCTTGATACGCTGAGTGGAGCAATATCTACATACCTTAAAATATACTTATAGGTCTTAACTCACCTAGGCCCCTTTGAAAATCCCATTCTTAGTCAATTAGAACTGATTTGGGCTGCAGAATATACTGTAGGGAACAATCATGCACTATCTAGGGTGAATGATCTAATAAGGTTTTGTAACTGTTTTCACCATCCATGTCAGAAGTCAAGGATATTGCAGACTCTACTAGGTGCGTAGACACAATGGACCTAAATCATCCCCAGCCTAAATCCATAATATTCATTGGAGCAACAGAAAGGATGAAGTTGGACCACTAGCTAAGGGCATGACTCAGATTGATGTGCAGATCATGAGTGCAAAGTGGCAATAGACAAAGCTACTCTCAGTAGTCCCCAAGCCATATTTATTTATGAATCAGGTGTAATCAGCAACAGACTGCTCATTCATTTCACAGACTGTATTGTATAAGTAAGTGGAATGAAAATATTCTAATTGGCTTCTCCTAGGTAAATATGTTCTCTTCTTTTTACAGACCAGAAAGACCTTAATTAACATGATTGTTTCCGACTAGTATATTTCAAAATTGTGGTTACATATGGGTGAATATGATTTAAAATAATCTGTCTAATGATTAAACCTTACTAAGTGAAGAGATGCTTAAATCAGGCACAGTCAAAGAGAAAGGTGTGGAAATGTAGGGAAAAGAGTTGATTAAAAGTTTAAAAAGGAAAGTTGAAACAAATCGCAAGGAACTGTCCTGTAGAATGGAATGAGGTTGAAACTGACAGGCTTCAATGGGACTACTTGTATTTAAAGTTAAACGTGTGAATAAGTCTTTGCAGGATTAGGACCTGTGAAGGGATGTAACCCCCCATAGGTGAACAAAGGATTAAGAGGCATCTGAGAACTCTATTAGCCCACCTTGCAGCATTTGGAAGGCATGTCAGGCTTGATTCGTTATCAGCCCCAGCTGGGGAGGAGTAGCCTTCTTCATAAAGGAAGGAAGTAAAAGCCACTAGGAAGGTGCAGGAAAGTGGCCCAGGAAGGAGACGGTTACAGTGCCTTACTCTGAGAAAGGAACCATGGGGAAGCTCTAGGAGTGGGGCAAGACTCCATGGTAGGCCCTGAGAAAAGGGCTAGACTCCAGAGAAGTAGTCCTCGGGGTGGGTGTTCTACAACAGGGAACCCAGTGGGACTGAAAGCTCAGATGGGTGGAGTCTGCTTTAGTTGCATTTGGTTTGTCTGATTTCTGCATTTTGCTGGGGGGATGTTAGGGAAGAGCCTGGGAGCCCACTATGCTGATAGATGAGTAGGACTGCAGAGGAGCCCAGAATGGGTGGAAGACGATGCGTTGAGAATTAGAGTTGCATGAGGCACTGTGTGTTTTAGATACTGATATCTCGGAAGGGGTAAGGCTTTAAGGTGATCTGGCCAGAAGGCTGATTCATGATTCACTCTTCTACAGTGCCTCAGTAATGGTTTAAAAGTTAATCATACTGTTTGAACCAAAAAGACCAGCTTCAGCTGAAGCGTTGGGTAAAGCAGGGTTCTTATTTTACTCCTAATGGAATGGACCATGCTTCACTTTAGAGAGAGAAGAGAGGGTTCTCCCTTGTCAATTAGACTGCCGTTGCTATATTAACAGTTGTCCGCAAATAACCTTCATTCTCGCTTTCATGCTGGGATGCTCTTCCTTCCAGCTTTGCATCTGAAGAAATGCACAGTAACATTCATTTCCTCGGTGATGAATTTTTGTTTTCTGCAATCATGTGGCCACATTCAATAAATAATACAAATGACACACTCAGGCCACGTGTGCAACATTAAAATAAATCAGTAATGCCTTGCTCTGCAGGGAGCACAAACAAGTGGCCTGATCCTGCAAGATGCTGGGTGCCTCCTGCTAGGTGTTGAGCTTCCCCTGCTACAAATGAAATCAGTGGGATTCAATATGTCAGTCTTTTGTTTGAGACCCGTCAGGCCTCAACTCTGGTGT
This sequence comes from Chelonia mydas, assembly GCF_015237465.2. Lineage (NCBI taxonomy): Eukaryota > Metazoa > Chordata > Testudines > Cheloniidae > Chelonia > Chelonia mydas. Next base: position 17,330,901 of record NC_057854.1, on the reverse strand, counting down.
GTCTAAGGGAGAATATTCCAGGCCCTGCCTCCTGTCCTCTCAAGGTTATCACTGGGGATAATCCCTCAGATTTCAGGTATTATGATAGATGGATGCACATATGTCCAGGTCCTATATTACTGATTACCTTTTTACGGGCCTCAGTGGGTGGGGAATAGGGTGACCAGATAGCAAGGGTGAAAAATCAAGATGGCGGCAGGGTGGGGGTGGGGGAACATAATAGGCACCTGTATAAGACAAAGCCTCACATATCAGGACTGTCCCTATAAAATTGGAATATCTGGTCACCCTAGTGAGGAAGGTCCCTTTTCCCGCATCCTCTGGACCACAAGATCCCTGTGCTAGGATCATGTAGGCATTTACCACTCAGTCATTTTCTTTGACTGGGGTGGTGTCCCACGTTTTTTATTTTTTGTAATGTGTTCAGGAGTCCAATGTTGCCTTTGTTGACTTATGGAATGTACATGCTGCAGCAGATGACACATGCGGATCCAGCAAAAGACGGTCATTTTGATCAGTGATCTTTCATTTCAGCTGCTTCCCCACCCCATATGCATAATGTGTACATTCAGACTCAAGAAACCACCACACCAGCTACTGAGATTGCAAGCTTAGGGTTCTCCAAAGGCTAGTGGGGCTCCTTTGCCACAGGGATGAGCTGTGTGTGTGTGTGGGGGGGGGGAAACATTGGAAATGCAACTTGTGTGATATATGCCTCTAGGTCTTGATCCCAGATCCACTGAAGTGAATAGGAGTCTTTCACTGACGTCAATAGGCATTGAATCAGACCCCTAATTCCTAGTGCACCTCCTGGATTCCGCTGTGCCCACGCTCTACACACTGTTTATTCTTTAACTTGTGATTAGTTATTCTGACTTTCTCCTGGATCATCTGGCATCCCCGCAACAAACTGTAAGGTCAATAGGCTCCCATCAGAAGAGATGACAACACGTGTCCTCTACCACTTCAGTTAGCAGCCTTTTTGTCAAACCACACAAAACAGTAACTTCCCAAAGCATCGGCTAGTAATGCACAAATTGAAGCAATCACTTCATTAACTGGTGCAGGGACCCTTATGACTCAACCTCTACTTGAAACTATCCCACAGAAAAATCATTTTGTTTTTGTCCTAACGATGTTTGCCTTGTACAAGCAGCACAGATGTGGATTTGCTTCTGTTCTTTAACAGCCGGGTGCTGCAGTTATTCATTGATGTCCTGGGCTTTCATATGGTGGTGAGATCTGAATTAATGAGGAACCATTGCAGATGGCTTTGAATGCCTTTTACAAAAATAATCTTTGCAGATTTTTTGGATTTATCATGGAAAATAAAATAATATTTAAGATACTTAGGGGGACAATAAAATTATATTAGCTGAAGTTAGAATTAGAATTTGTTTCAGGTGACTAGAGGGCTCCTCAGATCATGTCACTAAACCAGGATATTAGAGTGACAATCGTTTCATTAGGGGAAGGTTTCACGCAAGAACTCAGAGAATGCAACCTACTCTGTGTGGAAAGAAGTTGGATTTTCAAGGACATGTTCCTGTTTGTTGTGTGCACTTCTCTAACATTTAAAAAGAAAATCCCATGCCACAACAGAACCACGATGCTCATGAAAAGGTGGTACATCGTGTTCAGAACAGCCACGATGGATTAAGGTACCAGTCTATACGGATGTGATATACAAAATTGAATATAAAACACCATTATGGACTGAAGAAGTATGTTTTATGGCACCTGAGAAATGGCATGAATGCACTGGTGGAAATCTGTTACTCTCTGTGTAGGGAGAGGGGAGGAATGCCCACAGTGTTCATAAATACTGATCATTATAATTTCATACTTTATCCAATATAATCAGTGCAAGCCATATGGTACATAAATAAAGTGGCCAGAAAATGCTTCCAGCTCATGGGATGGAAATATTCAGGGAACCAGTGAGGAATTCAGGATTACAGAGAAGTTCAAGATATTTACTGCTGGCTTTTACATCTTCAGAACTTGCTCTGACACAGTGACGTGCTGCCAATATTTTAACAAGGGCTTCCATAAAAGGATTCTTACTTAGCCCATGATAAGCCAGTATCTCAGGGGTGCATGTCCTGCAGAGAGATGGGGGGAAATCTTATTTGTTTCCCATGTAAACAAAGCACGTTCTCATCATAACTAAAGGAAGAGGGAATGCCACGAGGCAGAAGCTCATTCTGGGCAGTATTTGCTACAAATGTTCCTGAAAAATATCCTAGATAATATTACAGCACAGTGTTCAATGAGCATAATTTCAAGTAGTGTGTGGGGATGAGAACTTGTGAAGGTGGATCTGTGTGTACCTCCTTGGGAAATCTCTTGCAAATACGTGTCTTTGGTGCAATCTGATCCATTCGAAAGGGAAACAATATGCTCTTCTGAAATATATGCTGAATCTCAGGAATTCTGTCAGATAGGTCTCCAGAGAGGCAGTGAACTCCACCTGTGGCTGGGAAATCACTCCAACCTTTGGTAGCAGAATTATAGCTGTGGGCTTTTGAGAACTCTTAAGAGCCTCCTCCAGCCCATCACAATTCTGCCACAATAAGCCATTGCCGGAGTTTCAGGAGAGGTTATTGCGGGCAAGCAGACTGCACTTAGCAGATACAGTATATTATAACTGATGGAGTTTTATATCTTCTGTGCTCTATCTAATCTATCTACCTCCACACACACACAAACTGGACTATCAAATGTATTGCTAATTCCTGAGATTGATTCTATAGTACTGCCTCAGACTCCCTCTAACCTACGTTCCCCGGTGGGTGCATCCATCACAGACTTGATGATCTTGCTGACAGCCCTTAAGGGTAAATTCACGAGGGCTAGTGGCAGGATGTTCTTGCAATAGGCTCCTTTTCACAACCTGCCAGAGCCCCATGCGGGTGGCTTTTCACAGGTGGTGCAAGATGTGTGTGGTTTTTTTTTTTCCCCATTAATTTTCTTAACGTGACCCTGTAGCTGAGCTGTAATGTATGGGGATCTGGGCTGGATTAACTCTCCTGTGGGCCCAGGGCTATTAGATTTTGTGGAGCCCCTGGGGGTTTGGAATGGGGGAGTGGGCTCAGGGCTGGGGCAGGGGATTGGGGTGTGGGAGGGGGTGCAGGCTCTGGCTGGGAGGTGCTTATCTTGGGCGGCTCCTAGTCTGCGGCGCAGCAGGGCTAAGGCAAGATCCCTGCCTGTCCTGGCTCCGTGCTGCACTGCTCCCCGAGGTGGCCGGCATGTCTGGCCCCTAGGCGGAGGGGCCAGGCCGCTTGGCGCAGTACATGCTGCCCATGCCCACAGGCCCTGCCCCTGCAGCTCCCATTGGCCACAGTACCCAGCCAATGGGAGCTGTGGAGCTGGTGCTGGGGGCAGGGGCAGTGTGCAGAGATTCCCTGAACACCCCTCACCTAGGGGCCGCAAGGGCACATTGGCGAGCTGGTGCTCACAGCTCCAGGCCCAGGGGGCGGGGGAGTGTGTGTGCCAAGGCTCGGGGACTGGTGTCTAGCCCACGGTGAGGAGACTTGCCACGAGCCAGATGGAAAAAAAGCAGCGGGCTGCATCTGGCCCTCAGGATGGTGGGGGGCCCCTCTTAGCCTGAGGCTCTGAGCTGCAGCCCCTAAAGCCCCAGCTTAATCCAGCCTTGATTGGAATACAGTATTTTCTTTGCTGCTGGGTCGAGGTGGGAATAGCTTAAATTGTTGGTAACATTAGTTAGGCCCAGAATGCTGTGTATAAAGGCTTGATCATACACTTCAAAATAAATACAATAATTCTAGAGGCTCACGTTTTCAAAAAATTTAGGGCACGACTGTATGGTCTAACTTTTATCACAGTTACTTGATGTTCTTTGTGTGCATAAACTGTCATTGTGGGTCATTTTCTCCTGCGGTTGCAGTAATTGCTCACAAAGAGGTAGGTGCATAAAATTTGGCACATACATTCTTCGAAAATCTGGCCCTAGATATTTATTCTGTTAGGCTTTCTGCAAATTCTAACTCAGTTGTTATTTCCCTGGGATACTGGAAATGCAAACGTACTGAGACAGATCATGTTGTCTTAAGATACATACATTCATTCATTCTTCAGCATGAAAAGCTTTTTATGATGTTAAATCTGTTAATCTGGATTGTTTATTGTATGGGTCTTTGCCTAGCTCCCACTGGGCAAGTGTCCACATTGCAGAGAAGCACCACAGTGGATGATAACCGGAAACCTGGTTGGCAGGCTCAGTAGAGAGGCCAAGGTCTGAATGAATTGCTGAGTGAATTATCCTCGTACTCTTAAAGTTAGTCACTCAGCGTCATTGCCAAGACAAACTACTTAGCTCAGCATCCTGAGGAAGCTTGCACTACCACTGCCCATTCTGTTCCTGCCGGCTGGCTAAGGAGAGGGCTCAGTGTAGTGGTGCCAGTCCAGCACTGCTGCTAAATGTTAAATTCACTCCCACACATTTTTAAAAAAACATTGCCCAGCTCCCATGGCCCTTCCAATGTGCACACGTGATAAGAAGGGGACTGTCTTATTGTACATTGCGGCAACGTACCTCCTTCGCTTAGCTGGGCTCAGTGTTTTCCCCCACTGGCAGTGTGGGGGGCCTGGAGTAAATCAGTCCCACTCCGGAGAGTTTTTATTTCTCGCTTGGATTTCTTTACAAGTTGGGCCTTGGGGTCGGCCCAAGCAGCACTCTTCAGCCACACCAAAGAAACCAATTCATAACACACAAAAAGGGAATAACTTTCCCTGCCTCCTCTCTGGGGTGTTCTCTTGTTATGCTGGGTTCTGATGCCAGTCCTTCCCCAAACAGGCAGCTAGCTTGGTTGCTTCCCCTGCAGGGAGGAAAGCAGCCTTCCACTCACGAGAAGCATTTTCTCCCTGCAGCCACTTGCTGCAGCTTCTCTCCCTCTCTCCACCAGAAGAGGGGATTTAAAAAGTCACAGGCAGCTCTTAATTGGATTCAGGTGTCCCTAACTGACCTGAGGTAACCTCTTTTTCAGCTCAGAGAGAAAAGGCCTTTACCATTCTAGGGCTGATATACAGTTCCTGCCTTCCACCACTCTCTTATAGCTGTCTGGCCGTTGTTGCAATATATGCATATATACAGGGGCGGCTCTACCAATTTTGCCACCTCAAGCAGTTGCCGCTGAATTGCTGCCACCGCAACGGCGGCGGAGCTGCTGCCCGAAAGCCGCAGCGGCGGGAAGGGCGGCGGAGCTGCTGTGGAATTGCCGCCGCGGGACACGGACTGCCGCCCCATTCTAAATGCCGCCCCAAGCACCTGCTTGGAAAGCTGGTGCCTGGAGCCGGCCCTGCATATATACAGTGTCGGGGGCCCTGGTCCCCTGTCATGTCTTTTGATACTACCATAATCTAAATAAAAACACTATTCCCGTCCACAGGCTCGAGCAGCGACCGCGTAGTAACAGGGTGTTGTGCTTCAGACTTGATCCTAGCTTGAAAGCAGATAAACTTTGCTAACTCTCCAATCCTGGTGAATTTTGCCCCGATCCAGCAAAACTCACCAGCATGTGGTTAATTTAAGCACATGCATACTCCCTTGGGGCTATTTGTGTGCTTAAAGTTAAGAACGTACTTAAGTGCAGGATCAGGACCTTTATGCATACAAGCCTCATTAGCTGGGCTTGTTGGTATGAAAAGAATTTCATCCAGGGTGAGTGGAGGAAGCCTGTGAGGTTAGGAGAAGAAGGGTACCTACTCTTGCATGTCTAATTATTATGCCTGCCACAAAGTTTACTGAATTTTGGCCTAAGGGGTCGTTGAGCTCAAGTAAATAGAATCTTCAGACCCCTAGGGATAATAGTGTTCTCCAGTGTCATAATCAGTTTGGAGAATGAGTTTTTGCTACAGCTTTAAAATGGGGCTTCAAATGCTGGTGGAGTTAATAGGATTTTACATGTGCTGTGAATTTTCTGAACCTATCTACACTATTGTTTGACATGCAAAGTGTGATGTTGTCTTTTTATTAGCAGCACTTCATGTCTGACATATCTCCCTACTAGCACTGAGGATAGACATCTTAAAAGCAAATTGTAATCGAAATTCTGAGCAGGATGAGATGAGAATTAGCTGCCTGTCTAGTGCTTTTCTATTTATCTCCAAATGTCAGCACTCTGCACTGGAAGTTTGATAGGGAGGCATCTGCTGTTCCAGACTAGAGAATTAGCAAGCATGAGAAATGGGGTTGGGAGGACCGAGGACTAATTGAATCACATTGCTTGACAATACTGTGGAGTATGCTCATGGAAGGCCAAAAAGAAGTAAAAGGTGTGACTGCAGCAGGAAGGACAGTCATGATAATTTCCAGACAAGTCCTTTTTGCAAACTCTTATAGTATCTAATACCTGTGCTACGCCAGACGGTACCTGCAGATAGCAAGTGCCCTACAATAAACCAGTCACCTTGTAGCTGAATTGGATTTTGGTTATTTGCACAATGGTGATTTCTCAAATGACAATTCCCTGGAATAGTTGTGATGGTATTTTCAGGATTGACCTATGGTGTTTTTATCAATCTCAAAAGGTAACAAAGGCATGGCCTGTGTTAGCGCAAGAGTGGCTGTAGTCTACATTTGATATATATGGTTTCAGGCTACCGTGGACAGGTATGAGATCATATACAAAAATAAGTCTCTCCTCATGTCTTACTGGCTTTCAAAGCAACATGAGTAACCATGGTAGTGAAAGATCTTGGAATAGAGCTGTTGAGTAACTGAAATAACCCACTATCAAATGTTGCCACTGCTTCTAAAGATTGTATAGGAGGTTTCACTTGACTGCAGTGGTGGTGAGTGATAATTCCATACTTGTCATGATATCTCATGATGGTCCATGGGACTGCAAAGCATCTCCGTTAAAATAAAACTTTCATAAAATAGCATAAAATGTTACATTTTACTGCGGTATGTTGGATTAGTATTAGAATCTGGTGTTAGATATAACGGGTCACATAAATATTTAGAGTAGACTGGATTACCAACAGAAATAAATAATTTGTGTCCATGGTAACTTGTGGACCTATTTATGGGTATAATGTTTTGAACTGAAATTAAGAAGTGTCACCCTGTCAGTAATCCTAAAACATAGCTAGGACTCTTCACAACACTAAGAGAAGAGCTAGACATTCATTTTCCAATCTGTACATATTTTGGCTTAGGATATGTCATCAATTAAGCATCAGATGCTACAGAAATTCTCACGCCTCTGCTTTACTTCAATAAAGCAGTCCCGAGACAATTATTTGAGGCATCTGTGGATTGGAGACCTCTTTTCTTTTTACTTGGGTACTAAAATGTCAGCAGTAGCTCTTTGGCTAAAACATAGGTAAAATCATTCCTCTAAAATTAGTATTCTCTATTTTTATTTCCCATCTACTGCCGCTCTATTTTAAATGACAGAAGTGTTCAAAGTTCTCCAAGTTGTGCTTCCAGTTTCTCTTTGGAACATTGTTTACCTTACTAGTATAGCTACTTGTAAAAGTATATACACATTGGTTAAAATGTAGAAATTAATGAACTCTTACTAATGCAGATTATCCTTATTATTAGATCACATTCTGGCAAATTTATAAAATGTAAAAGTTTATTTGCCCTAACAGTATCTTTATGCAGATCAGTAATAGTATGTTACAGGTCAGATCCTAGAGTTCACTGCAAAACTTAGTTTTTTAGGCTAAAATTTTCAAACACACCTAAATGACACAGGAGCCTAAGTCACATTTTCAAAAGTGACTTTAGAGTCTACATCCTTTGAAAAGAATGCTAAATCCTTTTCTGTTTGTGGAGGAGATATCCACATCTTCCGTGCATTGAGTGCAGTCCACTGCCTACAGGGAAGGCAGAATCCTGAGACTGTTACAGTCCAAAAAATGGATAAGATAACTATTTTCTTAGAATATAATTTTCTATTAAATTCAATAGAACTTCCCTGTAAATAATTAGTGTGGAACCATACTATGTTATATGGAGAGGCTTTTATTAATGTACCATAACAAGCATCATTATTGTATTAAATATTCCAGGTCCTGATCTAGTATCAAGTAGTAATCCTGTAAAACAATTCTGCCCTGTGAGTTCTCCAATGTTTAAGTTCAATACATTAATTATAAAGCTTTCTCCTCTGGAATCATCATAATAATGTATCTGTCTTGGATAGATAGCAGTCCAATAACATTTCATTTATTGTGTTTGCTCATTTGGGAATCTGAGAAAGCTCTTCCTTATGTTAACAGTCAGAACTTTCTAACTCATAAATTCATAACGAGAAACTCTTTCTTCATTCAGACTCAGATATCACTGTGATGGGTTCCTCCCAGGGTGCCACCTGAAAGTGGGGTACCACTGAGCCCCCATGACCCATCAGCCTGGCTCACTTTACACTGTACTGCTGTGTCCACCCTGCCAAGCCCTCTCCCAGGCTCCAGCCTGCACTTTAACCAGCACGCATACAGGTAGGGAAACACCCAGCTGCAGTTACATGCAGATTCTGTGATCAGCTCTGCATGGGGAGGCTTCAGCTGAGGAACTTCCCAGCTACTCAGGCACCCCCCCCCCCCGGAGTGTAACCCCCAAATTATACCATCTTGTGCTGCACAGGGAACTGTACAGGGTAAGTTCATGAAATTCGCACCTCTGTTAATGTGGAGAGGAAATATACAACAGCTTTCTGCCCCAATGTCTTCCACACACACTGGTTTTAAATAAAGCAAAATAAGTTTATTAACTACAAAAGAGATTTTTAAGTGATTATAAGGATAGCAAACAGATCAAAGCAGATTATCTAGCAAATAAACAAAACACGCATACTGAATTTAATATACTAAAGAGATTGGATATGAATAGCAGATCCTCACCCTAAGTGATGATACCAGCAGACTGCAGATTCATAAGGGACAAGCTGCACTTGCTTACAGGTTGGAATCCACAGGTGTTCCATTCATAGGCTAAAAATCCCTTTAGCCTGGGTCCAGCACTTCCCTCAGTTCACTATTTCTGTTCCTTAGGTGTTTCCAAGAGTCTCTTTGTTTGGGGAGTCAGTGAAGAACCATGATGATGTCACTCCCCTGCCTTAAATAGCCTTTGCATATGGCAGGAACCCTTTCTCGCAAAGCTTGGTTCCCATGCCAGTAAGTGGAAAAACACTGGTATCCCAAGATGGAGTCCAACACCAGGGGACCCGATCACATATCCCTGTAGGATTACAGCAGCCATAACTCGGAGGCTGTTTGTAGCGTCCTTAGAAATGCTCCCCCCCTCCAGTGGGGGATAAACTTCTTCTAAGGCCTACTTTTTTTCTCCCAGTGGCTCATTAACCTGAATGGGCCCTTCCCAGGCAGCCATCTAGACTGGGAGCCTTTTGCCTAGTGGGCATTCCCCAGGTGTAATCACATGAGTAATACAGATATATAGTCAGTATTCCTAACTTCAGATACAAAAATGACACATGCATACAAATAGGATAGTCATATTCAGTAAATCATAACCTTTCCCATGACACCTCACATGACCTATCTTGCGTAAAATATCTCAGAATTATGTCATAAACCTATATAATATCACTGTGACAAAAATGGGGAGCAGTGTCATCATCACAATCAGCAGATGTTCCTCTCCTCTCTTTCCCCCACCCTCCACTAGCTATTTGTAGTGCACTGGAATTGGGTGGTATCCCTTTCAATAGTTTGAGCCCTCAAGTGGACCTTACTGTCTTCTTTGTTTCAGAGGGGATCAGAACGATGCCAGAGCAGTAGTATGCAGATGCAGTTAGGACTTGCATGTTGTATTTACTTACATGGGGATTATTTGGAACGCTGGTGTTCCCATGGGGTTCTTTCATGTTCACGTTTGTGTGAAGAGCAAAAGACGTAACACCATTGTTGCAGCACTTTCTGTAGATTTTCTCCTGTGATGGAAGAGAGAATTTCTGAAGATAGCTTATATTACATCACGGGTTTTACATGACTCTGAGTGCAGCTTGCCATGTGAAATTGGTGAGATACACAGGGTTGTGTGGGTCCTCTGTACCAGGTGAATTTGTATGTCATTTCAAGCAGCATCCATAACTCCAGAGGATCCTTTAAATAGTTCGAGAGCTTCATGTGCACTCTCTCACCAAAGAGAGAATCTCATAAGCAGAGCATGTTTCTGACCTATTGTATTCCCCTTCAGCTGACACTGAAGTCAATGAGAGTAGCATGTGTTTAGCATGTCTGGAATACCGGTCCTATAGGTCTATCTGGTGTAGTGAATTTGTTTCTGATTTTCTGAGCTATGCTTCAGGCTGCACATGTCATTTAATAAGTTAATTCATTAACACCTTCTAAATGCTTTAAGTGTTTTTTACTCACAAGTCATCTGTTGCAGGGTTATGAAAATACTGACATGGCTTCTATCTTTTCCATTCAAAGACATCCCTTTTGCTCAAGGTCGAGGTACCTTGGGAAGGCAAGAATGGAGGAAGCGTGTGTTGCACTATGACCTTAGGTGGGAACAAACCAAGGACAACCTCTAGATCTAAAATTATGAGCCTCTATTGCCTGAGCTAAAAGACCCAGTGCGATTAACCAGGGCAGTAGAAGGATAATCAACCTCAATATGTAGGTCAGCCTCCACTAGAGGGCAACAGTATGTCACACGGACCCTGTGTGTGTCACCCACAGGCTGCAGCTATTGGGCTGTACCATCAGTGTGAATAGGGAACTTGAATCTCCAAGGGCTGTCAGTCTGCTTCTCTTCACAAACACAAAATACTCTCTCTCTCTCACACCCAATGCTCCCCACCCCGGCCCAGTTTTGTATTTCCAAGCTCCCAGGGGATTCTTTTATTTATAATGTCCCTTTAAACCATTTTTCTCAGTGTTTTTATGATCCTTAGTAACCGTATCAGCTGTGCTATTTTTACAAAGTGTTGCACAGGGCCTGCATAGTACTGAAAATTTTAACATGCCAACTGTGCTACTGCATATCCCCAAATTTTCATTGCATCCCTGAGCTTGAGCTCTGGTTGTCCTTCGCTGCCATTCTAGGCCTTTATTTGTTATTGTTTACATCAAACATTATCTGATCCCCGAATCATCCTCCCCATAAGTTCACCCAAGTTACACAATTGTGCTTTAAGCCTTAAGGCAGCATGTCAGATGCTTTTCAGATTGGCAAAAGCCTCAAACCTCTCTCTCCTTAGAATCATAGAATATCAGGATTGGAAGGGACCTCAGGAGGTCATCTAGTCCAACCCCCTGCTCAAAGCAGGACCAATCCCCAATTAAATCATCCCAGCCAGGGCTTTGTCAAGTCTGACCTTAAAAACTTCTAAGGAAGGAGATTCTACCACCTCCTTAGGTAACGCATTCCAGTGTTTCACCACCCTCCTAGTGAAAAAGTTTTTCCTAATATCCAACCTAAACCTCCCCCACTGCAACTTGAGACCATTACTCCTTGTCCTGTCCTCTTCTACCACTGAGAATAGTCTAGAACCATCCTCTCTGGAACCACCTCTCAGGTAGTTGAAAGCAGCTATCAAATCCCCCCTCATTCTTCTCTTCTGCAGACTAAACAATCCCAGTTCCCTCAGCCTCTCCTCATAAGTCATGTGTTCCAGACCCCTAATCATTTTTGTTGCCCTTCGCTGGACTCTCTCCAATTTATCCACATCCTTCTTGTAGTGTGGGGCCCAAAACTGGACACAGTACTCCAGATGAGGCCTCACCAATGTCGAATAGAGGGGAACGATCACATCCCTCGATCTGCTCGCTATGCCCCTACTTATAAATCCCAAAATGCCATTGGCCTTCTTGGCAACAAGGGCACACTGCTGACTCATATCCAGCTTCTCGTCCACTGTCACACCTAGGTCCTTTTCCGCAGAACTGCTGCCTAGCCATTCGGTCCCTAGTCTGTAGCGGTGCATTGGGTTCTTCCGTCCTAAGTGCAGGACCCTGCACTTATCCTTATTGAACCTCATCAGATTTCTTTTGGCCCAATCCTCCAATTTGTCTAGGTCCCTCTGTATCCTATCCCTGCCCTCCAGTGTATCTACCACTCCTCCTAGTTTAGTATCATCCGCAAATTTGCTGAGAGTGCAGTCCACACCATCCTCCAGATCATTTATGAAGATATTGAACAAAACCGGCCCCAGGACTGACCCCTGGGGCACTCCACTTGACACCGGCTGACAATTAGACATGGAGCCATTGATCACCACCCATTGAGCCCGACAATCTAGCCAACTTTCTACCCACCTTATAGTGCATTCATCCAGCCCATACTTCTTTAACTTGCTGACAAGAACACTGTGGGAGACCGTGTCAAAAGCTTTGCTAAAGTCAAGAAACAATACATCCACTGCTTTCCCTTCATCCACAGAACCAGTAATCTCATCATAGAAGGCGATTAGATTAGTCAGGCATGATTTGTCCTTGGTGAATCCATGCTGACTGTTCCTGATCACTTTCCTCTCATGTAAGTGCTTCAGGATTGATTCTTTGAGGACCTGCTCCATGATTTTTCCGGGGACTGAGGTGAGGCTGACTGGCCTGTAGTTCCCAGGATCCTCCTCCTTCCCTTTTTTAAAGATTGGCACTACATTAGCCTTTTTCCAGTCATTTGGGACTTCCCCCATTCGCCATGAGTTTTCAAAGATAATGGCCAATGGCTCTGCAATCACAGCCGCCAATTCCTTTAGCACTCTCGGATGCAACTCGTCCGGCCCCATGGACTTGTGCACGTCCAGCTTTTCTAAATAGTCCCTAACCACCTCTTTCTCCACAGAGGGCTGGCCATCTACTCCCCATGTTGTGATGCCCAGCGCAGCAGTCTGGGAGCTGACCTTGTTAGTGAAGACAGAGGCAAAAAAAGCATTGAGTACATTAACTTTTTCCACATCCTCTGTCACCTTTGCTATGTCCTGTAGCAGGGAGTGTATCTTTCATATGCCCAGTCCTTCTCTGCTGAGCAGTGTATCTAAAACTTCCACAGAATCACCTCTGGCCTGTCCTTTTCCGCTTCTTCCATGTATTGTATTCATTAATATGATTAAAACACCAATGGTCCGTGACCCATCATTATAAGTAGAAGAGTGACTTTCTCTTTGCTGACCCTATGATTGCCCTGGTGGCTGCACTAAACAGCATACAAGTAATCATTCATTGTCCCTGTCTCCACACCATCTACTGTACTTGGGAAGTGTCTTTCCTTTGCTCTTTTTGCTTTGGTCTCCTCTCAGCCCAGTTTCTGCTCCCCCATGCCCTGTGGCTCCTTGTCCCAATCTACTCCCTCCCATTCCACTCCATTCCACACTGACCCCGGTCTGAACCCAGGCCCCGGCTCAGACAACAGCATCCCAGAGCAGCAGCTGTAGGTAAAACTGCCCAGTCCCAGACTGGAGCAACGTGTCCAGCAGTCGTTCTCTCATATCTGCGCAGAGCACATGTAATTTATTATCTTTCGGAAAATAGCTAGAATCCTGTCTAAATTAGCTGTAAAATGAGCATGGTAGACTCCCCAAAACTAACTAAATAAATAAACAAAACACTTGATAGAGGCAAATAATATCAACGTGACAACAGATAGCCATTGATAGACCTATCCTCTATGAACTTATCTAGTTCTTTTTTTAACTCTGCTATAATCTTGGCCTTTACAACATCCTCTGGCAAGGAGTTCCACAGGTTGACTGTGCATTGTGTGAAAAAATACTTGCTTTTGTTTGTTTTAAACCTGCTGCCTATTAATTTCATTTGGTGGCCCCTAGTTCTTGTGTTATGAGCAGGGGTGAAAGTGAGCTGGTATGGGCTGGTACAACATACCGGTAAGAAGCTGGTACTGGCCTGTATGCAGCCCACATTAAAGCTCTTTAACGTCCCTGCCCCTTTTGCCTCCCCCTTTGGCAGCTGCTGACGGGGCGGGGGGGTGTGTGTGGGAGGGCCAGCAAAAGGACCCTCCTTAAAGTGTTGCCACGGCAGTGCTTTAACATCACTACCCCTTCTCCATCCCCCCTGTCGGTGGCCCTGCCGGTATGGACCCTACCAGCAGGGCCGCTGATGGGGGGCGGGGAAGGGCAGCTGTCCCGGGCCCTTTTAAATTGCCGTCAGAGCCCTGGCCGGCAGGTGCCAGGCAGTGCAGATGGGCTGGCTGGTGGAGGTTGACACCCCCCTCCTCCAGTCCTGTCCCTTCTGTCCGAGGCCCTGTCCCTTCCAGGGGCCGCAGTCAGCCCCCATACCAGTAAGAATTTATTATTACTTTCACTCCTGGTTATGACAAGGAGTAAATAACACTTCCTTATGTACTTTCTCCACACCAGTCATGATTTTATAGACCTGTCATATTGCTCCTTAGTCGTCTCTTTTCCAAGCTGAAAAGTCCCAGTCTTATTAATCTCTCCTCATATACAAAACTGAAAACAGGGTCTTAAAATGGAGAGTGTGGGGGCCACCTTCACAATAGGCAGTGTTACCAGCCCCACAGATAAATAATATATCTAAAGTGTCAGGAGTTTGGTGCATATCTAAAATAAATTTCCAAACCTTTTGGGGATTTCTCCATCACTAACAAGATCAGCTGCTGGGGACTTTTACATCCACAGTAGCTGATTTCCCAAGGCACATGCTGGTATATAGACCCTGCATGCCTGAAACTAGAATTGTCTCCATGTTACAGAGATGGGATTCTAGTAAGAAACATTATATTGCTTCTATCTTGTTCAAACAAAAAGTAGAGACTAGTTGTATATTAACCCAAATTACTGCTTCTGATTGTCAAAGTTAGTTGCTTAGGAGAGAGCTTTAAATGAACTACTGGGAAGAAGTGATCAACTCTAATAGTGTATTGGATTTATTACCTAAATTCACCATTTTTGCAATGCTGAACACTGTTCCTAATGCTATGTCTCTCATCTGAAACTCCGGTATGCTTCTCTCACTACCACAGAACAAAATATACCTTTCTAAACACAGAAATTAATCAGTCTATTATCAGATAGCAAATAATACTTTATATACCTGATAAACACTCAGGGCAACTAACTATTAATACTTTTGCAAAAAGGGTACTCTAAAACGGGACTGAATCTGTGTAAATCAGGATTACTTGCAATGAATGTGTAAAATTGATGTCAGATGAAAGTCAGGCCCAGTACATTTTGAAAATTAAATAAAAAGGGAGTTGATTTTTTTTATTTTGTAGCTTTATCGAACCTCAGTATGTCAAAACTTCCATGAACTCTAGTGCACACTGTGTCTGAGTGTTATAGTCCTTCATACTAAACGAGGGGAAAACTTTGTGGGCATAGAATGAAATAGGAATACTTTAAGTGCTGGTTTGTTTTATCTTTGTAATTTCTCCTTAGAGTTTCCATTAAACTCTTCCTAAGCTTGGAAGCTTTTTTGTTTGTTTAAAGAAAAGAAAAAGGAAGTTTTTCAGACACTTTCCCCGAGGTACTATAGCTCTGAGATGACGCCACAGTATGTCACTGCAATTTCAAATGAAATACATTGATATGCAGGATTTCAGGATAAAATTACTGCATGATTTAGGAGGGGCCAGATCTGTCTTTCTCGATGTACTTCTCTGGCCACTATGACCATAATATGAGTATCTCACAATCTTTAACATATTTCTCATCACAACGCTCCTGTGAAATATGGAAATCCTAAAATCTTCATTTCACAAAAGAGGAACTGAGGCACAAAGAGGTGTTCATCATTTCCCAGGAAGCATTCAGCTCCTCACAGCAGCATGGCTATTAAACTGTAAACCGTAGCGACAGTCCTATAAACTCGTGTTCCACCATATGTAATCAGCTGACCATTGTGCCTTATCACCGCGTATTCTGAAGAGGCACTTGAGAGCAATGAGATAGAGGGTGATTCTCCAGCACACACACAATAAAAAAAAGCTGATTGGGAAATATGTGTTCCTCCGTGGAAATCAAATGGTAGAGATTATGCAGAAACCATGACAATATCAATTCGAAAAAGATAACCAAGACAGAATGACACCATATCACACTGTAAGCTGTTTAGAGCTGCCTCAAGAAAAAGGTTTTGTGTTGACAGAATTATGCTAGCAGCCATGACAGATCAGTAGAAGCAGACTTAACTATTGCAGATGTACAGATGACACAGTGCTTAGTTCAGAGGATTCTGACATGGGCCAGGTCTTGGATCTAAAAGGGACAAAAGGGAAATAAAAGGACTGGAAAGCCCGTGGTGTGGTGGAAGGCCAGAGCTGGCCGTGCCTGGCACACAACCAGACCTCTATTCTTCATTGTTAACATGAAAGACCAGATTGTTACTGGCTCTGGATAGGTTTAAAAAAAGTAGTGGACCTTGATACACACCCCTTGTATAACTTCACAGGGACCGAGCACAATCCTAAAGCAGTGTGTTCTCGAGAAGCACAAGTTGCACCAGAAACACAGACAAGGAGGGGGCAAAGGCAGGAAAGGGCCATGAAACCATGCTGACCTGGGATGAGAGAAATAAGTGGACACTGCACCATGTCAAAGATAGTAGAGTAGTCATGTTTACTTAGGCATTGCGCTTTTCTCCAGCAGATTGCCTACTGAAATTACCACTGAGGTCATGCGCCTGTGCACTGCCCTCTAGTGTTGCTTGTGGCTTACAGTCATGGTTTAGCCCTGGTAGTAATTACATGTGCACATTAAGGGCTCTAACTGTAATTCAGTGACATGCAGATCACAAGGTGCAGGAGAAGTAAATAAGAGCTTGTACATTTTGCCAGCCTTTAAATTGCCATCTCTGCATCTGAATGGACTGACCAGTTCATCTGATTTTATTTTAACTTCTGAAACAGCCTCTGTGTATTTTGGCAAAACGTTGTTTACTAACTTAGTTATAGCAATGTGTGGGTACGAAATATTCCCAGCACAAAAATCAAAGCCTATCCAGAATTGTAAGGTGTATTTTTGTTTTGTCTTTGTTTTTTGTATTTCATTACAAATTAAAAACTGGGCCCATTTTGTTGGAAAATTTGCT
Source organism: Chelonia mydas (assembly GCF_015237465.2). Classification (NCBI taxonomy): domain Eukaryota; kingdom Metazoa; phylum Chordata; order Testudines; family Cheloniidae; genus Chelonia; species Chelonia mydas. The sequence continues at coordinate 17,313,882 of NC_057854.1, read as the reverse complement.
TTCTTTCTTTCACCTTTCTTGCATATTTCTTAAAAAAATGAGCCCTCTTTTAGTGAAAATCAGGCAGTTTTCAAGTGAAACTGAGCATGCTCAGGGACAGTCCTTGCCCCCAAAAGCTTATAGTCTAAATAGACCAGACAGGCAAAGGGTGGGAGAAGGGATATAATATTGAACACTCGCATATACTGTATATATATATTCAGCTTTACACATTCTGTTACCAATAGATCTCGATGAAATTTTTGACAAAAGTATTCATTGAAATTTTAAATATTGATGAATAAAGGGGAAAATCATGAATGTTCACCATTTTATTATCAACATATACTCCAATGTTTCATTCTGTAGCAATTTCTCTCTCCAATATCTCACTCATGCTGTACATTTACTGAAAGGTGCCTTTATCTCCCATTAACTTCAGCTGGTGTAAAAGTCGCTCAGCATCTTGCAGGATTGGCTGAATAGTGGACAAACCCAAAAGACATAATCCATGCGCCTAAGCATTATTCCACCAGAAGAATGAGTGGAAGTAAAGATGAAGAAGTTGATGCTAAATTAAATTCTGATGAACATTTTTAACCTGCAAAATGTAACTGTTTTTAATGCCGATTTGTTACAAAGCTCTCTTATGCAAATGAGTTAGCAATGAAAATGATGGCAAACTTTCAGATTCTTTGCCTGTTTGGAAGATGTGTGTCAATGTATAACACATAAATAGTACAAAGAAGTGAGTGAAAAAGGAAATAAATTCTAAGACTGAGAATTTAGCAAATTAAAGCTCTGTGTTAGAAAAATAAGACTGATGACTTCTTTTCATAAAATACAGGTGAAAGAAGGTAAAATTTTGGGACTACAGAAAACACTATTTTGACCTCCAAAATAAGTCCGACGAGGTGCGGAGAAAGCCCAGTGGGGTGGGGCAGCCCCTTATGTCTCATTGAAATCAGTGGGACACTAGGCACCTTTTAGGTCTTTGCCCAGTGTCTGTAAAACACTGTTACCTATCTGTCAAGTAATATGCTATATGGGTGAAATCCACCCTTGCCTAGAGGCGCTTTGTAATGCAGGCTAACCCAGTGTAGCTCTGTGTCTCCCTCTAGTGGCTAGACCATATATAGCATTTCATGATTCACTACTACCTCTAGTGAATGGACCTAGTCTGTCAACTCAAGAAGTATCAGATTAAAAAAAAAACTTTTATACATCATCATCCCATGTATCACTCCAGCCCCATTTTGGTCCTGATCCTGTAGAAGTCAATGGGGAGTTTTGATACTAACTACAGTGAAAGCGGGCCCTGCAGCTCTTGCTTCCTTACTATTTTACCTCAGAGCTTAATTGGAACGTAGGGTTTTGATCAAGCTGTCTCTGGGTGAGGCAACTTCACCCTAAATAAATAGCTGGTATACAATGGATTGGCAAGGGAATTCAAGCCAGCTCAGTAAAAGAGGAATGACCACCAAAAGCAATGCACGCCATAGGGAAACCGTTGATAGTTGCTAATGTATCAGTACAATATGAATTTACTAGTGCATCAAAGTTTTATTCTTGATAGCACTTCCTGAAAGAGTAGGATAAAGCAATAAATAGAATGTTAACGATTTCCTTCTGTACCACCCCTCCCCTTAGATATTTGTTTCAGAAATTATTTGTTTTTGTACAAACCTTGTTCTCATTACCTTTTGATTAAACAAGCCACTAAATAATATTTAGCTATTTTTCCTGCCTGCTTAATCCCCATGTTTTCATATAGATAAATCTTGTATAATTAGCTGTAGCTTTGGAAAATTGTAATGCCTGACGGGAATGAAATGAAGCATTGCTCTCAGCCGAGAGAAAGTTAAACAGCAGCAAAACACCAGCTTTCATGTTTTGTACCATCATTTATAGAGGGTTGAAAAATGAGCCCAAGTTTTGGTTATAAAAAGGCTCAGTGGCTTTCATCCTGGCTTTTTAGGCCCTAAGCCGAAGTCAATGAGAGTCACTACATTGACTTCAGTGGATTTGGGATGAGGCCCTTTATTTGAAGCTCTTCTGGTGAGGGACCATCTCACTAGGTGCATATTGAGCACTTGGTACAATGGGGCCCTGATCCTGGTTGGGATCTCTTGGCAATATTGTAATACCAGCAAAAGATTATATCCATTAGTCCAGTTCCCAGTGAACATGTTTCTCTGTAATAAAATATTAAAGGCTGAAACTGTATCAATGAAATATTAAGGTTATGTAGCTAAAACTCCTCCAAGTAAGATAAAATACTAACGGTGCAAATTCTAATGCCTTGTCCTTCATTAGGCTTTAATGATGGCCACATTAGTCAGGGTGAATAGGGATGATGAGGCCGTGTAATGAAGAGACAAGTGGTTGGGCTAAGGAGTTGGTGGGATTAAGGGACTGGGCCAGATAACACTTCCAATAGTTCTGGTGGAACCAGGGTGGATGTGTCCAGCAAAGCAGACTATGGCCCTGTCTGCCTTCTATCAGCAGGCTTTTGATGGAAGAAGCACTGTTAACAACACCAGTTGTCCAGCATGCTTCCCTCAGCTCCTCCCAGCTCCCCTGTTTGGGCAGTGTAATATATCACCCTCCTAGCACAGCTCTGTGTCAGCAGATAAGTAATCGCACCCCGGATGTTTTGTTGACATCAAGAGGTATTTTACACTATACATCGAACAACTGGAATAGAAAATCCTAACTAACTAGTGATAGGAAGCATCCCATTGCCTCTAGTCCCCAGGGCTAATAAGTTTCTTTGTTTTATTTTCCATAAACTGCCTTCATTATGGCAATATTTGAACATTTGAATTTAATTTGCTTTTAAATAGCCATTGACTAGACATCTCTCTTCTTTAAATTACAAAGTCTTAATAAGAGAGGTTTCATTAAATTCTGGCTTCATACAATAAGGGTCCTAGCCACTGCCCATTGTATGCAATAGAAAGAATCCCATTGATTTTCCTGGGCATTGGATGAAGTCCTAAATGCACAGCATGCTATGATCACATTGGCCAGTGTTATAATCTAATTTTTGGGGAGTAAAAATGTCCTGTATGGTCAAATGGATTCTTTATCACGAAAGGGAATACTTAGGCACACCATTTGCTCTCACATCATGGAGCTAAGAGGCCAATTGTTCTTAAATTCTTTCAACTATGGGCTTATGGAATGATTATAGCAGCTTGGTGAAGAAACTGAAAAGCTTCTATTCAGGATCATTCGTGTTTTGTGCCAGAGAAAACCTGGCCCATCTGATTTTCGCGACACATCCATGTTACTTTTCCTGCATTCTGGAATGATGCCTTCAGTTCCATTGGGCAATCTTCCTCATGGCCAACTAGCTGCGTTAAGGAAAATAATATTATTAATAATGGATTTGATGGGGTGAAAGTGGAGTATTTATTTAAAGGATGACTGTTATGGCAAATTGTATTGAATTGGTTAGTAGGATGCCTCATTCATCTGTTGCAGTCATGGCTTCGCCTCCTGCAGTACATCAGAACCAGAGATTCCACCAGACTCTGATCTCTCTGGAGCTACTTCAGAGCCACACTAGTATACACAAGAACAGAATATTAATGACCTTGCTGATTTGGTATCCTACATATGAACACCACATGTAGCATCCGTTCTACTAGAATGATTAAGAAATAGAGTATCTTATGTTCACTTCAAACAAAAACTTGGTACAAATGAGTATATCTCTGTATTACTGCCCCTGAGAGAGACAGATGGATAGATGCATGTAGTTTATTATTAGATTAGGTAAATATCTAGATCAATGTTACCTTTCCCTTGCCACCTTCTTCCCTTGTGTTTCTGTTTGCCCCTTCCTCCTTATTGGTACTTCATTGTTTGAGACATCTAGTTATGTGTGAAGGGGGAACAACAAAAAAGAGAAAAATCAGTAGAAGCTTTTGAGTCACTGTGCTCCAAACATACATCAAAGCATGCAACCATCAAAACAGCCTGATCCAGAGTTCATGAAAACGTTTCCACTTCAAACCATCAAAGGTTCAGATTTTTAAAGTAAATTTGCCTGCTGCGTCTTGAAAAAAACAGCAACATGAAATTGACTAGGAAATGTGGCCATTTGTATATTATCGAGCAAAAAGAATCAGGAGTGTGAATATTATGTCAGAAACTTCTACCTTCAGCCTGCTTTCTGCATTCCAGAGTTCATAAGCTTTGGCCCTCTTAGAGCGAGAGCAATTCTTCCGCTGTTCATGTGATCCTTACTACTGTAGTGTCCTTGCTCCCACAAACATTAAGGAAGGTATGATGTCAATACCCCTGTGAGACAGGGAAGTACTATTTTCCTTAGTTAATAATATTAGAGGTGGGAAACTGAGGCACAGAGCGATCACAGGCTTGATTTTGACAAAGTGCTCAGCCATCCAAACTCCAATTGATGTTGATAGAGGCTTCTTTGACCAGGCCTAAATGGGCTTGCACAAGGTCATACAGTCGATGGCAGAGGCAGGAGTTGAATCCAGTGCTTTAATCACAACCCAATCCTTCATCTCTGTCCTCAGTTCAATAGGCAGATCTCTCACTGAAATCATGGGGCCACATCCTTAGATCCTTGCTCAGTATGTACACCATACTTATGCAGGCAAAACCTCCTATTAAGGTTAATGAGAGGTTGCTTGAGGAAAAAATTGTGCAAGGACTGGGTTATGAGGTGGGCTATTGACAAGGTTGCTTTGCTACAGGAAGATGATACCATCGCAGATCAGAAAGAAGCAGCAGCAGCCCCATCCCCTTGCAAGCAACCGTGGAATGCAGAAAATCTAGCAGAGAAAGGTGAAATGGCTGGAAGTTGAAGCTAAACAAATTCAGGCGACAAATAATGTGTACCTTTTTTTAAACAGTGAGAGTAATTAACCGTTGGAACAACTTACCTAGCATCATCGTGGATTCTCCATCACTAGCCACTTTTGAATCAAGACTGGATGTTTTTCTGAAAGATCTGCTCTAGGAGTGATTGTGGGGAAGCTTTATGGCCTTTGTCACATAGCAGGTCAGACTAGAAGATCACAGTGATCCCTTCTGGCCTTGGAATCTATGAAAAACATATGTACTGAAGGGTCTCCATTCCAAATGGGAAGAGTTTGGTACATGTTGATAAGAGTTTGTAGTCTCGAGTCCAAGGGTTTGTGTGACCTGTTCTCCAACAGAGGGTGCTGGAAATATCTCCCTAAGCCTGCATTCTCCTCTGAATGCTTGTGTTTTTATTTCTGTGCCAGCTGACAAGTGTGACAGCTGTTTCTGAGCTGGGAAGGGTTAAAGCATTCTGTGCCTTTGTTTCAACCCAAGCAGATTGAATTGAAAATAAAAAGTTTCAGAAAAATTAATTGCTTGAACAGAAAAGGGACCATGCAATTCAACCAGCTGAACAGGGCTGAAGTGATGTTGGTTAATTCTGTTACGTTCAATGGAATTGAGTCTCATGACAGCTCAGACTTGGTGCTTTGAGAGGTGTGGGTGTGTGTGTGTGTTGGGGGAGGGGCGCACACACCATTTTATTAAAAATGTGGCAGGCTGGGAAAATCATGAAAAGGATGAATAATTTTTCTAAGTGCCATTTAGACCCCTCCTTCTCTTTCCTAAACCATGACTGATTAATTAATGATGAGAGAAATGAAGCTCATTCCCCTTTTCAAGCCCATTTTTAATGCCAGTGAGCAAAATCCTATTCAGTTGGTTTGATGTGACTTCAGTGGGAGTTTGCCTAAAGGCTCAGTGAAAACTGAGTACAGACTTCAGGACTTAGGGCTTGTCTACACCTATGCCGACAGGAGAGTGTCTCCCATCGGTGCAGGTACTCCACCTCCCTGAGCTATGTAGCTATGTTGATGGAAGAATCCCTCCTGTTGACATAGTGCTGTCTACACTGAGCGTTAGGTCAGTATAACTGCATCGCTCAGGACTGTGGATTTTCTACACCCTTGAGCAACGTGGTTATACTGACATAAGTTGATAGTGTAGACCAAGCCTTAGAAGCATGAAAGTGGGGTCAGGACAGGAAAGGGGAGGGATGACAAAAGCATCCCATGCAGCGGAATCCGCTTAATGGGGGAATCTCTTTTTTTCTTTACATTGGCACAATCTTGTCCCTATTATCTAGGTGCCTTTGGCATCATTTGGAAAGTACAGCAGACTTAATCCACAAGTGTTACTAACGTGCAGCAGCGCAATTTGGTGTCACCCACGGCCAGCAGACTAGGAGTTGAAGAACTCTTATCCCCCTCCCACCCCAAGAATTCCTCCCCACAATTTTTGAATGCCGGGGGGCAGGGAGATGAGCTTTGCAGCCCCGGTGGCCATCTTGACTCTCAGAAAATACTATTTCAGGCGGAATGCTGCATAGCCTTTATCATTGGTACAGGAGGTGGCCCTGGGAGGGTGCCTGTAATGGTGGCATCAGGAGTACCTGTGAGACACTCCATCTGGAGGGCCATACTGAGTGAGGAAGAAGTACATTGTCCAAAGGCAGGCAGTGCTTTTTCTACACATGTTAGAGCTGCTGTGAGAGGAGCCAAGAGCAGAACCAATATAAAATGGGGACACACCAAGATTTAAGTCCTACCAAGCACTGGAGCTGGTTGGATATTGTCTGGCCAATAATGTATTAAAAGAATAATCCAGTACTCTAGTCACTGAATAATTTTCTTTGCATTAATCAACCAGAGCTTCCTCCGAGCACCTGAAAACCTCTGTGAAAATGAGCTCGCTCACACAAAGTGGGGCGTGGTCAAGACCAACCGCTTTGTCCTTCCCAGTTTTGTTGTGTACCTACCAAAAACCTGATCAGTCTGTGTCATTGTTCTTTACCTGTCGCTGGCTCCATTACTCAGGTAGCTCATGTTGATCATTCCTATTGGCTTGAACCACTGTTTCATTTCCATTGTCATGACCTTCTCGAATCCTTTGCATTTTTGAGGTTTCTAGACAGGGTGATTTTAACAGCTATTTGGTTGGGAACTAATTAGCTAGGATTCGTTTGTGAAATGGAAACTTGCAGAAACAATAGTTAGAACCAAATGTGGGATTTCCTTATATGGAGCATTTAAGCAGGAAATGCATAGTTTTACCTTCATGTATTTAAATAATGGAGGTCTATTTATGATGCTCACAGGAGAACATCCAGCATTTTCCTTTAGCATCTTGACATCTAACATATTATTCTGCCACCATTTTTTTAAAGAAGCCTTCTTTCAACCTGGAAACAGCAGCGAGAAGAAAAGGCTGCTAAATCTTCAAAATGTAACTGAGCAAAAAATGAATCCACTCCAGCAATAATTGGTTTCTGTACACAGAGATAAGCTGCCAAAATAACAAGGCTGGGATTTGAAAAGCTGGCTTGCCTCCTGGTGTAAATCGGTGTGATTCCATGAAAGTCAACAGAGCTGTGGCACTTCACAAAGGTAGAGAGATCTGGCCCTGCCACGTGCATGGCACCAGGAAAATTCATTGCTGCTGATATTTGGAAGATACAAGACCCTAGTTTGTAAATAACTTTCTGAAACAGTTTTTCCTGAAGACATGATAATATATGCATTTGCCAAATGGGGCCTACTGAATTTTTGAAGCAATCAAGGGAAAAGGTACCATCATGGCTCATTGCCTTTAAAATATAAGGATGCAGAAAGAAGTTGGCTGAGCAGAAAGCAAATCACAAATGTAATAAGCTGCATGTTTTCTGAAGTTCTCTTTGATATGCACAGGGAACCACACTGTTCCATCCTGCTAATGTTATTTTACTGGGCCATAGTTTATCGATTTTTCTGGGCTATCTTCTCCCCTCACATACATCCGTGCAACCTCACTGATGTCAGTAGAGGCGCACGGGTGTAAGTGAGAGCACAACTCAGGAGGCTGAATAGATCACTGAGCGGATAAAGAGCAAAATGATGACTTAAAATGGATAGTGAAATTACATGGAGCTCCATGTTTGCCTGTAAAATAATAACTGCCTTATCATATTACAAATTGCACCTAGTCTTGTTTGCCTGATGATATGAATTTCCTGGTAGTTATGTGTGGTGTTTAGATGCTACTTGTAATTATCAGAACTGGGAGCGCTGGCTGTTGGGAGCCTGAAAGGACAGGAAACAGGAAGGGGGGGGGGGGAAGTTGAGGAGGTGGAGTGAGTGCTACCGAGGGTGCAGCAGCAGCTTGGTAAAGAGGTTTCCACTTTAAAAATAAAGTCCTATTGAAATTTTTTAGTACCTTGCCTGGTTGCTACAACATTTTGGCGACGAGGATGGATCTTCTGCCTCTGAACCCTTTCTGCAAAGCCCAGGTGAGCCTCCAATTGCTTTTATTGCCTGGATCCATATGTTTAAGACTTATCTGCTTGCAATCATTCCTACAGAGATTTCTGAAGTAAGAAAGCGTGCTCTGCTAATCCACTGCCTTGGAGCAGAAGGGCAGCGTATATTTTACACTTTTCCCCTTGCAGATGGTAAATATGAGACTGCATTCACTGCATTAAAGCACTTTTTTGTGCCAAAAGTGAATGTAGTAGCTAATCGCTACAGATTTCACCAGCGTGAGCAGAAAACAGGGGAGACTATAATGCAGTATATTGCTTCTCTAAGGAGTCTGATTGTAACTTGTGACTTTGGGAATATGGCAGATGAGATGATTAGAGACCAGCTCATTGAGAAAACCATGCTTCTTGTAAGAGAATGCTTACTTTTAGAACGACAACTTACACTAGAAAAAGCAATAACCATTCCTACTCCAATTGAGTCAGCTAGAAGCCAAAATAATGAGCATGGATACAGAAGGCACAGTCCAGGCTGTGACTCCTTTGCAGAAAAGTTCACTATAGCTGCAGACAAATGATTACAAGAGGAAAACTAATGGAAAGCCACGGAATCAGCAAATTCAAAATACAGTAAAAGCATGCTTTCGCTGTGGATCCCCACAACACCTTGCAAGCTACACAGGATGTCCGGCAAAAGTAGTTCAGTGCAATCATTGCAAAAAGATTGGGCATTTTGCTAAAGTATGTTGCAGCAGCCAGTTCAATCAACAGGTGCATGCAGTTACAATACCAGATGTTACTGTGCTGAGCATGGACAAAATCACTACTGCACATATTCCAGAACAAATAAAGTGCACTGTAAACGTTTCTGCCACACCCTCAGGCAAATCACACTCTATTCAGCTAATGTTGGACACTGGCTCAGCAGTATCTATACTACCTGATTCCATCTATTTGCATTACTTTAAAGATGTGCCTCTTACTGAACCCAAACTTCACTTGGTGTGCTATTTGAAAAACCATATTCCAATACATGGCTGCCTGAAAGGAGGGGAAACAGGAAGGGGAAGGGGAGTTGAGGAGGCGGAGTGAGAGCTACCGAAGGTGCAGCAGCAGCTTGGTAAAGAGGTTTCCACTTTAAAAATAAAGTACTGTTGAAATTTGTTAGTATCTTGCCTGGTTGCTACAACATTATGGTTTGAAGTATCATTACCAGCAGTACCTTTGGCTCACTTTTTTTTTCTCTCCCCGCACCACTCTGGCTGACAGAGAAATTTTACATACGTTCCTGTGACAGAATTCTTGTGGTTAAAGTCAGAACTCAAGATGAACTGCCTGGAGGGTTTCTAGAATAACAAAGTCGGAGGACAAGCTAAAAAGGACATAGATTCCGATCAACCTCTCCAAATTAAAAGGGCAGCACATATGCCCCAGACTAAGCATTGGCCTCCAACCAGGAGAGTAGGACTCAGACATTCCAAAGCCCACCCAGTCACGCACCTGTTAGCAGGTGGCAATCTCTGTCTCAAGCTCACCCTGCCCCTTATGGTCAGGAAGTGCAAGTACCTGTGTTCCAGCAGCTCCTTGAAATGGAGCAGGGGGAGCATGAGGTCCCTGGTCATTCTCCTCTCTCTTGCACAGCTGTGCTGGGGAAGACATCATCTAGCCTCTTGTTTTCTAAAGAATTTTGGAATGAAAAGTACAATGTATTAATTATTTATATTACAGTAACACTTAGCCGCCCCAACTTATGTTCTAGGCACTGCGCATACACATAACGAGGGACAGTCCCTGATCCAAATAACCTACAATCTAAATAGACAAAGGAAAGATTATTATACCTGTTCAACAGATGGGAAACTGAGGCACAAAGAGATTAAATTATTTTCCCAAATTCACCCAAGAAGGCGATGGCAAAGCTGGGAAATTAACCCTCCTCTCCTGAGTCCAGTGTCTTCAACACAAGGCCATTTTCCTCCCCATATCAGTGTGGTTGCTTTCATTACAATTACACAGTTTAATTCATGGTGAGTATTCATGTGATAGTGATTTTATTTTATTTTACACTGAGTCTTCTGGCAACTTCGGGACCTGATCCAAAGCCTATTGAAATAAAGGGAAACATGGATATCTAGAAACTTTGGACCAGGCCTTGGATGCATTTGAGAATCAGTCCTATTTCCACTGAAGTCAGTGCTAAAACTCCCATAAAATTTGAATGAGGGCAGGATTGGCCTCTTTGCATAAGAAGCAACATCAGTATATATGTAAGCGAACATTAATGTGCACAACTAATCAGTGTTTCCTGTGGCCTAACAGTTCGTGTGTGGCAAACTGCATATGTAGTCAGGTACATTCATGTGATTTAACTGCATGTGGATTTAATTGTAACAGTTGCTTCATCTCACTTTAAGCACATACCCAGTTTGTGCATGGAGATAAAGGCTCAGTTGGTTTCCACAATAAAAGGAAACTAGGCCTAATGGCAGGTTCCAAGAATATTTTAAAACCAGGAACTTTCAGGGGAAGCCCATTGTACTTTGGTACTCATTTGGTTGCTCTCAAATGGGTATGTAAATTCTCGAGGATCCTAATTAGTGAAAATTATGCCATAATGCTGTGAAATTTGCTTGCTCATGACCTGGCATGATGCATAATCTGAATGTCCCATCTTTTTGTGCAGCCCTTCCTGCAATACCAGATGTCTAAAGAATAGCCTGGCACCACTTCCTTGGTCATTAGAGATTGAAAAACTCCAGTTTAATTATAAAAGTAAAATAACATAAAATAAAGCATGTGCAATGTAAAGATTAGGGAGAATACAGTTCTGGCAAAAGCTAGATTTTTGCTTTACATCATTTTTGTTAGCACTCACTAATAGTGGTTGAAAACGATACAGTGATGTGCAGACTAGAAATAGAATGAAAGACAGCTTGTGTTTTGCTCACCTACTCACACACCTCTGCAAATAGTTACCAAATATATCATTCCCAGGATACAGGGGAAACAATTTACCTGCTGGAATTTGTGCACAAACTGGTGTGGATGCCAAGAGACTTTTGGAAAACAATACTTCAACATTTTTGTTGTAAAGAAAACGAATCATTCTGCTGATTTATGGAATGAGGCATCACAGATACAGAATGGGTGAAATCCTGGTCCTGTTGAAGTCAAAGAGCCTATTTCTCCTCTGATACTACATTTACAATAGAGTTACTTACTTCAACAGTGCTATCTCTGATTTACATTGGTGTGACTGTGAGGAGAATCATGCCCAATGTGTCCTATACTGTGTGATTTAAAAAGGTATAAAGGTGGAGGAGGGCATATCAAACACAACCGATAGTGCATGGATTATTCTCTAGATTTACCCTCTTCCTATTCCCTCTTTGCTTACTGCAGAGATTGCAAAATTGTTCAGGGCTGCCCTGCACCCTTTAATACATTTGTACATTTTCCTGGTTTAAGAAAAGTGAGGATCTGCTGAAGAAGGTGCAGAATCAGTGCTTCTCCCAGCCAACTTGTACCCAAGGGCCTCACCCACTTTCTGGGTTGCTCTGGCCAACTCTCTTGTCACAGAACATTCCTCTTCATAAGCTTTCTGCTAGCAGAGGCCCTCAACCTGATTTATGCCAGTGGAAGAGATGTAAACTGAATGAGTGTCAATATTTATAGACTCTACATACCCATTTGGAATGTAGGCTGCTCAGGCTTCACTGTGAAAAAAATATAATGTGGCTCATCAATTTACAACATGTTTAGAAAAAATACATAGAAGAAGTAAACAGCCGTTGGGTCTGCAAAGGGTGCTTGATATATGGGACACTATCAGTTGCCCTTAATGTTGCTGGTGGCGCTGTGAGAAAATTTTAAAAACTGATAAATAACAAAAATACATAAATAATTCCAAGAGATTATAGGAGTGTGTTGTAATCATTCCATTCATACCTCTTGTTTACATTACAGTCGTACCACATTACACCAATTTACAGTCAAATACAGAGACCCATGAAATTACCTGTCACAAAGGTGGTTCTGAGTTGCATTTTGTGTAGGTGATTGATGTACTGGCTGGTTTTACTTTTACAGTGTTAGCACTACAAATGCTGTCTTTAATTTGAATGTTCCACCGTGTGTTCCAAGACAGTTTTGCAAAGAATGATTGCTCTGATGTAGCCTATTAATATTCTGTGTGAGCACTGTGTTAATCTTCATGTTTCAGAAATCCCAGAGAATATCGGAGTACAATAAAAAGGTAATTATGAAACTTTGCAAGTAGCATAGCGTCTCCACCCTTGACTCTCACTGTCGTGGTGCATGACAGCCGCATAGCCCTGATTATGATGGCGTAACTTAACATAATAGAAATCAAATTCAGAATGCTCATCTACAGTTCATGGGGCAGAAATTTGTGCTGAGGAATCTATACAGATTGCTGTAGAACAGAGGTACTCAAACTGTGGTCCGAGAGCTCCATTCAGGTAGTCCGCGGATAGTTCTCTCTAAGGTGCATGCCTGGGCAGCCACACGTGAGAGAATGAAGGGCCGGCCACCCACTAATTAGGTGCCTGGACCCTGGAGAAGACGCACACGTAAGGTGAGGTGGTGGCCTTGGGGGGAATAGGGTGTAGATAGGAGGGGGCAGGGGGGTGAGAAGAGAGGGTGGGGGAAATTTGGGACGTGCAGGGTTGCAGTGTCCAGAGAAAGAGGTGACTTTCCCCAGCTCCAGGGCTGTGGCTGCTGGGGAGAGATGGCCCTCCTTCCCAGCCTCAGCTCTGTGGCTGCTGTGGCGGGGGAGAGAGGGAGAGACCCTTCTCTTTCCCAGTCCCCAGCTCAGGGGCTGTCGGGACTGGGGAGAGGGCACATCCATTGAATTAGAAAGGTTAAAACTATTGATATTAAAATATGAGTTGTGCTCTTTTATCTGTAGAACAAAAAAAGTTAATTATTATTAAGGTTTTTTTGTATAGTGCTTTTATCCAAAGTGCTTTACAATAGTTAGCTAATGGTAGAAACATTTGGAAAAATCATTAAGTGGCCTGCCGAGACCCTCAGCAATTTTCAAGTGGTCTGTGGGGAAAAAAAGTTTGAGAACCACTGCTCTACAAAATGGTGTGGTGAGGTTTTTTTCCTATGTGAATTCAACTCATGTGCATTGAAATAATATAATAGGTTTTCCTTTTAGGGAATTTCAGCAAACCACTTTGGCAGCATGGACTCCAAAGTTATGAGTAGGTCCAAAGAGCTTTGGATCAGGTCCTTACCCTATTGAGGATTTAGCCCCTGCAGGACTATGCTGATTTTTAAATGGAATTTTAAGAAATGTATTATATCCTGTCTGTCTAGGATCTTGTATTGGTGCCCATCACCATAGTATCTAAGTATCTCCCACAAGTAACAAATAGAGTGATCTTTCGTTCTTTCTTTCTTTATAGAAAGAGAGAGATGATATTATTGGAGAAGTTCTGTTTCCCTTATTGGTTGAGAGTTTCAATTGTTGTGATTTCAGAGAGAAGGTCTCTCAGGCAGCTAGAAACAGTTCCATGCAGGACTTTGAAAATCATGGTAGTGATCTTGAACTGGACCTTGTGTTCAATGAGTTATTAAAAACAAAAAAGAAGGAAATATAGAGATATTTAATACAAATAAATAAATGAGTATAAAATCAGTGTAAGTATGCAAAAAGTCTCTATTGTTGTAAAGATATCTATCATAAATCTTTCATTTGCTTAGAGAAAAGTACAAAACAATATATTAGCTGTTTAAAAAGAATATTCATTTTTGAGAAACACAAACTGCCGAAACCCAGAATACCAAGCATGACAAATATTATACAAAGACAAGATGCACAAAAATAGGCCAGATGGTAATAGAACAATAAGTACCACACAGTTCTCTGAAGGAACCACCTCTGATATAATTAAATTTTGTGTTGAATTCAGCCAAGAGACGGATGATGATGATGATGGATATAACAGTGCCATGGCAAGCAGTATTTCCGACCCCAAAATCATCAGACCCCCACAAAAAAATCAGAAAAATTGGCCTAAAAATCATGAGATGTTGGGTTCCTTTTTATTTGCCTTCTAGCCTGTAGGGGTCCTGGTTTTGCAGTTTGTCTCTGGAGCCATGAAGGCTAAATTTGGTGTGTGAGTTGTTTTTTATGAAAACTGAGATTTTCAGGTAACGGCCTGACTTTCCTGGAGCCCTGGGCTTTAAGAAAAGCACAAAATATTGCAATTTCCATGATAAAATCGTGAAAGTTGTCAATAGTAGGTAGTTGGGTGCCTGATTTATATTGCCTTATGGGAACAGGACAGATCTAGAGCTGATAAGATCTGTTAAGACACTGGTGAGGGTCCTTCCTGAGCAGCTTCTGGGAATGGACAAGCACTTATCAAAGATGGTCAAGGTCTACTAGGTCTGTAACCCCTTCCATCACATCTGTCGCCTGAGAAGTTGTTAACTCATGGATTGTCCATTGTTGTTCCTTCTACTCTGGGCTTCTAGCAAAGTAAATTCAAAGATTTGAGCCTAGAAGCTGCAGCTAAGTACCAGACTCCAGAAATGAAAGGTGAATGAATTTATCCACTGCAATCCCCAACCCTAAATTACTTTCTCTGCACCTGATTGCCTTTCCAAACACGCTGAATATGGGGAGTTTCTCAGGGTAAAAAGGGTAGGCTTGCCAGAGAATATATGATTTCTCTGTCCTAAATAGTAACTTGAATTTGTGGCTTGTATTGTGGGAACGGACATAAACACTCTCCTTCGTTAGTTTTACCAGCCCCAGCTCACTTGAACAATTATAAACGTTCTTATGCTGCAGTCCAGGAAGGGGCTTCACCTTTCAAAGAGTGCACCACTGTAGGTGTCTAGTGTAATTTCTCTCTCTCTGTTTCCTGTTCTGTTTATTTGCCACCTTTACAAAAACATCAGAGAAGCCAGGTCTGTGCAACTTAGTATACACAGCTTCTGCGTAACAGTCCGCTCACCCGATGTTGTGTCAGGCACGTGTGGACATATGGAGGTAGGGCTTACTCTGAAGCATGAAAGACCAGGCAATGCAAACATGATTAAGGGGAGCCCCTTTGATGTGTTTGTATCATAGCAGAGTTTCTGGAACTGGGAAACTGGGTGCAGATTGGGATAAACCTAATTTTGCTAAACTGATGTGGAATCCTGTATAATTTATATAATCATAATTTGGGAGAATGAGGCCAAACCCTGTAGCCCTTATTTCTATCTCTGTCTTTCAGGCATAGAGACTAGTGGGGAGGGATGACAGGCACACTGCGTTAATGCTTCCTTTCCTTGCAGATTCCCCAAATCCTTTTAAAGGAAACGTGCAAAGGAAAGGAGGAGCCTGATCCAATCCCATTTCAAGCATGTGGGAATCTTTCCATGGACTTCAGTGGATGGTGGATCTGGCCTTAAGTATGTTGTTTTTAAAGGCAGTGAAATAATATAAAATTATTTTATTCTAAAATTAGATACCTTATTAAAACAGTGTTTAACCATAACAGAAGCAATAATGTTAGAAATTAGAACTTTATTTTGAAATAGCGTTTAAATAGGGAGAGGGTTTTCTGACAGAAATTGTCCCAAGGACGCAGGCTCATAGGAAAAAGGTAAAATGAAGCAGGGTCCGGTCGCTGGAAAGTTTCAGGCTGGTTACATTAGAAGAATCAATGGGTGATGGGAAATAGAACTGCATTGTCTCTTGGATTATCATGCTGAACTACCGGGATCACATAAATGAAAGTTTCCCAAGGATGGTTTTTATTAGGTACCCAATGTCTTCCATATGTTTCCAGTTTGAAAAGATAAGCATACATGTAGCTTGCTTGTTGAGTGTAGATTTGCCTTCTTTGTTTGACTGCCTCCCTCTCAGGGAATATAAATCACTTCACCTATACATCTCTAGCACAATGGCTTTACATGCAGAAAATGGAGAATATCAACTTCATGAGGTAACATTTTTAAGGGCATTTTAGCATGTCAGTATCTGTCTTTTATTTTGATTAGACTTGTCTTCACTGGGTCAACAACTATGCTGATTTTAAATTACCTATGCAGCCTTAGAAGGCGAGGCAAATTTCATTTACAGGTGAATATAACTTTTGCTCTGGGCAGGAGGAGAAAGTAGACCAACTTTTACCATGTACAAACTTTGAGACACCTTTTTCAGACCAGTCATGACTCAACTGCTTTGTGGAATGCCAGATTATGATTTCCATTGAGGTGTTTTACAATACTGGTTGCCTTGATTAGATTTTGTTAGATCTCTGCTATTTTTGTGTATTAGATTCTATTTAAAAGATAGAAAGACATAAGGAAGGGAGTTTACCTACCTGAAACCACATGAAGCTCAGTACTTCTTTATAACAGTTTTAAGCCAAGCCTATGTTAATTTTAGACTGGCTGATCCATAATGTAATGAGATCTGTCAAGCACGAGTCATCTCATTGTAACTGAAATATGAATAGACATTCCCCTATAATAGCACTATCTATCTGCTGCCTTCCAGATAATGTGAAAGAGGAGAAGTGACAGGAATGTCCCGTTTCATAGTGAGCAGTGGTCACATTTCATTTTAATATGATTAGGGTCTATTTGGCACTTTAATCAGTGAGATATCTCGCATGCCGAGAGTGTTTATCACTGGACAGGAAACTGCAAGATGACTTTTGTTCCCCTCTCCTTATCCATTTGATCAGAATTGTCAAAGGGTTTTGGAAGCAGGACTGTGTGTGTGTTTTGATGTTGGGGGGGCGGGGGTAGGGGGGAAGAGGGTTAAGTAGTGTTTGGAATGTTTCCAGTTCTGTTCACCATTTCACTATCTAATGCTGTGAGAAGGAAATGTTGGCAGATAAGATGACTAAGAAAAGAGAATGTGGGGAGTCATTTCACTTCTTCTAGGAAATCCATCCTCTCTTTAAACTGGGCCCAAAACCTATTGTACTTCAGCCTCTTCCTCTGCCTGTATTTTCAGCTCTACCCCATCTAGTCTGTCCAAAATGTTGCGGCTAGCTTCCTCATTCTCACCTTTTACCCACACCTCTAATTCCTTCACTGGATTCCTCTTCTGTCCATCTGACTACCTACCTACCTGCCTATCTATCCATCTGCCAGAGCTGGGCAACACTTTTTCCTGTGAAAAAATCCAAGTGAAACATTTCTATTGGAAAAAAATGTTTGTAAAAAAAACAAACCTGGGTTTTGATTTTCAAGTTTTGTATTTGTGCTTTCCCTCTATTTTCTCTACTGGCAAAGTCGGGAGGGAATAAAAAAGGAGACAGTGCATGTGGTGGGGAGGAAGCAGTTTTGCATTTACACACACACACACACTCTCTCTCTCTCTCTCTCTCTCACACACACACACACACACACACACACACACACACACACACACACACACACACACACACACTTTCTCTCACCTTTATACTTTTCCCCACTGGAAAATGGAGTGCGGGAGGAAGTAGAATGCGGGAAGCTGTTTTGCTTTTTTTAAAGCACCCTGCATACTAATGTTGCTCTATAAATAAAAGAATAATTAAAAATGACCATTAATAGAGAAAAAGAAGGTGGTTTGGATGGAATTAAAGCTGACCCAGACCTTCACCCCTAAACTGGAACTAACCAAGCCCAAATCTTTCACAGCTCAAGAAACTTCTGAGAAGTGAGCTCTTCCTTGACACCACTGAACAAGCTCCCCTACTTGTGTTGATATCCTTTTCCTGGAGGTTGAGGCTTTCAGCAAATGTTGACATCTCTGTGTGTCCTGGGCTGGCTGGTGTGTACCACCTTGTAAAGCTCCAGAGATCTGCTGGGTTCTGAAGCACCTCCCAGCAGCAGCCTCCTGATAACTTCTTTGTTCTCAGTGATGTCCCTGAACAAGTTTAGAGCTCTATTTGAAGCAATACAGTCATCTGCTTGCCAGGTGCAGTTCAGGCTTTGAAAATGCTGCTTGCTGATAGATCAGGTCTGACAGGATTGAAGTCTTTTCCCTGATAACTCTTCATGCTTGGTGTGCTGGTATACTGCATGAATGGGGTGTGTGTGTTGGGAGGGGGGGTAGAATAGTTTTAATTAGTTTTAATTTAATTTGCCCCACAACTGGATAGTTTTAATTTATTTTGCCCCACAACTCAAGTATCTTTTGAATCCAATGCCAGAAAGGCTGTGCATTATAGATTTGTTCATTTACAATTATTTCTATGCCTCTCAAGTAGATGCTAGCAGAAAGCTCTGAGAGATGAACTTTTTTGTGTGTGTGCATAGAACATAATCAAGATTTTTACAAAACTACCACAGATTTTTTACTGCTGTTGGAAATTGTGGCCCCTCAAGTGAGACTGAGTCAGCCAAGTTCCATTATTAGTCATTAAAATGTGATGTACCTGACATGGCGCATTCCAATCTGGAAATTATTTCCAGGTTGGAAATAAGATGAATATTTTTACAAATAAGAGTAATTAACCATTGAAACCATTTACCAAAGGTCTTGGTGGATTCTCCATCACTGACCATCTTTAAACGAAGATTGGATGTTTTTCTAGAAAGGTTGCTATATGCACAGGTCAGATGGAAATTTGCTCCAGATTAAGTGCAATAATAAATAAGCAGCTGAATTACCTCTAGAATAGAAAAGGAGTACCACCTTTTCATATTCTCTGTATGTATATATATCCTCTTACTATATGCTCCATTCTATGTATCTGATGAAGTGGGCTGTAGCCCATGAAAGCTTATGCTCAAATAAATTTGTTAGTCTCTAAGGTGCCACAAGTACTCCTGTTCTTTTTGCAGATACAGACTAACACGGCTGCTACTCTGAAACCTGTCTCTAGAATAGAGGATCAGAATTATTTCATTATTGGCACATAAAGAGTAGTGCTTGACTTAACAGATAAAATCAAACTTTGCCTGTTAGAGATTCAGAACTGGGGTTATTCATTGCAATATCCTGTGCTAGCTAATGCAAGGACTGAGAAGCATGATATACATTTTAAAACTCTAATTCATTTTTATCTCGATGCAGAATTGTTTGTGCTTGGAAGAATATTCAGAAAACTATCAGTCTGGAGTCTAATTCAGCACCCATTAATAAAATTACATAAAGCTAAGATAGTATGTGGTTGATGGCTTAGACAGAACAAGTACCATATAGATGTATCTGTGTGATATATCCATGTGCATCAGCCCTGTCTCTCACAGATCTTAGTGGATGCATGCCCTATGCTCCTGGGTTTTATGGTAGTGAACAATGCACCAAATTCATAGGGACCTGAAGGCTTGCAGGGGATGCTGTCCTATCTCACCAGCTCTAATCCTGCCCCCCCCCCCCCCCCCACCGCCCCTTCTAAGCATTAGACCACACTGCCTTCCAAATTTTCAGTAGGTAAAAAGAGGTTCCCATATTGCCATGGGATTCTTCTCTGGCTGGGATACTTGTGTAGCAATATAGTTAACATAGCCCCAAATCATAATGCTGGCTTAAACTCTGAAATTACTTTTTAATATTTTTATTATGTTAACTCTGTAAATTATTAAAGAAGTGTAATATTCCAGCAACAGTGAATGGCAGCTGAAATTCAGTTCAGTAATGATACAACTCATTTGTAGATAGAATCATGCTGTCTAACAGCTTGGATAATTCAAAACTCCAAAGATTATTCCTAAATTAAACATAATGGCCAACATTTCTAAGGTTGGGTGCCTAAAGATAGGCACCTGAATGCATATTTTGACATGGAGGGCCCAAGGTGTTTAGGTGTCTAACATGCAGATAGATGCCTAGTGGGATTTTGAAATCAATAGGAGTTAGGCATCTAGGTGCTTTTGAAAATCCCAACGGGTGAATATATCTGCACCATTAGGTACCTAAATGCCTTTAAAAATCATGTCCCCTAGGTTCTGATTCAAAGCCTAATGAAGTCAATGGGAGAATTTCCATTGTCTTCAGTGGGCTCTGGATCAGGCCTCTAGATATGAGACACACACAGCTCATTGAAATATAAAAAGCTGCTCAGAGCTACACTGCTCTTCAGAATGGTGAGGGGCCAGGCCATGATCCTGTCCCCTCTCTAACAGCCAACAGAGAGGGCCAGGGAGGGAGGAGAGGGAACCTTCCTTGGGGGTAGCACAGTAGCTCCAATCCCTCTGCGTTCAAAGGCATGTACCTGCTGCATCCGACACAATGCCTCCTGGAGCTGGTTCTGGTGCTGCTCCTTTGTGCATGGATCTGTGCCTTGCAGGCACAATGGAGCCCATGACATTTCTGCTGACAGAGAACAACTTTAGACCCATCTGCTCCAGCAGGAACGGATCTTCCTTCATACTTTTATTAAGCAGAGAGTATAATGTATTTTTTTTCTCTTCCTGTTCCTGTTTTGTGGCTTTGTGTTTTGGTTAACATTCTGGTGTGTTCTTTTTTCTTTAACATCTGTCTTCCTAGGTTTGAGGGGGACGGCTGTATTGTTTGCTCTGTTTGCTTTCTCTTTGTTCTGCATTCTTGGATAGTTGCTCTGGCTGTTTCCTCTTATTGATATTTCCTTTCTTGTTTTGTTTTGTCTGCAATTCTCTGTACCTTCTTTCCAATGTTTTTGATTTCCTTCTCTCTTTCTCTTGTTCTTGTTTAGTGTGCAATCCCTAGGATAGAACGTTGGTTAGACAAACTAATAGGTATGGAGCAGAAGCATTTAGAATCCCCCCAAAAAATCCCCATATGGCAGTTAAGATCATAGATGTACATCCGAAAGCAGCACACACTGCTTGCATGGCTGGATTACAGTATGGGCACAATAGTCATGTGGCAAGAATCAGTGCTTATGAATCCACATGATGACATTACAATCTAGACTTTTGTTGTTTTTTTAATCGTTCTAGCCCTTTTGGTGCAGAAAAGGCTTGAAAACCTGACTCAGCCCCACAATCACGACCGATGTGGCAACATCTGCCTGAGTCTGCAGACAGCCTAAAACAATACCTTAGAGGTGTGTCTATTGCCCCATTCTTCTATGTGGGCTGTGAACTCTGGAATTTACTTTTTTGGAGGCTTCTGCCAACATCGCCCAAGCAGAGAACTGGGAGTCAGTCTAGAAGACAAAAAAAGGGCTTTTTAAGATCGACTTGGCTAATATGATTTGAAAAACCCCTTAACATCTTGCATCCACAAAGTTAAAATATCATGTTTGCTGGTGATGGTGCAACCCACGTTTCCCCTAGGTTTTGGAATACCTTAAACTGATCTTGACTATTTGACCCCTTTACCTGATGTCTCCAGATCAGAACTGAACCACGTGGATGTGGGGGTAAATGAGGAGAAGCTTATGTTGCTGCTGCTCAAGATGTACCTATTATTTGGATAAAGAAAGACTTTGAACTCCAGTGCTATCTGTCTGGCACCTTGCACAAACACTTTGGATTAATGTGAGTGAGAAAGGAAATTGCATTTGTGCCAACTGCAGGAGTGAAATACTTGATTTCCCCATTAGTCTATCAGGTTAGCTCATGTAAACAACATAATTAAATTTGTTTACACTCACCATGCTATATAAATAACAAAAATAATAAATTTAAGGATACAAAGACAATAATAATATAAAATTAGATAAGAGGCTAGGAGGGAAATAAATTAAACAAGCAAAGGTAGAATAATACATCAGTATTAGAGATAGGTCCACCCCTGAATCCTAATACTACCAATCTTTGGGGCTGGTTGGGAAATAGAATCTGAATCCACAACTGAATTTGAGTTTCCCAGCCAGCACCAAAATCCCAGTTCCAAAGACTTCGGAACACAGCAACAGTGGGAAGGAGAAAAGGTTAGAAAACTGGATCTGCATTTTGCAGCTCAAGGCCGTCTCTAATTAGAGTTAAGAAGTAATGCTATATGCAGGTCAAGGTTTAAGGGTAGCAGCTGTTTAGATACACAGGGATTATTGCAGATTATTGCAAAACATGCAACTGTGAAGATGAGGACTATGAAAGTGAATAAATGTCAAAGATGTTTAATATCTTGTAATATTTTTCTAGCTAATTACTTAAAGGCCTGATCCACTGAGGGTCTGACCATCTCCTGGGAGGTATAAGACTTGAGGGCATTCAGAATCTTTCAGGGGTGCTTTGCTCTACTCTGGATTGGGCCTTCCTAATTATTTTTTATTTTTACATACTACCACAGACACTATAAACCAGGGGCGCTGAAACAATGTTTATAGCGGGGGTGCTGAAGGCCATTGAACCAAACAGTAAACCCTGTATATGATGGAAACCCCTTCAAGTCGGGGCGTGCAGCAACACCCCTACTTCTAGCACTTATGCTATAAACAGTTGAATGGAATTATTTTACAGTGTCTGAGATTATACCTGAACTCACTGAGGATTGGAAGGCTACACCGTGTGTGAAATCCTGGCCCCACTGTAAATCCTGGCAACTCACATTGACGTCAGTGGGGGCCAAGGGTTTCAACCCTGTGTATGACTGTCAACTCATCAGCTGGGCAGGGGCCAGCAATCAACTGAGTTGCGAGACTTTGGAAATACAGGCAGTAATTAACAGAGGTGTGAAGTTGAGTGAAAAGCCTGGATCTTCATCTAATCCATAGTTGTCTGTTCTCAAGAATCATCTGAATGTGATATCCTAACTGTGTCAGAGGCTGCAGTTTCCTTTCCAGGATGGTCACTTACAGAAAACATGTTGACCCATTAACACCAGGATGTGGCATAGAGCTGTCACTTATTTGTGTTCTTTTACCAATACTAGGAATATGAATATTTCTAATAAAGGAGGGGAAATCCAGAATAAAAAGTTCATGAATATGTGTTTGAATATTTAAATAAATTCACTTCGTCCATGCTCATGCCTCTTGTGTGTACTCTGTCAAGATTTGAGTAAATCTTACTGGCAAAAATAGTAATGGAAAGTGAAAACCAAAGTTGCACACACAAGTATTTATAGATATCAGGTCTTAAATTTGTATTCAGAAGAATTCACAGCTTGAAATGTTGACACTGATTTCCAGCTATGAAAGACAAACCTTGCCATGTGACTCTTAGACAAATGAAAACTAAGTTACACAGGTTGAATTTTAAATATGCGATCAGTGCATAAAGCAAAAAGAGGATATCATGATCTGTTTGCTGGCATTTCATGAGCGGACAAAGAGGCCAACTGAGTTGAATTCATTATTTGTTCAGCTCTCATTCTGTGCACATGAGCACAGATGACTGGATCTATATTTGTTTATTATAATCCTTTTGTGTAATCTTTAAGGGCTCTGATTCAGGAAAGCAATTTCAAAGGAACTTAAGGACTTCCATGGAATTTAAGCAGAGGCTTAAATTTAAACAGGCGTTAAAGTGTTTTCCTGAATCTGTGGCTAAGATACTATGCAGATAGGCAGGTAACAAGGTAATTCTTCTCTGGCACAGTGCAGAGGGGAGGACGAATTGCAAGTTTCATACTGCATGTCTTTTTATCTTCTAGCAAAGCCTCCCACAGCTATTTTATGATCCAATGACTCCCATGTGGAACAATGATTTTGGTTTCCCATTAGTATTTTCCATAGGATGAGCTATACGATGTGCTGTAAGAGGGAGTTCCTGAATGACTATGATAAGATGTCATACTTATTTAGCAGTGATTTAGATCCCCAGTGATACCCTGCAGTGGTTCGTTCATTGATGTTTTTTAAATTGCAATTTGTGCCCATTTTGAATCTTGAGTATGAGTTCACTCCAGGATATCGGGCATAGTGCTTACTACAATGAGTATCCTCAATCCAGCAAACTCCTGCCGGTCGGCATAATACTTATTATAAGGAGTAGCTCTATCGACTTCAATGGGACTATTCAGGGTGGCAAGTACTATGCTCAGTAGTAAGCGTCTGCAGGAACACAACCATGTTTTGTATAAAAGTATGATTCTCAATATGTTTTCCAAGATCTTAAAGAAAAAAGCATGAGATTTCCTCATACTTGTGGGAACAGCTGAATGGCAGCCTGAGATAGGACAGCATCAATGCAAGAACAGGAGTAAGAGTTAGTTCAAAGTAGTAACAGCAGGTTTGTGAGCTTAGTGACCTTGACGAGCTGTGTTAAAAGAAGAGAGCTTGATTGCCAGATGGAGTTTTCCCGGGGCTCTGATGGGTCTATTGAATAGGCACATAAATTAGAAATGCACAGGATAAAATAACTTACAAGCTAAGAGTAATTTAAAGAAGATGGCAATATTCTGGAACACACAGGACAGCAGCTGGTAGTTTCAGTCCAGCAGAGTCACCTAGATTTTAAGGCTACAACTGCTGAATCGCTATGAAATCACTATAGTTTTTTCTTCTCTGCATTAGTTAATTTCTCCAGCATGAACAAATGGTCATGAGCTCTGGGCTACTGCCTCAAACAAGCAGCATTAAGTAAGAAGAGTGGGAGGGGGAAGTGTAGCAAATTATGGAAATGTAGCATTCAAAGCATTATGCAAATTAGTGTGTATTTGAAATATTATTACTTACTTGATGTCTTGTTGATCTAATAATAGTCTTTACTTCCATTATGGAAAAAGAAAAAAATATGTAATATGACACTACTTTATCCTTACCGTGTTCCCATGAGGCTATCCAGGCTGTCAAAAAGCTCGATATGCAAATCTAAATATATGTGATTTAAGGGTGTAATGGGCCATGTGAAATCCACAAGAGTCCCATGAACTGTTAGAACACCAGCTGTGATTGCTCATTGCTGCTGCCAATGGAATAAGGATAAGGATATCCCAAAGCTGCTAGCTACAGAGCATTACCCAGATCCTACCAAAGAAAATTGGGAATTTAAAACTTTAATGTCTTTGTCTCATCCCACAGCTCTCACATTCATTATTTCAGTGTCTGTAGCAGCCCTTGCAAACAGTGCTTCTCTGATGCTTTGAGGTCCAACCCAGGCCAGTTGGGGGTTGTGTCACCTGCACTGTAACTCTGGGTGCCTTAAACTTTACGTTGCTGTGGCTCACAGCCCAGACGCCAGCAGACAAACATTCAGGTCACATCCTGGCTTCCACTGCCCATTACGTTTTTCAGGGTGACCCACCACTGTGGATTTTCCCCAAAACCATCTTCCTGGTAGCGTCCAACCGTCTCCTGGAGCACTCACAAAAGTCATCGAGTTCACTGCTCCTTTAAAGAGACAGAAAACAGCAGCTCATTAATTTAATGGAGTTGGACAAACACTTTTATTTCAGTCACAGCACTGTGTTAGTTTAGATTAAAAGTAAAATAAGTTTATGAAACAAAAAGTCATAGGTGTAAGTGATGCCAAATATAAGGAATTACATTAGACAGGGTTACAAGCAAACAAAAGTAAAAAAAATATATGCTCCTGAGATTAAAACTTAATTTCAGCAAGTTACAATCTTTGCCTAAGCAGGTTTCTCACCTAATTTTACTTCTGAGAGATTTCAACTCCCTTGGTTGAAGGATCCAACATTCTGTGATTACAAGAGTTCTGGCCCCTTTAGTGATGGACTCCAAGATGGCTTTCTGTCCTTGTTTATACAGTAAAAGCTGTGTTATCCAGCACTTTAACATCCTGAAAGCTCTAGAAACGGGCATTTCTGATATCTCCCAATACGAATCTTCAATCTAGTAACCAGGACCGATGCAGAAGCTAACCGGGACCGATACCGAAGCTATTCAGGACCCAAGTATTCCGAGAGCAGTTGGACTACACTCAAGTTAGCCGAGAAGAGCAGAATGCTGTTCTTTCTGTTTGTATCTACCATTGTGATCGGTTGGTTTACCTCTCATTGTATTGCCCTGTGTTTATCATAAAATATCAATGCCAGCCTACAATTATGGCATCCAAAATACCAGCAAAAAGCAATGGAGAGAAGCGTAAGAGAGTTGTGTTGACATGAAAACACATTTTTACACGTTCTGAAAATGGCAAGAATAGGAATGTTTGTTCATTTTATAGTATTCTAATTCTTTGAAAATTGGTAATTCACTGCTAAGTATAACTCTTAGTTAACCGGAATTTTTGGCTAACTGGCGCTCTCCATTCCCCCAACATGCCAGATAACAAAGCTTTTACTGTATCTTCCAAAGATATCTGAAGTTTATATCTTGCTTCAGGAGGCAGGAGGCCCTCCTGGGGGCTCAGCTTGCTGTGTCTGCCAGTGAATGACACCATTTTGCAGTCTCCTCCACCCCAATCTGATAGTCAAGAGGCTATCTTCCCCACTCGGCTGGTGGCTTTGTTAACCTTTTATGTAAATGTACCTTCATTGTCTCTTACCACCAGGCTGGTCAGACAAGCAACTACACATTCCTTTGCCTAGGGCAGCCTGGGCTTATTCACTGCTTGCTAAACACATTTTAAGAACATAATTCTAGCTCATATTTATAACTCTGTGTACACTCCCTGTACATATACCACACAATGATTTTCAGGATCAGTGTGTTACCAGTTTATATGTGATACCTTATATGACACCTTTTAGAGACTGGTTATGACAACAGTAAATTAGGTGTGAACCACCAATAGGCTCCTGTGTCACAACTCCTTTCATAGCTTTCAACAGTGAGGACTGTTATTCAGGAATTGAAATTCCCATGTGAATATTTCATTTATGGCTGCTTTCGTGTACGGATGTTTGCTTGAATCATCATTATCTGTTTAAAGAGACAAGGACAACATGCGGATGCTCACTGGCTTGATTTACAGGAACATCCAGGTATGAGGCTTTTGACCAGAACCTCTGTAATACTGATCAACAAAAGAGAAAGAAATTACAGGATGAATAATAGAGAAGTGTACTTCTAGGGCATGATCCAAAGTCTGTTGGTGTTAATGGGAGTCTCTTTGTTGGCTTCAGAGCACTTTGCAACATCTCCTAGAAGCACCTTTCCACTAAGGTCCCTCAAAGCATTTAGCAATCTTTAATTATTAAGTGTACTTCACTTTACCAGTATGGGGTAAGTAGTATTATCCCCATGATTATCATAATTCTGTTAACACAGTGCAACACTGTGCCTGGCTCTTCACCAGGTGAACAGAGTGAGGATGGTATTATAATAATACCTACTCTACATCAATATAAGAAGCCTTTCATATGGCACGTGTCAGGGTCAGACAGAGTTAAGAAAATGTTTTTTCATTCCTGCTTTACAGAGGCGGGCAACTAGCAAAATTCTGATTTTATGGATGGGGAAACTGAGGCAGAGAGAAGTGAAGTGACGTCTCCACAGTCACACAGCAGAGGCTGAGCTGAGATAGCTGCCAGGACTTCTGACTCCCTGTCCTGGGCCTTGTCCACTGAAACACACTGTTCCATACCGAGCCTCAGGTCCAATAAGCATCCAAACCAGATCTATAAATCTTTTGAGGTTCATCTATCGCCAGTCTGGTTTTGAGGGAACATTGCCTAAACTTGGAGGAGTGAATGAATACAAATAGGTTTGCTTACTATGTCACAGGGAATCGGTTTCTCTATTTCCTGTAAACTTTGATTTGTAGTTTGAGTGGTAGCTTAGCCAATGTCCATGACAAACTCGTGTGTACATGTGTACCATCAAATTATGAATTACCTTGTTTAGAATAAGTTTATTATGGAGATGATTACATGTTGTTTTTCTCTCATTCCATATCCTCATGCGGAAGGGATGCAAATAATTCTCCCAGCTGTGAGCAGCTAGAATCAGCCCTCTCCAGA
Organism: Chelonia mydas; assembly: GCF_015237465.2. NCBI lineage: Eukaryota > Metazoa > Chordata > Testudines > Cheloniidae > Chelonia > Chelonia mydas. Next base: position 17,285,896 of record NC_057854.1, on the reverse strand, counting down.
GCCCCCAGCTTCACTGCGCTCGTTCTTTAAAGTGTTATTCGTCAGCTTAATTAGCCCTAAAGGAAGCACTTGTTTCAAATTAGGACAACAGTTTTTCTGAAAAGGACATGATGACATTAACAATGGCAACTTGTTAAAATAATAGCGCTTTTAGGCTGGGTTTTAAATGAGGCTGAGTGAACTCAACCACTTTAACTCAGTTGGGTTTCTGATTTAGCCACTGAAAAATCACCTGTATTGTGATAATTCAACTCCTGATGAACCACTGGCCTCATCAGCATCATATTAGCACAATTACATTGCTCTGCAATGGGTCAAATATTGTCACAACCGCAAGAAGTGATAAATCTAAGTCATGATATCTCTGAACATAATGTAGGCCATGAAGCAGACATGTTTTCAAGCTCTCGCCCTACCAAAAATATCAGAACCAGACACTGTCAGTATTTCTGGATGCTCTAGCCTTCCATGCTTGAAGAAATGAGTTCAAATCCTGATAACGCCACAAATAAAATGAAGCCTGGGTGATCTCAGTCTAATGTACATTGCTTGTATCCGAAACCCAGCCCACAATCTAAGAAAATTAGAAACCAAGATCCGACTGAGAATGGCTAGTGGAATTTCAGGCAGAATTAAGATACATTGGCAGAGCTATGTCGGGCCTAGCAATAGAATTTGGACTTGCTGCAGGTCAGGATTAAGGTGCTTTGCATATTAGAATATTATGCACGTCAGCATTTGGGCACTCTGGGAGGGATGGGTGAGAACCCAGAGCTGAAATAGCAGAGAAGTGGCTGCAGCTCCCCCGAGGGAGGCTTAGCCTGCCCTGCCCTGTTATACCCGCCACCTATGCAGAAGAACCAAGGAGCTGCTGCATGGAAATGAGTTCAGTTCAGAGGTTGAAATACCCTACCTGGACCTTTGTGCAGACCCCTATGGGGATGGAGAGAGACAGGAGGATCTGTGTGGTGTTGGATTGTCCGTGCTGTACTACCTCCTGCCCCTCATCCCTGCTGGGTCCAGCCACGCAGTGTCCGCTCCATGATGGGAATGCCCACGTCCCTGTCTAGCAGAACCATGCTGGTTCTGCTGCCAGGTGACCCTCTGTAGCAGCAGAGGAGGTGGCTGAGCTTTTCCCTAAATGCATTCAAAATTATTTTATAACATTAAGAAATGGACCGAGGCAATGATGTCATAGTGGAGCTGCAGGAAATGTTCAGACCTACCCTCCCATATTTGTGTGTGCCTTCCATTATGTTAGAGTTCAGTAAATACATGGCTGCCTTTCATTTCTCCCGTTTTTTGAAAGTCTTCTCATTATTCTCACCGTTAGCTTTCTGGACCAAAAATGGGATAAATGCAAGGTGATCACACAAAGACAGAGGGCGCTAACAATCCACCCTCCCAACTAGCCAAAACCCTGGGCAGCTCCAGACTGCCGGTTCGGCTGCTAAAAGGTAACTAACCCCCACTGAAACTGAAGCATAATCTGATCATAAAACACTCCAGTTGTTCGGTGAATTCATTTAAAATGCCTGACCAATCTAATTTTTGAGCCATCAAAACAACCTGTTTCCTCAGCCTCTCTGAAAGTTGAATGTCTCCCTCTGGCTTAATGTCCCTTGTTGCATATGAGCCAGATCCTTTTCTTTCTGGTTCTTTCTTAAATCAGAGATGATGAAAGTCTTGGGCCACTCAATTCAGATACAGGGACAAAGGGCGGGGGGAAATAAGGAAAGGCATGAATAACACAGTAGGAGAGGTGACCTTCCGTGGTTCTCTCCTACAATGGCCCTTTCTGCAAAGTATAATTTCTGTGTTTACTGCCTGCTTACAAAAGTAAATTGGAGCATATTTTTTTCAGAAACTATTCTGCCTTAAGCACTCGCTTTTATGGATTGTCCACGATTGTGCGTATACTTGAACTGAAACCACAACCTCAAGCAGGCAAGGCAACGGCTTCAATGGAGGCCATTTAGAGAAAATTGGATGCTCATTTAAAGAAGAAAAATGTGGGTTTTTTTCTCTTTTAAAAATTATTTTCAAACCGAAAACTCTATTTCAACCCAGAAAATACCTTTTCAGGTCCTGGAAATGTTCTATAATTATGATTCAAGGCGTGTGTGTGTGTGTGTGTGTGTGTATATATATATTATTATTCTGTGTGTAATGCTCTGCAATTGGCTTTGATTCTATCTATATTTTTATACTGTACTTAAAAAGGCTAAGCTATCAACTCAGTATTCTGGTTATATATTTTCTGTCCTAATCAATTATTTGCAGTCTGTTAGAACTCTTGCAAATTACACACGACTTTCAATTTGCACACAGTGGGTTTTTTTTTTTTTACCATATGTTAGGATCACCAAAAATGCTTTTCAGAGTGGGAATGATCAGCATGCCAAGTATCAGAGTCTGCAGCGTGAGGGAGACCCTGGCGCACGTTTGCTTGGAGTGCGCCAGGTTGCAGCCCCTATTCCGGCTCCTCACAAATATTTTGTTACGTTTCTGGCTACACTTTTCCCCTCACCTCCTTATCTATGCGCTCCCTATCCATGGCCCCACAAAACCACGGGACCTCCTGGTCAACGTCCTCCTGACCCCGGTTAAAATGGCCATCTATAAAACCAGGGAGAGGAGGTTGACCAAAGGAGACTCTTGTGACTGTGGGGCCTATTTCTGATCCTCCATCCGTTCATGCATCCGGGCAGAGTTCCTCTGGGCAGCGTCCACTGACTCCCTTGCCATCTTCGAGGAGCAGTGGGCACTGTCTGGGGCTCTCTGCTTGGTGTCCCCATCAGGTTCCCTTTGTTTGACCCTTTGACCGCACTCCTGTTCCTGTTATTTTATTAGTTGTCCCCCGAAATCACTTGGCTTCCAGGTTCTGTGGATCCCCCTTTAGGCAGGGGGGACCCTTTAGCAGTGGGCGGGCTTCCGCCCGCCCACTTCCTGGATCCCAATAGGATCAGAGTCCCAAGTTCAAGTAAGCTAGAAATCACTGGTAAATGTTACTTTCTCCCAAACTGGAGGTGCATGGAAGAGAAATCAGTTATAAGATAACCAGCTACACAAGTCTATTCAGTGGTGACTTTGTCTGATCCGCACGAAGGAAAACCTGCAATTCACACAAATGGGAATGCAACCAATAGATAATCCTAGAATCATAGAAATTTGGGGCTGGAAGAGACCTGTTGAGAGGTCATCAAGTCCAACCCCCTGTGCTGAGGCAGGACTAAGTAACCCAAGGCCATCGCTGACAAGAGTTTGTCCAGCCTGTTCTTTAAAACTTCCAGTGATGGGGATTCCACAACCTCTCTTGGAAGTCTGTTCCAGAATTTAACTACTCTTATAGTTAGAACGTTTTTCCTAATATCTAACCTAAATCTCCTTTGCTGCAGATTAAGCCCATCACTTATTGTCCTGGACATGGGAAACCATTGATCACCGTCCTCTTCATAACAGCCCTTAAACATATTGGAAGACTGTTAACAGGTTTTCCCCACCACCACCTCCGTCTTCTTTTCTCCAGGCAAAACATGCCATTGTATTTTATCCTTTCCTCATAATGGAAAGGGTTAACATAAAGGAGACCCTAATGGTAAGTGATCATCCAGTCAACATTTCTTTTAAAAACATGTTGATTCTGAATATAAAGATGCTTGGGCCCCGAGCTGTATGGGTCCAGTCACACCTCATTTCAATGCTCAGCTGCGGTTGCTGAGCGTGTTCCCAAGCAGATACATGACAGCTGAGGTAGGGGAGCTACATCACTGTGTGTCCTCCTAATCTAGTAAGGCTCTTCAGGCATAGCCCCTCACCATGATATTAGAAGTGCCTTCTGCAGGGATGAGTATGGTGTGAAAGCCTGAAGAGAAGAGAATAGGCTGAAGCAGTCTCAGAGACAAGACTGCACAGCCTACTGGGGAGGATCCAGTGGATCTAGTGACCAGCTCCTGAAGCTGAGCACTGGAATATGAATTTGTTCCATTGTAATTGCGATGCTCAGGTTGCAAGTGTCTTTCTTTACATTCACTCATCTGCATTTTTAAAAGCAGTCTGTATTGGTTGATCACTTTTCATTAGAGTCTCCCTTATCATAGCCCTTAGCAGTTGTCGCTTTCTCCTGCTCACGTAAGCAGCCCCAATTAGTCTCTATTGCTCCTTTCTGATCCCTGCTCAGAGTGGATGAATACCTGTCTGTGTGCTCTGAAACATGGCCATGTTTAAAAATGGAATGAGCCCATTAGCAAAATGGAATTAGCTGTGCGGGGGGCTGGGGGGAGGAGGGGGGAATATGTTCTTCTAGTCAACAGGCTGTGATAACATGCAGCCACTGACAATTTGTGAAGTCCGGGGAATCCCATGTCTTTGAATTGCTTTCCACAACCGTGGCCAATAAGGTTTTTGAAGCTAATACACCTACTGTGTTTTCTTTTAAACAGAGATTCCCTTTCCCAAGCTCTTTCATCTCTTCATCTCCACAGAAGAGCCAGCATGATATTCAGATAAAATGTTTGGCAATTACTCTTAAATGACAGTTTATTAATTCATGTGGTACTCATAGCAATGGTAGGCCGAAGCCTAATGAACAAGTGCCTGCTGTTCCTACTAATGTCATCCACTCCACAGTGGGACTCCCATTACCATTCAGCTTTAATGTACACGGTTACCCCGACCCCAAATTCCAAACACAGCTGCAGCATTCAAACTACACGCACCTAACATTGCATCTATAGATTGTTAGAGCCAAAGAATAATTGCAATTTCAAGCCGCTGTAGTTGTGCTATTAATTATTTTAATGATGTATTCTTTTAGACTGGGAATATGATACCAATAAGGTTTAATTAATAAATTGTTAACATGTAATTGCTGTACCTATATGAGTCAACAGAGTAATCTCTTCTTGTTGGATAAGCAGCACTACAGATACCAATGCAAATATTTCTGTCTATAGATCTTTTCATTTCAAGTGATTGTTGGTAGGACGTTCCAGGGATGGAGAATTACTTAATCACTGCCTTCTTTCTTCAGTATACAAACTATTGGCCAGTAGTCAGATCACTTTGCTACAGTCCAGGCAGGAATGTAGCATACTCTAGACAATTTAGCGTTTCTTTGTATGAAAATATTAAAATTAATTTACCACATCAACATTTGTCTGGCTAGTTGAAATCTGCTAAGTCCATAGCATGTGGCAAGGGAAAAGGTACTGACCTACTAATTAACAATCAGAGTATTGGGCACTAGTCCAGGTGTTTTATCAAAAAAGGCATCATACAGCTGTAATATAGAGTTGGAACCAGATCCTCAGCTGCTGTAAATTGGCATCGATTATTGACTTCAATGGGACTCTTGCTGATTTATACCAGCTGAGGATATCACCCTTGGGCTTAAAGAGCAGGCAGCTGCTTTCAGATGCCATAAAAATAGTATATGGCAGCAGAAATAACTAAAATGTGTTTGGTTTTATTTCCATTTGTAACATTGAAAGATACTGATGTATTTACCTCTGGGCCACATGGAACAAGGATTGGGCCACAGTAAGCCAAGGGAAACAATCCACTGTTTAAATAAGATAAAAGAGATTAAAAGAACTTTTCTAAAAATGTATTTTATACATTAAGGAATAAATAAAAACACTTATTACCACTGTTAGTAGCAGAGGTTATTTTCTTTAATTTAAAACGAAAGTGGCTGACAGGGCGCCCGAATGTTGGCCTGCAAAAGGACTCAACTAAAATTCCCCAGGCAACAAAAAAAACCTATGTAAACATATAAACAGTGTAATATGTCCAACCAACTCAATCTATGATCAACCAGCAGTACATCAGATTGCAAAGCCCATACCTCTTAATCCTTGTGCTATCCTGAAATCATTTTTCTAGGATATTGAAAACAGCTACTCCGCTGAGTGCCTCTCTTATTTTCTAGATTAAAGTGTCAAATTGTTTCTTTACAACACAGACAGGAGACATTTTAGAAAATAAGGTCAGAATCAGTACTATGTAGCAGTTGCCCTTAATGATTTTAGAAATAAAATAATAGGATAGGTCAGGATATTTTGACTATTATATGACATGTCATAATGTGATGTGTTCTATTCTGCACTACTACTGATATGTCATGAAATAAAAGTAATATTAAAATAAATACATTTCAAAATGAAAAATTTGTTTTGAAATGAAATGTCAATTTTTTTTTAAATGGCACATTTCCCCCCACAAAATGGAAATTCTGTGTTTCAAGCAGCTGCATCACAGACCATATGGAGAACACCTGGCCAACCATCCCCTCTCTTTTACTGAAATGGATGTAAGCTCATCAGAGACTTCCTCTGACTGCCACTGTGATAGTATGTCAGGAGATGAGAGGCAGTATCTTAGGCTGCGTCTTCATTGCAAAAAAGGTGGGTTTTCTATCAAGAGTGCTCAAATCGGTAAAAACGAGATGGTGAAATCCTAGTGGAAACAAGTCACAGGTAAGTTTTTATCTAGATGTAGCTACATGAGGTTAACCTAGAACCTCTAGCTAGAGTTTATCTTGAGGTACACTGAGGTGAAAACTATCTGTGCCTTGTCTCCACTAGTATTTTATATTGCAATAGCTCAGTCAAGTTAACTCAATGGAAAAACATATCTATTTTGTAGTGAAGACCTAGAATTTGGTCCCAGTCATATAGGCCATATAGGTCAAATCCACCATCTTAATGTACTCAGTTGTGTTTTGTTATGACTAAGGCTAAGATTTTGTCATGGTTATTTTTAGTAAAAGGTCACGGGCAATAAACAGACAGGTCACGGGCAATAAACAAAAATTCATGGAAGCCGTGACACTGTCTGTGACTTTTGCTGCTGCAGCTCCATGGTTTCTGCTGCCACAGTGGTGGCTGGGAGCTGTGGGGTTCCACGCCGCACCCCCCACAAGGCTGTCACCTGTTGCTGGAACCCTGCAGGGGGACCCTGAGGAGGCTGTTGCCCGTTGCTGGAACCCTACCGGGGCCCCGCTGGCTGCCAGCTCCAGTTCCAGGTTCCAGTGTTACCCGGGGTTCTTTCAACCCAAAGCTCTCGGTAACTTTTACTCTGAGAAAGGTGGTGTCAGGAAATAAATCAGGGGAGACGCGGCGTCCGACTGATAGATGGCTGGCACAAACAGGACAACACAAGAATACTTTCACTTAAAGCTAAACTTTACTTAGTCTCAAGCACTTACACACGTCCCCAACAGGTTAGTAAAACACCCCCAACCCTCAATAATTACTGAAGCTGAGTGGGGCTCTCCAGTGGCACAGCGACAGGCTTCCATTGGCCAAACTTCAGTCTGCCAGTGGGGACCATAAGATGTATCCAGAGGGAGAGTCCAGTCCAACTACCTCAAACTTTTTCCCCTTATTTATATATTAGTAATACAATGACATGTCCCTTAAAGAAAACTTGTTAAGCAAGCATTGTCAATGGTCAAGCAAGAGGTTTCCTTCTGATTACTGATTAACCAGGTGTGGTTTTTCCCCCAGAGTTTGCAGCCTTGAGGCCCTAACAGACATTCCTGAGGGCACAACCCACTCTTCTAAAATGCATGTATCAGCAACTTCAACACAATTCTTATCAGAAAGGACGTGGGGTCAAGCTGCCCTTTCTGTGGCACCCAAAACCCCCTCCCCTCCTGCCTTGGTTAAGCTGAGACTGTTGCATGGCCAATTTACGGCCTGCTGACTTGGCTGCTTTTGGCAATAAGCAATAGTGGTTTCAGGCACTTTACTGGTTTGCTGAAATCTCCCCGTACACCAGGGGCTGAAGCAGAAAATGTCAGAGGTCTCTGGAAGTCACAGATTCTGTGACCTCCGTGACATAAACATAGCCTTGTTATGACCCACTGGGTGGTGCTCTAATGTCTTAGTTTAAGATACAAGGTGTGGGGGAATGTTTTTAAATTCCTGTCTTTAGGTGGATGGGGTGTGTGGACGGCAACATTATTAGTTTCAGCCCAGGGCAACAGAAAGTATTAATTCGTCACTGGTGGCATGCTGTAGAAGCTTAGTAGCTTCCATTGGGTCATTATCATAGATAGCAATCAGAAGAAATATTTTGAATTGAAAACCAAAATATTTTTTTAGTCCTTTATTCCCAAATCCCATTTCTTGGAAGTATTTTTTTAGTGCATAATTCCAGCTTCTCCTAATGCAATTCTTTCTATACAGCATCTGCTCTGCACAATTACCATAAAATGTTCCAGAGCAGACTGCTGTCTATATCCACTACGGGTGCGTCAGCTGAACCTTTTTGCAGGGGTGTGTGTGTGTCTGACCCTGCGATGTGAGTCAATTAAACATTCTTCTTGGATACTGGAAACTAGTCTGGATTACAGCTGCTAATTGCTCAGTGAGAAACCTTCAATGGCATACTAAATACAAGGCAGATAGGAACAAAGCTTCACCGCGAAAGCCTTTAAACAATGATACATAATTAGAAGAAACAAAATGGTTACTTGAACTGAGGACCACATGCCTCCTTTTTATACGTGCTCATCGAATCAGCCATTATCAGTTCTCCGTTCATGATTATATAAATGTGCATCAAACACACAAGCAGTTGATGCTGTACTCAGATTCTCTCTCGCACCTGTGGGGTTAAACACTGAAGAGATATCATCAAGTTCTTCTCCCTGGATCAGACCCTGGTGGTTTCAAGTGCTGCAATAGGGCTGGGGTTCAGAGCCAATGGTGCTGACTCTGCAATTCATCTTTCACAGGAAACCATACTCCCTTCAGCCTCTCTCTGGTGGCTGCCCAAAGGAAAGTTAAGCATACCTGAATAATTCTGAAAAGAGCAGTGATTGTCTTGAACAATATTAATTTTTATTCTCTTTTCTTTTTCTCTAATGTTCAAGAATGTGGCGAGCTGATACTGAATGCATGATGGTTACAGTATTTGCATACACAGTCCCTGCACTACCACTACTGTGTCTAATTTTAGCAAAACACTTTGAATATAAAAGGTGCTACATTATAGTGAATCCAAATTATGTTCTATTTTATTACCATATTGACAAGGAAATCCTTGTGTTTGAGGGTGTAGTGAACCCTCAGCTATTATGAGCGAGTAACTGTCAATGTTGTTGCCCATAGACTGAGTGAAATCATATACACTACTCAGTTCAGAGAGGATTCTTGACATAAACCATTCAGATGTGTTATGAGTTTTTCTCTGTTATTTGCTGAAACCCTTATTATAGTCTCAGAATACCAGAGCAGAAAACTTCTAGGTTTCAGCTCACTTGTATACAAGTGGAAGGTAGAATGTAAAGAAAACACACTGCAAAAAATAAGGAAGGTTGGGAGTTAGGAGCCATATTTTACATGTAAAATTACTGGGCCAGATTCTTATCTCTGTTACTGTAGTGTAAATCTGGAGTGATGTGTTCACCTTCAGTGGAGTTCATCTCTCATCATTGGCTGATGGACTCTTCCCTCCATTTCCAATTTTGTACAGGTTCAGACTTTCACAAACTTCTGCAGAAATTTCACGTGACTGCTGGACTCCAGCTGCATGAGTCTCAGCAATTCAGCCACTAGTACTCCGTGCAGGTGAGACCTTCAAATTGCCATTCAAAGCTTCGCTTTGAAGAAATGAGATCGTCCCTTAAGAAAACAGCGTGGTCATGCATCTGATGTTGCCTTGGATATTATTGTTTGGAGAGGATAAATTAGGAAGGAAGAGAATAAGGGAGAATTTCAGCTTAATTCATTTCTCCTTCGCAGGTTTGTTGAGTTAAACTAGGGGATGACTATCCCCTGAAGTAACAGAGTCACTTTCTGTGCAAATGTCTCCCTTCTATCATCTCACAGGTTGTGGGTACACCTCAGCTGTATTCCAGTTTGGGGGCTCTTTAGTGCACAGAACGATACCAGTGTTGAATTGTTGCCAAATTATGCAGTGATTTTGTCATTCAGACAAATGGGGACGAGATAGAGACTCACCAAGCTCAGCCTCCGGTGGTGAAAAGCTATTGCCTTTTTTACTCTTGTACTACAAAGAATTAGAGACGGGCGAAGCAGTTCAGATAATATATAAAGTTAGTGAAACTGGAATAAAACCTGAACTGAATCGCATTAGAAGTTAGAAAAAGTCGGATTAACTATTCTATTTGATTTTGCATGTCTCTTTACTTCCAGGTTTCGACCAAGAGCAGGAGCAGATGTGTGACTATTGCCACAAGTAAGACTGTTCATGCCTGATTTCTAGCTCGAGTGTTGTCAAATCAGGATTCAAACTGTATGGCTAAGAATCCAGGGTTTGGGTGCTTATATGAAATAAACACTTAGAGGTGCGCCCTGATATTGCCTAAGCAGCAGATATGCAAACCAGTCACTGGGTTTCTAAGGTCATAAATATAAAAACAGTGTTAACAATGATTAATTATTAATGATTATACTTAGCTGCTATGCAATTCTTTTAATTTTCACAGTGCTGTGCAAATATTAATTGTGAATTAATCTGCACAATAACTGTGTGCAAGGTAAATTTTATTATTCCCATTTTATGGTCCTTGTGAGGTTAATAGCAAGTCTAATTGGACAGGTTTCAGAGTAACAGCCGTGTTAGTCTGTATTCGCAAAAAGAAAAGGAGTACTTGTGGCACCTTAGAGACTATTGTCTAATTGGACAATAATTATCCACTTAGGACTTTGAAAATGAAGAAATAATACTTCCATCAACAGAACAAGGGGACAGTAGTTTGCGTCCTTGTTATCCCATTGTTTAGCCAAGTAGTTTACATGCAAATCAAGGCAAAAGTAGCAAAACAGAGCACATGAATATGGTAAATTGTCTCTTTTTGTCCTGAACATTTGTCTTGCATCACTGAATCTCTTGAAGATGGCAGGACATTATACAATTTCTCTAATCTATTTTATGGGATGATTTAAGACAACAAGCTGTATTGTAAACTAGAAGCATTTTAAATCTTCACTTTAGGAAAGGAAGGTGGGATTTAATTACTGCCACCAACAGTTTTCATTTGATTAGAAGACAAACTGGGCTTTACTTCTGCAAAAGAGTGGGACACAAAGCTCTGAGAGCTGGGAAAGGACACAATAAAGCAAGGAAATCTAGGACATTCATGTGGATATTGGACTGATATGTCTGTTTCTATTTATTGTTATGGGATACTTTTTGTTAGCGCTAAATTCACCATCTCACCATATCTTTCACACCGTGAATTACTTGGGCTGATCGAAAATTTTCCACCTCAACTGTTTTTGATGGGAAATTGAGTTTTCAGTTAAATGAAATTGTTCTTGAAAATCTGCTTTCTATGGAAAAGGTTGTTGTAATTGTTGGTTGGTTGGTTGATTGGTTGGCTGGTTGTGGAGTTTTTTAGAAAACAACAACAACAACAACAACAAATGCCTGAAAACAGAAGTTTTCAGTTTTAGGGACAAAAAACAAAATATTTCCATTTAGATATACTGGCATAGTGCATGGGAATTGTAGTTCGGTTGCTTTATGTTTGCATTTTCCTCTATGGGCCAGGCTCCCCAGCCATATCATCTCCTGTAATTCACCGTGCCCATGGGACTGCCATCACATACTGTCTCCCTTCACCAAGATGGAAGTCCATGGTGCATCAGGGGGATGTAGTCTGATGAGGGAGCCCATGGTTTTGTGGAAAATAAATCCTGCCAAACTAAGTTGATATCTTTTTTTTTAATGAGATCATAAATTTGGTTGATAATGGTAATAGTGTTGACATGATATACTTAGACTTCTATAAGGCATTTGAGTTGGTACCGCATGCCATTTTAGAATGGTATGAAATTAACATGGCACACATGTAATAGATTAAAACGTGGCTAAGTAGGGCTGTCAAACAACTAAAAATAATAATCGTAATTAATCACAGTTTTAATCACACTTAAATAATAATAGAATGTCAATTTAATTATTTTATAAATATTGTGGATGTTTTTCTACATTTTCAAATATATATCGATTTCAATTACAACACAGAGTTCAAAGTGTATGGTGCTCACTTTATATTATTATTTTTATTACAAATATTAACACTGTAAGAAGATTTAAAAATATGCAATGAACAAGTGGAAGCATGAAGTGGTGTACAAATGTTTAGCATATCTGGCACGTAAATACCTTGCAACACCGGCTACAACAGTGCCATGTGAATGATTGTTCTCACTTGCAGGTGACATTGTAAATAAGAAGCACGCAGCATTATCTCTCATAAATGTAAACAAACTTGTTTCTCTTAGAAATTGGATGACCAAGAAGTAGGACTGAGGGGACTTGTAGGCTCTAAAGTTTTACATTGTTTTGTTTTTGAGTGCAGTTATGAACAAAAAAAATCTACATTTGTAAGTTGCATTTTCACGATAAAGAGATGGCACTACAGTATTTGTATGAGGTGACTTGAAAAAGCTATTTCTTTTGTTTATCTTTTTACGGTGCAAAACCAAAATAAAATAAAAAGCAGACAGGATCTCCCCCCACCCTCTGCTCCGGGGCAGTGCGGAGCTGATACCTACCTCTCTCCACTGGAGCTGGGTCCTTGGGAGGCAGTTCTCTCTGTTTCCAGCTGAGCTGCAGCTCCTCCGGGCAGCAGCAGCTGCTCTTCCTGTCCTCCTAGCAGGGAGGCTGATCGCGGTTACTCCTATAAGCAGACTTCTAGTGTCCAGTCAGCACTGCTGACCGAACACAGACAGGTCTGCTTTTCAACCGGACATAATGGGCCCCTTCTGAGTGTGGGTCCAGCGCAAAGGCACCATTGGCACCACTGTAAACCTGGTACTGGTCTTAGTACATAAAACCTGTGGCAGATGTGATGTCCAGTGCAATTATTCATTCTGAAAGGGGTATGGTTATAGGATAAAATGGATTCGAAAAAGCATTAAACAAAAGCCTCCCTTAAGGGACCTGAGGAAGAGGGGTTTGGGGCTCCTACAACTGGTACAGTGGGGAGTCAACCCTCCTCTTTTTCTCACCCCTCTTAGCCCGCATAAAAGGGAGGGACAGAGGGGTCCCAGCTATGAGATGCCTGGGACCAGGTTGGGGATGATGTCGAAACGATTAAGGAAATGATGATGACTTGCACTGTACAATTTATTGCTAGGCACTCTGTTATTTTAAGTGTATTAAGTTGTGGCCTAATTAAACCACATCTATTGCCTTCTGCCTTTCTTTCAGCATGGCCAGACAATGGCTTATTAACGATTAAAACTGCCTACCTCACAGAAAAGGCTGTTGGCCTGAGGCTTAATGATAGTGTCCATCACAGTACGTCTTCAGCACCCAATGGAAAGTTCTAACTATTTGTGCCTCATGGATAAGGAGATTAATAAATCTCCAAAGACCATGCTTCATGTGCAAACATTTTTCACCTAAATAAAATGGGAAAAAAGCCCTACTGCATTAATGAAATTGATTTTTCTGTTTGTTAATGTTGGACTTTACAGATTTCCTTGCAAGGTCCTCAAAGTTACCCAAACATCACTACAAAGTAATAGACCCACAAATTATTTAAAAGAAAGAAATGGAAAAAAATCTTCCAAGCTCTGGTCAGAGATAAAGTTTTGGGGCCTAATTCTGATCTTATAGTGCTGGTTTTAACTGGGCCTCATTCTCCGCTCATTGACACCAGCATAAGTCAGGAGCAGCTCCAGTGAAGTCATCATAGTGACGCCACTGTAAAACTGCCGTGAAAGGAAAATCAAGCCCTATGGTTTTACTGGAGAATCCCTGATTTATATCAGAGTAATTGAGATCAGAATTAGGGACTTGCTTTTACATTCTGAATTGATGAGTTCCTCAAATGTATTCTCTCCTACACACATACACACACACACTCACACACTGAGAAACTGACTGAAATTTCTGGGGAATCATATTACAGTTGTTTTGTGATTACCTGTGAACAGAGTTAGCTATGTTTATCCAACCCTTTCTAATTCCATGCTAAGCATAAATGTACAACAAGAAGATGCATCCAATTTACTTGTATAATCAGCATTACAAACATTATTTAACTCTGCGTGTTCCTTTCCTTTCAAAGGTCCAATGCCAGAAGAAACTCTGTGGCAGCAGACTAAAGGGTCTAGTTTCTTCGATGCACATGGGATTGATTCAGGTGACTAATGGGAGTTTGTTATGGTCTTGTCTTGATATAGCTTAGAGGCCTGAAGGAGCAATACTAAAGCAAAGAATCCTGCACTGGCAAGGGGCTGGACTATATGACCTAATAACTCTTTTCCATCTCTATATCTATGATTCTTTGAAACTTAGTGGAGACCTATCATATGTCTTTAGCTCCTTTAATTTTAAGGGAGGGAGTTAATGTGGTTATTGCCACTCTCAAGTAAGATTGGTAGAGAGTGGAGATTTAAGCTAACTCAAGAAATAGAATAATTGCTTTTAGATTCAAAGGTCACACAGTTTCAGTCCCAGCAAGTATAATCTGCTCATAATAAACTCACAAACACCGCAGTACACTGTTGGGAATATAGACCTTTAAAGGTCTGATGACAATTGATTTTGACAGCAGAATAGTAATAGATGACTGTAAATATTAATGGAAGACCACATTGCGCTCTGTTACACCTACGTTAATCCAGAATAAGTCCACTGGCTTCCCTGGAGCTACTGTTTATTTACACCAGTATTTATGAGTAACCTCTTTAATATTAATGATAGGCATTCTGAGTACAGCCATGCATCTGATGTCTATTATCTAGTTATAGCAGAAAAACCTAGGTCTCAAGAGAGAAGAGGTGTTGTCTAGAGGTTAGAGTACAACACTGGGAGCAGAATACCTGATTGCCTAATTCCGTAAGGCTACTTTGAAAATTGCAGCTCAGGTACCTAAACTTGAGTTCTAGAGCTGGACAAAAAACAGGGAGAGAATTTTGTGAAAAATGTCAAAAAATGTTGAAGGTGTTTTCCTTTCACTGGCTTCGAAGTGGAGCGATTCTCCATTTTTCTCTAGCATGTTATGGATATTTGAATACATTCTTTACCGGAATTGTAATTGAAATAATTTATTAAACCATGATCAATATATTTTGCTTACCAAAACCCATGTTTTCTTAATAATATTGAAAATAATTTTAATAAAAATTTGGATTAATTCCCAATTGTAATATCAATTAAAAATGTCTTTTTGAAAATGTCACAAAAATCAGAATATTCTGATAATGTCAGTGACTTTTTGTGAAACGTTTAGGTTTTGAAAAAAGGCCATTTAAAAAAAACCAAAACTTTTTTACAGGAAAATTCAACAAGTTTGATTAGGCTTTAAAGCCCATGTTTAGGCACCAAAATTAGTAGAATGATTTTTTAAATTCTGAGCATCCACCCAATCTCATTTCAATAGCAGTTTGGCACTTTTGAAAATCAGGCCATTTATTTAGATGCCTAAATACAGATATAGGTGCCTAAATTTAGCTATCCAGTTTTGTAAATCTTTAAAATCTTAGCTCTGGATTCCATGGCCAGCTCTGCTGCTAGCTGTGTGCCTTTGGACAGTCACTTCACCTCCTCGTGCCTCACTTTCGCATCAGTAAAATGAGAGATAACAATACCTCCCTCCCTGGGTTTTTCTGAACCTTAGTTAAAGGCTGTTGCTCATATGAGAAGGTTCTGTATAAACACAAACGTATCATTCAGCAGATAACTGTGTCTTTTTGTAGTGTCTAGCACAATGTGGCCCCATTTTTATTGGTGCCCCTGAGTATTGCTGTAATGTAAATATTAAATAATAATATTCAAAATAACATGGAATGGAGAAATTACTTGGACTGCTCTCTCACCTCTCACACCCCCCACCTTCCTGGTCTTTTCTTCTTCATTTATGCTGTCACCAGCTTTTTAGTTCTTATTTCCTCTTCTGTTGCCATTAAGCTTTTTGTTACCTTTCTTTTAAGTGAGATTTTATGAAGTATAAAACCCACAGCACTTGATTCTCATTAACCCATTGTAAAAAGTAATAAAGTGACAATTTTTGTCAAAAGCTTTGGGCTGAACTCAAGTTTAGCATCTTGGGTAGGAGACAGGTCAAGTGGATTTCCACAAAGTTGCATCTTTAGCAGAGTTAAGTATTGGGCCAATAGGAACAGTGTTCCATTTTCAGTAAAGTGATGCCACTCACTTTAGAAACACCACTGGGCATCAGGCACTATAAGCTATGCAAACTGGATTTTAGAGAGAGAGAACATTAGAGGCCAGCTCTAATATGTATATGGATGTGTCATGCATGTTCTTAAAATTTGTTTAAATAATTTATCTTCAGCAGATGAGGAGAGCTATATAACCATATAATATAAATTAAAGGACCATATCTCTTTGAAGGGAGTTTCTTCCTCCCTCCTCCCATGATTTATCATATTCTAAGAGCTGCACGTTCAGGAAGAAACTGCATCTTTTTGCTGTGTCATGTGTATATGTATATAATATATTTATATAGAGAGAGTATGTGTGTGTGACAATTGGTTGAATATATGTTCTAAATATATATTCAACCGTCACACACACACACACACACACACGAAAATAGCTTTACAATTAAATGGAAAAAAAACTATATTTTTCCAGTTTTTGTGCAAAACTAAGCTCCCTGCCTCACAAAAACCCTAACCAACTCTAATGTGTATGTTTATGATTAATGATTTAAAAATAGAATTCTTTTCCAAGGAGGCTTTTGCTAGGTGAGTTAATTGCTAGACCTATTCTTAATTCTGCATCAGCATGTTCTCCATTTTCCTGTACACATCTGGGGAAAGGGTTAGTAGTGCATTTGAAAATTCAGCCAAGGAAAAGGTTTGTTGCAAGGTACCCTCTGATGGAATCCTGGTGAAAGAGGGGACTATATCCTTGCTTTGTCCTCCGATAAGTACCTTTCTCCACAAGGAACCCACTGATTTTTTTATGAGGGCTTTAGAATTTTGATTAATAATAATGGCAACTTACAATGCACCGCTGGCTTTTCGAGATTTATTTTGTACACTGTAATTAATGTGCATGTTATAGTTTGTGGATGAAATCCTGGCCCCACTGAAGTCAGTGGCAAAACTCCCACTGCCTTCAATGTGGCCAAGATTTCATCCTGTATTTCGTTGGCTTTTTTATATGGATTTAGTAGATTATTGTTCATTTAGAGCGTGACACTGCCATCCTAAGCCACATAAAATAGCATCTCACTATGTAAGAGATCAGTGGGATTCCCTATGGGTTAAGGTAAAAAACTCAGCCTGAGCAAAGGTGTCAGAATTAGGCCTTTATTGATATCTCTTCAGTCAGGTGAGTATCCTTGTTGATATCTCAGAATCTCCACTTTACCCACTGTGTAAAGTTAGAGGCTCACAAAAGGGTTTTCCCATGAACTCATTGGGAACAAATCCTTAAATCTGCATTTTTGAGTGTGTGAAATGTGGTCAGGTGCTGGGAAGAGATTGGTCTTTGTGTCCTAACCCATAACATAGGACACAGATCAGAGTTATAAATAACAACACCCTGTCACATAGCAGAGGTCAGTATTTCCTGACTCCAGAGTTTACAAGCATACATTTGACAAATTCCTCTTTAATTTTAAATATATGTACACCCCTTGGAAACCTCTCAGAAATACCAAGGATTAGCTGGTGATCAGGGACCTAAAACTACAGAAACAAAATTCTGTAGACAAGGTTTTATCTTAATACCTATTTGTGTGTTTTTGACATCAAAGGCATTCAGCTGAAACATTTGTCACAGTGTTTTCTTTCCTTGTTTTTTTATTCACATCATATGTCTAGATAATCAGTTTCCATGGAGAAGTAGATCTTAATCTGACAAAAAAAATCTGTAAACAAACTGGACTTTTAAAAACGATAATGTATAAGGAATTGATCAAGGGTTCTGTGCTAGATTGGTTGACAATGTCTCTATAAGTGCAAAATAATTTAGGTTCTGGTTAATACATATATGCATACACACACACGATTTTGCTGCATAAAAACATTTTAAAATAGGTTAAACCAGAACCAAAATTATTAGGCAGATTGTTTACAAAACCGAAAATAACTGTAAATGAGATGTACAAAAAAAAATCCCTGAATCAGTTTTTGGGAGATTTAAACATCTCCTTGGAGTGTTGGAAATTCAAATATAACAGCATTGTATTAATTGCATGAGAACTGGAAAATGAAAATTGAAAATAAACAAAATAAAATTACTTAGTTCATTTTCACTATCTAAAATAAATGAAAAGCAAAAAGTAAATAAACACCATAAAAGGTGAACAATAAATAAAACTGTGTTCCATAACTAATTTTTCCCCAAAATTTATGTAAATCACCATGAATATTAACATAAATAATATTTTAATAACACTTAAAGTATTGGAAGATGTTCAATAAATTTGAAAAATCTAAGGTAATATTCTATTAACGCATCTTTCCTGAACATATAACTATTCTGCCACTAGGTAAATCAGAATATTGTAGCAATGGTTATCACTCCCTCCCCATTAAATATAGTGAAAGTCAAGAGCAAAAACACAACAAGAATAAAAGCAATAGAACATTAACAGAAAATGAACAACCAGAGACTGACCTTCCTTAACCCATTTCTCCCAATGGCTTTCACTCTGTGTTTTCAAATTCACTAATTTTAATGTTTGAAGGTATTTTCAGTAACTACAGGGCCCCAATTCTGCTTTGGTTACACATTAATTTGCCCTTATGAAAATGATACACTAGTTCCGCAGGTGTAACTGGGAGTAGAATTTGACCTGTGAGCAGAGCCGGGCAAAAAAATTTTAACAAAACTTTTGGAGGGTGAAAAATCCATTCACTGATGCCAAAACGGTTTTGCTGAATTGTTTGTTTAGGAAAAAAAAGTTTTTAAATGAAATGTTTAGTTTCCAAATTTTGGAAACAAAATATTTTGATTTTTTATTTGACATGACTTTTCATTTCAAATTTGTTTTTAAAAAAATTCAGGAACATTTAAAAAAATGGTTGAAGTCAAAATGAAACATTTCAGTTTTATTAAAATAAAACTTTTGTATGCATGTTTGGTTCTGACTTTTCGATTCTCTAAAAATGTTGAGAATTTTTGGGTTTGGCCTGATCCAAAACATTCTTTTTAAAACTTTTTGATATTGCCAGTGAATGAAAAAATTCATTGTTTGCATAGCTTTACCAGTAAGTTTTCTCTTGACTGTGGTCCCACATCTGTGAAATGAGGGAGTGTTGTGAAATAGCCCAAGCCCATAACCATTAGTGAGCATGCTATGCAGTTATCTTTTGAGGAGTGAGAATAGGTTATTTCAAGGCTTTTTACAGGAGAAAACAAGGGGTAATCTTGTTCTAACTTCTGAAGGGGTCACCAGTTTTCAATGCATCTGAATTTCTGGCTGATGCACCCCCGATTCCCTCTAGTACATTTTGTCATCTAGGAGGGATTTGCACTTGTTGTATTTCATAAAGAATTTGAAAAAGGGGAAAAAATAGCAACTAAGTCCCTATGGCAAAAACAAGGTTTGCCAGTTTCATGGGGTCAGTTAACTAAAAGCGCATACATCTCGTAATGAGAGAGGTATAGGGAATCGTGGTTCTTAGTTCTGAATGAAATGAGGTCCTTAGCAAATTATACAGCCAGAAAGGACTGTCTCTGTTATTTTTAGCTTGAGATAGTTCCCTCTAAACCAGCATTTCGTGGAGAAATTGTAAAACTGATAGCACCAGCTACTTTGATTTAAAAGTCTCTCTCCCGGTCCACTTGCTTTTTCTGTAAATGCCCTGTATTCAAATTATTCACATATTATGACATAAGAATCAGGCTTCTTTTTAAACTGATCATCACATTGTTTAGAGTAACATTAATTACGTAGTCGAAAATATTTTGTTAGTGTTACGTCACGGAGAGCAGGGCTGTGATTTGGACTATATGCTGATGCAGGAGATTAAAGGGGGAATAAAAAAACCCTTACCACCCTACATGGGTTACCCAGACATAGGCTCTCAGTGTATAGGAGTAAGGAGCACTACATATCCATTTCCTCCCCCCTTGCCCACCAGCACCAACCCAGAGCAAGTGAGTAGGATGGATAAAGCTAACAGTGAGCTGAACCATTGCAGGGATGTCACAGTTTGCTGCTAGTGTAGGTCAGAAGCAAATCAGTACACCTCCAACTCTCAGACCAAGGGGGAAGTGGGGAGGGAAATGGGCCTCATAGTTGTGTCTTTAAGGCACAAAACCTTGTGGGTTGGTTTATTTTATGCACCACCCTTTGGTCAGGCTGTGGCTAAGGGCACAAATTAGCCCTGAATTGGTATTTTTATCAGAAGGGTGGTTTCACAGGGGCAGGCTATGGGACTCTGCAGACATTCCACAGGTCCCTCCTGTGAACTACAGAAGAGAGAATGTTCTACCGGAATCTAGCCAAATAGTTCCAGATTGTGGAATTTTCTGATCTTTCTTCTTCTTCTTCTCCTTCCAGGAAATGCATGAAAAATGTCTACGGTAGTAGAACAGAAAGGTTACACAGTTTAGGTCTCATGAGACAGGGAGAGCCTTGTCTAGGAAGATGAAAGTGTATCAGAACTGGAAAAGGGTCTGACCATGAACACTGAATCCAACCTCATTGCACATTAGAGAGGTGCAGATGACAATTGGACCTAGACCTGTGGAGAGGAAACACATGTGTGTTTCTTATGTGTAATATGCCCCATACACACGTGTACTCTTTATTATACAGAAGGGGCATTTTAATATTAATCCATATGTAAGTCCAATCTATAATAGAATGTGTGCTACTCATGTGGCAGTGACATATATTCTTGTGACATATGGGTGAACTTCATGCTTCTGGCCCATCTCTGATTAGGACTCATTTGAGGTAGACAAGTCTCAGAGGTTAATTTCAAGAAGATTTAATCTCTGTAGTTCTAAATAGCGTTAGCATAATAAATCTGTCTCTACTTTGGACTTCACAGACACTGTGGCCATTCAGCATTTCATGGTGACAGAAGGGATAGAGCCCAGATGCACGTGCTTCAAGACTACAGGACCCTAATACCCGAGCTAACAAAAAATTTCCATTAGCTATTAACGGTATTGGGCCTATATCTAGAGCAGCAGTTCTCAAACTTTTGTATTGGTGACCCTTTTCACACAGCAAGCCTATGTGTGTGACCCCCCTTATACATTAAAAACACTTTTTTATATTTAACACTATTATAAATGCTGGAGGCAAAGCGGGGTTTGGGGGTGGAAGCTGACAGCTCACGACCCCCCACATAATAACTTCATGACCCTCAGTTTGAGAACTCCTGATCTAGAGCAAATCAAAATCTTATGAACTTTGAGATTTCAAGGAAAACTTTTGTCAAAATTTTATGATGATAAAAAAGGAAAAAAAATCAGCAAAGTGTTTATCTTTCCCCCCACTTCTTGACCAGTTAGAATACACAGTTCAGCAGTTCACTCTCCATCCAGTAGAGGATCGTATTATACACACTCATGCAAGCACACATGAGATCATTATACTATTAACCTGCATACAAATGTAATATATTTTTCCTATGTGAGTTAGCATGCAGGAGTGCTGGTTGGGAAAAAAAAATTCCATGAGAATTTTTGAACAAAAACTATTTGGACAGTTGAAAAACTTCAGTTTCCCAGTGAACCATTCTGACCTGATTCAAAATGAATGTTTTGGTTTTGTTTTGACTTAAAATGTTACTTCATTTCACCTTTTAAGAAAAAATGAAATGAAATGACATTTTAAGTTTAATCTAAAAGATCTGATTCATTTCAGATGGTCATTTCAACTTAAAATGTCATGTTAGGTTGTATTTTGAACCCTATCTTAAATTAAATGACACTTAAAATTGAAAGAAAACAAAATGTTTTGTTTTTATTTCAAAAAGTCAATTTCAAATGAAAATTTTTGGTTTGAAATTTCCCGTGGGAAAACTAAGGTTTTCATCCAAATGGACATTTTCCTTTTAAAATGGTGGTTTCAATAAAGCAGTATTTTTTGTGGGGGGGGGGGGGGAAACAGCACTAAATATGTCTAACCATCTGCTAGTGGAAAACACACACACAAAAACATTTCATCATGCTGTGTGAGGGGGATATGATAGACAAAACTTCGTAATGACTGTCTCCTGCAATTCTGCTTAATCCATAATAGAATGGACACACAGAATCTGAACTCAGATAAGTCTGCTTATTTAATGGACTGCAATTAAGTGATAAAGGTTATGTATTTTAATGCAGCTAATTTTTCAAGTCACTGCTTAGCTGCAATAAACTCCAGACCTGAGTTTCATGATAACTGCTGGCACCCAGATGATGGAAGCTTGCAGTGTTGCTCTTTACTCTCACGATGGTGCTTTGAAAGAACAAGCTGACATTGTCTGACTCTGTGATGAGTCTCCTTCAGGTTTTTAATTAACAGAATGATGTCCAACATGATAGACATTTTGAGTGTCAAGGCACCAGTTTAATTAAAATATTGATATTCAATGAAATAGGCATTTTGAGGGTTCATGACCTGCTGCTTGGAGAGGGGGCTTATAATGTTGGAGGTGAAAAGGATCTGAAGGAAGAAGAGGAATTAGCAAGAGTTATGGAATCTCTGAATACTTGCTAGATAGGTTATTTGACACTGCCAATGTTTGGAAGACCTTGTTGGAGACACTTAAGGTGGAAGAGCTATTGAGTCTAAGGGATAGAATTTTCAAAAATGTCTGTGTTTTAAAAATCTGGCCCTAGGTGCCTAAGTCACTTTTGAAAATGGGACGTAGACACCTAAGTCACTTAGAGTAAAATTTTCAAAAGGGCCTAAGATTACACTATCTATCAAAGGTACTCATATCGTTACCATAGTATCTGAGCATCTCACAGTCTTTACTGTATTTATCTTCACAACAACCCTGTAAAGTGGCAAAGTATTAATATCCCCATTTCTTACAGATGGGAAACAGAGACTTGCCCAAAGTCAAACAGGAGGTCTGTGGTTGATCAGGGCATTAAATCACTAACTCCCAAACAGTACTCTAACCAATAAACCATCTTTCATCTGTAGATATCTTGGTTTCAAGATGACATGCATTGGAAAAAAACTTTTTGTGCCCTTAGAATCCAAACACTCTCACTAGTCATTTGAAGACAGAGATCTATAGCTCCTATTTTGGCCTTTTGTGACATCACTTTTCTAGTCTTCCAAACACTTGCAACATCCTCTAGCTGAAATAGGGAAGTTAGGGTATGGTATTTCTAATGTAATAAAAAAAGGCAGACAACACTTTTAAAAGGGCGTAATAAATGGTTCTAAATAAGATCTAAAGCTGCTGTCCATGGAGCTGGGAGATTTTGGAACTGTCCATGGTGCCTTGCTTCAATTGATTTAAAAAAAATAACAGTGCTTAAAAGTCATGTAAAAGCACAGTGAGGGCAAAATTCTGGTCTCAGTTACACAGATTTATATCCACATAACTCAGCTGAAGCTTAGAGTTATCCAGACTTACACCAGTGTAAATAAAAATAGATTTTGGCCTTTAGCATCAATGTATTTTACTTTCTTTAAAACAACCCCTAGTTTATTTGTAATAACCTTTAGGAGATTGAATCTGAAATTGATTTGTGCTGATTTACTAAACACTTTCACCTGTTCACAGTATATTTTTATTGTGTAATAACACGTCAGATATTGCTACAAATTATTTTTTATTTAGGAGAAAGATCACTGAAACATTTGTCCTGAAAAACTCTTAGATATATTTATAGATTTTTTTTTTGTCAGAAAGCAAAAAGGAAGATGTGAAATGCCTA
The DNA here is from genome assembly GCF_015237465.2 of Chelonia mydas. Classification (NCBI taxonomy): domain Eukaryota; kingdom Metazoa; phylum Chordata; order Testudines; family Cheloniidae; genus Chelonia; species Chelonia mydas. The sequence goes on along the minus strand of NC_057854.1, from coordinate 17,262,070 downwards.
TATGTTCCAGACTCTGGTCATCCAGCTAAAGCTGGGATGGATTCAAACTGAATAAAAGAGAGCATTGGGTGGGAGGGGTTATTTGTGGTTTCGGTTTTTTTGGTTGGTCGGTGTGTGTGTATTTAACACTAGAGTTGTAAAATTAAACACTCAAAAGTTAGGAAATGCCAGAGGTAAGTTTGCCTGTCCAACCTTAATTAGGCCTCCTTGTGCGTATGCCTTATGATACTGGCTTTAATATTATGATGCTGGCTTTAATTACATATTATTTTTTCCACGGGACCCCTGCCTTTTTCAGTGCACAGAATGAATAGTGCTCACTTAATGAACAGATACTGAATATTTTTTAATCCTCATTGTCCAATGTGACCCCCATGCCTTAGTTACAGCTCACTACTCAAACCCTGACTAGAATTCAGAATTTTTAATTTCCTCATGGGCTTTTCTATGGCATTCATCAGTATAATATCCGAGTGCTTCACAAACATCAGTGAATTTATTTTCACAACACCCCAGTGAGATGAGGAGATATTATTAGCCCCATTTTTCAGATGGGGAATGGGGAGACACAGAGATTAAGGCCAAAAATTTAATCTAATTTTGGGTGCTCAATTTGACTAGTACCTGATTGTTGAGATTACTTAGAATCATACAGTACATCACATATTCAAAACTAAGCTCCTATTGGTTTAAAAACAAAAGCAAACCAATTTGAAAAACAGAAGCACATAGCAGATTTTACCGTAGGCAGCTTAATCTGAAGCATTTAGCTTGAATCCTAGCCCAGTCCAATAACTTGGACCATGGGGCACTGGGTACAAGATCTTTTAACTACAGTATAGGTTGCTGCAGGAAGTTGATATTTGTTGTGGGGAAAAAATAAAGGAATCAATAGCTAAATAAGAAATAGGTCAGATAATTAGTTTTTTTATTTTACTCATTGACAAACTCTATTGATTTTCACTGAGCCTCACTGATGTCCATAATATATAGTTAAAAAGCAGATGATGCTTCATGAAAAAGTTTGGAATTCATTCCGTTTAAAAAACAATTCCATCTACGACAGAAAATCTATTTTTGTTTCCCACCATTTTTTATTCGGAAGGGCATTTGCATTAAAACATAGTGCATCTAAAAAGCTGATCTCCATTTACAAACTCACTGTTTGCACACTTTTGGAAAAGTTCTGTGGAACTTAATAGAAGATGACAGATTTTCTGTAGATTTTATTGATTCGCCAAATACAGTTTATTATAAGATTATATTCCTGCTATAGAATTCCATATGATGGTTCAAAGAAATCTCTGGAAGGAGATCATTTTCTACTGCAGTCTGTAAGTGTTTAGATTAAATTCTTTAGACTTCTATTACATTCCTATTGAACCTGACTGGGTTCACTCCATACTAAATTCTATATGCCTGATCTGGCAAACACTTACTGCAATGGGAGTAGCCACACAGAGAGTGTCAGTCATGTGACTAAGTGTTTGCAGGATTGAGCCCTTTTCCATGAAGCCCGGTTAAGGCTGGGCTGGGCATTTGTTCCTATATTTGTTTCTTATGGGTATGGCTACACAGCCTGCAGTAGCAAGCCTCCCATCCCTGGTCGACAGACTTGGGCTCACGCTACTGTATTGAAAATAGCTGTGTAGACAGTGATATGAAGTTGGAACTTGGGTTGGATCAGTGGCTCTGAAGCCCACCCCACTCCCAAGGCTTCAGAGCCCAAGCTCCAACCCAAGCCTCAGTGTCTGCACAGCTGGTTTTTAGCACGATAGAGCAAGCCTGAATCTGCTGACACGCTCACTGCTGCAGGCTGTGTAGACGTGCCCTTAGAGTTCTATTTGTGGCCATTACTATTCATATCATGATTGATTCTGCTCTCACTTAGGCTGGTTTTGTACCAGCATAGCACCACTGGCTTCACTGTGGCTATACCTGATTTACACTGTGGCAAGTTCGATCAGAATTTGGCTCTTAACAAGTGTGAAGTGATTCCCATCAAATCCCTTTTACCATTAGAGGAGATGCAATGCAGGTAATCTGGGCAAGACTGTTTCACATTTTAAAACATTGTTTTGCTTACATGTAACACCAACAGAAACTTCTAATTACTTTTGATTTCTAATTATTATAACCCCCAGTCCCTGCTTTTCAAAATCAGTTTATAAATTAGTCACACACACTGTAATCAGACTATTCAGAGATTTTATATATTTTTAAAACAAAGAAAAACAAGCATGCTCAGTTGGTATAGATCTATCTATTTATCTAATCTTCTTGCAATGCTATCCATCACCACAGTATGAGTATGTAGAAGAGAGAGATGGAGAATACATCTCTTCACACTCTTTGATCAGGTATGTAAAGCCCCTAACCTGGAAATACTTATATATGTGCTCGATTTTAAGCACATGAGTAGCCTCCTTGAATTTATTGGAGCTACCATTATGAGTAAATTTAAGGGCAGGCATATTTACTTGCAGGATCCAGGCCTAATTTTGTAAGTGACCAGATACCATGTTGATGAAAAATTGATGAAAAATTGGAACTAAAGTTTATATACACAGTTATTATGAAACAGTCTATTGGATGTTCTTCTGAACAATCCATATGCTTTATAATTCCTGTTATTAAACCTGTGAAGCACTGGGCCCTCTCAGCTCACACAGTAGGTTCTAATACATGAAGAACTCCTCCGGTTACATATTGTTTCAAAAGTTTGAATATACTAAGAGTCAGTGATGAATTGGTTTCGATTGGATTGGAATCCAACACTTCTGAATACATTTCCTTTCTAATTTCAGTAGCCAGGATGGGAAAGACAGAAAACACTGCAATATATTAGATATTTCAGCAATACCTTATGGGCACTTCATTGTCATTCCAGGTTTGCCGTTACACTTGCAATCTCTTAGTGTAAGAGTTTTTTTAATTTGATGGCTGTTCTCATTCTGATGAATAAATTAACTTACTATGTTCTTAAGTTTGCTTGTGTCAGTCTGTTTAATATGGCATTAGAAAAGATAAGACATTCTACCTGTTTCATACTATTTATTTTTTAGAGCAGAATGTTTTTTTTTTCATTTTTATAATGTATAGATTTTCTTTTCAATTAAGAATGGCAGTACCTTCTCAAAGAAAAAACTGAGATGGTATGGAAAACTCGTCTCTGTATGAGACTGACAACCTATCAATAATTTAAACGTTTAGCTCCTGCTGGCATAGAAGCTGAATCAGAAGAAGGTTGGAATTAGATAAAACAACCAGTGTATTTCAGGTTATATTTAGCTCTGTTATGAGTGAATAAAAATAATTAGCTTGCACAGAAGTGAAAGAAGAAGAAAAATGGCTGTACCTCCTTTTCTGTTTTCTGAAGACTGAGCTATCCATTTCAGCATTAAGTGACACAACCCAATGCACTGCTTGAAATGTTTCTGAATTATAATCAGTGCTACCCACAGTATCCACATTCCTATGGTAATAAGCTGTTACCTGTTGCCCTCAATTATTCTTGGGTTACTGAGTATAATTTAACAGTTTCAAAATGTAGTCAATTGTAGAGGGGAGAAAAAAACCCAAAGGAAGAAAAGAAACTGAAAGTAGTGAAGGGCCATTAGAAATGTAAGTTTAAATGGCCTAAATGAGCTTAACTGCAGTTTGAACTGTTTCTGCTGCTGTCAATGCCATTGCTGTTGCTCCTGGAATACAAAGTACATTCTGCACTACAAAAATGGAATGACAGTGCCATATAACATTGGTGGAAATGACTTTATAAAGCAGTATGTCTTTTATGTTTTTGGTGATCTTTTGAATTCAATGTCTATGAACTCTGGACTTGTAGCCATCAGAACAAACTGGGTGAGTCCTTTGTTTCTTCCTAATATACAGCCCTGTAATGGGCTGAAGCTGTAGGTTCTATTCCAGCCCTGACCCTGCCCAGAGTTCAGGGGTGTTTGGGTCCAGGGTGGTATCTAATTTTTTACTGATAATTTTCTTTACACTTTTCAGCTACCAAGCACTTAGAAGGAGAGAAATGAAAGAACAAGAAAATCTAGAGAACTGCAATTAGTTAATTTATCAGAGAATTGAGTCAAGATGTTGCAGTGTCAAATATAAAATTCAGTGCTTAGAATGGGTATACCTTAATATATTGCAGTTTATCTATTATACACATATTAGTTTGTATGTGTTGAGAATGCACTGTTTGCTGATACTACATTGTACCTTCAATCTGAGAATCTCAGTGTTTTACAAATGTTAATAAATTAAGCCTGACTGTTACTAACAGAGGTAGGTGAGTATGATTAGCCCAACTTTATGCACAGGGAAACTAAGGCAGAGACTGCTGACAGGAGTTGCCCAAATTCACATGGAAAGTGGCAGAGATTGCTTTAATTCCCAAATCTTCTGACTCCCAGTCCTGCCTGTTAATCATTAGACCAAGGTGCCAAACTCATTGTGCAAAAAGACCCAATTGTATGTTTAATTATTTTCCATGGGCTAGCGATACGAAGTTAAAGCTTCATACTCTTTTTGATCCGCCAATTCATTCACTAGATTGTATTGGGGAGATTTTCAAAAAGGTCAAGGGTGTGAAGAGGGCAAAGTTCATCATGCATTCAGCATCACTGGGGGAAAATGATGTGGGGCACTTTTAGAACTAGTGATATTTCTGCCCTATGTTTATTTGGGTGAGGCAGTATCTCCTATTGCAGGGGTTCTCAACATCTTTCTTTCTGAGGCCCTCCCAACATGCTATAAAAACTCCACGACCCACCTGTGCCACAATAACTGGTTTTCTATATATAAAAGTCAGGGCCAGCATTAGGGGGTAGCATGCCAGGCAATTGCCTGGGGCCTCATGCCACAGGGGCCCCCGTGAAGCTACATTGCTCAGGCTTTGGCTTCATCTCCGGGTGGCAGGGCTCAGGGCCCTGGGCTTCGGCCCCACGCAGTGGGGCTTCAGCTTTCTACCCTGGACCCCAGCGAGTCTAATGCTGGCCCTGTTTGGCAGCCCCCCTGAAACCTGCTCACGGCCCCCCAGGGGGTCCCGGATCCCTGGTTGAGAACCACTGTCCTATTGGACCAACTTCTCTTGGTAAGGGAGACAAACTTTTGAAAGATATTACCTCCCTTTAAGATCCTAGGACTGACGGCTACAACTACACTGCATGCAACTGTGTGTCTTTGGTCATCTGTGTGCAGAATTGCCTGATTTGCACTCACTATTACACACATTGTGTGCATAATAGGAAAAATTAGGTACTTTAAAATGTCATAACTTGGTTTTGACATTAACTTTCCATTTTGTCCTATCTATCTTTAATTACTTTGCAAGTTAAGACAGTGCTGCAATAACTCAAGTTTTGGATAGTTCACATCAGTATAATAAGGGCCAGGGCTGAGGTTTTCAGGAGCATTTGATTGCGAGATGCGTGCCAAACTCTCTCCAGTATTTTTTGAAAATTCTGGTTTCGGAACTATAAAAACTATAAAAAATTTTGTTATGGAACAGAAAAACACTTGCTTTTGGTTTGGTTTTTTTTATATATAAATAAAAGTGTTTGTAACAAAAGAGGTGCATCTAAATGTCAACATCTGGATTACTGAGTTCAGAAATCCATTTGGGGTTAAATGGAATATCTTCTGGATAGGCACTTTGATTTCTGCATTATTCAGCAAATTCTTTTGTTCGTGTGTGTGTGTGTGTGGGGGGGGGAATGGATGCCTAAAGTTAGTCTCTTAAATCCATACTTAGGCACCTAAAATATGTTGTCTCATTTTCAAAACTGCAGAGCTCTCAGCAGCTCCCATTGGGCCAGATCCTCAGCTAGTAGAATTAGCAGTTAGTTAATTCAACACTAGGCCCCCATTTCCAAAATCTTGATATTAGGGTTTTCTTTTAAAGGCCAGTCTGTAGAAGCTGAATAAGTCACAGAAGGGTCAGATGAATACATCAATCCTGTCAGATCTGGCCAGAGAGTTAGGACCCCCCTGCACTAGATCATCTGATGGAATTGCCTGCTTTCCTCTTATGATTCTTTCCTCCATCAGTTGCTGTCCTTAGATCAGCCAGTCCAAAGCAGCTCATTGCTGAGTACTGAGATCATAACATTAGAGAGGAGGGAGTAATTCAAAGGACAAGAAGCATAGAGAGATACAGGTAAACATAGCTGTTCTTGAAACCTTCCCGCATGTTGATCTGTCGGGTTCCAGTTACAGTTAATTTATTTCTATCTCATAGTAATTGTATCATTAGCACAAAGAGAGATGGCAATTGTTCTTTCCTTGAGCCACATTCACTTCTGATACCCAAACTAAACAGCAGTTCCCACACCATTGACCTGTGAGAAATACAATCTGTGCAGTGGTAAATAACAAGGCCATAAGGAAGCGGAGGCGGGGGCGGGGAGGGGTCATCATCTCCCCAAACTGCAGCACAGCTGGGAAAGTACCATTTTTGTTTGCCTCTAGAGACATCCTTTGAAGCAGTTTTACCAAAAATTCTTCAAACAAATTACAGGAGGGGTTTTGTTCTTCGTAATCATTGTTCTACTCCAAGAAAGGACAAGATGCTACTCGGCACTATCTCCACTAGAACAGGGAGCATTATCTTGCTTTGCAGCCTGTACTGCATTTAGCTGCAGCAGATAAATTAAAGCAGGTTAGTGGCTCTCTCTTATTTACATATGTAATGGTTTTGTTCCCTCTGCACATTCTTTGTCACGAGCCCTGACCTCATCCGTACAATTGCAGGCGATGACTGTCGTCTGGTATTTGTGTTCAGAGTCAAAACTGACAATCATGGAGTGTAGACTATAACTAAATGGTCAATAGTTCAGTCCAGAAACATTTCCTCTCAGGCATCATGCAAATAAGTCCTTCGGTTTAAAGCATTTGGACAAAATCTGCTAAAATCAATTAAAATGACAGCAGTAAAGTTACCAGTAAAATTGGTGGGGGTTATCCAAACCAGATTTTCTTTGCTAATATCCCTTTTAAAACCTAAAATAATGTTATCTGTTTATTTTACATTATTAGGGCCAGATCTTGCAGCCCTTACTCAGGCAAGACTCCTGTGGACTGCCAGGTTTGGTCCTTGTTACCCATTTCCATCTAGGATACAAGCAATGAACCAGATTCTAGCTGCACATCAGAAAACCTGTAGGCAGGAGTTTCTACCTTCCAGGCTCCCACTTGGAACCTAGGAAGACTCGCCCTGACACATGCTAGTGAGAAACATTCCAGAAGAGGATTTGAAGGATACAGGGTAAATTCAGACACAGCTGTGTTGTATTCCCAGTGGAAATAATCTGTGAGGTGGGGCTCTGAGGTGGCCAATGCCACTTGTATAATAGGAAGAATTTCATTTTAGATGGTTGAGAGGTCCTTTTTTGATCATTTTGGTCTATTGAGTTTTTTTAAGGGATGCAGAATTATTGTCCAGAGCCCTGACTGTCGGATAGGATCTTTTGTGAATAAGTAAATGCATACATGAAATGTTATTACATAATGCAGTTTTAGCTAAGCCAGAGCGATAATAAATGTTAGTCTCAATTTAATATATCAGTACAGGTGCGGGCATATTCCTGGCATTTTTCCAGGTTCATTGGGAGTTTGCACCTGCCTTGTAGGTGCCCTTTTAGACACATGCACGTGCAAAAGCCATTGGGTTGCACGTGCACATTTGCCCATTGAAAGTGTCATAAATATAAAGGGAAGGGTAACAACCTTCCTGTATACGGTACTATAAAATCCCTCCTGGCCAGAGGCACAAAATCCTTTTACCTGTAAAGGGTTAAGAAGCTCAGGTAACCTGGCTGGCACCTGACCAAAAGGACCAATAAGGGGACAAGATACTTTCAAATCTGGGTCAGGCGGGAGATTTTGGTCTGTCTGTTCTGTGTGCTTGCCGGACACAGATCAAGGAAGCAAGCAATCCAACTCCATTAGAATTAGTAATTACTAGCAAGGGAATGCGTTAGCTTATTTTTGTTTTGACTTGTGTTTGTCTCTGTGCTGAGAGGAAGGTGTATTCCTGGTTTTCTTTTTGTAACTTTAAAGTTTGGCCCAGAAGGAAATCCTCTGTGTTTTTGAATCTGATTGCCCTGTAAGATTATCTTCTATTCTAATTTTACAGAGGTGCTTCTTTTACCTTTTTTCTTTATAATAAAGTTCTGTTTCTTTTAGAATCTGATTGGGGTTTTTTTGTGTCCTAAAAACCCCAAGGTTGGTCTGTGCTCATCTTGTTTATTCTCAAGCCTCCCCAGAAAAGGGGGTGTGGGGACTTGGGGGGATAATAGGGGAGAGTAGGAACTCCAAGTGGTCCTTTCCCTGAGTTTGTCTAAATCACTTGGTGGTGGCAGCATTACCTAATCCAAGGTACAAGGGAGAATTTGTGTCTTGGGGAGTTTTTAACCTAAGCTGGTAGAAATAAGCTCAGGGGGTCTTTCATGCAGGTCCCCATGTCTGTACCCTAGAGTTCAGAGTGGGGAGGGAACCCTGACAGACAGTTTGCTGAAAAACAGGCTGATGCTATTTGTCATTCAGTCACCCAGTGCTGTAAAGCTTTTTTCATTATTTTGACGTCACCAGCCCTGGAAGAGATACAGGAACATATTCCTACATAGTCGTCATCTCCCTCCAGGAAGATTGGAACCAGAACAACACACAACCAAAATATCCTCACTTTCCAGCCATATCCCATGGCCATCTAGAAAACTTTGGTAAGAAAAAGTACATTAAGCACATAAGCACTGGAATGCAGCTTCATTTTACTCTGAGGTGCCTTCTGAAGATGAGACTGCTGAAAAAGAACAAAGCACTTTTCAGGATGGGGCCCTCAGATATTATGTCTGGAATTTGGGAATTGAGGCAACTCAATTAGGCAACTTTGAAAATCCCCGTCTATGTATTTAAATTGGAGCAGGGGCCTCAGGAAGGAATAGCTGCTAGGGTGGAACACACATACCTTAGAAACCAAGGCAAACAATTTAAACACCCACAATATGGACATAATTGTGTAAAGTGCTAGGTAGAAAAGGTTGAGTGGAAGAAAATGCTCAAAGGTCCAGATCCTGCTTCTATTGATGTCAACAGCAAAAATCCCATTGAACATCAGGGTGCAGGGTCAGGACATAAGTTAGAAAAGGTGTTCCTTGTTCCAGCCAAGCCACAGTTCCTTTGGCTCAATGACTTTTTGCTGAGAAGAACATATTAGCACCATGGATTGTTTATTCCTAGCGATGTTGGGCTGACTTAGGAGTAAAATAAAGACAAAGCATGTACTGGAAAAATATGCGTGTAAAAATAGCTGCTGCAGCTCATATCTGAAGTATGAGCGATACAACCTGGGCCCGATTGTGCCCATAAAGCACAAGCCTTGGTTGGGGGCAATGTGGAGCTATGCTGCCCCAAGTGGAGTTCTAGGAGGCATTGTGCCTTTGAAAGAGCGCAGTGTCTGCTCCTCTCTGTGGCCAGCCAGTTCCACTGATCAGTGCAGGAGGAGGGGAAGGAGCCACAGACCCACCTTTTCCCCAATCTCTCCTTTCCTATCCTCTCAGTTTTCCCTACATGTACACACCCTGTCCTGTGGAGCCTTACAGGGATGTGGGGGAGGAAGAGAATGGGGGCAGGGCTTTAAACCCCCCTGCTCTTCTGCAGGACAGTATAGGACTGACTGACAATCTAGCAGTCAATAATTAAGCAGGCCACGTAAAATTAGGACATTAATCAAAACCCCCTCCAACTTAAAAAGAAGGATATAATTCTTAAGTGAATTTTTTTTATTAGTGCCGAAATGAATGCAACTTGAAATAGCATCTGACTAGGAGCGAATGAGTCAGAAGATAGTGTCTGATTTTTTTCTAAAGGCCCATCATAATGAAAGTATTGTCAATCCAGTACGCAAGGAAAGGGAGCCAAATGAAAGCTTCTCGTAATCACGTAGTCTATTCTCTTTACAGATTGCAAAAGAAGACAGGGTATTTCTTTTATTAACTGAATCACTCTGACTTATTTCTATGTGAAAACACTAGGGGCAACCAAGCCATTTGAAGATGAATCTTAGGATAAAGACAGCCATCAGACCTTCCAAGCACTTTTTAAACAGACCGCTTCAGAATATCAAAAAATTCATTGATTAAAGGGCATAAGATAAAATTCTGAACCGACCATTTTCTTTCAAAGTTATATATTTGTATATATGGGAAGAAAAACGCTGCTGTATCATTACACCAAAAGCTTGTAACAAGAATATATTTGTAAGATTACATAAATGATCCAATAAAATAAAACTAGCTGTAAGTGCCAGAATATGCATTCCTAAGGCACCTGCAGATATGCAGCTCACCCCTCACTGTCTGCAGGCTAGTAATAAAAAGGCAGTTGCATAAGCTGAAACAGCTCAAAAAAACGAAAAGAAAAAAAAAAAGACACAGGGACCAGGAGGGGAAATGGCAGGGAAGAGCACTAGACAGAGTGAAAAATGAGCAAGACAGAGAGGATTCCAGGATCAGAAAAGCACTGGATTGGAACACAAAATTGGAAGTAAATACAGCAAGGAAATTAAAGCCGCATCTCAGATAGAAGTTAGAAGTAGAGTGGGATGTGGGAATTATCCCTTCCATGGAAAAATCAATGAGAAGAATCCAGAGCGAGGGAATTATTGGACTTACAGCGTCTGATCTGGGTCACTCACACCTTGCCATAGCTATGTTGCATATCTGTATTCTACTGTATCTATAGATTTCTAGTGAGAGCATTGCATTGACATTTCCAGTTCCCTAATCTACAGAATTGTTTTTAAAAGTGGCCTGTAAAATAATAATAATAATAATAATAAAAAATAATACCTGGCTCTTATAGAGCATTTTTCAAGTCTAGATCTCAAAGCATTTACTAAGGAGGTGAGTAACTTTCTCCCCCTTTTACAGATAGGAAAACAGAGGCACAGAGGGGGCACTAAGGAGCTGGAAATAGGAAACAGAGCTCCTTAGACCCAGTCTAGTGCTCTATTCACATAGCCTTTTGCCATTTTTCACTTTATTATACAAAAAGAAAGTCCTGAAAGGTGTATTTTCTTTTTTTTTAAAGGGATTTTTATTTTTTTTAATATAAATTGTGTCTTGTCCACCCAGTTTTTCCTGAAAAATTTTATAGGCAACTTGCGAACTAGCAGCTTTATGAAATCAGAAATAAAAACCTGGTTAACCAGTAGAGGAAGTAGTTTTTGCTGAAGGTATTTAAAACTCTGGAATGTTTCTGCTCATCCTTATGTAATGCATCTCCCCAAGGAAAACACTTTGGACTGTTTTGGTACCAGTTTATCTATTTCAGCCAAGGCTGTTGGGTTTTTTTTGTTTGGTTGGGGTTTTTTAACCAAAAATAGTTATACAACCCCTGGTGAGAATGCAGTGATGCTGATATAAAAATGCCTTATATCGGTATAGCTTATACCAGTATCACTGCATCCATTCTAGAGGGATGTACTGGTTTCAAACTGATACAGTTAAAAAGGTACAAGAACAGTGTAAAGGCAAGACCATAGGAGAAAATACATGAGAAAGAGATTTGGGCCCTAACCCTTCAACTGGTTGGACAGCAATGCCAGCATGGAGCGCCATTGAAGTCAATGTCATTCTGCGTGCCCGTATGTTCTCACATGCAAGACCCGGGCCTGGGAATTTGAGCTGAATCCTCCAAGTCCTTCAGCAAAACCATACTACTGCGATAAAACAAATCAAACAGATTTTAAAAAAATAAAATAAAAATTGTTCGATCCTTTACAAATCACAGGCTAGATTTTCAAAAGGGCTCAGCACCCATCAAGCACCCACTGTGCTGACTTCTTTTGAAAATCTGTCCATAAACATTACAATTGGTGCTGCTGAATCCTGAAGTCAGAGATTCATATTAAAAGTGAACTGTTTATCATGAGAATACAAATGTTTTTAGCTCCGAAGCAATAAGAGAGAAAATATTCAGCCTTCACTATTTCTTTGTGATCAATGGAGGCTGGAGTCAATCGTGTCAGAACTGATGTTGTACATAATGTTAGTTTTGATCATAGTTAATTGATTTGCGTTTTTTGTCAATGCTATGGTTTTTTAAAAAACTTCCTGTATTTCAAACCACAAGAAAAAAATGAAACCGTTAATAGTGAATGGTCTGTCAATGAGTATATCAAGCCACTGGTCCTGGTTGGAACTGGATGTTATAGCTTTTAAATATCAATGCTAAATCAAAATTATTTATCACCTTATCACCAGATAACACACTGAGTTATCATGTAGTTTGGTTTCCATTGTTTCTAGTGGAGTCATTGAGAAATATGATTGCAGTTATTCAGTAAATAAGTCAGTGTCAACCCTTCAGCTCTTCCTGTCTCTTACTCAAGTCGCTATAGCATGCAGAGTCTAGCCCAGCTATTAAGTACTGTTTATCAGTTGATGGATTTCTTTGTATTGCTCAGGATGGTCCTTTAAGCATCAGTTTTGATTTGCGTCATGTGGTAAAAGCTGCTTTTCCCTCTGAACTATGGCTGGCTGGAGTTACTTGTTTGTTAACCTTTGCTGACATCCTTTGGCGAGTGGTGACTTGACCTGCTCATTAAATCAATATATATATAGCAAGAGAAATTGTTTTCTTTTCCCCTTCCGGCTAAGTAAGCTGGTTATAGAGTTATGGCCATCTTGCCCTGTCAAAGGAGCATGTTATTTAGACTGCAATGAGGTGATGAACATTTTTTATCCCTTAGTTTCATTGGCATTTGCAGGTTACCATGTTTCTGTTTGGGTTCCTAAGGCCCCTGGTCGGTTCTGTCTTTATGAACCCCTGCACACCTCATTTATGGAGGCAGGTATACAACATCAGGTAAAATAAAACCTAGTCCTGAACATCAGCCCAAACTAGAACTGAACCCAAACCAACCTTTTCAGCTATTCACACCAAAGGTATGCTTAACTTCAATTGTTTTATATTTCTCTGTGGCTCTGCCCCGCCTTGCTCCAGCTATGACTGAATGAAATTACTACAATATCTAATGAGAATCTTATCTTACACTATTGTTAGGCTGATCAGAAGCAGGGAATACTGGAAACATCTGAAAAAAGCTTGATCTTACACAAACGTCCAGCTCAGCTTTGCTGACCCAATAGGCTTGGCCAGCATAGTTAAGCAGTTTGATGTGAGAGTGTATTTAAAAATCAAACCTCCAGATCTCTAGTAGTTCATCCACTACTAGCCAAGGTAAAAGGTGTGGTGGACTATTGGTCTGTGCAAAGGACCAGCAACCCAGTATTCCTGGCTCTGACAGTGACTCCCTTTGTGTCCTTGAGCAAGTCACTTAATCTCTCCATCTCAGTTTCCCCATCTGGCAGGGGTGGAGAATCCTGAGGACATAGCGGGGCTGGTTCCTGTATTAGTCACCCTTTGTCCAAGAGGTCTGCAGTTTTTGAAGTGTGTCTGGATCTCTAACTACTCCTGAATGCCCAGGGACCCAGAAGTTCCTTTTTCTCTTTTTCACCCAGTCAGGTTATTTATTGCAGCCCTTGCTTTCACATTGGGAATTTGTTCCTTTGTGAGATCTGCGTGCTGCGAAGTTCTCCAATTGCACTGACTCTATTCCCTTCAGGGTTTACTCCAGGCTGTTGTTCCATAAAGCCCTATACAGCTTGTCTTGGCCACCTCTCTCTCCAGGTAATACTATGACAGCTGAGATCAGCTGATGTGCTTGAGCTAACAGTCTCTAAAGTTAATTTAGGGCTAGGCATTCTCAGTGGAGGCCCTTTGTCTTAGGGTGACCAGACAGCAACTGTGAAAAATCGGGACATGGGGTGGGGAGTAATAGGCTTCTATATAAGACACTGCCCCAAATATCGGGACTGTCCCTATAAAATCGGGACATCTGGTCACCCTACTTTGACTCTGAGATTTATTTCGGGCCCCGCAAAGACTCAGCCGCAGTCCGTTGATCTTTAGGGCACAGTGCGAAGCCCAGCTCTTTTATCTGATCTTTGTCAAGCAGGGGAGAAGGGATGTGTGTGTTTGTGTGTTATCTTATGGGGAAGGTTATTTTGTTTTTAAATGTCACATTGTTGTTTTCCACATTGTTCATGCATATGGAGATGTTGTACTGGGTGCATTTTATACATTTAAAGCTAACTCAAGCTGCAAAATGGGGACAACACATCCCTTTTCCCCTCTCAGGGGCATGGTTAACCAATTAATATTTCTCAAGCAGGAGGATGCAATGTGCTGTTGGAGTGCTAAGTTACATTATTGGCCCTTAGTAGGGGTCTCAGAACAGTGAACGTTTAATCACAGGGACAGCATTTGGAAGAGGAGTGCCAATCCTAGATATTTTCCCAGGACACATTTATAACATGTTTCATGCACACAGAGGAAAGCATGTAATTTCAATCCAAATGACTTTTATTTTGGATGATGGAAACCAACAAACAAAGAACTCTTGTTGCCAGAGAAAGAGAGGACAGTACATAGAAGACAGAATCACAGCATCTTGCGTACATTTACCTACTCTATATACTGTGCCTGGCATATGTTTTTTCAAAACAGCCCTTTATTCTGTTCCATTTTCAAAGCAGCATGTACAGCAATTCAGCCATGTGTCAGTCCTTTATCATCAGTAGGAGTCACAGGGCTCAAACCTTGGTACCATTTAGGAAACTTTAGGATCAGTATCATGTTAAACATAGACAGGGGGTTCTGTGTAGGAATTAGCTTCTGGCTTTGTAGGCTTTTTTATTACTAATGACTAGATTAGCTAAAGGTATCCTGTGAAGAGAATAGCAGCTAGGAAAAAGTAAGACTGGCAATCCTCCTGTGTAGTGTTAATTAGCATATTTAATATATTTTCGTGCTTACAAAAAGTTGACCTCCCTCCCCTTTCCCCCATGTTAAGTAGAATGCAGCATTTACATTTTACACAAGGATATTAGGCAACAAATTAGTCTAGAAACTTCAATTAATCATAATCCAAACTAGGCCCCTGGGAAGAGATAACCAACCAAACAAACTTCTTAACATGTAGCTCATTTCCCCAGCCATGCCAACTGACAGGACAGCACTCTTTGGAAAATTACTCCAATCTTAACAGAGGCACAAAGAAAATTACTCTACCTGAGCCCGCTTCTCTCATCACTTGTGGAGAGTCTCACTCAGATTTTCACATACTTCTGGCAATTTAAGTGAGTTTGAATAGTAGTAAATCATACAAATTGCACAACCATTTGATACTGCCTGCCTAATGATGTTGTGCCTCCAGAAGATATGTTGAGGGTCACTAGGCATGCAAATTCATCAGAAAATGAGTGAAAATGAAATATCATGGTAAAGTACAGCACAAGTGTCCTAGGTCTCACTCTGAAATTTCTTATGCAGGCCACAGTAGGACACAGAATGCCAGATTATATGGGCCACCGGTCTGTTCTGATACATCAGTTCTTGTGTTCCAAAATCGGAGGAACTGGAGAAAATGAGAAATCATGATATATATGTGTCTTTTATATATGAAAACCATCCACACGTAGTTTAAAAACAAAATAAAACTCAAAGCTGTAAAATATAGTTGTCTCCGTCCAGTTCTAAGAGTCCTACAACTCTCTTACCACAGAAGTCTCAGGAGACCAAATCCTACGAGGTGATGAGGACCTACAAGCCAATGGGAGTGTTAGATGTTCATCTCCTCTCGAGATTTGACCGTATGAAGATGGAGAGGGATGATGCAAGTGTAACCCAGATGATAAGAAAAGGAGTACTTGTGGCACCTTAGAGACTAACCAATTTATTTGAGCATAAGCTTTCGTGAGCTACAGCTCACTTCATCGGATGCATACTGTGGATGCATACTGTGTATCCACAGTATGCATCCGATGAAGTAAGCTGTAGCTCACGAAAGCTTATGCTCAAATAAATTGGTTAGTCTCTAAGGTGCCACAAGTATTCCTTTTCTTTTTGCGAATACAGACTAACACGGCTGTTACTCTGAAACCAGATGATAAGGTTTACACATCTATTTGTGATTCTTGCCAGCAATTACTGGAGTGAAATAAAAGAATTTCAGTGAGAGAGGAAGGAGAAGGAACAAATGTATAGAAGAGTATGTTAATTTTACCCATGTACGTAGCATCGATCATAATGCCACTGGCTCAGCTTGGCTACTGATCCTGAAATATACAGTTTTCTTGAGTTGGTGAGACGCAGAAAGTATGTTTGATAAAGAAAGCACCAATTTATGGACTCTGGGAACCTAACTGTTGAAGCACAAGAAAAATGCCTGATGCCAGCTCAAACCAGATTATCTGAGTTCAAAAGAGAAAAAGCTATTTATTTTAGCATAGTATCTATCTTTTTATTTATTATTTTGGTGTGGGTAGAATGCAGAAATGGACAAAATAAGTTGCAGCCACTCACCAGATTCTTTGAGCCATACGGTTCTCACACTGTATTTAGTGTAATATGGGATGCCTTTGCAGCCCTAAGATAAACAGATGGATTTATTTAGACATGTGAGAGAAGGAATTTATATATACTTAAAGAGCTAAATCCCAAGGGGCTTGCAGCTCCCTTTCTGCCACAGAGGGGAGCTCGACAGTGAATTCTGAAGACAGTCAGGCCAGGACAATAGGGCAGTGGTTTTCAAATTTTTTTTCTGGGGACCCAGTTGAAGAAAATTATTGGTGCCCCTGACCCAGTAGAGCTGGGGATGAGGAGTTTGGGATGTGGAAGGGGCTCATGGCTGGGCCAGAGGGTTAGGGTTTGGGGGTGAGGGCTGTGGGGTGGGGCCGGGAATGAGGGGTTCAAGGTGTGGGAGGGGGCTCAGGCCTGGGGCAGGGGGGTGGGGTGCTGTAGGGGGTCATGGCTCTGGGCTGGGGATGAAGGGTTTGGGGTGCAGGAGGGGCTCTGGGTTTGGGAGGGGCTCAGGCCTGGGGCTGGGGTTTGGAGCGCAGGAAGGGATCAGGGCTCTGGGATGTGCTGGGAAGGAGGGGTTTGGGGTGGAGGAGGGGGCTCCAGGTTTGGGGGGGCTCATGACTGGGGCAGGGGGTCAGGGTGTGGGAGGGCAGGGCTCTGGGCTGGAGGTGTGCAGGTTCTGGGGTGGGACTAGGGATGAGGGGCTTGGGGTGCAGGAAGGGGCTCCAGGTTTGGGGGGGCTCAGGGCTGGTGCAAGAGATTGGGGCATGGGGTTACCTCAAGCAGCTCCCAGTCAGTGGCACACAGGGGGTGCTGAGGTAGGCTTCCTGCCTGTCCTGGCACCGTGCACTGCGCTGTGCCCTGGAAGCAGCCAGCAGCAGGTCCGGCTCCTAGGCAGAAGTGCGCAAGTGGCTCTGCACATCTCTCGCCCGCAGGCACCACCTTCCCTCCCCCCAGCTCACAATGGACAGTTCCCGGCCAATGGGAGTGCTGAGCCAGTGCTTGGGGCGGGGCAGCGTGCGGAGCACAATGGCCCCCCTGCCTAGAAGCCAGACCTGCTGCTGGCCACTTCCAGGGCACAGTGCAGTGTCAGAAGAGGTAGCTGGACAGTACTGCCGAAGGGACTTTTAACTTCCCGGTCAGCAGTGCTGACCGGAGTGACCCAGTGCCTGACATGTCGCGACCCGCACTTTGAAAAACACTGCAGTAGGGGACACAGAATAGCTGGATCCTGCAGAACAGTTCCTAAGGGCTCCCAAAACCAGGCAGGAAGCTCCTGCATTAGCGGTGAGCCTCCATGGGAGCCTGTATCTATGTCTCCCTTGCAGAAGTTCTGTACCAGCTACTGAAGCCCTGGGAATGTGAGGCTAAGAATATTAATGGACTCACTGTGAGCACCTCAACAAGGCTCAGGAGATCAATAGACTCACTGTGTGCCCCCAACAACCCTTCCCAAAGTCAGCTTGGGAAGGACTGGAGTGGTCCAGGAGGCTCTGCTGTATGCACATATTGCTCCTGAATACTAGCAGGGAACATGGGAGTAAAGGGGCCTTTGGCCTGATGGGCCATTTCTGCTGGATAACAAGTCAGCTATGAATCACAGGACGGTATAAATAAGAGCAGAACTTGGTCTTCCCTCATGCATGTCTTCTCCTCCAGTAGCGTAATCGTTTGTGCCCCTTATGGGAGTGCATAGCAATAGATACAATTGATCCAATAATGAAAAGCATTTGGTGGAGGCATCATGTTAAATTTCGTGAACATATGTGTTCAATTCTACCACTGCATTTATCTGAACAAAAATGTTTTTTCTTGGCCACTTGTGGTGCTGATCTCATGTGCATCGCATGATGTGCAAACCTAAGCCATGACAGCAAGCTCTGATATAACAGGCCAAAATCACCCCTGATGAAACCCTACTGAAGCCTATGGAGTTACATTAGGATTGTATTTGGTCCAGCATAAGGACTTCTGGCACACACCAAGAGCCATGACGGTGCAATCATTGTGTAGGTGTGCCCTCTGTCAGTCCTAAGGTATGTAAGCTGCTTAAGCCAAACAGCAAATCCTGATGCCATGTGCCATATAGGATATAAAATGGCCAAGACGTTTCCAAAATGGTTGCTTGAAGTAGGACTATAAGTGTTCATATTTAGGTATCTCAATAATTCCAAAATGCTGAGCACTCAGCCGCTCCCAGTAAAGTTAATGGAAGCAGCAGGAGGCTTGGTGCTAATTCAAATCAGTAGGCTCCAGAGCTTAACTTGATGTGTCTGTTTTGGGAAATCATGACCTAAAACTTTGGTCCTTCATTTGCAGGGTACTTTGTAATTCGGATTGAGATGGTCAGGTTGCCATGATCACAGCAGCACTGTGGGAGAGTTAAAAGCAGAGCAGAACATTTTATGCTCTCTATTAAAAGCTTTGCCTATTTTCCCTCTGACATCTATATCTGTGTGTGACAGGATGGACCGCACATTCTCAGTTCACTATGACTCCATTTTAATTTATTCTCTGTGGTCACGAACAATAATTTCTATGCAGAATGATATCCACTAATAGTTGATAATAGCCCCTAAAAATTGAAATAGATGCTTACTGAAGTCTCTGGTTCACTCCTCATTGAAACATGTCAGTGACTGTCTTAAATACGCAGTTTTTAATCATGAAAATTGTTGTTACATAAATTACAGTCAGGACCTTATGTGCCCATCTTGGGAGAAAATATACTGGGAAACGTATTTCAAGCTAGGACTTGGAGAATAGCCTAATACGTCTTAGCTATAATAACTGCTTTCCCTGACTAGTTTGGTCACATAAGAAGCATGTCGCTAAGAACAGGCTGGTTTTTGTTTGTTTCCTCCCCTCCCCCACACTAATTTTATTTCAGCATGCATCAAATCCTGTTTTTATAACTTATTAATGATAAATTGATCTCAGGAGATATTGACTCTGTATTTACAGAGTATTTAGACATGCTGGGGGCGGTTTTAAATGTACCAGCTGCTCAGTGCTGATTTAAGTACACAGATGTTCTTATTAGCATAACATTCAAATTTGATGGCCTTCTTATCTTCATCCTCCAAACTCACAGGAAAAAGAAAGCATCACAGGAGATTCATGCTAAAAGAAGCCCCCTCTCCCTCTGGAATCTTCTGCGTAGGGTGACCATGAAGCAATGCAAAGCCAAGTAATGCTACCATGTTATACTTGTTCCTCCCTTTTATTTAGGTCATATCTGCAACTGACAACAAGTGTGACCCGTATAAACAGACATGTGGCAGTATTGTCCCAGAGGAGGGACTTCCTGCAGACGGGATGAAAGAACTGAAGTGGGATGCAAGCTGCTCATCTGCAACTCATAGCTGCCTGGCACATGGAATTTAGTGAAAGGGTCTGATCAATTTCTGACTACGTGCCAGCCAACCAGATGGGTGAGTGTGTATGATGCCAAGAGACTAGGCATGAGCATCAGCTGGAGGTGGGAGTGAGGATATGGTTTAGAGCTGAATAACAAGCTGGAAATGTGCCGGTAGCTTGCCCGGTCTGAGCACATACACCTGTGTTTAAGGGGATGTGTCACTACCCATTGCCACAATCCAGCTCCAAGTACAATTAACACTGCACACAAATTGCTTCTTTTGTCAAATGACTGTTTGGCCTCCCTCTATAAAGCACAGAGGTGATCAGGATGGCGGATGATTAGTAAGGAAGGAATTAATAACTCACCAATCTGCCTCAGGAGATGATGTCATGAATCAAGCTGGGTAGGGAAGGTGGATGCTTAATCTGTTCACACCTCCTATATGCCAGGTAGCCTAATTCCAACATGGATAATAGCACACCTAGGTAAAGCTGTTGGTTAGCTACAATCTGGGTAACGTTCAACACTGGTTTTTAACTTAATTCCTGTTGTGTGTGAAGAGGATTGTGCAGCACTTTTATTTGTGTGCCGTGGATTAAGGCAATCAATCAATTAACAACCAAACAGTAATACTTGTGCAATATTTATTTTGAGAAAACAGGATAATAACTTGTATTTCAACAACTGGTAAAGAACACTTTCTTCTGCCTCTTTGTTTGCCTAATTTCCTCTGCAGCCGTTTCCAGTTTTGCTCTTGATGTTATTTTGTTTCTATAAGGCCTAGTCATTTAAGCAGACTTTTACTGGGATGTCATGAGAGTGGTCTTTGAGTCAATGCAGATGCATCTATTTATACCAGCTCAGGATCTAGTCCTCTTTACAGTGAGAACAGAGATGGACTTGAACCAATATCCTGGATCTTATCACCCCAGAATTTTAGGAATTTTGGATCCAAACTTTGTGGTATCTTTAATATATTGCAATGGTACAGAAAGGCTGATCTGTTCCTTAGATGTTATACCGGTAAAGAATCTGTTAAAGGGTTCGAAAACCAGATTGGATAAACTAAGAACTTCTGCCAAACTTCCACTGAAAACTCCAAAGCCTGAAAAACTTAAATTAAGTTTTCTTTTTCATTATTACTCATTTTCACATGCACTTTCTGATTCTGGTCAGGACCAAAAGTATCAACATTGTTATAATTACTGTGCAGATATAATGCACATTTCGTCCCAGTGTTTCAAAGCATATTTACAAGAAGAGGTATTATTCTCATTGTGCCAATTGAGAAACTGACATATAGAGAAGTGAAGTGACTTACCCATGGTAACAAAGCTGTGAAGAGATGCCAGTTTTCAGTTCTCCATTCCAACCCTTAGTCAATGCTGTTTTCCATTCCATGAGCAAAGTCATGCTCAAATCATTTCAGCCTAAATACAAGCAGAAAGTATCTGCAGTTAAACATGGTTGAAACCTGGAATTTCTGTTTCACAGAAAATGTTGACATTTTGAAATTTGTTATTGTTTAATATCAGAACAAAAACAAAATATTTCCAAATTTTCCCATCGAATGAAAATTCCAGGAAAAAAATAATTTTGAACATTTTGCTTAAGAAAAATTTCGAAATTTTGTTTCAAAATACATTTTTTGTTTTGAAATTTATTTTATTTTATGGAGGTTTTCTTTTTACATTATTTTTATTATTTTGATGTTAATTCAATGTCAATTCAATACAATTACAATAGTCAAAATATATTTTATTTTATTAAAAAAACATTATGGGCAGCTGCTACATAGGATACATCACATCTTTGATTGATACATCATATCTTATTTTGTAGATCAAAATGTCTCCTGTAGTAAGTAGCAGCTAAGCTTAATTTTTAAAGAAAAATAAAATAAAAAATAGAATATTTCAGCTATTCTATTGTGTCACAATGACATCTTGTCATGTCACATTATGCCCTGACCTGACATAATATTACATATATAATAGTATTTACTACTTCTACAGACATGTAATTAAACAATATAAATGAATGGGAAAAAATCTAAACAAAAAATTCATTTTGAAAAATAATTCAATTCTTTTCTGAAGCAAAATTTTAAATAATGATTTTTTTTTTTTCACTTACTAACATTTCCACAGGAAATTTAATCTAAATAGGCATGATTTTTTTAAAAAAAAATTGAAACAGCATTTTCTGATGAAAAATTGTTTTGACAAAAGAAATCCAACTCGCGCTACCTGTAGGCTTAAAGGAAACCTCTTTCAATGATATTTGCAGTCCTGTTTCCAGACCTACTTGATTGCATAATACAAATAAGGATCTGAACTTTTGAGAGATTTATGTTTTTCAAGTTAGTCTGTCACCCACTACCATTTCCTGACTCTACCAGTATGGTTTGGGCCAGTGACTGTATTCTCAGTGGAATGTTTTCTCAACATACCTTTTTTTTTTTTTTTTTTTGCTTTCCCATCAGAATTTTTTTCTCACAGCATCTTCTAACGGTGCCATGTAGTATGTGATAAGCACATACTAGTCACCTCTGGTTTTAAGCTGTATGTCTTTAGTAACTGTAAAAGCAGCCTAAAAGAAACAAGAACACTATGAGGAATAAATAAATACGGACCTATTTTGTACCTGTGAAAAACCAAAAGGCCATAACATTGTACTCCCATGAAAGAGAATCCAGCTACCTTGTAGAAACATAAAATAGCCCAAAGAGCAGCACTAGAAGTCTCTGCAAAGAAAAACAGCATAAGATATTGCATACACAAAAAAGAGGAAAATATTACTAAGGAATATCAAAGAAACAAGGAGGATTTTCCAAAACAGTTTGCTACAAGAGTCTTTACTACCCCCTACAGAGACAATCAAGCTAATGGGAACATTAGTACAGCAGAAGTCTCCATATCAGAAGAGTCCCTGGAGCAAATCACACCCTCAACCAGAGCACCAGTGGAGCTGTGCTCCAAAAACCAAACCCCCTTCTCTTGCAGAAATGAGCAAAAGGGTCATAAACAGAAGAGACAACATTTCTGCGATGTTGCTGCAAATGAGCACCCAGCAGAGCTGTTAAAAATTGCTTTCTGGAGAAAACATATGACTCTTCCAGTTTTATGGGCTATGTTCAGATGGCTCTTACTCCTTTCCCATAAATCCAGTTTTCACAGAGATTAAATGGAAAGCCGTCACAGCCTCTGATGAATAATGCACTGTATTGTCATGCCTCCACCGCATGATGTACACTAAATCAATCCTCTTCCACTCTAGTATATATCTTTGCAATACAACGGGATACTCTGCTGGTGCAATGGTTGCCAATAAAATCGTAACATTTATCACATCAAGATATTTCTCTTTACAGTAGTATTTCCTATTCTAAGTGAAGTAAGTACCACAAATACTATTATAAATGCTCATTTTGGGGAAGGCCATGTCACCGTTTGATGGTAGGGTGTAAGAGGCTCCCATGGTGACAACAAGCAAAGTCTGCCTGTCTGTGAAAGTGAAAGGAACAGAAAGATCAGGGCTGAAATCCTGGACCCATTTTGGAAGTCAGTGTCAAAACTCTCATTGACTTCATCTTCAACAGAGCCAGAATTTCACGAGTGAAAGCTTCCCTCTCCACCCGTCCCCCGTATTCGTCACGCTTAAGGCTCTTTACCCCATGGCTCAACTTGGAATCAGCCTTGAAAGGAAATGTGGAGAATCAAAAAACTGTTCCTGAACAATTTTTTCTCAACATATTTAGCACCACCAGGCTTCTTCACTGGTGGGCAGCCCTCTTGAGCGCATTTGCCATGTTCAGTCACAGGAATGGCTGTGTTAGTGGAGACGTACCAGATGTGAATACAATATACAATTTGTAGAACTCTTTGGGATCCTTGGGGATGAAAGAAGCTGTATAGCTATAAGATAATTTTACTCTCATAATTATGTTTATTGTGGTCAATCTCCTGATCCCATTTCTATCAGTGAAACCCATGTTAACGTAGGGCAGCAGCACATGACAGTGTTCCACATCCATCTCGGCCCTCTATTTCTAGCTGTCAATGCCAAAGAGGAGCTCATAGTACTGGCTGACTTTCTGCACCAACTGTTTCACCTCCAAAGGATTGAAATTGATTTTTTACATCCTGGCACATAAACATTGACAGTTTGCTCTTTGATGTGTTTCCCAAGGACAGGCAGGTTTCCTCAGAGCACGAGGCGATGACAGTTTAAAATTAGCTGCACCAAAGTCATCATCAAAAACAAACAACAAATTCCTTCACGCATGAAGGGGTCGAATTTTTGTTTTCAAGTGGTAAAGAAAAGACTAGTCACAGGCATGGCTGAACTAGTGAGAGATAAAATAAGACCCTCCCCAAACCCAAATGGATCCCTCATGGCTTTCCACTGGTTTTGTTCCACTGGTTTTGTTTCCACATTATTTTTATCTTCATGTGCCTGTCCACTTCCTCAGTCTGTCCAATAAAGCCAAATAATATCACCAAGCTTGCTGGCATGAGATGTCCAACCCACTTGTGCAGGCTTAAAAAATCCAGCCAAAGAACATTGACATTTTAGAACATTTTTCCAAATTGAATTTTTGGTTTCAGTGATCGCTAGCAATAAAGCTAGGCTCTGGTAATTTAGTGGAGGTGAGCAGTGAAATGCACAGTTTATGATGGGCAAATACCATGCAGGACATAGTATCAGAATGCAACAGACTAAATGTTTGGACCCTGGATGTTCCATGCCCTGTGTTTGTTCTACTTCATACACAGAAATCTTTCAGTGGGAGCCCTCCAGCGAACAGCCAACAGCTGGTGACAATTTTTGGCAAACACTCCTGTGAGCCAAATTAAAAATAGTGACCGAGGGTCTCTATCCCTGTATCATTCCGCACAAGCCCCAGCCTTTGCCTTCACAAATCAGTAAAGTGGTGCCAGATATGCCATATTATATGATGATATCCACACTGATGTCATTTGGGGAGTTCTGCTTTACAGTACATGGGAACACATGTCCCATTGTTAAAATATTCAGCTTGTTTGTCCAGAGTTAATGGTTGGGGGAATGGGGTCTCTTTTCATATTTTGCATTACCAGTTATCTGTGTCTCTTCCATGATATTTTCAACTAAAGCCAGCAAAAGTCTCAGTTCAAACTAAAATATTTATCACGAGGAGACTTGAGCTGACTCTGATGCCCTAGAAAGAAGGAAGACCTTAGACCATCCCGTGGTTTGCAGCACATTGGGCGACCCACATTTGCCATCAAGAAGGAAGAACTTGGATTTAAATATCAGCTGGTTTTCAGCTGTTGGTCAGAAATCCATAGGTTGAAATCCTACAGTGGAATTTAAGTTCAGTCCCAAAGTATCCAGTTCAGTTTTGTATTAGGTAAGTGCTTCACTGCTAGAGGTGGCTTTCTTCAGATGCATTGTTAATATACCCTCTCTTAAAAGTAGATTATCTGGTGTCTAACACTTTATATGAGCTATTGCTGAGGGTTTAAAATGACTAGTCACCTGGTTTAGCCTGCTCGTCAAAGTGGTTTACGGGGGTGTGGCCAGCGTCACATGCAAGCAGCTACTTGGAACCACAGCTGAGAGCTGGGTGTAGGTAGGGACCAAAGTGGATGAACTACTCCCTAAGGAGCACAACGTGTTCCCCCAACAGTGGTACTACCCCTCCCTAGTACCTGTCATATACCCATTGGGTAGCTGATGGGTCCTTTGCTCTCAGTGACATAGGGAAGCTGCCTTGCTCTAGCATGCAAAGGCTGTTCTGGCAGACTCGGCAGAGGAAATCAGTTTGTAATTCAACGGCCATGAAGACGGTTCAGCAACGTGCTGTGGGGGGTGGAGAGCATGACAAGGCTCTGAAGCTGTCCTGGTTACCCACCATAGCTAAGGAAGTCCCCAGCCGTAACGATTCTTCGTGCCGCTGGAATCTGGCTTCCGCGGCCAAGAGAGTGGGAGTGCCTCTGTGCAACAGCTCTCTCACTCAGAACTTTCCCCTCACAGGTTTTCTTGCAACTCTCATTCCATTAACATCTTATCAAATCTCATCATCATTAACATCACATCATTAGTCCATGTGCTGCGGCGATGGGGACATAGCAAAGTGACAGGTGGAGATGACCACTGGCAGTTGTAGCCACAATCCTGCATGTAGGTGGCCATGTGACTAGTGGCTTTTCAGCTCCATCCCCGGGGCAGCGGAGACGTACGTCAGCATTCAAGGCGACTGAGCAGCCCTTTTTTGGATAGCACTGCTCACCCTTTTTAAAGGAGGGGGCTAGAACAGGTGCCCTAAACATTGCCTGCCCCATAACATCTGGCCAGACTACTGTGGCTGGCAGGTCATCCTGTAGCAGTCAAAAAACAATAAAGAAGAAAAGACTCACCCCAGGAGCATAGAATGTCCACACCTTTATGGACGGAGACGATGCATAAAGGCCTGAGGGAAGAACAGTTCTTGTCTCTAGAGAACTCGCCCGCTCTAACATTGATATTGCAGCAGCACTGAGTGAGACGGGACTGGCTGGAGAAGGTTCCATCAGTGAGCTAGGAGGCAACTGTACTTGCTTTTGGAAAGGAAAAGCAGAGGATGAAGACAAGATCCATGGAGTTGGAGTTGCAATTAGAACGTCACTCCTGAAACAGCTTCCTGACCTCCCTATTGGCCTGAATAAAAGGCTCATGAAAATTTGATCCCCCCTGAATCCTTTATGGCATGTCACTGTCTTCAGTGCCTATGTGTCCACACTGTCCAGCACAGAGGAAAGGAGCAGTTCTACTCTGACCTGGGCTCTATCCTCAGATTAACCCCTGTATATGACAAGATCATCCTGCTGGGAGACTTCAACACTAGGGTTGGTAGAGACAACAGAGACTGGAGAAGTGTGATAGGACAACATGATGATGATGATGTTGAACAGTACCAGACTCCTCCTCTTGGGTAAATGTGTAGAACACAGTCTGCTCATCACTAACGCCATCTTTAGGCAAAATGTTAAATATAAAACATGGATGCAATCATGGTCTAAACAATAGTGCCTGATCGACTATATTATCACCAGCCAATAAGACATCCACGATTTCAG
Organism: Chelonia mydas; assembly: GCF_015237465.2. NCBI lineage: Eukaryota > Metazoa > Chordata > Testudines > Cheloniidae > Chelonia > Chelonia mydas. The sequence continues at coordinate 17,235,169 of NC_057854.1, read as the reverse complement.
AATTACCAGCGCCATGTGTGGCATGGAATGCTGGACAGACCACAGATTGGTAAGAGCAGTGCTCAACCTGAATATAGTCCCCGCACAGTGCAACCACCCCAAACTCAACAGATTAGCCTTCAACGTAGCAAAGCTCAAGCACATTGACTATCAGGTGCAGTTTCAGCAGTCACTTGATGACCAGCTCTTTTCATGCCATCCATTTACTGGCAGTCCAGCAGAAAAATGGAACCAGTCCAAAGTTCTGATTATTGACACAGCTCAATCAGTGCTGGGCACCCAAAAAAGTGTACACTAGGATTGGTTCAATGAGAACAACGAGGACATTTCCAAACTCCAAAGCAGAAAGTGTTTGTTGAATGGCAGAACAATCTCACTTCCATCTCAAAGAAAGATAAGTTTAAGTACCTACAGAGCAGTTTGAACTGAGGAGAATGCAGGATGAGTGGTGGGAAAGGAAAGCAGCAGAAGGTCAGCATTGTGCAGATACAAACAATGCAAAGATGTTCATTGATTCCCTCACAGCAGTCTATGAACCATCTAAAACTGGCACAGCTCCCCTGAAGTAGGCAGATGGCATAACCCTCATCAAAGACAAGGAGGGAATCATACAGAGATGGGCTAAACACTTCAATAGTCTACTCAATAGACCATCCACAGTTGATCGGCATATACTTGATCAATTATCCCAGGTAAACCCATCAAAGAGTATCTTGACCTCCCTCCATCATTTGAAGAGATCACAAAAGCCAGCAAACAGTTGAACGCTGGCAAGACATCTGGAAAGGATGATATTCCAGCAGATCAATACAAAGCAGCAAACCCAAAGGCTATCGAGGAGTTTCACAACATCTTGAGTAGCATTTGGAAGGAAGAAACACCACAAGACTTCAAAGATGCTATTATTGTTTTACTGTTCAAAAACAAAGGTAGTAAAGCTGATTGCAGAAACTACAGAGGCATTTCCCTCCTCTGTACAGCAGGGAAAATATACCTCTCATTTTACTGAACAGACTTATGGCAAACATATCTGAGGAGAATCTGCCAGAAGTGCAGTGTGGTTTCAGAGCAGGTTGTAGTACTACAGATATGATTTTTGTCATAAGGCAGGTCCAGGAAAATTTTTTAGAGCAGAACAGGGACCTTTATGCAGTCTTCACTGACTTGACCAAAGCCTTTGATACAGTTAACATAGAGGGTCTATTCTACATAAACAGGGCTGCCCAAGAAAGTTCATACAAATCATCTGTCTGTTCCATGACCACATGACAGTGTAAATGCTTGCCAGTGTTGACTATTCTGACGCATTTGAAATCTTGAGTGGAGTGAAGGAAGGCTGTGTACTTGCTCCAGTGCTGTTCAACTTGTTCTCTTCCTGTGTCCTTAGCCATGCCACAAGGGACTTGGATCAGGGGATATATATCTAAGGACTCTATGACTCCCTCTTTGATCTTCAAAGACTCAGTGCTGAGACCAAGATGCTGGAGAGACTTCTGATCAAGGCACTTTTTGCTGATGACTGCGCCTTGATGGCCCATAGACATAGCAACCTTCACGTCATCGTTGATAGATTCTCTGAAGCACCCTAGATCATTGGCCTCACCATCAGTCTCAGTAAGACAGAGGTCTTGTTCCAACCAGCACCTCATTTCAATTCCCCATCATCAGCCATCTTCATCCAAGGCACATAGCTGAAAAATGTGGATGAGTTCAAGTATTTGAGCAACACCATCTCGAATGATGGTTCCCTTGATAAGGAAATTGCCTCAACAATTAGTAAAGGCAGCCAGGCCCTTGGCCAACTCCAAACAAAAGTTTTTAACCAACTTAACATTAATCTCTCCATGAAAGTGAACATCTACAGTGCAGTGGTCCTAACAGTTCTCCTGTATGGCTTTGAAACATGGACTCTTTATATAGAGCACATTAAACAACTTGAACAATTCCACATGCACGCTCTCTGCTCAATAATGAGCATTCACTGGCATGACAGAGTGACCAATATTAAGGTCCTTGAGAGAGCAAACACAACGAGCATTGAGGAAATGCTATTGAGAGCACAACTTAGGTGGACCAGACATGTCATCAGAATGGAAGACCACCATCTCCCAAAACAGATCCTGTGTGGGGAGCTGTGGCAGTGCAAAAGAAAGAAGCGTCATCCATATACATGCTTCAAAGATAACCTGAAGAGTAGTGTCCAGTGGACTGTCATCAGTCTCAAAGAACTCATCAGAACTGGACTCACTGTTGGTCTCTGACAAAACCAGCATATAACAGGTTTGAATGGGATCAACAAAATCATCTCCAGGCTGTATGTGAAAGGTACCACAGAGCTGCATCGTCAAACATCATAGATATGGACTTCCCATGCTCTCAGTGTGACTGACTCTGTGCATCAGGGTTTGTATTTCAGAGTCATATGCGTAGGCATAGATGAGAATTGCGACAATATCATCATTATCATCAGTGATGGACTACCAACAAAATGACTATTCTATTGTCTTCAATACTCATTACTACTGTCTAACTCATTGATCTGTAAGAACTTTGGGATACTTTGACTATGAAACACACTAGAAAAGCAATTTCACTCACAGAAGCACAGATAAAGCATCCTATGTATCATGCATGCTCCTGAATGAAAAGAAACACCATCATGTGGTTAGAAGTGCTATTGGCTTAAGGAAATGACCTGACAGTTACCTGGTGTTACAAGTAGCAGGATGATCCCATGAGACAGTTCATCACTGCATTGAAAATGAGGGAAAGGATCAACTCCCCAACCAAATTACTGCCTTATGCTCACAGGAAATTGCATTGTCAAAGGGCCAGCATATGCGCCATTCAGATGTCACAGAGTGTTTATTTTTCTTAATTTAGTTTTGATCCCTCAAGTCTTTTCAGGTGTTTGTGAAATCAGACAGGCTTTTCATGGGTACTTACATAGGCTGCCAGTCCTAGAAGCTAATCAGACAGAGGGCATTATCCTCCTATCATTGAAATCAATGTGAATTTCACCCTTGAGGTCAATAGGCACAGGACTGGGCCTCATTTCATTCTGCATTCCTGTTACTGACTGCTTCTTGTCTGCCTGTTTCTAGACATGTTAATAATGTTTCGCTCATTCAGCACTGGAAACTGATTTACCCTGGATTTAAATAGATGTACTTGGGAGCAGAAGTTGCCCAAATGTATCTGTTTACTTAATGTATTGCCAAGTGAGATAGTATACCTAATGCTTACATCAGGAAAGTGGTTGTCAGGAGACCTGAGTCCTTTCCCTGACTACCATGCTATACGATCTTGGACACATGACATAGGCCCAAATTTTCAAACTTGGATTCCTAAAGTTAGGCAGCTAAATCTATATTTAGGCACCTGCATACGTGGCCTGGTTTTTCAGAGGTGCTGTCCTCACACAATTCCCATTGCAATGAAATTTGTCAGTGCTTAGCACTTCTGAAAGTCAGACCAATTAATAAGGGTCCAGGTTGGAAAATATTGACCAATGCCTTTTACAAAATGTCTGAGTGAACACACAGTTAACCAACAGGTCAAAGTAGTTCTCTAGTAAAAATATACAGAGGGGTTTTTTTAACCTTCCGTGAAATGCAAAGGCTTTATGACACAAAACAATTGCAGCAAGCAGCCAGGGTGCCAGGCTAGTTCTAGGGTGAAATATTGAGGAGCCCTGTGTCTAGCTAGTGCTAAGTCACTTGATCTCGTATACATCCATCAACCTTTTGGAAAGACTGGATAAGAGAGAAACGTAAATTACAAAAGACAAATTTGGCAGAGCTCAGCTTTACTATGTATTCGGTAAAAAGGACATTCTCAAATCTCTCAAACCAAGGAACAAACAGATTAGCCAGTCAGATGATTTTGCTTTGAACACCTTTGAGCTGGGATTTTCAAAGGAAAATAAGGGAGTTAGGAGCCCACTTCCCATGGGACTTGAGCTCTGTGATGTGGTATACAAACTCCACACTGGAGAGTAAGGGGTTAAGGAAAAACCCTAAGTTACAGCCAGCCCCACCCAGACATACCTGCAAAGCCTGCAGAGGCTGAAGGCAGGGCTTTAGAAAGAGGAGCAGAGCTGTTCTGAGGCAGGCAGCGGAAGGGAGCGGGTGGCTGCTCTGAGCAGAAAGTAGTGCACAGGCGCTCATCCCCTGGGACCTGACAACGCAGACCTGTGCAAACCCACAAAGGAGAAGCAGGAGATGGAGCGAGTGGGTGAGAGACTTGATTGGAGTGATTTACTCTGGGAAGCTGAAGACTAATGGGGTTAGGAAGTGGGGGCAGTGGCTTAGCACCCTAAGGTGTTGGGTGTAGCTACCCACCATTGGGCCTGGGACCAGATCCCAGTGGAGAGGGTGGGCCTGGGCTCCCCTACCCACTCGGAGAAAACAATACAACAACAAGAGCCTTCACCTCTGGTGAGAGGCCAGCTGGAAAAGACTGTGACTATTCAAAGACCCAGTCCTCAGAGTCCCTGTGCTAAAGGGGAGGAATGCACTGAAGGACAGGACGGTACTTCAATGGGGAAATGTCCTGCCAACCACTGCCTGACTACTAGGCAACACTGTCTGTTGTTGTACACCTTCTACAGCTACCTAACTCACTTAGGATCTTTGGTAAACCCTATCCAAGACCTTTAAGTCAGACAAATAGCCAAGATATTCAAAAGTGGTAATTTTCATTGCTTCCATATTTGGGAGCCCAACCTGAAATACCTAAATGGGACCAGATTTTCAAAGGCAGGTGCTCAGCATTTTCTGAAAATCAGAACCATTTAAGGTCTCTCAACTTGAGTGCCTAAAAACGGAGACATGCAAAAGCACTAGTGATTACAAAAATCCAGGCAAATCTCTTTCTAAATTAGGGAAGAGGCGAGGGGCACATTTGTTTTCTAGGGCAATGGAAAGGAGGGAGATGTCACAATAAAACAAAGTCATAATCAGTTTCAGGGTTGTTCTCTCTAATGTAAGAGAGAGATTCACAATAAAACAATCTTCATCAGAGTAGAGAGAGTTTCTTTGGGCACTTTACTCTCCTGAATGTTGGATGGAGGGCACTTACTTGCATTAATATTTGTACATGATATTATCCTTTAGTAAACGGGGGCCTTTAATCTTCATATCTATTAAAAGGAAGAAATAATTTCTTCCTGGGATCTGTATGCAGCAGAAAAAGCCTCTTTGTCTGCAGAAGAGCCTCTGTGGGATACCTGTTTCCAGGAACTATGAAAGCTTATCCTCCAAGGAAGAAAACTGCAGAGTAAAAACAGAAAGAAGCACCTGTTCACCTCTCTCTATGAGTGCATACAAATTGGTTCATGCCATGAATTGCTTAGCCTCCATTATGTTTTGCAGTGTGCAGGAAGGTTGAGTGCATTTTTCTTCATAATTTAAAATGTGTTTGTTTTGGGGGCAAGGGGATCATTTTTTAAAAAATCCCATGTTTTTCTTCCTTCCCTCAACCATCTCTATAAGTTAACCTCTGCACTTTAACATGGATGCTGAAATTCTGCCTGGGATTTTTGTCATTGACTTCAGTGGAGGCAGGATTTCACCCAGAATGCCTGATTCTGATTGTACCTAAACTAGTTTTATACCTGCTCATGGAGTGACTCCTGATTTAAACCACTGGAAGTGAAGTCACAGTCAGGTCCAGGAGCTACTTCCGTGCTGGAGCGCTTACTCAAGATGTCTGGCAACTAAGGACGGTCCATGCTATAAAGTTCATTTCTGAATCATAGGACTGGAAGGGACCTTGAGACGTCACCTAATCCAGTCCCCTGCACTCAGGGCAGGACTAAATATTATCTAGACCATCCCTGACAGATGTTTGTCTAACCTGTTCTTAAAAATCTCCAATTACGGAGATTCCACAACCTCCCTAGCCAATTTATTCCAGTGCTTAACCACCCTGACAGTTAGGAAGTTTTTCCTAATGTCAAACCTAAACCTCCCTTGCTGCAATTTAAGCCCATGGCTTCTTGTCCTATCCTCAGAGGTTAAGAAGAACAATTTTCTCCTTCCTCCTTTAATAGCCTTTTATGTACTTGAAAACTGTTATCATGCCCCCTCTCAGTCTTCTCTTTTCTAGACTAAACAAACCCAATTTTTTCAATCTTCCCTGTTTTCTAGACCTTTAATCATTTTTGTTGCTCTTCTCTGGACTTTCTCCAGTTTGTTCACATCTTTCCTTAAATGTGGCACCCAGAACTGGACACAATCTCTGGCTGATGCCTAATCAGCGCAGAGCAGAGTGGAAGAATTACTTCTCATGTCTTGCTTACAACACTCCTGCTAATACATCCCAGAATGATGTTTGCTTTTTTTGCAATAGTGTTACACTGTTGATTCATATTTGGCTTGTGGTCCACTATGACCCCTGGATCCCTTTCCGCAGTACTCCTTCCTTGGCAGTCTTCAACGTGCTTTAAATCTTAAACATGCTTAGATCTGGGGAGGTTGATACAGCACATCTCTAGCAGCGGCAAGTTTTACGGTGGTGTTTATGGATTTGAATGCTCTGGAATATAATTATATGTGGAAATGAAGAACTGAAAGTAAAACCATAGAGCATTCTGGATGCTAAATTAGAGTTGGGTGGGAAACAGTTTTTCCATCCTGTGACAGGTTTCCAAAATTTGAATTTTTTTCCATTCCAAATCTGGATGAAGTTGAAACCTCCCAAGAATTTCACCATCTGACAAAGCAACTTTTTTTTTTTTAGATCAGGTCAATCAATATTTTGTTCTGATCATTTCTAAATATTTGGTTTTGCTTTTGGCCTTTTTGCATTTTTAATCTTTTTTATTTACTATAAATTAACTAACATTTCGAAACAAAAAGTTGATTTGAACTGGAAAACTCAACGTTTTGCTTCAAAACTTTTTTTTTTCAAATTATTTTTGAAATAGGATATTTGTTTAAACTGACCCTTTCCCAAAAACAGTTTTGGTTTTGACAAGTCTATATTTTCTATATTAGAAAATTCCCAAGCAGCTTTCATGGGCAAAAAACACATGCCTCAGCTGGCTATAAATCACTCCAGATAAAAATTCATTGGCAAAGAAATAGAATTGAGTGCTGTATTCTTAGTAAGTAGCAAATCAGCATAGACTGATAAAGATGTATCTAGTGAGTACTTCTACAATCATGCCACACCTTCCCTCTATCTTACACTCAGTAGTGTCATGATCTTTACTCTTGTGCTACTGTGAGCAAATTATTCTTTCAGTTTATCTGTCTGTCTGTCTACGTCCACCTCCTTCCTCTCTCTCTCTCTCTCTTTCTCTTACAACAGCAACATCTTAATTTTTCAGTCATCTCATCTGCTAATTGTGTTGCCTTATAGTGAGATAAGCAACGCCAGTAAAAACCTGCTTATTATTTTACAGGGCTATTTCCAATCTATGTAGGATTAATTCCTGGCAACCTTACTAAAAGGCACTGAAGACTAGATAGCATCATGCAAATTTAATGAAGCACAAAACAAGTGGAAATATAATGCAGAAAAGAGGTCAGCAAAATAAATTAATTAATTAAATGAAATACCACGGTACTTTATTTTTCTTGAGATGGCCTTAAACATGAGATTTTCCAACAAGTGACAGTCAAAATTAGGACATGCACAGTCACCTCTGGCTATGTATCTTAGAGATGAGGCCAGGCAGATCACAGAGAAGCCCATAGTCATATGCTTCTGGATAACAGAAGAAGCAAATTCTGGTTGTTCTTAATAATTAATTACCATGAATATTTTGCACTTATATATATTACCTTTCTAGCCAAGGATCTCAAAACACTTTACAAAAGTGGGAAGCTGGAGAATCATTTTATAAAAGGGCTGAGACACCGAGAAGTGAAGTGACGTAGCCACGGTCACACAGCAAGTCAGGAATCATAACTGATACACCTTCGATTCCCACCAACTATCCTTTCACATGCACCCAGCCCCCACTTTGGGGAATGAAGGTGTAGCTCTTCATACTATGATACTTCCTTTCCTTTCTTACATGTTTTGTGGAGAAGTGAAATAATTAATGATGTTGACATTTGAAGTATAATCACTGCCCACTAAGCAACCACTCATTGAAATGGATAGGGCAGTTCAGTCTGCCTGCAAACTCAGGCAGACAGCTCACTTCATCTTTTGAAGGTTTTCTTTACAGCCTAATCAGCATGGACTACAGCGGAAGAATTACTTCTCATGTCTTGCTTACAACACTCCTGCTAATACAGCCCAGAAGGATGTTCACTTTTTGCAACGGCGTTACACTGTTGACTCATGTTTAACTTGTGACTATGACCCCCAGATCCCTTTCTGCAGTAATCCTTCCTAGGCAGTCATTTCCCATTTTGTATGTGTGCAACTGATTGTTCCTTCCTAAGTAGAGTACTTTGCATTTGTCCGTTATTGAATTTCATCCTATTTAGTTCAGACCAGTTCTCCAGTTTGTCCAGATTATTTTGAATTTTAATCCTATCCTCCAAAGCACTTGCAACCCCTCCCTGCTTGGTATCACCTCACCTGCAAACTTTATCAGTGTACTCTCTATGCCATTATCTAAATCGGGTCGGCAACCTATGGCATGCCAAAGATGGCATGTGAGCCGATTTTTAATGGCAAGCTGCTGCCTGCCGAGTCCTAGCCACCGGCTCCGCTCAGCCCACTGCCGAATCCGGGCTGGGACCCCGCAGGCAGCAGCGTGCCATTAAAAATCCTGCCCGCCCCGGCCCACTCTCCTCCACCTCCCCCCACGCCCCCAGGGCAGGGTGAAGAAGCTTGGTCCTGCTGGCTGCTGCTGCAGAGCAGGCGAGCTCCCCGCCCCACCCCGCCTCTTCCCCCAGCGTGCTGGGTTCCTGCCCCTCCTCCTCTCCCTCCCTGCCGCCAATCAGCTGATGGCCCTTGCGAGGGAGGGGGAGAAGCAGAGCCGCAGCGTGCTCGCTGCTCCAGGGAGGAGGCAGAGAAGAGGTAGGGATGGGGCCTTGGGGAAGGGGGGTGGAATCAGGGCATATTCCCTCCAGCTCCCTGCCATGAGCCGCTCAGGGCAGGGGGCTGGGAGCACCCCCACGACCCCAGCCCACACCCCCAGCCCTCTGCCCTGACCCTGCACCCCCCCACACGCCCTCCCAGCCTTCTGCCCTGACCCCTACACCCCACTCACACACTCCTAGCCCTCTGCCCTGACCCCTGCACCTCCCCACATGCCCTCCCAGCCCTCTGCCCTGATCCCGGCACCCCCCACACACCCCAGCCCTCTGCCCTGACCCCTGCACCCCCCTCACACACACCCAGCCCTCTGCCCTGACCCCTGAACCCCCACATACCCCAGCCTGCTGCCCTGACCCCCCCACAACCCCAGCCCTGACTCTAGCCCCCCCCCACATACCCTGCCCCCCACACCTCTTGCACTGACTCCTGCACCCCCTCATATGCCCCCGGCCTTCTGCCCTGACTCCCGCACCCTCCTCACACACCCCCAGCCCCCTGCCGTGACTCCTGCACCCCCACACTTACCCAGCTCCCCTACCCCATGTCCTGACTCTTGCATCCCCAACATTCCCACCTGCACCCTGAGCACCAAGCAGAAGCTCCTGCACACCCCGCCCCCTACATTCCCACCTGCACCCCTCACACCAAATGGGAGCTGTCCAGGTAAGCACTCCACAGCCAAATCTCCTGCCCCAACCCTGAGCCCCCTCCTCATTCTAGCTCCTGGCCAGACCCTACACCCCAACCCCAGCCTGCTCCTTAACTCCCAGCCCTGTGCTCGGTGCACTCCCATCCTTAGCTCAGTGCAGAGAGAGAGGAAGAGAATGGGCTAGAACCAGGGAGAAGGCTCTATGTAGAAGGCTCTACACTCTATGTAGGCAGGGCCAGGATCCCAGACCGGCAGCGGGCTGAGCTGGGCCGGCAGCCGGGACCCTGGCTGGCAGTAGCCGGTGGACGGAACCCCAGACCGGCAGCAGGCTGAGCGGCAGTGGGCTGAGCTGCTCAGCGCACTGCCTGTCTGGGGTCCCGACCGCCAGCCCCGCTCAGCCCACTGCCAGTCTGGGGTTCTGGCTGCCGGCCCCTTGCCAGCCGGGGTCCTGGCCACAGGCTCCGCTCAGCCTGCTGCCGGCCTAGGTGAATGGAACCCCAGGCTGGCAGCGGGCTGAGCGGCCCGGCGGCATAAGATCAGCATTTTAATTTAATTTTAAATGAAGCTTCTTAAACATTTTGAAAACCTTGTTTACTTTACATACGACAATAGTTTAGTTATATAATATATAGACTTATAGAGAGATACCTCCCAAAAAATGTTAAAATGTATTACTGGCACGCGCAACCTTAAATTAAAGTGAATAAATGAAGACTCGGCACACCACTTCTGAAAGGTTGCGGACCCCTGATCTAAATCATTGATGAAGATATTGAATAGAACCAGACCTAGAACTGATCCCTATAGGACCCCATTCGATATGCCCTTCTAGTTTGACTGTGAACCACTGATTACTCTCTGGGTACGTTTTCCAACCAGTTATGCACCCACCCTATAGTAGCTTCAGCTAGGTTGTAATAAGGCTCTGGTAATGTTTTTATTTATTTGAGGGGGTTGGAGGAAAGGAACCGTCTAGTTTTTGAGCTTCATCAGGCTGAGGTACAGTCGATCCAAGCGAGCTTCTCTCTCAGCTGTAGGTTTGCAGCATTCTCACAGAAATCAAATTTCACTATTACTGATAACAGCTTATTAATAGAAAGGAGAAACCGGTGATCAAGGATTTCACTGTGGAAGAAATGTAATGTACTTTGAATTACTTTGCAGAGAATACAATCTTCAAAAACATCATTTCCTCTCTACCTGAAAATTACAGCCTTGGCATTTGAATTATTAGGTGGGGAAACAAGAAGGTAGTATTTCCTTGACTACTGAAAAAGAGATTTCTCCACAATGTACAAAATGACAATTCATTACAAACATAATGTGACAACAAAGAAAGCAAACATACAGACCCAGGATAAATGGAAAATAGACCCAGAGTTAAAAAGAACCCGTTATATTTAGTGGGAAACATCACAGTTATGTATCTTGGCCCACTCCATACAAGAATCAAATTAATGCATTTCAGAAATCATTTCTTACTGTATTTTCATAACATTGCCATATTATATTGTAACAGCAAAATTCACTTTGAAACCTTAGTATTCCCATGTAAAATGTAAGCATATGGCAGTACAATAATCACAACAGATGGCAAGAAATGGTAACCTGGTTTGGGAATTCTAGAAAATATGCAGGATACTGGTTTAGGTCTAGTGGTTAAATTAGGAGATGGGGGATGTCAGGATTCCAAGGATCTGTTCCCGACTCTGTCATGGTGTGGCCTAGAGTAGGTCATTAAACCTTTCTGCCTCTCTTTTTAAACTGAGGGTGATAATCCTTGGCTACCTCCAGGTGTGGGGCTTGTGAGGTTGAATTCATTAAAATTTGCAAAGCACTCTAAGATCCTTGCATGAAATATGACCTAGAAATGCCATTTATTTATTTATGGCTCAGTCTGGTGTACACTGAGTACCAACTGTACTGATTATTACCAGGAGTGGTCTGATCAGTTTCAGCTGAGACTTTGATACATTGATCCTTGTTTTATAAACCCAGCTACTCCTCAGTCTAAAATGGCTAATGTAAAAATTAAATAAACAAACAAAATAAGAATGTTCAGATACGTTTATTTGTTATCAAACCCCTAGCTATAGTTCACTGAGATTGTATAAATGGTTTCCCAATCGCTTCATATTTTTTCTCCACTTCATGTGGCTTATAACAGATCCCACCAGCTCCAGATATGCCTGCAATTCTGTAATCTACAGATTAACCTCACCGTTCATGATTGAGATGTATAAATTGCCTGGTGTAGCTCAACAAGCGAGGTACACTGGTGTCTGCCAATGTAACCAGGGTTACTTTTCATGTCCATTCTTTGTGAAAGGGCAAAATTAATTTCAAATTTTATGAGAGGAACTATATTGGCTCATCAACAGTATCAAATCAGTCTTCTGTTCTGTGTTGCTCTGGCAGTGGGTTTTGATGTTATTTGAAATCCAGTTACACACCCTTCTTACGGCATAGAGCTAGGGGGCCTATGGTAAATGTTTTCAGTATCTTCCTGCTGTGTGAGATGTGAATACTGTCAACATTTTAAGCAGTAGAGGAAAAATAGCTTTTGACATAGCAAAGTGTGTTTGAGGGTTTTCCCGCCTTCCTGGTTTCACAAATAATGAAATCATTCAATTAGATTCAATTTTGACTTCCAACAAGTAGAGTTTATGATGAGGAGACATGTTTCAATTGCTCGGATATCGATCTATAAATCAACAGCAACTTCAAAAACGTGTCAGTGAAGCTGAGGAATTAGTTAAGCCATAGATCTTGTGGATGGATGGAAGGGTGTCCAGAATGCTACGCAGACCAAAATCATACACTTTGACTCCTGACCTCAGTGTTTTTTGGAATTTTTTTTGGTCTCTAAAACAATTGCGTCCTCCCGCTACTGACTCAGAGAAAACATTTATGAAAACAAAAAAAAGTCTTTAAAATAATATCTGAGACCCCTAAAGCATGTACATAACTTTAAGGCAGCGAGTAACCCTACTGAATTCTATGGGACTAGTCACATACTTAATGTTAGGCATGTGCAAGAGTACTTTGCTGAATCAAGGCCCAAAACTGGAACAGGAAAAAACGCTGTTACCTATTCATGAGTAATATAATCAAATGGTAACAGGTCACAGGGGGAGTTGGATTTTAAGGATACTGAGAGCCAAAAGCCCCCACAGAAACTGAATATTGGGGGTTGAAGAGAAATAATTTTTCCCTTGGTAATCACAAGCAAACGAACCATTAACAGCAAACCAGCTGTTCACTGGGAAGAACAGGAAGGATCTGCAGAGAGTAAGAATGCGCCTAGGGCAATAGAATGCTTTTCACTTTTTTTTGTTCTAATTCCCATCTCTTCTAGGCAAATGAGAGAGATTATATGACAAAAGAATGTAAAGCTACAGAAAAAGGCATGGATGGTTATCACTGGCAAGTGCTGCTGTCTAGGCATAAGAACATGTTATTTATGGCATAGGAACATGTTATTTGTTTGGGGGGGTGGGTTAAGTTAAGGGTACATTTTCCATATGGTACATACAGGGTTACTCTCTCATCTCCTGTCAGTGTTAACATGAGGAGATCTGGTGCATTTAATCTCGCATTGGGAATTGGTCCAGGTGCTGTGTTTCGCCCACAGCCTTAATTTAGCACCATTCACTGCATTGACACATAGGAACCTTTCTTTGATTGCTGATGTTCTTAACTGGTAGGTGGAGCAGCATGTAAGGTGCCTTGTGCCTGATGTACTTGGCTTATTGAGGTCAGTATATTTATGTCTGCATCTGTAACTTTCACTCCATGCATCTGAAGAAGTGAGGTTTTTACCCACGAAAGTTTATGCTCAAATAAATCTGTTAGTCTTCAAGGTGCCACCGGACTCCTCCTTATTTTTGTGGATAGAGACTAACACAGCTACTCCCTGATACTTGAGGAATCTGAAGCAATGATGAAGTCAATTATCTGTGATCCTGTAGAGTTATTTTAAAATTAGACCATATTATAAGTGCAAGGGAACGTTTTTCATGTCTGTGATTAGTTATAGATCCCAGCCTCCACCAAATCCTGCAGTTCTCTCTCAGTTTGTGCTGCTGTTCCTATTCCCTTTGCCCCTTTTGTTTCTCGTCTCTGTTGTCCTGTGTGGTACACTCCTAAAATCCAGCAGTTCTCTTTTCAACCACCCATCTATTTAGTTGGGGATTGGTCCTGCTTTGGGCAGGGGGTTGGACTAGATGACCTCCTGAGGTCCCTTCCAACCCTGATATTCTGTATTATTCTATGATCTTCTCTTCACCACTGTGGTGAAGTCTTTAGTATGAATTTGCTCAGTTTTTCAGACTATCTAATTCCTGATCCTGTTTGCAAAGCCTGAGCAACATGGGATTTTTGGGGAGCTTTTCAGGATTTACTGTGGAAATTTGCCTTTTTTGCTCAGGTAAACCACTTCAGGCTGGAGGATGAGTAATGCTGCAATGCAGCTTCCAAGAACAGCTAACAGAAAGAGATGAGATAATCAAACAAAAATGTGAGTTGTGGGTGGCAGGGGGACATGTCTGTGTTTGCATTTCCATCTGCTCAGAATGGAAAGGCAGAGGGGAAACCCCTGGCATTTGGTTCCAGATCAGTTACATATTGCAGTCCAGTATCATAACACCGAAGGCATGGCATTCATTATTCACATCCGTGGACACTCAGCTCTAGTGAAAAGTAGGGCCAGAGAAACGAGAGAGGAAAAACAGGGACTGAGTAAAACATTAGCCTACCCTCAAAAACTGGACTGGATTTCTCTTCAGGTTCCGGTTTGTCAAGTTATTCTCTTTTGCTCCCTCTGTCTAGCTCCCAGCACTGCTGCAGCTCCATCCCTCTTTCTGCACAACCTTCCCACAGCTCCTTGCTTCTCTTCCCATGAGTTCTCAGTCTCCTGCATCCGCAGCCGACTATATACCTCAGTTTCCCCTGCCCCCATGTCCTGCTGCCTTCTACTAACCCCCACTCCCTGCAGTTCCCCCTACCTTTGAAGTTCCCCTTGCAGAGTCTAGCTGCTCTGACAGCCAATCTGTTCACACCTGGGGGAGTGCAGTCCTCCTCCTTACATATGCCCCCCACATGCTTCTGGGAGTTCTCTGGAGGTTAGTAAGCTTGTCTGCTGAAGTTTCTCAAATGTCTTTACTAAATCCCTTTAATGCTTGAAGATGGAAGTGTATCTGCCTTAGTACCTTATGCATCTAAAGAGATTCTAATCTTTTAATAACCAGAGGAGGTATTCTCCATGCACATCTTAATTCCTGTCCTTCCATCCCAGAGCAGCTGATTTCTGATATAGGCAAACAGCCGGTGTCTTCTGTGTAATGCAAACAAACTGTTTAACATCCCTGCTATTCACAGTCCTTCATCTCTAATTCTCTGACTAAAGGGAGGAGGGACTGAAATCTTCCCTCACTATCATTTAGAATATTTATTTATTTTTGTGCTTAGAGAAAAATAAAACATAATTGACATTTTCATTTCTTATTCTGTTTTCTTTCCTTTCTCATTGCTGTGTATTCATCTGAAACAGGCTCCCTGACCTATGTTGTCATAATTATATAGCTGAATCAACAGAGAAGAAGGTTGGTCCAGTGCTGGGGGGCTTTAGTGTAAGACTTGGGAGGCCAAGTCCCTACTCTGCCACAGACTTCCAGTGTAACTTTATGCAAATCAGTGATTCTCTCTGTGTCTCAATTCCTCATCTGTAAGATGAGGCTAATAGCACTGCCCTACCTCTCAGGGCTGTTGTGAAGAGAAATGCATTAAAGATTGTGAGATGCTCAGATACTGCAGTGGAGGGGCCATGTAAGTGCCTTAGATAGATAGTGAACATCAAAACATGCTGGGCCAACAAGATGCCTGCCCTGTGGGTAGCTGTTTTGCATTGCTGAGGCTCTTCAGCCAGAAACCTACCCTAAAAGAGCAGCTCAGTAGTGCCCCCCTCCACCCCGGGAAGGGATAAAATCAGCTGTATGTTTAGACCCAAAGGGTAGGAGGGGACAAAACTCACAGCCTGATCCTAGGATGGAGTGTTGTTCCTATGGGACTGCTGCAGCCAGCATAATTTGCAACAACCTGTAAGGTTACTACTTTTCCTCGTACTCTCGTCAGCTCCTAAACTCAGTGCAGCTGTGGGGTCCTGTGAACCTGAGGAGACATCTAAGAGTTGAAACTGTCTTCCAACCCTAATGCAGAACTGTCCAAACTACTTAACTCTGCTCAGTGAGTTTGGAAATCTCACAAGAACATGACATTTTAAATTCTTCCAACTCTCACCCAGGCCATAACTGCCATCAGTAGGCCTTTTCTCCTGGTATTCCAACACCACTTCTGGTCACAGAAGGAAGCTGGCAATGCAAAAGAGCATGAAAATGAAAAATAGTGCTGAGAAACCTGTGTCACACTTTTCAAGTCTCAAAAAGGGTTTAATTCAGAATTAAGTTTTGGGGTCAAGGGTTTCTAAATTTATCAAACCTCTTTCAATGAACCTTACAAATATGAGTTGTTTATCTTTGAAATGCAGAAGAAAGAGAGTCTCACTTAATTAGTGGTCTTTGGAAGTGTATTATGGGTGGGGGGAACCATTAATTAAACTGTATGGATACTTTCTTCTAACCTGGTTACCTCATGGCTTTGCACTTTGAGGGGGTGATGGGCTCATATGAATCAATTGAAGTTTTACAGTATCGCAAGTCCGTGTATTTTTTATTATGACTTTGGGAAGTTTAAACGTTCTTAATATTGTAGGATAGGTGCCTCAGGAAGAAAAACTCAAGAGGAGAATAATATGGGATATTTGCCTCTTATAATAAATTTGCTAAGAACTCAATTCTACCAGATTTTTAAAGAAGAACAAATGGAATTTGATCTTCATAAAATGGCAGTAGAATTCTTTGTTTCTTCCCACTTGGATTTTTTTTTTAAATGAGGTCTGTCAACAAATTAGGTCTGAGATTTATTTATCACATATATTTCTACTGAGCAATAGTATCATAGATTAGGGTTGGAAGAGACCTCAGGAGGTCATCTAGTCCAACCCCCTGCTCAAAGCAGGACCAACCCCAATTAAATCATCCCAGCCAGGGCTATTATTGCTGTACATATTGCTCAGATTGAATCTCTAATGGGCTTTCTGTCTTCCTTGCTGTTTTTTTGCGACGTGGTGGGCCAGATCCTCAGGACTGTTGTTTGGCACCCAGCGCTAAACCACTTCTGCAGCAATCTGAATCACAGACTGTTGGTCCAGTCTGAGGCTACTCTAAATTGTGCCAGATGCAATGGCTGCCAGTGGGTTAGTCTGGCAGCTGGAGATTGTGTATGGCTGCTCTGGCCATGAATCCTTTTCTTTGGCTCTGCTGATACCAGGGCCTGTAAGGAAAGGAATCCTCATTTACATAGTTTAAAGTGTTCCTTGTGTTGCCAGAGTGGCACAAAGAGGACTTATATGGACCAAAGATTTGTTTGTCTTTTGGATTCACTATTTCTTCCATTTGGGGATTATACAGGCAGAGCATAGTTTAGATAAATATTGTGGTTTCTGAAAGCAAAGATCTTCCTGTTGACATAACTCTAGATTTTGTTAGTCAAATTCTAACCTCAGAAACATAGGTGTAAATGCAAAATAGATTTAGATTTACACCAGAGACTGAGACCAGACTATGGCCCGTAACAGCAATGTGTTTTGGAAGTGCTAATTAAAAGCATTAATTTTTTTAAAACAAGTTTCTGGCTTTCAGCTAAGACACCACATTCTGTAATCACTGAGCTAAATTGCCTTGTGGCTGGTCAAAGATTGAGTGGGAGACTTTACAGGTGGTGCTTTTGATTCAATAGGTAGCCATTTCCCTTCTGAATATGTGTTGAGCTACTGCCTGGTGTTAGGGAGCAAAGCATTCTTGGAGGTGCTATACACTGGCCTCAGCATTTGAGACTATTAAAGATCTGGGCAGAAGAGTACAAACCTGGACAAGTTCTAACGTAGGCAATTGTATTCTACCTGGCTAAATTTTCCATATATTTTAACTGGATATGGTATTCTTCATTTCCTATTCTACACTGTTTTGTAGCGTGTTGCTTGGCACTGTTCAGCACATGTTGTGTTCCAACCAAGAAGTGGCTGCATTTCAGTATTTTGCTGGTGACTGAAGTGACAGATCTCGCTTTAATATGTGTGTTTAGTAGCATCTATATCACAGTGGCATGTCAAAAGAGAGTTAATGATTACAAAAGCACTTCGAGATCTGTGGATGAAAGATACCGTGTGACTACTAACCATCCCTCCTATTTTAAACTAAGTTGTGTTGTCATTATTATTTATTATTTTTGAACTCCAGCAATGTGCTTGGTGCTATACATGCCCCAAATGACAAGACAGTTCCTAGCTCAGGGAATTTAGAGTCTAAAAGGCAGAAAAGTAAGACAAGACATACTGTTCTGGGAGACCCAGGGGACGGAGCAATCATAGTTACTTTTAAATTCTGAGCTAAAATTCAATTTGGATACCACATCATGAGTAGCTTTCAGGAGCCAGTGAAAAATAGTAGCTTGCTTTCAAAGGCTGTACATTTCAGGAGTGGGCAGAACTGAGGTGGTGAAGGGATTGCCATTTACTCTGGAATTTAATTTCTCTATTACAGAAGAGTAACAGCTGTAAGGAGCTTTAACCTAGATATTCTTCTGCTTATAGACAGATTTGCAGACCAATTGACAAACTAGTGTCTTATAGGGCACACAGGGAGCAGTACTCTATTGACACTGAGCTCCTGGGCTAGATTTAAGAGCTGCTGAATTTTCTTACCATACAGGAGGTGCAGCTGACTGGTGAGGAAATATGTGATCAATTCCTGAATAATTCAGGTAGCCAGCGGCATTCCTAGGCACAGACGCACGTAGCTCAAGCCTACATCACTTTTCATGTCCCAGTGTTGAACTTCTGGTGGCAACAGAACCCTTCTTTTCTGAGGATCCAATGCACATCTGTGAGAAAGTGCTGTCTGGGAGGCTTTCCAGAAGGAGTGCTATGAAAGGATGTTTAGACTGTGCTATTAAAATCTGATCTAATTGGAGACAATCCCAAATAATCGAACTTGGATCCAGATTCATAGATTCTAAGGTCAGAAGGGAGTATTTTAATCATCTAGTATGACCTCTTATATAACACAGGCCACAGAACTTCCCCAAACTAATTTCTAGAGCAGATCTTTGAGAAAAACTTTCGATCTTGATTTAAAAATTGTCAGTGATAGAGAATCTGAGATTCTGAGCCTCCCTTTATTTTAGTGATTATTTAGATCCGGTATTTTGATTCTGCCTATTATAGATATAAGGGAAAGTTGCAAAACTCAGATTCAGATCTATGTTTGGATTCCAGCCCATGTACTTTTTTGAGCCAAAGATTTGATATGGGGCCCATATCTAGTATAACACAGCTGCCTGTAGGACATTATCTCCTCAGATTTCTTTATTTCCCAATGGGCTGAATGTAATGAATAGTTCATGATTTTGGCCTTTCCCCCCTACATTATCTCTAGCCGGAGAGGAATAACATTTGATTGGGGTAAAGTATATGGTATCTTATATTGTTCTGGATTGTAATGACTGGATATTCAATAAAGTATGTCATTCTGTAGTGAGGCTGAGATTTTCAAAGCTAACCAGAGGATTTAGACATACAACTTCCATTGTAATTAATGAGATCTGTGTATCTAAATCCCCCAGTTAGCTCTGAAAAATCTGAACTTCAGTTACCACTGCAAACAAATGATTGTGGTACATTGCATATACAACTTCTCCACGTATTTGTGCAATTGCTGGATTATATCTTTGTCTGGCAACTAAATGTACTACTGCATATAGAATTCAAGCAGACAGCTATAAGGAACCTAAATTCTTTGCAAACTTTCCACTACTGGTACATTCTTTCTTGGTGCCTATGTTTGATTCCTGATTTCCTGTAATTTGTAAAAAAAAAAATACAGTTTTAGAAGTGAAAAACCACATTACTCAGCAGAAATAACTTTTATTGAAACTTTCTGCTTAAAACAATACAAAATGGCTGTTTCTCAAATATTTGCTGTATCATTTGCATGCAAGATCTCTTTAAGGTCAAAGGCCAGCATCAAAGGAAAATTCAGGGCAGGGTTAGTGGCCCTGCAGCCTACACATCAGAAAACAGGGTATAGGAAGTGGAAGCTAGTAACCTACATTATCTACCGGAACTGGACCCCTACTGTGTATGAAGGTGTTCTAGGTAGTGTGATTAGTTTCTGAAAGTTCACCTTCTTCAGACCAGGATTGGATTACCATTACACGTACCCTAGAGTGCCAATTTAAAAAAGAAGCCCGATGCAAGTCTACAAAGGCCATGAAAATAAACATGTGAGATGTGTCATGAACTGCATCCTCTCTGTGTCATGTCTGCTCCTACTAGTTGAAAGTAATTGAAACAGGTGCTATATTAATATTTATAATTTCTCACTAAAACATTATTTGATCTAATCGTGTGAAATGCCACACTTGGGAAACTTCCCTTGAGATGGTTCTCAAGTGCTGTACTTCTCTGTGCATGTCTTGCATACATTATATACTTTGCCAATGTTTTATGTATCACACTGAGGGGAGACAAATATGTCCCTTTCCCCCCATAGCTGGTCAGAGAGGACTGCTTACTGAAAGGTGCCTGTGTTCAAATAGGCTTCTTTTAAAAAAAATCAATCATGCATTTCTAAAAATGTCAGCAAGCATGCTTGGGGGCTTGCACCGTCATCTGTGTGGACTCTGTGTGATCTTTGAGGGGGCCTGCAGGACTCAGCAAGCCTCACTCTTAAAGCGATGGAAACGGTATGACCCTCTGCTATTTTCGCAACTCCAGAGTGCTAACCACTCTGGCAGTTGCTGGATATCTGTTCTGATAGGAAGTAGCCCTGCATGGAGTTGACTAGAGATGATTCTAGGATTATTCACTGGGAATATGTATGCCTTTGTATGGCAGGCACAACCTTCTGCAAATGTAATCACTATTTATAAATATCTGTTGATTCGTTTCAGTTTGTAATTATCAGCCTATTGATTGTTTGTCAACTGTTTAATGAGATAGTCCATGTTATATTTGTTACCGCTTATATTTAACTGGTGTAGCTCACGCTCCCACCCCTTCTTATACAACTTGTCATCTTAGATTGCGATAGCTCTTTGCGGCAGGCATCCTAGGTATTGGTACAGCACGTTGAATGATGGAGCCTCAATCCTATAATTGTGTGATTTGTCACCTAAGTCACCCAGAATGTTTTCTGCTTCTGGGCTGAATGACTGTAGAACAGGAAAACAAGAGAAGATGGGTAATGAACATGTACAATGAATTTTTAAATGAATGCTAAAATTTGTGAGGCATTGCAAATATTTTCACGAATGGCCAACAATTGTCCAGATGCTCATAAGTAATGAATAATAGGGCTTAATGAAACTTAAGGACCTAAACTCAGCACTGTTATTCACAGAAATATTAATGAACCAGTTTTTTTTATTATTTCATAGATTACAATGCCTCAGCGGACCACTGCCATCAGCTAGTTTAACCTCCTGCGTATACCGTTTGTGGTATCCCACTGTGTAATTACTTCATCAGGCCAAATAACTTGAAATTGATCTAAAACGTTTGATCAGCTTTAGACATAAAAATCAATCCCCGCCCACTAGATCCCATTGCTCTCTTTAATTGAAGCGCATACTGCCTTTCACGAGTATTTGAGTTTAAAAATTAAAGTGAGAAAGCTAAGAAATTAGGAGATAACATTGCATGTCTCAGGCAAGGCTAAGACCCTCATTCAGATAACAATCCAACATTCCTAACTTCCAGGTCCCTGTTCTAGTTATAATTTACCATGTATAATCACACTTCACGGTTAGACACATACCCCAGCAAACAAGGAAGAGATAACATCCATGCATAGGAGTATAGCTTGCATCTTATTTTTGGAGCGCAAGTGTTGCCTAGTCATTAGAGCAGGAAACTGCAAGCTAGGACTCCGAAGTTCCTTTCCTGGTTCTGCCACTGATTTGCTCTATGACCTTTCATAAAACCTATCAGTGCTTGGTTTATGATTCTGTAAAATGAATGTAGTAATACGTATCCCCATAGGGCTTTATTCACTTTTAATGTATACATGTTTGTAAGTTACTTGAAGAGCTTCAGATTAAAGGTGCTGTATGCTATCAATACAATGAATCACTCCCTGCCCTGGAAATCCATGTGTAACTCCCACTAGGGATCATGGGGAGTTTGTTGCATGCACTGGGCAGAAAGCAAGTCCTTGAATGTTTGCCTATATCCAGTGTAAGTATGAGAGTTTCTCTTCCTCAAACCTCTTATGGGAAAAACAGCCTATAGCTATAAACTGGCCATTATGAGCACTAGTAGGGAAGAAGAGGTTCATAAAAAGAGTCTTAGGGGTCTATCCAGCAAGATAATCCTTATAGGAGGGTTCTTATTCTTGGTCCACCTCAAGGTCTATACAGCACTCAGCCTTATGTGATCATTACAGTTATGGTCCATTCCTTCCAAGTGTTCATCCAGAAAGACTGATGGGATGCAGTAACCACAGTTCCATGGGCAGGCTCTATATAGCAATTGCCATTTCAAAATGAAATCTTCCTTGTCCTGTAAGGCCACTGAACTTGCCTTTAAAGGTTTTTCTCCTCACCTCCCATGCAGACGAGTATAACTTTGCACTGGGCCAGTGCTCAAAGTGAGCAAGTATTCATAGACCTGAAATAGGAGCAACAGATTGGGGCATAGTTGCTCCAGCTGAAAAACAAGAACCCACTGCAGAAACTGAAAGAATGAATTAGAAGATTAAAGAGAGTGAAACTTGCAGATGGAAGAAGGAAAGAGAATGCGTAATTGAAATGTCCAATTCAACTTTTTCTGTAAAATTCAGGCATCCTTTATTTTTGCTCTGCTCTCCAGCTCTGCATTCTGCCCCAGGTCTATAAAATGGGGGGCTGGTGTTGTATTGGGGGACGTTATGCCTTTAAGAGCTGAGTTTCCCACCCCACAATTGTTAGCACTGCCTCTTATTAAGATTGCCCAACACTTCTCATTATAAGAGCTTTTTTTCAGATGCTTACAAGTAAGGCTGCGAGTTTGTCGTGGATTCTGTGACCTTCCATGACCTCCGTGAAATTCCTCCACTGCAGCAGCCAGTGTGCCAGACCCCAGGGTTGACCAAGCAACTGCCACCGGGGGCAGTTGCTCAGATGGCCCCGGAGCCAGCCACACCAGCTGCTGCTGGAGCCGACCCCCAGCCAGCTGCTCAGGTGGCCCCGCAGCCAGCTGCAATGGCTGCTGTTGGAGCAGCCCCAGAGGCAGCTGCACCAGCTGCTGCTCGGCATTGCCCAGGCAGCTGGCCCCGCAGAGCAGCGGCCGGTAGTTCTGGCTGTGGGCCCCCACAGAGCAGGGGCTGGTGGTTCTGGCTCTGGGGTCCCCCAAAGCAGGGGCTGGACCCATGGCCCCCGAGAGCAGCAGCACCCCAGGGACAGCTAATATTTAATCAGGGGTGTTTTATAGTAAAAGTCATGGACAGGTCATGGTGTTTGGCCAGTGTCTTGACAGTCTTTGTATGAACTAATGTAATTGCATCAGCTACCAACTGGCATGCAGTTGCCATAATGGCAAGGAGATTCAGTCCTTTTGGTTTTTATGACCCTGTTCCCATATGAACAAATCTCAGCTTTATGGCTTGTTTGAAACCGTTCATTTCTACTTTTTGCTGTCTGTGATGGGTCACCTACATCACATGCTATTGTTTCTGGTTGGGTGACTAAACCTTTTTACAGCAGAAGATTAACCAACAGGGAATATTGTTCTTTGGACATGAATATACCCATTCCCGTGCAAATATGGATATTTGTATGAAGAACAAACATTCTTCCTACACGGAAGCAGGCAAAAGCCCAGTAGCGAAAACATTCATGAAAAGCCAATAGCAAAGAGAATAAAAATGACCAAATCAAACAGCTGTTCAGAGAATTGGAAAGAAAGTTTGCAGATACTATTTTGGAGTACTTGACCGGAACTATTAATAATAAATGATACTTTCTCGTTACCACTGAAGGCTGAAGTTGAGGGAACAGAATGAGTCACTCTTTAAGCATACAAATAAATCAGCTACTTTTTTGAAAAAATATGTATCTGTTCATAAAACAGTTTATTGCTTCCAGTGCTTGGTGATGAGGAATCTAGGTGAGGGGGTGATGATATCCATCCTTTAAATCTCTCCTAAAAACTCAGACCTCCTGTGGCATCTACAAAAAACAAAAAAGAACTAGATAGATTCAGGGAGGATAGGTCCATCAATGGCTATTAGCCAGGTGGACAGGGATGGTGTCCCTAGACTCTGTTTGCCAGAAGCTGGAAATTGGCGATAGGGCATGGATCACTTGATGATTACCTGTTCCGTCCATTCCCTCTGGGGCACCTGGCAGTGGCCACTGTCAGAAATCAGAATACTGGGCTAGATGGACCTTTGGTCTGACCCAGTAGGGCCGTTCTTATGACAATGACTAGGCAGTTGATGTGCTGTGATCTCTGCTTAATAAACTAATCATAATCATTGTACTGGTCCCTTGACTTCATCTGTTTGTTGTATCCACCTGTTGTCTCTCATCATATACTCAGACTGCAGGATATTTGGGGCAGAGACTATCATTTTGTTGGACTAGCAGAATGGGGTCCCCCAAACCCAGCTGGAGCTTCTAGGCGTTGCTGCCACGCAAGTAATAAATTATAATAAATAAATAAAGTTAGTCATAGTAGTAACAGTCAGTAGAGGTGGGGTAGAATCTACTGCATCAGATCTGAACACTTCCAAACTTTGGGTGTGCCTGAAATGCGCTCTCTGAACTAAATCCAAGTTTCACAGAAGACCCTGCCCTTTATAATGGGCTGAAAAAAAACATTGGATTCAAACACCCCAGAACTCTGGAGAGTTTGCAATGCAAACTTACTTCCCTTTTATTGAAGACAGTAACATAGCACATGCTTCGCTCAAAATGCGAGGCTGGAGAAGTAAACACACGGGTGATAAAACAATGGTAACGACTCAGGAGATTTATGCCTCTCTTCATTTATGCAAGCTTCCGCCATCTCCGTACTATTCTCAGACTCTGCATTAAAATGCCCTCATAAATAGCTTTCAACAACTCTCCCTTATTACCAGCTTGCCCTTCATTTCAGATTCCTATTCATCTTGATTCCATGCAAACCTACTGCTACCACTTTTATTATTATAAATTATGTTGCTCAAAAAACACAGACTGGTGAAGCTGAGGTTATTGTTTGTGCTAATGAAATGAACATGACATAATTTCAAGCCTTCTGTGCTGCTATTTTGTCTTGGGTGTTTCTATCCCACTGCAGCTCCCATTTGAGTCTGTGTCACTTGGAAGGCACAGCAGAAGGTGTTACATTGAAAGGTGCCAACAAATGCCACAGTTGCTTCTTTTGAAGCAACAGAGCAAAGGAAACTCAAATAAAAAATTGGATGCCGGGGAAATCAAACAATGACCTGTGAACAGCTAGATGGCTGGTTTCTTATGAAGATCCAGTGAATTCAGGCTGTTGGAAAGCCAGTGACCATTGTTATCCCATCTTCAGGGAATTGGGGACATTCCCCTAAACGAGAGACTTTACAAAATAGCACCTGTCTGGGGAGGGAGCCTTCTCCAGTGCTGAGACCTTGAGCCTGCAGCTTCGTGTGTCGTGCACAGCAGGAAGCATGGGGTTTGTGCACTTGTGCACATGTGTTGGGATGGCTCTCAGGCTACGTTGTAGGGCCTTGATGCTTCCAGGACACAAGTATGGACTGTTGCACCCGTAACTGCAAGGAAAAAGTGATAAGCAGAACTGATCCTGCCACAATGGGGGTGGAGCAAAGCTATTCCTGCTTAGTAGCAGGACTAAGACACAGAGGGGAGCATATAGCAATGCCCCTCATTTGAATAATGAGGACTGCACTTGAACCCATGTCGCCTCAGTAACACCAATTCTCTGCCCACCCTTTTTACCCTGAAAGTGACCTGATCGCCACACAACACTATAGTTAATGCTGCATCAGTTTTCCCTCTTCTGCCTGTTCTGTTCCTATGTTCTTTAACCTTGTGCTCCTATGTACAGCATGCCATACCTATACTGTGATGGATCAAGCGAGGCATATGGAATACTAGTGGTTATTTTGGATGCCAGTGTGCTTTCTATTGTCTCCTGAGGCATGTATGCCGGAAGCTATAATAAGAAAGATTTGACTCTACATAAGGTCTGAGCAGAGATGAAGAGACTTGTACTGGCAGAGTGATGATTATGATAAACTAGAAGCAGCTTGGAGCTGTCTGCCACACCTGGCTCTCTGTATCTCTGCAAGCCTCATATTTAGAGAGCAGAGCAGCAGCATCATACGTGGGCACAAATGATATAGGGCGAAACATCCCAGCAAGGATAGAACAATTCCACTCTTTTCTCAGGCAATTTCTCAAGTATTAGCAACCATGGTAACTGGAATAGAAATGTAACCAGTGCACTGTGCATTCACAGTTTGACATAATAATAACAAAAAACCCTTTATCTACATAGAATATTCATGTTCCAAGTAAATATAACTTGCATCAGCTGCCTCAGTTACCTAAGTATATGAGGCATGGTTAAACTGCCAAATGTTTGGTTTAGTCTGTTAAAAGTACCCAAAGATTCGGTAGCGCATGAGATCAATAGAAGCCAACGGCATTCAGCACCTGTCAGAATCAGAAATCTTCCAGGGGTGTCTAGATTAGAGTTGGCTGGACAATTTTCATCAAAAGTTTTCTACTGGAAAAATGCCATTTCGATGAAACCAAACTTACTCGCAGACTCCTATTGCTTTTTGGCAACATTTCAGTTTGGAAAAAAGTACATTTTGAAAATGTCAAAACATCCTACTTCAACATTTTCTGAATGGAAAGTTTCAATTTAAATGCTTTTTAAATTTCAAAATGTACTTTATTTTGTATTTTAAAAGGGATCAACATTGAAAAGAAACAGTCTGAATTTATCAAAATGCGATGTTTTAATCTGACCCAGTCAGGTTTGTTTGTTTTTTCTGGAATTTTGTTTAGCTTGAAATTTTGTCTTTTCTTAAATTAAATTAAAAATCTTAAAATTTTTCATAGCCTGAAAAATCCATTTTCTGACCATCTGCAGTCTAGATTTTAGCCCAAGCAGCTTGGAAATATAACAAGAATAGGTCTTTTTCATTGTACTTCAGCACCTTCAAAATACCCTTAGTCCTCCCTCTGTTTGAAATCCTGAGATTAAAACATGTAATTTGCAGCGTGCCCTTTAGAGTAACAAATGAATCATTGTTTTGCCCTAGAAAAACAAAGATGTGTTACTGAGAAGGCAAACCTTGCACATAGTTTCTAGTCTGTGAGAAAAAAGGTTACATGTTTAAAATGTGGCAGGGACCAATTAAATAAAAACATCATAGCAAAATTCTGCTCTCATTGACACTTGGTGGATCGAGCTGAATTGGTGTAAGTGGGAGCAGCATTTCCACAAAACGCCCAATCTGTTCAATAGAATAAGCTGCCAAGGGGGAATGTAGAATTGACATAATTGCAGACATGTAAGGTGAGACTAGAATTGCCATCACTGGAGACATCCAAGGCCTTCTTCCCTTAGTTTTGGCTTACGCAGAGGGAAATCATTTCTACCAAAAGGTGTGTGTGTGTGTGTGTGTGTGTAGCTAGAATGACGGCAGTCCCATATTGTTATTGAACTTCAGCTGTACACGGCACAGAAATGCTACGCAGACCAGACCAGCTTGTCAATGCAGCTCAGGAGCACACCTCACTGAGTAGAAGAGGAAGGGACTTTCAGTCATCTTTGAATTCCCCACATCATGGACCAGGTGTGCACCAGGCTAGAGCCTCTGGCATGAGTTAGAGCAGTAGAAGTATAATGGCCCCAAAGAGCCAATATATCAGCGATGGATTGTGGGGTGCAATTCAGCTTAACCACCTGTGCCTTTCTCCCAGCTATACACACTGAGCCATCTGCAGGTAGAAGCAGGGCCGTTTTGCTTGCTCTATGACACCAGAGGTTCCCCTATTCCAGGGTGGGCCTATGCTGACTTTAAGGCTGTTTAGCGCCAATGATGTGGCACAAAATGGCCCCAGCACTGTTTCTTTAAATTCCTACACTGGAGTTCAATGCCGATGTGAAGCAACCTTCTGATAAAGTAGACAGAGACTGGCATCCACTGAGACCTTTATTTTAATTACTATGTCCAATTTTGCTCCACTCTTCTGTGGTTAAGGGAAATCCTTAAACTTTGACTGAATTTATAAGAAGGACAGCCAGGCATTTCCCATTAAGTAAGTATATATAGACAAGTTAGCTAGTTTCAAAGAAGATGATTGGTATTTCTAAAGTTATTTATTGTACAGCACTTGGAAAATTTATTACCAACCTAAAAAATCTAGAGTCAATGTTTATTCCCAATTGCACTGGTCTAAATCAGGAATATTTTAGATCTGATTTACACCATATGTAGAATTTACCATATATATAGAATTATAGAATTTGTCTTCTAGCATGTATAATGTCACATGAATATGTCATATATCAAATTCTGCCACCCTTACCTTGTCTGAATAGTACCAGCAACACAATACTTTACAAATCAATGGGACTACTTGTGGTATAAGGCAGTACTCAGGATGAGTAAAGGATAATAGACTCTGACTTTAACAGAATCCATCAAAACACAAATGTAGGAGAAAAAACATATTCAGATTTTTTTGGACGGGTTCTGTTTGTTTCACCAACAATCATTGTTTAAAATTCAGATTTTAGTTTCTGATTCAAAACCTGTTTCACCCTTGCGTCTTCTTCACCTTTTTATGAAAAATAAGGGCTGAATTAATTTTACCAAAAAGTCACTAACAAGCTGGCCCAGTTTAAAATCAGCGTTCCTGAATTGGTTTGTCTGTTTCAAGCACTGACTCACTCACTATGCTGGAGACACAGTCCAAAACTGGCACACGTCTCTCATTTGTAAAGTTACAAAGAATTCCACTTTTGTCTCAAATGGCTGACTGGGTTTGAAAAGAAGCACACCAATTACTCTTGTAGTTAACACTCGCTCTTCATTTTCCTTTGAATGCATCGGCAGCGTTGATAGCATTTTGCCCTGCTTCGCTTTCTGCAGGAAAAGGGCATTAACTAACTTCACTCTGGCAAACCTTAAGAGGAAAAATAAAACAAGCTAAACAGCCACTAAGGTGTTGTGGGTTTTCTTTTATTTTCAAATATTTGGCAGGCGTTCCTTGTGTTTGCTACCGAACAAAGAAGGGAGCATTGGACAAATTTAAAAAACAAACAAACCTAAGCTGCTGTCCTTAATGTGGTAGCAATTAATAAGCAAAAGCACACGGCAGCAGGGGGAAGGCTGAGAGCATATGCAAGCATAGGGGTTACAACCTATTTTTCAGAGGCAGGAACATCCTTCCCTCCCCACATTGGAAGATGTGAATGTCAGGGGGAAAGGTATAAATAGCATCGATTCCAGGCTGCTAGCCACCAAATTAGCAAGAGGTTAATAGAAGAGACCGCCATTTCCCAAAATGTGCTACATTACACATAGAGGGCCTGATTCTTTAAAGCTTTAATGGACTGAACAATGTGCAGTAACCCCAGATGACCATTGCTACACCCCATGGCTGTACAGATGAAAAGACTTTTCTCCCTTTCAATTAAGATGTTACAGCAACTGTTGCTGCTGCACATGCCTGGGGCTCTTATCCAAGCAGAAGATAAAAGATAATTGTCAGTAAAGAAAGAGGGGTGTCCACGGTGTCTTGCATAACAATTCTTGTCTCCATGAAATAGGTTCTCCTGTGATATCCAAGGCTTGGTGAGGGAAGGGGGATCATCAGAGTGCAGTAGACATGACCATCCTTGATCATACAGTCGCTGTACCACTGGAGCCCAGCTTGTGGCTCTGTAAAAATCTACTTGGCATATGAAAGGTGCTATAGAGAAACAAGTACTTGTAACTAGACCATGCTGGGCTCGCACTACACTGCAAAAAGCACATGCATGCTGGAGAAGCATGACGCGTAAAGCTGACACCATTGCAGCATGACCCGTCTCAGTGCTCTTTCTGGGGCAGAAAGATCTGCTGAAAAGAGAGCTGGATAATGTGCTATCTGCCTGTTTTTGAAATGAGATTCAACAATGCTGCAGCAGTTCATGCCCTGTGCCAAAATAATCAGGGATTTTGCTGTTGCCAAAGTTGATTTGGCAGGGAGCCAAATAAGGAACAATCAACTGTCCTCCCAGGAATACATTTTGGGCACCTACATGTTCCTATGATTTCTTTGGAATCAAGGACTAGGAAACCTAATTGCTGATAAATGCCCAGAACTGATTCAGTTGACTAGAATGCATTTGTCAGTTACAGGAACGAATATAGTTAATCAGGCTTAACAAACCAGCACTGAACCTTCCCTATAACTAGAGCTGTGCAAATAACTGGTTTTGTTTTGTGTTTTTGATTCAGTGGCCAAATAAAAAAAATAAAGTCATTTCAGGTCAAATGAAACATTTTATTTCATTTTCAGGGTTTATAAACTTTTTAATTGTATTATAAAATTCAGTAAAATTCAAAATGTAAAAGCGTTTTGAATAAAAAAAAATCTAAATGTTTCATTTTGAAAATGTCAAAAATGAACATTTTGCTTTCTAGGGATTTTTTTCCCAATCAAAGCAATGTAATTAATTTAACCCAGATTCACAAATTGTTTTGGTCACCCCAAAGCTGCATTTTTCTACCTACAGCCACACAGAGAGTAGGCTCCAATATACCTGCTGGTTCATGATGGAACAACGTGATGCTATTTTAATACTGGCTTTTGCCAGGGCGGAGAGGAGAGAAAAGAGGGTCTCAAAGCTCGCTGCCTTTTGCCTTGATGTGTTAGATAGTCACAAGTTAAATAAATGGCTTGTGCATGAAAGGCTGCTCCAGGATTTTAAAAAACAGAATGACCCACTATCAGATGGTTCAGTCTGTCTATCGGCTGTAATGCCAAAGGGGGAAGATACCCAAAATGCTACAAACACCAAGGGTGAAAGGACTGGTCCAAACACACTTTAAACAAATGGGGAGAAGGAATAGTTTTGTGTTTAAGATGCTGGGATGGGGGGCCAGGCAACCTAGAGGCTATGCCAAGCACTGCCACTGACTCACAGTGTGCCCTTGGACAAGTCATCTAACCTCCCTGTTCCTTAGTTTTCCTATTTGTAAAATGTTTCAGAGCTGTTGGCCAATCTCCAACGCTTCAGCTGTCAGTCAGCCAGAAAGACCTTATCTCCCATGAGGGTAAGCCAAGAGAGGCGCATCCTGATATCAATCCATAGCAACCCCTCAAGTCAATGGGGCAAGAGGGTTGGAGTCTCAGGCTAGGAAAAGTGTGGGGTTAAGCAGCTGTGCATGCTGACTACCTTAGTGAGCATTTGGCCCTATATTCCAAATGTGTGCCTCAAGGACTTATTTATACCATAGCAATGTAAACGTGGGCCTATTGTACGGTACACATCAAGCATATGACTAAACAGATATATCTCATCTTCCTTAAATGGGATTTTTCCACAATTTGTCATTGGGACTTACATATTCTGCAATATTGTATTATCTGTGACAGCTGCCAGCAACAACAGATGGTTTGGTCTTCTGTCCCCAGCACTTTGAAAATGTAGAAATATAGTCATTTAAATGTTCTCAGGGCTTATTCATTGCCTTTGCAAATTCTGTGTGTGCAGCAACACATGGGTAAGTCTGCACTGAACTCTGCTGGACTTTCTTTATGGACATCTTCATTTGTATGGTACCACAGATCCAAAGGTACCAAATTCTCCCTCAACTTTTTGAAATATATGGTCTAGCATTTCTTTCCCAAAGGAGCAACAACTTTGCCTATAAATTCTTCATCTATTCATCTTTGACCTAGCTTAGGTCATTACAATTGCTTCTGATTCAGGCCTATAAATGATATTTTGTTCATCGTACGAACATTAGTTTCACCTCCGTGTCACAGAGAGCAATAGATCTGTTGCTTTCTGATGGTGACGCATGATGCACTTTGTGAACTTGCATGAGTCTCAGGGTCATTCTCATGGACAAATAGCTATAAGTGGCTCAACTAATTATTTGCCCTCAGGAAGGTGTATCTTCAGTGAAGCTATTTCAGAAGTTAAGTACTCTACTTACTTCTTAAAATGCTGCCTACTTCATTTAAAGATTAAGCATTGTACCCTTCGGCCCCAGTCCTTGCTAACCCCTGGGAAGCTGAGCTCTTGCAACACAGTGGGAACAACTGCCCTTTGAAAGTTCAGCAAAGATTTGATGATGTTATTCAAAATAATAACTAATATTTCTAATGCATTTTTGTTTTGACATCTCAGACCCTATAGACTGCTGATCCTAGGGCTTGCTGAATTGTTACTGCAATTCAGTTAGACACTGCTAGCGGGTGGCTGCTGCCGATCTGACTTACACTTCATTTTGATCAAGGAAACAGAACCAATGGCTTTCACTGAGCGCTTCCAGGCAATTAATCTTATAGCATCCTCTCTCATCTATTGCTTAAAGCCTTCTAATGAAGCCATATCGAATTCTTACACCTGTATGAAAACATGACACGAGAGGACAACCTGATCAATGGGGAGGGGTGAAGACTCCATCATCTTGTCCCCAGGTGGCATTTGGCCAGTTTGTGTGCAAGGACCCACTCATTCGCATTGTTTTCTTTCACAATAGTTGCTTCTTTCAGCTCCCTCAACACTGTGCACTCGGTATTCTTTTCCGGAGCAGAAGGCTTGTTTATACAATGTTTATACAGTGCCTCGAAAAAATGGATTCCTTATGTAGTTGCTGCCTCTAGGCACTGTTGTATTAATTTAGATGAAATATAGGGGACCAAAGAGTCAAAGGTGTTAACCTGACTCTGAAACTGTCCAATATTAAACAAGGTTCAGAAGTTGGTCTACAGAGACCACAGCCCACTTAGTACCATGGCAAGCGTATTAGGAAATTCATGCCAAAGGTTAGAAATGTATTGACTGAAACACACACAAAAGAAAAACGAAGGGGTGGGGTGATGTTCCCCTGGTGTTATCTGGACCAGTGATCTGCTAGGTCACTCCAATCCTCAACTCTGGGAGCCAGCTTTACCCTGCTCTGCTGTGAGAACCCCCCTCCAGGGCTGTTCACGCACAGCCTCTGGCATGTAATGTTGCTCCCAGCTACGTGAGTGAGCACCTTTGGCCAGCTGCTGCTTGGATTGTGCAACTGACTGACACACGCCAATATTTCTGGTCCCAGACACAACCCTAGGAACCTCCATCTTGCAGTGTCCAGTTATGCCCACTGGACTCTGCAAGCTTATATGAGTTCATCAATTTAACAAAGAAATTTATATGTACTGGGCTTGTTATTCCAAGGGGAGTCTCTGACACGCTTCAAACCAAACACACAGCTTCAGGTAGAATAAACAAACAAATTTATTAACTACAAAAAATAGATTTAAGTGATTATAAGTCAAAGCACAAGAAGTCAGATTTGGTCAAATGAAATAAAAGCAAAACGCATTCTAAGCTGATCTTAACACTTTCAGTGCCCGTACAAACTTAGATGCTTCTCACCACAGGCTGGCTGGTTGCCCTTCAGCCAGGCTCTCCCTTTTGTTCAGTGCTTCAGTCTCTTGGTGGTGGTGTCTGTAGATGGAGGTGGAAGAGAGAGAGCATGGCAAACATCTCTCTCTTTTATCATGTTCTTTCTTCCCTCATGGCTTTGCCCCTCGCCCTTTCAGAGTCAGGTGAGCATTACCTCATCATAGGCCCAAACTGACCAAGGGAAGGTGGGTGACTCACTCGAGAGTCCAAAAGATCCTTTGTTGCTGCCTAGGCCAGTGTCCTTTGTTCTGGTGAGGCTGGGCTGAGTTTGTCCCATACATGCCCTGATGAGGTGTGAACTGCCCCTCTGCTCCTGGAGAGTTTTGCCTGGGCTTGTTTTAAGCCATGAGGTCACATTTTCAGCCTCATAACTATATACATGAAATTACAACCTATAACATTATGATAACAATGCTCAGTGCATCATGAGCCTTCCGAAGACACCCAACATGACAAACTTTGCATTGGATACCACACAATGATATTATAAGGATGAACATGGGGGTCCAGGTGTTCCCCCGAGGTACAGAGTGTCATGGGTGTGGGGAGGGGCATCAAAACAAGACAACAAAGCACTGAAATTGAGTCATTATGCAAAACAATCAAAACCCAGCTAAGTCCCTTTTTGGAGATGGTAGATACTGGTTAAAGTTTTTTATTCAGTCAGACAGTCCTCCTTGGTGGAGAAGAAAGGGTTATTTCTGTTGTTCAGTTCTGGGTTGGGAATGATAGTTACTTTCCTGGTTTTAAGAATGCAGACCGACACAGAAAGGATAGTAAAGATGGGAGGAAATATAGCTTTTGTTGATGTTCTCAGGATACAGAATGGCTGGTCAGTCACAGGCTTTGGGCTAGCAGGTTGGACCCCAGCTCACCTCCCCGGTGAGGGATATCATCTGATTGATCTAGTCTGGACCCTCTCCTTCACTGGTCCTTCTCAGGGCTTGTCTACACAACCAGCCAGATCGACGGGCAGCAATCGATCCAGCTGTGGTCGATTTATCATGTCTAGTATAGATGTGATAAATCGACCTCCAATCACTCTAGCGTCGACTCCAGTACTACACATCAACAAGAAGCGCAAGGGGAGTCGACAGGAGAGAATCCCATAGACTGCAGTGAAGACACCGCAGTAAGTAGATCTAAGTATGTCGACTTCAGCTACGTTATTCACATAGCTGAAGTTGCGTAACTTAGATCGAATGCCCCCTGCCCCTTCCCCCCCCCCCATAGTGTAGACCAGCCCTCAGATTGAGCAGAGCTGTCTGGGCCATCTCATCTTGCTGTGCTACTGCTGTGCAGTACCGCTGAGAAAGAGATAGAGCAGGATGATAGTGGGGGATGGAAAGGAACACACGAACTGTGGGGAAGACGGAGCAGGATCTCACATGTATCAGGCTGAGGTCCTCACTGGTATAGTGATGATGGTCAAGCTTTCCCACTGGAGCATCAAGGTCTGGTGTCACAGCAACAACCCTTCATCAGTCTCTTTATAAGAGCCCCAAAAAGGCAGTGGATGGAATAATTTCCCCCACTAATTAGGCCTAATTTCAATTTTGGTCCATTGATTTCCAGTCCTTTCTCCTCTTGTTTACCAGTCATAATCTTAATACAGTCCTTGACTAGCCTCAGTAAACTCTTGTTATTTAAATTAATTCAGCCTGTCTCTTTCTCACACCTTTTCTTAAACAGTTTTATATAACACGTCATTGTGACCGTTCATAAACTGTTACCCACTTTACACAGCCGAGCTCACAACTAGGGAAAATTTGTAGGCCCAATTATTACAACAGCACTAGCACAAATGTATGTGTTAAATAATAATAATGTGTACCTCTACTAGTATAGTTTTACTCTTATGATTTGGGGCTTGCATCCATACAGCATCTACTCTATGGTCCTTTCTGCCTTAGTAGATGGTAAGAATGAAGAGTACATTCCATTGAGTCAAAGATGTATCTGCACCAATCAAGGCCAGAGTTCCAGTCGAGTATATCAAATCCTGACTCCACTTAAGTCAATTGCAAAATTCACATGGGCTTCGGTATGACCAGGATTTGGCCCTGAATGTCAAAAGCAACCCCTGAGAAGAGAAGAAAATAAATAAAAAGAACGTGGTTACCACAGCCCCAGTTCAAACCCCTAGCAAACTCCCAGTTCAACATAGCTTCCACTTTACTTTGATTGTTCCTGTACACACACACATTATGGATAAGGCCCTGTTGTGCATGTGTTTCGTGAGGGGACCCCAGCTGCCCACACAATGAAATAAAGGAGACTGTTTGTTCAGTGGGGCAAAGGAGATTCATTATTTCCCAGATTTATTAAATATGACTTATAGGTGCCATCTTAGGCTCTGGGCACTTGTCCAATAGGTTCTAATACACAAAGCTAAGGACCAATCTCAACCCTGGTGTAAGTAGGTGCAGTGTCCACTGGTTTCAAAACTTACACCAGGGAGGAACTTGATCCAACTTCCACAATTCCCCTCACAAACAACACTTCTATATCCCATCTTTATAACCCAGAATTTGCTGCAGCTGCTTCTGAGACAGATGCTGAAAGAGATTGGCAACGTTCTTAGTGCCAGATGCAACATTTTTTGTTGACAAACTGTTAAAAAAAGATTTACTATTACTGGCCTGTTTTCCTCTCAGGTTCCTTTGCTACAGGGAATAATTTGAATTCTGTCAGTGTTAAGGACTTGTGGGAATACAGCGCAAGAATATATATGGGCCGTGAGACTCACGAGTCAGATGGCGTTTCGCTGCTCAGCTTTTTTTAACAGAAATCGTGTGACTCTATACTTCCATTCAGCTCATTGTAAATATCCATTTATTCAGGGAGTGTCTTGTGGCTATATTGCCATACTGCCTTTTTTGTACTGACAGGAATCAATAGCTGTATTTATGCGGCAACAATGTCCAAAACAACTATACATGTATATATCCAATAAATGGAGGAAATCATTGTCCAGCACAAGATGGTTTCACAAATATCCACTTGTCTCCGCATTTGCTTATTTCTCAGAGAAAACATTCAGTTACACTTGTTATTCAGTTCACCTTGAATGTGTCTGAACTCTCCAATCTCTCTTGAACATATTTTCAGCATTTTGCAATGTCAGACGTTGCTTCCAGCTGTAAAAGAATTTATCCTTTATGCTCCTTTAAAGTAAAAGCAATTTAAAACATTTACGTCTGTAGGAATAGTAGCGCCTTGTGGAGTCCAACACCCAAGAGGTGCTTGGTTTTATACAAAATTGGACTATATCAAAGGTGGCATTGTAGAGTAGTTAATGATTGCCTTTTCATGTCAGTTTTTAAATTCCAGTGTAGAGTCTTTATTATTCATACCAATCTGTCTTTTAGATCATCTTTCATAGACACTCCAGATTAAATTTTCTTCATTATCATTACAGAACTAGATGAATAAGTGGCACATCTGTTCATGAAGTGGTTTATTATCTGTCCTGATGAGGTTTTCGATGAATAGTGGAATGACTTAAATACGAAGCAGACAAATGCACACAGGTTTATGCATAATCTTAAATTCACAGCCAGTTGTTCTAGCTTAAGAAAACTGATTTTACACTGAAGAGATAATCATTAACTAATGATCTGGATCAATTTCGCACGAGGAAAACCTAATGTAGGGACATGGCAAAACAAAATAAAAACCTGGCACGTGAAACAGTGCTGACAAAGACCCCACATTGTTTCCCATTCCATTGCTGCAAAGCAAAATGTTGAGCTATGTAAATATTTTATAAACACACCAGTATTTCATCCTATCCATGTACAGCCAAATTGCATCAATAAATCTATTTATCTGGAAGCCATTAACTAACTCATTACAACTGCATCATTTACAAAGGAGAACTGTGATCATTGGTTTGTAGTACAGGGGCTCACGCTGAACCGTCAGTACACAGGTGACTGATGCCATTAGATATGGTTTCTAGAAATACCTCCAGATGACTGGAACACATAAAAAGTCATGGTAGCTGTGACGTTATCTGATTAAAGTATGACCATATAGATCATTGCTGCAACCACTGCTATATATTTACAACAACTCTTGTACAAATGTGCCATGTAAGATGTCTATGAAAAGGTTATGATTTGCTGGTTATGATTATGCTATCTGTATGCATGTATCATTTTTATATTTGAAGTTATGAGTATTGACTCTATACCTGTATTTCAAATATTTGCTCCTGGGGTAACACCCACAAGGTAGTTAGCCAGCACATCTTGAAGGGACTATTCAAATTAAGTGGCTCATCAAGAAACACTTAACTGACAATGGACCATGGGAGACGCCCATCTACCTGAATGGACTGTCCAGCAAATATTCCATCTGAAGTATAGGTAATGGCTTCCTGCAATGACTAGGCGAAATGCATGGACATGTGACTTGCCCATGTGACTCCAACCATCTTGTTACTGTACTTTTCCACAGTAAGAGCAATGGGTTTCTCTTAGGGTGACCAGACAGCAAATGTGAAAAATCGGAACAGGGGGTAGAGGGTAATAGGAGCCTATATAAGAAAAAGACCCAAAACTTGGGACTGTCCCTATAAAATCAGAACATCTGGTCACCCTAGTTTCCCTCCACGTGGCAGAAGATATAAAAGGCCCTGGAAACCCCTCTATTTTTCCTCTTTCCTGCCCAAACCTCTGCACTATGGACTATACCAATGGGACCATTCTAACTAAGGGACTGAGGTCCTTCCAATGATTTGGAAGCAGCCCGAGACTTGACTTAAACCAGCAGTTTATTCCATCACTGCTACAAGCCTGAACCAAGAACTCTGCATTTATTGTATGTATTTGACTCCTTTAACCAATTTGAACTCTCACCTTTCTTTCTTTCTTTCTTTCTTTCTTTCTTTGAAGAAAACTTTAGATTTTAGATACTAAAGGATTGGCATCAGCGTGATTTTTGGGTAAGATCTAAATTATATTCTGACCTGGGTGTGTGGCTGGTCCTTTGGGATCAGAAGAATCTTTTATTTGAAGAGATTGGTTATAAAGAACCACCTCTAATTCTAGTATTTTCAGTAGTAATACAAGGACTGGAATGCCTGAGAACATTGCCTTTATGACTTCTTGTTAGCCAGTGTGGTGAAATGGAAGTTTACTTTTGTTGCTGGTTTGGTATATCCTATGGGGATTAGCCACTAGTCTTGGGGTATATCTGCCCTATTTCTCAGCAGTTCAGCCTTAATTTGGCATTCTCAGTTGTGGCTCACTGAGGCATGGTTACAGTAGTGGTAATGTGTGGCTGGCCCTGAGTGGGTGTACAAAGTGGGGGGAGTGGATAGGAGGTACAAATGCCAGCTCCCCGTTATGGTTCTGTGCTGTGGTCAGCCACAGTTGCAGCCTTTGTGTTCCGTGCTGCAGTTGTTTCACCACAAAAGGAGTAGGGAGAGCAAGGCTGTGAACCCACCAACCCTCTGAATCAGCCAGGGGTTATACATTGCACATTGTCCAGAATGACTCCGGGGCTTTTTGTTGCAGCATGGCCTTTCCTCTTCTCCTCAGAATATGGGCTAGGGGTCAAAGTGACAGGGCTAGATCTTCAGCCCATAGTAAGTCTCCTTAATCCAGGACCCATGATAATTGGGGAAGGAGGGGGAGCAGAAAGATGGTGTAAAGCTACAGGTGAGTTTTACAGGTGAGCCCTGTTTCACCTGTGGATTGAGCCCATCCTCTGTAGTACAGATGTGCTATCACACTTATCAGTATGAGCTTCCTATAGGAGCTTTTTTATTATGAGACCACTGTCATAACCATAAAGCTAAGGGTAGTCTAGAATTCCTCCTTACCTGTAAGGGGTTAAGAAGCTCAAATAACCTGGTTGGTACCTGACCAAAAGGAACAATGGGGAAAGAAGATACTTTCAAATCTTGGGCCGGGGGGGGGGGAAGGTTTTGTTTTGTGTGTTCTCTTGGGAAGCAGAGAAGCATCAGGTCAGAAAACTCCTTCTCCTATAACCCATCCTAAAAGTCTCTCATATTACAAAAATTGTAAGTAAAAGCCAGGCAAGGTGTCGTTAGATTATCTTTTGTTTTGCTTGTGAATTTTTCCTTTGCTGGAAGGAGGTTTATTCCTGTTTTTTGTAACTTTGAAACTAAGCCTAGAGGAAGTTCTGCTGTGTTTTTGAATCTTTTGTAACCCTGTAAAGTTATTTTCCATCCTGATTTTACAGAGGTGATTTTTACCTTTTTTTTTTTAAATAAAATCCTTCTTTTAAGAACCTGACTGATTTCTCTATTGTCCTAAGACCCAGGGGTTGGGGTCTGTGATCACTTTGTAACCAATTGGTTAGGATATTATTCTCAAGCCTCCCCAGGAAAGGGAGTATAAGGGCTTGGGGGGATATTTTGGGGGAATAGGAACTCCAAGTGGTCCTTTCCCGGATTCTTTGTTAAATCTCTTGGTGGTGGCAGCGTACCCTCCAAGGGCAGAGAATTTGTGCCTTGGGGAAGTTTTAACGTAAGCTGGTAGAAAAAAGCCTGGGGGGGTCTTTCATGCGGGTCCCCAAATCTGTACCATAGAGTTCAGAGTAGGGAGGAAACCCTGACAACCGCTACATGTAAACAGATTATGTGTAAAATATGAAACAATGTAATACAGGAACATTCCATCTTGAGAAGCTAGTGAAAAATCACTTGAGGAACATCAGCTGACATAGTGTATGAAGTTGCCTGGAACAATCAATGAAATTATTGCCTTATACGACACGGTTGTTTATCTATTGTTATGGAAATAAGGTGCCATCAAAACTGTTGAAAAAACCTTGAGGATTATAGTATGCCACACAATTTTTAGGCATGACAGCAACATTTAATCATGTTATTCTGACAGGGCCTGTTCTTAAAAAAGTCATAAACAGCTCCTGCAGTTGACTGTAGGTATCTGAAAGGCTAGTAATTAATATTATTTATTAGCTCTTAAGCAAGAACAAATTTGGAGCACCATACAGTGCCTCACCAGTCTGGAGTCCCAGAAGTATAATAAGTAAAATAACAAACAGAAGGTTATTAGCATGTCTTCCACCAAGGAGAAGTGAGGATACATCAGATACTAGGAGGTGTTAATACATGTATCATCCTCCTCTATTTATATATATAAATCTGTCCTTGAACTTTAAAGATAACCAACAGAAGTTATGTTTCAGAGTAGCAGCTGTGTTCGTCTGTATCTGCAAAAAGAAAAGGAGGACTTGTGGCACCTGAGGGACTAACAAATTTATTTGAGCATAAGCTTTCGTGAGCTACAGCTCACTAAGGTGCCACAAGAGAAGTTAGCCGACTACAAAAGGGTCCTCACTCTGTTTCAACCCTATGTATATAGAGAAAAGAAAAGAAAATGCCTCAAGACTTATGAAAGAGCAATTCTGGACAGTTAAACATGTGTGTTTTCAAGTGCAGAGTAGCTATTCTGCTCTCCATTAATAACATTGCCAGCCTCACTGTCCCAGCGATATTATGTGCACAGTCAAATTCTCAACAATACAGCATCTCTTAAGAACTGTAAATCTTAGATAGATAGATAGATAGATAGATAGATAGATGATAGATGATAGCATCTATGCAGAAGTGGGTTTCAGCAAAAGTTTTTTTCTATCTAAGTTACTTATATGAGAATATAACTAAGATAACTGAGAATCCCACAATCTTTCAATGTATTTATCCTCACAACACCCTTGGAGCTAGGGAAGTGCCATTTTACAGATGGGAACTGAGACACAGAAGACTAAGGGCCATTGGGAGTTAGGCACCTCAGCACGTTTGAAAATCCCACTAGGTGCTTCTCTGCATCTTTAAGCACCTAAAACCTTTAAAATGTAGCCCACAGTGACTTGCTCAAGATGATACAGGCAGTCTGTGGTAGAACAGGGACTTAAACCTAGGCCTCCTAAGCCCTAGGTTAGTGCCCTAACCGGAGGCCCATCCCTCCTCTTTCACAGAGAGCCTCTTAAGTCCAAATGTATATATGTAAACAGGTTATTGAATTCCTAAAATATAGATTTAAACAGGTTATTGAATTCCTTAATACTGACTTGTCTCCCTCCTTGGACTTATGTAGCTCACTTCACCACACCTATCAAGTTCCTATTTCCCCTTATCATTTTCCATCTCAAAGAGCCAAATTTGCCCTTCAGCAGCACCATCGATTTCAACGGGAGGAGCTGAGCGCAGAGGAAGAGAATGACTCAGAGTAACTAAGGCAATTTCAACAAGCACCATTGAAGGCAAAGCCTCTAAAATAGTTGGGATTTTTTAAGCTATTCTGTAGTTGATAACTTGAAGTCAGTGGAGCTACACCGATTTGCATCCAAGGATCTGGCCCACTGCTGCAGTAACTCTGAAAGTGTTTTGAGCTCTGGAACCTATTTAGTAAAGAAAAAGAATACTAGCCATTTGGAACAATCAGGTCATCTCGTTTGCTGTTCAGAATTGCCACAGGGCCTTTAGCTTCCATCAAGACAGATATAAAGGATCATTCAATGTCTTATTTGAAGGATGGAGTATTTACCACTCAAGCCCCTTCATAGAATCATAGAATCATAGAATATCAGGGTTGGAAGGGACCCCAGAAGGTCATCTAGTCCAACCCCCTGCTCGAAGCAGGACCAAGAAGGACCACTCCTAAGAAGACACGATGTTACTGTTGAGGATGAGCTCAGGCCTGATATGGAACGGAAATGTATTAACCTTCAGGCTCAGAGGTGGGAACACTCACAAGTTACATTGATATGTAACTAACTGAGCTTTGACAATCCTCATAAACATAGAATAAACAGTTCTCCTAACAATACATTTACAGTACACCTAAGATATGCCACTTTATAGGTGGGATATCAGCATCACTTTCCATGTTTATGTTTCAGATTTTACAGGTCAGGTTGGTCTTCATAATGATTTGGATAAAGAAATGAGATTTATACCTTGACTGCTGTTGCGGGCAAGTTAAATATAAAATCCATTTAGTACAGGTTAGCCTTAGAACATTATTTCTGTAATGTGTCGCAATGGCAGACACGATACAGAACATTATCCTCCTGCCTTCAAAACAATCGCCTCTGGACTTGCCAACCCCTAAGGAGAGGAACATTAATCAGTGTATACTAGGAGACTCAAAATAAAATAAAGAACCTTGGCATGACTGTTTATCTAGCAAATCTGAGTGGATTGCAAAATGGCAGACGAAGAATGTTTTGACTCAAAACCCACTATCCATGGCACTTATGTAGCCACAGCACTATATTAGCGGAGCACCTCACATTCTTGTTTAGTATATTTATCCTCACACCACCACTCTAAGGCAGGCAATGCTGTTATTCGCAATTTACAGATAGGGCCCTGAGGCACAGAGACGCTAAGTGACTTACCCAAGTCCAAGGCTAATGCCTTAAACATTGGACCATCCTTCTTCTCCCTGCCCCGCTACATGTTACTGGAGCAGTCAGTACTGCTCAGTTACTGGCAGCTCAGCTTAATCAAGAGTTACGATTCCCTGGGAAATGCGTAAGACTTTTAATGTAATATGATGGGTTGTACGGTGCAATGATCTGTACTGCGCTCTCCAAGCAATGTGAAATGTATGAATAAAAGGATGCCTTTTAATTTAGGATTTGCATGAGAGGTGGGTTACCCAATGAATCTTAAGGATTAATCATAGAATATCAGAGTTGGAAGGGACCTCAGGAGGTCATCTAGTCCAACCCCCTGCTCAAAGCAGGACCAATCCCCAATTTTTGCCCCAGATCCCTAAATGGCCCCCTCAAGGATTGAACTCACAACCCTGGGTTTAGCAGGCCAATGCTCAAACCACTTAGCTATCCCTCCCCCCAACGCTCATCCAAACAGGCAATAACATTGCTCTCTCTGGAACCCTCCATCTCCTTTCTCAGGCCTACATAACCAACATCCATGCAAGAAGATCCTGTACTGCAAGACCAATGTGCTTGTACAGTGCCTAGGTACAAGGAGCCCTGAATCTCAGTTGTGGCCTTTAGGCACAAGTATAATGCAAATAAGTAATGCTAATAACAACAGTAAGTGATCATGCCATTTTTTACTGCCTTG
The DNA here is from genome assembly GCF_015237465.2 of Chelonia mydas. Lineage (NCBI taxonomy): Eukaryota > Metazoa > Chordata > Testudines > Cheloniidae > Chelonia > Chelonia mydas. The sequence continues at coordinate 17,191,627 of NC_057854.1, read as the reverse complement.
TCTTTGAAATGCTCTCAGTGGGCACTGCTGCCCTGCATCTCTGAACGCGTTAACAATACTTTCTGGGTCAGATTTTCTGCCAGCAGCAGCAAAACAAACAGACAAAAACTGTTACAGTCTGGAAGCAGATGATAAGCAGGTGAAATAATTGCATCCCTAGAAGAGAAAAGATAGGTCTTGTCTCATTTTAGACAAGAGGATTCATGGGAAGCAGAAGTCATTTGTATGGTGAAAGGAGATATTGAAGTCGGAAAGGCTAGTGCGGTTCATGGAATATCAGGGTTGGAAGGGACCTCAGGAGGTCATCTAGTCCAACCGCCTGCTCAAAGCAGGACCAATCCCCAAGTTTTGCCCCGATCCCTAAATGGCCCCCTCAAGGATTGAACTCACAAGCTGGGGTTTAGCAGGCCAATGCTCAAACCACTGAGCTATCCCTCTCCCCCAAGATGGATTGTTTCTTCTGTAAAACACTTTGGGCAACTGGCTGCTTTTCCTCCTCAAATTAAGTGGCAAGTGGAACTGGTGCCTGGTGCGTCTCGTCGTTTGGCTTTTTAAAATTCCAAGCTTTTGATTTAAAATGGAAAACAACTGTATGCAGTGTCAATAATAAGACAGAGCTGACCCCCTACCCCCAGCACAGAATGTGCCGAAATCACGTGACCACAGCTATTTAACCTCAGCGACCATATTCCCCTCAATGTTCTCTGAGACTCAATGTTATGTTTGTCAGGAACTGGCAAAGCTGTTGAGCAAGAATGTAATTCAGGTTGAATGTAGACAGGGCTTCCAACAGCTGTTGTGAGAGGCAGGCCAGATTTGGCCTTCCTTTGGCTAGCAGTTTTCTCTGCTGAGGTCTGATGCCTTCTTGCAGCACACACACAGTTTCTGCCTGAATAACAGCTATGCCAAGGCTTTTATTTATGGTTTTTTTCCCGAGAGCTAATTCGACTGTGCTGCTTCCAAATGCAATCCCAAAATGGGCCCTGTTCTGGCTTCTTGCAAAGAAGGATGAAGCAGGCACAATCAAATCTGAGCAGGCTTTGAGATTGCCCAAACAATTTGAGATTAGACATTTGTACTACAACAAAACCAGCATTTGATTTCTGTAGTAACTGATCGACCGGAACCAATGTCAGAAGGAATACAATTGTTTCTGTACCTTGCTAATGACACAGGAGCCGGTTTGTGCTTATCTTTTAAAGGAAGCCAGTGTTTTGGAAAAATAACATAGGGTAAATACAATGGATAGCAGGCAGGTCAAAGAGCTGCAGTTCTAAGCACTACCGCTTATCTAAGTGCATTTCTTTCTGAGCTTCTTTATTGAATGTATGGAATAAAAAGTAACGCTGAAACAAAATCTTACTCTAAAGCCTCCATCATTTTCTGCATGGGTTATTTTAGTCATAGTCTACTTGCAAAACATAAATCCCAAAGAATGGATTTGCTGAGGCTGGGAATTTCAAAGGACCGCTAGAAAAAAAACCACCTTTGTGATACTTTCTCAGAGAAGTGCGAAAAGTTGTTATAGAAGAGACCACAGAGTTAGAGCCCCCACCAAGGAATACCCTCAGAGCATGAGGCTCCTACCACCAAGGGAAGAGCTGGCTCTGGCAGTTCCATGCAACCCTTAGGGCAGGGATGCACGGGGGAAGGTCTGGGTGGACTAATGGAGGAGATTTGGCATAGAGAAGGGTGGAATTGGGTCATTCTTATCTCCCCCCACCTTGATTCTATGCCCCTGCTTACCTCATACTGGCCAGTGGAGTAGGGGCACAAATAACTTGTGCCAGGGCTCACACCCATCCAGACTATTCTCTGAACAGGAGAGAGAGACAAATTCCTCTCCGCTTCTGCAACATTGCCTTAAACAGCACAGAGGTGAATCAAGCCTTATATGAGATGACCAAAGCGGCTATGAATAGCTTCCCTGAGCATTCACTGAGAGTGCATCTTCAGTGCTTGAAACCAGTGACAATAAACCGAGGACCCTCTGCCCGACTATGAAGGTAGAGCACCTTGCCAATACTGTGTTTTGTTAGCTATTCCCAGTAATATTGGAATCTTCTGAGAAAGAAAGGCAGAGCCGTAATATACAGCAGAGTGAGGAGCACATGAACAAGGACATCATAATTTTAAGCCACATAGTGTGACAGCATGTGTAAAAATGTTAGCACTATACTAGACAAAAGTTGAAGCGTTGGTATGCATAAATGCATTTTCTTTTCTTCCTATACAGTTCAACTGAAGACTTGTCCCATACTTAATAGCCCCACATATATTAGCTGCAATAGTTAAAAAAAAGTAGCATTATTAAAGCAGATTGTACACTAATAATTATGCAAATATTCATAGATTCATAGATATTTAGGTCAGAAGGGACCATTATGATCATCTAGTCTGACCTCCTGCACAACGCAGGCCACAGAATTTCACCCACCACTCCTACAAAAAAACCTCACACCTATATCTGTGCTATTGAAGTCCTCAAATCGTAGTTCAAAGACTTCAAGGAGCAGAGAATCCTCCAGCAAGTGACCCGTGCCCCATGCTACAGAGGAAGGCGAAAAACCTCCAGGGCCTTCCAATCTGCCCTGGAGGAAAATTCCTTCCCGACCCCAAATATGGCGATCAGCTAAACCCTGAGCATATGGGCAAGATTCATCAGCCAGATACTACAGAAAAGTCTTTCCCGGGTAACTTGGATCTTACCCCATCTAATAACCCATCACAGGCCATTGGGCCTATTTACCATGAATATTTAATTACCAAAACCATGTTATCCCATCATACCATCTCCTCCATAAACTTATCGAGTTTAATCTTAAAGCAAGATAGATCTTTTGCCCCCACTACTTCCCTTGGAAGGCTATTCCAAAACTTGACTCCTCTGATGGTTAGAAACCTTCGTCTAATTTCTAATCTAAATTTCCTAGTGGCCAGTTTATATCCATTTGTTCTTGTGTCCACATTGGTACTGAGTTTAAATAATTCCTCTCCCTCTCTGGTATTTATCCCTCTGATATATTTATAGAGAGCAATCATATCTCCCCTCAACCTTCTTTTAGTTAGGCTAAACAAGCCAAGCTCCCTGAGTCTCCTTTCATAAGACAAGTTTTCCATTCCTCGGATCATCCTAGTAGCCCTTCTCTGTACCTGTTCCAGTTTGAATTCATCCTTCTTAAACATGGGAGACCAGAACTGCACACAGTATTCCAGGTGAGGTCTCACCAGTGCCTTGTATAACGGTACTAAAACCTCCTTATCCCTACTGGAAATACCTCTCCTGATGCATCCCAAGACCATATTAGCTTTTTTCACAGCCATATCACATTGGCAGCTCATAGTCATCCTATGATCAACCAATACTCCAAGGTCCGTTTCCTCCTCTGTTACTTCTAGTTGATGCGTCCCTAGCTTATAACTAAAATTCTTGTTATTAATCCCTAAATGCATGACCTTACACTTCTCACTATTAAATTTCATCCTATTCCTATTACTCCAGTTTACAAGGTCATCCAGATCCTCCTGTAGGGTATCCCTGTCCTTCTCTAAATTAGCAATACCTCCCAGCTTTGTATCATCCGCAAACTTTATTAGCATTCCTTCAGTGCAACTATAAAAAGTTTTGACGCTTTCGTGTATTGCTCTTATAAGGTTAGAAATATGTGGCAAGTGAAACTGAAGATCATTAACTTTAAGGAGTTGAGGGAATATTTTCCTAGAATTTAAATACATGATCTGGGTCTCCTTTGAAGGTTTAACTTGGAAGTGATTATTAGTTAGTGCTAAAATACAGCTGCAGGATGAAACCTGGATCTGCCTAGAGGAATAGTCACACAAACCAGATCTCAAATGCTTTGTCCTTTCGCAGAAAATTTAAAAAAATAGGTATTTATGGGAACTGGAATAACATTTGCAGCTGCGATAAGTAAATGAAAATGTTCTATGGGACAGGAAGCCTCATGCTTCAGGGCATAAAGGAATCCTGGGGGGTGGGATTAGGAACGGATTTTCCCCATTTTCTAGCGATGCACATTAGGCTATGTATTTTATGGAGTATGGTTTTTTTTTTTTTAAAAAAACTTATTGACCATGACTGTAGGTACTGGACTAAATGGAAACAAGGAAGTTAATTTGTTAGCCCACTTGTAAATAACTGTCCAAAATTAATCTTAGAGCAGTGCTGAGACCTGACTTCTCACTCAATTGACAGACCAAGAATACACCTAAAATTACACAAGACTCCCATGGAGAGCATTTCTCTATATATTTTATTCAATCCAAGTACAACTCTCAGGCCATGATCCAGCAATGCACATAAGCAGGTGCTTAGTTTTAAGCATGAGTATAACCATTGACGCCTTAGCTACTGCAATGATAGGGACTTCATAAATATTGACAGAGCTGTTCTGGTAGAGTTGCTTGTATTTCTTTGTTATGTACAACAGATTCAATTATTCTCAACTAAATATCAGCATGTACAGGGTATAATCAGCGCCCTAGGGTTCCTAGGTGTACCTGGTCAAGTTGTCAGAACACATGGTGAATTCTTAGATCCATATTGCATTTGGTACATTCAGGAGCTTCCATTCAGTTAATAGGCTATTTTTATTTTCTATACAGATATTTCAGTGAACTCTTCCTTCCATTAATAATCCTTTCCTGAATTACCAGAGTAAAGGATGGAGTCAATGGTCTGTTCTACTGCCTTGGATCACTCTGGCAACACACAGGAGCTGGAAAGCCAGTTTACCTGGCTCCCTGAGGATGCCCACTGTGCATAATAATACCTAGGTAGCACAGAGTCAGGTTAATAGCGCCTACACCATCCTGTACAGCAGTGGTTCTCAAGCAGGGGTCCGGGGCCCACAGGGGGACCACGAGCAGGTTTCAGGGAGTCTGCCAAACATGGCCAGCTTTTGACATGCTAGAACCCAGGGCAGAAAGCCGAAGCCCTACCGCACAGGATTACAGCATGGGGCACCGAGCTCCACCACCTGGGGCTGAAGCCAAAGCCTGAGCAACTTTGCTTTGCAGTGTCTTCTGTGGTGTGGGGCCCCAGGCAACTGCCCTGTTTGCTACCCCCTAATGCTGGCCATGGCTTTTATATGCAGAAAAACAGTTGTTGTGGCACACCTGGGCCGTGAAGTTTTTATAGCTTGGGGGGGGGGGGGCAAGCGTGGCTCAGAAAGAAAAAGGTTCAGAACCCCTGCTCTACAGCCCTGGCACGGAAGTCATTGCTGGAGCATTGCTGAGTGTCAGTGACCCCACAGCTAGGTGTAAATAGAGCAGCCCAGATGCTGCTCTAATTTATGCTGTGGGCCTGACTGGCTCCGTGATTGGGGGAGTGAAAAGGAGGTGGGACGCCACCATGCCTCCCCCTACTGAGCAGTTTGACCAGACTAAGGCATCCCATCCCAGATGACAAGTAACTAACACATCAGGGTAACAGGAAAGGAATACTCACATGACTGCCCAAATTTATTTTAATGGGGAGGGGATTCCTAGCATATTGTACTACTCCATCTAATTGATTCAATATTGCCTCATTAGCCAAATTACCACCATCTTATTTATTATTCTTATTTATCATTAGTGCTGGAAAATGTGCATGGCACTTTACAGTTGGCCAGATACAATCCCTGCATAGAGGTGCTAATGGGCTAAATGCATAAGTGTTCACAGTATAGTGTAAGATAGGACATAACAGCACAGGCACGTGTCATCGAGGCACTCACGGATATGGTCATTGTAGCTGGATGCTTCCTGGGATAGGTGGGTTTTCAAGACCTTCTCTAACAAAATTAGGGAGGGCCTTGGCTTATAGAACAGGCAGCTTGTTCTAGTCATAAGGGATAGAGTGAAAGAAGGCATAAAGATATGAATGAAGGGAACTATCAGGAGGGTTGGCCCAAAAGAAGAGAGGAAAGAAATGTTTATACTGTGTATATATATATATATATATATATATATATGTGCACTGTAAAGATGTGTAATGCTTAGAAGATGAAGAGGAAAACCTTGAAACTTTACACACTTTCTTGTTATGTCACATCATGTTAACTGAAAACCTGCTGTCAGATTAGCACGTCATGCTTTGTGCGGTTCCACATCATCCCTACAGTAACTATTTGCCTTTAAAAGCCTGCACCTTGTGGTTGGGTGAAATGTGAAAGAGACAGATGGAATCCACATGTTATGGGTGCAGGGGCTCGGTGCTCACAAACAGCTCTGAATTAATCCCAGGCAGGACCCTCTTCAATGTGACAACCCCTCACCTCAGGGCATACTCTCACTAGGGTAAACCTTGACTTCATCACCTCCTTGGGAGCAACCGCTGAGCCTTCAGCACCCCTATTACACGCCATGAGCTCCCCGCAGTCCTCCTGAATAAGGTACCTGGGGAAGCCTTACACACACCCCAAAGGGCAGTCATGCACCCCCAACTTCCACAGTCCACAATCGCTCTCAGTCAGCATTTAAAACAGAAGGGTATATTAGTTGTCTGGAACACAGCGTGAAAAAGTTCTTTATTAGCACTGAAAACAGGAAATGACAGCAAAGTCCATCTTAGTCAGACCCAGAGCCCTGTCTCTCCCCCGTCCCCACCCCTCCACCAATCCCAAAACAGAAGAGTGTCCTGTTCCAGCAACCCACCCAAAGTCACACGCATTTGCCACTCCTCTGTCCTTTGTTCCTCTTCCCCGGGCAAACAGGGTCACCCGGTCTCCACCTCAGCTCTTTGTTCTCCAACTTGTCACAGCCAGCTGGCTTCTGCAGAGGATGGGTCCCCGGTCCTCAGTTGCTAGGTTACAAAGTGTCCGGCCATTGTCTGGGCCAGGCAGCTAGAAAACAGTCACACCTGGTCCTGTAGAGGTCTCAGCAAAGATCAAACACTCTTGTCTCATCACCTAGTTAATCATGCAATACTTAGGGGAAACTGAGGCACACACACAGTATTCATACAGAACATTAAGAAAATCCCCCACTTTGTCACACAACCGTGGTAATGGTCCCTGTGTAATGGTATCTAAGCCATTAGCATGGATTGAACATGGGATCTTCGGGCCAGGCCTTGACACTCAGCTATAGGCATAACTCCATTAGGTAGAGGTATTAGTCGACTCTTATGTAATTGGAGTAGCCACTAGAGGGGGATGTAACACAGTTATCCAGTGCGTTATATACGTCCCTTTACTGGGGAGCTGAGCCTGAGCAATACAGGCATTCATATCATTGTATAGGCCACGACTTTGCAAAAGCCCTTGCCTCTGTTAGCAGGGCTTGAACACCAGACAGCCAGATAACAAAAGTAGACACCTCTACCATTTGAGCTAAGAGAATGACTCAACTAGGTGGTAATAGTAGTGGGCTCTTATCCGTTATGCCTGCCACTAGAAAGAGGACATGACATATTTAGCCAATCGCCACCTCCAGGGATATTTGTTAAAAAATTAAACATGAGCAGCACTGAAAGCCTCCCGTGAAGCAGGTAGGGAACGACTGGGCGGGCTGATATGGAAGGATAAAATTGGCATAAAATACAACACCACATGTAACCTTATTTGACAACTGTGTGAGTCATTTTCCGACAAAACTGGCCTATTGTTAAGCTAAATCAATCCATTCTCTTAAGACAGGACTCCCAAGGCAAAAACTCAGAGCTACAGTGGAGGCTAAAAGTTATATAAGCAAGCATGGATGCGTGCATGAAGAGCATGACAAAAAATATCTGCTCGGTGGATAATCTAATCAATAAACTAAATCTGCAGACACCAGAAGAGAACTAAATTGCAATCTGTAGTGATTTAACACAAGTGGCAACAGATGGGCATGGAATAATTCATCTCAGAATGACAGCCGCAAACAGGAGACAAAAATGGAGAAAAACAAGGTGGACATGTGGGTAGATGCCTGGCTTTTGCTTAGGTTGGCTAAAGAGACCTTCCCTTCTATTTCTGAAGACCAAATCATGCTCTTCTTGAGGTCAATAGCAGGTTTCCCCTCTGATGACCTTTTCTACTAGAGAACATGCTGCAAGGCTTCTGCTTCTGAGGTTGATATTGGTGTTAGTGATGATAGATTGAAGGAGTTGCTTCCTGGGGCTCTGGGGCCCATCTGTGTGAGGTCTGATAACCCAAACCAATAACCCAAAAAGGACCAAAGGAGTCAGTGTACCTGCTGAGATCTTTAATTAACCACTTAGCAAGGTGAAATAGACAAGACTCTTTTGGGTCAGCTGGTCGTGGAATTGCTATGTGAACAGTGGATCTGGTTGTCTGAGGACATTGTTCTGATGGGCATAGGAGTGCTCTGATTTCTGCAGGGTGACATATATTAAAGGGGGAGCATCCCCGGAGAGAATAAGCCAGCAATCTGTCTCTATATTCATGCTTGTTTTCCCCTTCACATATTCAGTGAAAAAGTCCATTAGGCGATTAATAGAGGGCATTCTGGGAAAGAATGCTGTAATTTGTGTGTGTGTTTTCATCATGTGAGTCATGGGTGCAGAAGGCAGTTGTAGGGTGCGAATCCAGAAAGAAAGTTGGTAAATCTACAGTATGGAGCATCACTCACAAAAGTAAATTGTCTTGAAACCCCACCCTCCCTTTCTGTGATAGCAAAACAAAGATGCTGTGGGTAGTGAAGGTTAAGCTGGGGAGGTATAGGCAGCTTCCCAGCCTTCAGGAAGCCTTCAGCAGCTGGAGGGTGTGCTAGACAGACTGGTCCATCCTAAAGTCTATGGGAGATCACTTGGATTAAAAGGATGGGATGAAGCTACACAGGATGGAATTGTTCCTAGGTGAGTGATGATTGATTCAGTCATTTAGTTTGCAATTCTACTACTGCTGCATTTGTGGGCAGAGGCTTTTTTGTTGTTGTCTTTTTAAGCTGTTTAACTCTGTAATGTAGAAGTTCAGCAACTTGTCCACATTAACTGTTGGAGATCACTTATTTATGTTATTGGTGTTCTGAAACTGCAGCTTTGCATATGTACTCAATGTCACTTATGGCAGTGATAGAAGTTATCCCATTTCAGGCTGAGCTCTCTTCAGATCTCACCAGTCAGGTAGGTTTTGGACCAGGTTTGATGGGAGGTGCTATGGGGAACCCAGTGGTTACAAGAAGTAGTAATATTTGTGATTTTAAAAGTGAAATGGTACATTTATTTATCACATGGCTCCACCATTTATTATGTGGATATCATCACAACATATACTGTGAACAGTCTATCTGTAGCTATAGACATACAATGATCAAGAAGCGTATGTTGCATTGCAGCCATTGGTGAAACTCAGCCACCTCTTGGGTAGAACTCAGCAAGTGTTCAACACCCCACTGCCACAACACTCCACAGCATCTTCTGGTAGAATGAAAAATAACATGTGTTTGGGGATAAAATATAAATAATTATAGTGAATAATTATGAGTGTGTCACTGTCAGCTCTTTGGGCTAAGTCTGAAAATAATAAAACCTCAACTACAGGTACAAACTAGCACCTAAGTACTGAGGTAGGATGAAAATGCACCATCCTCGATTCCATTTATTTGTGCATTGTTAATATCACTGAACCATATACGTTACATAATGAGTGACATTAAAATTTTACAATCCCGGCTATTTTAGCTGAATCTTACTTGTAATTAACTGGGACATTTTAATAAAAAAAATTCAAGAATGATACTGAGAAGGCAACATCACAAAGTGGAAATGATAGTATAAATAATATTAAATTCTCTACAACTACATGTAGCCTTGCAAATAGATGGAATGCAAAGGAGCTATTTTAATACCAGGCTGTAGTGTATTTAATTTCTGGGGTGTGAATAAATAAAAGAATGAAACTGATTTGTCTTCAAAGGTGCAGTCAAGGTCACTTATTCCTTTGAAATCAATGTATATAGTCCATTCCATGCTTGAAGCTCTTTATCTCTTATTGTTCATCTGTTGTTTTAGCTTATCTTCATTTTATCACAATTTATAAGCAAGAGAACAAAAAGGGGAGGAGGGAGGCAGAAGTTAATAATGTTAGGAGGATTTCATTTCTCTCCTTTAAAGCCAAAGGGCACCTTCTTCTTGCTGGGTGAAAGTCTGGAATGAAAAGATTAGCTTTGTTTGTCTCAGTTCACTTGATGAGGACACTTACCTTCAGTCATTTTGTTGATGTAGCTGATTGACCACTAGACGCTGAAATAACCTCAGCAGCAGCATGAAACAACCAGAGTTCTGTGCAGAGTGATTGCCAATATTCAGTTAGCCTACAGCTTTCCTCTGCATCCATTTCAGAGTGGGCTACCTGTCGCCTGCAATTCAAGAGATACTGGAGCTTAGAGTCCAGCTCAGAGCTGAGGCAATACTGGGTGGGGGAGGGAGGAGGGCAGAGGGGGTGGATTTGTGAACATTCATTTGGGAAAACCCTTGAATTTTCCTTCATTGACTTTTCCATTGGCTTCCCTTGGCTAGTCGTACAAGAGATTTGCCGGGGGGTGGGGAGGGCGCTTGCAAGAATGTTCATAGACAATGAATGTGTCATGCTTACCCATGGGGATATATTATTATGAATTTGCACCATAGTAGCACCTAGAAGCCCGAGTAATGGACTAATGCCCCATAGTGCTAGGTACTGTTTAAAAAACAAACATCCCTTCAAATGTATATTCACACCAGAGGAGCACAACTACTTGTGAGAATGGGAGGGACTTTATTTGAACCTGGTTATAAAATGTTCAGTCATCATCCAATCAGGGTGCAGCAACAATACCAAGTGATGGATCAGATAGAGTGTCGCGAATTATGAATGGCAGATATTCTTCATAGCAGCTGTGGTCTGTTATTCATAACAAATCCATGGTTTGACATTTGTTTACATTAACATTCATTAAATGGGGTCAGAAAATTTACTAGTGTAAAACAGAGTTCAATTATGGGTGCTTCATATGAAGAAAAGCAGGTTACATTTGCAGCCTAAATTGTTTGCTGGGTTTGGTTCATCAAGCTCTAACTAGGGGATCTTGGGGAGAACTATGAGTTGCAGTGTCTTGGGTCTAGTCCTGGTACTGCCACTAAGTCAAAGGTGAATCTTGCTCCCAAAAAAATGAGTAAAAATTTTGCTTTAGTAAACTCATGAGTAAAGGCTTCACATTTGGCAGCATGGTCCAGCAGGACTGGGAATAAGGTGAAATGGACTCTATTCCCAGTTCTGCCACTGATTTTCTGTATGCCCTATGGAAGTTATTCAAATTGTTGTGCCTCAGTTTCCCCTTCTGTAAGATAAGCATAGGGAGGCACCCCTCTATAAAGGTCTATGAGGCCTACAAATAAACATTTGGCACAATGAAAATTTAATGCCAAGTATTATTTATTAATATCACAGATCTCTAATGGAAAATGTATATCACAGACAATATGTTTATAATAGTTTATAGTATTAATATTTTCGATGGTTTTAATGAGCTTGTGATGGAATCATTTTTCAAAGGCTTTCTTTTGGGATCCAGCTAATCTACTTGCAGCTCAGTTACTCTCTGTTTTGTTTGACCTGATATGCTTTAAAAATGTTGAGCGTTTGGGGATGATTTGTCAATGTTTAGTGAAGTTATCACAGACGAAGACTCCTGCTCTGTGAATCAATATCACACCAATAATTCTGTTACAATCCTTTCTAATGTGCAAGATGTATCTACAGCAAATAATGTAGGACCTGATCCTACTCCCCGTGACGTCAATGGGAGTTTTGCTATTTACTTAAATGAGAGTGAGACTGGGGCTTTAATGTTCAATCATTTAGCTGCTTAAATTCTGCAATTTGGTGTAGTTTACAATTGGGGTTTATGCTTTATTCTTTCATTTCAGATGAGATCAGGGAAAGTAGTGTGTGTCCAGAGAGCCCTCAGCTGGAAGAATGAATAGCTGGAGTTAAGTGATCTATTATTCATTCACTGCCTTGGTTCATGAACACCGATGTATGATAGGGCATAGTCGTTCATCTTGGCTTTTTGCTGTTTTTCAGAGAGATGCTCCGCCTTACGGGGAATCTGCCTTTATCCGGTACTGCTTGACCTCACTAAATACAGGGCCTGTTGCAGAGTGCTGCCCAGCATGTCTGAGGATTTGGCCCATTGACTTAAACAAAAGTTGGGAGGGAAGACAGTCCTGTTTCAAAGCAATGCAGTAGAACTCAGAAGATCCACTACACTACAGTGTCCAGTAATTTTGGGTGCCCAACATGATACACCTAAGGCCAAAGGTGAGCTGAGCACTTACAGTTGCCATTAACTTCAAATGGAGCTAAGTTTCAGAGTAACAGCCGTGTTAGTCTGTATTTGCAAAAAGAAAAGGAGTACTTGTGGCACCTTAGAGACTAACCAATTTATTTGAGCATAAGCTTTCGTGAGCTACAGCTCACTTCATCGGATGCATACTGTGGAAAGTACAGAAGACGTTTTTATACACACAAACCATGAAAAAATAGGTGATTATCACTACAAAAGGTTTTCTCTCCCCCCACCCCACTCTCCTGCTGGTAATAGCTTATGTAAAGTGATCACTTTAGATAAGCTATTACCAACAGGAGAGTGTTTTTGGGAGGGGGGGGTGTTGGGGGGGGGTGAAAACCTGGATTTGTGCTGGAAATGGCCCACCTTGATTATCATACACATTGTAAGGAGAGTGATCACTTTACATAAGCTATTACCAGCAGGAGAGTGGGGTGGGGGGAGAGAAAACCTTTTGTAGTGATAATCACCCATTTTTTCATGGTTTGTGTGTATAAAAACATCTTCTGTACTTTCCACAGTATGCATCCGATGAAGTGAGCTGTAGCTCACGAAAGCTTATGCTCAAATAAATTGGTTAGTCTCTAAGGTGCCACAAGTTCTCCTTTTCTTTTTGCAAATACAGACTAACACGGCTGTTACTCTGAAACCTGTCATTATGCAAGGTACTGCATTTAGCCATATGGAGTGGAAATCTATCAACTGCATGAAAAAACCTGTACAGATACAGACAGACATCATCTTCCTTTCCAAATGCAAACAGATGGACATCGTACCAAAAGGACTGAAGGTAAAAAATCCATTACAATCTACATACCACACAGACTATGCTGACAGCTTGTGCCACACGCTCTCAAAGAAACTGCGGAACCACCTGATCAACATCCTCTACAGCAAACAGGGAAAGATTAAGAATGAGCTCTCAAAAATGGATACTCTCATAAAAAACCAACCTTCCACACAAACTTCCTCGTGGCTGGACTTTACTAAAACTAGACAAGCCATTTACAACACACACTTTGCTTCTCTACAAAAGAAAAAGGACACTAAACTTTCTAAACTACTACATTCCACAAGGGGCCAAAGCAATGGTGCCCTCAACCCACCCAGCAATACTGTTAACCTATCCAACTATACTCTTAGCCCAGCAGAAGCAGCTGTCCTATCTCGGGGCCTCTCCTTCTGCCCCTCCACCCCTATGAACATGATACCGTTCTGTGGTGACCTAGAATCCTATTTTCGACATCTCCAACTCAAGGAATATTTCCAACATACCTCTGAACAACATACCAATCCACAGAGACCTCCCTACCAACACTACAAAAAGAAGGATTCTAGGTGGACTCCTCCTGAAGGTCGAGACAGCAGACTGGACTTCTACATAGAGTGCTTCTGCCGACGTGCACGGGCTGAAATTGTGGAAAAGCAGCATCACTTGCCCCACAACCTCAGCCGTGCAGAAACAATGCCATCCACAGCCTCAGAAACAACTCTGACATCATAATCAAAAAGGCTGACAAAGGAGGTGTTGTTGTCATCATGAATAGGTCGGAATATGAACAAGAGGCTGCTCGGCAGCTCTCCAACACCACTTTCTACAAGCCATTACCCTCTGATCCCACTGAGAGTTACCAAAAGAAACTACAGCATTTGCTCAAGAAACTCCCTGAAAAAGCACAAGATCAAATCCGCACACACACACCCCTGGAACCCCGACCTGGGATATTCTGTCTACTACCCAAGATCCATAAACCTGGAAATCCTGGGCGCCCCATCATCTCAGGCATTGGCACCCTGACAGCAGGATTGTCTGGCTATGTAGACTCCCTACGCTACCAGCACTCCCAGCTACCTTCAAGACACCACTGACTTCCTGAGGAAACTACAATCCATCGGTGATCTTCCTGATAACACCATCCTGGCCACTATGGATGTAGAAGCCCTCTACACCAACATTCCACACAAAGATGGACTACAAGCCATCAAGAACACTATCCCTGATAATGTCACGGCTAACCTGGTGGCTGAACTTTGTGACTTTGTCCTTACCCATAACTGTTTTACGTTTGGGGACAATGTATACCTTCAAATCAGCGGCACTGCTATGGGTACCCGCATGGCCCCACAGTATGCCAACATTTTTATGGCTGACTTAGAACAACGCTTCCTCAGCTTTCGTCCCCTAACGCCCCTACTCTACTTGCGCTATATTGATGACATCTTCATCATCTGGACCCATGGAAAAGAAGCCCTTGAGGAATTCCACCATGATTTCAACAATTTCCATCCCACCATCAACCTCAGCCTGGTCCAGTCCACACAAGAGATCCACTTCCTGGACACTACAGTGCTAAAAAACGATGGTCACATAAACACGACCCTATACCGGAAACCTACTGACCGCTATTCCTACCTACATGCCTCCAGCTTTCACCCTGACCACACCACACGATCCATTGTCTACAGCCAAGCTCTGCGGTACAACCGCATTTGCTCCAACCCCTCAGACAGAGACAAACACCTACAAGATCTCTATCAAGCATTCTTACAACTACAATACCCACCTGCGGAAGTGAAGAAACAGATTGATAGAGTTCCCAGAAGTCACCTACTACAGGACAGGCCTAACAAAGAAAATAACAGAACGCCACTAGCCGTCACCTTCAGCCCCCAACTAAAACCCCTCCAACGATTTATCAAGGATCTACAACCTATCCTGAAGGATGACCCAACACTCTCACAAATCTTGGGAGACAGGCCAGTCCTTGCCTACAGACAGCCCCCCAACCTGAAGCGAATACTCACCAGCAACCACATACCACACAACAGAACCACTAACCCAGAAACCTATCCTTGCAACAAAGCCCGTTGCCAACTGTGCCCACATATCTATTCAGGGGACACCATCACAGGGCCTAATAACATCGGCCACACTATCAGAGGCTCGTTCACCTGCACATCTACCAATGTGATATATGCCATCATGTGCCAGCAATGCCCCTCTGCCATGTACATTGGTCAAACTGGACAGTCTCTATGTAAAAGAATAAATGGACACAAATCAGATGTCAAGAATTATAACATTCATAAACCAGTTGGAGAACACTTCAATCTCTCTGGTCACGCAATTACAGACATGAAAGTTGCGATATTACAACAGAAAAACTTCAAATCCAGACTCCAGCGAGAGACTGCTGAATTGGAATTCATTTGCAAATTGGATACAATTAACTTAGGCTTGAATAGAGACTGGGAGTGGCTAAGTCATTATGCAAGGTAACCTATTTCCCCTTGTTTTTTCCTACCCCACACCCCTTCCTCAGACGTTCTTGTTAAACCCTGGATTTGTGCTGGAAATGGCCCACCTTGATTATCATACACATTGTAAGGAGAATGATCACTTTAGATAAGCTATTACCAACAGAAGAGTGGGGTTTTTTTTGGGGGGGGGGGTATTGGGGTGGGGAGAAAACCTGGATTTGTGCTGGAAATGGCCCACCTTGATTATCATACACATTGTAAGGAGAATGATCACTTTACATAAGCTATTACCAGCAGGAGAGTGGGGTGGGGGGAGAGAAAACCTTTTGTAGTGATAATCACCCATTTTTTCATGGTTTGTGTGTATAAAAATGTCTTCTGTACTTTCCACAGTATGCATCCGATGAAGTGAGCTGTAGCTCACGAAAGCTTATGCTCAAATAAATTGGTTAGTCTCTAAGGTGCCACAAGTCCTCCTTTTCTTTTTGCAAATGGAGCTAAGGGGCTCTGAAAACCAGGATGAGGGTATAACAAGTTGCGGCTCTCAAAGTCAGTGGCCAATCATGAAAACGTTGGCTTTACACTTTGTGTGTCTCCACTGACCCATCTGGAAAACGGTATTAGCAATATTAACCTACGTCGCAGGGTGACCATAGGATTCACTTTTTTTTTTTTTAATTGGTTTCAGAGCCTTGCATGTAAGGTGCTAAAGAAATAAACCTGTGGCGTGTAAACACAGTAAACACCATAGACAGCTCAGATAGGTGCCAGTGCTCATGACTACACAGAATCAGAGAGTATAAGGAGAACTGTTTCAGTATCTGTCTCTTTCAGATTAAAAAAACAACAACAACAGAGAGTGTGAATGTTTTAGCTTTAATACTTCCCATCACAAAGAAAACTAACTGTGCAAAGATCCTTCCAGTGATGCAACCTGCTAGCTTGTGTTAGTAAATTGACTATTTCAGGTTCACTGGTAGCGTCACACATACCATTTGTCAAAACAGAGATGCGGGATTATTGTTTTTGCTCTAAACGTATCTTCTCCAGCTGTGAAGAAAATGTGAGCTTTACACAGCTTTGCAAGGGTCTCTTGCAGTTGCACTCCTGAAAGGGGTGTACAAAACCCCGTATATCAATCAACCTAAGGACACACTGCCCTTCTGACGTCCAGTGAAACTAGTTTTGTCCTTTACTCTTAAAAGGAGCAAAAGCTTCTTTGTTTCACAGTGTGGAATAAGTAGCACATGGATTCCAGTGTTAAAAACTCTATGACAAATGATGAAAAGCCCCCATCATTCACAGGAGTGGGGTCACTAAAATGTTAGCTTTGGCGTCACTCACAATCCACCCCTGAGGTATCCTGTGGCACAATTAGAATCTCTCTTTCTCCCATGTCCCTATCTCCGTCTCCATCTGTGGAGCCTGTCTCTCCCACTCCACAGCTGTGTCTTAATATTTTCTCTCTCTCCTTGAAATCATAATCCTCCATCTCTCCTCTCACTCAATCTCTATGCCTCCTTTGTTGAGATACCATCCATCCCCCACCAGCTGGGCCTCCCTCCTGCTTGTACACCCATCTTCCCAAATTTCAGAGCTGTCTCTCTGTCTCATCCATGAATGCTACTTTCTGGAGACAAATCCATGAAAGGAAGAACAACTTAAAAAGCCACTCCCCTTGAGGTATTTCCTCCCAACCTAGAAACGGAAAAGCGATAGGCAACCTATGGCACTTGTGCCGAAGGCGGCATGCGAGCTGATTTTCAGTGACACTCACACTGCCTGGGTCCTGGCCACCGGTCCTGGGGGCTCCACTGCTGACCTGGGGTACCGGCTGCCGGCCCCCTGCCAGTTGGGGTTCCATCCGCTGGCCTCGCTCAGCCTGCTGCCAGCCCCGGGTCCCGGCCACCAGTCCTGTCAGCTCTGCTGCCAGCCTGGGGTCCTGGCTGCCGGCCCGGGGCTCTGCAGCCACCCTGAGCTGTGGCCCACTGGCCCCAGCCTGGGGCAGTGAGAGGTACAGACAGGAGCAAGAGGGGGCACAGCTCAGCACCGCCACCTTAACAATTGTTCCAGCGCCACTGTACTGGGATATTTTTAAGTCCTGATTTGCTGCTTACATCACTCTCATGCCACGTGGAACAGCACACTGCGTTTGACGCTGAGATTAGAATGTACATGCAAGAACTGGAATCACAATTTTCTGACAGATTTCAAGATTTCCAGCGATTTGGCCCAATGCTTTCTTTTCTAATTAAACCCCAACTGTTCAACGAAAGTGACTTGGATTTGTCTGTATTTCAGTGGATGGGTGTTGAAGGTTTCGAAATGCAGCTTATTCAGTTAAAAAGCTCAGAATTGTGGGCATCAAAGTTTGGAGATCTGCGGAGTGCACTTGAAGCTACGGAGAGAGATCATGGGGCCTCTATTCTGACCTGCTGGACGTCCCTGCCAGTGAAATTTAACTGTTTGAAGAAAATTGCGTTTGCAATGCTTTCAGCATTTGGATCCACATACCTGTGTGAATAGGTATTTTCACACGTGAAATCTGTCTTCTGTCCCTCTCGGAGCCGGTTAACAACTGTTCACTCAGAAGCTTGTGTGCAGCTTAAAGTATCCAAATACATGCCAGACATTGGGAAACTCAGCAAGGAAAAGCAAGGGCAAGGATCACACTAAACTGATGAGATCTGCATTTTAATTGAATTTTAAATGAAGCTTCTTAAACATTTTAAAAACCTTATTTACTTTACATACAACAATAGCTTAGTTATATATTGTAGACTTATAGAAAGATACCTTCTAAAAACATTAAAATGTATTACTGGCACGTGAAACCTTAAATTAGAGTGAATAAATGAAGACTCGGCACACCACTTCTGAAAAGTTGCCGACCCCTGGCCTAACTCCTTAATTTAATAGCTGATCAAAATCCAAAAATCAGATACAGGTCCTGCCTACCCCAAATTTGGGGTCAGGATTCTAATTGAATTCTAGTATTTTCTTGTGTCCCAGTTCCATATGTTTCACCAGGCTCTGCCCTCTTGTAGTTTTGTGGCAAAGCAAAAGGTTCACAGATAAAATTCTCAACATAAAAAGAACTAAATATGTCCTGGTGCTACCTCAAATAGTCTTCAGAATTACTATCTTACTTTTCAGTAGATCTATTCACCTGGAGGATCCCAATTAAAAACTTTATGTACACAAGTGTCAAGCTACTGACTTCAACCATCACTGACTGGCATGCCCCTGTGGGATGGAACTATGAATAGCACACCACGAGAGTACACAACAGTGGCACCCACAGCTGTAGGCATGTTATGTACAATTGGCAGTGGAGAGGACCAGCTGTGCTGGCCACCTGCTGCCCACTCAGGTTTGACCTTATGTTCCTTTTACCCGGGGGGGGGTCAAACCTGAGTGGCACTGTGACCCCAGTGCAGCAGGTCATCATGCCACTCACTCAATTGTGGCCCTGCAACCCCTTTGTCATGACAGTGGGCCAGTGGGGCCAAACTTGGGTGGCCATTGCTGCTCCTTCTTGCCACTGCTGTAGGTCTGGCTCCTGCAGCAAGGCTCTCCCCAGAGGCCTGCCTGGTCTCATCCCTCTTCCAGCTGCCCAGGTGCCCTCTCAGGGATGGGAAGTGAAACTGCAGCTGCATGGGCTGGGCTGGAAGGCAGGGGCTGGCATACCATAGACTCAGTGGGCAAAGTGCTGGGGCCGGCGGCTGCAGTGGGGATGGCTCCACAGGGACTGACAGTGCGTACCATAGGAAAAATTTCAGGGGGGGGACCCTGCTACTCAACAGTGTAGGGCAGAAAACAAAGAAGGGTGTAATAGCTAAATGAAATTATACAGCCGATGTACAATTAAGGTAGGGAGAGCATATATCCCAAATATTTCAATGTGTAATTTTACTCTTTGTGCCATAAAAAAGTTACGGTCACTCATGGAAACGCTGACGTTTTGAACAAATTCTGAAATTTGCACAATGGTAGGGAACATCCAGGCATTTACATGAGTTCATCTAAGTCACACCCAGCCAAACCCAAGGGGGCCTGTGCAAGCTCAGCTCCCTTGAAATATGAGTGTCATCAAGCTATTTCCTGGTGAGTCCTGATGACCACAGAGAAAAAAGGGGAGAAGGGAGTAGCAGAAATAGGAGCCAGAGAGAATGATGTTAATACTTATAAAAGGGGTATCATATTTAGTTTATCATCATCTCTACTCAGAGCCTTTAGTCCCATTTCCCCATAAGGTCTCTTATCTCTTAGGAAAGTCCAAAGTTTTCTAAAGAGGATTTGGTTTCCCACTCTTCCCAGACTTTTTTCCCAGGGTGTTTGCCTCTCCTTCTGACCCTTCTCTAGAGCTCTTTCCGCCTCAGTCTCTCAAACACTCACTCACACCCACACTCCCAGCAGCCTCTGAGCGAATTGGTTCGTTGGAATCAGCTGCTTGGGGATTTGTTTCCTCCCTGCACATGACAGTTCACTCTGTCACAATAAGACCCAATGTGTCTAAAGTTAGACACCCAAAAACCAAAGGCACCCAAAATAACAGACCACTTTGGGAGATGTGTCCCTATGTGAATTGTCCAAGGACACACAGAGTCAGTAGACAAGGCAGGGATTAGATCTCAGGAGTCCCTGACTCTCAGGCCGGAACTCAGTTCATTCAGTCATGCTGCCCATCTGAGTGGTATTTTGTATTAATATTTAAACTGAATGTTCAACGCTTCACTGACCAGAAACAGGACAGCACAGCCAGCAGCACCGTATTCCGTCACATGTGTCTCACCATGGACTTTAAGGCCAGACGGGACCATCATGATCATCTAGTCTGACCTGGAGAGGGCTGGAGAAATCTTTCTACAAGCAGACCGTGAGCCCATGACCTATCTGGTGAGCTGCCAGCAATGGTGCCAATTAGTATAATTTTTACTGTATTTGTTGTTTTATTTTATGTTTTTAAAAATGGGGCTGAACCAAACTCCTGATCCAGATCCTTGTTTGGCTCTGAATTCCAACCAATTTCTATAACAGCCTTATCTGAATACTGGCTCTGAACAGCTCCACATTTGGGAATGTTCATGTTCAGATCTGGATTTCTAATCCACACACCTGAAAGTTGTGTTTAGACATTCTGTACAGTAGGAAGTTTGGATATGTCCTGAAATTCAATTCTAGGTTTCTAACATCAGCACAGGGGCTTTGGTTCAGACCTTGTAGTGTCCTTCAAAACAGACCAGAGAATAGAAGACTTGACCGTAATGAATAAAAAGGGGATTCTTTATTGAAGCTGCTAGATTCAGATGGACTTTGTAGCTCCTGTGTTTAGCTAGTCAAGAAGCTGGGGAGCCAGAAAAAATGACAGGGTCAATCTGAATCCTGCAGCCTCAGTAAAGAATCTCCAGTTTATTCATACAGCTGAGCCATGGGCAGCCCTAGATTATGTCTGGAAAGGTTAAACTGTTTAGTTACTTTTGTTCAAAGCCTATGTGTGCAACTTTTGTAAAGGACCACTCAGTGCACAAGAAAGTACTGCTCTACTCACTACATCTACAGTTCTGCAGACTAGGAGGGAAGTGCTGCTCTATTCAATTGCATAACAAAGGAGGGGTGGTGGGGAGGAAACATCCCCTAAGGAAACAGGAAGATAAGGAAGAGGTGGAAAATGGCTCCTACCCATAAAACGCTGAATAACCTGGTTAACCCCCTGATGACCACTTTCCTACACAAACATTGGATCTCTCTAAGTCCTGGTCTAGACTCAGCAATCAGGGAAGACACTGATGGCAACAGCACAGAGCCAGCTCAAACATTTATGTGGTATGGATACTTGTCCACTAGAAATTAGACTGAAACCAAACTTCATTTACCTAGGGCACCAGCTATCAGATGACATAGACTTTCAGTCAACACCAGAGTTGGATTCAAAGCCATGACGTACTCTCAGGTGAAAGACTCTGTATCTCATTACCAGCTCCCTGAGTTCCCCCTAGTTAAATTTTATTTAAATTGGGTTGGCATTGTTTTTGTTCTAGCTGAGAAACTTTCCTAATTTCTCACTGTAAGTGGTGAAAGTCTCTGTAAGCGGGTCATTTTCCTATCATATGTCATAGCTGCAGTCTCATCAATGGGAATATGTGGTATACGTCTCAAAATTCACATGCGGTAACTTTGCTATTCAGTTCCGAGACACGCAGCCGCATATCTGAAGTCCTTTCAATAAATTTCTCATCTTGAACCTGCAAGACCTAAAAAATAAATCTGGAAGGCCTCATCTCAGGGTCACTTTTGTATCTGCTGCTCTGCACCATTCACTTTCCAAAAATAAGGCAAGTGCTTATATGTTTCATTTTCAGGGCCTTATTTCTCTCCTGGCTGAACTTGGTGATCCCAGAGTAATCACAGCAGATTGCTATATTTGTTACAGAGAAACTTACACTGAAATGTGCAATCTGATTTCAACAGGCTCCTTTTGGATTAGAACCATATTTCATTTTTCAAATAAAGAGAGTCTGCCGTGTCATTGTGCTGCCAGCTCCGGTGAAAAGACAGGATACAGTTCTGTTTTTTATGAGATGTTTTTAACGACTGTTTCATTTATGGAAGCAATTTTCCTGGTCTAGGAGGATATCTGGAGTAAGAGATGTACTGGGATATCCAGAGTCTGAGATTGTTTTGGCAGTGACTCAGAGGGGGTGGAGGTGGAGAGGGGAGACAAGGAAGTTCACGGTAGTCAGGATCAAAGCAAGCAAATTGGGGGCAAAAATCATCCAGTTGTATGCTCCCAGATGCTACCCAAGGTTTAGAGTGTGACCCACACTCTGATATTCATATATTGTTGCAGCTGTATTAATGAGATGGGAGAGTGGTGAACTCGGTATTGTGTGTAGAACTGGTGTACATATATGGAGTGAATTAAGGAATTAGTGGTTGAAGGATTCCTGTTAAACAAGAGGAGCAACGAACCTCCATAACAATGACCTGGTTAGAGAGAAAGAGCTTGTGATTCCCAAAGGGAGGATTAGAGTTGTCAATACACAGCTCCCAGACAGTACACGGAAGCTCTTACGTCACACCACATACATTGCATTTCACACTAGCATGTCAACCTGTTTCTTAGTATTTAGTCTCTTCTCTCTTCCCCACTGGCTACAGCTTTCACAACCTTGTCTTGGGCATGAAAAAAAGTCCCTGTCCAATGGGAAACAGACATTTGAGATCAAATATGGAATTCATCCTCCTTCGGTGCGTTAAGGCCAGCCGTAACGATTGTGCAAACACCCCCATCCCTAAGTCTTAACTGGAGAGCTATTAAGGGGTAACATCCTTAGATGGCTGCTGACAAGGATGTGGGAAACTGAAGAAATAAGGTATGTCAGCAAACATTTATTGTCTCTTGCAGAATGATGAGAATGTTTGCCCTGTGGCACTGGCATGGCCCTGACTAGATGGAATTAAGAAGGAACACTGTTAGTTTTCAGTATTTTTTTGGTCAATTGGTGTCTTGTTAAAGGTGCTGGATTTACAAGGGCAGAGAGTGCAGTCCTTTTCTGTTGACTTCAATGGATTGTAATCATATGCTTAAAGTTAAGCATAACATTTAAGTGCCTTGCTTTACAAGCATGGTCTTAAGTATGTGCCTGAGGGCTTTGCTGAATCAGGGCAAGAAGGAGCTATCCCTTCAAGGACAAGAGACCATTTATCTGTTTGTCTGTTTTCTTGTACCATACCCATCACCATGGTATCTGTGCAATGCCGAGGTCTTGTTATAATGCCTAAGTTTTCAAAAGTAACTTGTGCTTCTGTTTGAAGGCTCCCACCTTCAAGCACCTTCAAGATGCGTGTTTTTCAGAAGTACTAGGGGCATCTCACCTCTGAAAAACAGGTCCCTTTAAGCTAGCTGAGGTCGAACACCCAAAAATCACAAGAGCTTTTGGAAAATTGAGGCCATGGAATCTAAAGTCACCTGGTCCATTTGCTTTACTCCAACTCAGAGCTGTTGCAGAGGTTACAGGTTATTCGTAGTAAGGGAAATGTTTACTGTGCCTTTAAATGGCTTCGAGAGATTGCTGTGTTTGAAGCAGCCCATCTGTAAGCATTTCCTGATGACTCTAAGAATGGATTAATGAACTAGCAGGAGTGCTGAGACTTCAGTGTACTACCAGGACAGGACATTACTTGACTAATCATATATCGGCAACAAATGTGCATGATCTTAAAGTGCTGACTTGAATAATAGTGGCCTCAGGATAAGATACACAGCTTATAGCCCTGATTTTGCTGTCATTTCAGTTGGTGCAAATGAGGAGTTAATCCACTGAAATCAACTGATTACACAGTGTAAATGTATGAGTAAAAAAAAGGAGAATCAGACCATTAAATCGAATTCCCTAGACATGTTGGTCTACAAATGAGCAAGGGAATGAAGAGAGTGTCCTGCTGTTACCCCTAGGTCATTACAGAGTAATTTTAGAGCTCATTTCCTAGGTGGGAAAGGGAAAAAAAGTGAGTAACAGATGGGTTTGGCCTCTGGAAGAGAAAGAATGAATACCAAGTATCAGAGGGGTAGCCGTGTTAGTCTTCAAGGTGCCACCGGACTACTCGTTGTTTTTGTGGAGACAGACTAACAGATTTATTTGGGCATAAGCTTTTGTGGATAAAAAACCCACTTCTTCCATGCATCTGAAGAAGTGGGTTTTTTACCCACAAAAGTGTATACCCAAATAAATCTGTTAGTCTTTAAGGTGCCACCGGACTGAAAGAATGACTGATGCATCATCTATATATAAGAGTTTCACTGGGAGTTGTACCAAAGCAACTGACCACCTGTGGCTGCAATCAGGACAAATCCCAGTGTACACCAGGCCTTAGAGAAGGGTACAGTGAGCTGTTGTTTTAACTGAAAATCTAGTACTCAGTAGGAAAGTAAAGCGGCTTTACTATCTCCTGCATTGCCAGCGGGCTAGCTAGAACAAACTACAAAGTGTTGGGCAGCAGCATGTACTGGATTCTTCTGGGGCTGTCGCTCCTTCAGTTGTTCCTAAATCCTGCTCTGGAACGTGAACCTTTCCAGCACAATATGCCTCCCGGTATGATGCCTGATACCTTCAATACCACCGAGAAAGTTGTTCCCATTCCCAAGTCACACATACAATGTCACGTTACTGGGGTTTTTGTTTGTTTGTTTTGTTTTGTTTTTTTGGTCTTTGGTTGATTTTTATTTTTCAATAAAACAATACTACAAAACATGGGAAACAGCTGCATTAAATATAGATCTGCAGTTACTTTGCCAACTTTTAACCTGCTGTATTTACAGAGTTTTCTCACCACCTCCACATCAATATTGATCAGAAGGGACCCAATGGATAGTCACCACCAGCCAGGTCACTGAAGGGCAGAACCTGCCTCCCCTGGCATGTTTCATAAGGAATGGCAAACTGAAAGAGCACGAGATGCAGACTTCAGCTGCATTCTGTGTCCTAGCTAGAGCCAGCATGGCTGTGTCTCTATTCCCTGCAATCCCTGTGGTAGATCTCATCTTTGCCCTGTTTCTGTTATCTTTAAAGAAGGACAAGGATGCTGTGGTGGGATGGGGCATGCACTGACCTTTCAGAGCTGATGAGATTTTACAAACCATCCCAGTCCCACCCCTGAGCCCTGGTATCTTTAGAAAGGATCCTTTTTCACTGTGCATTATATCAAGCCAATTTCCACGGTTTTACATCACTCCAGTTTTATTGAGCTTTTAGACATGGTATTAATTTACTGCCATTTATATTGGACAGTTATACTGCCTTTGGACAGTTCTGACAGTTACCGTATTTCCTTCCCTGCCTAAAAGCTGCATCCTGTGGCATTTGCTAATATCAGGGAGTGGAGAGAGTAACCGAAGTATTAACCTGTAACCTTCCAATCAGAGACCTCCATCTGCATATTATAAATGCTCTGACAGCTTTTCATTTACTAGGTCAGAGATGCACTTCATCTCCAGGAAGCTGTCCTGTCCTCTGACAAAGATCTGGACATGTGACTCGTTCTGAGTGCTATTCCTCCCACTCACAAGCACCTGTCCAGCCTTTTAAAATAAAGTTTCATAATTTCATGTCCAGCACAGGACAAGATTAAAATTTAGGTTGGGATTACTGAGCTTCTGGTTTCCTACAATCTAGAGATGGGGTGGACTTGAACTTAATAAACAGAGATGGGGTGGATTTGAACCACTTGTTGATACCGCATGGCATCAAAGAAAAAAACCTTCTACTCCCATGTCCAACACATAGTTGGATTGTGATTACAACTGCAGCCAACTATTGGGCAGAGATTGTAACCTGAAAACTCACTATAAATTAGCACCAGCCTTCAATTAAAGAAAATAAAAACCACCTGCCATCCTCCTCCCACTCCCTGTAGGATTACTGCAAAGATCAAAACTCAAGTTCCTGCTAAGAATTACACCACCAACCACCGGGGGAAATTGAAAATGGTCTTTACATAGTAGCCACTGGACCAGCTGAAACCTCCCCAGGGACACCAAGTAAGAGCCAATGCTTGATCATCAGTAGAGCTGAGAAGGGAAAGGATGGCAGAGGCGTATGAACAGGGAACCAGAACAAAAGGAGAATTTTAAATGTATTTTTGTTTTCCCCTTCTCTGAGAATCAGAGGTTGAGAGAGCAATGAAGAGTTGGATTAAGCTGCAGAGAGCCCAGTGTAAGGGCTTTTTACACGTGCACTGGAGAGAGCGAAAGAAGAAGAGAGGCAGAGAGTGGGTTGAATCACAAACGAGTATTTCAAAGTGTTTCCTTTTCCTCCTGATTTGTTGTGCCTCATCTTTATATCACTGGTCAGTACAGAAAAAGAGTTGGGTTTTTTTTGTGAGCACTGAAGGGAATTATCACAACTCCTCATTCCTTTTCTTCTCCTGGAGGTTCCTTACTCGCAGAGCCAAACCTCACTAATATGCATTTGGCTAAACTATACTATACATAATCCACACCATAAAAAATATGTCTGTCTCTCCACTCATCTTAACAAAGGTTTGGTAGCAATGACACCGTTATAGTGAAGCATCAGATCATTACCAGCACCATTTTTGCAAAATATACACCAAGCACCAACTAAAATATAATTAAGTATTATCTTAACTAAGTAAAGACAAAGTAAATGAATGAATAAGTAAGGCTCTACTGCACTCTGCTTGGTGATCTCTTAAGACATTAAGGGAAAGCAAAGAAAGCTCACGAAAGCTTATGCTCAAATAAATTGGTTAGTCTCTAAGGTGCCACAAGTACTCCTTTTCTTTTTGCGAATACAGACTAACACGACTGTTACTCTGAAACAAAGAACTTTTGTGAAACTAAAACATTCAGTCCCTGAGGGGGTTCTTTTGTCTTTGTGCATATGACCTACAAGTCAATGAAAATAGCACGGATTTGGTGTGGTCATCAGTGAGATCTCAAGAACTCAGAAGTCTTAAAGGAACTTTGGTGGGTTTGAATGAAGAGGTTCATCTTGTATTCCATAGATGAAATTCACGCCTGTCTGAAATCCAGTCCTATGCCTGTGCATCACTTTAAAATAGCGCTTAAATGGGATTTCTGGAAGACAATCATCCTTGAACTCCCAGGGATCGCTGACTGCTACGACTAAATGGGATTTAAGAAAATGATTAGAGCTGGTCAAAATATGCTGTTTCATTGCAGCCACATTTCGATTTTGACAAATTTTTCAATAGGAAGGTTTTTCTGAGCTTCAGGGTTTTCTCGTCACTTCTGACCAGAGAGAGACCCAAAGGAAAAACCCGACCTTTTCAACTGGAAAACAGTGTTTTGACACAATTCCAAAATGTTGCCAAAAATGTTTGTAAGGCTTTGTTTTCATCGTAATGTGGACCAAAAATACATTTTGAAACTACACAAGTTGTTGCAAAATGAAAATGTTGTCCTCTGGCCAGGTCTAAAAGTGGCCACGCAATCCTGTTTTACTGAGCCTGTTCCAGTTTTTTAGATGATATCCTGGTGTCCAGGGAGCTTCTTTCAGGACATCTGATGTGTTGCAGTTTATCATTTAATCCATCAAAATATTTGTTTTTTTATAACTACAAAATAGTTGTTCCCGACGTAGTGCTATGCCTAGTAGAATTTGCTTATGTTTACTAGGAAGAAACATTGCAGTGGATGGAGTGTTCCATTTGATAAACACTATTTGGAGCAAAAAGAAAGGAAAAGTGAAGTCAACTGAGTACATTATTATTTAGACAATAATATACTCAGCTCTAATACAGGCCAGTCACATCCCTCTTTATTTTCTGTGCTATCTGCATCGTTTTACTATCTGCTGCAGTATTTTCAAAAACCACTGCCGTACATTATTCCTACATCTCTACTAACATGGATCATTGACTGAATCAAGACTGACTGTGGACAGCTGTTGTCTGGGAAACTGCACTTGAAGCAAGTGAGTAGTGATGGACTTCCTAGCCTCACACTGACAGTTTGGCCACTTGGTCAGAGATTTCATTTCACAACATCACAATCTACCAATATTTCCTCACAATTTTTCCTGCCTGCTTTCTGTATTCTACGCCATCGCCTCAGCCCCCTGAGGTAGTTGGTTAGTTTAGAAAAAAATCAGCTGAGATCTATAATGGCTATTGGAAACCACAAAAGGAAACCATTTAAAGGCAAGGCTTGCTGGTTCTACAGAGCGGATAACACAAAGCAATAATGTGACAGAATTGTATAAGTTAGGGATAGATAAGTTAGATCATCAGGCCCATATTGCTACCAAGCCATGGTCCTGTGTAGGCTGCCAGTTACTGCGGCTTGGCACAATATGATGTAATATACAAATCAGTGCAGTGCACCACACTGCACCATCTGAGACCGTTGAACTTCCATAAACACTTTGCTTTCTATATGCTTGTGTGGATTTTGTAACAGTAGCCACTTCTCTTCCATGGGGACACACCATTTGCAGAGAGCCCTGCAGATCCTGGATCCTGTCAGCATCCCTCAAGAACTAGCCATCAGAAGGAACTGTCCTTGAAGATTAGCAAGGTATCAACGATAAATAACTGTCTGAAAAACTCAGTGACACAAGTGCATAACTGTCCCTTTCTCCTTCCTCTTTCATATCTAGATTGCTTGCAGCTGCGGCACTTAACTGGAATTGCACTAGGACCGATATGAATTGGGAGAGGGTCAATGGGGTCACATCAGTGGAGTGTGAGATCAGAATCAGACCAGAGAATATTATGAGTATATCAAGATTGAGCTCCAATTATCCACTAGACAGCTGTGCAGAAAAGGGAAAAAATATGATAGCAACCCCAAACTGTGTGTGCTGTTCAAATGCAAAAGGCTGTTTTGGGAAAGGATTAAAAATAGTTCCCACTCACCCCCCCCCCCCTCTATCTTTGCAACACCTAGAGGAGAAACCTTCTAAAGATCTAACGGCTCTTATGCAGAGCTGAGCGCTAGTGTGCATTGCTGATCATGTGACACATGCCTTGGGTGGATGACAAGGGGATCCAACACAGAGAAAGTTCCATGGCTGTTCCTTTTTCTTTGTATCACATCTCTCTTTATGGGGCTTTCCCTTCCTTTGCTCGATGCCCTATATTCCCCCAGTTGTAATTCACCCATTGTCTTCAAGGAAGGCTCCTTGTCAAGCCATATTAAAAAGTACAGAAGAAAAATAAATATCTCCCTCTTCAGATGTTTTCCTTTCCTAAGCTCTCACAGTTCCAGCTGTAACATGTAGTTTCCCAGTGGAAGTATCATAGTGGCAGGTAGTCCATATCTCCGATGAGATGAGGTCAATCCTACAAATGCTGCTTTTGATGACAGTACTTTCAGCAGTGGCATCAGAAAAAACTGTATGCAGAAGGATTGGCAGGTAGTAAACAAGGATTGGCAGATCCACTGAGCTGTAATTTTTGGCCCATCTCTAAACTAAAGTAGGAAGAAACAGAGTTCAAAGGGAATTACCTCCAATCTAAGACATAACAGGTAACATCAGTTGGTGCTAAATTATAGTGTAACATGTCAGCATGTATACATCTTTATATATGACAACTACATGATACCAAATGATTTATTATGATTCGTGCCAATACAATGTAGATGAAATTATTTTTGTTTGAATGGTGAGACAAAATAGCAGCAGATTTGCAGCCACACAGTTTCACAATACTGATAGCTGTATGTTTTCGCTAGACTACTGTATAAAGACTAAAACAGTATATGGAAGCTATTAATATCTAATTAGAATCACTAGCAATGAAGAGAGTAAACAAAACCGCATGATTCTCTGCCAGAAGTGCAGCTACGGCAGAATGGTGAGAGCTTCAGTTATATCTACCATTGAAGACCCAGTGCTTCTGTAAATAGGCAGTTTGTCTAGTAGTTGGACCAGATATGTCCAGCAGATGCCATTCCAAGAATGACTACTCTCAGATCACAGGCATCTCCCCCCAAGCATCTCTTTCTTTCAGGATTTTATTTTTAACAGGGAAATACAGCAGGCTAAAAGCTACATGTTTTACATACCACAGTAAAAACAGGTACTGAGTTATATTTGCTAGAGTCACAGTAGTTTATGTATATTTGCTATTCACAGACTGCAGAATATTGCCAAATAACCTCACTGGTGGGGACTGACAACATGGAGATACATGCATTCATGTGAGACCTTAATCAATGATGTCTATACTGTATTAAGCACATTCATTTTTTTAAACACCTTCCAGTAAAGTTGATTCCTTTAAACTTTTAGTTAAAACTGCTTTTTTTTTTTTTTTTTTTTACAATTACTCACAAAATAACCTGTAAACAAGTTGACATTACACTTATGTACAAGTGAACCACATTGGAAAGTAGAAGAGGTAATTCAGTGGGTGCCACTTGATATACATCAATGTGCAACAGACTGACTCAGGCCCGGCAAAGTCATTAAGTGCTTGTATGAGGTCAGAAAATGTAATATGAGCAAGGCCCCGTATAGATCACAATATCACAGAAGTCACAAAAGAAACACAAAATCCTATGTTTGCTGTGGAAATATTGCATTAGATGCATTTACTCTATGGTTGTGTGTCTATGTGAAATCTAAAGAGTTGAGTTATATTTTTGGCTAGCTCAGTACCAATTGCTGACAAAAAGCCAAAATCCTCTTCTAACATTCCCTCCTATACTCCGGTTTCTCTACATGTGAGGGGCTCCCATTAATGATGTCAATGAGAGAGCCATGCGTGAACCAGAGCAGAGGTTTCTATATGGAGCTGAGAGAAGAATTTTGCCCATTAAAGCAATTGGGCCTGATGCTTCACCCACTGACATCAATAGGAGTTCTGTTTCTGTTCTAAAGACCAGTTCCTTTTTATTTGTTCCTTGCCATAGATTCAAATTCACAACATCATAATCATAAGCTGATTTTCATTAGCAATATCAATGCCAAAAAACATAAAATATGTCTTTAATGATTTGAACAGTGCTTTCTTGTCCCTTTCCAATACTCCACATACAAAACCCCTTTGGGCATGAACAATCCGTGATACTTGGCAATGTTCTGTACCATGATTTACATGGGGCCTTATATATAAGGTATTTGTAAAGTCAAGTCTACATGCATACACACAGCTGATGAAATGGGGTGTATGGAAGGGTAAGAAATGGGACTACCTTCTTTTGGTTTTTAGGGCAAAGAAGTGGTGGGATGAGAGGGGGGATCACTTGATTAATTTCTGGTCATTGCCAGTAGTGATCAGACTTGCTTTCATTTTCTACTTCAGCACAATTCTTTGCAAAGAAAAAGACCAAATGGACCCATCAGAACTGGAATGAAAATACAAAACCTGCCCTCCACTGCCACACTGCTATGAGTCATTTACACGACACTGGGAAGTACTGCACTTACAGATAACTTACGAAAAAAGTAACTGGGAGTTATGAAGATTTGTGTGCGCTTCCTTCCTCTCCCTTTTATGCTTTGAGTTCTACTTAACTTATCGAGGGGTATATCTCTGTGTTTGGATTTATGAAAATGAAACACCTTCAGAAGGAACAAGATTATTTTTCAGATAGCCACCTTAGAAGCTGCAAGCCAAATCCACTTCTTGAGGAAGAGTACACAAATCCACAGAGTTGCACCTACTTACACCAGTGGTGAATTTATCATTGGATGGCTCCCATACCCCAGGGGTACAACACATCATCATGGTTGTGAAAGGTAGGTGATGGCAGCTGCATAATGTATTCTGAATACAGTCACTCCAAGGTGCACTTGTGCTATTTACAACAGAACTTTTTAAACTATGTCTTAAGCAAATCAGCAACTGTACCTAAAAGATCACAAAAGGGAACAAGTTAACCAAAGACTGGTTTTGCAATGCCTTCACAGAAGTAATAAGGCCTGTTCACCACATAATACGGGTGCATTTGTGCCACATTAAAGGTTAACAGCTTTCCTCTCACTCACTCTCAGACACACACATTTTTATTACTAACAGAAGTTTTATTTGTTATTCTGGTCCCAATGAACTCAATGGAAGTTTTGAAATTGACTTCAAAGGAACTTGGATTTGGCCCTTATTATGTGTGGAAAATAACTCAAATATCCAGTTTGTTCCCCAAATATTTCAGAAAGGTAATTGCATTGCAATTTGACTTCATATCCGTGATATAACTGACCACACATATTCTAACAATGGGCATACATGGCTGGATAAAAATAAAATAAAAATGACTGACCCTAAATTCTCAATCCAAACTCAATCCCGATAAACATTTTTAGAGCTCAAAATGTTAGCTTTTGAGTTTTGTTATTTCAATTTCATTTTCACACTCTCTGTATTACCTGGCATCAACCAGAAACAGAAATAGCAAAAAAAAAAAAAAAAAAAAAAAGCGCATAATTTTCTGGTATTTCTCACTAAAGCAAAAAAGTAATGGAAATATTACTAGAAAGGCTAGTCTCACAACATATCTGGTTCTATCTTTAGACCAAACCTGTATGTATAAGAATCCAAAAGTTAGCGTACTTAATCAAATGGAATTTACCAAGCTTAGCCCTTACCTAATAAGTATTTTCCACTGTATTTTACTTCCAAGTTGAAACCTGCTGCCATTAAAAATCACTGGGAGTTTTTGCCATTGAGTTTAACAGGAGTTGGATTGGACCTTATGCCTCTTGCAGCTATATGTATACATTTGTAAGCAGCTATGTTACCTTAAGTTGCAAATACAGAATGCTTTGTTTTTGCTGTCAGTATCTGGTGTCTGATCCTTTGTTCTAACCAGAAACGTTTTTTTTTTTACTAAGGAAGAAAGAAATGTACTGTTGGCAAATTTTAAACAAGTGCCTTTGTAAGGGAATTGCCTGGTGATTTCCACATTCACAATGGAAGAAAATTCTGTTGCAAAGGCAAATTCCCAGGTCAAAGGTGCACAACCAACCTGGGGATGCATTACAGAATCAGTTATTTTTAAGAGTGAAATCGAAATAGCCAACGGTCAGCTCCTCCCATCAGATATGCACATAATGCTTCTATTGACATCAATGGGAGTTGTACATGGGTATATGAGGGCACAATTTAGCTCCTAATAATTGTTTCTAAAATAGGCTAATTTCTTAAGCCCAATTGGATAAACTTGTAGGGACAAGATTGCTGCTGCCGAAGTCAATAAGACTTTTGCCATTTGGCAGGCTTATTTCTAGTGGAAAGGATCGGTTCTTTGCACCCGTGTAAATTATTGTGCATGGTGCAGGGCAACAGGATCTTCATGACTAGCCATGCACCTTAAATCCTCTGTGGGTTTTTTTACTGTTTTTCTACTATCTTTTCTTCTTCCCTCTTTCAGTTTTCTCATTCACATACATAAGGATAGCTAGGACTACAGCCCTGACAATGGTTTGCTACCTCATTTTGTATAGCCAGGGGAAAACGCTTGAAAAGCCCATGTGAAATGAAAAGGCTCCTTAAATTTTGAGTAAGGATAACATTTCACTTCCATTATAGTTCTGACAGCTGCGACTGAGGTACAATTCTGCTACCCGCCTACTGCTGGAATTACTCCTGCATCTTCTAACAGAGCGCTATGAGTAGTCCTGTGCCCTATAAATCTATGAGAACAAACTCCACAAAGTCCTGTGTGTGTGGGTGCATACACACACATACACACAGATCAAGTCTTCCAAAGTTTATATATTACAGTTCTCAGAGAAGAAAAAAAAATCAGCCCCTCATTACATCTCTAGGTACTGTCAGCTGCTTGTGTTTATTATGGGGCCAGTAAAGGGCCTGCTGCTCGGTTCTAACCCATTGCTGCATGTAAATGAATGAAAAGGCCAGCGCTGAGATCAGGCTGACAAGAAAAAAAAAAGAGTCTGTACAGTGAAGAGAGTTGATATCCTAATGTAAGAATTGCGACTACCACTGTCACATTGAGTAACAGAAAAATTACCCTGTCTGGACAATGCCCACGACGGCTCCTAATCTGGGGGTATGTAATTTCCCCTCATTTCTTCTACTTTAGTGTTAAAGACAGGTGCCAGAGTGACACTTCTAGAGTCCAAAGTCCTCTCTCCACAGAATGCGCACATCAGAGGCAGAAGCAGTGTAAGCTTCGCACATATCAACCCCTCCACCAATACCGCTAATGATTAAGTCTTGATTGTGGCTTTATTCTTCAGGCAGTAATGGGTAGGACAGCCCCACGCCACACCAGGAGAAGCACCTGACAGACAGGCAAATCTCTGCAGCTTTTCTGTGTGCACTGGAGGGGAAGCCAGGGAGGGAGGAAGGAGGAGTGCGAGTGGAAACAGTTTCCCTGGTGCACCAGCCTGCAGCTAGTGCGGGGCGGGGGGGGGGACAGCCAACATCCCACCCCTTTTCAACATCCTGTTTCCTGAGTAGAGAGAGTGAGCAAACAGCCCCTTCACTCTCCAAAGCATAGGATGCACAGAGCCTACTATCATGGGAAATTCTTGCATAGCTATGCAAATTGGGGTGTGGCTTCTTGGGCACCACCCAGACCCTGAGCAGACAAGCAAGGGCCTCTGATAATCAACCCCCCATATAGAGACCAAATTCCTTCCTCAGAAACCCATGCACCTACAAGAAATTAACCCAGTACAAACAGCAAGAATGAGGATAACATGGAGGGATAGTTTATATGCCTAATAAACCCCATATTAACTCCCTACTATCCAAGCCTGGCCCGTCATCCCACTGAGCACTGCACTTTTACATTGTACGTGTACCCCTTGTAGTTGGTCTATTCGTCTGCGTGTCTCTTATCTTGCAGGCAGGGACTGTGCTCTCATCATTAGCACAGCACTCACCACATTATGGGTGCTCCTGCAAACAATTGACGATATAAGACTTGTTTTGTTAAAAGGGCCTAAGGGAGTTAGGCACTCATCATCAATTGAAAGTTGGCACCTAACTTCCTTAAGTCCCAGCCATAACTAACAATAATATGGAGGGAGCATCTTTAAGGGAAAAGTGTAGTTCCTTCCTATCTGGCCATTTTCTGTGACCTGACTCACAGAACCCAGTCAGCGCATGCTATTTCTTACTCTCCTTTCGGAAGCTGATATTCCCAGCAGAACGGTTTGTCTTTTCAAGTAAGTGCCTAATTTTAGAGGATTGCTGTGTCTAGGGTTCCTCTTGCATTGAGTAACAGGCTGTAAAAAAATGAAACATATGCGTTTGTTTCTGCACAGCACATACACTGCCATGCGGGAGCCGCGAGTTCCACATCAGCTTCCTAGCTCTGAGGCTAGAAAGGGATTGGGAAAACTCTTTGACACATACAGGCAGCAACGGGGACCAGTTTGAGTTTAGTCCTCTCTGGGCTGTTTTTAGGATACGTCCCATGCAGAGCTGTCCAAGCTCCTTCCCAAGGCAGCACGTACCCCAAACAGAAGAATTTACTTAAGACACTTATGGGCAAAAAGCATTTCACTGAGGGGCCAGATTCTCATTTTCATGAAGGCCTCGTACACCAATCCAGCACTGTAAACCAATCTCAAAGTGGGTGACTTTACATTGCCAAGGCAGTGCAAAGTTATGCCTACACATGGAGCTGGGGGTCGCAATTCCTAGCTTGTTCTCATTGAAACTAGCACATTAAATATAATAGTGTCGTTGCAGCAGCCCGGGCTCACCACCAGGGTACAGACTCATGGGGTTTGCACTCAGGCTGACTAGCCTCTCCCACCACTCACCACTGTCCGTGCTACTGGGACTACAGTACCGTAACTCCTCACTTAAAGTTGTCCTGGTTAACATTGTTGCTTTATTAGGTTGCTGATCTATTAGAGAACATACTCATTTAAAGTTGTGCAATGTTCCATTATAAGGTTGTTTGGCTCCCCTGCTCCACCCGCAGCTCCTGCCGGCAAGTGGGGTCGGGGCATGGGGGCTTGCCCCACTCCGCCCACCTGGCGCTCCTGCTCAGGAGTGGGATCGGGGCATGGGAGCTTACCCCTCTCCGCCTGCCCGTCATTCCTGCCAGGGAGCAGGCAAGCCACCGACCCCACTCCCCAGCAGGAGCTGTAGGCAGAGAAGGGGAGCCAACAAGCCTCCGTGCCCCAACCCCACTATGCCCCTGCCTCAACCAAGCTTCACAATCATCATTGGTGAGTACAGTATCAAATTGTTCGTTTACAATTATTTAAAACTTATACTGCATATGTATATAATGGCTTTTGCCTGGCAAAAAAAAAATTCCCTGGAACCTAACCACACCCCCCATTTACATTAATTCTTATGGGGAAATTGGATTCGCTTAACATCGTTTTGCTTAAAGTAGCATTTTTCAGGAACAAAACTACAACGTTAAGCAAGGAGCATATTTAGCATGCTAGCTTGGAGAGAGCTAGCATTATGTCTGCACAAGCTGGGATTCACCCCTCCAGCTTCAACTGTAACCATCCCGTCGAATCAGGCCCAGGAAGTCTATACTGATGTTACACAAGTAGAGCAGTCACTCTTTCAATTGAAATAATGAGGAGCATGACCTGAAATGGAGAGCTGAAATCACCAGGGAACAAAGCTATCTCTGATGGAACTTCACCATAGTCAATGGAGTTAATCCTGAGATAAATTTGGTCCTAGGAATGGATATACTATATAAGTTCCCTACAGTAACAAAGCAGAATATACATATAAGCTTTCCGGCTAGTGATTATTAAAGTTCAAGACTCTTATTTCGGTAGTGGTGCAGAGTAATAACCATTTAATCTAAAACGGGAAATATGAAGGCCACATGGATCAAACCCATTCTGGTGCATTTCATTTGGTCTAATTTTTTCTGCAGATATTAATCATTGTACAGTCCTGTGCAAACTGAGTCAAGTCCATTCAAACTCTGAGAGAAAGAAAGAAAAACAGGGTACACGCTCCCTCTCTTGGTCCCTCATATTGTGTAATGTTTTTGAGATTAAAAAGAAAAAGAAAAAGTGAAACTCTGAAGCTGAGGATGCCAGGTTCTAGCCATTCTGGGTTATCAAAGTAGAGAAATGGTCTATGTTGTGCATGGAAATCTCAAAACAAATTCCTGCTGAAGCGAGAGCGAGAGTCAACCCTCTGCTCATTTTCTCCCTAATTTGCTAATACAATGAATTAATGTTAGACTTCTTCCTTGTGACTTGCAGAGGCAGAACTGATAGTGGAGGAGGATGCTGCATAATGCCTGATGGTACAAAACCTCGCAAAAGGCTCACTTTCTGATTTGGCATGTCTTCCTGATACTGACTGGCTCAAAATAGAAAAATCACAGTTTCGAAGTCTTAAAGTGTCAGAGACAACGGAGCTGTTCTCTGGTGTGGACATAACAAGAAAGAGAAAAAGCACCATTTAAGCCAATCCGTATGTCTTGGGAGCCAGCCTACTGTTCTTGCTTTGCATCGACACACACAAGGAAAGTTGCAGGAAAACTTTTTAACACAGTGCTATCAAGAGTGATTCCAGGTCAGCAGCTGTAAATAGGGACGAGTGAATGTACAAGAGAGAGAATTGTTTTTAAAAAGAGGAAAAGCAAAGCTGTGGCAAGCAGAGGGATGTATGTGTGTGAGCACATGGATGTGCAAAGGTGCATGTGAATATGTGTGTGCAAGCATGTGAATGTGGGTAGGTGTGCATCTGAAATGCATGTGTTTGAGTGTGAACATGTGTTTTAATAACTGAATTTGTTTAGTGCCTGATCCTGTGTCGTGCAGAGCTGTCCAATTTAGCTCAGCACTTCTCAGGTCAGGCTTTTGCTTACTATATTTACTCTACACATGACAATAATTAGGAATCCCTAGAACTAGCATCCCTCTCTCATGTAAAATATCTTGGTAAACCCTTGCAACCTTAACTAGAGATGACTCCAAACTACAAAATCCAGATCTCATATCCCTGTAATTTGAGGGTGTTTTGATCTGGGGATTTGGTTTATGCTCAGCTCTGTTCACAAGCGTCTCACATTTTTCAGTAGTTTGAGACACGTCACTTCCCTTTTGCACATGCAATTAGCATCCACAAAACCTGTGCCTGCATTGCACTCGCAGTTCAATGGTAGGCACAAATCTGAATGATAGGCCCTTTACCTATCTGATTATGCAGATTTGCCATCACAGTTCATTTTGCAGGTGCAAAAAAAAATTATGTAAGTTCAAATTATGTGGGAGCAAATTGCACCTGCAGGCAAGGAGGCTGGGCCTCAGACCTACTCAAATATACTACGTTCAATCCAAATGTACCTCTACTCTATGCACACTTGAAGTCATCTCCCTTGTAGCATTGTGAATTGGGAATGCTAGAGATAGTGAAGCTTTAGAAATGTTACTGATTCTAAACAAGGCAATATCACCGCTTATAAAGCTATCGGCTTTATTGGTTTCTGTGCCTCTCACTTTATGTCTTGAGACATTGATTGACATGTGCCAAACTCCCCAGCTAACTAGCTCCCATCTGCAGCCAGTGGAAGGCCCACGTGGACCCATTGATGCAATGCATCTCTAGGTAACTGCTTTACAGACTGTTTAGACACCAATCTCATCCCACCAGATGCAGTCTGTCCCTGGGACTCCCCTTCATTACCTGACTCTTCACTTTTCAAATCCCATCCATGGGACCTTTGGCTCCCACTGGACTGTTGAGGGACATCAGGTTCTTACTGGTCTGTGGAAAGAATTAGCTCCGGAATGACAACTAAGAGGCAGTTTTAGGCGAACCTGTCAAGGAAGGACTGTGCTTTTTTGTTGTTGTTGCCTGGGCTCAGTAGGTTCTTGTACTGCTGTGCCTGCGTGCGGCATCCCTTCTTCCCCGCAGTCCCATCAAACTGAGCTTGCTGATAATTTCCCATTTATTACACATTATGGATAACAAATGGTACTAAATTAAGCCTGCCACCCAATGGGTTATCCTACAGACTACAGAAAGGATGCTGATAAGGCAGTTTCCATTACAGAGTGTGTTTGGTTTCTATTCAATTTTTAATTTCCTTTTGAAATGTATCTAGCTGGAATGGCATGGTGCCTGCCATTTTAACAATCAATTTCCTGCCAGTCAGAGCACAAAATGCATCTTGTTAGGTTTATAATTTCTTATAATTGCATCTGCGTCGGATGGGAACGGGAGGCGGCTCTCCTCATTGGTTTGGGCCAAAGACTCTTTGGCAGCAGGGTCTGGCAGGCTTACATAAATCAGCTGAGATCACTGGCTCAGCGGCTTGACCCGCCATCTCTGGATCCCCCTTTCCAATTTGAATCGTTCCTTAATAAACCCTTTGTCATCCGGAAGCTTTGGGGAAGAGGTGTTGGAACAAAGGAGATTAAAATATACATCATAGTCAAAAATTCCTGGAATATTTTGCCCACAGTTGCAACAGACACAGACACTTTTACAGTGCTCCACTTCCAAACTCCCCCCGCCCCAAAAAATAACAGATGGAGAGAGATGGTCTTCTACTGTTCACACCTCATAAAGCTAGAGGGGAAATGGAGCACACAGAGTGCTAACAATTGCTTTTTCATTGTTGTTGTTGAGAAAGTGCAGTTATAAGGAGAGAACCAGAAAAATTCATTATGCAATATAAATATACACACATGTATATGTATATTCATGTGTATACATACGTATATATATATATATACACACATCCTTCGTGTAAACTGACATGGCATAGCATGTTTCTTTAAATCATGTACATCTGCCCCTCCCTGACTCCTCCAAATAAATTAATTAAAAGGAGAACTCAAAAGGCATGTAGTTTGCGGAACCCCCCCGGCCACTGCCTGATCATGTGTGGGACTTTCTCTACCGGCACCAGATGCATCTGTGTGTGGGTTTCTTTAGTTGGTAATGTTGTTGTGCCTTTAGTGTATTCAGCTTGCGTAAGACTAGGAGCTTACAAACAAAAGCATTTTTCATTGTGCTTCCACAACTTGAAAAATATCATTACCCTGTGACTATAAATGTTAAGGTGAAATAGGCAAATTAGGCAGTACTATCAAGATGGATTTGTTTTGTGACCTAACAAATTGTTATGATTCCTTTTATTTCCTTATCGTTAAGGATCTTGATCTGTAAATTGTAATAAGGTTATTTTCCCCCTGCCCCGCCCCACTCTTATAGATGATACTTTCGTAGCAGTTCAGATTGCCAGGGGTGTTTCCTTTCTGGAAACCTGTCTGGGATTTTGATTTTAAGGAAATCCTGGATGCATTTTTCTAACTCTTCCTCAATAGAGAGCTTTTCTTTCACTGCTTTTTTTTTGCTAGAGTTGGATTCCCTGGAGCCAGACGTTAGAGTTCGGAGCAGGTCACTTTTTCTTCGGATTTCAGACTGCTGAAGTAGCTGTACTGGGCCCTTCTTGATTGGCCGATCTAGAGTCTGTATGTTGGGCTGGCGGGTGACAGGGCCACAGATGACAGTCTCTTGTGGGGAGCTGGCTTCTGATTGGCTGTCACAGCTGGAAGTGGATAGTTCATTGCAAGATGTGCCACTTTCCCCCTCTTTATCTCCTTTGCCATTTTTGCAGCAGCAGTCACAATGGGATGAAGACCACCTTGAAGGCTCACCTAAAAGAAGGAACAAAGCACACAGTGCGGTTACAAAAAGCACAGACATCTGGGCTGCCATACACACACAGCAGGGTATTCCTTCATATGCCACCAAATAAACTACTGTCTATTAAGTACACTTGTGGTAGCAGAAGAAAATGGGGAGGAAAGGAATCTAGTATAGTGGTTAGAGCAGGATAAAACCTCTCAGAACTCCTGGGTTCTATTCTAAGTTTTCTCAGTATAATCTTGGGTAAGTCAGTGTGACCAACATCTTACACACATGTGGAAATGCTTTGCTGGATCAGGAACTTAAACTCGCTGGGCCTGATTCTCATTAACAATAATATTCCTTTATTCCACTCTGGCAGTGTAAAGGGGCATTAATGTCCACTTTAAGGCCCCTTTAGATTGCCACAGCAGAGCAAAGACCTTTTGTGCAAGGGAGAATCTGTTCCCCTGTGTTTCAGTTTATGTATGTGTAAAATGGTTTTGCTGTTAGACTTCATTAATGAATGTTTGAAAAGTGCTTTGAGATCCTCAGATGAAACCACTATGTTAATGCAAAGAGCTATGTTGTTATTTTCTGATAAGTGAACGATGATTGTTTCAGAAAGCCAGGGATAAATCTCAGGAGTGGTTTATTTGTTGCTAACTCCATAGCAGTTTACTAACAGGCCAAATCCTGAGATGCTCACTCAGATTCTTCATAGCCAAATTCCCACTGACTGTAAGATCTGAGTAAAATCAGAATAAGGTCTTCAACCTTTGGCCCATCCCTTCAACCCTCACTCACATTAGTAGTTCCATTGATGCCAATAAGATTACCTAGGTAAATAAAGGTTGTAGGATCTAGCCCAGGATCACTAATCCAGAAAAAAAAAGGTAAGTTATAAACTGACAGCCAAATGGAGCCAATATCCAGCTGGATGTCCCTCAGCAAAAATCCAGTGTTTAAGCTGCTGCCAATTCATGGACGAAGTTATGGCCTCACAACATGTAAATGGTCCACAAGCTCATTCTCGTGTTTGGTCTTCCAAAGGTTTTGATTTAATAAGTAAAGGGCCAGGCAAAAGGGAACAAAACATGCTTGAAGAGAAAGGAATGAAGATACAATTCTTGTTCAGGGAATAGGTGTCGCAGAGTAAAAATCAAGCTATCCCTGAAACAGCTGCATAGACCTAGGAATTTTCTTACTTAGAATATTCAAACTGTTCAGGTATTGATTGATGAAATGTTATTCTATGTCCCGTCAAATTTCCCCATTAATAGTATGCTGTCAAGATTGATAGGCTCAAAATCCAACCTATCTTTTTTGCTAATATATGTTTGTAATGTCCATTAATTCTTTCTGTCTTTACTGAATTCTGCAATTATCTTTTTTGTAAAATAAAATACGAAAGCCAAAAAACGTAGCACTCATGAGCTATCCTACAATAACAAAACAGCCCGCACAGCTTAGTCTCATGAGCAACTCTACGACAACAAGCCAGGCTGAGCAGATTAACACTGACAGGCAGTCCTAAAATAATAAGGTAGGGCATACAACTTAGCAATTGTGGGCATCCCTACAATAACATGCTAGGGTGAAACCCTGACTCCGTTGAAGCCAATAGGAACTTTTTCCTTAACTTCGAATAGGACCAGGATTTAATCCCCGGTGTTTACAGGCCAGCACTCACAAAAAACAAGACAAAGCTGGGAGAACTCCTCTGCCTAATGCATTAATTTGAGTTACTTGGCTGGGTGCAGAGCACACGTGGGGACACAGATGGAGTCATTTTGTATGCAGACACTGTTGCTGCTCTCTATCATTGTGTCCTTATAGTCAAGTGTGCACTGCTTCATCATGTGGCTCCATCACAAACCCCCCCTCCCCCCCCCCCCCCCGCCCGCATGTAATGCATTGGTGGCACTCTGGAGCAAGATGCGATACTCCTGATAGCTCATTTGTTGAAAGAGCAAGAACAACTGCTCTGAGGTCCAGGGCAGGCTGTGAATGTGCTGGAGACAGCTGACATATCCCTATTGTAAGCAAACAGTGAGATCTACATTCAGAAGTAGCAT
The DNA here is from genome assembly GCF_015237465.2 of Chelonia mydas. NCBI lineage: Eukaryota > Metazoa > Chordata > Testudines > Cheloniidae > Chelonia > Chelonia mydas. The sequence goes on along the minus strand of NC_057854.1, from coordinate 17,148,962 downwards.
CCTTCTCACAAGGGAGCCCAGAGAATAGAATTTAATCTAGTGGAGTCGACACGTATGTACACGCACACACGTATGTACATGCACACATGCATTGCCTTGGGAATGTGACTTCTTCTAAGGGAAAAACCAAAATGTTCTCTATGTCAAAATAAAATCCAGACTATAATGCTTCCACGGCCTGCAACTTGCTATTGAGAAAGATGCTGTCTTATTATTTTAATCACCATCCTCTCTATTCTTTCATTTAATTAAATGTAGCTTTTTATTCTTTTTAAAAAAGAAACAAAAAGCAGCACTAAAGTTCCAGTTATTGCAGACTATTTATGCGAAGTAAACATTTCTCACCCCACACACGCAAAAAAGTTACACAACAGTCATATACTGAAAATAAGGGAGCTGACTGCAAGAAGGGATTGTCTGTGTCAACATGTCTCTTGTCTATAAAGTACAGGGAATTCTCTCTTTTTTTTTTTTCATGTTCTACTGGAGAACTGCCCAATAGCCATAATCCATAACAAAGAAGGAAAGCTGGCACTGACAAAAAGTGTGTCCTGACCAAACTGCCGAGATAATCATGGATTTAAATGTCATTTGGAAGCATCCATCTTCCCAGTAAAATGTAATTATCACCTCCAACTAGTGCAGATTGGTAGCATTATTAAGGTCAAGAAAAGTGTAATTCAGCATGCTGTAGAGCAGCCTTATATCAGCAAGACGGCATTTTATTCCACCCATAAAACAGACACGGGGCATGGCTTTTAGTGCTTCACATGCAATGCTTCACATTTTACTCTTCCAGGGAAGCTCTCTGCAATTTACGCTGTAAAAATGAAACCGAAAGAAAAGCAAGTGGTTTGTACTTTATGGAAAGATTGTGGAGGACAGACAAAGCCTCAAAGGCTTTCTGATCAGGCTGTCGGTAAGTAACCGGAAGGAGATGTCGTTCTGATTTCTGCATTATGTATCTTTAAATGTAGGGTTGTCTCCCTTTCTGTTGCAGAGGCTTCTGGGAATCACTTGCCATTTAGTGCTTCAGTTCAGCTGTGGAGTGACTGATATTTTCGCTCATGGAGACTTTGGGCTAGGTTCTCGTTTACACTACACAACGCTGCTGTGGTCAGGGGGCTTTAAAACGAAGGCACACACTACAGTCGTATCTTCTTTGGGGCTTCTTTACACACCAGAACTCCCTTAACTGGCTGGGCATTGTTGAAAAACATGGGCACAGAGGTCCTGCTCCAGTTCCAATGGGGCCTCTTTTGCCATTGCTCTGAACCTTGTGTGGGTGTGAAACACTTGCAAATCAGAATGGTAGTATTTGACTTCCACTTGGCACTCATTTTGCACTGATATGAATGACTAAATGAAGGGCAGGGCAGTGGTGAATCAGGCCCACTGAATGCAACAGAAGTGTTGCCACTGTCTCCAATGCTAGCTAGACTGGCCCTCTGCAATCTTAACTGGGCCATGGCTGTTGGGCATATACTAAAACATACAGCTGAACAGAAACTGCTGATTTTTCTTCCATGAGAAAGTCAAGCCCACTGGAGTGAAACAGGGCTTTGCAAGCTCACAAAATGCTCATGCGTTCTTTAAAAAGATGCACTGCTGAAACCTGCCGCACCCGTCTTTCAAATTCTCCATCTTGCTAGTAGCTGTGACCAAAGTTCACATCAATTATAGAAACAGTTGGAAAAAAAACTTCCCCACCCTGTTACTTGCTGTTCCCTGTCAACGATGAAGGAGTCTTGCAGTCTGTGTGGCGAAATTTAATTCGTAGACTTGCTTCAAGACTGGTTCTTTATCTAGTCTGAAAAAGTCAATAATGGCTAAATTGAATTTTTTTTTATAATTCTCCCAGCTCTGGAAAAGACATTGCATACACAAGGCTTGGTACAAACTGATTGTGTGAAATTTGGAAAAACACATCCATAAGCCTTATTGATTTGCAGCTTTTTATTGTGGTTGACATTTTAACTTGATGGCATTTTTCCTCTGCTGCAACTACCTATTGTTTCCTGGTAAGAAGAGAACTGGTACAGAACTCCTGTACTGCATAAACAGAAAATGATTTATTCCAGCAAGCAAGCGCAAGTGTTCAAAAAGGCAGAAATCCATCAGGTGCAAACTAGCTGATAGGGATGTACGTGACTGCACAGTGGACCCTTGGAAAATATCAGGAATCCAGTAAATAGCTTTCTTAAAGTGACACAGTTAACTTAAAAAACACATTTTTTCTGAAAATATTAAGTTTGATACAAGGGAGAGATTAGAAGGAAAAATACATTTCTCTCTTTTTTCCTGTGTTTACTTTGTCCAGTTGACAGCACTTTGTGCATAGTTATTTTCACTGTATTCCCCTGTACAGTCAGTCATTTTTCCCTGTTGTCTGTGTGTATCTTTCATAAAGCAACTATGGAAGGGAAACACTTACATCTTGAGAAGAATGCTGTTGTGAACCCAAGAAAATTAGTAAAAGAAGATCGGGAGCAGCAGTAGGAAATGTAACTACTTTTATCTTCTTTGTTTAATTGACTAGATTTCAAGTTGACAATGACTCTGTAATTAAAACTTGTAAAGAGGAAACCCATTTTAGTAATGCTACTCCTACCTATCTCTTATAGAGCACTTTTCTTCAATAGATTGCAACATGCTTTACAAAGGAGGTAAGCATCGTGATCCCCATTTTACAGATGGGGAATCTGTGGCACAAGGGGTAAACTGACTTGTCCAAGGTCACCCAGTGGCCAAGCCATGAATAAGACTCATGTCTCCTCAGTCCCAGAGCTATCCACAGAAGTTAGAGACTCTAACTATCTCCTTGCCTGTGCAGGATTCTTCCCTACAGCACAGTCTCTAGAGTTTTGTGCCATCAAGCTTAATGTGTCCATAGTGATGGAGCTTCAACCACTTCCTTTGGGAAGCCATTCCACAAACTAATACATTGAGCTCATCAGCAGCAAGATTTTTTTATCGCAACCCTGAATTTTTTCTTCCTTGACATCATCCCATTATTCTCTATTTATACCCCCCATCTACCACATTACAAGCCAGATCCTCAGCTGGTATAAATCTGCATAGCCCCATGGACAACAATGGAACTATGCCATTTACACCAGCAGAGAATCTGGCCCAGATTGGCTGTGACCATTGCAAAGGTGCACAGAGGGGGAAGATGACAGGTTTCAGAGTAGCAGCTGTGTTAGTCTGTATCCGCAAAAAGAAAAGGAGGACTTGTGGCACCTTAGAGACTAACAAATTTATTTGAGCATAAGCTTTTGTAAGCTACAGCTCACTTCATCTGATGGAAAATACAGTGGGGAGATTTAAATACACAGAGAACATGAAACAATGGGTGTTACCATACACACTGTAACCAGAGTGATCAGGTAAGGTGAGCTATTACCAGCAGGAGAGTAGGAGGGGGAAAAAAACCTTTTGTAGTGATAATCAAGGTGGGCCATTTCCAGCAGTTGACAAGAACGTCTGAGGAACAGTGGGGGGAGGGAGGAGAATAAACATGGGGAAATAATTTTACTTTGTGTAATGACCCATCCACTCCCAGTCTTTATTCAAGCCTAAATTAATTGTATCCAGTTTGCAAATTAATTCCAATTCAGCAGTCTCTCCTTGGAGTCTGTTTTTGAAGTTTTTTTGCAGAAGAACCTGCCACTTTTAGGTCTGTAATAGAGTGACCAAAGAGATTGAAGTGTTCTCCGACTGATTTTTGAATGTTTTAATTCTTGACGTCTGATTTGTGTCCATTTATTCTTTTACATAGAGACTGACCAGTTTGGCCAATGCACATGGCAGAGTGCCTGCCATGAACCTCCTATGCAAGGACTAGAGATAATCACAGACCATGCACTCAGGAGAACACAGGGGTTGCTCCCTCCATCCTTCCTAAAAGTAAGGGAGCGGGTGGACAGGGCCACCATGGGGAGGGAGCTTCAGCATGTACCCTAAAAGGTGAGCCTGAGTGCTATTCAAGTGCATCCCAGAAATAGAAACAGATCAGATTGCCCTTCCCTCTGAATGGAGAATCAGACAGAAATTCTGGGAGTGCAACATGTAACCCCGAATCAGAACCTGTCATGTTTATATTGTGTACTAAGTGGTTTAGGGTACACCTATGTTTTTAGTTTTCTGTCACATTGCCATGATGACTGCATCACTGAAATAGTCTCATCACCTGCAAATGGTCCAGGCACTGACCTCCTTTTGGCCTAGAGATAAAAATATACAAAACACCTCCAGTCAAAGAAAACAACTTGACTGATTCAGCACACCACAGGATTCAGCCCTCAGAGAATCAACTGGGAGTGTTAAAAGCAGGGACCTTTCAATTGCCGGACCCATTTATCCTCTATGTTGAAAATACATTTACATCAGGAGGGGAAAAATCTATAGCTCTCTCCTTTTGATGGATATATTTTTGACAGTTTTGGGAAAGGTGTGAAACTCTGCTAAACATTCTCTTGAAGATCAAGGGGCCCAGTTTACTGGTTTCAAATTGCTGTAAATCAACTGGTTCTACTGGAGTTACTCCGAAATTACTCAGGTGTCAGTGAAATCAGAATCACACCCAGGCTTTCAGGCTACATAAAGTGCCATAAGTGTAATTTTTATTGGCTTCTGGCGACAACTGTGTGAACCTCAAGGTTTTACACTAAAACCCCATGGCATCATCATTATAAAGATAACATATCACACTAGTCAGACCAGTACATAAGGAAACCTAGAGAAAGAGGAAGAAAGCAAGGGAGGAAATTGAATTGCCCTTTAACATTTAATGAAATGGGGGGGAAATAGTTTTCATTAGATCATCTTCTGATAATAGAAAAGGGGAGGAAAAGAAGCATTTCAGAATTAAGCAGGAATGCATAAAATATATATTTGTGTGAATCAGTATCAAATTAATTACTGTACAGCTTAACCAGTATTTCAAATGTTAGTTCAAACAGTCCTGCCCATTTCTGCCACAAATTCCAGTTTCAAGTTGAGTCCTTTCTTCATTGATTTCAGAGCTCACCGTCCGTTTTTCTAAATGTCATTCCAAGGCCCAGGCTGTTTTGCCACAAGAAGGGTGAACAGCTCCAATTTTTTTCCCCATGCCAATGATGTGCAAATAAATAATAACTGAAATACGAAGGAAAAGTTTTTCCAAGGTGAGAGCATCATCTGCAAAACAGTGTGAGCACCAGTTGTGCATGGATAGCTTTTCGTTCACGTGCACGAGATATACCTGTGCATGTGAAGGTCTGCCTGCATGCACAGTTGCCCAGTTTGTTATTTTGCAAACTCACTTTGTGTAATTTTGACCCTTGTCAGGCACTGTGGATTCCAAAAGCTTTCCTTAAATTCTTGGTTCTGTTGAACCAACCTTGTGCCTGTTGAAGTCAATGGCCAAACTCCCATTGATTTCAGTGGTGCAGGATCAGGATTAGGAAATCAGGATTAAAAGATGTGTGGATAAGCATAGGGAGAGCGTTCCCTGGTCTTCTTGGCTTGGGCAATTTGCTTTCCCTGAACTCCCCCTTTTCTCTGACGCATGATGTGAGTTCTCATCAGGCAGGGGAATTTGAAATGGAAGGAGTAGAAAGAGCTGATGCCTGGCTGGGGGATTTGGGAGGCTCTCGATCTCTTGTCTGGGGTGAAGAAGCAGCAACTTCTCCTCTACAGGAAGATTTGTCCCACCTGCTGGCCCCATCCACTCTAAGAAGTAAAGAAAAGGAAACTCTCACACCAGCTGCCGCATTTTGCATAACGTGTGTTCTTTGAAATGTCCCAAACTTTTAACAGGCTGGACACTGCATCAGGTATCTGAACAATTTCTGGGGAAGAAGCTTTCAGACCCACCCTTCATTCCCATTTTATTAGATTTTTTTTTTTTATCAATACAAATACTCCATCCTGGTAGAGAAGGGAGTGGGGAGAACCAGGGACGTGCCCCTCACCAGCTGTACTCAAAGAACACACACACGTTTCTTTGCTGCTGATAGGCCCAGCGGTGCTGGAACAATTTTTATAGTGAGGGTGTGGCAGAAACCATGTATCTGGGTTGTTATTACTACTTCAAGCCAGGGGGGCGGTAGCACCCCCAGCATCCCTAGTTCCAGCACTTATGTATGGGTTTACCTGGGGACAGCGGAGCCTTTCAGACAGATTTTTAATCCTGTCCCCATTCTCTTCCCTTTGCTGCGTCCTGTCACTAGATGATGATTTAATGTGACATCATCACCTCGTTACCAGTGGTGAGAGCCACCACAATTGTTCTGTTCCCGCCTCCTTTTTTTGGATCTATTTTAACCACTGTGGAGGTGAGAAGCAAAACAGGGAGAAACAGCCTGTTAGAGATCAGAGGGCCACTATCTCAACAGCGCGGCAAGAGAAGCTACTTGGACAACCAGCCAGCAGAGCTCAGCTGCCAACCCGGGAAAGACAACCTAACCAGCTTGTATACTGAGCTAACTAAAACAGTCCTTGAGTCTACTATGGGTGAGTCTGGCCTGAAATTAGCTGTCCTGGTTTGGAAAGAAGAAAAATGTTTTTGCTCAACAGAAAGGAGACAGCACTGACTGTTCAATTATGCCATGGAGGCCAGTTTGACTGCTCTTGTCTCTCTCTATACACCGTACATTAAAGCACTTATTAGGTTAGGCCGTCTGTTCCTGCACACCTGCTGGGGGTTGCTTGATTGACTCCATTGACTGGGTGCCTGGAGTCTAATTCTACAATCAGGATTCATTATATTGTTTGTAAACAATGACAGACTATGATAAATATGCATTTCAGTTAATTATTGCCTTCCCGTGTGCTGTACCACTTTCTCATTTTCATCTGCATGTCACATCTTAGCACCTGATCTTGCCTTCCTCTGACTGTGACTAAGTAGATCTGCTTGTGGAAAACAGATCAGACAGACCCACATCCATGGCCAAAGCCTGAATGCTGCTAAGCACCTGCTGTGCACCTTCAGTTACTATTGACTTCAGCGAAGGCTCCCTGAACCTCCCAGGAGCTGGTCCTCAAACTGTCCCCTTTTTGTAGCTTTAGATTATTCTTTGCCCTTCTCCTTTTATAAAAAGATCTTTAAAAACACAACTCCCCACCTTCCTTTAAGGTAGGACAATATCGCTCTCCATTTTACGGATGGAAGAACTGAGACACAGAAAGAGACGTACCCAATATCACGCAGGCATGTATCAGTATCAGAAGCAGGAACAGTCCCCTGGAAACCCTGATCCTCAAACTCTAATCAGCTTTTTCTACCAACTGAGCTGGGAAGCAGACATTCCCTATAGGTTTCATCTGATTTCATTAAACATAAGTCGTTATTTAGGTGCAGCATACAGGACAAACCTGCCGCAGTTTGCTATCGCTACAAACATGTGAACAAGCTACAGTAGAGTTCAAATATATTAAACAATATGTTAATATAATTTACGATCTATTTAACTTTGGACACCATGGGCCAAATCCTCAGCACATGTAAATTGCTGTTATATTAGCTGAGGATTTGGCCCAACTTTTCCTCTCAGTTATGCACACATTAGTTAGTTGGAAAATGCTTAGTATTTTTCAAGGAAAATCCCTTTTTAAAGTTACCTGTGTACATGTTTTGGTTTTTTGACAAAAAAAGAAAAACAAACAACCCCTGCCTCACGTTTTCTAAACTGCTTTTGATTTTAAAAAAAGAAAATCTGAAGGTTTGGTTAAAAAAATGGGTTTTGCAAACTATAAATCGCTTCACCTGCCTTTCTACTGCAGCAGGACCCGAAAGGCTCCACTGGGTCCTGCACTGGGTGTTTTAATCCAGAAGCTAAGAGACATCCTAATGTGCACCACACTATTGGGAAGGCAGATTTTATTCTGGGGGGGAAATAGTGCGGTGCATACTGGCCATCTTTCTCTCCAAAACAAGGTATGTGGTCATCATAGTCGCAGCAATGGAACCTAACGAAATCTTTTGGGCCTCCTGGTTGCATAACTGGGGAGAGCACGCTGCCAGCTCCCTGGAACTTAGCAGGCAGAAGGCCAGGAGTGGAGCCACCTTACAAGAGATATCAAAGAAGCAGGACATTTATTTTAAATTGGAGGGGAAGGATGATATTGTGGAAATGGCACAGAACTAAAAGTATGGAGAACAGGGTACTTTTCTTAGCTCTGTCACTGATTTGGTAGGTGACCTTCAGTAAGTTACTTATCTCTTTGTCCCTCAATTTCCCTCTAGATACAATGGAGGCAGTGTTGCCTAGTGGTAGCGCACTGGATTGGGAATAAGGAGACCTGGATTCTATTCCTGGCTTTGTTATTTGCCCGCTGTGTGACCTTGAGCAAGTCACTTCACCTCTCTATGTGTCAGTTTCTGCATCTATAAAATGGGGATACTGATAACGTTGTAAACTACTTTGAGCTCTGTCGATGAAAAGCGCTATATAAGCACTGGGAATTGTTATTAGTTCTTCCTGACCTCCCAGGGGACTATTCAGACTGAATTTGTTAACTTTGCAAAGCATGTTGAGTGCCTTGGACGGAAGGGGCTATTAAAGTGCAAATTAGTATTATTATTTCTAGACAAACCAACATTCAGATATGCACTCAGTAAAAGGGCTTTTTATACCCTGCCTAAAAATTGAAGGATTCTGAGCAGTTTCATAGGCAGTCCTGCCAAAAGAAATTTAAAAGCCAAAATCTGAACCAACTATCAATTTATCAGTCAAAAATGCATTCACCAGTTAAATGAATTCATTGAATGATGCATAGAGAAGAGTGACTAAATGCAAAACGGTAGCAATTCAACACAATCTGCTGAACAAAAATAAATGAAAGGTCTATGTAGCTCAGGTTTCACTGTCATGTTTCTTTTAGAGATTGGTACAATCTTAGAGCCAGATTCTGATCTCACTCTGAATCTGAAATAACTCCATTGACTTCAGTAGAATCAATCCAGATTGATACCTGCTCTGAATATTAGAAAGCAGAGATGGGTTGTAATATGCCAGGTTCACTTATATTTTTAAAACCCCACCCACATCTTCTCTTTCAAGTTTAAATTCCAATCTTACAGTCAGAGTGTAGGCGCATGTGCTATGTTCTTTTAGTATCTATATTCACTAAGAATTTTCAGAAAGTTTTGCAGAATAGGAAAAAGGAAATACAGAAGAAATATAATTTGACAAGGAGAAGAAGAAAGCTTAAAATTTTAGACATTATAGAAGCCATAATTTCATCATCTTAAGTGGCTAATTTGCCCTCTGTTACATCAAGCAAAATGGTCGACATCAAAGCCAGTGAAAATGATTAGTTAGCCTAGTGCAGTGACTCAGCCCATAACCCCAGAATTATGGGTAATTGCATACTCTTAAAGTCTACTGAAAAATAAAATCTTTAGCACTGCTATTAGGAAGGAAAAATTACTGTGGGACTTGATGGCTCAGAAGATTGCTAATGGGATACAAAAATATGTCACCTCTAGCCCAGCCGTGCAAATCAAGTCCAGAACTATGAGTGCACACCAATACTACATGAAGACGGCTTGATGGCCTGTGTGAAATGAATTGGTGGTCTCAATCCAGCTCCTAATGAACAAGTACCAATACAGCAAAAAACAAAAAATAATTCAAATATTCGTTTGAACTGGTTGGGTTTTTTGTTTGTTTGTGGGGAGGGTTCGTTTTGTTGTTTTTTGGAACCTCAGAAAATGTCTTTGAGTGTTCAGAGTAGATTCAAGTTTAATTCCTATTTTCCCCAAACCAGCTCACCGATACTTAGTTTCCCTAGTTGGGAAGGCCATCAACAACTTAATATGCCTTAACCCTGTACACCCCCCAATCAAGGCTAACTGACTGAGTCTTCTACTCTACCACTATTCCCAGCACTGAAAAGTTGGCTTATGTAGCAGAGGGAAGCTTTAAAGAGTTAAGCAGGAAAATATTTTCTTGGGGAAGAAGCAGGCTACTTAGGAAAAAAGTTAGGAAATCGCAGTGGAATCATTTCTGCACATTCCATGCCTGTTCCAAGACATTGAAGCATTCCAGAGAGTACTTCTTTCGCAGTGGCAATCTGTCAGAAGCCCCGGTCACTTCAGAGAACTCTCACTCCTGACATGATTGAGAGGCCTGGTTTTGATGGATTTACTAACTGTGTGTCTCGGCGAGAGTGAGATACTTCGGGGATGACTGCTGCTGCAACCTATTCGCAGCCTCGACCTCTCAGAATGTCATCGGAAAACCAAGATCTCCCCCACTGTGCCACCAATGAAGATTTTTGCATTTTGAAACTTCTGAAGCATGACAACTTTATAGAGCCCTGGTGCATTCACTTGGAGGCTTAAAATCTTGTTCAGTATTTGGGCTGAGGTTGTTAGTCACCTGAATGAGATAAAGAGGCCAGCTTGCCTTTTTTTTTTTTTAGCAGTTTAGGGCAATTGGGACATTTCTGGGTCAGCTCTTGTACACTGTGGTTAGGTGAATAGCTAGACTGAGATGCAGTATCTGGGTGTCCAGCTTTCGGTTAGAGGTCTGCTGTCTGTGTTGTCCTCTTTTCTTTAGTCCTCCTACCTCTACCTGTTGACACCTCGTAGAAGAGGTGCAGTTAAAGGACCAAGCATTCTTGAGAGGCCTGACAAAGTCACTACATCCAACACATTGCTTTCATAAGTATTTATCCAAAGAGGGTGAAGTATGGTATGTAATGAAAGCTTATGTCATACTGATCTTCACAATCATTGTGAGATATATGTAGAGATGATATTTAAGGAGTTGTGTGTATGTACGAAAGATATGTTTAGAGACTGTCCCAGGCGCAGCTGACAAAAAGGTTTTTTCCAGACAGGAGATAAGATGGATATCTCTCGGTCAGATGTAAATTAAGCATTGTAAGTCAATAAAATGGAAACCCTATCTGCATACAGAACCAATACGGGCATGTGAAATCAACAGGGAAGAGGACATAGGAGAACAAACATCAGAAGGCTATTTCAAAGGTTTTCTGGACTATAACTGGGGCACAAGTAAGACATTTTGTCATCCCTTCCAAGAGGAAACCTCTTGAATGGCATGGGGTATTCATGAAAAGTTGGATCCTGGTTATGACTGAAAATCAGCAGCTCTGTCAAAGGCTTAATCCTTGGAAGAAAATCTACTTTATTAAATAGTAAAGTTAACCACTGATAAGTATAAATCTATTTTATGTTTTGTTTTATATGTGTAACCATTTCCACTTATTCTCCTTACTCACTATCTCTTAAAATTTAAGCTTTGATAATAAACTTATGATTGTTCCACTATAAATATATTTCAGTGCTGTAATGTTATAAAGGATCTGAACCTGAGTTGTGCCAGCCAAGCTGTGTCTACACAGTCTCTGGAAAAAAGTAAAATCTTATAGATGGTCAGAAAACCAAATTTTTTCCTGGGAGGAATTTTGAATGAAAACAATCTTTCTTTGAACTTTTTCAGTTGAAAATTTTCAGTTTTCTCGCCAGGCGCTTCAAATGAACTGAAACAAAAATCGTTTCAAAGTGACATTTGAAATGAGAGGGACCGGACCCGTAGTTTTCTTTGCAAGTGTTCTGGAATGACCATATATAATAGGAAATCCCCATGAGGTACATTTAACCATTATTCAGAAATGTTGGCTGATGTGAACTACAAATGATGGCAGCATCAGTTCACAAAATAAGAAATACTAAAGTTAAGAATGGCCAGTTAAGTCTAATTCATCCCCTTACCAGGGCAGAATTGTTCCCTACAACATATTCCCAAGTATTTTCCATGCTCAAATTGCAAGGATTTGAGTGACCGGGCTTCCACTAATTCTTCTGGAACGTGATTCCCAGGCCAACAGATTTCACTGTTGGAAAGCAGTTATTAATGTTTAGCCTAAATATGCTGCTGCACAATTTTACCCTAATTACTCTGTGTGAATTGAAAGTGGTGTGATTGGAGAGGGGAAAATTCAATTCACAATCCTAACCTGGGGTCACGTTTTAGGGTTGCAGTACAGGCCCTTCATCTCTCTCTCTCTCTCTCACACACACACAACCACACACTATTGCACTTGCACTAATTAATGGGGCCACGGGATTTGTGTAAACACAGGTGTATGCCCCTTTCCTAGCTAACTGCCAAAGTAACCTTCTGTGCAGGTCTTCCACAGAGTCCAGTGCTATAGAGGGCCTTGTACTACCTCCCTCCACCCAGATGAATTTCACACGGTGCTGCTGTATGATTGAAATATGACCATGTATATCATTAATATTGCCACTGGTAGACAATTGCAACAAATGTTGTACAAAGTATATCTTGTAAGGTGTCAATGGAAAAGTTATGAGTTGCTAAATAAGATTATCCTGTTTAAATCCATGTATCATCACTGTATCTGAAGTTCTGGATATTGGCTATGTATCTGTATGCCAGATGTGTGTGTTCCTGGGTTAACACTCACCAGGTAAAATCTACATTGAAGCCAGATAGCTATGCGTTGATGGCCCATTAAAAACACTTAACTCTCACAGTGGGCCACAGAAGAAACTCATCCCACCCAGCAAGTCTTCCTGTGGACAACTTAGCAGGGCTATGGCTCTGTGAGTCAGCAAGCCATATAAGGACATGTAATATGCTCATGTGACCCTGGACTCCATTCTTGTGCTGGTAATTTTCCACAGACAGGGGCCGTGAGCTTTGTTTGGGACAGTAAAATTCCAAGCACATATCAGAGGATATAAAAGACCCTTGAAACATCTCCATGTTGCCTCTTTCCTGCTCTGATTCTCCGGACTGTGGATTTACAACTAAAAGGAGCCCATTGGATTACGGACTGAGGATCTTCCAGTCTTTTGGAAGTTAACAGAGACTTTAGAAGTCAGCAGTGTGTAACATCACTGCTATAAACCTGATGAGAACATTCCATTGTTGTGTGTATATGATCTACAGTATTAACCATTTTTAACTCTCTTCTTTTCTTTATTAATAAACCTCTAGCTTTTAGTTATTAAACGATTGGCAGCAGTGTGGTTATTGGGTAAGATCTGAGTTATATACCGACCTGGGTATGTGGCTGATCTCTTGAGATCAGAAGAACCCTCTGTTTAATGGAATTGATTTTCAATAACCACTCCTCATAAAGTCTAGTGTCTGGGTGGTGAAATAAGGGCTAGAATGCCTAAGGAGACTGCATTTTTGACTTCTTGTTAACCAATGTGGTGAGAGAGAAGTTTACTTCTGTTACTGGCGTGGTACAATATAATAATGGAATAAACAGCAATGTAGGGTGAGTCTGCCCTATTTCGCAGCAGTTTGTCCTGAATCTGGCATTCTCATCTGTTGCCAACTGAGGCACGATGACACACCCTAAAATGAAAAGGAGTACGAGTGGCACCTTAGAGACTAACCAATTTATTTGAGCATAAGCTTTCGTGAGCAACAGCTCACTTCATCGGACGCTCACGAAAGCCTATGCTCAAATAAATTGGTTAGTCTCTAAGGTGCCACTAGTCCTCCTTTTCTTTTTGCGAATACAGACTAACACAGCTGCTACTCTGACACCCTAAAATGTATTACTACCTAAAGGCAAATTGTTTCTCTTTTTACACACTTTGATATAAAACTAAACACCACAGTAATCCTATTGCTGGCTGTGTGGTGGCTTGTGGCAGTTGTACCAATGAAGTAGACTTGCTAATCACCACAATAAAAATGGAATAGCATGCTTTGGGTGATTCTTTCGTATTTTCAGATTTGTCCTCCTGCATTCAAATTCCTGGCAGCACATCAACAGGCACAATATCTTATTAAAACAGATTCAAAAGGTGGGTATAAATAAATGAGATATACAATGGTCCTCACAGACATAATTTGTATTCGTTCCTATACCTTAAGAGGATTATTGGAACTCACTTAAACAGTGCTATTCCATGAGTTATGAACTTCTATGTAAGTTGTAAAATAAATACAATATCTTATGCACAGTGTGAACTACCCTCAGGGTGTGAACGACAATTAATTCTGTCATTAAACACTAATCAAGTAACAAAATGCAACTATTTTATTGAGAAAGCCAGGAGGGGCATAATTCTTACAGGCTGGGAAAGTTTCTTATACTGTATAACAAAAGCTTGCCTATTAAGGTACAAAATGTCTGAATGGTCAGACTTTTACTGTTCTGTGTAATAAACATTTGTGGTAGTTTATCCCTTGGATTCTAACTGCAGTAGGGAAGTAATCTCACTGAGCAAGGGGCCAGATCGGTAGATAGCCTTGTTTCATTGTAGAAAGCAATTAGCTTTTGGGGTGCTGGAAAGTGGAAAACAATTTCACAGATTAACAGAATTTAGTGCTGCTCCTTGGTGATGTCAGAAAGTGGAAAGAAACATTTTCCACTCATTCTTCAGAGCCATTATAATCCTTGGAACATTTAATGCTCTGCAGAAGGAATGCTCCCTCCCTGACAAACAGAATGCTCCTTGTGTCAGAAGAAAGAGTGTATTTAATACTGATGTATTAAATAAAGTCTGGGAAGGAGTGCAGAAAAATGTGAGGGGTGTACTTTGCCATATTCAAAAACTAACCATAGCCTTTCTGTTGGACTTTAGACTGAGACAGCAATGCAAGAAAGAACAAAAGCAAAGTCTTCATAAGATGGCATGGAGTGTCAGAATCACCTGCCTCAGAATACAAAGCAGCAGATGGGCTGCAGCAGGGAGGGAGTGGGGCACCTCTTCATTTAAAGATGCTGAGGTGCATTGCAAAGAAGCAAATGATGACAGATGCCACAGGGATGGAATGGGGTCTGCTGATTAGGATAAGAGACTGGTAGGTAGCACTACTGGGTTCCTTCCCCAACTCTGCCACTGACTTGGTATGTGACTTTGGGCAAGTTTCTAAACCTATCTGTTTACCCTCCAGTAAAAGGAATACAATAATGCCTAACTACTACAGTATGTACCTTACATGCATTTACCCATCAATATTCCTAGATTCCAAGGCCACAAGGGACCATTGTGATCATCTAGTCTGCCCTCCTGCACAACACAGGCCATAGAACTTCCCCAAAACAATCTTGATTTAAAAATTGTCAGTGATGGAGAATCAAACACAATCCTTCATAAATTGTTCCAATGGTTAATTATACTCATTGATAAATATTTACATGTTATTTCCAGTTTGAATTTGTCTAGCTTCCACTTCAAGCCCTTGGATTGCATTATACCTTTCTCTGCAAGACTGAAGGGGACTATTGTTAAATATTTGTTCCCCATGTAGGTACTTATAGACTGTAATCAAGTCACCCTTTAACCTTCTCTTTGTTACGATAAATAGATTTGGCTCCTTCAGTCTACCACTCTATGGCAGTTTTCTAATCCTTTAATCATTCTTGTGGCTCTTCTCTTTTCTTTATTAACATTCCTCTGGAATTGTAGGCACCACAATCTGGACACAATATTCCAGCAGTGGTCACACCAGTTCCAAATACACAGGTAAAACAACCTCTCTATTCCTACCTGAGATTTCCCTGCATCCAATGATTGCATTAGTCCTTTTGGCCACAGTGTCACACTGGGAGTTTGTTTTCAGCTGATTATCCCCCAGGACCTCGAAATCTTTTTCAGAATCACTGCTTCCCAGGATAGAGTCCCCAATTGTGTAACTGTGGCCTACATTCTTTGTTCCTAATGATAATATTTATCACATTTATCATTATCATCATCCACTTAGTAAGGAACAATCAGTTCCACACATACAAAATGGGAAATGACTGCCTAGGAGGGAGAAAGGGATCTGGGAGTCATAGTGGATCACAAGCTAAATACGAGTCAACAGTGGACCTCTGTTGCAAAAAAAGAAAACATCATTCTGGGATGTATTAGCAGGAGTGTTGTAAGCCAGACATGAGAAGTAATTCTTCCACTCTACTCCGCACTGATTAGGCCTCAACTGGAGTATTGTATCCAGTTCTGGGCACCACATTTCAGGAAACGTGTGGACAAATTGGATAAAGTCCAGAAAAGAGCAACAAAAATGATTAAAGGTCTAGAAAACATGACCTATGAGGGAAGACTGAAAAAAAATGGGTTTGTTTAGTCTGGAGAAGAGAAGACTGAGAGGGGACATGATAACAGTTTTCAAGTATATAAATATGTTACAAGAAGGAGGAAGAAAAATTATTCTTCTTAACCTCTGAGGATAGGACAAGAAGCAATGGGCTTAAATTGCAGCAAGGATGGTTTAGGTTGGACAGTAGAAAAAATTTCCTAACTGTCAGGGTAGTTAAGCACTGGAATAAATTGCCTAGGGATATTGTGGAATCTCTATCATTGAAGATTTTTAAGACCAGGTTAGACAAACACCTGTCAGAAATGGTCTAGATAATACTTAGTGCTGCCATGAGAGCAGGGGACTGGACTAGATGACCTCTCGAGTTCCCTTCCAGTCTTATGATTCTGATTCCATCATTATTGGTTGTATTTACAGTTATCACATATAGGCCCCTGAGAGCAAGGGCCTATTGTGCTAGGCACTGTACAAACACATAATTAGATATGGTTCTTCCTTAGAAGAGTTTATAATCTAAATACAAAAGGCAGACAAAGGGTGGAAGAAAGGAAATATTACTGTCCCCATTTTACAGCTGGAGAACTGAGACACAGAGAGATTAAGTGACTTGCCCTGGGTCACACAGAGCATCTGTAGCAGAGTCAGGAAGTGAACCCAGAACTCCAGAGTCCCAGTTCCAGTGCCCTAAACACAGGATCATCCGTCCTTTCAATAAAATGGACATGCTACTAATTTAACCAGGATCCGTTAATTAATGTTTAAATGGTTTGAGATTCCTGGATAAAGAGGACTAATTAATTCTAGCCTGCTCTCTTGCCTCTCCTCCCTGAACCCAGCACATTTCTCTCCTACTACCCTCATTATTATTATATTATTAGAAGCAATGGAAATATTTCTGAAGAAGCATTACATCTCTGACGTATAACTGATACCTAAAATATCAGCCTTCCAGCATTTCTCTGCTCCTTTCCCTTCTTTCCAATGTACACATACAGACACTCCCCCTCAGCTAGAGTAAACATCCCATCCAAGGAGTCTGCCTCTTATGTCTATATAAATCTTCTGAGATGATAGCAGTTCTGGTTTTTCAAAGAAAAATTACCAGATTAGCACAAAACCTCAAAACCCCCAAATCAATAGAGTATTTGGTGAGGAATGATTGATGGACCTTGAGACTAGACACTATAAACCCATCCCAGATACAAAGGGGCGCAGATACTGTGGTGATGATAAGCACGGATAAATAACTAGATGGAGAGACAGATCTAGATACTTAGATGGCTCCGCATCAACATAATCTCTGAACACCCAAATACAATCCAGGGACAATTTGTAATGAAATGACACTCAATTTTATGGAGGCACATGAGAAAGTGCAAGCGGTTTGTACCATACGAGAGTGATATGCAGCAGTAGGGCAGGTTTGGATACTGCCATTTCTACGGAACATTGGTACGGATATTTCTAGAAATTTAAATCCTCCGTCCTGTGGGTCAGTTCCTCCCACAAAAGGCTGTGGCGAGACCAAATATTACCTCTCATTTAAATACAAGAAAGTATTATTGGTGCCTGGTATTCACAGTACTCCTTTTGTCCCACATGATTCCAATGCTTTTTGCCAACATGAATCAATGTAGCCACCACTCGGATGCATTCACATTCCGGATGGAATGCAGCAGCTGTTTCACAGAGCACAGTATAATACACAAGGGAACTGGAAAGGAAGCAGAATATGGTGTGCAATTGAAACTGATAAACAAAATCTAGCACACTGTACATCAATTATTGATTAGAGCTGAATAGTCAAGCTGGAACAAGGAACACATTTTTAGTGACCATTTTAGGTCAACTTTGTCTCTTTTTTCTCAAAACATTTCAAACTTTGAAAATTTCCAAGCAGCTCTTATATTTTTCATAGAAAGATTTCAGAATTGAAATTTTTTTGACTGGCTGTCCTGAATAGCCATTGATTGCCAAGAGCAAACAGGACAAATGCCCAGTTTTGCTAACAAGTGAGGCAGGTCCCAACCCCAACCCAGCGGGGCGCAGAGGAATGTTTTGGGGGGGTGTCGAGCAGTGACGCCATGCTGCTTGGGCCAGAAATGAGAAATTTTGAAATTTCAACTTTTTCCTTTCTGAGTCAAAATGAAAACAAAAGTTATAATGTTGGAATTTCCTATGGGATGGAAATTCTGTTTCCCAATCAGCTCTAGTCCCCTGCTCTTACATTCTTGGTGTGAAAGCTCATTGCTTCCGGAGTTGTATTTGTTTTATTCAGCCTCTAAATTTTTCAAATACATTTTTCTATTTTTTCGGGGGTGGGGGTTGAGACTGTCATACAAAACAATGAACGGCAGTTGTATTGCTACAGATATGGAAGTGAAAATGAATTAGTAATCAAACGACATATGTAAGTTTTCTTTCTCAGAAAGGAATAACAATTGTGCAGTAACATGGCTTCCAACATTAACAGAATGATAACAGAAAGGTACAGAGCTAGACTGACTAGATTACAAGCTAGGATGTTATTCTATAAGTACAGGGCACAGTGCATATGCAAGGCTATAATGCAAACAAGTTCTGATGTCTCATGAACCATCTATTCTAGAAAGTTCTGCAGTCCATTATTGTTACCACCTCCAGTGGTATATGGTAGAACAGAAGTTTCAGGAGCTGATATAGCTTGAAATGATGACTGGTCCTTAGACAGGTCAAAGAAACCATCCATCACAGGCTATTTATTGGGAAGGCCAGGATGTTTCAGCATCCCATGCACCTTGGTCCAGTCCATATCTGGAAAGGAACTAGTTTAGGGTCTGTGATCATCCCAGTTTTACCCACTTATTTTGCTTGCCCTGCTCTCCATTCCCCTAACTCAACTGTCTCCCTTTCCCTAGCACCTTCTTTTTTGTTTCTACAACCCCATTTCCTCCCTTTCTTCATTCTGCCCACTTGTTTCTTTTTTCTCTCTTGTCTCTTCCCTTTCTATCCTACCATTTTCCTCACTTCTCCTTTCTGCTGCTTTTACTTAGCTTCCCTTTTTTCTATCCTCTTTCCACGACTCCCTTCCTCTTTGTTTATTCTCCCTTCTCATCAGCCTTTGTTCCTATGCCTTCTCCTTTCTTGGCTCCATTCTCCCTCACACATTGGAAGCATCAACATCTGCCCATCAGTGGGGAGTTACTGCTTCTGAAGGTGCTGAACCAATGCAGCAGAAAAGATGAGCCACTGGGGGTGAGGAACAGCAAGAGGACAAGGAACTGGGAGAAGCTTTTAAAATCTACCCAAGTTATTATTGGCAATTGATCTCAACTTAAAAATAAAAAAACAACAACTCAAAACTAAACAGATCATGCTGGGAGAAGATCAGCCCAAATCAATAAGCAGTGGAGGAAGAACCTAGCCCCTTCTCACTCATGCAGATAGGAGCTATTTGTCTCAATGCTAGTACTCTCTACACTCATCTAACTATGGTTCACTTCACCTAAAATCACCTTCTAGTTTGAGAATCCCATGGCCTGTTTCACTCACCTCCACAGTCACCTTTGTTTTCAGCTCTGAAAAGCAAGTATTCACCTTTCAACACCAAAAAATTAAACGTTCAGGCTTTGAAAAAATATCACACATTATTCCTATGGTAAATAAAAAATGGATTGCCTCTAGAGATAAGGTAATGCTAGTAAAGTGACAATTTGATTAAGATCACTCATTCATGCATACACAACACCTCAAACTGTTTTTGTATCCACGCATGAATTAAAGGTCTTGTGATTGATGAGAGAGCAAGATTTAATTGGTGTTTTAATAAATACATTCTGACTTGGTAATCTAGCTAGATTTATCAGCAGAAAATGCCCCCGTCTAAATAAAATTACTAAGGTAAAGCTTAGGAACAATGACAAATGCCATGTAAGTAATTGACACTTGTTCTGGAGTTGGTGGCGGGAGGATATGCAGTAGATTAATTTGGGTATAGGATTAAGTTTCTTGAGTAAAAATCCAGCAAGCAAACAAAACTAAGGGATGACGTGATCATCATTTAATTTGCTTTGAACTAGCCCATATGCAAAGAGATAGTAGTCATCTGAACAGTTATGGAGTCATGGAAATGTAACATCTGGTGTTAGGTACTGGAACAACTTAACATGACCTACTGTACAGTCAAAGTGCAATCACAGGTGGCATGGGTATAAGGCTGGCTGAAAAACAAGAATTGTATTTCATGAAAAATGTCAAGGTTTTAACATTTGGTTTCAGTCCACATCGGGATGAAACCAGGACCTTCAAAATGTTTCATGAAAAGACAGATCGAGGGAGAGAACCACCCCAGTGGGGAGGGCACTCACCTAGGATGTAGAAAACCCAGGTTTTAGTCCTGGCTCTGCCCGAGTCAGAATTCCCTACCCACAGTGCCATTCTGGGGTCTGTCTCTCTGTCTGGTTTGATCTGAAATTCCACCCTGGACTTGAGAAACCTTCCCAACAAAAATTTCATCAAAACTGCTAACTTTGGACGAATCTGCATTTTCCAAGGAACAACATTGTGTCAGAAAAATTCCAACTAGCTCTACCTGGGTGCAGGTATCTGTACCATCAACCCCACCTTCCTAAGTTGCCCTTCTCTCTTCCACATTCTGTTATGGATTTGAGTGCAGTGCTCCTCAATGAAGTCAACTGGGACTTTCCTATAAAAATCTGTGGCAGGATGTAGCCTCAGTTTGGATGGTTCTCCAGAGACATAGAATCACAGAATCAGAGTACTGGAAGGGACCTTGAGAGGTCATCTAGTCCAGTCCCCTGCACTCATGGCAGGACTAAGTATTATCTAAAACCATCCCTGAGGTGTTTGTCTAACCTGCTGTTAAAAATCTCCAGTGATGGAGATTCCACAACCTCCCAGGGCAATTTATTCCAGTGCTTATGTACCCTGAGAGGAAGTTTTTCCTAATGTCCAACCTGAATCTTCCTTGCTGCAATTTAAGCCCATTGATTCTTGTCCTATCCTCTGAGGTTAAGGAGAACAATTTTTCTCCCTCCTTCTTGTAGCAATCTTTTATGTACAGTAGAACCTCAGAGTTACGAACACCAGAGATACGAACTGACGAGTCAACTACACACCTCATTTGGAACTGGAAGTACACAATCAGGCAACAGCAGAGAAACACAAAAAAAAAGCAAATACAGTACTGTATTAAACATAAACTACTAAAAAAAATAAAGGCAAAGCAACATTTTTCTTCTGCATAGTAACCTTCAAAGCTGTATTAAGCCAATGTTCAGTTGTAAACTTTTGAAAGAAGAACCATAACATTTTGTTCAGAGTTACGAACATCCTCCATTCCTCTGGTGTTCGTAATTCTGAGGTTCTACTGTACTTGAAAACTCTGGTCTTGGCCCCTCTCAATCTTCTCTTCTACTGTACTGTCCCCTCTCAATCTTCTCTTCTCCAGACTAAACAAACCCAGTTTTTTCATTCTTCCCTCACAGGTCATGTTTTCAAGACCTTTAATCATTTTTGTTGCTCTCCTCTGGACTTTGTCCAGTTTGTCCACATCCTTCCGGAAATGTGGTGCCCAAAACTGAACACAATACTCCAACGGAAGCCTAATCAGTGTGGAGTAGAGCAGAAGAACTACTTCTTGTGTCTTGCTTACAGCACTCCTGCTAATATATCCCAGAATGATGTTTGCTTTTTTTGCAAGTGTTACACTGATAACTCATATTTAGCTTGTGATCCACGATGACCCCCAGATCCCTTTCTGCAGTACTCCTTCTTAGACAGTCATTTCCTGTTTCGTATGTGTGCAACTGATGGTTCCTTCCTAAGTGGAGTACTTTGCATTTGTCCTTATTAAATTGCATCCTATTTACTTCAGATCATTTCTCCAGTTTGTCCAGATCATTTTAAATTTTGATCAACTATACAGAGCCTTTCTAAGTTGGATTCCATCCCATATCTATACTTATTTGTTTAAACTTTCCTTTCCGTGTACACATGCTAGCCTGACATAAAAATCACCTGCACGTGACCTCCTCAATCAACCATGGTGCAGCAGAACCCTATAGTAGGGCACCACTGGAGAGAACTTTAATTAGTACTCTGTGTTGCCAACTGTAGCAGTTTTATCATAAGTCTCATGACATTTCTTACAGTCCCAGCTCCTGAAGTCAGGAGATTATGAGAATCTCACATTTCACTTAAAAAAAAAAAAATAGTAAACCCTCATGATTGTGAGAGAAAGTGTGAAAACATGACTACTAAAGGCTAAAATATCAAAAGGCAAATCAAAAGACACAAAATTGATTGTTTTAAAATCTCATTATTTTTAATCAAGACTCATGATTTTTAAAGCTTGGGATTGGCACTGCTGAGCTCTCAGTGAACCAGATTCATTCAAGGACCGGGGGGCAATATTATTTCATTTTTTTAAATGCTAAAGGCCAATTTTAAAAGTAAAATTTGGGCTGCATTAATAGAAGGGTGAGAAGTCCATATGAAGGGAAGTGTCATCTTTGTTAAATATAGTTTTCAGTATTGCCAACTCTGAAGACAAATATGTGCACATCAAGACCAACTGAATATTTCAATTAAAATGTGGGGACTGAATTTGACAAGCTCTTTTACTTCATGTTAGCACAAAATCACAGGCACTTGGTCTCAGCCATTTAACAGTTGAGGTCTATTTCAGCGAAGAAGGAAGGGAACGGTTGTATCTGGGTGTTATTCCACAGTATCACTGCTTTTCCCAGATTGGCAGCTAATGTCACATTGACAGGGATGTGCAGCTTGCTTGTAGATTCTGCCTGACTGTAGACATGCCATCCAGAGCTGGGGGAATTTTGTGTGCATGTGTGTGTCCACAGAATATCCTTTAGCCTAGGGGAAGAATGTATACTGAGCTAGAAGCCAGGAGACCATGAGTTCTTGTTTCACCTCTTCTACTGACTGGAGTTCATATTTCTGTGAAGCTCACAACCACGGCCTCTCACTTTCCTTCTTTCTCTTATCCTTCCAGGAGGCAGGTAAGTATTATTACCCACATTTTACAAAACAGGTAACAGACTTCCCAAAAGGACCCCCCTCTGATATATAACAGACCCAACTCTGAACCACATTGTCTTTCAGAATGAATGTGTCAATCTGTGTACATGGCTATGCTATCTGTAACCACTACTCTAGCCTCTAGACCACACTGTTCCCAGGAAGACAACTCAGGATACCTGACACCCAACATCCCACTACTGTCTCACACATAGTTGTATAAGTCTCTTGTAAAATGCATATCATGTCCCCATCAATGGGCTGGCCCACATAGCAGCCTACTTCTGCTATCAATTACTTCTTTTGCTCGTGTAGTTGAGTCTGTGCTGTGGATCTGGGTCCAACCCTATTTTGGAGATCTGGGCAAAAAAAAATACTGTGTGATCATGTAATTAAAAACTATCATAATGCATATGGGGCAAAATTAAGACTGAACATCTGAGTGCTTAACTTTGCAACTTTAAAGCTCTTTTAAACAGTGTGTGGGGCGGGGGGGGGGGGAGAGGTGTTAATCCTCTAGGGAATATATAAATGCAAAAAAACAAAAAGGCACACAAACTGACATTCAAGGGAGATAAACATTACCCATAGTTAAATATGGGGAAGGTGAGTCGACAGATACTCATTAACTTACCCAGGGTTACAAAGCAAACTAATGAGAGCTGGAAATAGAATTCAAGAATGCAAAAATTCTGATTTCCGGTCTCCATTCTAGCATATTGTGCTTCTAGTTGCTTTAGATTCATGATTGTGGAGTACTGATCTGATAGGAAATAGTTTTTAATAGTAATCATAGGTGTCACATATAACATACTCGCAGACACAAATGTGATTTTGCAGCTGATGGTGCCCCTTTAAACTTCAAGCTTAACATTCAGCATTCATTGTGGACATTTGCTTTTATTAACAAAGGCAACATGAGTGCTATCAGGAAGCACTAATTCTAGGAGAAAAAGATTGGAAATTAGTGACAGATGGTTACAATAATATGGGAATCTCTGTTTTGAATTTTTTAAAAATTAGGACTCATAAATTCAAAAGGACTCTAGAGATATGGAGTCATCATGTCAGCCCATGTTGTTCCAATTAATTGCAATCAATTGGTAATTGAGAGCTATTTAAAGACTTGCAGTTGAACTGAACATAATGTGAAACAGTTTCTTGGGGCTTTTTTCCACCATTAATGACACAAATGCAAAGAACTCCATCCCTTTCCTGCACAGGAAAGAAAGAAAGGCTGACCACCTGTATCTCTTTGGAAATATGCCGCAGACTCTTAAAAGAAATGAAAAACCATTTTACTTTTACACCCAGAGAAAAAGCAAGGATTAAAATAGGCCTCAATTAGTATTTTCCCAAGAGCATTGCTTGTGTAGCACCATGACATGTTGCACTGACAATCTGGAGATCTGGTATAGTCTCCAGACCTAGTCAGGTTGAAGAACGAGTGTTTTTCAACAGAAATATGGGCAGAAAGGATAAGGCTGAGTGTGTGCGCCACCCACTGGAAAGGCTTTGCACCGAATCCTGCAGTCCTTCATTTGGCAGAATTCCTATTGTGGTCAATGGGAAATTAGCTTGAGTAAACACTGCAGGAAGGGACCATTTGGGGAAATCAGCACAGTCAACAAAACATGTCATCAGCCATCGATAATAATCAAAGTTTATAGATAGGCAAAGTAAGAAAAATGTTGCTTGAGAGCTTATTCAAGTTTGATTTAAGGATATTTACTTTGTACATTTTGTCATGTGATGTTGATCATTTGTAGTTTAACAGTTACAAGGTTTAACTTTTGGAATCTCAACAGCTACTGTCATTAAATAAGTATTGTCTGATCACACACACCACCATTATCTGACCCCCATCATTTCCCACACCTGGGAAAATGTAAACAGATACAAAAATTTTAAAATGCTTAAAACCCATAATTTTGCACAACTGTGAAAATCTAAATGGATAAAAAAGTTGAAAAAATGCTTTAAAATGAACATCAAAATTATTGAAAAATAAAAATCAAATTTTGCCATGCCTCCCTGCATTCCACACTCATTTATGGTGCTAGATTAATAATGATAGGAAATATGCTGTTATCACTGATACAAGTTTCAACTTGGAAAATGGGTGTGGGAGGAAGTTTTCTGCATTTAGTATTAAGATGTGAATGAAGGCTGCTGGAATGACAATCCTGGAGACACATATACAGTTGTTAACAGTCCTGGAGACAGAAATTCTGTTCAAACCTAGATCAGGTAAAGGCTGGGTTCCCCCCTTGCCAATGCTTCTCACCAATTGGGATAAGAAGATCGTTCAGTCTCCATGGCCCATTGCACCTGGATCCACAAAGGGATTTAGGCATCCAACTGCCACTTTAGGTGCCTAAATCCAAAATGTATATCCTCAAAACTGCTCAGCTGCCACCTAAACCTGTAGATACCTAAATTCCCTAGGCACTTAAGTTTCCACTGGTAAAGCCCCCTATGTGCCTGAATTTCTTCTGGGCATGCACACAGCTGCCTAAGTGCTGACACCCAGCGCTTAGCCCACTTAAGATCTGGAGATATTCACAAACGAGGCATTCCCCTCCTTAATTTGCCTGGAGGGCCCAATCCAGTAGGTGTGCTCAGAGAGCACATATCAGACCGAGCCCCACAATAAAAAGCACAGGAGAAGGTGGCATTGCTACCATCTCCCTTTTACTCAATAGAACAGTGGCTAGAGCAGTCACTGAGGATGTGGGAGACCCAAGTTCAAAACCCTTCCCTTCTTGATGTGGCTCATTTGAGACAGTAGTTTTTTGTGATATGGATACCTGTCCAGCAGGAACAGGATTGACTGAACCACCTCATTTCACATGGGCCCTTAACTGCCTTCAGATGGCAACAGTTACAGAACCCATTATAATATCTGCTGTAGTATCTTCTAAGGTTTGTGTAGGAAAATATCAGGGAGGATGAAGCTATGTATATTAAGCACTGTTACACAGGTAATGAAGAAGTTTTTACTATCTACCTATATGTAATAACCGACAATTAGTTCATTAACAGTAGTCCTTTCTGCCTAAGTCCAGCTCAATTTGCTATAGATTCCCTTCTGCAGTCTCGGACAGCACGGACGCTCTTGGCAGAGTTCACGGAAACAGGTGTTTTCTTGATTATCAACAGCAATGTGATGTATGCCGTTATTATGGAATGAGATGAACCATAACGTGCGCATCTGGATCACGCTACAATAAGAGGGGAGAAGGATCCCAGAGTTCAGCAAATCAGGAAGGACTGTCCCTGCTACTAATAAATGAACATTTTCCGAGAAGACTATAGCAATTGGGGGCAGGAGAAGTTGTTTAAAGAAAGCAATTACTTTGGAAATCACTGTCTTTTTCTTGATTAAAACCATTACTAATCCCCTAATTGCTAGGATTTGGTTTTCTTTTAGCTTTATTTTAAACAATCTAATGTCCTTTGCTAACCATAAATATTTCACAAAGAGAGGAACTAACCAAGTGCATCCAATGATGGGGAAACATTGATTACAAACCTAGAGGCATGACTTGTGAATATAACATTTATTGACCAAACAGGGTGTACTCTGCTTCGTTTTCCCTGATTGATCTGAGACATCATTTTTACATCCTCGGGAGTCATCCTTGAGTGGTGTCATGAATTATTTCCATAGTTATCACGAGTTAACATCACAACAGAATCATGATTTACTGCATGGCATGGCTAGCCTTGTTTGCAATGCATTTACCGCATACTCCCTGCTTAGCATCACACAGAATCCTTTGTGGTATTTCCCTCTGACAGCAGGACCGAATAAATAACTTTGTTCGTTTCAGTAACAGCGCGTTTTCAATAGCATGAAACCAAGCCTCGTTTTTCATAAATGACTTCTTAACAATAACATTGTGTGGCACTGGCAAATCGGCCAATGGATCACAAGCACATGGAAGTGTCAGGTGTATGCATCCGGTGCCATCAACAACATCCCATAAAAACAAGGGCAGTGGTAACTCATCAATTCTTACTGAGCTGGCCCTGCTATTCAGTGTCATACTGTGCTGTACTGCAGGAGTCTTGCTTTTGTTCTCCATACATTTCAAATCAATTGTATCTAGAGAGACATTTTCGTTACAAAGAAAATCAAAAAGTGAAAGGCTGCTGTACAAGGAGGAGTCCTGCAGGGCGGACTCCTGAAGGAATATTACTTGTTAATTGAGTGTTTCGGGCAAGTCTCTAACAAACTGCAACACAAAGCCAACCTCACCAAGCAGAGAGGGGAAGAATTCTGAGGTTCCATCAGGTTCTTGTGGATGCTGCCAATAGGCCTGCATCTGGGGAGTTGTGTTGATGGAAACTCTGGGTAGCCCTGTCCTTAGATGCAGGTGGTCATTTTGTGTAAGCTGTCTGCAGCACAGCTTTGCCTAGAACACAGCTGGGTCTGCCCATTCTTGGGGAAGAGCCTGGCCAGCTCTTTCTGGAAGCTTTTACATCCTTTTGCTATGTCCCCCATTAAAAAGCTGCCTGCGATGCAGAGATAAACTGGGTTTATGTGTGAGAAACACTCGTCACCACAGGGAGACTGAAAGAAGGCTGTGATTTAAAGTCTGTATCTTTCTGTTTAATGTTGTTTACTTCTTCTTGTAAGTGGTGAACTGAACTTTAAAAATAAATGATTGGTTTATCAGCCTTAACTTGTGGAACAGAGCAATTCTGCATCCTGTAAACCCATGCGGTAAGTGACCCTCCGCATACTGCATTATTAAAAAAAGAAACCCAGCAGTTCTTTTTAAACATTTTTAGCACCAGCATCAAGACCAATTAAGTGATCAAATGTCTGAGCAACTCTAACCACTCCCAAAGAGCAGCCTTTCTGTTCCAGAAAAACAAGGCTTTAGGGTACATTGAGGGTGGCATTGCTGCTGATGCAGGCAACCTGACAAGGAGAGGAAATGCAAAAGCTCTGTTTGTTTTCCTTCACACAAAGCAGGTCTCTATGTAGGTCAGTCAGAAGCTCTTTCCAACACAGTGAGTTAACGTGAACACGTTGCCTTCGCTATAACTGGCTGCTTCTATTTTTGCAATGTATAAAAAATGAATGTAGGAAACCAAGCAAAGTCTCATCTTCCTGGTAAATGCTCTTTTAAAGGGAGCTTTGTAGGCAGAAGGGAAAGCAGAATTGGGCCCTGTGAGTAGTATTTCCATTAAGTGAATCAGTTACACCTGTAAGCCTGATTTGTGGGAGTAAATCCAAGTGGCATCTGGAGTAAATGACATTTAAAAAAACAAAACAAAGCATCCGTGCCCAGGTGATGGAAAGGATGCTCTGGAACAACATGAATCAGAAAAAGTGCTGACTGGAAGGTGACGCAGAAACAGACTTATTTACATGAACAGTCTCAAGTCTCTCTAACCCCTCCATGGCCAGAAAAAGCAAAACAGCCAAAGAGGCATGTGTGACTTGCCTGATTTTCAGATGAATGGCTTGGCTGGGCACAGAAGCCAGATCTCTAGACAGATGCTAAGTGCAAGGTTACAAATCTTTTCAGCTGAGTAAAGATCAGAGTCACTAACAGGTCTCTCCTTGCATACCAGAAACATTACTGGACAAATTCCCTCTAAACAGTATTTGCAGGCTTGGGATGCCTTGGTTTTCTGCATTCAGATTTTATACCTTGCAACAAATAGAAAATAAATAAATAAACTCAAAACCTGATGCTTTTGTCTGTTCTCATGTGTAAGCTTATAATGTTTTTCTGGGATGCGTGTTTTGGGTGTGCAGGAACTGCAGAACTCAGCTCTGAAAAAATGAAGATATAACCCGTATAGTCTTCTGACCCTCACCCAGCAGACAAAAGCATCTTTAGTTTCATTAATTGCTAGGCAAAGGCAGTTTCACTAGGACAAACTGGTAACACAACTTTGTACTCACTTATCAATAAATCCTTGCATAATAAGAGAATAAGACAAGCATTCGTTTATTATTGTTACAAACCAATACAATGTGCTGGAGAACAGTAGCCTTTCTATACGTCTTTTGAGCCATCCAATAAAATTCTAAAGCAGGGATATTTTTTTCTATTACATTCTGATAGAGGATTCAAAAACCGTATAGAAAGCTTCACTTCTGCTATTAAATACTATAGGGCTTTTCCTTAGTGGGCCTAGAGAATGAAATGAACTCATTTTTAGAGGTGGTCCCTCTGGGCTGGATAATGTGTGGGAGATGGGACTGCTGCTGTCTATTCTGTCTATTATATGGGACTGTTGCTGTCTATTCTGCTTTTATGAAATAGCCCTATGTAATAAAAAATGATTACTTTATAGGTGTTTTGAACCATCCTATAGAACTGAACAGAAAGGTATATTTTTCCATAGAATTCTACAGAATGGAACAAAAACTTTTGCAGAGAGATTAGTATTTCCTATTAAACTCTGTAGGTTTTTAGAGTCATGTCCTCAGAACCCCATTGGTTTCATCCTTATTAAAAATGTTGGTAGGTTATCAATCCTGCACTTTCATGAATGCTCACACAAACACTCAGAACATTTCAGATGCCTTAAAAGGTTAAAAGAAGGGAATTTTGTACTGGCTACTGTCTGGAAATGCATTGAAAACGGTGGGAAAAAGAGACTAACTGCCCTGTATTTCAGAATAAAGTTAAATTCAGAAGTAAAATAATCTCTCACATATATAAGAGCCTGATCCAAATGCCATTGAAGACAATGGGAGTCTTTTTATTGACTTCAGTGGGCTTTGTGTCAACATCCTCTAAAAGAACACACCAGCTGAAGGTTAGCAATACGCTCTCTTTTTATTGTGCTGTTTTTCTATAGATACTCTAGTACTCTAGAAGCTACTAGATCTGTTGCTGCCATTCAATAACTTTTAAGGTTGACTGTTAAGGTGGGCTACAGATTACATAGAAAACCTCAGAGAATACAAAGATATATTAGATTAATTTCAGATTTAGTACAAAGATTGTGGTCAGTCCTCCAAAGCTGATTTACCAATTCCTTGACATAATAGTCCATACTAGATGTGCTGTTCAGCAGTCACTAATAATTACACCCTGAGTACACAGCTCCCCCCCTCCCCTCCCCCCGCTGGTAATAGCTCATCTTAAGTGATCTCTCTGGTTACAGTGTGTATGGTAACACCCATTGTTTCATGTTCTCTATGTATATAAATCTCCCCACTGTATTTTCCACTGGATGCATCCGATGAAGTGAGCTGTAGCTCACGAAAGCTTATGCTTAAATAAATTTGTTAGTCTCTAAGGTGCCACAAGTCCTCCTTTTCTTTTTGCGGATACAGACTAACACGGCTGCTACTCTGAACTCTGAGTACTATCATTCAGGTAACCAACTATTTGCTTGTGCAGTTACAGATGAGGCTGCAACATACTTTTGCAAAGGAAACCTTCTACAGAAAAAAAAAGCAAGCCCTAGATAGTAGTGCATTACCATACTGTTTACATTTCATTCATGTCAAGGTGATTGCAAAGCAGTTTCCTATTTCTCTGAAGTACCAGCACAATGCGCAGCTATGCTGCTTCAGTCTGTTTGAAACTGGTAGAGCTGCAATGTAGCTGAACTCTTTTTCTTTTTTTTGCATTTTCTTGATTTCCAGTGTTACATTTTAGGTTTGATCATAAGTATTTGTAATGCATTTCTGGAGTGACTGAACTGTATTATTCTCAACTAGCAGCCTGCAAGAATAAATTACAGAAACCATTTCCATCTCACTCCTGAAATGGAGCTCCCAGCTTGGACCCTGTTCACCTACATTTCTACAATCAGTCCTTTTAAATGGAATGCAGTGACGTTTGTCTGATCTTCAGAGACTCCATGTAATGACCCAGAAGAGATGGGGAGATGGGGCACCTGCAGTAAGGCTAAGGGAACTTATTCAGATAAAAAGAGAACTGACCCAAACTAAACCAAACTATTGCTGAAAATTGAAAACATTTGGGTAACACTTTTCCCCATCATGTTCCATGGTAGTTTCCTTTGCATCGCCCCATTCTGGCTTAGTCTAGAAAGGGGAAAACTAAATTACCAAGAAGTAATATTTTGTCTTGTTTTTCTCAGCATGCCTAAAAAGTAAGAGGTCACTTTCAAGGTCCTACGAACCTCTGTGCTGGTCTAGATCTCAAACCGTGTACTTCTGCCTACACTCCACCGGCCTTGGTGTCCTGTTAATCGTTTTTCTCAGGCAGTTGTTGCTGTGCCTTTTTACACACCGCCATGTCTGTATGAAATGCCCTATTATATTCCACCACTTCATTCAAATCCCTCCTATAGACTCACTTCTTCCATGATGCCTCCAAGAATAATAATACTTGTGTCTTATTTAGTATTTTCATCCACAGATCTCAACACACTTTACAAATCAGGCAGGTATTTTAAAGATGGGGAAACTGAGGAAGAGAGAGATGTGGTTTGTCCAAGATCACACAGGAAGTCAGTGGCAGAGACAGGCCTCCTCCTGACTTCCTTTCCAGCCCCCTAGCCACTGGACCACACTGGCTCTCCTTACACAAAGGAAGTCAAAAATGCTAATAATTACAAAGAAAAACTTTAATGTAAGCATGTGACTCATTCACCAGCATGCCCCCAGTGACTGAGCGTTGTATAGCAGGCTGTCCTCCTTTAGCACCCCCTGCTGACAGACCTTCAAGCTCAGCAGAGGTCTGCTTCTTCTTATCTCTCAGCTCTCCAGCTGGGGCACATGAAGTCCCGCTCCTTCTGGGGTAAATCAGTAGTCCAACAACTAATATTCCTTTAGCCGTACGTAGGACCTTCAATCCGAATCTGGACTCACTAGTCCTTACCCTGGTAACAGTGAGTTTCAGGAGTACATAGCCCTTGTCAGAGGGGTTTCGGCTCCATCTCCCTTGGTGGGCTGGTAGGCGCCTTCCCTCTCCACTGAGTTCTGGTCTAAGGACCCTTGAATAGGCAGTCAAGGCCTAACTACACAGACTCTCTTTGCTGCCTCCCTGGACTAATTCCTACTTTACCCTGTTTTGGGCCTTTACCCCGGCCTCTTCCCAGGTTCCCCGCAGAGTTTTTTAGCACATTCTGCTACTCAGCTGGTTCTGCTGCAAGAGAGTTTTCTCCGCTCCCCTCACAGGGCAGTCCCTGACTCAGTAGGAGTCCTCCTGTTCCCTGCAGTCCTCTTGCGACACTTCCCTGGGCTGTGAGGCACCTTGCTGCCCCTTGCCCTTAGTGAGGAAGCCTTGTCTGTGTCAGCCGAGGATCACCTCCCCACCTCCACTGGCCACCCGCAACACAAGCACTCCACTCTTAGCCTATGCAGGCTCTGCTGTCCCTCTGCAGGTTAGCGATAGGCATGCTCCAACCAGAGGTGAAAGGAAGCCGGTACGCCCTGGTATGGCGTGCCGGCAAGAGCCAGTGTGCCGTACCGGGGTGGATCGGCTTCCCCAAGCGCAATTTAAAGGGCCTGTGGCTCCCAGCAGCGGCTGGAGCCCCCGGCCCTTTAAATTGCTGCCAGAGCCCCACTGCCGGAGCCCTCGGGTAGCGGCGGCGGGGCTGGGGCGGTGATTTAAAGGGCCCGGGGCAGTAGCGGTAGCCGGAGCCCTGTCCCCGGAGCCCTGCTGCCAGAGCCCTGGGGAAGCAGTGGCGGGGCTCCGGGGACGATTTAAAGGGCCCAGGGCTCTGGCCGCTGCCACCACCCCAGGCCCTTTAAACCGCTGCCAGAGCCCCTGGCTGCCGCTGTTACCCCGGGGAGGGGGAAGGAGGCACTTGCTGGTACAGGGTGGGCCTGGGCTGGCTCTGACCTCCCCCAGCCCCGCCCCTTCCGCCCGAGGCCCTGCCCCTTCTGGGGGCCAGAGCTGGCCCCAGCCCAGCCCCGTATCGGTAAGTCCCTAGACTTACTTTCACCCCTGGCTCCAACCTCCAAGCTTTCCCCTGGAGTGACCAACCTGTGCGCCACTGGACACTCACAGAATTCACAGATCAGCTGCTCCCAAAGACACAGTACCCACCAGTTTACCAGTGTCACCTCAGATCACCGCTCCGCTTCACACACAGCACTTAGCTATATTTATAGTGAACACATGTGAAAGTTTATTGAATAAAGTGTAGAGATATGCACGATAGCAAGTAGAAATATTGGAAATAAATTGTTACATGTAAAATAAAATCATAACATGCCTTCTAAAACCTAAATTTACTTAACCAATTGCCCTCATGTCTTACACTATTGCTCCCCAGCGTTTTTCAGTGCTTGTGATCCCTTTTTCATGAAAAAATGCATACTCTCAACTTGTCTCCTCCATGAAGGATATCCTATGTCCCCCTGTGGTTCTGCATTCTCCTCATATTCCAGACTAATTCTTTTAGTCATAAGCAGGACATAATCCTGCTAGACATTCCTTCCTGTTGATTTTGTGATCTCTTGTCAAATTTGCAACCTTGATTAGCTGGCAGCTCCATATGCAAATAGACTTACACTGTAAGCCGCACAATGGGCAATGACTAGCTGGAGAGAAATAAGCATGTCCTACCCCTTTCCTAAACAGAAAGTGTTTAGAACCTTCCGGTGACCTGTCTTAACTTACATACCATAAGAACATAGTTTTCAGTATAGATACATCACTCCTTAAATATCATCCACACATGCACCTCACCATGATTAGGACAAATAGTGCATTACGGGCTGTTGGTAGTGACCTCACATACCACCCTTTCAGTGCACTATTATTTAGACATCAGACCAGGAGATCCATATAAACCCCTACACACCCCTTATGCCCTCTGCCAGATAGCAGCAAGGGGTCCCTAGGTCTCACCCTTCCACCACGGCACAGAATCCTGGGCAGACTCATTTCCTGATGCTCTTACCCAACTACGTTAAGCTCCCTGTTGTAGCTGTACCTTCCTCCAGGGAGGTATCAGCCAGCAGCTCCACGCAGCTCCCTGACTCCAGCCAGGCTTCTCTCACTGCATGACAGGCAAAGATCTACTCTTCTTCCTAATCAGGCCCTAACTGAGCCAGGTTCAGCCCTTTTAACTCCTCCCTCTAGTGTACCAGGATGTACCGGGGTGAGGCTGATTGCACCTACAAGCTCTCATTAGCCCCTTCAGGCCCAGTATGAGATTCGTGTACCCCATCACACCTAATCATTCCTTTGTTCCGGTTTCCCAATGTGTCCTGTTTACTCTGTGTCTATTTGGGGTAGGGCATGTCTGTATTTTGAGTTTTGTATGGCATTGAGCAGCATGTCAGCACTTAAGCAATAATAAAAAGCCAGAAATCTTGGAAAGAAGTGTGTTCTTATGGGGCATTCAATCCATTTGTGCTGCCTTAAAGGGTTCAGATAATTTGAATAAGGTATATCAAACTTTGTGGATCTTAATTCAGGCCTCTGAATCTTTTAATGCAGTTCAACTAAGTCACCTGTCTTGGTGGAAAGTGTGTGTAGGGTAGGGAATACTGGTACTGGAGTTGTCTCATAGTTGTAACTGTAATTGTCACTCAGCTCAAGCAAATGATTTACTTATTCCAGCAGTTCACATATCAGCACTTGGAGGTCCTATATTGTTCTCATGGGTCATTAGCTGTTTCTGTTCACTTTAGAGAGATCATCTGTGGTCACAAAATGATTCGTTCGTACTGCAACCTGTCATCCACCTCAATCCATATGACAGGCAACCCATCCTTAGTGGATACAATGCCCTCCTTCCAGCCACACACTCCCAATAAATTACATT
This sequence comes from Chelonia mydas, assembly GCF_015237465.2. Lineage (NCBI taxonomy): Eukaryota > Metazoa > Chordata > Testudines > Cheloniidae > Chelonia > Chelonia mydas. The sequence continues at coordinate 17,114,127 of NC_057854.1, read as the reverse complement.
AAGGAAGGTGCCCTGCTGGATGGCAGGTAATTTACATAACGTCACCAATTCATCCAGCACAGAAAGGATATGGAAGGGAGCTTACTGACATATTGTCTGACATTGTCATGATCCATGAGTGGCAGAAAATAGACACCCTATAAGCAGGCAGAGTTCCATCTGGCAAGGAGTTGGCTTTAAAGAGTGGCAGTGTAAAGTGACAGATAGAAAGTCAGATTGGAAGATTAGCTTTCCCAGTTTCACATCTGCACAACGGGGGCCGCTGCCAATCACTGCCTCCAGAGGGAGGTTTATCTGGGTTCCCGACCACGTGCAAAATCATGTTCCTCTCACTTAAAAAGCAGCATGAAAAAATGAATCAGCCTGTTAGAGAGCTTTAAACAAACGTGGAGATGAGAAACAAGCTGTTGCAAATGGGCACAGAGAATGCAAAAAATTAATGTGAAATGAAAGCTGCATTTTCCAATAAAATAAAGCAGTCACTTAACTCTTCTTTCCCTCGCAACACTGCAAAGCATTTAAACACTTGAAGAGCTCCCTGAAGTGAATGTAAATGGTACATGAGGCACGTACGTTTTGCAGGGGCGAGTAAAAAACATGGGTGGCTCAAGTAAGCAATTGATTTCCAATAATCCCTACATGTCCTTCACGTCATAAAGCATCAGTAACATCATCAAGGCACAGGTCAGCCTGTCATGGCGACTCTCTTTGCTTTAGTGTGAATTTAGTGGTGGGCGGGGAGGGAATCTATCCACAAATCGGGTGTGTAGTGTCAGGTTTCACTGTACTGGCTTGCCCAGTGTGCTTTAACACTAAGTTAGAGGGATCACTCTAAGGGTAGGAAACCCATATCCAGGCCCCCTCAGTCTTTGGGCTCTCTGTCAAAACTCTCAAAGACACCAGTTACGGTGAGACTGGGCTGAGACCTTCAAGTCCTTTCTCATAATAAGTCACCAAAGCAATGGCGGTCAGCTACTAATAAACTAGTTTTGCTTCTGAACTTGTGATCTCTCTCACATGCCCTCGCTTATATTTTCAAGACTCCTGCTACTCATCCATCCATCCATCCACCTGTAGTAGGAAGAAAGCCAGAGACATAAGCCCTTGCATCAGAGGCCTGGTGTAAGGCCTGAGGCCTGAACTAAAGTAGTGGTCAAGCCTTGCTAATATAAAAGCAAAAGTTAGCAAGAGACAGGCTGTGAGCTCACAGAACCTGGCAAAAACAGAGCTGGTATTCCAAAAACACACACATTCCTAAGAAAGGCTACACACAGGACACTCACGCAAACACATTGCAGAAGAATGGTACCAGAACACCCCAATGCCAAGTACAGTACAAACACCCCCACCCTAAAGGTAGTAAGAACATACTGACCCCTCCTAAAGATAAGGTCAGGATGACAGTGTGATGGATAGAGATGTTCTGATTGAACCAACAGGTACAAGGTAATGGGGGCACCCACGTCAGGGGTAGTAACTACCCACGGCAGGGGGCAGTAACTAACCACATGAGAGGGGCAATACTTAACTTTTTGGATTGATGTATAAAATGAAGCCTCAACGGGAGTGTCTTTTTCTGGCCTGGGGGGGAACGGAAAGTCCCACTATTCACTGAGCTGGTCCATTGTTATGGGCATACATGTATTAGTGGTCTGACAGAGTCTGCGGGATACTAGTACCGTGCTTCATTGACAATAAACCTGGCCAGGTGCCTTCGTACCTTAACGGATCTTGTGGTCACTGGGAGGTTTGCTCGAGGTCCGCTGTGCCAGCTGCCTGCGCAGAGCTGGGATTGCTCACAGAGGGAACACACGCAGCCAAATATCTGACAACACCACCATAGTTATGAGAAATCCAAGTTCAGGGCCTTTGGTACCCAGAATACCCCACAATGGAAGATGGAGCAGTGGAGAGGGCTGGCTATAGTGGAGGGAAGGCAGCTCTGCCAGCATCATGCAACAGGAGTTCTGGATACTTACGTTCCCACTCTCTGGAAGGGAAGAGTAGAACAAACAGGCTTTGTAGCCATAGCTATCCCCTACTTCCTATCAGCGGACAGTCTCTCTTATTTCTTATTTAGTGTACTGTGGTTGGTCTTTTAGTGTGTTGTCCCCCTGCTGTACTTTAGGCCATTCAGTTATATGGACATATTGACTTTCTGGACTTTGACCTAATTAAAAATTATTTCTGAAGAGTTGACGATTTGGATGTCGACAAGACAACCCAAAACCTATTGCTGCATGACTGCGAGAATTTTTCTAATGTTTATAATTTGCACCAACAGAAACACAGTAACAAAGCCACCTTTGGGTGATTAAAAACCCTTGAGGAAGGGGCACATTCTGGCACTGAAGGAGGTACACAAGAATGCAACTGCACATGGCTGCCATTTAATGGCGTTATTTAGTCCTATTACATTAATTCCCATAGGAATTGATTCGTCCTATACATGCAGTACTTCAAAAGCTGCATGAAATGTTTCCATGAAACCAAGTGAAACACACATGATTTCCAGGTTGTATTTATTTTCAAATAAATCCAGATCATGTTCACCAAGGGACAAATTTTGCCACTCTTATTCATGTTCAGCAACTGAGATGAATGGAATTACTAGAGGGGTCATGTGCTACCTCAAATACAACACAGGTGGCAACATTTGGCCCTAAGTTTTCAGAACACACAAGTCCAGTTTCAAATGAAACTATGAATCAGCCTATGGCTTTGCATCAAAGACCTAATCCAAAATCCATTGAAATCAATGGGAGTCTCTTCATTAACTTGCAATGGTTTTTAGATCAGGCTCCAAAACCGTGTGAAATTCATGTCAGAGTTTCAATGTGAAATCAGATGACAATTGTCTGTTTCAGCTGGAGTTTTGGGGGTAATTGAAACCGGAAATTCAAAATGAAACTGGAGGGAGTGTGAACTGTAGGATCTAACCTAAAGAAACTAAAACAGTCTCAAGAACTAATGTAAAGGGAAAATATGGCTCTAAAGATTTCCAGGATTCATTATGTTTTGTTGGGGGAGGGAGATTTTTCCTCTCTATATAAATATATATCATTCACATTAACAATCATGGGATGTGTGCTCATGCATGCATACGCACACACAGAGGGAAGGCACCCTTGTCATAATAATTAGGGATTAGGACTGAGATTCACTGGAAATGTTATGCAGCGGGAGCTTGTACAGTCCCTTCCTACCTAGCACCGCCATAAATAACAAATTTGCTTACAATGTCCAAATAAGTAAATGAAGAATCAGATATGACAATTCAAACACCTCATAAACGTGACCTTTTCATTAGTCTGCATTTTGATTGGCTGCTTATTCCAGCTTTCCCTTAGGTGATAACCAGAGTATGCAGGGAATGGGCAACAAGTCAAATTACAAAAATACTGAAAAGGTCAGAGAAGCACAGCTTGCTGTTATCTTTCACTGAGCTGATGCTGCATGAACATCCTCCTACCTTACTGATCAGGACAGTGAACAGAAAATCTTAATGGAGTGACTCGTTCTAGTGGCTGTTTTTGGAATGGCACACACAGTGGCCCTCTTTGGAGCGTTCCATTGCTGGAAGAATTGGTATTGGGGTTTTTTGTATATTATTTTAAAATACCTTTATTTGTAAACGTGGAGCCAGATCCTCCAGTCTGGCCAAGTGGGGCTTAGCATAATACCTAGGGATAGCTTTATGCCACCTTTACGCGGCCCCAGTCCTGAGGCGGACCTGGAGCCAGGGTGATCCCCACAGTGAACTACAGTAGACTCACGGCCCCAACGGGCTGTTCCAGCAGTTGGGTCCCTGGGTTATAGAGACACCCTGACCATACCCTAGGAAAACTCCTTTCACCTAGGAATTCCCCCTTCAACAGTGGCTGGGGGAAGGGTGACAGAGCAGCCACTACAGATCTCTTTGCTCCTGGGAATTAATCTTAAGGGAAACGGAAGATGCCAGAGACAGGCTGAAACTGTAAAGGGAAATGAGGAGACTTTAGAAGCTGGGAATTGGAACAACAGGGGTTATGTCATTTCCAAATTTAGCTTTGTAGATTTAAGAGCTGACCCTTTCTGGAGATTCAGAAACTGGGTCCTGTATATGTATGAAACAGGGGAGTTCATGAGAGCTGCAAAAGGTCAGGTGCATGTCACAGTATGCTCTCATTTTAAATTATCTTCTATTTCCACCTTATCTTCCTTTGTGAACCCCTCAAAATTCTCCTCTTCTGTAATGCCTACAGAAAACTGATCTGTGGGCATCTGATAATGGCTAGGCAGGTGATGAATCTGATTGCTGTAACTGATGGGCTAAGAATAAAGCACATGGTAAACCTTTGCTAAAACATCCTATTATTCCCCTCTCTACATCCTCTCACACTCCAGCTAACTTTTAGTCTCCTGCACCTGTAATGTTTTGCCTTTTAAACTATAAGTAAGAACAGTTCCGTGCTTAAAGCAATGGGGTCCCAATCCAGTGGATGCCTCTGGATGCTCCTGTAATATACATGTTAACAACAACAATAATAATAATAATAATAATCTTTTCCAATTAAACTTCAAGTTTGCAGTGCAGAATTCCAATGACCACCTGTTCTGTAACTAGCCAGTGACAATCGTATGGCCTATGTAGCTTCCCAAGAGAAGGCCTCTGTGCCTGGACTGAGCATCAAAAGTGTCAAAGACAGGACATTTTCAAGTGGCATTACTGCAGACATTTCCCTGAAAGAGTTAATTCTTTCGCTGTCAGTCATCTTCATCAAAATCATGTCTGTGGACAACGTGAAGATTAAGAATATACATAATGCCCCACTTATCCCCAGACCTTTAACCTGAAAAAAAGTGAGAACCCTACAGAGTGGATTTCTACCTGGTTTTGCATTGGATTTTCAAATTTTACTTGACTGGCCTATCTCACATTGAATGCATAAATACAGTATCAGACATTCCCATAGGTAAAATAGATGCACATTTAAACTACAATGCCATGTCTGGCTACTGTATGAACTACAGTTAGAAACTAAGCCTAGGAGAACTTTGGTGACAAAGTGACACTTCAGAAAAAAAAAAGATTGAAATATCCAAATAATAATAAAAAAAGAATCACTGCTCTTTTTAAGGGAGAATCTCTGCCCTCCGCACTGTCTTCTGCTTCACTCCACTCCACACCCATTAACTTAGGTTCTACCTCCTGGTTTTTCCTCCCTTCTTTATTTTCTTATGAACTTCCTCTCTTGAACCACTAGGTGCCATCAGTGCATGCTCACCCGGTGCTACCTACAAAGACTATAAAACTAAACTAGTTCGAGGCTGAATACAGTTTTTTTGCAGGCAGGTCTGTCTGTGTTAGATTAGAAGGAGTAACTTTTCACTAACAAATGCTTCTTGACTGAAAAATCCTCTCATTCACATATATTACGGTTTTATAAATAGGGCCCTAACAAATTCACAGCCATGAAAAACGCATCACGGAACGTGAAATCTGGTCCCCCCCCGTGAAATCTGGTTTTTTGCATGCTTTTACCCTATACTTATACAGATTTCACGGGGGGGGGGGAGACCAGTGTTTCTCAAATTGGGGGTCCTGACCCAAAAGGGGTGCGGGGGGGTCACAAGGTTATTTTAGGGGAGTCACGGTATTGCCACCCTTACTTCTGCACTGCCTTCAGAGATGGGTGGCCAGAGAGCAGTGGCTAGTGGCCGGAGAGTGGTGTCTGGTGGCCGGGCACTTAGCTCTGAAGGCGGCGCCCCTCAGCAGCAGCGCAGAAGTAAGGGTGGGAATACCATACCATGTCACCCGTACTTCTGCGCTGCTGCTGGCAGCATCTCTGCCTTCGGAGCTGGGCTCCTGACCAACAGTCGCCGCTCTCCAGCTGCCCAGCTCTGAAGGCAGCGCCACGGCCAGCAGCAGCACAGAAGTGAGAGTAGCAGTACTGCAACCCCCCTACAATAACTGTATGGGGAGACTTTGGCAAACCAGTAAAGTGCCTGGAACCACTATGGCTTATTGCTAAAAGCAGCCAAGTCAGCAGGCTGTAAATTGGCCATTCAGCACTCTCAGTTTGACCAAGGCAGGAGGGGAGGGGGGAGTTTTGGGTGCCACAGAAAGGGCAGCTTGACCCCACGTCCTTCCTGATAAGACTTGTGTTGAAGTGGCTGATACATGCATTTTCGAAGAGCAGGATGTGCCCCAGGAATGTCTATTGGGGCCTCAAGGCTGCAAACTCTGGACAAACCCACACCTGGTTAATCGGTAATCAGAAGGAACCTCTTGCTTGACTATTGAAACTGCTTACTTAACTAGTTTTCTTTAAGGGACATGTCATTCTATTACTAATGTATAAATAAGGGGGGAAAGTTTGAGGTAGTGGGACTCTTCAGGACTGGACTCTCGCTCTCTGGATGCATCTTGAGTTTCCCAGCGGCAGACAGGCTGCCGCTGTGCCACTCCAGAGCCACGCTCAGCTTTGGTAATTATCGAGGGTTGGGGGTGTTTTACTAATCTCTTGCGGACGTGTGTATAAGTGCTTGAGACTAAGTAAAGTTTAGCTTTAAGTGAAAGCACTCTTGTGTTGTCCTTTTTGTGCCAGCCATCTATCGGTCGGACGGCCATGTCTCCCCTGATTTATTTCCTAATGCCACCTCGCATAGAGTAAAAGTTACCAAGAGCTTTGGGTTGAAAGAACCCTGGGTAACATAACCTTGAAACCCCCCCAAAACTCCTTTTTGGGTCAGGACCCTTACAATTACAACATCATGCAAGAATTTCAGATTTGAATAGCTGAAATCATGAAATTAAAGATTTTTAAAATCCTATGACCGTGAAATGTACCAAAATAGACCGTGAATTTGGTAGTGCCCTATTTATAAAATATTAAAATGTGGGTAACTATTTAGCTGCAGTGATAAATGGGCCATACCATTACTCTCGGCAAAACTTGAATACTGTTTTACGATTGCGATTACAGACTAGATACTTCAATTTCAGTCCCAATGCACATCTCTCGTTGTTATTTAAATCTTCTATATTACTCTTACAGGGCAGTTCTCCTTTAGGCCTGAAAAACCTGTGATAACAACAGGCATATTAACATTACATAAACTCTGTCCTTACATCTTCACTTCATTTTTAGCATGATGAAAATCATTTAATCTCTTTTTGTCATCTGAAAATGCATGACCTGCTGTTCATTAATCACAGTTTATTTCATTTCTTTTGCCACAGGCATCATAACATATTCATTGGCTAGCAGGGTGGGGAAAATGCAGCAATTTCAGGCACGACTGGGGGCAGTGAAACCAAAAGTGCCCACAAAACTCCATCTTGATTGGAGTTGCTCTCTGAATAACATCCACAATTCAGACCCACAAAATGAAAACTGTTTTAGCAGATACATTGATGAAAGAACCTGAAGGGATATCTGGGTATCCAGTTCCTTTATACTCCATGAATGCCTGCATACTTTCCAGTCTTACTGCACAGAGCAGTAAGATCCTGGGGTGGGGGAGAGGGGAGAGGATATATTTTCTTGGGCTATAATTGTAGCATTAGAACAAAGATCGATTGCCAAACATTAAGAAACCATCTAATGTTACAGTACCAAAGACTTTATTTTTTTCTTTCAAGAAGAGAGATGGATTCCTTGGCTTCATTCACTATAGATGTTCAATACTGGGATGGAATATGATTCTCAAGTGAGTTTCCCTGCAGATGCACTCAATTCCTTGATGGGAACCAAGCGTGGGTTTTGTGAGGGTATAGGAAGGGAAGGAAGATTTGTGAAACCCTGCGCCTCTCCTAGCCAACTACTGCAGGAGGAGCAAAGCTCAGTTGATAGTACTGGGCACTGTGCATATCTGTCAATATTTTGAAAAGTTTTGCAAGGGACAAAAGTCCAAATAGGCTGGAGTTCTGTGGTACAGGGTTACCAGCACATGGTGAGTTTTGTGTACATACCAGAGAGGTTTAAGATTTACCTAGCAGTTTATAACATTGACCCCATGCCTGGGCTATGACAGTGCAACTCAAGATGGGTTTTAGCAAAGGCAGCTTTAAGTCACCTATTCTCTGATCAATCCTGGGGCTGATGCAGACCAGGAGAGGACCCAGGGTTTAGATTTTAAGCTCTTTGTGCCAGGCCCTGACTTTTCATTATGCCTGAGTGTACACTGCCTAACCCAATAAGGCCCTGATCCCTGATGGGGGCCTTTACGCACTACTGCAATACAAATCATTAATAATGTAGAGCAGCCTCAGGGCTGAGAGTCCCTTCAATTATTTCAAAACTTGTTTTTCATTGAATGTGCACTTTAATGGAAAACAAGCATCAGTGTCTAGGAAACAGGCTAGTTTAAACAGAATCCAGGAGTGTGGAGCAGAGAACTCAGCAGAGCTGTTTGTGTGTTCTTGTTACACTCCAAACACCGCATAGAACATCATTAGCAATGGGATTCTTTCATAGACAGTTAGGATGAAAAATAATTACAAAGAATGGTTTCACAGATGCTATCTATCAGTGTCGGAGAAGAGAAAAAGATGATCTCTAGCAGGTCCTTCTGGTTATCCACAGAGAGGCCACCATCTAGGAAAGTAGGTCACGTTTAATATATGAACTAGCATATTTTAACTGACAGTTTTAAACTAGTGTGGTCAGTAAAATATTTCACATGGTCAAGGTCAACATGAGGCTCCCCCTTAGGGCTAGCATTTTTAAACACAATCTATTTTCCTAGTCTAGACATGGTCACACAAGGACTGACTGTGTTTTGTGTCTTGTGGGGTACTGAACTGATCATTTTTTCTGGTGCTTAACAAATCGTTAATTGATAGCAATACTAATAAATGGTCATCCTGATTACAAGGGACTGGAAACTACAGAAGTGAGGCAAAGCATGTTACTGTGCTGTTAATTGAGTCTAGTAGGGTCAGCAATATCAACTGCATATTCTACATTCATTCTGTGAATGGGGCTGACACTGCAAATGTGGAACAAACACTGTATGTACACCATAGAGATTCACAGTATGGAGAAACCTTTAGTTTCGGCACTGATTTCTGCATGTAACTGAAACATCTCATCTCAATGAGTGACTGGTCCATAGAAAATCAGTTCTTGTAATTGACATTTTGCATCCATTGCATTTTCCACTATGCTTCCCTCAACCAGACAGATAGGATATGTACTTATATTTTGCATTACTCTGATTTTAGCAATTTATCCAAATGTCCTTTATTTCCTTACTGCTTTAAACTCATTGGAAGTCAATCTGACCTCTTGGTATCAGGAAAGGTGCAACAAAGCCAATTAGGACTAGGAGATAACTGAACTGAGCCCAGGGCCGGTAAATATTCATGTGTTTTTAAATTTCCATTGTATGCTGCTTATGACTCTCTTTAATGAAAGATTTTCAGTCTCCACTTGACTGGAAAACATCCACAATAAAGCCATGTAGGCTATCGTATAGTACAAATCTCCTGAGAAAATAATGCAGTTTTAGTAAGGCAGGGGTTTCAGCTGCTCTAATCATTCTAATTACTTGAGAATGTTTCCTTCTTCCCCCTGCATCCTCTAGGGCCTTTTTGCCTTCAGATCAGCTATAGAAACAAAGTAATTTAGCCAAGTAAAAAGCTTATTAACACATGATGCAGTTCACTGGCACAGGAAAAGTACGTTTCCATCCCACCCACTCCTCAAACAGGTAGACCTCAATATTACAAAGGGGCTTTGTCTGGCATAGAATAACTCAATACGGACAAAGAAGGAAGGCCAGAGGCAGAATTTGTGTGTGTGAAGGGAAGTTACGATGTACAGGGTGGAAGAAGCCAGTTCAATTCCAAGATCAAGTCAGGAGTGACAGCGACAGCAGGCAATTTTGTAAATCCTGAGCTATTAATTAAGAGGGTCCTCAGATTATTTTTGCTTTCCTGAGGAACTTGTGTTTTGCTAAATTGCCAGGCATCACTGGACATGGGAATAGCTGCGGGTGCCTGTTAGTACTCAAAGTGCGACTTTTGGTCTTAAACCGAGATATCTGAAGAATTTTTTTATTATTATTTAAAATTGTTATTTATTTTTCCTAATACTACAAATACAGAAAATACCAGATTTATCATCATACATATTAGTAAACAAAGAGGGTTGGGATGAAGGGAGTGACATATCTATCTTCAGGGTTTACGTTAATCATAGACTTCTTAAAATGTCAGCCTAAATTCCTTTGAATCTTTCAGGCACTCTTTCGGCAGAATGCCAGTCGTTCATTAGCTGCAACGTCAGCGATATCACTGAGGCAGGCATCAATATTTGGTGGGGATCGACTTTTCCATTTTTGCAGGATTAATTTTTTAGCAACCAAAGCGGCACATTGGAACCAGGCCACCTTGTTACCAGTAATCTCTATGTATCAGGAATATATCCAAGAGTAAAATTTAAGGGGAAGGGCTCCAACTTAGCATCCAATATCACATTGGTCCTTTAACCCACCTCATACCAGAACCTCTTGATATTGTGGCACTCCCAAAACAGATGAGCTAATGTAGCACCAAGGAAGTTACACTTCCTACAGCGGTCAGCATTTATAAACCCTCTTTACCATGAGCCTACGTGGAGACAAATATATTCATAAAAGCATCTTTCTCTGTTCTATAGTTGCTTTAACATTAGATACATTTGTATTCAATTGGGTCAGAGATAATAGTGTATCCAAATCTCTATTCCAAACAACTCATAAATTATCCATTTATGGCAGAGTTTTTTAGGCCAGAAAATCATAAAAAGATACCATTGGCCAATAAATCCAGGAAGTTTCTTTTAAAACAATAAAAGTTCTGGAGGTTCTGGAGCTCCCAGTGCATCTGGTACAAATACATTCATAAGTAAATGCATTAACTGGAGATATTTCCATTCTCTGGTGCAGGGAAACCCAGATTGTTGCTGAAGATCTACAAATGGTTTAAATTTATCATTGTTAATTAGCTGCGATGCAGTCATAATTCCTCCGTCTATCGAAACCCTCCACATCAAGGTTTTGTCACTGATTTTCAGGATAAGATTGCCTTAGAAGACCGCCTCTGCATGGAAAAATGGATGGAAGTGGAACTTTTTAGCCAAGTATGACCAACCTTCCCTCAGCCATTATTGTGGGAGCTCTGGAGCCATCAACTCTATAAAAATTTGATGCTACAATGCCTGAAAAGGGGTGAGCGTACACCAATTCTTATTCAATCTGAACCCAAGGTGGAATCTGTGGGGTCATATCTAATAGCCACAAAGACACCTCGCTTAACAGAAAAGAGATACGTTAATTTTCCAAGTTGGGAAAATGAAATCCGCGCAGTGATAGGCGGAGCTGTAATTTGTTCAGAGATAATCTAGGTTTCTTACCTCAGCCCTGAAGGAATGTTCTGAAAATATTGCTGAATTTCTTAAAATGTTTGCAGAATAGAAACATGGAGACCCCTCAGGACATACAAAATTCTGGGAAGGGCATTCATTTTCAGTATATTAATTTTACACCACAAACTGGAGGATGCTTTTTGATAAAAGAGCCAGACTTATTGTAGGTCAAACTCTGACGTCCATCCTTTAGCAAAACTCTCTTTGGGCTATATCCTTAATTTGGGCTAAATTATTCAGTTCTTATTTCATCTTTGTTAGGGCAAAACCCCCAATGGTCCAATTCTGTTCTCAGATACTCAGATACAAAATGAGAGGAACCTCACTGAAGTCAACACAGTTACATTTGTGAAAACCTCGAGTACCTCTGACTGTAAAGAGTGTACACTTGAATAACGATTCAGCAGGGATTTCAGGATTTGGCACAGAGACAATATGAAAAATGGCATGGCTGCCTTTAGAGCCAACAAAGCCTGTGTGGTAGAACAAATATAGGTCTTCACATTAACGTGCTTTCTCTCTATTGAATCGACCTTTAAAATCAACCATTTGGGGAATGAATTTAGTGAGAGTTTTAGAGGCTTGAAATCAAGGGCAAGGAGAGGGCAGTTGGCTTGTGTTTGTACAATAGGAATAAAGAATGACTTCTAGGGACTGGGAGGAGACACCCTGTTTCATTCTAGTTGTGACCTATGTCAGGATTTAAACCCAGAAATAAAAGACTAGTGCAATAATCCATCACCCTGCATGCTAGTTACTAACTATAACTTAACACATGGGGCCAGATTCTGTAAATATAGAAGCTTGACAGAAAACCAAAAAGGGAAGGTTGTCTGGATGTTTTTTATCTTGTTCTAACTATCCACAAAGCCCACAGAGAAGACATTCCACAGACCCTCTGTAACAGGAATCACAGTGGACCAATTTCAGGGCAGAGTCTAAGAGTCGGGGTCATAGCCATCAAATTGTACACCTCCATGTACACCTGAACCCAGCAATGGTATCTAGACATCCCATCCCTCTGCAGTTCCCTCCTGCTCTGGACAAGATGAATCTACAGGGGCTTTGGATGGGGCCACAACTGGCCAGAATATGCCCATATATTTGTGCAGCCAAATGCTGCGGTTCCAGAATATGACATACATTGCACTGATGCTTGCTTTATATACTTCACTGCAACATCCCAAGGTGATCACGTTGTGCTAGATAACCTTTTATAATATTCACTGCGGAGGGGGCACCAGTTAATTGCACCATTATAAAGTAATAACACAATGCCATAAAAGTGTATTACTGTGAGAAAACGTGAACACAGACATTATTCTCAAGGAAATAATGACTGGCAGTCATTACAAGGGCAACAGCTGTCACAAGCTCTGTTGGGAAACTGCATGAGATCATAGGATGGGTTTTCAGATTAATCTGTAGTCAGTGCATAGGTATCAAAGTAATTTTTTTAACAGCAGGAAAGCAAGTGCCCTTGGAATCATGGAATTGTAGGACTGGAAGGGACCTCGAGATGTCATCTAGCACAGTCCCCTGCACTCATGGCAGCACTAGGTATTATCTAGACCATCCCTGACAGGTGTTTGTCTAACCTGCTCTTAAAAATCTTCAATGATGGAGATTTCACAACCTCCCTAGGCAATTATTCCTGTGCTTAACTACCCTGACAGTAGGAAGTTTTTCTGGACATCTAACCTAAACCGCCCTGGCTGCAATTTACGCCCATAGCTTCTTGTCCTATCTTCAGAGGTTAAGGAGAATAATTTTTCTCTCTCCACCTTGTAACAACCTTTTATGTACTTGAAAACTGTTATCATGTCCCCTCTCAGTCTTCTCTTCTCCAGACTAAACAAACAACCCCAATTTTTTCAATCTTCCCTCATAGGTCATGTTTTCTAGATCTTTAATCATTTCTGTTGCTCTGCTCTGACTTTCTCCAATTTGTCCAAATCTTTCCTGAAATGTGGTGCCCAGAACTCGACACAATACTCCAGTTGAGGCCTAATCAGTGTGGAGTAGAGTCGAAGAATTACTTCTCATGTCTTGCTTACAACACTCCTGTTAATACATCCCAGAATGACATTTTCTTTTTTTGCAAGAGTTACACTGTTGATTCATATTTAGCTTGGGATCCACTATGACCCCCAGATCCCTTTCTGCAGTACTCCTTCCTAGGCAGTCATTTCCCATTTTGTATGTGTGCAACTGATTGTTCCTTCCTAAGTGGAGTACTTTGCATTTGTCCTTATTGAATTTAATTTTATTTACTTCAGAACATTTCTCCAGTTTGTCCAGATCATTTTGAATTGTAATCCTAGCCTTCAAAGCACTTGCAACCCCTCCCAGCTTGGTGTCATCTGCAAACTTTATAAGTTTATTCTCTATGCCATTATCTAAATCATTGATGAAGATATTGAACAGAACAGGTCCGGCAGGACCCCACTTGATATGCCCTTCCAGCTTGGTTGTGAACCACTAATAACTACTCTCTGGGAACAGTTTTCCAACTAGTTATGCACCCACCTTATAGAAGCTCCATCTCGACTGTAGTTCCCTAGTTTGTTTATGAGAACATCATGCAAGACAATATTAAAAGCCTTACTAGTGACAAGATATACCACATCTACCACTTCCCCCCATCCACAAGGCTTGTTGTCCTGTCAAGAAAACTATCAGGTTGGTCTGACACAATTTGTTCTTGACAAATCCATGCTAATATATATAACAACAGTCAGCATGGATTTGTCAAGTCGATATAGTAAAAATACCACTTAACATTTACAAGCTTTTACATGTTCAGTCACTTTGCAAATATTAACTAATCAATCCTCACAACACCAATATAGGACCAGTAGGTAAGTATTGTTATCCCATTTTACAAATCAGGAAACTCAGCTGGAATCCCTTGACCAAAACCCTAATAGTAAATCAGTGGTAGAGTCAGGATTAGAAGTCAGGATATTCCAGCGGAGGCCCTGATCTTGCAACTGATACGATGTGGGTACATCGCTGATTCCACATGGAGCGCAGTATGTCCCTCGGCCCACACCGCTTCCAGCAGCTCCCATTGGCCTGGGTCAGCGAACCGCGGCCACTGGGAGCCGCGATCGGCCGAACCTGCGGATGTGGCAGGTAAACAAACCGGCCCGGCCCGCCAGGGGCTTTCCCTGCACAAGCAGCGGAACAAGTTTGGGAATCACTGGCCTAGATGAATGAATATGGCCGAGCAGTTACAGGGAAGGGACACTGAGACACTGAGTTTAAATTTTTCTTCTCTCCATACTTCTATTCCGTTCCCCTACCCAGTTGCAGTATCTGAGCACCACCCAAGAATTAAAAAAATATAAGTAACAGCACTCTCTCTCTCCCTCCACCCCCCCTCCCCCGCCTTTTCTAGAATATGGGGGAAATGGCTTGGTTAATTCATAGATTTGGGGAAGGGGCAGATTTAGGTTTGGTTTTTGGAAGCAATTTACCCTTGAATTGCGCACTGATGGCCACAGAACTCAGCTGAAGTGCTTGTGCTACAGTTATTTCAGCTTCACTTGATGAAAACCAAATGATGCAACCCGAGCCTCTCTTCTAACACCAAGAAATTATATTCTAAGAGCATCCATGCCCCCATGTTCATGATCGGGTTGTTTCAGAGTTTTCTGGTCTTTATTTATTTGTCCACACCGGAGATTCAAACCTGGAGCGCGGAGTTATTTGGAATAGGTTGGATGTTGAAAGGTGTATTGGCTCAACAACAAGAGGAAGGTAATAATAAGAGAATCTGGCTGCTATTAGCCCAAATATGATAAATATCTTGGGCCTGATTCACTACTATATTATTCCAGTTTTATGCTGGAGTAAATCCATTGGCTTCAATTTAGTTGATTTTAATATAGCTGTACCAGCACAAAACGGAATTGGCACACTGGTGAATCAAGCCCTTGAGTGTAGTGCTGGCTGGAACA
Organism: Chelonia mydas; assembly: GCF_015237465.2. Classification (NCBI taxonomy): domain Eukaryota; kingdom Metazoa; phylum Chordata; order Testudines; family Cheloniidae; genus Chelonia; species Chelonia mydas. The sequence continues at coordinate 17,098,766 of NC_057854.1, read as the reverse complement.
ATGAAAGGATAAAAAAGCAAAAAAGATTAATTTACATTTTACATTAATCAATGTGTCAACATTTTCCAACTAGCTCTATATAAGTTACTGAGTCACAGAAAAACTATGTCTTTGAGCAGTAGGGTTCTCAACCAGGGGTACCTATACCCCTGGGGGTATGCAGAGGTCTTCCAGGGGGTACTCAAGTCATCGAGATCAGTGTTTCTCAATCTGGGGGTTGCAGCCTCTCGGGGGGGTCATGAGACGGATTTAGGGGGATAGCAAGTGCAGGGTCAGCATTACAGGGTGGCAAGCAGGGCAATTGCCTGGGGTCCCCTGCCACAGGGAGCCCCATGAAGGTAAATTACATGCTTCAACCCCGCTGCCTGGGGCTCGGGCTTCAGACAAGGCTCACAGGTGAAAAACAGTCTCAATTATCACACTGAAAGATAAATTTATTGGAATATATATATTGTACATATTTTATAATTATATAGTAAAAATGAGAAAGTAGCAATTTTTCAGTAATAATGTGCTGTGAAATTTTTGTATTTTTATGTCTAATTTTGTAAGCAAGTAGTTTTTAAGTGAGGTGAAACTTAGGGTATGCAAGACAAATCAGACTGATGAAAGGGGGTACAGTAGTCTGGAAAGGTTCAGAACCACTGTCTTAGAGTATTTAACATTTTTCCTACTAGCCTGCTTGGGCCTGGTTGGTTAGTGAATTAGATCTGTTTTATACCAACTCCGAATACTAGCTCTGTCAAAATCGATGGAACCACACCACCATAAATGATGGTAATGCAGTGATGAATCAGGCTCTGCATGTCTTCCACTTCTAGGGTCAGACCTGGTATTTTGTGCAGGAGAGAGTACAAATCCATAGTGGGTGTAATTTGTAAAAGGAGCTGCTGACCCTCAGATAATGTGTCCACTTTACAAAACTACCATATGTAATTTAGCACAAATCAGGATGGCTGGCATCACGGGCAGCGGGTGAAACTTCCTCTGGGGGAGGCGAGCTCCTTGTCCTGCCTCTTCTGCCCACAGCCCCACCCACACTCCACCCCTGCTCTTGCCCAGGCCCCGCCATCACCCACTGCTGACTCGCCACTCACCTCTTCACCACCACCCTGATCCCCCCTCCGCTCACCTCTTCCCCCGTCCACCGCTCACCCACCTGCTGCTCGCCTCCTCACCCCGCCGCCGCCAGACCCTTTCCCCACCCACCACAGACCCCCACCACCACCTGCTGTGCAGCTGGCTCGTCGCTTGCTGCCTCACCCTGCTGCTGCCCCCCTGACACCCTCTTCCCTTTTCACCTTGAAGCACAAATAACATTCCCCAAGGGAACTGAAGAGGCAACAGGCATTGCTCGATTGCCAGATAGATTCTCCTCTGCACGGCAGGGAGTTTGGTGTTTGCTGTAGAGAGAGAGACAAAAAAACAGGCTACCTGCACCTGAAGCCTAATCTCTTCTTTTGAAAAAGTGCCTGTCATTGACAGGCTGCATTAAGGCAGTAGTTTAATCACAGAATTCCCTGCCAGACTCGTTTACTTAAACTGGAATAAAATGACTAGATTGAATAAAACATTGAATAAAATGACTAGATCAAGAAATAAACTTGCTGACTATGTCAGCTCCTCTTTGAGCCAGGTTAGTAGTTACTTCTTCTGGGTACAGAGAATAACTGACAGGTCATCATTTGGAAACTATTTTGACCCCAATAACACATTTTCCTACAATCTAAAAGCCAGCTGAATGTGGCGAAAAGCTTTCTGGGTGTTGGCAAATGGCTTACCACTTTATTGGCTCTAACAGTTTCAGTGATCTCTGCTACTAGGTCTCTGGAAGGCTTTTTCAAAGTGTAAAGTTACTCAGGGATCCACTCTGCTCACATCCTCACTCCCCCCATCTGCCACTGACTCCCCGCTTGCATTCTCACACACACACCATGCCCCGCGGGGGGCAAAGGGAGAGGAGAGACACGGCTGGCAGCTGCGGGGACCTCCGAGGGGGGAAGAGGATGGGTGGAGGAGAGGATAGGAGGAAGATTCACCCAAGACTGCAGCAGCAGCAAGTCGTGGGAGCCTCGGGGAAGAGTCAGAGCAGGGAGGGGAAGAGGCAGGAGTGGGGGGCACCACGGCCCATGTGTTGGGCAACGCCTCCCCTTGCCAGTGCTCAAGTGGGGCCAGGACATGAAATAGCAAAGGATGCTGCAAACCAGGATTCCCGCGTGCTAGTACAGGTGTATGGAGACCCCAGGACTGGAATTGCAAGGTATACAGCATGTCAAGTTTGAAGTGCAATGGCAGAACTATGTGGGAGATGCATGCAGAACACTTACCTGCATCTAACTGGTATGATTACGTCCCTACTTTAGAAAAAGAAGGTAAAAAACCTGACATTTTATCCTGGGCTCCTGAACTACAATGCATATATTATTTGTGACTGGATGTTTGGGTTGGCAGACAATATGTATATCATCCTGGGGTTAATATTTCATTACAAAAAGAAAAGGAGGACTTGTGGCACCTTAGAGACTAACCAATTTATTTGAGTATAAGCTTTCGTGAGCTACAGCTCACTTCATCGGATGCATATGTACCTCACGAAAGCTTATGCTCAAATAAATTGGTTAATCTCTAAGGTGCCACAAGTACTCCTTTTCTTTTTGTGAATACAGACTAACACGGCTGCTACTCTGAAACCTGTCAAATATTTCATTACAGATCCTCACCGTTCATCCCACTTCCTGGAAAAATCAAATAAACCGGTATCTATTATAGGAGACAAATCTCTTAATACAAAGTATTTAATAGAGTGAAATTTCATTTCATGGATGCTTGCATTTCTGCTATGATAAGTCTTATCTTGAGACCAGTATATTACCAAATACTGCCTAAGACAAAGCAATCGTTTGTCTTTATTGCAGTCAAGCATAACAAATAGCTGAGTAATATTTTGGCACCGATCTGGAATGTCTGATGCATTATTCCCTCACATGAAAAATTTACCACTACAGGTCTGTCTCGCTGCCATTATCAAAGCAAAGGCTTCTTGCACTTATTATGCTATCACAGTGATTCCTTGCATAAGAAGTCTTAACTATGCTTACCTATGCATTTCATTTAGACTTTATTGGATGATTCTTACAACATTAAATAAATGACAATTAATACAAATAAACATATTTAACAGAGTTGGGCAGCTGGGAAATAGATGCCATTTTATTGCACAGTTGTTACCTTTGCAGGAAAGGGCTTTAGAACCAGATTCTCTGTCCCACTCTGCTTCCTTTGCACTGCTGTGCAGGCATAAAGAGAGCAGAAACCTCTCCTGGTGTGGGGAAAAACCCAATGGGCATACAGGAGCAGATGTAGCTAGCTCCTATTTGACCCTCCCCACAGCCACTGTAGCTGGGTGTGAATCTGGGTGGGAAGGAGACATAGCACTGCACTGCACCTCTCCTCAGAGGGTGGACAGTCCCTTGGGGATTCATGCTGCCTGCATTCACACGTTAGAGCAGCACTAGGACCACGCAGAGAATCAGGGAGCTGTAACTTACTCCTGTATGGTCTTCCTCCCATCACTGCTTCACTGAGCATAAACTGAGCAAAGCAGGGAATGTGGCTCATAGATTTTTCCTGATGTGCTGTCAGTGATATCAGACCCTTGTCAGTAGACATACAAGCGTAACTACTTTCCAGGCAGTGCATTTCTAGGGTATTACTGCATCTCATGCATTGTTAAAGTCACTCATCCTTTGGTCTTCTGCCTTACAACATCATTAGGGAAAACTGTCTAGATAATAGAGGTTCAAATGGTAGGGTTCTAGAATGTAAATATATTCACGTTCAATAGAAAGCACTTAAAAAATCTATGGAAGTTAATAAAGAATGCTATCTTTCTGTAGGTTTTTTGAACCGTCTAATAAAATTCTATAGTAGGACTATTATCTTCTATTCAGTTCTATAGAATTGTCCTGCCCCAAAAGGCTTAAAAGGGGTATTACTGCTTTAAACAGCATGTGCTAACTGACTTTTTGAATCTAGGTGACATTGAACTGGCATAGTTTCAATGCAGTAACAACTGCTTACTAACAGCAACTTATAGTGACAGATCTTCAGCTGGTGTACATTGTCATAGCTACATGAAAGTCAACGAATTTGACCGACAATTTCCACCTGCTGAGGATCTGCCCATATGGTTAAATCCTGCAGTCCTTTCTCAGGTAAAACTTCCACTGACTTCAATGTGAGCTTGGTCTGGGTAGAACTGCAGAAGCTGGGACACAAAGAATCCTAAGGTCTGATTCTCATTTACATTAAGGCCAATTTGCACCACTCTGGCAGTGTCAAAGGGCTCACAGCAGGTGCAAACGTAATTTTTTCCCCACAGTAAGGCCCCTTTACACTTTCAGAATGATGCACAAGAGCCTAAAGGCAAGCCTACCTTTAAAGCTGCACAGCTGTAGCACTATAGTGAAGATGCTCTAAGCCACCAGGAGCGAGCTCTCCTGTCGGCATAGTTAATCCACCCCCCCGAGGGGCGGTAGCTATGTTGGTGGGAGAAGTGCTCCCGTCAATGTAGCACTGTCTACACAGGAGCTTAGGTCAGTATAACTACGTCGCTCAGGGATGTGGCTTTTTCGCACCCCTGAGCGACATAGTTATACTGATATTGGGTCTGTAGCGTAGACCAGACATTCGTGTAAATGACAATCAGGCTCTTCATGTTTAACAGCTGTAAAATATTATCCATATATTATATAGCCACTGAATTATGTTAATCCTCTACACACGTTAAGATAAATGTGTATAAATTAATGCTAGTCAAACACTATCCACTGAATAACTTATTCAGAATATTTTGTGATTTAAAAAAATATTCAACAAGTACATTTGTCTACCTAGCTCTAGAATAAATACATATCTACGATATGGCTGTTTAACTTCAAAATACATTTTCTAGGATCCTCATTTCAGTACACACATTAGAGAGCCAAATTCATCTTCAAAGAAGGAAAGAAAGACTATGATGAATATACTAAGCCAACATTATAAAGTGCAGATAAAAGCACGTACTCGGAGCAATACTGCACGAGTACCTTACCTTAAATTCGAAAAATGAGCAATTGGTATCTCTTTAAATATTGATTACCAGGATGAAACTATTATGAAAGCACTAGATAAAGTACTTAGGGCTAACACAAAAGATTCAATACACAAAAGAATAGGGAGGCTGCAGTAATCATAGTAAGACTGTATGGCATAGATTCCAGCATCACGCATACTATATATATTGACAGCTCCAGGACCAGCTCTCACACATCTAGGTTTTTTATTTGTCTCTTGTCTTCCTCCTGCATTTATCTCCTCTCCTAGCACATGTCCAAGGAAGGAGAGTGCAAAAAGAAATGGGGAAAAGAGATCCACATAAACCAGTAATTGGGATTTGGTCTCCAAACATTTTTCAGTTTCGGAAGAAGATGTCTGTGTGTGTTAAAGAGGCCATCTGGCAGTTCAAATCTCCGTGACATTCAGTCACAGGAAGCAGGTCACTGAACAGTCAGTCTCACGGAACGTCGGAGTGCTTATAGCATTTTTCACATGGATTAATTGTTCTGAAATATATTAGGCACCAACAAGCTTTTTTTCAGCAGACAGCATGAAGCTTCCTGGTCCACTTCCTTGATCCTCAGCAAACACATTTACTTTGAGTTTACTGTGCGACATAGCCAGGTAGATAACACAAGTGATCTGCAAATATTTTCATGGATAAATGTTGATGGAAGCCTAGGTCTGTGCATGCTAGCCTCTCTTTGGCTACAATGCTTTGCAGCTGCCTACTGCAACTGAGGACCGGGCAGGGGAGAAAAACCTGACACACGTCAATCCAAGAGTGAGAATAGAACCTTTACGATCCCTGCTTCCCCTGCCCAAGTTTACAGTCACGTTGCATGGTCCAAAAAGAAGTCAAGGACAAAGCGAGCAGGCATCCAGACACAAAGGCAGATGTCACTTACATGCATCCTGCACTGTTAGTACTGCCAATGTGGATTCTCATCTTTTGAAAGCCTGTGTCTCAATCCTGATATTGTGTTTGGAGGCCTTCACAGCCAATGGGCAACTTTTAAACAAAACCAGGCTGCATGACTATTGAATTAAAAATAGTGTAATTGCAGCTGTGTCTGTCCCAGGACATCAGTGAGGGAAGGTAAGTGAGGCTGGAGACAAGCTTTCCAGCCACACACAGATGAAGAAGAGCTTGTCTCTCTCACCAACAGAAGTTGGTCCAACAAAAGATATTACCTCATCCACCTTGTGTCTCTATTGAATTAAAAGTCATTTGGGCTGTTGGTTTAGCTAAACCCCTTTCTTCACAGTAAACCAGAGCCTGCAGGATTATGCACTCTTTTCTCCAGGTCTTGCTCCTTCATTCAGCCCTCCTCTGTTCACTGCAGGAGGACACTGTCATTGCAATGGCTTTCATTTGACTGAGCTGAAAGGTATGTAAATGCTCTCAGTGCCTCTCCTTTCATCAACCAGCAGGCAGGCAAAAGCAGAAAGATCACTGACTCCTTTTACCAATGGGTGAACATGGCCCATTAGGGACACATTTAGGCTCCCTCTGTCTGAGGCCTGAAATCCTTTCTCGGTCCCTAAACAGGACGCTCTTGGCTGGCAGTCACAGAAAGTGCTATGAAGCATGAGATGTGTAAGCCTGGAAGATGCATTGTATAGTTAGTTTGCTTTTAAACCAAATGAAAACAAGCTTGAAATGCCATCCCCTAATTCCCACGGTGCTGAAAAGCTCCTAGCAGTATTTATTTCCTTTATTTTTATTTCTTCCATATGAGCCTGTTGGGGGTATTGAGATGTCATGCTTTAATAAGTGAATTTTGTCTCCAACTGCAGCTCAATATCTCTTAAGAGGACATTTTAATAGTGTATGTAATTATATGGAATTTGATGCTCTGGGGATGTGAGGAGGCAGGCGGAGAAAGCAGGGTTTTCGGGGGGTATGGGGGATTGAAGAGAGGGTTGAGGACAGTGAGTGAGTCGGCAGGAATGGGTAGCAGGTCAGGGAAGGCAGAGATTTGGGGTGGAATTGGAGTTGTAAGCTGTACGGGGTTCCTGGTGTGGGAGGGGGAACTAAATGTCTCTTCAAAGAGACTTCAGAGCGTGAAGTGCTCCCCCGGTATTGCTACTGACTCAGCATGCCAAACCAGCAGCACCGTGGGCAGCCCTGTAAGTGACATTAGCTACCCTCACAAGATTTCTACCAACACTGACTGAAGCCCTGGGAGAACAGCTATCCTGGTGAGATTTCAACCACATCCAAACCAGAACTGGAAACAAGGTCCCTTCTGATTTGGGATAAAGCCTGGAACAAAAACTCCTGTAGAGGAGAATTCCAATTCAGCAATATCAGTCTGGAATTTAAACGCATTCAGATTTCAGCTGCCTGTGTCAGCCCATTTCTTCTAGTAGTTACTGAGTACTGATTAACCCTTTAATGGGTATTACATGCACTTCACATAGGATCTTTCATGTCCACAGAGAGGACCCCTCCACACACTCAGCGAAGGGCAGGGACTTCTGTATAAATTGGATTTAAAGAGTAAAGTAGAGAAATAAGTTTGTAGGCTGTGAAAGCTCCCTAGCTACCTCACATCATTTCCATTACAGCTATAAAACTGACATGCTTTAAGAAAATATAAATTTAATTTTAAAACATTTGGGAAATTCCATTAAGTGATTTATCAGGCATCTGAAGAAAACGTAATTTAACACTGAAGCTCTAAACAGTATTAAAGCAAGCCCCATGTGTTCAAATTAACAGTAAAATATTTGACACAAAATTATTGGAACAGCAAATAGTGGTGTTCTCTAATTATCCTAATGCAATAGATCACCATTTGGGCAAGCATCCCAGCAGGCATTCGCTTGGATGCATATGTTCAGGGTATTTTATTTTGCTGTTAAATGCTTGTTGCACTATGCTGTGTGTGCAAAACAGAGTGCTCAGGTGAGTTAAATCTGCCTTGTCTTAACCCTTTACCATGTGATTCACTGACGTCACTCAGAGCTGGCTGGCATCCTGATTCATGTGAATACAGCAAAACATCACCTTGCCGACTGCAGCCTAATCACTTTCCATATCTCATCTCTTTAACATTACATGTACCATAAGGTATTACAGGAATTAAACTGGCTAAAAAATATCCTCTTGCAGCAAATGATCTGTGCCATTGCTTCAGCCTAGAGCACTCTGAGGTTATTTTAACTTCACATAGGAAACAGAGGGCAGGAAGAGAAAGTATTTCTCAGCCAGGGTATGCTTAATTAGTTTACGACTGTCTTTCTCAAAAACTTGTGAATATGATCCCTATTGATCTAATTAGCAGTAGTGGGAGAAAATTCTGCTTTCCAGGGCTGTAGGCACCTTCCAGATTCTAGATAAACAGATCGGCTGTTTCCCACATGACCAAGAATGGGCAGCAGGGGCAGTTGCCTTAGACACAAAGCATTTGGGAGCCCTGTAAATCCGAGGATTTGGGGAGATTCCTAATTTAAATGTTTCACTGAATGGAAACCATGTGATCTGAATGAATAATTGTCTGTTGGCATTCCGTACTATTATAAAGAGCCTGTACTATGACAATTCTGAGCCAGGTTTATGGGCCCCTACCAGCTCCCCTTACAATGGAAGTTGGCTTGAATAAAGACATTGGCCCTTTTCTGGAGCTGCTGCTGAGCTGAACTCAGCACAGGCCAAGGACAAGACAGAGGTGTATGTGCATCACCTGTGTGCTTCCCAGACTCTAGAGGCAATGCTCAAACAGCCCCAGTGGTTGCTCTAATTTATGCAATGATCCTGAGGATCCAACCAGCAGTCCAGAACAATCAGAGTGCAGTGTGTGTCTGCCATGCCTCCTCCCACAAACTGCTCCCAGCTAAGCCCTTAGTTCTTGTCTACATGTAAAATTTAGGTCTACATAGCTCTGTCGCTCAGGGACATGACAAAATCCACATCCATTGCTATGGTAACGCACCATACAGACGCATTGCTCAGGGAGGTAGTGTTGCCACACTGACAAGAAAAAGCCTTTCCATCAGTGTAAGCTGTGTCTACATTATGAGGTTATGCCAGCATTGCTACGATGCCATCACTATGCCGATATAGTGCCCAGAGTGTAGACATGGCCTCAGTGTGTCCCCGTGCTTGGAGTTGTAAAGCAAGCTGTTATATCCACTCACTAGCCTTACACCACCACAGAACTCCCCTTCCATCTCAGTGAGAACCACCAGCTTTGCAGCCTCTGTAAGCTGGCACATCCACCGCACAAGTGCCACGGTACTGCCAATTACCCACTGGGCCTGATTCTCTGCTGCCTTGTGTAACCCTTTACACCTGTGCAAAGGGAGTTCCCCGGCACAGTTATTCTGAAATTTTCAGCCTCTAGAAAAAGAAGGAAGTGAGAAGGCTGGAAAAACATTGAGGTGATTATTATTATTTTTTTTTTTTACAGGAAAAGAAAACGTCAATAGGCTGTTCTGCTCTGTAAAGTGTTTGCTGGAATGGCAGCTGGTGGGATGCTGCCAAATTATTATCAGGAATTACTGTGCTTGATAGGAATGTAGCAAGGCTTGGTAGTCTGAATCTTCTAAAGGATTCTGGGAACGGAGGTCTCTTAGAATCAGTAGTATGCTGAAATTGCATTTGAATGCTGATATAATTATGGATTATGAATGATTAACCAGAGGCTCGATGTGTGCGTGTATTTCAGCTTGGAATTTTGGTCATGGTCCGTCGATGGTCAGTTCACTAAGTAAATACTCAGGAAATATGTAAATAGTGAGCTTGGTACTAACTGACCTGGGTCAAAATGATCCCTTTAGGACGGCACCACACTAACAGCTTAAGTCAGTGGTGGGCAACCTGCGTCCCGTCAGGGTAATTCGCTGGTGGGCCGCAAGACAGTGTTTACACTGACCGTCTGCAGGCATATCCCTGCGGCCCACGCTGCTTCCCGCAGCTCCCATTGGCTGGAAACGGCGAACCGCAGCCACTGGGAGCTGCGGGCGGCCATGCCTGTGGATGGTCAATGTAAACACTGTCTCGCAGCCTGACAGTGGATTACGCTGACAGGCCAAGTTGCCCACCACTGGCTTAAGTGAATGATCGATGAGAGAGTAAATGTCAAATGGCTTTTGGTCTGTCCCTTTTTGCCCCCTTCCAAAATATTAATTAGAAAAACAAGTAATGAAATGCCCACAGGCATATTTCGGGGGCATTTGACTCCTCTGAGAGCGAGGGGTATAAGTACTAAGAATATCATATGTGCAGTGGCAGCTCCCCAATTAATATCTGAAGAGGTCCGTGACACTGGTCTCAGGGTAGCCAACACCCTGCTACGAGGGACTTTTGTGGGACTTTTGGACCAGAGGGCCTCAGGGTAGCCAAAATCCTACTTTGGGGACATTTGACAGGCCAAGTACTTCAGAATAGAAGACTCCATGTAGGACTGGTAACTATACCTGCTTTGTTTGCCAATCAGAATACTCTGTAGGGCCACCATAGTTACTTAGGGTTTATGCTGGGGGAATTGAGGCTTAATAAGAAGACATACTGTATAACCTTTTACTGCTTGTGTGATTCTTTCCCAAATAAATTGCTGTGCTGCGTGCACATTGTATCTGATTTTTCACTGGTACTGGTAACAATCTGCCCAGCTGTGGGCCATTAAAGATCCAGTTCAGCAACAGCTTTTGCTACTTGCCCAACTAATATTCTTCAGGTTATAACCTGAAGTGGAATTAGGATGTGTTAACGGAGAGACAGGGAGAGCATCAGAGAATACAGGAAAGGATCTGCTATCCTCCATCAAAACCAACAGCATCTACAAGGCTGGGTCATCCAATTCATTTCATTGCTCCTTCTAGTTTCTTGGAGGAGACAGTTTCTCTGAAAGGATAGTGTGTTCTCCAAGTTCCCCGGGGTGTTGCCTCTGGTTAATATCAATTGCTCCATTGCACAAGCCAGGAGGTCAAAAAATCCCAAACAGACTGGATGATTCCAACCACTCCTCACATGTACTGCAATGGGGTTTCAGTTGAAGAATAGCTTACCCTATCAAATTAAAGATTCATCTGTTTATCTCCAGTTGTTTTCATTGAAACAATTTCTCTCTCAAAATAATAATAAAGCAATTACTTGTTGGTTTTCATTTTATTGGTTACTACTTTTACTCAAAGCATGCCAATTACGATCTAATTACAGTGCATGGTTCTGTGAGCATGCCAGACTGTTCTTACACACGATAAATCACAGTCAGTTACTGCAATTATTTAATCGGCAGAGCATAAATATGTAATGACTATGTAATTACACATTAATAAATGCCATGATAGTTATTTAAGCCTCAAAAGATAAAGTACTCTTCCCTGCATTTTAATCCTGTCACCTCTAGGGTCACAATAAGTGTTTGATATAGATCCCTGAGCAAGCAAAAAGAACTGTAGTCTGGTATTGTGCACAGTGTGCTGAACAACAATTTTCAGTCTAATCTAAGAGTCTTTTCATTAGTTCAGAGAGAAAATAGCCCGAATGAGTTAAGGTAAAATTCGCTGCAGCCATTGCACCTGGCAAGCATTTTTTATGTTAGCAAAGCAGTAGCTATGGCTCAGATTCAAGACTTGCAGGTGTACACACAGTAGCTCAAATCTTCCTACTATTACTAAACCTCCGTGCAATTATAGTATAAAAATGATCAGACTGGGAAATAAGGGAAGGATAAGAAAGGATTCTGATTTTTCCATTTAGGGGAAGATTTTCAAATGCACAAAAGACAGTTAGGTGCCCAACTCTCACTGAAAGTCCCATTGAAAGTTGGGATGCCTAACTAACCTTTGTGCCCCTAAACATCTCTCTTTCAGTGACTAATTTATTGTTTTCCTAGATCTGTTCTCAATTTAACAAGAACCAGAATGGGAAAATATCACCTTATTAGTTCCTAAAGTTGCATCTCCAGTTGTGACAGGTTCAGTCACAGAGACCCCCTTGGGACTGTCACCTGATGTGCTGAATTTACCTCTGAGGCCGTTGTCCCTGCTAGCTTGAAACTCCAGAACCCTGTCTTGTTGAGCCAGACATGCTAGCCTGCTGCAACACAGACCCAGGGTCTGAACCACACCCCAAAAGCTGCAGACTTAACTGAAAACAGCTCAGCAAGTACTCCTGTCTCCAGCACCCAGTTCCCAATGGGATCCAAACCCCAAATAAATCCATTTTACTTTGTATAAAGCTTATACAGCGTAAACTCATAAACTGTTCACCCTCTATAATACTGATAGAGAGATATGCACAGCTGTTTGCTCCCCCAGGTATTAATCACTTATTCTGGGTTAATTAATAAACAAAAGTAATTTTATTAAGTATAAAAAGTAGGATTTAAGTGGTTCCAAGTAATAACAGACAGAACAAAGTAAGTTACCAAGCAAAATAAAACACGCAAGTCTAAGCCTAATACATTAAGAAACTGAATACAGGTAAATCTCACCCTTAGGGATGTTCCAATAAGCTTCTTCCTAGTCTGGGCCAATCCTTTCCCTGATACAATCCTTGGTAGTTCCAGCTCAGGTAGTAAATCAGGGAATTTCTCATGACTGGCAGCCCTTTTGTTCTGTTCCACCCCCTTTTATATGTTTGGCACAAGGTAGGAATCCTTTGTCTCTCTCTAGGTTCCACCCCTCCTTCTAAATGGAAAAGCACCAGGTTAAAAATGGATTCCAGTATCATGTGACATGTTCACATGTCCTGCAAGACTTCATTACCCACTGCTGGCACACACCTATACAGGAAGGCTTACAAGTAAACAGAGCTATCTACAACCAATTGTCCTAGTTAATGGGAGCCATCAAGATTCTAAACCACCATTAATGGCCCACACTTTGCATAATTACAATAGGACCTCCGAGTTATGCTACATATTCCTAGTTTCAGATACAAGAATGATACATTCATACAGATAGTTTATAATCTACTGAGTGTGTTCATCCTTTGTAATGATACCTTACAAGAGACCCTTTGCATAAAGCATATTCGTTACATCATATTTACACTCATAAACATATTTCCATAAAATATTATGGAGTGCAACATCACACCAGTATTTCATACTTTTGTATTATTAGTGTATTATTGTATTGGTTGTTATTTATTTATTTCAGGGTCATTTTGGATTATAGTCTAAATTTCTGGTAATGAAGTTGCACTCAGACAGCAGTGCAAAACCCTTCACTCTAGAGCTGATAAAAAAACAGAAACATTTTTTGTGGGGGAAAAAATTGTATCTTTTCCCCTACACAGAAAAATCCTGAATTGTAAAAATTTTCAGTTAGCTCCACAGCCAGTGAACAAACTGGATGTATTTTTCATGAGCATGTTTGCAAAAAATAAAAAATCCTTGTTCCTCTTTTAAATTGTAATATTTCTGCATTCAGTTTTTTTCAACCATCTCTATATTACACCATATTATACAAGGACAGCAAGTCTGTAGAAAAATAGCATTTGATCCCAATTTGAAAGCAGCAGTCATTTTAGTTTCTGTATTTCAGGCCCCGAATTTATATTTTAAGCATTATTTTTAACTCTACTCCATGTCCAAATCTATCCAAGATGTAACTCCACTGGCAAGCACAAGAACTGCAAATGTGACAAGCACTCGTGTATACACAAACAGGAAAGTGTTCCTTGAGCCCTTTTCTTCCTGAATGCACTTGGGTAGCAATTAGTCATAATCTGGCCCATAGTCAACTGGCAGCAGCCAGGAACAAAATTCTGGTGTTCCTTGGCTCTCAGTACCCTGCACTAATCAAGAACTGCTTTGCTTTGTTGTAGGTGACCCTGTGCTATCATGTAAAGCCAGGAAGGCAGCATTAGTTGTGCCTCTCTGCCCCACCCCTGGTGTTGACGCAGACCTTAGGAGTAGCGGTAGCCAGCACAGCGCTCATGACCTCATTTCTTGTGAAGGACAAACTTTTGGATGTAGTCATCACACCACTCATTGTCATCACCTCCACCTGTCCCATTTGTTTACGGCCAATTTTAGAACCAGAACTATATATAGGCCCTTGCAAACTGGGCAAATGATTTGGTCCTCTAAGTGAATTGATTTAAAAGCAGCATTAGGTCAAACATAAACTCTTATTCACTGTTTTTATTAAGAGCTGACATGATTTTCCTGATGTTATTCAACATCTTGCTCACCCATCCGGACAGATTCCCAGTGCCCAAGGCAGTTCAGACCTGCCTTTTGCTCAGTGTTTGGTGCTCAGTATAGAGCACATAAGTACAAAATGACTCTTTCTTCCTCTCTTTTAACTGATTGTTTCCCCCTCGTCTCTTATGCTTTCTTTTCCTCCCTCCTCCTCTTGTCATAGTTTACCTATTGGTTGGGCGAGCGAGTGAGGTGCAGTCTGTGAAGCGACTGCTTTGTAGAGGCAAGACTAGTTAAAGCTTCCATTCCAAAAGAATGGCACTGTGGCGTGGCAGATGGGTTTATAGAATTGTATTTGGGCACCAAGGGCAAGACTCTCCATTCTGATCCACACTGTGCAGTGCTCATCTACACTGTATCTTTCTACTGCTTATTCCTTGCTTGTTCAATACACCGATGGGAGTTACGCGCAGGGAACAATGCTACCAAGTGCATCAGACATGCAGTGTGAATCAGACAGAGGAATTCTGCCCATGATTTGAGACAAAGTTCTGGGCGGTGTTCCCTTGAGGGAGGGAAGAGGGTCATGCATGCAGGAACAGGGACCAATTGTGCCCTTGAGGATTACAACTAACAAGCCTGGTGGTGCTCTGTGGTCCCAAAAGGCATAGTTAAAACAAAGCCCTGATCCTTGTAGGCATGCTGCCACTGGCAGCAGGGCTGGGGAACTCCTGATGAGCATTTTTGGAGCTGTGTTAAGGAGCACTGCAATGTGTTGCATCACATACTCACAGAATCATCCTGGTCAGTACAGACTCAAAAACCTTCTACTTGGCCATTCCCCAGAGCTTCTCACAGTTTTACTGATAGGATCTGGAGAAACATACACCTGCAATCTACACGGGTGCATATACAGATGCATTCATCTGAAAGAGAGCTGTAGGGTGGAATTTTCAAGTATCTAAAGGAGTTAGGTTTTCAACTCCTTTGCGGTGTAATGATCTGATAATTGACATGGGAACAAGGAATCCTGACATTGTATTTCTGACTTGGACACAGTCTTCTCCTTTTTGGCCATTGGAGAAGCAACACTTCATAGGCAAGGTGTGCAAAATAGCCATAATAAAATAACAAAATGCAACACCATTCAAAAAGCATTTTCATTTTGTTTATTTGTTTTGTTGTTGGGATTTTCCTACAATTAAAATCAAGTTCATTTCAAGCAAATATGTTTTTTTTTCTGGTCAAAAGTTGCAAAAAAGTAGGGATGAAAATATATGTCATAATGAAAGGGAAAATATATATATATATAATATATATATATATTAAAACTCATGAAAGAAAAAAAAAGAAATTTTTGCCTAGGTTTTAACGAATGCCTCTTCTGTTTTAACTATCTAGTTCTCTCTCCATTCATCCATCTATCCATCATCCACTCTGTATTTTCCACTGAATGCATCCGATGAAGTGAGCTGTAGCTCACGAAATCTTATGCTCAAATAAATTTGTTAGTCTCTAAGGTGCCACAAGTCCTCCTTTTCTCATTCACTAAGCATCTTTCATGTCTATTTTCTACAATTCTACGAGAAATATTTACATACATTTAGCTGCCAGTACTTACACAAAAGTTTAACAATTTTAATTACCCAGTTTCTTTAAGAAATATCTATCTTCAAATCAAGGGTTTAATTCATTCTCAGACTGCCACAAGAGGCAAGCAGTAGACGTGATCAAAAAAGGAGAGGGGGAGGAAATGCAGGATTTTTTTTTCAAAAACATTTTCCTGGTTGGTTGGGGGTGGGGGTTAATTCAAAAGTAAATTGAAATTTCAAAATTTGAAAAGTTTTGACTGGTTCTATATGTGGTTGAAAAATACAAATGTTTTTGTAAAAACATCCTCAACATTTTTCCCATTTCTTAAATTTTGAATTTTAAATTTTTGAAAACTGTGACCAACCCTATTGAGCAGTGATAGATAGATAGATAATTACTCCCCTTTCTATTGCCCTGTGTTTCATGCATTCTTTTTTTCAGATAGAGTGGAAATTACAGACAGGACCAGCTACAAAATTCAGATTTAAAGCAGACTTTGAGCACTCTGAAAGTCTGGAGTATTCAGATCTGGGGTTCTGACTCAGCCTATTGCTAAGGTAGGTTGGAAAATGTGGATCTGGAGCTTGGTTTGTATTTCAAACACCCCCAAAGTTCAAAGGTATTGAGACACAAAGTTTTGGCTAAGGCTCTTTCACCAGAATGGTTGCAATAAGCAGAACAGCAACCTAAAGTGGGAGACGTTTTCTGTAAGACCATCTATTCAGCCTTCAGTACTGAAGGCATTTTGTGCGCTAAAATATAGAAGAGCTTCATATCACTGTTTCAGAATGTGCTGTGGAAAGGGCCCAGCTTCAGTCTACCCAGGGGTTTGTAGAACTGATTCAGTCCCCATTCCTGGGTCTTTCAGGTGGCAGTAATTTCATACAAGCGCTGTTATTATGCCAACAAGCCAAGCTCACGCTGAACACTTCCTGGGAGAAGGAGGAGTTCCCTGAGGTGACAGCTACTTCCCAGTGACATCATTATAAATACTGTATGCCAGTGCAAGTACACAGCCACTCAAAACCATAGTCAAAATGCCAAGAGCAATTACTTAATCTCTTTGATCTGTGTGCTTACAAAATGCATGGAGCATAATTGTATTCTTGCTTTAAAAAGGGCTATGGAAAAAAAGGCTTTATTTTGATGTTTTACTGTTTGCTTCTCATCAATAAGTGCTCAAAGGGAACTACAGTAATTTATCCTTCCAATGCCTGTTTCCACATTAAAAAAAAGAGAGAGAGAGCGAGAGAGAGTAATAGCTGCTGTACATTTGCAACACAATTTTAGTTCAACAACATGACAAGGATTCAACAAAATGAATCACTACAGTGTGCAAAGAAAGCAGCTGAAGTAAATAAAAACCCCAGGGATGCTGACAAAAAAAATGCATTAGGATCTGTTCTGCAGTGATGAAGTAAATCCAGCACTGAGGGCCCGATCCAAAGTTCATAGAAGTTTTCCTGTTGACTTCAGTAAGCTTTGGATCACAAAGCTTGATGGCAAAGTCATGATGATCTTTATTCCTGCTAAACTTCCACTGAGATCGAAGGTCCCAGTGAGAATCTGATTCTCCTCTTCCTGGCGCCTTGAGTAGCCATTTATACCAGCACAAAGTGAGAACAAAGCAAGTGTAAACCGCTACCATAGAATGGTGTAAATGACAATAATCTACAATGTCATCTAGACACAGAATCCATATTTTGGTATCCCATGATGAACTTCCCTGAAAACAGATGGTAGGAGAGTGTCTGTAGTAATGAGGTTAATGGGAATTTTGCAAGTAACGATAGAGAACCTACCTGTTATGGGAGCCATAATGTTTCATTCAAAGGGGCTGCTCCCTTCAGGAACATAATGGCTGCACTGAACATGCTGACTAGGGCTTGGTCCAAAGCCCCCTGAAGTCAGTGGGAGTCTTTCCATTAATTTCTTGATCAAGCCATAGGTGAATTCAGTGTCAGAGCTATTACAAAAAGAAAAGGAGGACTAGTGGCACCTTAGAGACTAACCAATTTATTTGAGCATAAGCTTTTGTGAGCCACAGCTCACTTCATCGGATGCTATTACAGAAAAGGCACTTTCTAGAGCAGACCCAAAGCACTTTCAGTTAGAACAGCTATTATGTATATGGACATAACTTGGGAGGTACCTGTAGGTGGCACAAGCAGCTAGTGCATATTTTAGTTATAGCTCAGTCATCTCTAATTTAGAGACTAGTGTCAGAGCTGAACCTATTCATAATATACTTAAGCTTCATAAGCCTCTGTATTACATTTTAAAGGTTGAGAGCAATGAGCAAAGCCTAATTCAATGTGAAGTTTAGGCTGGTACGCTATTCACAAACAGACAGATCCAGGACTGTATGTCCACATTCGCACATCACAACAGACGTTCTGCATGCCATGATAACTAAAAAATAGATGAATAAAAAATGAACAGAGCGAACCCACTACAGTTGCTTGATAATTTATTCCCATATGCAACTTCATCTTTTATGTCTTTTGTTCTAAAATTGTCTTGAACCATCTTCCAAATTCTTCTCTTCTCTCTCTCTCTCTCTCTTTTTTTTTTTTTTTTTTTGAATGCTGCTGAGTAGAAAACATTTAAAGGGACCTCACTCCTTCAAGAAGAGCAAGGCCAAATTTAAATCAGTTGCAATATGCAAGTTCATTTTTGAACCCAGTTATACTTTTGGCCTTCACAACATCCCATGGCAACAGGTTCCACAGTTTGTGTGTTGTGTGAAGAAGTACTTTCCTTTGTTTGCTTTAAACCTGCACCTATTAATTTAATTGGTTAATCCCTAGATTTTATGTTCTGTAAAGGGGTAAATAACATTTCCCTATTCACTTTCTTCACACCATTCATGATTTTATAGACCTCTATCATGCCCCCCTTAGTTGTCTCTTTTCTAAGTCCCTGGTTTTTTTAAATCTCTTCTCATATGGAAGCTGTTCCCTTCCCCTAATCATTTTTGTTGCCTGTCTCTGCACTTTTTTTCAATTCTAATATGTCTTTTTTGAGATGGAGTGACCAGAACTGAATGCTGTATTCAAGATATGGGCATACCATGGATTTATATAGGGGCATTATGATATTTTCTGTTTTATTATCCATCCCTTTCCTAATGGTTCCTATCATTCTGTTAGCCTTTTTGATTGCCGCTGCACATTGAGCAGATGTTTTCAGAGAACTATCCACAATGACACCAAGATCTCTTTCTTGAGTGGTAAAAGCTGATTTAGAACTCAACATTTTCTATATATAGTTAGAATTATTTTTCCAATATACATTACTGTGCATTTATCAACATAGAATTTTATCTGCAGTTTTGTTGCCCAGTCACCCAGTTTTGTAAGATCCCTTTGTAACTCTTCTCAATCAGCATTGGACTTAACTATCTTGAGCAATTTTGCATCATCTTCAAATTTTGCCACCTCATTGTTCACCGCCTTTTCCAGATTATTTATGAATATGTTGAACAGCACAGGCCCCCAGTACAGATCCTTGGGGAACCCAGCCATTTACCTCTCTCCATTGTGAAAACTGACCATTCACTCCTACCCTTTGTTTCCTATTTTTAAATAGTTGCTAATCCACGAATGAGGACCTTCCTTCATATCCCATGACTGCTTACTTCGCTTATGAGCCTTTGGTGAGGGACCTGGTCAAAGGCTTTCTGAAAGTCCAAGTACACTATATCGACTAGGTCAACCTTGTCCACATGCTTGTTGACTCCCTCAAAGAATTCTAATAGATTGATGAAGCATGATTTCCCTTTACAAGAGCCGTGTTGACTATTTCCTGACATGTCGTATTTATCTCCGTGTCTGATAATTCTGTTCTGAAGTTAGGCTTCCTGACTGTAATTGTTGGGATCACCTGAGGAGTCTTTCTTAAAATAGGTGTTACATTAGGTACCCTCCAGTCACCTCATACAGAGGCTGATTTAAGCGATAGGTTACATGCCACAGTTAGTAGTTCTGCAATTTCATATTTGAGAAAGCAAAAAAATCCTGGCCCCTTTGAAGCCAGTGGGTGTTTTGCCATTGACTTCAATGAGGCTAGGATTACAAAAGGGCTATTGCCTTTATTACGTCTTTACTCAGGGCCAGATCCTCTGCAGGGGTAAACTGTCATAGCTCCATTGACTTCAACTGAGCTGCAACAATTTACACAAGTTGGGGACCTGGCCCTCTGTGTTAAACCTGCAATTATCCAAAGGTCATGTGGGCTCCTAGAGTGGGCTTTCAGAAGCATTTGACATTGCCCTAGCTCTACTCCCTGACTTCAATGGGAGCAGAGTTAGGCTAATGCTGAGCACTTTTGAAAATCCCACCCAGGCTCCACACTATTTTAATATACTGTGTTGAACTTATAGGGATACTAATGGCAAGGGAGAGAGGAACATAATTGTGGAAGCTGAGTATATCAGTTTATTTAGTAAGACAGAACTTGGGCAGAATTCTTTCATCTTTTGATCCAACAAAGAAAGAGGAGATGGGAGAGAGAGATGCTTTAACAAAGGTGCCCATTGCCCTAGGCTTGCTTTCATTAGTTATAGTTCCCTGTTGTTATTCAGTTCCTTTTGGTTTGGGGAACTGGGTCACTTTTAATGATTCACTTATTTTATATGAGAGAGTGGGATGGAAAAAAATTGCTGCATAATAACGTGAAGCTTGGTTTGACTGGTGTCCCACAGCTGATGCCTCGCAATGCTACAGTGGCATCTGCCAGCCACTCTATTTTTTTTTAAACCAAGGTTGTCCAAAATGCAATCCCAGGGACAAATATAGCTCATTCGGCCATACGTTGCAGCCTACTATGACTGTGTCCCAGGTTGAGGATAAAGAGTGATCAGATGCAGGTTTTTATTGCAAGATACAACTGCAGTGGATGCCATTAAAATATCACCATTTACTGCTCAATGTATCTGCAGGACATGTGCTATCTTCCCTTGAGCAGAAGCGTAATCAATAACACTGTCTAAGCAAATATTTATGGTTATATATATTTAAGAACTAGGGGCCACCAAAGGAAATTAATGGGCAGCAGGTTTAAAACAAAAGGAAAAGGTTTAAAACAAAAGGAAGTTTTTCTTCACTCAGCACACAGTCAACCTGTGGAACTCCTTGCCTGAGGAGGTTTTGAAGGCTAGGACTATAACAGGGTTTAAAAGAGAACTGCATAAATTCATGGAGGTTAAGTCCATTAATGGCTATTAGCCAGGGTGGGTAAGGAATGGTGTCCCTAGCCTCTGTTTGTCAGAAGGTGGAGATGGATCGCAGGAGAGAGATCACTTGATCAATACCTGTTAGGTTCACTCCTTCTGGGGCACCTGGCATTGGCCACTGTTGGTAGACAGGATACTGGGCTCGATGGACCTTTGGTCTGACCCAGTATGGCCATTCTTATGTTCTTATGCTCCATACATTTATTTTTTATTTAAAAGTTCTATATATTTATATGCAAATTAGGTGCAGTTTTGAGACTCTGGCAGTACTGATATATATGGGTGAAGGTGACAAGACAACTTCCTGTGCTGTCCTTTGTAGACTTGCACCAAATCTTTGTTACAAAGCCCCAGACTTGAAGAACTTGTCTGATTTCAGAGTGCAGAAGAAACATAAAATTCAGTTCAGATTTTGGCAAGATAGTCACTAAGCTCCATCGGCCTTTAGAGCTAACCAAGGACAACTTCTGACAGTACATTAACACCATCCAACTTTTACTTTTTCACACGGTTTCATCATGAAACCAGTTTCCATGTGGTTTGAAATTTAGTTCTATCCAAAACTCATTGTTGGAAAGGAATGAAGACAAACCACTGATTTTCACAAAATGCTAGGTCTGAGTAGAAAGCTAATGTAAGCTGCAGAAGGCTAGAGTCGCTCAAAAAAAGTCTTGTCTGATTTGCTTGCTATGCTCTGTGTATCATTCATGGTAGTTAAGAATCCACACAAATCCTTGTCCTTTTCTCACCATTAAAAAAAGCACTCAGTTTTGCTAGCAAAAAAAAGTTTACAAAGTAAAAATCAGCCTTTCCTTCGACCCATCCTATGCATGTCCCTCCAGAGCAGAATGTGGCCACTGGCACAGAATACTCCAAATAATGCATTTCAGAGTCCTTTGCTGGTCAGTTCAATTGGGGCACAAGGAGAAAGAGGCTTTAGCCGTACACTATCCACAACGACAACCTTATTCACAATGACATGTCTAAAGACTACTTTGGGGGCATAGAGGTTGGATTGGTGCTGGATACCCATGGATTCCATCCAGAGATCGATTGCTTTCCAATTTACACAATGCAAATGCGGACGCTATTCTTGGCTCTGCACCAAATTCTTGTACAGAATGTTCAGTTTTAAAGTAGCAACATTTAATACAGTTGCAGTAAAAAGAAAACCAAAGCTCTGTATCCCACACCACCTGTATTTGCTTATTTTGTTATTGCTGTTTATGGTGCTATATAGCTCCTAACCTCATGGTGTTGGAAATCAACCCATAAAATGTCTTAGCAAATGAGCTGGAGACTAATGAATAGAGCCCTGATTTTACAAATATTTCAGTACTGTCCAAGTCCCTTTTAAAATCCAGGCTGCACTGTGTTTATGCCAAAACATTGTTTTGTTTTAAGATGTCACCTAATAAAAATGGTGTTGCTCCTGTGACTCCTTCTTGTAATAACACAATGAAATAAGAAAACTGGAGGGCCAGCAAGACTAAAAGAAAAGCCCCAAGGAAAATGTCCCCATACACATGCCCCCCCCCCGCTTTTTCACCTCAAGGGAGCGTTAACTCTCTAGCTTAGCCATGCTGAGGATCAAAATGCCAACGATGCTAACCATAATAAGAGAGGTCAGATCTGAGTACAGGTTTGTGAGTTCATATCCCAGCTCCCTGGGCTTAGCTAAGTCACTTGATTTCTCCCCCTATCATCTGCATAATGAGGGTAATAATACCTCACTTGTGTGTGCTGATATTAATTATATGGCAAGTGCTTGGAAAATTAAAAGTGCTTTATGGCCTCATCTAAAACCTAGCGAAGTTTGATGGAAGAATACTCATTAACATAAATGGATTTTGGCTCAGAGCCAATAAAATCATCATTATCATCACCATCATCATCAATATGTTCAGCCCTCTCTCTGTGATTCAGTTTTGATTTATGCTACAATTACCTTACATGGAACTTCACTACAACCACCTTGAAGTGAATATTTCCAAGACCTTTGCTATAGAGTGAGAGAAAGGAGCCAAGAAACATGACATCTATAGAATCCAGGGACACTTAGTGGGCAAAAGGCACTGCTCATTTTATTTTTAAATCTGAATCTTCTTAAGAATCCATGGTATCTTTACTAGAGCGCGTCAGGACATTTTGACAAAAAAATTCAATGAAAAAAGAAAACAATTTTTTTTTCAGTTTTCTGAGCAGCTGTAATATTTACTCATGGGGGAGAACAGCCTAAGGGGCCGGAGCAGCGGTAAGGGGAGGTTCAACATCCACCCATCAGATGAAGAGGAAGGGGCAACATTATGTTTTTTCAGAACATTTTTCCAGATTTGTTTCAACGTAATTCACTCATGTATTTCAACATGATCCAATGGAGGCTCTAATCACTTGGAAAGTATGGCCAATCAATTCTTGCTAACAATTCCAGTTTTGTACCCTCGGCAGTCTGCAGGGGCTCAGGTCGGGGAAGCTGCTTTTGTTTGTTTGTTTGTTTTCTCCTTAAGTGGATCAAGCCAGCGGGCAACATCTCAGTCTCAGAGCAGTGGATGGGGTTAATCCATTTCTGCTAAGGAAAGCGATAGGCATGCTCCATTACTTTGCAAATAATGTAAATGCATTGTGCTTTACATGTAAGGGTCACTTTAATTAAGGTGCAAGTAACATTTTTCCCTCAATACAGTAAGCATATTTTACTCCCGTGGGTTTTAACCAATGGATCCCATCAGTGGAAACTTCCTCTGTAAAAAGATTTGAAACATCAGAGATTATTGAGATACTATCACCTCAGACAAATTATATCTTATCAAAGAAGCACTGAAGTACATAATATAATCATTTTAAGAGCAATTTACTGATGCCAGAAGATAGACTATTTTACATATGCCATTGAGTTTATGATTTAAGAACAATATTTCCAAGTACTATCAATGAGCAATGTTCTGATAGCGTTCCTTTCTTTCTTTTTCTCTTCCCTCCGCCCACCCCGGTTCCTTTGGTCATTAAATCACGAACTAGTACATCGCTGGAATTAATGAAAGTATAGACAGAGCTTAGCAAGATACCTGATAAATGTCTGAGCAGCATCCAGCATGGAAGAGAGAACTATATTGCCTCAACAAAAATCAGTCAGTTATCCCTCAATATAAACAAGAGAATGCCCCTAACAAGGCATTCTTTGTGAGGCCCTCAGCTCTGGACAGCTCCTTCCCCAAATATGTGTTCAAGGCATGATGCAAAATCCCACCTTTTTAAGGGACTGTTGTCTAGCTAGACAATATTCAGAGAGGGTTCTTTTCTATGGATTTGATCTAAGGGTTAGTTACTTACTGCCATATAGAGTGAAAGCTGCTGCTGAGTTTGCCTTCATGTTTTGAATTATATTTTAAAGAACTGATAAAAGTTCCTAGACCCTGACACACATACTTTTTTGGTGTTCTATTTTTATTAATCTAAACCATTCAAGAAATACTATTTTCAGTTACGGGACATGATAGCAAAGCCATGAATTAATCAGGGAGTTACACCAGGGATAATTACTACCCATTTTTTCTGTTATGCCAAAAAGATCAAGTTTGTTAACTGTTGGGGGGGTGGGAGGGGAGCCTTGGGGGTGGGGCAAAGAGGAGGTCATCTTGTTCTGTTTTGGGGGGTGGTTTCTGGTTTTCTTGATGCTGGAATCGATGAAACATTTTATTGGTATACATGATATTTCCCAGTTTCCTAGATGCTGGCTTGCAAAGTTTACACAGCTCTAAACATGACCCATCATGTAGTGCTCTACTGCTGATTTACTTTTTATATTCCACAGAGCAGTACATAAATGTGGTTAGCACATTAACACTAACCAGAAGAAACAAAACTCTGGAGAACTTTTTTTTTTATTCTCTGCTATTGGGACCATAAATACTGCCAGTCTGCATAGCAAAGGCAGCCTTTAAATTATTATACCAAAACCAACCTCAGTGAGGGAGTCAGCCTAATAAGTAGTAAGAGTTCAACGTCAGCAAGCAATCTGTGTGCTCCAGTACACCTGGGTTGGGCTGGTCAGTGAGGACCAGCTGTGCAGACATTATCCAGAGGGGAAGGAATAAGCACTTTATCTACAAGAATCTATTTTTGCCCAGTGTTGGAGAGAAGCACCCAAACAAGGTTCCAAATGAATGAACACTGTTGGAGCAATGTCTTGGAGAAATTGAGTACTCAATACCTTGAGCTTGAATGATTTAATATTGATGGGTGACATGCTTACAAGTCATACACTAGTAAGGCCTAGCCTGGATAAAAATCACCCTGGTATCCAGTGAGTATCCAAGTCATAGGCTGTTAATACAACACAATGAGTTTGAGAACCTGTCCTTTCCAAAAATATTATGAGTCAAATTCACTGGTCCTGATTTTCATGTACACTGAGCATTGGCACCTAGTTTGTGACCTCTTCTCCCTGGCAGAATGGTGCAAAGGGACCAATAAGAATCAGGACCACTCTCCTGAAATTACTTCCTTGGAGTTACACCTGGCCTTATAATTTGGCTTTTTGAGCCATGGGTACAGCAACCTGGCTAATAGAGGGCATGTTCCAGAGCCTACTGAAGTCAAAGGAAGCCTTTCCATTATCTTCAATGAGCTCTGGATCAGGCTGAAGTAATACTCATCAGAAGACTGATAATTTAAGGCTTGATTCACATACACAGAAAGGGCTTTAGATAGGGTGACCGGATGTCCCGATTTTATAGGGACAGTCCTGATATTTGGGGCTTTGTCTTATATAGGATTCTATTATCCCCCATCCCCTGTCCCGATTTCTCCCACTTGCTGTCTGAGCACCCTAGCTTTGGAAGTCTAGAGCTTAGATCTGTTTCTCTCCTTCTAAAAGTGAACTCAGTAGTGATAAAAGGTACCAGATTAGCAGCACTGGAAAACAGTCCTGCATTCATTTACAGAATAGGCTCAGCACAACTAATGCTAGATCCCTCCATCCTCCCTCGTGCCCCAGTTCTCTAACCTAAAGGAACCACTGCTATGGATTAGAAGGTAGTGCAGTCTCCATGCTTTCTCTGTTGGTGACCTCTGTGAGGTAGACATCTGTCAATTAAACTGTATGAGATCACCAAATAGTTTCATGCAGATCATTGAATTGCTACAACTTTCAGTCAATACAACCTGCCCAGTGACCTAGAAGTGGAAGATTTCATATCCCATTACTGGATCTAAGAGAAAACGATTATCAACTTTTCACTATATTTGCACAATTTTGTTCTGAGCTACTTCGCACAGAATTTTTTTTTGAGACATTTCAGCAAAGTGACCATTTTACATCAGTGTTTTTAATGGATCATTTAAAAAGTGCCAAGTTTAAAAGTTTTTGATTTTCATTTGGAATTTTTCATGCCTTTGCCCAGTAATTAACTCTGATAATCTGTCTTCTTAAGCTTTACCTATGCAGGTATTTTTAATTCACAAAGATATACAAAAGTCTCATATCAGATATTGTTCAAATGTTATAACTGCTATATATTGGACTTCTTCTAATAATGTAACGTATTTGGAAAGAACACAATCTTTCTGAAATTCCCCCCATCACATCTATATTTACTGTAGCTCAACCTGGCAGCATTCAAAACAAGCCTCCAAATTTTTGGGTGCTTATCTTAAAGCAAACTAACTGACCCTTTGAATCATTCAGGAACATTTACCATCCATAATGAATACTATGGGAATTGAATCCATTCCGAATGAAAACATTTACATGGTTTAATGGAATGAACACATACTGGTGGCCATGTGCTCCCAGATTCTAATCTAAGCACAAGCTGTGTGGTCCTGGACAACTAATTTAACCTCTTGCTATGAAGAATAATAAATTAACATTTGCAAAGGGCTCTATAAACACTAAGTTTCATTACTAATAAAAAGATCCATCCAACAAAAAATCCACAAAATCCTATGGACCAGATCCTCAGCAGATGTAAATCAGTGTAGTTCCAGTGACGACATAGGAGTTAATCTGATTTACGCCAGCATTTGCCCAAATTCCTAAAAAACCCAATATTTTATCTAGTATTAGAAATACCAAATGCAGAAAAATAGTTTACTTCTTCCATTTCTCAAACAAACCCAGTTAAGAGGACAAAAGTTATTCATGGCCAAAAAATCCAAAATTGCCATCATGGCAATTGGGCTTTGGCATGTGTATCAAGCTGTAATGAACTTTGCTTCCACAAATAAATGTAGACTCGAGGTTTAATTCTCTGCCTACATATAGGGCCAATCATTTCGCTAGAGTTATACCAGGAATGAATTTGGCTTTTGGCGTCTTTTATGCAGTCTTTCTTGTTTCTCAGAAGTTCCCACAAAATTTTGGAAATCAACCAAATCCTGATACATTTAAACAAACTTGATTACTTCCTAGTGCACTGGATGCAATATTTCACATCACGCTAAGGAGTGGGGGAAGGAAATGAAAGTTGCATTTCCCTGAACACTATATGCCTGTTTTCCACAGATTCAGTGTGATATGTTATTGATTGGTGCCAAGGGCCTTTTTTATTTTCTCCTTAGGAAATCTTTCATAGTAAAATATGGAGACTCATTTTTTTTCTCCAACTCTCTCTTTTTCTGAATTATTTGCACACTCAAACATGGGAAATCAACAAAGCCAGCTCTCTTGGCAAAGAGAATCACTTCCCTAAGGGCCATACTGCATTAGTGAACATGGGGAGATGAAGAATATTTACAACTGGACTTCTCCAAGGAAACAGTTTGATGAAGACCATTTTATGCTGTTGATCAAATCTATTATATCTCCCAGATTTTATGGCCCTGTTAGGACTATGACACAATTATTTCCAGTTTATTTTACTAGTCTGAGCTACAAACACCGACAATGAAATTTAATAGGGCAGATGCTAAATACTACATTATCCATGACGAGATAGTACACACCATGACGGACAGCATAAATCAGAGAAAAATAGCAATGCATAGACGGAGACGTTTGCTATTGTATATGACTTTTGTTGCTTGACTTCTATGGTATGCTTATTTTGTATGGTCTGTGTTTCTTTGACTTAATTGTGGCAGCAATCAGAGCTCATGAATTCATGAAAAGCACTGATTATAATGGAATTTAACACTTCCGGCTGCCAACTTCATGTAAGGTGAAACTGGGTATTGTAGCCCTTAAATGCCTTAGTGGCTCTGTACATAGGGAAGCCATGTTAGGGCAGGGTCTCTGCGCTTCCTAGAAACCCCCAAAGGCATCACACTGGTCTTAAACAGGCTGGCATATGGGGGAGGTTTGAGGGTGGGAACTGCACAGATCCAGTGGTCCTAACCCCTAATACAGGGTGAAAAGCAGCAGTAGTTGATGTTCCAGCCTGAGGTTTGAAGTAGCAGCTCTACAGAAGCTGGGCTGCAGCCCTTGGTCTTCCAAGGGATTGGAGGTATGAATTCTATCCCCCCATTCCTGCTTGGAACCTGCCACAGTGTGCCACTTTTACATGCTTTTAGAGGAAGTGTGAGATGAGCCAGGAGACAGAGGTTAACAGTCTCTTCACTCCTATCCTCCCACCATAGGCTCTGGCTCCTCACTGCCCCCTTTCCATCCTCGTGCAGCTCCCTGCTATTCTCCCTTCCTCCCCCGTCTTCACTGCTGCTTCTCCCAACCGCAGCTCTTTGGGTGCCAAAGGGGACATGGGCAAGAAGACACCTTGCACTGCCAGCCTACTGCCATGTTGAAAACTGAACATTTAATCCTCCTCTTTGCCTTCTGGCTCTTAGCCAGTTTCAGATGCACGAAAGTATTTTACTTGTTCTCTTGTGAGCAAACAATTTCCTCAGTAACCTCTTGTGATGGACTTTGTTAGAGGCTTTTGGAAAGGCCAAATAAATTATGTCAGCTGGGTCTTCTTCATCCATTATGTTGCTGACACATTCAAAGAATTCTAGTAGATTGGAGAGGCACAATTTTCCGAAACAGAAGCGAGACGGGTTATCTCCCTCTCATTTCATGTCATTCTAGGTTCTCTAAGGATAAATATGTCTAATGTTTTTATTTTGGGTCTTTCCAACAGATGCTACTCCTGAAAAGAGATATCTCTTTGAGGCTGATGCTAATGGGAATTAAGTAACACCCCCAATCCAGTGGTGGATAGTCATGAAAATATTCCCATACAAAGACTGCCAATACCTCTGTTGTTCCAGAACTGAAAGTGTCCAGATACGAAGGGTAAGAGTTACCCTGTGGCATGCAAAGAGTAAGGAAAAGCAACATGGTGCAGTACTACAAGAAACACCATACACCATATTAACCTATTTCTTTGTATCCTAAAAACATATTTGCTTCCCATTTTTAATATTTTATAGAAATGCAATATATACTGTAGTGCATACAGATTTAATTATAAGCAGTTAATGAAAAACCTTCAGTTAATAAAAATCCCAAAGTAGCATGCACAGATAGAATACGGAACAATTTTGCATATAAATGAAAAATGAAGACAGTGTATACTCTAGGCCTACTTAGCTAAATTCATGCAGGTTAATTAACTCCTACTCAAACAATTATTAACATTTCTCTGATGTTTCTCTTCCTGTTGGTTAGCTCAGGCACTGCAGAGCAAGTTCATTTAGTGCCATATTTTCAGTAGTGATACAAACAGTTCAGTAAATGCTGCCTTATGCAAAGGATTTGCCCTCTTTTATGCCATTTTGTTTTAGCCTTTTAAAAAGCCCTGCAGTGTACAAGAAAGGTGAAATAACAGGTATCTTCAGATATGTGTCTTTCAGAAGCTACCTCTGATGCATGTAATTTATTTTTTAAGGGACAAAAGACAAGCAATATAGGCCCAAAATTTAGGATCTATAAAATAATGACTTTTTCATGTAATATATATTTAGCTTGTGGAATTCACTGCCACAAGAGACCACTGAAGCCAAGAGCTTAATAGAATCAACAGATAGTATTGGACATTTATATGGATAATGGGAATATCATAATTACAACAGCAAGTCTTAAAATGAATAATCCAAGAGTACAAACCTTCATGCTTCAGGGCATAAAGCTACCTCTGATTAATGGGAATTAGGAAGAAACTTTTTCTGTGGCTAAGTAATTTCTCAAAAGCCTGTTGCATGTTTTTTGCCTCCTCCTCTATAGCATCTGGTATTGGCCACTGTCCAAGACATTAACTAGATTATATGCCCCACTTTCCTGATTTGGTAGGGCAATTCCTCTATCCCACTTTAAATGATTAAAATAATTTCCTTCCTTCAAAAAACAAAAACAGAAACACCTTACAGTGAAAAATAATGCCTGTTTTTAAATGTAAACCTTCCCATGCAGTTCTTGAAATTCAAACACAACAACATCCCCAGCATTCTGCTAGTTCAGAAGAACCAGAAGTGAAGTACAAACAGGGAAAGTGGTCAGTCTAGTTTTGTTATCCAAATGTAGTAATATGCAGAAAGTTTTTTTTAAAAGAGTGCAAATGGTGCAAAGTACATTAGATTGCTAAAGGGGGTGTGGTTGGGAGGGTTGTTTTTTTAAAAAATAATCTAAGGAGTTATTAACATAAGTAAGGAGACGTTTGATTGGCTTTTTGTTGTAGCAGTGTCCCTATGATGCGTATTGGGACAAGTTCAGCTCTCCCTTACATCTGTGTCAATCTGGAGCATGTCCCTGGAAACCACTGGAATTACTCTGGAAAGTCACAAATATAAATTGGTACTCACTGACACAGGTCTAAGGGTCTGATTCAAAGCTCACTGAAGTCAGTCTAGTTTTGTTATCCAAATGTAGTAATATGCAGAAAGTTTTTTTAAAAGAGTGCAAATGGTGCAAAGTACATTAGATTGCTAAAGGGGGTGTGGTTGGGAGGGTTGGTTTTTTTAAAAAATAATCTAAGGAGTTATTAACATAAGTAAGGAGACGTTTGATTGGCTTTTTGTTGTAGCAGTGTCCCTATGATGCTTATTGGGACAAGTTCAACTCTCCCTTACATCTGTGTCAATCTGGAGCATGTCCCTGAAAACCACTGGAATTACTCTGGAAAGTCACAAGTATAAATTGGTACTCACTGACACAGGTCTAAGGGCCTGATTCAAAGCTCACTGAAGCCAGTCAAAAATGCCCATTGTCTTCATGGAATTTGGATCAGGCCCATTTTCTTATTTTATATTTCTGTATAAAATTTTATTTTATTATTTTTTAAAAACTTTTATAGGGATGAATTCTGGAATTCTTACTGAGTTCTACCTGAGTAACGGTTGAGTAAAAAGTAAGTAAGGACTCCAGGATTTGTCTCTACACATGTCAATGAAGCCTTTGGATTCAGTGAGAATTTGCACTGACTAAAAAGTGAAGTGAAGAGAAGAGAAGAACTTGGTACATCAGAAGGGCCCATTGTGATCATCTAGTCTAAGCTCCTGTATAAAACACAGGACAGAGAATGTCTACAAGATAATGGATATTTTAACTTGAGCTTATCTTTTTAAAAAGATCTACTTTTGATTTTAAAATTACCAGTGATTGAAAATCCACTATAATCCTTGATGAATTGCTCCAATGGTTAATTACCTTCACTGTTAAAAATTCACACCACATTTCCCGTCTGAATTTGTCTGGCTTCAATTTACAGCCACTGGATCTTGTTATATCTTTGTCTGCTAGACTGAAGAGCCCATTATCAAATATTTGTTCCACATGTAGGTACTTACAGACTATGACTAAGTCACCCTATTACCTTCTTTTTTTTAAGCAAAAATAGATTGAGTTCCATGAGTCTTTCACTTTAATCATTCTCGAAGCTCTTCTCTGAACCCTCACCAATTTATCAGCATCTCTGTTGAATTGCAGCATTCCAGCAGCTGTAGCATCAATGCCAAATACAGAAGTAACACAGTCTCCCAGCTTCCAGTCAAAAGATTCTCCTGAGCAGGAATGGGAGAAGAATGAACAAAGGACCCCCAAGTGCTAGACACCATAGTTGCACCAGTGTAAGTACACAGTGCCAAGTATAGTCCCTGGGGCAGGCTACCTGCCCCCCAGAGAAAGGGGAGAACCAAAGGCAGATTATGACTCAGCGTCTGCTCCTGCCGGAGCACAACAATGCAGGACTTGTGTCAATGCCATGATTTAGCACCAAGGAAGGACTTCAGGATCTGACTCATTATGTTTATGTTGTATATGGTTTTAATTTTTATGAATGATTCATTAATGTATTTTAGAAATATTAACAGGAAATTGGATTTTTATATCACAAATTAACAAAGTTCAGAATGGGTCTGATTGTGGGGGAAATAATTAGACATTTGTTGTGAAATCTAAAGAGGGTTGGAGATGGGAATTTTATCGCTTTTATCACACCCATTATATTATCTCTACACAGCAATGGGAGCCTTAAAATGAGTTTAAATCTCCTCTGCAGTTTACAATACAAATTAATAATGGCTTAGAAGATGAGGTCTTACATATTATTCATGATCTTGAAACTATTATCATAATATGGAGCAATTATCAACACACACAGCAACTAGAGTAATTAAAACATCTTAACTAATAAAATAAGGTCATCAAATCAAAATACAAGATAATTACATTACAGAACTACACAACTGAAGGAAAAAATAATATGGAAAATGAATTAAAAATAAGCGAATCAGTGAGATCATTAAGCTGATTGGAACTATATTGATGTCACTGTGGCAAAACAAGGTAAAATTCCACTATTTTTCTCCTGAGGTGGCATGAAAGTTGCCATTCATAATTGGCATATGCATCACAAACACAATAGTCTATGATCTCCATTACCTTCGCTATGGTATGACCCTCTTGTCTCTGAACCCATCGTAGAAAGGATGCATAAATGCAACAAATCAATGAGGAAATTAACAATTATCAGCTTTTAAGAAAATTCCCTGAACATGCAGTTCTTTCACCCTGTAACACTTACGAACCATCGAAGACAAGGTGGAGAATGAAGCAGCCAGTGGAAATTGTGTAATCAAAGAATTGCTTATAATTTATTTGGCACTCAGAAAATCCATACACGCAGGATTAGATAGAGAAGTGATATTTTCACTGTGACAAAGACCAAATGGAATATTAGCATGGCTATAGAAAGATAAAATTATAGACAAATACTTATGCATACTACCGTATATTCACTCCTTGACAAAAACTTATAACTATATCCCATTAGTTTTCCTCATTAGAGATCAGTGAAGCAGAATGAGACAGTGCTAGATTGATATTCGGTGTTTGCACTGCAATACAGGTCAGAAGAGAGAATTGCTACTATCTCAGGATATGCTACATTGCAGCTTCTTCAGAAAGGAAGCTCCATAAAATGCGGGTGTATGGATCTCAAGTGCATGAACCGAGAATGATGGATGAGCAGAGCATCAAATATTTCTATCACTGAGTGCTATTATAGACATCTGCAGTCTACTCTCAGTGAAGCTGTGAGTTGGTCAGTGAGAAGTCTAAAAAAGCATTCTTTATGTGGTAGGTATATGATGTGGCTGTACAAAGGTCAGCAGGAGATGCCATATGGTGGAATCATCTTTAGTGTTCTGACACCTTCCTTAATGCCTACTTGCCATGTAATATCTAAAGATGAGACCCCCTCCACTGTCCCCAACAAGCACTCCCCAAATTTAGGAACCATTTGGATCTAGAGCAGTTCTTTGTGACTGGTCCCTTTCCCTGTAATGAACCAAACCGATGCCCCATATCTGAACAACCATGCCGCATATCTGAATGACCTTGGTGCAAGTTTACTTTGAGTTCCAAACTTGCAACTAGACCGTTTGTATAGTGACCCATATATCACAAACTCTGGGAAATTTTGCAGGCCAAGCCATCTCTGATTATAGCATATATGGAAATCTATATAGGACCATAAACAGAGATGAAGAAAGAAAGACAGCAAGAAAGACAGAAAGAAAGAGATCGTCACACTTATCTACAATCTTTTTCTTTCTTTCTGACCCTGGCTTCTGCAGGGGACAGGGAACCAGAAAGTATCTCTGATGTAGCGTTTGAAGAATTGTTTCCCTGAAAGGGCTCTTGAATCATCAATTTGTCTTCAACCCATGACTACCTGGTAGCTACTCCTGATAAGTCAGTGGTGCTTTAGGGTTACATATGGCAGCAATTGTGATGTTGGGTATGGTCTTCTCACATGTGATGCATTACTATGAGATTTCACATAGTTACTCTATTTTATTCAGCAAAATTACTCAATGAAATTTAGTTATTATAAAATACTGAGGAAATTAACCTATGTTACCAGTGAAGAAACAGCTCCCCCATGATGGGCCTTCTTTGGCTCTGACTGACACCAGCATAATTTAGGACCAACTCCATTCAGCTCAATGGAGTTATAGTGGAGTTAAATCTGGTGTAACTGAGCTCAGACTGAGGCCCTGCATTCTTTTTTTCCTCTCTAGAAATTACTTTTCCTGGAGGAGGAAAGAATCAGTACTCATTGATATTGAAACCCTGAAGCGCTGATGGAAAAGAAGAGATATGCAACTGAGAACATAACTGAAACATCTTCAAATGCAGAAATGTAGAGCACCAGGTATAGAATCACAGAATATCAGGGCTGGAAGGGACCTCAGGAGGTCATCTAATCCCACCCCCTGCTCAAAGCAGGACCAATCCCTAATTTTTGCCCCAGATTTCTAAATGGCCCCCTCAAGGATTGAACTCACAACCCTGGGTTTAGCAGGCTAATGCTCAAACCATTGAGCTATCCCTCCCAAGTCTATAGGCTGCAAGTTAGATAAATCTTCTGGCTGAAAGATGGCCTGAGGGAAATTACTTTAATGGAGAAAAGGCAACCAGAAAAGATGGTAAGATCAGACTTCTGCCTTATGTGGACTTAATGAGACTGTGAATAGCAGGAAAGTAAAGCAATTACCATTCTGTAACAAAGGATATTGACTATAGCAGCCCTAGAATTCCATTATGTGCACATACTTATATCTTCTTAGAATAAATTACACTTGACAAAATAAACTTATACATCTCTTCGGCCTCTTTCAGCCCTCAGACACACATCCTGTTGTTACATTAATCCACAGTGTTTCCCACAGGCAACATATTCTGTATATCATTCATGCTTGTTAAGCTAAACTGATACATGCTGAAACACACATAGGAGTATATGTATTCATACCATTATTTTAGAATTACCCCTTCCATAGGAGTTAATATTATTGTTATTATTATGAGCATTTATTTGGCATCCATCATCCTGGCACGTGAGTGCCCAGTAGAGGGAAGCTCTATATTAGGAAACCAGAACACAGAACATTAACTTGCACAACAAATAAAAATTCTGGTTGTTTTCTCATCCTGGTCCCACTTTGTCCCACTCATAAAACCACTTCTCTGTCTGTCCTGATGAGCAGCAGCTGCTCAGGAGAGGATCAGAACTGGAGTAGCAAGGGTATGCCAGTGTTTGCGACGTTGTACAGAGGCTCAAACGTAGTTTAAATAAATATCATTCACAATTTTCAAAATAATAAAAGAATTACTGTTGCCATCAAGGCTAGTTCAAACT
Organism: Chelonia mydas; assembly: GCF_015237465.2. NCBI lineage: Eukaryota > Metazoa > Chordata > Testudines > Cheloniidae > Chelonia > Chelonia mydas. The sequence goes on along the minus strand of NC_057854.1, from coordinate 17,063,154 downwards.
TTAAAGATAACAGTGTGCATATTAAGGACAAGAATACAACAACTGCATTTTTTAAAAATTTAATTTAATTCAGTTTATTCTCATTTTAGGTCTAGATACTTAATACTGCATGCAGAGATACTTTCTGCATGTAATTATGGCAATCACACACACAAACATAATACCCACTCATAGAAATGAGTTCTTGTACATCTAAATAGTCATTTTCAACATAACTGTACAGTTACTCAGATTACACATAGTCATTTTCAAGTTCAGTTATTCAGATTACCCATGCAATTGCACATGAAAAAAATTCATGCAGATATCTTACTATGCACTGTTCCCAAAACCTGGGATCAGATTCTGCTCTCAGTTATACTGGTGTAAATCTGGAGTAATTCTATCTAAAACCAATGGATTAACTAATCACAGATTCTGGCCCTGGCTCTTAAAATGTAACTTCTGAAGCTAGCAGCAGTATAATATTGGAGATTTGATCCTGGTCCCAAGTAAATCTATGGGACACTGCCCTTTATCTTCAGTGAATGAAGCTACACGTCCTAGATTCAGTTTTGAACCACTTCATATATTTTTTCTGTTGTGGTGTTAATATGAAGCAATTCTCTGTACCTTTATTATCCTTTTCACTGTTTGTTCAGTTGTTTGATAGTATCCTATCTCTCTTCACTGACAAGTGTAATAAATTACTGTGAGTTACAGGACATTGGTTCTTTACTGCCAAGGCACTTTACTTTACATGCCACTACAGTCCCACTTCAGAAGATTACACTTTTCTTCCTTTCTTTATTATTTAAATTTCATTGCTGACCAATATAAGGGGAAATGAGGAAAAGAAGAGTAGTGCAGAAGATTATTTTTTTATTTTCATCTAAAGTTATTTTGAATATTTTCAGTTGCTGAAAAGTTAAACTGTTTCAGTGAAAATTGGTTATTTTTTCACAAAAGTTGTTTTGTCAACAAGCTACATTTCCTCAAAGAAAAAGAAAAGCTATTTCCTTCAAAAAACAATTATGGAACATTTTCATTCAGCTCTAGAAAATAATTAATGTTTAAAGCAAGTACTGGGGGAAACAGTGTTTCCCATCTGCTACATGGGAGATTTATGCAGGGGCATGACCTTCAGTTATGTAACACACATTCTACTAGAGAGGACGCCAAAATACAACTAGCAGCAGCAGCTAAAGAAGCAGGACACTGGCCCCTGCCCAATGCTTGAGTATGAGCAGCTAAGACATTATGCCCGCTGCAAAATGTATGACTTTGAGTTGATACTGAACGTTCCATGCCACCGATGTATTTAAACAAAACTCCCCTTGATTTCAGGGTCAATCCTATGAAGGGATCTGTGGAAGGCTATGGCCCTAATTAGTATTCTTTTTTCTGTGATGTTATGGTCCCCAGGGGATAAAGAGGAGTGAGCTTGGCTTGTGAGACTGAGGGAGGTGATGACTCTTAAGTCAGCAGAGTTGCAATCTCTGTGTGTGTGTGGGGGGGGAGGGTGAGAAAACCTGGATTTGTGCTGGAAATGGCTCTACTTGATGATCACTTTAGATAAGCTGTTACCAGCAGGAGAGTGGGGTGGGAGGAAGTTTTGTTTCATGGTCTCTCTGTGTATATAATGTCTTCTGCAGTTTCCACGATATGCTATGCATCCGATGAAGTGAGCTGTAGCTCACGAAAGCGCATGCTCAAATAAACTGGTTAGTCTCTAAGGTGCCACAAGTCCTCCTTTTCTTTTTAATCTGTTGCAAATAACTTGCTGAGCACTGCTGACGAAAGTGCTTAATCATCTCCTATTGGTGCACAATTGGCTAACAAACACAACACCTTCAAAATACCAATGCTGCCAAAAGGCTGGAGCAGTGAGCACAGAAATATTAACACAAATAGCACATCGAGATTTTATACTGGAGAAGGTGTTAAGAGTCCATATTTAAAAGATTGAATTAGATGGGTACAGAAAAGAAACCAAAAGCGTTGAAGAGCAGTTACTCACATCTGCTGAGGCCTCAAAAATCACAGGCTGTACTATGATTTTTGTGGCCCCTCTTGAAAAATAAGTTTACAGGCGTTGGTTTGTGTCATATCTATTCACACAAAACTTTGGGTTGGTTGTATTTTTATAAATGCAAAGAAATACACAAATAACAATTAAAAATTTTCCCTGACTTTTAAGAGAGTATTTGTTTGCCTTGGTTGTACCGCCTTGAACTTGCATGTCAATAATGCTAGTAGTTAGCTGAGTATATTATCGTCTGAAAGCAGGTATTGATATCCTAATGAGATCTATTACATAATGTGAATACTAAATAATACAGGGGGGAAGAAAGGCTGGATAAATGAGCCATAGAAATAAATTAGATTTCCTAAAGATTTTACTGATTTTCATACTTCACAAGATAATAAAACTCATTCTTTAGCCTTTTATTCTATGTATCTCCAACAAAGGTAAGTAAAATCAGAACTAATGTAAAATCCACGTTTTAAAAAATTATCAGTGGTTTTGCATTTGGGGATTTTTTGGTTGTTGTTTTTTCCTATAACTAATGGATTATAATAAAAAAATCTTTCCTTCTATCTACTGCAACGATGGTAGCATATATGATTTCTTTCAATGAACATCGTACACATGGCAAATTTCTCCCTTCCCTGAAATGATTAAAACTGAATCCTTAGAGTGGATCAGTAGCAAACGGAAACAGTTAATCTGTATCAAGCTTTCACAACCTTTTGACCCTAAGGGCAGGAGATATCACTCATGAACATATGGGAGTAATCTTGACACTTGGATAGGAATCATGATCTTGCATAAATTGCAAGATATGCAGCAGATAGCTTTCCTAGTGGATAAACTCTACATGTAGAGAAGTGTGGCCAATGGGTCAAACTATAGCCTGTGAGTTAGGAATATAGGGGGTCTCTTCCCAGCTCTGCCACTGACTTGCTGTATGATTTTAGGCAAGACATGTAACCACCTTGTATCTGGGTTTGTAAAATAGGCATAACACTGACCCATGATTGGAGCCTTAATGTTCATAAAGCATTATTTACTTCTTTATCTATATAGGTATTTATATCATCACAATAGTTCTTGAGTGCTGTGATGTTTTCAGAAAAAAAGGATCATTAAAGATTTATTATTAACCAGTGATATTTATATTCTGAAAAAGTTTGTCTAGCAACATCAATTTCTTTACTATCGTGAATGCACTCCTCAAGATGCTTTAAAAAGAGTAATGGATACTTAGAATGAGGCAGCACATATAAACAAGCATTATTAAAACAACACACACAAAAAGCAAAAATTCAATATTCCTAGTAATCGGAAGCATGAGAATCTTCAACAAACAGTCCATGAAAAATCTTCTTACAGAAAATAAAAGGGCAATATTTAAATTTTCTAGAACAATTCCTTACTTTCCTTGTTCTGCAGCCAATACTAAATTAGCATCATATACTTCAGCGGTCACACAGTGGTATGGTTCCTATCAGCACTCATTTTATGTAAAAAAAACAAGGAGTCTGGTGGCACCTTAAAGACTAACAGATTTATTTGGGCATAAGCTTTCGTGGGTAAAACACCACTTCTTCACCTGGGTGATATTATACATTTGGATTTCTTGTGCCACCAGTTGGGTGCAGAAATGTCAGTTACGGTGGCTGTGTCTGGATCATCAATACAGTCTGTCCCCTCAAGGAGAACACACAGATTCAAAGGGAGAGGTCGCCACTGAACCAGATAAGCAGTTACTGGTATTGACAGGGCCCTGCTTCAGGGAGTCTGCCATGCCATCACATCCTGTTTTCACCTGTTACTGTTAGCCTAAGAGGTTGTTAGCCCGAGGGTGCTGCATGAAAGAAAATGAAGGGAGGTTTAAAAAAACCAAAAACTTAGCTGCCAATCAAAAACAGACATATTAAGCTATTAGCAATGTTCCCTAGAATCTTTCATGTGCAGTTATTTTGCAGTTAGTGGAAATGATGCCTGTAACAAATTCTGCAGACTGGAAATTTCTTTGTACAGGATAAAGCAGATCAGAATCACTTTCATAATAAATGTACAAAGAACCCTATCTGAAGGGGAAAAAATTAAAACCTACTGACTGCTGCTGCATGTCTTATTATAGACTTGTAGCTGCACCAACAGATGCACATTAGAGATATACTAATATTGTAATTGGAAAATATTATGGTATTGTCAGCATATATTTCGCTGGTATCCATAGAAAGTCAACAGATGTTTAAAAATTCATTATCTTTTTTTGTTACTCTGTCATTATTTTCACTTTAATGTCACAAGAAACAAAACAAGATAAAACTTGGTGATGTTGATCCACAAGAGAAAATGAAGTTTCCACGGCTTAACATGACTTATTACTGCCTATTTAGCTTGACTAGAGAGTCTTCAACTAATGGAAAATAGCTATCAAGGAATCGCCTGCTCAAAGTTGAATTCAGTTCATGTTTAACTATATACAGTGTCTAAAAAAAATTTAATATATATTTCACTTATTAAAATACAGTTGTGGTTACCCTTGTGTAACAGGTTTGGGGAAGGCTTTCTGTTAACAGCAGATGTAGTATTTCTTTCCCCTTCCTGTTGACCTTTCTGTTGTGGTACAGCACAGATTATAGTCTTTTCAGGACTTTTTATATCTATCTACCTACCTACCTCATATATTCATATTAGATTGCTGACAAGAGAGTGGCACAAACTCTCTATAGGAAAATGTTCAATATATACAAATACATAATAGTTTACTTGCAACCCTTGACATAATTGTGAATATAGCTAACAACTTATTCAAAGACAACACTTTCAGGGCAGGGCTCCCCAATTTTTGTATTTGTTATTTTTACAAGTTCAAATGCAAAATATATTTATGCACATGCATATACATACCTCTCCATGGGCACTTCTCGGAGGCGATTTATTCTTCCAAGTCTCTGTGGAATGGTGTCCACGCCCTTTGTATGGCATGTAAACACCAGAAAATCTGGGAAAGAAGTGATAATCCCAGTCTCTTCAAACTCATTTTGAGTCTCTGCAAGGGCAACCTAACATAATTCTAGTCCAGTTCTTCTTCTCCGGTGGGATGAGGTGGCCTGCAGTCTAAACCCAACAAACTTCCTAAATCTCTGGAATACAATCCTTATACCAGACCCGTCTGGCCCTTGCACAGCTCCACTAAGGGTTTTTTTGATTGTTCTTTTCAGTCAGGCTCCCACTCCTTCTATTTGCTATATACTCCTCCCCCTCCACTTGAGTTCCTATTGATTCTATGTTCAGAGAGTGACTCTGGATGTGTCCTGCCAGGCTGCTTGCCCACAATGGAAATCACCCAAGCAGCTTCATAGCTATTAAGTACACCTAGTGTCTGCCACACCCAATTTCTTGTGATGCTGGCCCCAGACTGGCTATGGCAAGTTTGTAGGCACACAGAGTCTCCCAAAACAAAAACAAGAACTAAGTATCCTCCCTACTGTTTCTTCTCTCACTTACCACACTAAATGTTGCAATGCATGCATGTCAGATACATTAGCACTTTAACAGCTGTAGGAATTGAGCTATTTGACATTCCAGATACAACCAACCAAGTTATGGACTTCCTGTTTCAATGTCCACTTCTCTCCTCATTTCCTTGTCTGGGGTTTAAATTTCAGTTCAAGTCTTAAGAGTGAATTTCCAGAATGGAATTGCTTGTGCAAGTCTATAGAACTGTGCATCTGTGTATCTCTACTGGCCCCATTGCCACAGCAAATAGGTTCCAAATACCAAAGTAAGAGGTGTAATATTTTTCCAAGAAATAGAATTTAGTTTCTTTAATGTGTGGAATCATTTTATGATACTGTCCAGGAAGCTGATGAGAGGCTATCCTATCCAACATTATCGGGGGCTGGCCTGCACAAAGAATAGGTTCTTATACTGACCCCTAAAAGCAGCAACCTCATTTCTTGTGGATAAGAATTCCATAGCCTACAACCTTCCATTGAGAATACCCTGCCTCCAAACTTCAGGAGTTTTGCCCAGGGCACCCTCACCTGCAGCCTCTGATGACTGTAGCTGTTGTAGGAAGCAATGAAGGGAGAAGCAGCCCTTGAGACACCTCAGTTTGGGCTCATTCAATGCTCCAAGTTGTGTGTATTTATCTTCATTTTTTCTTGACTACAAATAAAAGCAAAATTATGCTTTAGAATCTTCAGATAATCACCCAATCAGAGACCTGCATCAAAACCGGGGGACATTCATCACACACAGCAATGAAGATTGCCAAGGAGACTGCAAGGAGATCTGGGAGTCTAAGCAGCAGTGGAGGGCTTAGGATGCACAGAAGAAAGTGGAAGGAGAGAAAACTGAGAACTATGGAAGGGGTTCACAGAAGCAGCATAAATATGAAAAAAAAAAATGTGCCATTAGGTTTCTGTTTGTTCTAAAAATGGGAAATTTCCTGTTTTAAAATGCTAATAATTTTGGGCCCAGTCCTGTAACCAGATCTGTGTGGGTGACAGGATCCATCTGTGCTGAGCCAACTGCAGAACTGGGGCCTTAAACTCTGCAATCCCCATCTCACAGGGGAAAACACTGCTGTAAGCAATTCAGTGAGGTACCTATTGCCTGGCACCCATGAACCTTTTCCCAAGACAGGAAGATTTCAATACCTTGGGTTAAAAAAATAAAATAAATTACCAATGATGTGATATGGTGAAAATGAAGTTGCTTTTCTAACCCATTTCCCACTGACTGCTTCTTTATACATTTTCCCTAGAGCACAGAACGCAGCTTCACAGAAATACTGTTAAGTACTGAATACTGTTCTAGGAACATTTGAGAAAATGCATTTCGCCATTATTACCTAGGGCACGTTGAGTGGGCTGGGTGATTTCTATGAAGAGAAATGCATCCTGTGCATTAATAAGGGAAATGTGTTGGGGGCGGAGGGGGTCTGTGGCTTTTTAAAAATTATTTTTATTTAAAGAAACATCAGACAAATTCCAGTCACTGCATACTTCTGGTTGCTCAGTCAGCTCCAATGCAGAGAGAGTGGATTCCATAACACCAGAGGAATAGCCTGCCTTGTGCTATAGGCAAAAGCAAGAGCAAAGGAAATGAAATGAAGGGAGGAAAGAACTGTTTGCAGATACCAATTTGCAACCTGAAAAGCATATGTTCTCACAAGACAGGCGATTACCAGTCAAAGGAAGAAAGAATGATGAGAGGTAGATAATAAGCAGTCCCTATAGACGGATGTCTACACAGGCTTAGGCACTCAGGAAATTTTTATGGCACTGCATGCTCACTGCCTTGGACTTCAATTTTCCTAAAATCTTAGCAGAAAGGCATTAGAGATAGGCCTGGAAACCGTAATGCTGACTGAAATGGCTAGATCTGCGTTCTGCTTTCATACAGCAGGATGAATGGGGCTGTTTTATAACTAGTGATTGTAAATTACTTCGTTCCCCTCCAGGTAAAATGCAGTAGCAAGCAAAGTTTCTGGGCACAGCCACAGCTCCCTGTAGGAAAAGACTGAGGTACTAATAAATAAATAGCAGGTTTCTTTCTTTTATACTAAGTCAGTATAATGGGGGGAACGAAATGACACATGCTTAAGCAGCACTTAAAGAGGAAGTACATATGAGAAATGGAATCTTAAGCCAATAAAAATAGTCAGATGTTGGGTCTGTGAAAGTTAGGAAGCTATTAGCAAGTAAAGCTACAACAATTAACCTCTCTTACTATGCGTAGGTCAGACTGCTTGGCAGTAGCTCAGGTACCTCCAAATCTGAGTGTGCTTCCTTACCCACAAAGTGAGTTTTCACTGCCTGAGACCGCCCGTGGGAAATGGGTCATAGAAATCAGATGAACTGCAGCTGTGGAGTTTTCCTTAAGTAATTTAGAGCTGCTTTTCCTCCAAAAGAAAGTTGCCCTTTATGAACTAAGCTTGCTATGAATTCCCAGCACTGCCAGAAATGGTTTCATCTGGCAATGAGACAGAAAGCACTGATGCTGGGGAGGAGCACACCCAAAGAACCAAACTGATAAACAATTAGCTCAGATCTTCATTAAAATCAACACTGCACTTTAAATATCTATAAAGTATATGAAGGTGAGTTGTGGGGGTTTGTTTTTGTTTTAATTGCTATCTTTCTTTTAAATGAGAAAGGACAACCCCAGAAATAAAGCCCAGCCATAAATAACTCATTTGTACTTGTTGTCAACATTTGTAAATCTTACTGGATCAAAACCAATGAATTTTTCTAATGCAATCTGTATTGTATGAATCACATAAAGTGGTATGTCCAGGAGTCATTGAGATTTTTATATTTCTTGGCTTTTGTGTGTTTAAGTTACACTTCTTAAGATGGGTTATATCTGAGGGATGTCTCACAAGACTCGGCGGCCTGATACTATCTTTCCAGAGTTGACTACCAAGAATAAATACAAGTTCTTGCTGTTTGATACAGTTTGAAGGATGAGATTCTCAACATTTTGGCTTTCAAATAATTGATTTTTTACATAATATAATCTCTTTCAGCTTTAGAACCTCAGAGGGATTGTTCTTGTTAATAAACACATCTGAAGCTCAGCTCGCTCACTCTCTCTCTCGTGCAGGAGTTGGGAAGATACAACACTACTCTGCTTAAAAACCTTCGAGTGGGTTTTATGGTAAAACAGAGAAATAAATCAAATGTAGAGAAATCCCTAGTCTTGTAAAGCATACACATAAATGCAGCAAGGCTCCCCTCAGCCAAAGTCCAAGCTAACAGCATAAAGAGAGAGGTTTGTTCCAGCCACACACAAAACAAAGGTCTGAAATGTTATTCCCTTCAACTCCGCTCAAGAGAGAAAGAGGAACTCAATCCACCCAGCTCAACTCCTCAACCTACAGATCATACCCACTTGCCAGACATCTCCCACTTATACAATGCTTGAGGGAATTAATAGACTTTTCGCAGCTGGTCCAGCTCTCCCTCCTTCCAGTTAGAGGGAGAGAGTTAACCCATTCTCTGCCAATATCTGGATGTATTCTATACACCCCCTCACTGAAGGGATTCACTGGAGGAGAGCGGAACAATCCTGCTCCCACTGAAAGTCAGTGGCAGAACTGTAACTGACTTTAAGGAGATCAGGATCAGGGGCAGCATCTCCATAGCACAGTTTGGGAAACATTTCCCCTGACACAACAGTGCTGGACAAACTCAGGCATGGAGTAAAATCCTGTGGCTTATGCTGGGGTAAGTGAGAGCAACTTCACAAACAACTCTGTATCAAATTCTGAGATGATGTAAATGGTTGTGTAAATTACATATAACGCCAGAGTAAAATCAATGAACTTAACTTCTGATTTACATTGGTGTAAAGTGAGAGAAGAATCTGACATTGATTGTTCCATTGATTTTTAAAGCTGAACTCTATTCTGAGTTCGATGGGAGCTCTGCTTCAAAGTCCATAGTACAAAATGGCCCAGACTGGAGAAACTTGCACATCTGCATCCCTTCTTCTATGTATAAAAAGCTAAATTCATCCCATTTCATTCATTTATACTATTGCAACTCCATGTAAATCAATGGAGTTGCAATGGTTTACTAAGAATGGAATTTGGCCCAAGAAGTTAAGAACACTTTAGCCATTTCTCCTCCAGGAGAGCTACTTCCTCCCCAAATTTCACCCCCACCCACTTCCAGCCATTTCAGATGTAAAAGCTGTTTTGGAAAGTATATATAAATTGAGAAATTAATTTTCCCCTCCCTCTCTGCTCATTCTTTCTAGTAAAATTGTCCATTATGCAGACATCAGACCTGTAAAATTTCATACAGATGACACTTTCAGAATGTGAGCAAACCGGGGGTTATAGTGGAAACAATTCAATAGGGTAACCATATGTCTCATTTTGGCCAGGACTGTCCATTTTTTAAGCCCTGTTCCAGCCGACCCAACTTTTTTGGCCAAAGTGAGCATTTTTCCCGTTGGCAAGAACAAACGGGACAAATGCCAACTTTTGTCAATAAAGTGGGGTGTGGAGGAATGTGCGGGGGGGGGGGGGGGGCAAGCAGCGATGCCAGACCCACGCAGGGCAGGGCTCCAGTGGGGGGCAGGCAGGACTCGAGCGAGCAGCGATGCCAGCCCCAGCCTCACGTGGGGGGCAGGCAGGGCTCGGGAGAGCAGCGACCCTGGCCCCGAGGGGATGTGGGGGAAGGACTTGGGCGAGCAGCTTGGGCCAGCCCTGTGTGAGGTGTAGGGAGGGCTCAGAGGAGCGGCTCGGGCCAGCCCCGCGCAGGTGGGGGCTCAGACTAGCCCCATGTGGTGTCTCATTTTCCCCTTGGGAAAAATGGTCACCCTATAATTCAACAACCCTAATTATTCTGTCACTGGGGCTCCATCTGTAATGAAGATAAAATTGTTTCTGTGACGTTTTCCTCCTTTGTTTGATGGCAGTGGTTCTGATCGCTGGGGAGAGGATACTTAGTCCTGTGGTTCCTGACTGTCATTTTTCATGTGGTTTCATATGATGCTGAATATCGGATTCATGGAGCTTTTTGGTTAGGTTTTTAACCTAGCTGATAGGATTATCTGATTGATTCAAGTATTTTGGTGGCACACCAGCAGTGCATGTATTTTCAAAGCACTCGGCTAGCTGTCATCAATGATTCCTCAGATATGCTCTCATACGACTAATGGCATCAGCTATGATAGGCGGTGAATCAATCTTCTGTGAAGCAATTCAGACTCCATGGCATCTCACCGGCGTGCCCCTACTAAACGCTGACTTGTGGCAATGTACATGAAGTGTTTCTCTGAGATGCACTTCAAACTGCCCACTAAAAATGTAGCTGAAACACCCCTGACGTCAGTGGAATTATTCCAGCTTTTACACCAGAATGAGCGAAACCAGAATTTGACCCTCAATTCCTCTGATCATCAGACGACATTAAAAAAATTGAGCATAGACTCATAGACTATGAGAGTTGGAAGGGACCTCAGGAGATCATCTAGTCCAACCCCCTGCTCAAAGCAGGCACAATCCCCAATTTTTTTTTCCCCAGATCCCTAAATGGCCCCTCAAGGATTGAACTCACAACCCTGGGTTTATCTTTGTCTACCGTATGTCATCACTGGCACCTGTGAACAGTGAGTGTGAAAATGGCACAGCATGCTACTTTTCTGATTTGTCAGCATTTTACCACCATTTGAAATGTCAATACATGAGAAAGTGCAAGGCAGTGGGCAACTGGGTCCTTAGAGGCCTGGGGGCCAAATTTTCCTCTCATTTAAATCAGAGTAACTCCTCCCCGACTCCCAGTGAGTGGAATTACTCTGGATTTACACAGGTGAAATTCGAAGGAGAATTTGTCTCTGGACTCTTTCCTAAGGCTCCCATCCACTCAGCATTCTGGCATTTACAATATTTTTCCTGCTTTGCTTTTCACAACACAAAAGCATTTGGTATGAAAGGAGGGGAAAAGACAAATGATACTTGGCTACATATGTCCAAGAAAAGAACGGAAATTTGTCCTATTCTTTATATTCTTTTAAAATACTGAAATATAGCAGGCAGCAATTACTGGCAGCTTATTGTACAGACGAACTGTACTGTATCATTCAATATTATTTGGGAGTAATACTTATTTTTCATGTTAGCACAAAAACAGTGCATGGCGGGGGGCAGGGGGGAATGACAAGATTGATTTTGTCCACAAGAGTATCTGTACAATACCACTTCTCTGGGTTTTTTTTTTTAATCTATCTTTGAAAATAGGAAAAAAGCAATTTTTTTCTTTACAAAAATCTGCTGATGATATATGCTAAGCAGTAAAATAGTTCAGTTCTGCTCATCAAGCTGCATTTGAATGGCAAACCGTTGAGATAAAAAGGCCCTGATTAGCACATGAAATGTCATAACCATTGACATATAAGCAAAATCTCAGGTTTCTGAAGTGCAAATATCCCTGATAAAGCCCTTAGTGTTTATAAAGCTTGTTTGTGGGATGTTAGACACCCCTCGGAGAAGAATCTGAGTTTTTTTTTCTTTAGGGAGGAATCTGCTTTGTCAGATACACATCAGCCATTAATAAAAATTGATGTGTCAAATCAACATCACAGTGTGAGACTACAGAGCCACCTGTCATTTGCTCTTTGTTGACTAGAGCTGGTGGAATAATGAAACAGATTTGCTAATATTTGTAAACAAACAACTCCTATCTGAGTCACTTCAATTCCTGGGAACATATTAATCATTGTATGGCCTCACACAATCATTTGTGAATATTTGAACAATTGATGTTCATGAAAATGTTTGTGAAACTTTAATGTTTAACTAATTTGTTCCAGAAGTATGTTAAATCTCATTCTTCCTGTTAAAGCACTAAGCCATCCAACAGGGGAACAGAAATACCACCATAAGATAAATCACAGTCCCCCAGTCGTAAATAACAAATAGTGAAGAGCTGCAGCAAATAGCTTGTGAAACACATGTAGTGTGGAGATTTTTAATTCAAACCGTTCAGTGAATATTAATAATGTAGAAAGTTGAAGAAATCAACAACAGTTTGCCTATGATTAACAAACAAAGGCTAAATTCATCTCATTTGGGGTTCGTCAAATTCTACTCAACCAACTCTACCATAAATAACATATTTCTTCCTACAAATCACAGCACTTGATTCTTTTATATTATTTCAATTCTTTAATTATGCTCTTAGGTATGTCATATTGCTGAATTCCACTGAGGGCAGAAAGCATATAATCTAATCAGCTTAGGAAAGGGCTCCTATTATCAGTCAAGGAATGTACAAGTTTTGAATCCTAACTTATTCTTCCATATCCTGCATCAGGGTCCTATGAGTGAAGATAATTCAGCAACATGCATAAGCAAGTGGTGCTCTGTTTGACTTTTTTAAGTGATTTTAGGAAAGGAGGATTGGTGGGGTAACGGCATAATGGGAAATTTCCTGCATAAAATAGGCTTGGTCCTGAGAAATGCTAAGCACTTGCAGCTCCCATTGACTTCACTGACACTCAGTAGGTGTGCCGCATCTCTTAGGATTGTCCCTCACTTTGTAAATGTTTAACTCTGATCCCTTTTGTTTTTGCTACCCCTTTCACTGCCAAATGGGGCTGCAGTATATGTACTGCAATAGCAACAGCATTTGGTGGCATTGTTTTAAGTGCCAGCATTCAGACTTCGATTCGTAGGAACACAGGAACTGCCATATTGGATCAGATCCGGAGTCCATCTGCTCTAGTATCCTGTGTTCAATATGCTTCCGTTCTTTGCTAAATCAAGGCCTTAGTGAGGACTCTCCGAGCTCTTGAGGTACATTTTCTCCAAAGTACCAGGTATATCTATGTAGAGGCAATGCAGTTAAAGGGATACTGTCCATTTTACAATCACATTTCCAACTGAAAATGCTAAACCAACTATTATTACACATAATCCCTAAGAACAGAAATAGGTTAGAAAAAAATATGTTTCTCTATTTCTTCCATTTGCTTACGAAGTTCATTGGACACCATTTTGTGGGGATGGTCCATTGTATCTGGAGCTGGTCGGGAATTATTCCACAAACTTTTTTTTGCCCAGATATGCCTGTTTGTCACAACTGAAACTGTTGGCAGTTTCAACTAAGCTCCCAACTTGAAAAAAATACGGGAATTTTTTTTTTTTAATTGTTGAACCAGAAAGTTTTGGGATGTGAGTCAAGATGACTTTGTTTAGAAATTTTAGGACATTTAAATTAATGAAAGGTAAAAAAAGAGGGAAAATGGTCAAATTCAAAATGAAATGTTCCTGAATCAAATTTTTGAGTTTGTCGGTTTGTGAAAATTACTGAGTTTTTTTACTTTTCATCCCAATTCAGGATGGGGGAAAAAAATCAAAATCTCAAAACTTCTTGAGGGACAGGAAATCCATTTCCCACCCAGCCTTCACTGTATCTTTCTCATGCACTGTTCTGGGGGAACTTATGTGCACACTCTTCCCCCATCTCTGCAAGAGGGTGTTTACTAGTAGCAGCAGCTAAACTGAAACTGAGGAGGAAGCAGGTAGTTGTGGGCACAGGGAGGAGAAGAGTACTGGGGAAAGCATGTTTGTACTGTTGCTCTTGGGCCTTCCCAAAAGAACCTAATAAGCACACCAGGGAAGCAGAAAAAATCATATACATTTTTAGAAGGGATTTTTAAAAACTCAAACTATACATTTTAAGGAGTGCTCTATCAGAAAAAAAAAAGATTTAAAATTAGTTAATTTTGTTTTTAAAAAAGTCCAGGTTGACTGTGTCCCCTTATTACTGTTGCTATCAGGACTGGACTCCACACATAGGGTGAAATCCTGGCCCCTTTGAAGTCAGAGGAAGTTCTGTCACTGACTCTAATGGCGCCAAAATTACACCCACAAACTCACAGGTGCTTTCTGGGAATCTTTAAAAATCCAAACATGGTCTGGGCTTCTTTCCCGCAAAATTGTTAGTAATCACGTCTATTCTCTCACATTTAAAACTACCACTGGCCCCACTTGTGCTTCCTGTGTGTTTTTAAGTCTTTGAGCTCATACAAGCAGAGTTGTGGGCCCCCATATTCTTATCCCTGCACATATGTTGATGACATCTCTATCTCCAAACTGGACAAGAAGAGGACCTAATCCTGTTAGAATATTCACTTTAAGATGAAAACTTAACATTTGCATTCCATCAGAGAAAATCCCTATTAATTCTCCCATCTCAAAACCCCATGAGGCGTGGAAATTGAGTCCCACTTAGGACAGCAGAAGCTTTAAAGAACAGCTTTATTAGGATTATACACCCCTCAGAAACATCAAGTTCAGCTACAGGTTCCTAGCCACAAGGTTCAGCAAACCAGAATCCAGTCAACATTACAATGTGCGGCCATGTACATTCCAGACAAATGTTATGACATAAAAACAATCATGTCCAGCACATTCCAAGAATGAAGCACAGGAGCAGGATGGCCATATGGGGAAGTGGCTAGCATATTCCTTCTCTCTCAATGAAGGACCCACCGAAGGGATGTTCTGAACTGACGTTGAGAAATGACAACACTGAAATGGAAAACGAATAACCTCCTAACATCAAGACTGCAGAACTCGAACCTGTGACATCTATTGGTTCCCGGCCAGCCAATTTGCAAAGGCTGGTCTTTCATTAACTGTTCACCCAGCTCTGCTTATGACTTAGTGTCTAGAAAGCCAGACAGACCTTGTGCTGAGCCTCCTCATATATACTTTTAAAACTGCACTGATTTCACCGAGATGTATAAAGCTTCTCTATTTTAATTTCAGCATGTGGATCAAATAATTATTTGGTTTTTAATATTGAGTCTACGTTTCAGCGATTTGCATTTAAATGTGTTGTCAGAGAAATTCCAGAAATCTTTAATAAGAAGACCGATTTGCATTTTAATGTGCACTTAAAGAATTTCAAGAAATCTTTTAATGTGAATACTGTGTTATCTGAGCAATGTTCACATTTTGAGGGGAATGAGAACTGTCAATTTACTGAGAAGTACAGTTCAAACAAAACTGGCTTTCAGAGATACTATAGCTTTATTGGACTTTGTTTTTTTAAAAAAAGATGGGCCTACTGAAGATGTGATTTGGAAGGGAAGTCAAGGGTGACAGAAATGCACTGTATAGAGAACAGGAGTATTGCAAAGGACTCAGAAGAGTCAGGCAAGCACTGCACATGCATTTCAAGATGTCAGCCTGTTTAGTACTCTCTCCACACTGGGACCAAACATATTTCTGGTGAGCTGAGAAGAGCTGGCACATTGCCAGAGGCTATCTACACCTGGCAGGATCAGGTCCTAAGTGATTAATTTCCTATGATGTATGCACATTATTCTCATTAATACATGGGGTGTTATGCATGCATATTTACAAGAGAATGTGGGCCTGATTCTGGTCTCACCCATGGATAAGAATCAGAAGAACTTCAACTGCACCTTAGTAAAAAACAAAGAAGTCAGAATCAGAATACTGCTTGTGTGTCTTCAATATAACTCTTCCTTATGTCCTGGAAACACCAAGCATTAACATGCCTGCTTGTAATTTTGGAATTAAGTTTCTGTTCTCAATACAAGTCTTGAGTGAGGCCTAACTCCAGGAGACATAGTGCAAGCTTTCCAGCAGATTCCAAGCTACACATCTCACTCCTGACACGCAGGCTTGAGCAAAATCTTGGCGTAGAGATTTCATTCTAAATACTCCTTTGCCTTGCTTTCAGCAGCATGTGCTAGGGAGCAGACTGAATTTCCTGATGGACTAAATTTGGGAAGGAATTTTCAGGATTCATGCTTCTGCACAATTGAGATGAATGGGAGCATTTGGGTGAAGATGGAGCCTACCTGACAAAAAATAAACAGATGGATTGTGAGCTTTAAAGGGTTTGTTTGCCAGAGTTTGCTGTAGCTTTATAAATAATTCAGTTAGGTAATGTCTCACCTTGAGCTGCACTGTAATTTAAAGAGCCAGAAGCTCATTTTTTAAAGTCAGAAGTGGAAATAGACGAAAGGCTAATTTCTCTATTGTTAGCTTCAATGAAATGCATATTTTAACCTTCTTTTGAATCCCTCTTGCACTTCATCTTTCTGAGACTTCTTATAATATTTGAACAGTGCTGGTACACTTATGCCTTGGAGTTATAAGGTGACTCATCTGTGTTCAAATCAATCTAGCAACATTTATATCAAACAGATACCAACATCAGGCAAGTTATTAGGAAAAGAAAGTGCAGAGACTTGGCAAAGAATTCCTGAGTACAAAAAGACGGAATAAATCCTAATGAAAGCTTGTAATGAGACTAAGTAAAAATGCCTGCTTTAACCAGCAACATTTAGACTGAACACACTTTCCTTTTATAACATTACTGGTCTCAGTCCCCACTTCCTCCTCTCTCCCCACTGTCTTTCTCTGTAACAGCTATATTATGAAGGAAGAAAGACACAACATTCAGAGTATGCCCTGTCATCTTCAAATGAAAGGAAAGGAAAGAAGACTTCAGGTGCTGTACTAATGATGTGCAGTTGACCAACATGTGCGGAGGACCAATTGTCTGTTAGCAACAGCAGTGCAGATGTCTGAAATACCTTATTTGCATTCTTTTTCCTTCAAAGCAGCAGAATATTAAGACATCTCACTATTATTATGTTAATCACAGGAAAGCCGAATGGCTTTAAAAAGAAAAACAATAATCTGTTCTTCTGATGATCAGTTTGACTTGTCTATCTAAGTCTGTGTACAATACACTTGGTAAGGAAATGGTAAGGAAACACATTATGAAGTAGCAGTGACTTAGCAACTCTTTGGAGCGGAAGAGAGGATTCACTTTCACATCAGCTTGAAATTTGGTACAGTTCAGCATCAAGTAAGAGATCAAACAGAATAGTCATGTCTAAGGCTGCATAGTAAAGTTTCAAACTTGCATTAAGTCAATGGTCTGTTGTAAATGTTTGAAAAAACAACCATTTTGTTTTGTTCAGAGTTACGAACATTTCAGAGTTAAAACAAGCTCCATTCCCAAGGTGTTTGTAACTCTGGGGTTCTACTGGATCTCTAAAATTGATCAAAACACAATTCCAAGCTTTGGGAAAGTTTGGATTCAGATCAGATGGTGGATCTTAATGTCACATCTAATCCCCTTCCCCATACGTATAACCGATTATCTTCACTCTATGATGTTTAACTGAAGCTAACTCCACCAGGGATGAATGTGCTGTGATTTTTGCATTTAAAGCTGTATCAGATACATAAGGACAGGCCATAGATGGTGCTGGTTGTAACAAAGGGATGGAGAAAGAGAGAGAGAGATTCACCCATGGAGCCAGAGAGAGAGAAAGAAAGAAAGAGTGGATTTTAAAGGCCTGGGCAACAACAATTAATGATGTGATCCATTCTTACAGACTTCAAAAGTTACTTGAGAGACAATGCCAATCGGACTAAAAACATTGTCACAGGATGGTGATCTCCTGTTACTAGACAAATGAGAGGCCAAACTGAATAATTTATCAGAATATATGATGATGGGAAACCAAGATGTTTATTTTTAGAAGATAAATCGTTCTCTGACGACATTCCATCCAAATCACATAACTTCACTTATAGCAAGTGGTTCATTTTGTTTTAATTACTTCTTCTGATGGATGTTAGCACACTACAGTGACAGCTACTCACTGCATGTAAAATTTACTAACTTGTTGCACTGTGACTGGATTGAGTACAGACCTGTTTAGGGCTGCAAGAGAAAGTAGGAAAGCTCAAATGTAGCCCCAAATTAAGCATTTACTAACCCTAAGAGTAATAGAAATGTTTCCAAGAATTTTTAAAAATGTATATCTAAAGTTACTTTTCAACAAATGCACACTACTCTGCAGTGTTTGCAACCCAAACATCACAGGAACCTGCAGATATTTCACACTGTAAACAAAAGTGAAATTTTCATCATTGATTGCTATTGCCCAAGCAGAGAGATATGCAAAAAAGAAAACACAATAAACAGCAAAAAGTCAAACTGGAGTAATTTCTGTTTAAATAATCTAAGGTGTAATTAGTAAGACAAGTAAACATACCGGGGGCCTGCTGCTCCCATTATGTTCAGTGACAAAACTCCCATTGATTTTGATTGGAATAGGCCCCTGATTTTTAAGCTAACAATTTTCCAATCAGAGACCAGTCTGTTGGTTGTGTGGGGGGAAGGGGAGAAGGTTATGTTTCTTAATTGAGGTGAGTATAAAAAGTATCGCATCGATTACTGCTGCATGGTTGCCAACTTTTGTGATTCTACTACGAGGCTTATGATATCTGGTGTTTTTCTTAAAGCTCCAGCTCCTGGGGCCAGGAAGTTACATGCAAATCTGAGCGTTCATTTAAAAAAAAAACAAACCTGAGTTTTTAGACTTCATCGTTGCAGAGAAAAGCATTAAAAGTGAACCCTCAATGCTAAATGACACGATTTTTTAATCATTGTGGCTGGCGATACTGCTAAGGTTGCCAACTTTCTAATCACACAAAACCCAACACCCCTGCCCTACCCTTCTCCGAGGCCCCACCTCTGCTCGCTCCATCCCTCTTCCCTCCCTTGCTCGCTCTCCCCCAACCTCACTCACTTTCACCAGGCTGGGGCAGGGAGCTGTGGTCTGGGGGGGTGAGGATTCCGGCTGGGGGTGCAGGCTCTGGGCTGGGGCCGAGGAGTTCGGAGTGCGGGAGAGGGTGTGGGCTCCAGATGGGGGTGTGGGCTCTGGGGTGGGTCCAGGGATGAGGGGTTTGGGTGTGGGAGGGAACTCCGCGCTGGGGCAGGGGGTTGGGATGCAGGAGGAGGTTCGGGGTCCCGGCAGTGCTTACCACGGCTCCCAGGAAGCAGCCGCTAGGTCTCTGCAGCCCCTAGGTGCATGGGCGGCCAGGGAGGCTCCGAGTGCTGCCCTCGCACCTGCAGGCGACACACCCACAGCTCCCATTGGTTGTGGTTCCCAGCCAATGGGAGCTGCGGAGCTGGCACTAGGGGCGGGGGCAGTGCACGGAGCCTCCCTGGCCACCCATGCGCCTAGAGGCCTCAATGACCAAGAGCCACACAGAGCTAGGGCAGACAGGGAGCCTGCCTTAGCCCCAGGCCTCCGCTGCACCGCCAACTAGACTTTTAACGGCCTGGTTGGCAGTGCCTACCAGAGCCGCCAGGATCCCTTTTCAACCGGGTGTTCCGGTCGGAAACCGGACACCTAGCAATCCTAGATACTGCTGCCATACAAGTAGTAAGATACTAGCAGGCCTTCAATTTTACAAACACAACCCAGTCTTGCAAACTGATCCACAGGTGGGCCCCATGTCTCATAGAGTGCCCTAAAGGGATAAAGCGAGTCAACTTGGAGGCTAGAGCTGCCAGGCCCAATAACAGGCCATATGCTCACTGCTGAGAATAACCCATCCAGTAGTAAATGTTTGCGCTCACAGAGAGCACACTGAGAAGGACAGCCTATTTATACCATCCTTTATCTCACCAAGGATTACATATTTTAAGAAAATTCATGCTTCCGTTTCTCATTCTATAAACCAGTTCTACACTGGTGGTGATCTTCTGAAGTCCATTCATGTATTATTGTGATCGTTTCAGATTTCCAGTAGAGTGGGGTACTTAAAGATGCACTCAAATTGAAATCAGAAAAATTTATATTTGGAAGAAGTAGAATAATCTCCAGGTGGCATACCCAAGAGGTCCATGCTAACCATACTTGGATCTAATGGAGAATTTTCACTGATTTTTGACTGGTTGGTTATGCATTGGCCACTGTTGGCAGACAGGATACTGGGCTGGATGGACCTTTGGTCTGACCCAGTATGTCCATTCTTATGCTCTTATTTCTAAAGATAGCTACAGCACTCGATCCAAGTTTTAAGAATCTGAAGTGCCTTCCAAAACCTGAGAGGGACAAGGTGTGGAGCCTGCTTTCAGAAGTCATTTTAACTTTTGAAAGCCAATTATTGACAGGAATTCAGGAATATGACTGGGAGTCACAAATTCCATTAGGATGCCTGGTGTGCAATATATAACAAATAAAACTTGTGCATATGCCTTCTCAGAATATTTTAAAGGAATCTTTTAAATGGGACTATTTAGCAGGATTAGTGTAATGACCTTTTGCAATTCAGTTTGAGTCCAAGCCCCAGAAGAGCTATGAAAAGATTTAAGAATTTTCACCGAGGGCCTTTTGATTAGTATATGCAAGCTCTACGCTTTGATAATCAAGAGATGATCAGAGGAGTTCAACTTTTTTCCTTTCCTATAAAAGAAGGTAGTTCTATATGAGGTGGTATTTTCAGGCAGATACATTAGATCCAGTTTGTATTCAGATGGACATGTACTTAGTAGTTCAGTGAAAACTTGAATACCACATATTCAAACAGCTTTTGGCAAATTATGTCCCTTTGAATTTCTCAAGCTTGATGTATCTTTGGGAGGATGCTGTGTCACTATAGGTTAAATAGGTGCATTGCATTGCCGAGTGTATGATGAAAGGTTAAGATACAAAGGATTTCTCAAACAGTGTTTACGTTTTTGTTTTTGTCTGTACTTTTAAATGTGTATAACAGAAAGTGCTTTGGGTCCAGAGTTTTTAACTTAGTCAAAGTCTATAGGCTAAATCCTTAGTGGCACCTCACTGGAACAAAGTTTAGCACAACTGAGTAAGAGAGGCAAAGGCAAAGTTACCTTTCCAAACACTCCCTTCCCCCAATCCTGGTGCTGACCATGTGCCATTATACCAGCAAGGATTATACCAGCCTCCCCTCCTCCTACCCTTGGAATATCAGTAGCTCTTTCGGGTTCATCCCCTATGATGGGGCTGGTGCGGGGGAAGGAGTGGAAGGGCATGGCATAGATCTGGCTACTTTAGCTTTATACCAAAGAAAGATTCTTTCCAGACAGGGGAATCCTCAGTTACCCATTTAGAACATGTTTTGGGGGCTTTGCACCTCTCTAGTGTTCCTATTGTTTACCAGGAGACAACTTTACAATCTTCCATAAGGCTGATTAAATATCACTGACTATAGGTCATACAGACTCCTGAGCCAGGATTTGGCCGTAAGGTGTCGCAGAAATCAGAAAAGTACACTGCTAAGTAAGCCCTCGTGCCATGTACATGAACCGTCATTTGGATAAATAGTTAGAAATATAAACAATCAAATACCTAATAATGCTTTTTAAAGTCAAAGCCCTTCATAGAGCATATCCTTCTCCCTAAAAAGCACAAAACATACTTTAAGGTTTCATTAACATTTCACTTTATCTGTTCTCTTCAGTCACTCCATTTCTTGGGAACAAGCACATTAAATGTGGATCCAATCAGGATCTCTACAAGCAAGAATGGGCATTATATTTCAATTATCAGTACAAACTGATTTAAAACTGCTTTCAGTATTTAAGTACGAGCTATAGAAGGATTGCAAATATAATCTTCTATCACTTTTCAAACAATATTTTGACCTCTGCTATAGCCACAGCTTTGTAAAACTGCATCTACAAACAAAAATAGTATGGTATTTAATTAGAGTTGTCATTAAAGCTGAACAAATGAATTTGAACTAACAATGTATTTATCAAATTTCACTTTCTCCCCCCAACTCCTTTTCTATTTGAGAAATGTTCAGAAACAGATTAGGAAATTCCCAGGTATTTTCCTCCGCAATTTTTCCTGAATTTCTCCATGAAACGGTTTACTGGGTGAATAGCTCACAAACACTTCTTTGTGAGCATGGATATTGGAATTTTGCAATTTTTGCTGGATTGGCTACTTACATAAGTTACATGGAACTGTTTCTGTTCATTGGGTGGATGATTTCTGTAACACAGTGGGAATTTGCAATATCGCATTTGAGTACACCATTTACTTTAGTAAAGCTATTGACATACTCTCACATGACATACTCACAAGCAATATGGGGAAATGTGGTCTAGATTAAATTACTATAAAGTGGGTGCACAAATGGTTGAAAAATTGAACTCAAAAAGTAGATATCAACAATTATCAATTGTAGTGATCAATGGCTCCATGTCTGATGGCAGCCAGTATCTAGCGGAGTGCCCCAAGGGTCGGTCCTGGGGCCAGTTTTGTTCAATATCTTCATTAATGATCTGGAGGATGGTGTGGATTGCACCCTCAGCAAGTTTGCGGATGACACTAAACTGGGAGGAGTGGTAGATACGCTGGAGGGTAGGGATAGGATACAGAGGGACCTAGACAAATTGGAGGATTGGGCCAAAAGAAATCTGATGAGGTTCAACAAGGACAAGTGCAGAGTCCTGCACTTAGGACGGAAGAATCCCATGCACCGCTACAGACTAGGGACCGAATGGCTAGACAGCAGTTCTGCAGAGAAGGACCTAGGGGTGACAGTGGACGAGAAGCTGGATATGAGTCAACAGTGTACCCTTGTTGCCAAGAATGCCAAGGGCATTTTGGGGTGTATAAGTAGGGGCATTGCCAGCAGATCGAGGGACGTGATCATTCCCCTCTATTCGACATTGGTGAGGCCTCATCTGGAGTACTGTGTCCAGTTTTGGGCCCCACACTACAAGAAGGATGTGGATAAATTGGAGAGAGTCCAGCGAAGGGCAACAAAAATGATTAGGGGACTGGAACACATGAGTTATGAGGAGAGGCTGAGGGAACTGGGATTGTTTAGTCTACGGAAGAGAAGAATGAGGGGGGATTTGATAGCTGCTTTTAACTACCTGAAAGGTGGATCCAAAGAGGATGGATCTAGACTATTCTCAATGATAGCAGATGACAGGACAAAGAGTAATGGTCTCAAGTTGCAGTGGGGGAGGTTTAGGTTGGATATTAGGAAAAACTTTTTCACTAGGAGGGTGGTGAAACACTGGAATGCGTTACCTAGGGAGGTGGTGGAATCCCCTTCCTTAGAAGTTTTTAAGGTCAGGCTTGAAAAAGCCCTGGCTGGGATGATTTAGTTGGGATCGGTCCTGCTCTGGGCAGGGGGTTGGACTAGATGGCCTCCAGAGGTCCCTTCCAACTCTGTTATTCTATGATTCTATGAATTATCTGTCAATCTAGTGTTTAGTGGGTTCTGCAGGGGTCTGTCCTGGGTCTGTTGCTATTCAATATTTTCATTAATTACTTGGATAATGGAGTGGAGGGTATGCTTATAAAATTTGCAGATGACACGAAGATGGGAGGGATTGCAGGCACTTGGAGGACAGGATTAAAATTCAAAATGACCTTTACAAATTGAAGAATTCAACAAAGATGAAATTTGATAAAGAAAGGTGCAAAGTACTTAGAAAGGAAAAAATCAAATGTACAAAACTGGCTAGGTGGTAGCACTTCTGAATAGAATCTGGGGATCGCAGTAGATCACAAACTGAATATGAATCAACAATGTGATGCAGTTGCACTGGCTAATACCAGTGTTGGAACTAAAACACACAAGGTAATTGTTCCTCTCTAGTTGATGCTGGTGAGCCCGTAGCTCAATATTGTGTCCAGTGTGGGGCACCACACTTCAAAGAAAGATGTGGACAGATTGGAGAGATTCCAGATGAAAGCAACAAAAATGATACAAGGTTTAGAACACTTGATCTATGAGGAAAGGTTAAAAACACTGGGCATGTTTAGTCTTCAGAAAAGACGACTGAGTGGGGACTTTATTATAATCTTCAAATATGTTAAGGGCTGTTATAAAGAGGATGGTGATCAGCGGTTCTTCGTGTCCACTGAAGGTAGGACAAGAAGTAATTGGCTTAATCTGCAGCAAGGGAGATTTAGATCAGATATTAGAAAGTTTTTCCTAACTATACGAATAATTAAGTACTGGAATAAGTTACCAAGGGAGGTTATGGAATCCTCATCACTGGAGGTTTTTAAGAACAGATTAGACAGTCAGGGATAGTCTAGGTATACTTGATCCTGCCTCAGCCCAGGGGGCTAGATGACCTCTTGAGGTCCCTTTCAGCCCTACACTTCTATGATTCTATGATCACTTGAAATTTACTTTGGGGGTAAGAGTCACTCCTGTGCACAGGAGGCCTCTGCATCACTTACATTTCACATTAGCTCTATTTTGAAGACTTATATGGGACTTAAGGGCCAAATTCAGACCATATACAAGCAGACGTATGTCCACTGACTTCAGAGGTATGTCCATTGATGTGTGACCCACTTTATTTTTTAAGTTCAGGTCATCATGCAGCAGCATACGGTGATGTAAAACGTGAGGCTGAGGCCTGAAAAGACATGCATGGGATTACGAACTGGTGAAAGCAGGTATAACTGGAGTTAAATGGGGAGGAGGAGTGGTGTGTGAGTGCCAACTGTAAAAGGGGGAAAGGTTGTATCACATGGGATAGAGTGCAGTGCAACCCAGTAGATGGCTTACTAAGGCCTCGTCTACACTACGGAGTTTTGTCGACAAAAGTTATGCCGCTTTAATTAAATAAGCACTTTAATTAAACTGCTGTTGGATGTCCACACTATGCGCCTTGTGTCGGCAGAATGTATCCATGCCAGCTCTTGCTTCAACACAGAGCAGTGCACTGTGGGTAGCTACCCCACTGTGCAACTGGCCGCAAGATGCTTTGGGAAAGATTTGCAATGCCTCATGGGGCAGATACAGCATCACATGATGCAGGTTTCTCAATCCCATCATTCCATGGGCATCCTATGAAATTGCCAGCTGCTTTTCAACTGAAGTGTGAAAAGCAGCTGACATTTAACTCCAGTTATATCTGCCTTTTGCCAGCAAAACCATGTAGTATAGACAAGGCCTAATAGCATAAAGTACAACTGTCCTGGGCTGCTGTAACTCAAGCAGAGAGCAAACCAAGCACCCAGCATTGTAAAACTATAACTATGTCACGCACAGGGTCAGAGGAGAATGGTAATGCTTAAGATCCTCAGAGAGAAAATAAGCAAGTGGAGTATATATAAGCAAGGAGTTGTATAAAGTATGTAACACCCTCACTCCAGTGAGGAACAGCTGTACAGTGTAAGGTGGAGTCTAAGGCCCAGTCCACCTGTTCCTCTTCAGTATTTTCACAGCCAACTGAGAAATGGCTTCATGACTAATACAGGAGTCACAGTGAGATACCTGAATGTTGACCTGACCACAGCAATAATAGTTGGGCAGCTGCAACCACAAAAGAAGGGCTAAAAACATGTGTGCACATTCCCATTCTGCTGTCCAAGTACACATGTCACTGTGGCAAACGCCCATACAATTCACTGCATGGCTACACTTGGCATACTCACAATGAAGAATGACAATGTTAGATATTGAAACCTGTAGCCAGAAAGACAATGATTTTGGTAAAAAGGCATGATCATCAGCACAGCTCCTTAAATGCAGTGTATGGTGTCATGGAGTGTGGGGGAGTCCAGGCCCTGCACCCCTCTTCCTGGGATTCACTGAGACTCTCAGCCAGCCAGTAAAACAGAAGGTTTATTGGACAACAGGAACACAGTCCAAAACAGAGGTTGTGGGTACAACCAGGACCCCTCCGCAAAGTCCTTCTGGGGGAGCAGGGAGCTTAGACCCCAGCCCTGGGTTTCCTGCGTTCCTCCACCCAGCCCCAAACTGACATTAAACCCCCCCAGCAGGCTCTCTCCTGCAACCTCTGTTCACATTCCTGGGCAGAGGTGTTACCTCTCCCTCCCCCTCCTGGCTCAGGTGACAGGCTTTCAGGTCTCCCATCCCCAGGGCACATTCCCAGGTCAACACTCCCCCCTCCCTGCTGCGTCACATCGTCACATATGGTAACCTCAAACATGAATACAGCTATTCAGCAAAACGTACCCTGTACACTGACCTTACTGTACGAACAGTGAAAGAGAAGGGATACAACTGATTAGTTTCAGAATCAAACGCTTAGTGCAAGAAGAGGCATGTGAATGTGTGATAACCATTTTATACTTGTAGATAGTTTTGTTAAATGTTTATTACATGCAGGCTCTGTCTACACTAGTATGTGAAACAGCATTAGCAAAATTCACATTTAAACAGCTTCAGCACTAATATACAAAGGACGATAGGACTTCACATATATTGGGAAGTTTTCAGCTTTTCTTTCTAAGACCCACAATGGACCTGTAGGCCTGAGACCTGATCAACCCACCACCCCCCTATTAAACCAGCCTAGGGTGAAACTCAGGGAGTTTACCACTAAAACTGAAAAAAATAATTCTCTGCTGCTGATAAAGCACCCCCACCTCAGGGAGTTATAACCACCAAGGTTGTAAAGTAGAGACACCCAGGCACTGGGAAATTAGGGAGGATACAGAAAGAGACTCAACAAATGGTAAAATAAGCTCTAACCTGGTCATCTGCATAAACAGAGAAGGTCACAACTAAGTTACAATTTAGGCATGAAAGATAAAATGTAAAAACTTGGGCAGAAAGGAGGACACATAGGTGCCAGTGTGTGCAGGGGAATTGCTGGGAACCCCCAGATGAGTAGATCCTGACTGGCCATTGGGTGAAATTTGTCTGTATGTTGGGAGTGATGAGCATAAGAGATTTGCGTTGTATATGTAT
Organism: Chelonia mydas; assembly: GCF_015237465.2. Taxonomy (NCBI): domain Eukaryota; kingdom Metazoa; phylum Chordata; order Testudines; family Cheloniidae; genus Chelonia; species Chelonia mydas. The sequence goes on along the minus strand of NC_057854.1, from coordinate 17,036,107 downwards.
TTCTGTGTGTTGCTAATAAATAGATGTTTAGAGCACAACTGTTTAAGGTTCTTTCGCTGGGAAAAGGTTCTGCAGACCCGTAAAGCCCTGAGACCTGAGGGAAAGGGCAGGTACTTAAATTGACCAGGTTTCTTCCTGAGCCCCATGGGTGAGGATAGCTGCCTTCAGCCCTGAGTCCTTGGAAGGGAAAGGGTGGGGGTGCTCTAAATTGACCAGGTCATGCCTTGAGCCCTCGGTAAGATATAGGCAGGGTGCCCTAGATTTTTACAGGTAACAGAGTCTTAGATCCTTCTAGGAGGGGCATTTCCAAATTCCCACTAAAAAGGAAGCTTTATCGATTATATTAAATGCAGCAGCCTAAACTGCTTGCCACTTGTATCTGAAATGCAGATTGTTCTCACATTGCATCTCCTGCATGTGAAGAATACATCACTTTATGCCACAAGACTTTTTTTGTTAATCTTATACTGCTGGCCACATTGCAGTGTCGTGGTTTGACGAGGTATTGCGCCATCGCCTAGCAACTCAACACCCACCAATGAAACAGATAAGTATACACAGGGCTCTCCTACAGACAGAAGGAACTTTTCCAGATAAATAAAAGGTTTCATGTTTAAAAAGAAAATAGGGGAAGTCTTCTCCTGCTTATTAAACCAATACGAAATTGAAACTGTGTTGAAATCCCTGAAACCGTTTACGATGTCTATACTGCTGCTTTCACAACTAGTGCCACCTTTTCAGCAACAAAGCGGAGGACAGAAGGCGGCTCAAACCCTCCCAATGTTAAACAACAAGCTTATTTTCATAAACTGTATGTGGTCCTCACAGAAGGAGTTTTGCTCACTGCTTCTCTTCTGCTCCTTCCTCACTCTGGTGGAGGAGTAAGTTATTCACCCCTTTTTGTGGAGCAGCTTCCTGCCCACTGTGCACCTGGCCAACTACTCTGGCCGGCAAGATGGGAGCAGAGCCAAAACTATTCCCACTCCCTGCCCACTTGTTCACGGTGGAGTGGTGGAGGACATGAAACCCAGCAAGGTCAAAATCTGAGCAGGGGAGCAAGGGAGACAACCCTTGTGACTGAGTAAGGGGTATGAAAATCTCACCCGCAGTGAGGGTGGAATTTGGCCCATCTGATCTTCACTGACCTGCAGGAATCAGAGGGTCACTTTAATTGGTGACTTTTTCTAAAGTTTGTCTTACTTCCTCCTCAGCTTAAAGGGTTCTCTGGGGTCGTGAGCTCAAACATGCCGACCTTACAAGGAATGTTGTGCTATGTAGGAGAGAGGCAGAGAAATATTTTTGATGGCTGGGCCACATGGTCACGACAGAATGAGGCTTTCAGCCAGAGCAGCTGTCTCCCCGCCAAGCTGCTGCTCCTTCTCTTTCCTACTGGCATGTTACACTACTTCATGCGGCTACCTCTTTGCTCACCTGTCCCCTGGGAGCTCGCCTGCTTTACAGCACAATCTTTTTCAGTGTGAAATGTGATTTTATTTCTGCTTCACAGTCACCTCCTTTCTCTCTTCCTATTAACTGACGGGATCAAACAGAAGTCAGAGATTAATGTACCCTTCAGCTCCTAGAGCATGATGCAGTTCTTGTGCAGCAGGCAGCACATGTGAAAAACGTCGCTTTCATTGCAGACTACGGCATACCAAGTCTATGGGCCTCACTTTGGGCATCCCCTGGTGTACATCGGGGTTTGCACACTGTGGTCTGCAGATCGCTAGTGGTCTAGTGAGCACTTTAAGGTGATTCCCAGAATACCTTCTCGCATAACCATGAAGAATTTGTGGCACCTTAGAGACTAACCAATTTATTTGAGCATAAGCTTTCGTGAGCTACAGCTCACTTCATCGGATGCATTCAGTGGAATGCATTTTTCCACTGAATGCATCCGATGAAATGAGCTGTAGCTCACGAAAGCTTATGCTCAAATAAATTGGTTAGTCTCTAAGGTGCCACAAGTACTCCTTTTCTTTTTGCGAATACAGACTAACACGGCTGCTACTCTGAAACCTGTCATGAAGAATTTGTCACCCATAGAAGGCCTCTGGGAGGCATCTGCAAGGGAGAGCATTCCAGAGATGAGGCCAATAACTGCCCTTATCCTGAGGGGCACATTCCCTACCTAATCTCAATTATATTGACAAGATACTGGTGAAATACAGTCCACAAATATGCTAGTCCTGAATTATTAGGACCCCTCTCCCCATCATCATTTATCCCAATAATATTTAACGCTATTGAAGCCTGTATGGTAAGCCTGTATGAGTGAGGGAAGCTGCTTTCATAATACAGTGCTTCAGTATTAGCTTTCAAGACCAATTTTATACAGATGGTGCACACTGCTGTGAGTGCTGGTGACAAGTTTTCTATCGCAGAGGCCATTGCATGATGAAAGGAAAATGCCCACTAGGCCGTGCACTTTCTTATTTATGTAGCAGCAACATAAAAAAGAGAGAGAGGGGTAAAAATATTCACTTTAAACTTCCAGCATGCATACTGAAGTGCTGGTTGTCTGATCCCTGACAGGGCACAGACAGAGCAATGACCACATGACTCCATACAAGTTGGGAGATCAGGCAAGTCTGAGGAAAGGGAACTCTGCTTTGGTTCATCTTTGAACTCAGCTATTATCTGAAAGAGGAACCATGAGGGTTTTCGCAGTTTGTGGGCTCAGAGAGGCCAATTCCTGCTGTATCATTTTGACTGCAAAGTGTTAAATGAAGAAAAATTGGCGAGGGAAGGGAGGGGAAGACACCTTTCACATTTCACAGAGCACAGTCTTTTTGTTTTTGAAGGTGATGTTTCCACCGTAGCATAAAGCGCAGAAGTTAATATTTCATAGCTACTCAATCCATTCATCTAGAAATAGCAATGCAAACTTTCAAATATTTATGCTTCCGAGGCAAAACATTTCAGATTGAATTAGTGCATTGTACTTTTTCCTCTGCCACTGACTCATGATTCACTCCACATCAGGTAAGCAAAAAGACAAAAATATCGTCTTCAGTAAGGAAGTGGCAGTGATGATGTGGTGACATAAGTTGCTTTTATATACAGCATTTTAACTGTTAATCATGCACAAGTTCCCATCACCCACCTATACCTCATTAAATATTTAAATGTCCACAAAAGCCACTCAGTGCAAAATACAGGTTGAACTGTGTCCTCAAATAACCTGTCAATACCTATAAATAGCATCTTGTAGGTTACACAGTGTGTGGCTAGTTTTTTGAGGTAGTCTGGAAGAAAAGCAAATGGGCTACATTACCTAAGAACAATGAGTGGGTTCACAATAAATTCCAGCCTTAACCAGGATAAATCTGTGGCATAACAATAATTATATATAATAAATTATATCTGATGTTTTATAGCACCTCAAATTCTGTAGGACCCCAAATAGGAATCACTCGACCTGCCACTGACATGCGGTCACCTCTAGAATGGTGTGCAATGGAGCACAACCAATGTGGTGGCAAGGAATAACTTTAGCAAAACCTTCCTCTAAAAGTGTCCTGGGATCCTTAATGCCCATGTCCAGCAGATGAGCTCTGATTTTATTAAGTTTTCATTAGAGAGACCCTAACCATACATTATATGAAATTCTGCTTATCTAGCTTGGAAAAATAATGAGCTGAATCAGCCATGCAGCCATTTGAACCTGCAGTTCCAAGGAAACCAAGCGTGTCAAACCTGAAGTGTAAACCACTAACCATCCCCTGTGGTGCCAATATGACAGCTACTAATTACTGTAAAATAATTTGCATGCACTGGGATTTTGGAGACTGAGTTCTTGGCTTTATTTTACATGTTCTTTTTATTTAATCTCCTTTTACTTGTAACAATGATCTCATAAAAGGCCTCATTCCAGTTTCATTGGATGGCAAAACACCCGGTGACTTTGTAAGACTCCCAGCCTTCTCCCTGAGAAGGGATATCAGACAATCTGGTTAATGTCTTGGGATGCATCAGGCAAGGTATTTCCAGTAGAGATAAGGAGGTGTTAGTACCGTTAAACAAGGCACTGGTGAGACCTCACCTGGAATACTGTGTGCAGTTCTGGTCTCCCATGTTTAAGAAGAATGAATTCAAACTGGAACAGGTACAGAGAAGGGCTACTAGGATGATCCGAGGAATGGAAAACCTGTCTTATGAAAGGAGACTCAAGGAGCTTGGCTTGTTTAGCCTAACCAAAAGAAGGTTGAGGGGAGATATGATTGCTCTCTATAAATATATCAGAAGGATAAATACCGGAGAGGGAGAGGAATTATTTAAGCTCAGTACCAATGTGGATACAAGAACAAATGGATATAAACTGGCCATCGGGAAGTTTAGACTTGAAATTAGACAAAGGTTTCTAACCATCAGAGGAGTGAAGTTATGGAATAGCCTTCTAAGGGAAGCAGTGGGGGCAAAAGACCTATCTGGCTTCAAGATTAAACTCAATAAGTTTATGGAGGAGACGGTATGATGGGATAACATGATTTTGGCAATTAACTGATCTTTAACTATTCATGGTAAATAGGCCCAATGGCCTGTGATGGGATGTTAGATGTGGTGGGATCTGAGTAACTACAAAGAATTCTTTCCTGGGTATCTGGCTGGTCAATCTTGCCCACGTGCTCAGGGTTCAGCTGATCACCATATTTGGGGTCGGGAAGGAATTTTCCTCCAGGGCAGATTGGAAGAGGCCCTGGGGGTTTTTTGCCTTCCTCTGTAGCATGGGGCACGCGTCACTTGCTGGAGGATTCTCTGCACCTTAAAGTCTTTAAACCATGATTTGAGGACTTCAGTAGCTCAGATATAGGTAAGAGGTTTATTGCAGGAGTGGGTGGGTGAGATTCTGTGGCCTGCATTGTGTAGGAGGTCAGACTAGATGATCATAATGGTCCCTTCTGACCTTAATATCTATGAGTCTATAATGGCAAAGGTGTCACTTCTCTTTTTTTTCCTGGTGTGGCTGCTGTTCGCTGCTCTGGTGACATAATAGCCCCTGCATAAAGGAGCTTCCCTTATGATGAAGGGCTGGCAGAGCAGCCCTAGGCCACCCTCTTACACACTTTGCACAGGATGTGGTCCTGTGGCAAGAAGAAGCATGTTTGGGGTAGGAACAGGCATGGCCAGTGCATTGCACTCTGACTCTTCTGGCTCGGCAGTGTCCAAAGTTGGCTGTGGGAAACTGCTCTACTACTACTACTAATATCCAGCTCTTACCCCTAGCTCTAAGCACTTACACCAGCCAGGAAACTCAGCCACAAAGAGGTGAATTCACTTGCGTAAGATCATGCATCAGACCAGTGGCACAGCTTGGTGTAGATCCCAGGTCTCCGATACCCAGTATGTGCGTTATCCACTGGGCAACACTGCCTCCTCCGTAGCACATAAAAGAGACCCATTGCACTGGGGGGACAAACTCATAAACTGGACGTACAAAAGCTCCCGTTGCTTCTTGGGCTATGCCTCTTTAAAAGCAGAGAACTGGGGCCAGAGTCTTTCCCCTTCCTAAGAGCAGGTCTATACTAAAAAAGTTAGATGGACCCAGCTACGTCACGCAGGGGTGTGAAAAAATCCGTGCTCCTGAACAACATGGTCAAGCCAACCTAAACCGCAGGGTAGACAGTGGCAGGTCAATGGAAAAATTCTTCCATCAACCTAGCTACCGCCTCTCGGGGAGGTAGACTAACGACAGCAACAGGAGAGCGCCTCCCCTCGCTGTGATGAGTGGCTACGCTGAAGCCCTAGAGCAGCGCAGCTGCAGCATTTTGAGTGAAGACATAGCCCAAGATGCTGTCTTTATTTAGGCGGTCAGGAGCGGGAGGGGAAACAGCATAAGGCACACCAAGGACATCTCTTCTTAGGTTCCCAGGGTGCATCAGTCACAGTCATTGGCTACAGCAAGAAAGAAACTGTCCAAAATACAGAGAACTCCCCTCTACTGCTATTTGGAACTGCTTTTTCCTTTAGGCTTTTTGACTTCTCACTGGTCACCAGGTTGTGACCTCCTGCTCAGTTAACTGTCATGGCAACAAGGGCTACTGGCCAAGAACACCTCTTTATCCGCAGCTAGTCCTGGATCTCTCTCTGCAGCAAATACAGGAGTAGCATGTTTTCTTCCAAGGAATCAGCTTAGGCTGTGATCCTTTCAGCACAGACGATCTCTCTCCTGGAAGCCCAGAGGAGGAGAACATCCAGCCACAGACGTGAGTGAGAAGAAGGTGCCGCAAGGCCCTTATTTTTTTAGAAATGTGTATTCAGACCTACCCCCAACAAACACATCAGTCAAAACAGTCTGCCTCATCCTGGTCCCACGCCATGTCTGTTTTTCTGGTCTCTCTTTTATTTTTGTAGTAGAGACTGTGCCTGCCCTCATTTCAGGAAAGCATTTAACACATCATGGGCCCTTTCAGAAACAAATCATAATCATAACAATTAAGTCAATGAGAGTTTTGTCATTGATTTCTAAGAGTGGCCCCTTCAAAATACAAGCAAACCCCAATCCTGCCCTAATAATAACCCTAATTTATTACTGAATCAATTAAAATCTGGGCCAAACAAATAGGTCTTTAAAAAAAAAAAAAGCATGCATGTTCTTGTCCTGGCCTGACTCTGAACTCAATTCCACACTCTGCAAAACTGCTCCTGTGGTTTAAGTGAACTCAGGAGCTGCCCTGGAGTATTTAAAATATGCAGTATATGCCTAATTGACTATCATATGAATATAAACTTGGGGTCTTTTCATAAAAAAGATAATGAAAATATAATACTAAGATTAGCATTTAAATAGATACTTAAGGGCTTTGTAAAAATGCTGCTTATTTACTCAATAAATCTTAATGGCTCATTAGGAGTATAAATTCCTATCTTGGGACTCTGTAAAAAGGCTGATCTTTAACCTGACAGACCCTAATGACATCAGACAAGCTCATGTGGTCCTATTCCATCATTCAGAATTTAGGAACTTGTAAATTAGGCACCTGGAAGATCACATGGGATTGGCTGAAAATCCAGCATAATATGCTCCTGGAAAATTTGGTTTTCCTGAGTAAAACCTAAGATCCTATCATTCCATCTGCTTCCTCTGGAGGAGGGGAGCCTGCACCCATGGATAATGCCAGCTGGGAGAACATGGCAGGGGATAAGTGTCATCCATTCTCAAAGTATGCTGCCCCATTACCCAACCCTTGGTAAGCTAGCTGTGGTGGCTCTAGTGCTGCGGATTTATTAGGAGTGGAGAGCTGGTGAGCTGACAACAGGAGAAGCATGGGGAGGGGGAAGCCAAATTCCTTTGGATTCTCTGATCCAATTTACAGAAAAGGAAAATAAGGTCCCAGTGCAACTCTCAGAGGGAATGGGATTCTGAATTAGGTCTTCAGGATATAGGACTCCATCAAGACTCCTTTGATTCTCTATCCCCCCTCAATAGAAAATAGGGAGGACAGGACATAGCCCCTTTTCTGAACTGGTCAACAGAGCCCTTCCTAATATGCATAAGAATCATGAAGGCTACCACAGCTTCTCTGTTTTAAAACATTATAGGCAGTGATATTGGGTAGGGAGACTTTTACATTTAAAGTGAGAGACATGGGTAATGGCAACAAGCATAAGGAAAGTATAAATGAGCCCATATTACCCATGTACCTGCAACTGTATCATTTGTCCTTGTGCCTTATGTTTGCATTTTCTTTCAAGGAAATGTTTTCCATGGCCTTTAATGCCAGGATGTAATAAATGTGTGACACACAGGAAGGCTGGTAAGAGACTTAACTTTATTTTTTCCTGGCACCAGTCATCTGTCCTAAGTCAGAGTTTCAGAGGTTAATTCCCATCGAATGACAAGGGTCAATATCCACTGGTTCCAAAGGTTATTGTTACGCAGGGTCAAAATGCATCATTTTTAGTGTAAGAAAATGTATGGATTTTTTTTTCTAATTATAGGAGTGGCATAAAATGCCTGCAAATGGTAACTTTTCCTCCTGGTGCTTCTTTGATCTTAAAAACAGATGGGGATTTTAAAAATATATTTCCTTCAAACTGGATTTAATTTTTTCCACCTGGAATATGACTTTTTATGCCTCATCTCAGGGCACCGAAATTTTCCAAAATTAATTAACTGCTGGAAATTATGGATTCTTCTAAAGGCTCAATCCTGAACAGTGCCGAGCACCCTCAGATCACTTTAAAATCAGTAGAAGCAGCGGGTGATCAGTATCTTGCAGGACTGGACCCTTAATGAAAAGCTGGCCTGTGCTTTTGCAGTAGAGTTATGGACACAACCAACCGCTATCATAAACCCTGAAGATGCAGATACTGTATTTTTTCTTATATAAAAATGTTCCTTGTGTGAATCAGAAGCGGTGGCTAAATGCTGTTTGGTGATCTGGCAGGGGACTGAAAATCAAGTGTTCTGGGTTCTACTCTACGGTTACCGAATGAGCTTGGCCATACCATGTGAGCAATCTGTGCTTCACGTTACAAAGCTATGTATTCCACCTGCCTACCTACTTCACAGGATGTTCAGAGAAATAATTAAGGTTTTTAAAGCACCTGGATATCTCTACATAAAAGGTTGTAATACACAGTACATTCAGAAATTGGCTCCAATTTGGCTGGACCAATGTACACCAGCAGAGAACTTGGCCCATTATTTTATTCTTCTCTGTAAATGAATGCATAGTCTTACAAATTGTGACACAAAATAAAGAGAATGAAGGACAGTTCTTTTTAAAGATCTTCTCTTAGGGTTACAAGAGAAATAGGTTGCTTCAAAACAATATTAGACATCAGGGCCCAGATTCTGCTCCAATATAAATCTGCAGTAACTTTGGAGTTATCACAATGTAATTGGACTCAGAATCTTGCCCTTGTTACAACAGTCTTTCATTTTTCCATTTCCCAAAATCTGGTTGCCCAAGCCCCCTCCTGGGAATCAGCCCCATGGAGATATTTCGGCGTGTCTGGTTTTCAGTGAGCCTGGCATGGGATTTATTCTCCTTGGTGACAAAGAAGGCAATTTTCCCCAGGAGGGGAATAAGCTGAACACACAGCACTGACACCTCCTGAGAGCTACGCAACTGTAATTGTTCCAGTCAGGTCTTCTCTTGCAGTTCTCCCTGCAAGGGTTTCAAGGACACCGGCAACAGGATTGAGGTGAAATCAAAAGGGCCTTGGGGAAGGAGAGAGGGAATAAAGAGATGGGGGGGAGTGAAATTTAGGCATAGGAGTGGTTTGTTTTAATCACAGAGTTATAAGGAAGAGACAAGTTATTAGAGCATTTGCAAAAAAAAAATAAAACCACCCTAAAATGACAAGTACGGTGATAATAATAATCATAAAGTAATTTGTGCTTAACCTGCTCAATATAAAAATAACTAGCACATAAGTTCACTACTTGGGCCATCTGCATCTCATAAGCATAAGTTTAAATCCTGACACCATCTGTTCAATTGGAATTTTAATACTGTATCAATATGCCAAATCACAATTATGTTAGCAAGGACAGCAGTCTCCTCATTTACAAAATAACTCGCTATCGTACTTTAATGAGATGGGGAACTAGAGGCAGCCAGCTTGGAGCAAAATGAATTGGGTTGCTTGCTGTTAGCCCTGATGTGGAATAAACAGACACATGCTGTCAGTGGAACTCAGGTAACCACTCTCTCACAGTAAGATATGAAAAAGTCAATTTGTACAATATACAAGACGACCAGTGAGAAAACAAATAATTCTGCAGATTGTGACGCAGTACATTTATTCCCAGCACCAACAGCCTCTTTGTCATTCTTTGGCTGCCCAAAGAATCTTTCCTTCACTGTTGAGATAGCATGTGAAGTCACTTTATGCAATGACTAAAATCACCTACTTATTGCATTATCAAGGGGACAGATAGCATAGTCCAATTGCTCCTGTCCACCTCTAAATGAAGTCAATTTAGTGTCAACTACAGCTCCATCTTCTACATCTCTTTCAGAGATGGTCCAAAGGGAGCTGGTGTTCAAATCTGTATCTGCATCCAGATCCCAGTTCGATTTAGATTAGGGTTTAGAATACAACTTCATTGGTGACCCAAAACTTGAGATGTCACCAAAATCTTGCAAGCTGCTGCCGTGAGATATGGTCAGAATCTTATAAGATAATGGTCTCATAAGATTTCTATCATCTTGGGCTACATCCAAACCAGATCTGAAAAATTGGTTCTAACTGGTTTTGGATCTGACCCAGAACCAAAACTACAGTGCAAACTGGGCTTGGGGATTCCAAACTAAACCCCCTGAAGTTCAAGGGGAACTGTATTTGTAATTCTGATTTAGGGCCATCATTAATCTGTTTAATTTAGCGTTTTGTGAACTCCTCTGCATATGGCTCTGCAAAACCCACAGGCAAAGTTCAGGGCCAATAGGGTCATGCACATTCACATAAATCTGCATAGATTCACGCAGGATTTGTTGGCCTCTGAAGCAAGAAGAGAGTGACATACCATGGGACCTGCATCAGGTGACTTGTTCCATGAGAACTCATTCCTGATTCTCAGCTGAAGAAGGGTCCTAAAATTTGAATACAAAATTCACCAGCAAACAATAGATTTCAAAAGTTTATTGCTATCCAGCTAAAAATCCAGAAAAAAAATCGCAAAATGGCTCAATGGGCATAAAAAATTATAATATATAATGAAGATCAAACTCAAAGTAAAGTCACTTAGGCTCTTTTGAAAATTCTCCCTATGTACCTGTGAGAGAACAAGTTCCTTCACACCTAAAATCTGGGCTTCCCTTCCCTTCTCAGCTATGTTAGTTATTGTTGATACCCAACAAAAGAATGAATTTTATTTTTAAAAGATGTTTAAACAAACAAAATTCATGGAGAATTTTAACCTAATTATAAGCAGATGCAACTCCTACTGGAGTCAATCAGAGATTTGACTGCTTACATCGAGCCTGAATTTGGCCCTAACTTTGTTATTGTTGCACACTAAAATCTTTTATACAAATAAACAGTTTCAAAGCTCTCTGCTGCTGCAGTGGAGTTAATTTTAGAATGGCAAGCTGTGCAATTGTTGCAACACCTGGGCAAAAGAGAAGAAACCCTTCTCAGATGTATGGATTGGTGCTCTTCCAAATGGGAGGTCTGAACTGTTTATCTTGTCTTTAGAAATGAGAGATTAAAGAAATGCTTGTGGGGGGGAGAAAAGAATCCGTCATTTTCCAAGCATTAACATGACTTGGCTGCTAATGCACCACCTGTTAAATCTTAGTATAACTGAGAATCTGAGAGCTGCAGTTGAGGAAAAAATACAATTATTGGAGCTTAAAATGGATCATCTTCTACAGACTTTGAAGTTTATTTTCTACACTGTGTTAGTCTGTGTAAGGTTAGTCTGTTTTTTTTAATCTCAGACTTTTATTAAGTAAATACTGCCATTTCCTAGGTACAAATCAAGAATTACCGAAATTAAAAGAGAATGAAAATTAGAGATTGATTTTGATTCCTTCATGATCCACTGGATCTGCCAGTATACAGTGCACACAGATTTACCATGAGTTGATAAAAGTGGTCTGCAAAATTCCTTACCTGGGCAATTCTGCTTTATCTTAGAACAGTAAAATCAGTTTCTTATACTAATTATCCGTCCCACAAACAAAAGATTGAAACAAATGTAAAACAAGAGAAACAGACTGTAATATCCATTTCCATTTTATATTCAAATTATTCAAATTCAGACTTTCTGGGATGGAATTTATTTATTGTATTTCTTTTTATCATACAGGGCAGTCCTGGTGCCTAACGTAGAGAACAATACCCTTGCCACGAAACTCTCCCTCTTTATGATAACATGAGAAAATGTAAGCATGTTTAGAGGTTTGATTTCTAAAATCAGAAGCACCTTTTTCAGGCCTGTGGTGAGCAGAGTAAGGCTCCCTGATTGTTAAGATCACTCAAATAGAGAAGCAGGTGCATTGATCTTAGCAAAAACCCAAACATTGCAAATTTCACTGGAGGAACCTAATGAAGTATTGATGATGCGTCTGGTTCCCCCCACAAGAGTCCATTGAAATGATGATAGCCATTGACCTACAGTATATTTTCCCACAGATAGACCAAAAGTTAGCTTCTCAGTCCTTTTTGCAGTAAATAATATCCCTAGATTTTTGCCTTGACCTACAGGATCCTTCCTGGCAAATGACTGTCTCTCATAAAATCATTACTGAAATAAATCTTTTATCAGAACTCGTATTTAAACATCCTCTGTCTATTTAAAAGGTAAGCAGAATAGGTTTCTACTGGCCAGGACCTGAGTTTGAGGGAAGAATGATATTGTGGCTAAATATACGATTAAGAGTCAAGTGATATTGTTAGGTACCTACCAAATTCATGACCATGAAAAACACGTCACAGACTGTAAAAACTGGTCTTTTGTGTGCTTTCACCCTATATTATACAGATTTCATGGGGGAGACCAGCGTTTCTCAGATTGGGGTTCCTGACCCAAAAGGGGATCATGGGGGGGTCACAAGGTTATTTTGAGGGGGGGTCACGCCATTCTTACTTCTGTGCTGCCTTCAGAACTGGACAGCTGGAGAGTGTCGGCTGTTGGCCGGGCGCCCAGATCTGAAGTCAGCACCCTGCCAGCAGCAGCACAGAAGTAAGAGTGGCAATACCATATCATGCCACCCTTACTTCCATGCTGCTGCCTTCAGAGATGGGCGGCCGGAGAGTGGTGGCTGTTGGCGAGGCGCCCAGCTCTGCAGGCAGAAGCGCAGAAGTAAGAACAATACCATACCAGGCCATCCTTACTTCTGCGCTGCTGTTGGCAGAGGATCTGCTTTCAAAGCTGCGCTCCTGGCCAACAGCTACCGCTCTCCAGTTGCCCAGCTCTGAAGGCAGTACTGCTGCCAGAAGCATCACGGAAGTAAGGGTAGCAGTATCGCAACCCCTCCACCACTCCTTTTTGGGTCAGGACCCCTACAATTACAACACCCTGAAATTTCAGATTTAAATAGCTGAAATCATGAAATTTAAGGTTTTTAAAATCCTATGACCGTGAAATTAACCAAAATGGACCCTGAATTTGGTAGGCCCCTATATATTGTAGACAAGTGGCTGCCAGCAGTGCCCCCAGGTGGCCTCAGGGCAGCCCTGCACACAGCCCCTCAACTCAGTTTCCCTTCCTGGATCCCCAAATAAACTCCGCCCAGGATTTTTCCACTATTAGTCACCTCCTTAGGGTCTGATATATTAACTTAAAGTTCAAAACTAAACACAAAAATTTTCCCTCCAGCTGAGAACAGCCCAAACTCCCCTGCTCAGGTCAAAGTCCTTTCTACCATAGCAGGCTACTCCCAGCCCTTCGCGGCTCAAGCAATTCCCTTGGTCTCAGAGTCTTCCCTGCAGGAGCTTCTCTCACTCTCTACAGTCTCACTAAAACTCCTGAGCTTCCTCCTTATTGCAGCCACCTCCTTCTCTTTATAGGAAATTGCCTGATTCCCCTCAGATGGAGCTCATTCTGTAACCAGGGTTGGCTTGGCCCCAGGCTCCCCAGCCCAACGGCAAGCCATTCTGTTACAGCTATCCATTCCATCAGACTGTCATGGACTTCTTGTGTGACCTTCTGCAGGCCACTTAACTGCTCAGTATTTCAGTTCCATCACCTGATGATAAAACTCGCTTATCTTACAGCGGTGGAAGAAGTGAGGGAGCATGAGTCTTTACTCAAATATTTCTAAAGCACTTTAATATTTCTGGATGGAAGTTTCCATAGTCCCTGTGCTGGTAGTAGGGGAAATAAATACCTGGATGAGCAAAATTGCAAGACCAATATTGGGCCTCAGTTCAGTACAAACCAAGAGTGAATCAGGGGGAAGCAATGGCTGTGCTTTTTGTAAAGCACAGTCTCAAATGTAGGAGGTTGTCTACTACAAAACTGCATTTTAACCAGATGTATCTGTCCACTGTAATGGAGTGAAGACAAGGTTAATGTTGGTGTGCAGCTCTCACTACTCCATCATGGAAGCTTTTTTTCTCAGGTTTCTCTTTCTTGTAGCTAGAGTTGCCAGGTGCCTGGTTTTTGACCGGAAAGTCAAATGTGTCGGACACCAGGCGGGGGGGAAAGAGGGGGCATCAACCCTCACCAGCCCCTACTCCGCTGGGGCCACTTCCTACCTGCATCTAGTGGGCAGGTAGTAGGTTCCTTGTCAGGCTGCAGCTCCCATCCTAGCCCCAGAGCAGAGGGAGCCCAGCTGGGGGAAGAGAGGGAGGTGGAAAGGATTCAGCAAGGAGGAAGAAGAAGGGGGCATCAGTGAACGGCAGAGGGAGGGAAGAGGCAGAAAAGGGCTTTGTGGGGAAAGGGGCACGGCAGGTGGCGGAGCAAGAGAAGAAGAGGCGGGGCAAGGAGGGCTCCAGTTTTCAGCAGTTGGAAAGTTGACAACCCTACTTGTGGCACTGGGGATTCTAGATGACTTCACTGTCTGTCTATGGAGATAATGATTTTTCTGATTTGACTCAAAAGTTCACGGCTTTCGTAGCACCCAGGAGGCCGCTCCAGGTGACTTCTTGCTCCTCATACGTAGTTGGTCACACTCTGGATCCAGTGTTCAGAAGAGGGCTGGAAGTGATCAAATGACCATTCAAATATTAGAACTTTTTTATATGACTATTGATACGGTGCTTCCTAAACACCCTTTCCCTTGGATTTACTTTCCCATGTCACCACAGTTTATAGAGGATACATGACAGTTTATTTGAAAGAGAACACAGTTAGACAGCTGGTAATGAAAGTCCCAGTCAAGGGTCCTGCTGATTGCAATACAAAGAATTTTTAAAGATTTATGCCAAGGATGCAAAAGGTTTCTTTGCATCTGCATAGTGTCTGCAAAATCATACATAATAGAATGGTTCCATCTATTTGGTAGCTTGGTTTTTCTTGCTCTGAAGAATTTTCTGGTTACTTTGTGGATAAATTTGTTTAGATTCAGATGTGGCTTACTACATCTGCATGTTTAAGCAACCTCCTGAGTGGACAAACATGGAAATTTCTCTGCTTGAGTTTCAGTCAGTGTTGCTCCTTGAAGTTCTAGAAGCGTTGGAGGACTTCATCCTCCACCTGTACTTTGGATATTTAATTGCAGTGGTGAGACAGATCATGAATGGCGCCTTGTGTGAGAATTCCGGGTTATTCTATAAATTATCATTTTTATGAAACATTAAGCTAATTAACTTTTTTTCAAACAGATGAAGTTTATCACTGTTGTAACTCCACTGCCCATTAGTTTTACAAACCTATGCTGAATGATCAGAACATGATGTGTGTGTGACAAGGAAAAGATGGATGAGCCTGGCCTACTCCAAGATACTTCAGCATCTACTGGGCCTTTTCTGTTGTTTTGACTGAACTGCATTTCATCAAGCAATACTAAGGCATGAGTTCACAAAGAATTGGCTCAGATGCAGGTTTACTGAGCAGAATGTGCATATTGTTGATACAGAGCAGATAACCTGCTTATTCATTCCTAATACATGGAGGAAACTTAAGTCGATATTTTCAAAGAGTTATATGCCTATAAGGCACATTTTTAAACAACTATGGGCATGCACACACATCGGTTATACATATTCAGATTGCATGCAAACCAGTCTATATGCATGCATCAAGGGTTTTTCACATCTA
Source organism: Chelonia mydas (assembly GCF_015237465.2). Classification (NCBI taxonomy): domain Eukaryota; kingdom Metazoa; phylum Chordata; order Testudines; family Cheloniidae; genus Chelonia; species Chelonia mydas. Next base: position 17,020,443 of record NC_057854.1, on the reverse strand, counting down.
ACTCACAGACAGGCATGTAAACAGCCACACATGCTTAAGCATAGGTCCAAAATATGTTCTTCACATTCCTGGACTAGGGTACAGATCTAGTTAGAAAATTATCAATGTACTGGACATAAGCAAACATTGTTTAGATCATAGGATCTTTGGAGCAAGGACCTTGTCCTCACATCTGTCTATAAAGGTCTAGCACCCTATGAGTATTATAAAATTAACATTAATGATAACAATAAATCCCTATCTACCATTACAGTGGGCGTTATGAGCGGGACAAGCTATTATTCCCCAAGTCATAGATATGCACCAATTCAATACGTAAATGAAGATGTAGTCTAACGGCTGCTGTAGAATGAACATAATGTAATTTGCTAAGAGATACTGCACAGCTCTATGGTTAGAAGACATGGTCTTGATGCACCATTGCTGCTCCAGAGGAAGTACAGGACAGTCTTGAAAAATATATGGAATATACAAAGGGTTAAAGACAAATAATGTCCAAGAGAGTGAAAGAGTCTAGTCAAGCAATGGGTTCAATAACTCTCTGACAAACCTAAAGGCCAAGTGTTCCAGGAGCCTGCTGAGAAGCCAGGACAATTGCCACAGGACAATAAGAGCAATAAGTAAGTACAGTAATAAAATACTTTAGAAATTCTCTTGGCCAGATCCTCAGCTGCTTTATATTGGTACCGCTCCACTGAAGTCAATGGAGCAATGCCAATTAACACTAGTTGGAGATTTACCTCTCTACCTCTAGAGCTATACTACTGGGACAGTGAGCCATTTGGTGGAAAGCTGAAGAACAGAGTGAGTGAACTACTGGATGGGAAAGGGCAAGAAGAGATATTAAATAAAAATACTGCATGTATGGTATCTATTACAGTGAGGTTTGGGCAAGTATATTGTATTGGGGGAAATATTTTTATTGTTGCTATAAATATAATTTATTTCTGTCTTACTGTAATAATTTGATTTACTGAGTACCAAAGATTTTTAGATAAAATATGAATGATACCTGTGAAGCCCAGAAAACATACATATGACATCATTAGATGAACAATGCTATATAAATGCAAAGTTTTATTATTATTTTGCCATTGATTCTGAAACAGAATTCCCCTTTGGCTTCCTGGAAAATTACAAATTTGAAAGGGAGTTCTGCTGAAAAATCAGTGGCACAATATGACCTACTGCTATGGTGCAATATATGAAAATGAAGGAGATACAATTCAGCACTAGCCACGCATGTTTTAAAAAGTACTTGTTTTTTTAAAGTTTGTCTGATCCATTTGGACAGTTGCTCCCCAACTTGAACTGAAGATCGCCTCAAAAACTAGAAAGTAAACTAAATAAAGCCAAAGTACTTATGAATTAGTACAAACCTGTCAAATTCTTCCTGATGGGCTCAGTACAAATGTCGTAATTGTGCATGTCACAATTAACTTTTTTTTGCATTTTTTGCAACTTTTTTCAACGTCTTTAAACTTTTTCAAGAATTACAATCTTAACTTTTTATTCACAGTCCAAGCCTCCTTTTTAATGCAGTTCCTAAAACATTCACCCAGTGAGACAAAAAAATCTGTCTAACTTCAATAAGGAAAATAATCTGCATGTATGTTAGATGTGGGCATTTTTACACATAGTTCGGTTGATTATCAATAATCACATTTTGAAAGGCATATACAAAGTATACATCTGCAGAAAGCCAACTATGCTTTCAAATGCAGCTCTCATGACAACCTTTGGAAATCTGGCCGTAAATATCTGAACATTCCTATATTACCAGTTAAAACTCTGAGCTAAGAGGAACTTAATTGGTTTCCTTAAAAGGGGCACATGCAAAAACTTCTTCAGATTCTATCCCAGCAAAGTCTCACTCATCAAATTTTGCTCTGAGATTTTGGCTTTGAACAAACTTAAAAACTCAGTCAAACCACTATTTCATTTATTCTGTTTCAACTTGGTTTGACTTTGATATAAAAATATAAACTGAAATGTGCTGGAAACTTAATTCATGTTCACTTGAAGTGGGGCTAAGGTTCCCTCCAAAGAGGAGAGTGGGAATGCTCCTCTGAATAAGGTTTACAGGATCTGGATAGAGGCTTAGAAACCCAGAGAGAGTTTGGAACTCCATTCCCAAACTAACTGTGTTCAGATTTAGATCCCCCTCATACTGCAAGATTACATTATCCCTGAAATGCAGCATGTGATCTTGATAACAATTACATCCCAAAATCTTCATGTCAAGCATATAACCTCCATATCAAGCCCAGAACTTTCATGTCAGAACCATGGCTGAGCAGGTTTACAGATTACAACATGGGTGACAAACAGGGGCTAGATTTTTGAGTGGGGAGGATTTGGAATGTGGAAAGCAGGCTTCAAACTATTCCTGAGGTTACAAAAAGTAGTTTCAATGGGAGGAGCAATATGTTAAGGGCCAGTTATAATAAAAAGAGAGCTGGGAAAGTGAATTGGTTACAGTGTTTGGAAAGCACAGTCAAGGAAATTAACAACAACCACTGTCTAGTTACTGAGCTGCCAAATTTACCAAAAAAACCCCAAACAAACCCTATTCAATAATTTTGCCTCCAGGAGTTCAAAGGGGCATTTTAAACCTCTATAAACAAAGAGCACCAACGATATTTCCAAGAATGTTTGCAACTTATAAATAAAACAAAAGTTTAGGATGTTTTAGGAATGGTGAGGAAATGAAAACCAGCAATTGTTTCTTAAGTCTCTTAGTATACTGAAGTAATTCACATATTGACTCTAGGGAAAACTTCATTTAATGGGGACTGAAATAGTATGATGAACTCAAGGCTCTCCCCTTCCTTTTTGCTGAACACCACTAAGATGCCATTTGGTATTACTTCATCGGGGCCTCTTGCTTTTAAAACTAACAGGTACATTACAGTACTAAGTATTTTCTTCCCAGGAGTCACTACCAAGCAATGTAAAAATCATCTAGGCACTCAACACCGAGAGCAAAGTGCTGACCAGGCTCACAGCACCAGTATTTCAGTAGTCTCTGGAGCCCAAAGGAAGCAAACAGAACACTCCAGTAATCAGCTGAAGCACAGTGTTCAGCTGTTCATTAAATAAGGCGATTTTTATAAGGGGTTTTTAGGATGGATTAGAAACCAAGATGGCCAGGCTTTTCTTTATTATCATTCTTTTATCGTGTTTTTTTGACTGCCTGCAGCAGCTAATCAATGAGCCGCTACAAATTGCTAATCACTTTGCCAGAAGATTCTGAAAAAGCACTAGGAAATTATTAATATTGCCAATTTAAGCACCAGCTTCCTAAGCCTGTTTGTCTATTACAGCTGTAGCGTGTTCAACATCAACATTTGGCTTACACATGGAAAGGCACGTACGTGACTGATATTAAATTAAAAGTGGTCAGTAAGATTACAGTGTCTAACTGAACAGTTTATATTTATGGGTACCTCAACAATGCCCATAAATAGGTGTTAAAATGTAAAAGTTTTATCACATCATCAGATTATTAGTTACCTTTTAAAATATTATTAGAAGGCTAATACAACAAGCTTAACTGTGGAAACCAAGAATAATAGCATGCATTGTGCTAATGCCAAGGACATAAGAGCTCCCATATTGGGTCAGAGCATGGTCCATCTTGCCTAGTATCCTGTCTCCTACAGTGGTCCACGCCAGAGCGTCAGGGGGAATGTACAGAATAGGGCAATTATGGAGTGATCCAACTCTGTCTTCCACTTCCAGCTTTTGGCAGTCAGAGGTTTAGGGTTGCCCCGAACAGGGGGTTGGGTCCCTGGCCCTCTGGGCTAATAGCCATTGATGGACTTATCCACCTTGAACTTATTCCATTCTTTTTGAGTTACACTTTTGGGCATCACAACATCCCAAGGCAATGAGTTTCACAAATTAGTTGTGCACTGTGTGAAAAAGTACTTCCTCTTGTTTGTATTAAACCTGCTGCCTTTTAATTTCATTGGGTGATCCCATCTTTTTGTATTGGGTGAAAGGGTAAATAACACTACTCTATTCTCTTTTTCCACACCATTCATGATTGTATAGAGCTCTATCATATTCCCCCTTAACTGTCTCCTTTCGAAGCTGAACAACCATAATTGTTTTAGCCTTTCCTTGTATGGAAGCTGTTCCATTACCCTTGATCATCTTTGTTGCCCTTCTCTGAACATTTTCCGGTTCCACTATACCTTTTTTCAGATGGGGTGATCTGAACTGGACACATATTCAATATGTGGGCACACCATGGATTTATATATTGGCATGATGGTATTTTCTGTCACTTGTGGTGGGATAGCATTCCTGCCCAGCCTAAGAGCTGAAAATCACTAATAGCTGGGTGGAACCTCAAGAGACTGACCTGCACAGGTCACAGCAGAGAGGCATGTGGCATAAGGTGACTGGTGAGTGGAACCACGGCTCGCATGGCAGCCAGCGAAGAGGAACCATGGCTCGCAGGGCGGCCAGCGGAGAGGAATCACGGCTCGCAGGGTGGCCAGCCAGAGCAAGTACTCAGATGGCGGAGCAAGCAAGGTGCCTTCTTCCCTGGGTGGGAGATGAACTCACACAGATGCACCTCTGACCCTGGGTCCTCACTGACCAAAAGGACAACCACCGTGAGTGGGGTATGGTGAAGGAGCCGAGGGGCACAGAAAAGGACCTTTTGGTTGTAGAACTCAAGAACATGAGGCAGAAGACACTGTCCCACGTACTCTGGGGTGGGTGTCCTCCTCACAGTTTTATGATTATGAACCTTGCTTGTGGCATTTTCCCTAATTAATGTCAGATGATTTGCCTCCTTTCATTAAAAGTTTCTTTTCCACACTCAGACTCTGTGCTTGTGAGTGGGGAAGTATTGCCTCTCAGAGGCGCCCAGGGGTGGTATTCAGAGTAGCAGCTGTGTTAGTCTGTATTCGCAAAACGAAAAGGAGTACTTGTGGCACCTTAGAGACTAACAAATTTATTTGAGCATAAGCTTTCGTGAGCTACAGCTCACTTCATCGGATGACTGTATTTTCCACTGAATGCATCAGATGAAGTGAGCTGTAGCTCACGAAAGCTTATGCTCAAATAAATTTATTAGTCTCTAAGGTGCCACAAGTACTCCTTTTCTTTTTGCAGGGGTGGTATGTAATTTTCCTAGGTTAATGGGTAGGGGCTTGAGCTGGTTCTGTGTTGTATTGTTGAAAAGGAACCCCTAGATATTAAACCCGGCCCTCATTGCTGCCGGCTCCACATGGCGGAAGGGTTACATATAATCAGGATTATTTTTCCAATATGCCTTACCAACACTGAATTTCATGTCATTTTGTTGCCCAATCACCAAGTTTTGTGGGCTCCCTCTCTATAACTCCTTACAATCTGCTTTGGATTTATCTATCTTGAATAATTTTGTATCATCTGCAAACACTGACACTTCACTGTTCACCCCATTTTCCAAATCATTAATGAATATGTTGAACAGCACATGTCCTACTACGGATCATGGGGCACCCTGCTGTTCATCTCTCTCCATTGTGAAAACTGACCCTTTATTCCGAAACTTTTTTCCCCTATATTTCAACTAGTGATGATTCATGAGAGGACCTTCCCTCTTATCCCATGGCTATTTAGTTTCCTTAAGAGCCTTTGGTGAGGGACCTTGTCAAAAGCTCTCTGATAATCCAAAAAAGAAAAGGATGAAGTGATGCTGTAGCTCATGAAAGCTTACGCTCAAATAAATTTGTTAGTCTCTAAGGTGCCACAAGTACTCCTTTTCTTTTTGCCGATACAGACTAACACAGCTGCTACTTTGACACCTGATAATCCAAGTACAGTATATCGACTGGATAACCCTTACCCACAATCCTGTTGACTCCCTCAAAGAATTCTAATAAATTCTGAGGCATAACTTCCTTTTACAAAAGCCATGCTGACTCTTTCCCAACAAATTGTGTTTATCTAGGTGTCTGGTAATTCTGTTCTTTACTACAGTTTCTACCAATTTGTCGGGTACTGAAGTTAGACTAACCTGCAATCGCCAGGATCACCTCTTCCAGTAATCTGGTATTGAGGCTAATTTTAGTGACAGGTTACATACTACAGTTAGTAACTCTGCAATTTCATAACTGAGTTCCTTCAGAGCCCTTAGGTGAATACCATCTGGTCCTGGTGACTTATTACTCTTTAGTTTGTCAATTTGTTCAACACCTCCTCTACTAATACATCAATCTGGGACAGTACTTCAGATCTGTCACCCAAAAAGAATAGCTCTGATGTGGGTATTCCCCCCACATCCTCTGCAGTGACGATGGATGCAAAGAATTCATTTAGCGTCTCTGTAATAGCCTTGTCTTCCTTGCATGCTCCTTTAACACCTTTGTCATCTAGTGGCCCCACTGCCTCTTTGGCAGACTTCCTGCTTCTGATGTACTTAAAAACCTGTTTATTATTAGTTTTTTGCATCTTTAGCAAGCTGCTCCTCAAATTCTTTCTTGGCCTTCCTTATTATACTTTTACATTTTACTTGACAGAGTTTTGTGTTTGATTTCATTGGGAACTAGAAGGTGCTCAGCAACTCTAAAAATCAGGCAAACAGTGGGCCATATTGGAACATAAGTTTTTAAGTAGGACTATTTTTAATGAGTCATAATAGCACAATATGGCTCACTATATGTGTAATACATTGATTTAATGCATATGATTTTAATAGGAAAATTTGCTTAAAATAGATAGCGTGATATGGCTTAGTATTTGTCTTCAGTTTTGTTTATTTTTATCCCTATATTAAACTTGTTCACATCCTCTGAAAGCGATAAGGCAAAAATCACTCATGTAGTGTTCTTCAGCATGGCATACTCATTCCCCACTTCATTTTTAGAGACAATTTAAATCATTCCACCAACTCTAACCCACTCAATAACTATTTTCCTTCTTTACCAAGAAGAATACGTTTTATGGTAAGATTCATAAAAGGTTACTTTAATTCAGTCTGAACATGCAATTTAAATTGTGCTTCCAGTTTCCAAATGTGCCATACATTACCCTAGCCTTTGAAAAGCTGCAAAAATGAGAAGTGGAGGAAAATGCTGCTGTTTAAAATTCCAACCATTCCAGAATAACTGAAAAACAATTGCCACAGTGAAACATTTGTCTGTATATTTTCGTAAGTTTGTTAAAATCTAATTAAAATAAGTAGATTCACTGTGCTCTCTCATTCTTGCTCTTTTATTCTTTCCTATTTTGTCTCTCTTAAAGAACCACAGCTACATGCCAGCCAACTTTTTTTTAAAAAAAATCTGAAGTCATCAGACTGGAAAAAGCACCAGAGAACAGACTGTTGAGAAAAATTTTGAACTGGTCCTCAGGGAACATATAAAATGACAGTCAAACACTTCCATTTCTAATTTCTATAATTCTATTCTCTTCAGGGAACCTAGCAACTGGAATTTTTCCTCCCACAGTATCTTCAGAGAGTTCAGTGTTAGGGTTCCTTTCTTCCATGTCTTTTCCAGGGAGTTTGGTACTAAAACTCCCCAGAGAACTATTACATAGATTATATAAATTACAATGCAATTCTAAACTCAAAAGTGAATCTGTGAAACAGGCATTGTTGAGGTCCCACGGTTAGTGCCTCTCAATGACATCCAGATCAAATGTGATTAGTTTACTATTAAAATGATGGGGGTGGGGGGTTTAACTGCCAGCCCTGTAAACTCACAATGGGCACTGGAAGTCAAACCGAATTATTTATGGCTTGTACATGAGCAGCAGCAATAAAGATTCTGCAAATCAGATTCTGTCCTCAATTATACCTGTTAACCCCACTGCAGAAAACAGGCTTCGCAGGCATAACTGAAGGCAAAATTTTGCTTTGCATATAGGCCACTGAATTCAATAGGAGACTTTCCATTAACTTCACTGGCATTTGGATTAGGTCCTTAAAGTTTAGTTAACATTTCTGTTGATGATACCCAAGCCAGAAGAGAATTCAGCTCACATTCCTCAAGTTGTTGTGGATCTGCAGCGCTAACAAAAAGAAAAGAGTAGTAAAAATGTTTTGTCACTAAAGTAAGCCAATGTGAGCTGGGATACACAGCAGATCCGTAGCACTACATAAGGTGCCCTTTTTACATAGTCCCTTTTCAGATTAGAAAGGACCACATCATTTCATGGAAAAGCCCCTAAAAAATTTATTAGAGAATTATAACTTTTTAAAATATTCCTTAAACCATTCTACAGGGATTCATAAAGAACTATACCCATTTTATAGGATGGTTAAAATACCTATAGAGAGGTGATCACCCTTTATTAAATTCTTTAGGTCTTTTGAGTAATTTCTAGAAAAATTACATTACCATACAACCCTATTGTGTTTACCTTTGTTAAATTCTGTGGGATTTTTCCATAGAGATCATGACCCCTACTTTTAAGATTTCATCATTGGCCTATTCTGCTTAAAAGCTGATGGCACAATATGACCCAACACAATCAGGCAAATTACCACTCAAAGTTAGGTTTCAGAGTAACAGCCGTGCTAGTCTGTATTCGCAAAAAGAAAAGGAGAACTTGTGGCACCTTAGAGACTAACCAATTTATTTGAGCATAAGCTTTCGTGAGCTACAGCTCACTTCATCGGATGCATACTGTGGAAAGTGTAGAAGATCTTATTATATACACACAAAGCATGAAAAAATACCTCCTCCTACCCCACTCTCCTGCTGGTAATAGCTTATCTAAAGTGATCACTCTCCTTACAAAGTTAGAGAGCCCAAGTGACAGAAGGTTTGAGTGACCAGCAGAAAGTCAGCAAAAGGATGCAGCCTCTGCCAGTGGGACTCCACAAGAGTACTAACTATAATGAGGGCCCTACCAAATTCACAGTCCATTTTGGTCAACTTCATGGTCATAGGATTTTAAAAATTGTAAATGTCATGATTTAAGCTATTTAAATCTGAAATTTCAGTGTTGTAACTGCAGGGGTTCTGAACCAAAGATGGGTTGTGTGGGGGCGGGAGGTCACAAGGTTATCGTAGGGTGCGGTTACGGTACTGCCACCCTTACCTCTGCACTGCTGCTGGCGGCCGAACTGCCTTCAGAACTGGGCGGCCAGAGAGCGGAGGCTGCTAGCCAGGACCCCAGCTCTGAAGGCAGTGCCACCAACGCCAGCAGCAGCGCAGAAGTAAGGCAATGGTATGGTATTGCCACCCTTCCTTTGCGCTGCTGCCTTCAGAGCTGGGCCCTAAGCCAGCAGCCGCCACTCTCCGGCCACCCAGCTCTGAAGGGAGCAGCACAGAAGTAAGGGTGGCAATAATGTGACCCCCTACAATAACACTGCAACCCCCTTTTGGGTCGGGACCCCCAGTTTGAAAAATGCTGGTCTCCCCCATGAAATCTGTATAGGGTAAAAGTTCACAAAAGACCAGATTTCACAGGGGGGGGACGACACACCAGACTTCACAGTGTGTGATGAATTTTTCACGGCCACGAATTTGGTAGGGCCTTAACTATAACTCAGAGCTCTTCTTCCCCAACGGAGAGCTAGGTAACAATATTGAGTGCGTTTGCTTGTAGTGAATTCACCCAGAAATCAGCCTGACACTGAAGCAGGTCAGTACAAATTACATTCCCCAATGTGGAATAATTTTGGACCAGGAATTAAATGGTATTTTTAATTACAGCACCATGATAGGTCTAGATATTTATACTAAACATGCAAGTCTACACAGGGCATATCCAAGGTGAGATTTAAGATAACTACTCCTCACAGTGAGTACTGTGTATCTAGAAAGGCACCAATTCAGGGGTGAAAGTAGGCCAGTACAGCGTACCAGTAAGAAGTGGCCGCCGGTACTGGCCCATACGCAGCTGACAGGGGCCGCCGACAGGGGGAGGCAAAAGGGGCAGTGATGTTGAAGCACTGCCACGGCAGCTCTTTAAGGACCCTCCTTAAAGCACAGCCATGGCAGTACTTTAACATCGTTGCCCCTTTTGCCCCCCTCAGGGCTGTCGACTGGGGGGGGAGGCAAAAGGGGCAGCTGCCCCGGGGCCTGGTGATTGAAAAGGGCCCAGGGCTTCCAGCCGCCACTACTCTGGCAGCAGCTGGAGCCCTGGGCCCTTTAAATCGCTGCCGGAGCCCCAGGCGGTGTGGGCCAGGCAGCGTGGATGGGCTGGCTGGGGGAGGCTGACCCCAGTCCCCGCCCCTTCTACCTGAGGCCCTGCCCCTTCCGGCGTCCCATACCGGTATCTCTTTTATGTTACTTTCATCCCTGCACCAATAGTGCCATCTCCTGCCTTAAATCTCCTGAACAACAATAGCTATATGTAGTTTAATATGACCGGAGAAGCATGAAGACAAAACAATGAAGTTAGACTCCTTAAAACCAGCAAAACCACTTTTTAAGGGTTTGTTTCACGTAATTGCTGAGATGAGACCTTAACCTAAATCTTGAGGTCAATTTGTTTATAATCAGATTAGAATAACGAGATTATTCAGGTTACGTATCAACATCTAAATAATCAAAGTTCTGATCAGTGGGCTGACTCTAACCAAACTGTTCCATGATGGTAAAATTCTCAAGAGCACCCTATTCAGTCTAGATAACAAGTCGGACACAATTTGTCCTTCACCCAAATTTGACACAGTGCCTCTGAGCCTTTGACACAGTGCCTCTTGAAACCTCCTGATTTGGTGGTAACATAAGCAGAATCACACCCCCAGCAAGCTGGCTAACAGAATCACACCCTCATCAAGGTGTGGAAGTGAAGCCTACTGAGACTTCAGGCAAGCCTCTTATTCAGCATGATGGACAAGGAACACTGCTGAATAAGCTTTTCACCCAGCAATAGAATAAGAAGCACAGATAATGATGATGATGAACTGAAGGCAACACAGTGGGCGGATGGGGGTGTTGAACATCTCACATCAGCAGGAACTGAAGATTGAATCATTCTTAGGGCCTGGTTTCATTTTGTTATTTTTCTGGTCATTATGATCCTCTTCACTCAATCCATTTAAAATTAGACTGAAGAAAATACTAGAAAATATGCTAGAGAACAATATAAAGAGAACAATTTGAAGAGGCAGAAAGATGGATAAGATAATTTAATAGCCTTTTCTTCTATGCCTAATCCATGTGGTTTTACATCTTGTGGATTTCAAAATACATTTGCATTGAATTTTGTCTGTCAAACTTCTGCCTTGAGGCTCAAGTTATTTATAGTATGTACGTGTACACACACACACACACACACACACACACACTAATTAAAAGCTCTTTCAGCTGTATTCACATGAAAACACTGACCTGCTGCTGCAGCTGGTTACATGAATCTCGGGTAAAATATGCCATATGAATACCATACAGACTATAAAAAGAAAAGGAGGACTTGTGGCACCTTAGAGACTAACAAATTTATTTGAGCATAAGCTTTCGTGAGCTACAGTTCACTTCATCGGATGCATGCAGTGCATATATATGTGAGATTTGCAGTTTCAGTTAAAGGCCATCAGCTAAATTCTAAGTGGATACCAATTACTTTACTTCTTCCCCCATCCAACCCCACTTAATAGGATATGATCATTAAACTGAAGATAATTTGAAAATACTCCACAACCATCTCTTTATACCAAACTGCTATGATCAAAGTAGAAAAATCCCCCAACAAACATCATTTTGTTAAAAGGATAAGGTGAGAATGGGGCCAAAATCTACAACTCTTGCCATAATGAGTGGTGGCACAGCATGTCTTTAAGGAGCAAGAATCCTGTCAATTAATTTTCTACCTACAGTCATATTGCCATGGATGTTTCAAAGTTTCCTTTGAACATTACAGCTACTTGAGATGCTCTGCGTGCATGACTATGAAGTGGCCTACTCAAGGCCAGGCTTAGGGAAATGTACATAATTTCCTCAAATTTAAAAGTAACTTTCATGCTTGCTTAGATTTTGGAAAATGGCTTGAAGAATAATTTATTTGCATGTATCTCTGCACTCATTACGTGGACAATAATCTAATCTAGTTCAGTGGCTCCCCCAACCTTTTCTTGTTGGAAAATCATTAAAATACACTGGCGGATAGGCACCCTCACCAAGTCCCCTTCCACCACATTTTGGCACAGCTGTTACTGTCTCTTCTTCTGTCTGTTCATTTGCTCTCTCTCTCCAATTCCTTTCTGTATTTTCTCTTCTTTTCCCTATCAGTTTTTTGTGTTTTTCTTTCTCATTGACTCTCTACTCCTCCTCCAACTCAACAGAAAGCTACCTGTTATTTGGGGTGTGTATCGGGTTATTAGTTGGTGTCACCCACAGCTATAATGAGAGCTGCAAGAGGGGAGAACAGGAGCTTAGAATGGCAGGCTACAGTCTAGACTTGCAGCCATATGCATGTGAGCTGCTCCCACAGCCATGAGAGGCCACTGAGAAGCAGAGAGAGAAGGTGAGTGTCAGTGGCTCTAAAGAAACCACCTACTACTTTACTTACAGCAGCAGACTTGTTTGCAGTGGGAGCAGAATGGCTATGGGTTGTGTAGCTTTCTCCAACCCGCTTCACGTTGCTATTCTCCTCTGCCCTGTACTGCCGAACCACAGTGGTATACAAATGCACACACACAAATTGGGAGCCACTGAGCTAATGTTTAAAACCGGGGCTTTTCAGTTTTCCAACCTCTTCTCTCCCACGTCCAGTTTAAGAACTCACAGATATTTTTGTGTGAGACCCAAGCCAACTGCTCTGGCAAGGGTATAATTTTGGAATCAAGTGGAAAGATTTACTTTGTAATCTGCTCCTAAAATAAGAGGGGGGAAGTCTGTATGTACATATTGCCTTAAAATTAGAGGGACTCAAGCCACAAAATTCTGACCAATTCCAGATTTCAAAACACACCAAAGTTTAAGGGGTATCCAAACCCAAGCTTTTGGTTCAGTTTATGACAAAGATTGAAAACATTTCAAAAAGGAATATCCAAGTGCAGAGAGTGACACTAAAAGATCAGGGTGTTTGGATGTAAGGTGTTAATTCAGGACTATCTGTACTTAAAGTAGTAGTAGAGAAAGCACATCAAAGGTTGACACTCTTCTCACTGGATCAAATTCACCCTTCGCCAATATAAACTCTGCTTAAACAGCCTTAGCACAGGAAAACTAGGGGATGGAGTAGGAGAAAAGAAATCTGTCCTTCATCCTCAACTACTGTCCCACCTCTGAGAAGGAATTGTTTACTCCCTACACAAATACTGTAGTCCCTGGATCTGTTTAATTGTGGACCCACTGTACAAACATAGCTTGTCTCCAAATTCCCCTTTGCACTGGCCCATTTGAAACTGGAGTGGAGCCCAGCTGCACTGCACACAAGGGGGAGGGAGGTTGCACAGTCATTCTGTGTGCTTGCGCTGCAGCCCTTCTCAGCAACACGTTTGCAGTGTTGGATACTTTCTGTGGCCCCTGAAATTCTGGTTAAATTTCACCCATTGTGAACATTAATCTCCCATTAGCCTTAATGGCACCTACATATGCATACATGTTTCTTAGTATTAACATTACGTTTTGTTGACTGCACAGTCTGTAGCTATTAGCTTATTTGGAAAACTTCCACTTTGCTTATTTGTCTTCGGTCCATCTCATTACTTTCAAATGGATTAATTTCCACATGCATGATATTCTTTATCTGCATGCCAACTATGGGCTTTCAGATTCCAAGCATTTGGAACATACATTATCAGAGACCAACATGGTTTTTCCCTCCATTCTTCTTTCTTTTAAAAATGAACATCTTTCATGTCCATTCCCCACCTCCGAGGAGTATCTGAGCTTTACATTTTCACAGGAGGTAGTTAAGCTGCTCTGCTAAGAATATCTTAGCAAATAACTACAGTAACTAGTTGCCTTAGAGCACCTCCCATGGTTTCGGCCCATTAACCTGAGCACAACAGCTTGATTAATTAATGTTTATATAGGCACAGTTGGCAGCTTCTAATGAAATAATGATGGCTAAGCAGCTGCACAGAAGTTGTAATGTCCCACTAGAAAGCCAGCTGTCAATTTTACTGGTCTTCAAAGCTTTCAAAAAATGACTTTTGGAGATTAGATGTGAAAGGGTTTTTTCCACTCTACACATAATCTGTATATATTGCCTCTGTAAAATCCCTGCGATTCAACAATGGCAATTGTTACAGTAACTGGAGACAAACTAGTCACAACAGTCTGAATTGGATCTAGATTGAGTAGGATGAGTTTGCATCATGGTCATTGGTTTGGCCCATTACACAGATAGGGACCATTTGAAAAATGCATGTCTGGATCTAGGTTAGAATTTCAAATATCCACAAAATTGAAGTGTGTTCAGAGAGGATCAGACACAAATCCTGCTGAATTCAATGACAGTCTTTCCAGGGACTTCGATAGGTTTGGCTCAGGCCTGTATTGATGGCCTAGGGAAGCGAGGTTAGATCAAGCTCATTACACACACTCACACTCTCTTTTTGCTCACAGATATTTCTAAGGCCCTTATCACTGTGGTATCTAAGCATCACCACTAATCATCACAAAAAGAAAGCCAATACCTAGCACAGTCTATGAAGCATAAAGTTCTGAAGAATATGAATAAACGGTATCAGTGATCTCTATTTGCTAATTAACATAACATTATTTGGGTCCTGCTTCAGTTTTTAAAATAGTTGGTAAAATTCCAGCAAGCTTATACATTTTTCTGATGTTTTTAAAATTTAAATATGATTTACTACCATACATTTCTGGAATCACACTAATTTTACTGTAACTTCATGTCAGATATTGATTTCAGATATTAGAAACCTAGTAATATAAATCATCCAGCTCAGCCTGAGTTTGAGCTGATCCAAGACCTCTGAAGTATTTTACCAAGAAGTCCTGATATAAAACTAATTTTCAATAAATCTATGCATATCAAAAATACAGAAGGCTTTTTGGAACGCTAACTTAAGCACTATTACATGAGCAGATTTCGGCTGCCTGTTGAGTTCAGTAACAGTAGGTGGTACTCAACCTAGTGTTGCACTGTAGTTTATTACATGTCAATAAATTACTCAAGTTCTGGGCATCTTTCAGCAAAGTCAACTCTTCATGGTACTGGGGATATACTGACTACGGTAGTTATACAGCGTAGCAGGTGAGACAAGTAGCTGTTATTCACCTTTCTATCCCTCTGCCCAACACATGATCTTTGAAAGATGATAAAATCCACTTGTGCAAAGGGACTAGGGAAACATTCTCTCCTTTACCTTTTTGAAGTAAAAGTAAATAGCCTAACCCACTCCTAGAATATTTAAGTCCCAGAGCTGTGGAATGATTTTCTGATACAGGATTATGGAATCAAAATTACCCTGACGTTACCATTGGTAACAGTGTCCCTGGCTGAATATCAATTTAGGAAGTTAATGAGCCTGCTAGAGCTATCAGATCAAAATTAGTACAACAGTATGTGATCTGATGTGATTCCAGTTAGCAGGACATATCCATCTAGTTAGGAAGGGTCTGATTTTCGTAACGTGTTTCATAATAGCATGTAGCCACCTGCCTATCTATCCACTGAATCCTTATTTTAAAGAACATAAGTTGGTTCTGAAAAAGATCCCTGTTGAAAAGGAGCCAGCACGACTGCACTTTTTCCCTCCTCCCTGCATGTGTGTGTCTCAGCCTTGTTGACAGATGGCTTGGCTGAATGTGCTTATTATCAAACATCTATTACCTTTGTATATTGCATCTCATTTGAAGATTTTCTGTAATTAAATCTACAGCGTGTTTGCAAGGCTTACATTACATCCAGGGAGTACTCAGGAAATGTGTAAGGCAGTCAAACGGCTGATTCACAAAGCCTCAGATAGCAACACCTTTCGGCTGTGGGGAGAAAAGGTGCTTTTGGCAGCCTGTGCTGCCACCTAGCCAAGACCACACCATTGAGTTCAATGTTAATTTACATTTTAAAATCTTAAACTAAAGCATATCCCCTTGGATTCTGTTTTATCAGAAGAGAACTCCCATCAGCTGCAGAGAAAATAAAATCAAACTTGCTAGTGCTCTGAAAATGAAATGCACACCAAATAAGATGCTTTAACCAGATAATTATTTTTTCCCTACAAATCTCTTGTACTTACGGTAGAAGACATATTCAGTGTAGCTGGACCAGACTTTATCATCTGTGTACTGATTGACAAAAGAAGCCGTCACTGAGGAATTGCAGGCCACCATGTGGAATCCACATTCTGACAACATGTCAAAAGCCCTCTCCAGGTGCTTGAACTTGAGATAGAACCTGGAGGTGTATCTTTCCGGTGCCCTGTCTGGGTCTCTACTCTCATTCAAACTTTCTCCAAAGACCTCTTTGACTAGAGCAATCCTTCCACAAACCAAAATCCTCGGGACTCTCCTGAACTTGGCATCAGCTTGGCTCTCTCTGCCCATGGTGCACGACCCCCTGTACCCAATGGTAATGAAACCCCATTTTCGATCTGAAGGTAAGAGCGATGATGGGGGGCATATTCTTGTGTCACTGCCTTGGGAGACCTCCTCATAGTCGCTGTGGCAATAGTCATCGGGGCTTTGCTTGACATCATCAGGAGTTAGGAGTTTGACCAAGTCTGGGAGCTGAAAATATTCAGCTTCCCTTTTAAGCCTTCCCTTTTCTGGGAAGTGATCAGGCAGGACCACTTGCTTGTCCCTGAGATAGTCCAGAATGTAGCGGAAGAGGAAACCATCTCTATCAATGAAGAACCTTCCCTTGGAGTCCTTAGCTAGATCACTGGCTGTGTCTCTCTTGGGAGTGAACATTTTCCACAGCAATGAGTGGGGGATGCCCACCAAGGTGGAATGGCGAGTGAAGTATACTTGACCACCTACGTTTAGCTCCACCACCTCTGGGAAGGAATGTAGACCAGCCCCTTGTTCTCTAGGAGGGAGGTAAGTCCTGCAGTTTCCACTCAAAGCCATTGTATTTTAAAACAAAAATCAGCCACAAGGAATGGCAGGACTATCAATCACATCAAAGAGTAGAATGAAGCTCCTCCACCAGACCCCCAAAAGGGCTCATAATATTTAAGAAGGGGCGGGGGACAAAAAGTTAGTATATTAAAAAAATCAGAATTGTCCAGAAGTGACTATGTCACGGAAGCTGGCAAAGCAGCTTAAAACCTGAACAGTGGATGGAGAGCAATAACTTCGTGAAATGCAATCAGATCTTCCAACAAAGTCCCAAAAATCAAGATCAAGCCAAGCCTACGATTATTCCCAGGTCTGTTGAAGGGGGGAAACAAAATAAGACAATTATTTCCCTAAGCATCATAAAAGTAAAAATAGAGGGAATTAGGTCAGTTCACAAAGCCCCCTCTAGTACTCATTGCAGGAGAGAAAAATCAAGATCTTTTGCTAAATAAATTTTTTGGCAAGTTTTTTTTCTCCCCAAGCAATAATTAACATATTTGGGGGAGGGGATACATATGGCAACATTTTGTTAAAAAGAAAATACATACCTCAACTTTAAACAAGTGTCTAATTTAGAGCCTTTACAGATGAGAGAATGAGAGAGCATCAAGTCTTACCTTGGTTACAGTTAATGTATAGTTCTTGTGAAAGAAAGAAAATTTTCAGACCAATCAGAACACACACAGGCACACTGAGTCCAATTAATATCAAATCCAACCCCAGAAAGGGACAGAAAAGGTAAGAAAAGTGCTTTTAAGAATAGCCATCCATGTAGATCTCAAGAGTTAAACTGAGTCACAGGAAAGTTAACCGGGATGGGTAACGATGAAAAACCAATCTATATAGCAATATCTGAGATGGAAAAAACAAAATAAATCCCAATCAGGATCCTTAAAAGAAAGAGAGTTTCAGAAAGGACCTTGGTTTAGATGACTTGCAGAAACCCCAGAATCTGAGAAAAGAACTGACATATTTCAGTGGGTTCCCAAAGTGTTATCCTGCCTGGCAGGAAGGGCAAAGAAGCTCCCATGTTCCCAGCAAGGGAAAGAGAAGACAAGCCTGCAGCCGTTTGAAAGGATGCCCAGGGTAGCTGCTTGGTCTGCTCTTGCTGCCCGAGCTGCTGCTCTGGCTGCTGAGCTGGGTGGTTCCACAGTTCCCAGTGCAGTTCAGATGCTGTTGTTTCAGCAGTGCAGGGAAGAAACCATCCAGGGAAATGACTATTACATCATCTTAAAGGAATATGGCTTTGAGAAAACAGAAGAACCTAGAGGGGCACTTTCTGGTTCATTTTCCTTTTTTTTATTTTTTAACAAGTTACAGAAGCAGCAGCACTGCCCAATGCTGCCACAGACAGCTATTCCCAAAGCAGCTAGAGGCTCCTCCAGGGAAGGTTGAACTGTGACTTTCCATTTAATCCTCTGGATGGACAGAGAGATTCCAATTGCTGCTTCTTTTGCAGACTTCTGTTTTTTAAGTTCAAATAAAGTTCTTTCCTGTTCTAAGCATAGGGTTTTTTCCATTAATCTTTTAGCATTACATATATTTCTCCTACAACACAAAAATTAATGCACCTATATAGCACAGAACCAAATGTGATTTTACTCAGGGAAACACAGATACATAGAGCAAATGATCGAATGTGTAAAGACTCAAAATGAACTTTTCTATATTTTACCACAGTAGGTTAATTCATCTTTCAATTCCCTGACGCAGAACTTACTGGGACCAATTATAAAAATATTGTGGAATATGCAAGAAAGAAGCAAGTTTTTAAAAAAATAATCAGAATAGGAGTACAATTTTGCCATTGAACTGTAATTTCATAGTTAAACTAATTTGTAGGGGATTTCTAACACAGGAGTTAAAAATAACCATTGGGACTCTGTCAAAGGGCTTGTAAGGTTGTAAAAATGAGCAATGTTTGAAAACATTTTAGCGAATATGTGTTAATTAAGCTGTATTTTACTGGTACATCAGCTTTATTGGGCCATTATAGTTTTGAGTAGACCTTCAGGCAATGCGATAAATGTAATATGCGCCATTCAGCTGAAGGCCTTATTCTGCTCTCACCTGTGATGGTGTAAATAGGCATTAACTCCACTGAAGTCAGTGGAGTCACACCTTTGTAGAACTGTCAACAGCAAGGCAGGGGAGAATCACGGATATTGTTTTCCAGTAGTTCAACCATGATAGTTTCTATTTGGCCCTTCCTAGACCCTAGAATTGACTGTGACCACGTAACACATTTTTAAACACCGCTGTCTTTGTCTACTATATGTGCTAAATGGTATACAATATGTTAATTAACACATATTAGCTGAAACATTTTCAAACACTGCTCACTTTCCCAATCTAGACAAGCCTTTCGACAAAATTAATAAACTTCTCGACTCATAAATATGCCTGAAACAATCACCTTGCTGAATGACAAGTGAACCTATAACTTAAGAAATATTTTACTTCCTATATTATAAGGCAGATTCTGATCTCACTCCAGTGTAACTCCATTGGCTTTCACTGAAGTTACGATTTACAACAGTGTAGGTCACATCAGCATCATCCTCAGTATATTTAAACACGGTCAAAATCGTGTGCCAACCAATATACTGAATTCATATCAATCAGGCATTCTGCAGTACTTAAACACTGATTTCAGCCAGGCATACACAACTTTTAATTCACATTTTAAACCGTTTTAATCTTTAATTTGTTGCAAAATACAAGTATCTCCATGTATAATGCCTAATTTTATTAGCACCCTCCTAATAATGTCCAGGTCACTTTACACAGTCAGCACATTAATAAACTTCTCATTGCTTATTTATATTTAATTCAGCCTCTTCAACAAACACATTAACCTGTTGTAGCTTCAATAACTTTGTTCATGTGGAAGACTAACCTACAGTATATTTTAGCATGCTTACAGCTCCACCTTATGGTTTGTAGATATAATTACAGTTACATTATTTAAGAACATGATGGCTGTAATTCTACATCTTTAGCTAGCTTTCAACTTTTATCCAGGAACCATTGTTGTGTGAACTATTTTTGCTTTTTGTCTTTAGCTATTCAAATTAAGTCATAAATTCAAAGAAAATACCAATTATACATTGTTAGGGAAACAACTTTTTTATGGAATGCTGTACTTCTAATTATATAGGTCCCCAATCAGAAAACACATATTCAAGTCCATTCCTATTCAGCAAAGTATTAAACACATGCTTAAAATTAAGTCAATAGGTCTTAAGCACACGCTTAAATGCTTTATTAAATCAAAGCCATAATTGTACATGTCGTAACTGTTTACAACAAACATCACCCTGAAATTATATATGCATTGAAAGGCAGATCCTATGCCTTTCACATCATCTTTACCCACAAGCAAATGCTATTCAAAATTCTCTGAAAGTATAATAATCACATAAGAGTCTTAGTTTCAAAAACCAAAGGCACAGTTTTAAGCACAACTCCATTTTCATCACTGTGTTTTTGCATGGTTTAGTTGTCTATACCTAGCTTGGGGCATTCAAAACTAATTTGCGTACTCAGTCTGAGGTTTTGTGCTTGCAAAAATGGGGTAATGAAAAATTGCTCATTCAAAGTTGTGCCTGCAATTTCAGAGGCCAGACTGAGATTTTGAAAATGTATCCATAATTTTATTTACAGAAAATACCAACACAGTGATTTGAAAGATGTACTTTACTGTAATGTATCAAAATTAAAGGGGGGGAAATATTTATTTAATTTCTGATTTTAAAAGCGAATGATGAATGATGAAATCTAAACCTGATGTTCAAAAGGAGAGCTAAACATTTATTCAAATCTGTATTTTTTCTTAAAATGGTTTCAGTTGGAGGCAATGGTTGGGCTCCCAGGTTAAGTATCTCAATTAGATTTCTGGATTTGACTTCTAATTCCAGTTCAGCAGGGCCTGAGGACACTGTGGAGGTTATGCAACTGAGCGTCAGAAGGAGGAGGGATAGGGAATCTTGCATCACTTGGTTGCAGTCCTTTTAGCCCAATTTAATAGTTGCCATGTTAAGATCACAAAGGCCTTTTCTAGACTAGGATTTAAAGATGTGATGTTAGAACATGTTAGTTAACATGTCTGAATTAACACTTTGGAAAAGCCTAGTACAAGCAAGGTAGTGTAGGCTTCCAGTAGGATTTAACTCAGTTTAGGACCTGTTAAAAGCAGTGTGCCTTGTCTACACTCTTTAGAGTTCTCAAATATGTTAGGTGGAACCTGCTAATTTATATGTTCTAATACCACATCTTTTATCCTAATCTAGACGAGGCCAATCGCAGCCTACAGACTGGGTGGGAGTTTTAGGATCAGTTCACCACTGGTCAGTAAAAGCTGAGCCTGCACATACCAGAGCTAAATTTGCCCCTAATGACTACACAACATGCTACCATGAGTAAGATCTGAATTCCAATTCCAAGCTTTTGGGAGAGCATGTCTTGGAAGTACTGCAGAGGCTTCAGGCTCACTCTGCCTCACTTCACTTTATACTGAGTGTCTCAATGATAAACAGATTCCAGTAAAGAGCATGGTGGTGCCTGTAAACATTCCCACAAAGTACGCTGGCAATGATACCATTGTGTGATTAGTAACACTGATGTGTTTAAGCTCTAAGTCCTTTTGAAACATTATAATCAGAATTGCCTTTTGAAAAGAACAATTACTTTAGAATCTTAGTCATAACAGGTTTAGAAATGCAATAACACTTTTCAAATAACAAATGAAATAAATTCAGCCTAAGATCTTGTTTCTTTACACAGGGTTTTTCAATGCTGAAATAGAATGCAATTTCTTTTGGTACAATTGCTTCCTTAGTAAAGCATCACATAAAGCTTCAAAGCCAAGCACAAGCCATCAGCCAAATTCAACTAAATGCAGTCTGAAAAGAGTAAAACTCCCACTCTCTGAGTCAAATATTGGTGTAACATATACATAAGGTCAGGTATAAAATATATATTAGGTATATACATATATAAGGTCAGGTATAAAGTTATGATCTTAGTTACTCCAGTGTAAAACCATAACTCATCTGAAATCCAATGTAGAAGAAATGCAGCACCTATCCGAAAGGAGTAAGATTAAACATGTTCTTCCTTTTAACTAATACCAGAACCACCTTCAGTACTCCTGAAGGAAAATTTAGTCCTGGAATAAAGTGTAGCTTCCAAAGTGACAGGAAAGCTATGCTCAAATCTGGTAAATCAAGGGTGTGACATCATTCCTGGAAACATCACCATTTAGATGCAATTGTTTTTTCCAAAGTGGCATAATAACATTAAGGCTTTCTACGATTCATGGGACTAACGTGTAAGACAAACATTGTGGGTGTCTATCTCTAATAAAGAAACATTGACAATTTAAAGTAAAGAGTACATATTTGCCTAAATCTATAACAATCATAATAGATATATAGAAATATATCACATTCCACCCCCCAGAACCTCTTTAAAGACAAATATACAAACTATATACAGGAATCAATTTATGTATCTACAGTGTGAAATGTGGAAGCTGTTTAACAGCACACAGCGACACTACACAATAGTTTAAGATAGTAAGTGAAGAACATAGTACCCAGCTGAAATTTAAGAAAGAATTTTGAGAGGGAGAATATAATAATCTGAGTTGAAATTTGGCTGGGACATTTGAGTTGGGAACTTTGATGACTACAAGTGATCAGGATCCAATTTTTATGCGATACCCAAAAGACAACACATTCCAGCAGCATAGTGGTCTCTAACATCATCACTGATTCAGAAATGACTGGGAGGGGAAAGTGCCATACCCTGCAGTACTTGGTGTTCTTTGGCAGGTTCGTATTTACATCCTGATCCAACCCAACCCTGTTTATATTATGAGAGAGAAGCAGATCACAGCATATCGTGCTATTCCTGGGGAACATTTACACGAAGCCTTAGGTACACTTTAAGGCCCCTTTATACTGCCAGATCACTATAAAGAAGCCTACTGTAAATGAGAATCAGATACCAACTCCAGTAGACAAACTCTGGCTGTTACAATCAAATCTCCAATCTAAACCTGTGACATTTTCTTTTCACAGAGAAGCAAAAGAGTACTTGAAGGTGCGAACTCCAAGCTGCTCCAAAGTAATGTACCTTTAAATAAAATAAGTTGTTCTAGAAATGTTTATAAAATGCATCATGCTCACTGCTCACTTTCTAGCACTCAGCAGTCTTCACATCACTCAGGGAGCTTTGGAAACTGACAAAGAACTCCAAGTTCTGAATATGACAAGGAAAGGTACAGTAATCAGTTGAAATAGGTTTCTTATTGATACAGCAGTATGAGTTACATATGGTAAAAGTCTCACCTGCTGAAACTCAGCAATTCTTGTGAATGAGAAGTCCTAATAAAATCTTTCACTTTGAAGAAGCTACATAAAGAAACATGAAATGGCAGACTTGTCCCAGAAAAGGGCTTTCCAGCCAAAAAGCTTGAATACCATAAAGTACAATTCATCAAAATATACATAGTCAGGCATTATGAAATTCCGCTCTAGATCTTTTATTCATAAGCCAAATGCATAATGTACATCCATCAGAAGAGAGAGTAAAAAAATGACTTTTACAGCTGCTCAGCATGTGCGGGGCAAGGTATAAAGGGGAGAGAGCCTGCAATTGAAATATGGGATGTGGGAAAACATTGTTTCTTCACCATGTAAAATACAGGATGTGTGCACAGCTTCTGCAGAGAAAACTGCATGCTACCTTTATCAACCACCATCCAAAGGACAAACATATCGCACAAGGCCCAGGTTTTCAGAAACTGACAGCAAGGGGAGGCATGTTCAATCAAATTCAGTGACTGTCATTGCACATCAGACAATATTTCAACCAGGAACTGATGTATCCTTTGTTGGCAAACGTGTTAGGATTTTCTTCGTTCTGTTCAATAGCACAGATTAACATACAAATGGTCTTGTGCGTATGTAACACAACAGTACACCACTGCACAGACCCATGGGTAGACAGAGACCTCATCCACATTCACACAAACACCCAGAGATTAATTAAAACTGTGAAGAAATTGTCCTGTTTATCATCCAATTACCCTTTTATAAGGCAGTTTTATTTTATTTCTGTCCAAAAATATTCCTTATCATATCCCTTATCTGACAAATCCTCTCCTGATTTCAAAGCCCTCTTAAGATGTGACATATTTATCCACAATAGACCTAAGAGTGTTGTTCTGCCTCTGGTCCAAATTCTCCTTTAATTTACACTAGTGCAACCTCACTGAAATCAATGTGGATTCAACGGATACCCAGTGTTGCAACTGAGTGAGAATTTGAACCTCAGTGTGTAGTAGGTGTTTGTACAGTACATAATAATGTGCATGTTAATAAAATAGGGCCCTTGCCTCCAAACATGGGAATAACTCACATGTAGCAATGAAAATGCCTTGAGTTCTAATTCTTGCAGGGAGAAGGGAAAGCTTTTTTCTCCACTGCAGAAGTGACAAAGGGGAAGGCCATGTCCCTTGGGAGATCATCTGGAGCCTATGGATTCCTCCTTGCCTCTGCTTGACTACCTGGTTCCTGCCATCCTGTGGTTCATGGACACAGAGATTTCCCTATACTCCCCCCCAGAATTTCCCCAACACCTCCCCTCCCGAATTGTCAACTAGTTACATGCAGTGTTGCCAATATAGCCATTGGTTGGAAATTTGAATTGAAATTGAAACATTAATACACACTTTAAATGTATATACAGTATATGATAAAATACCTGTACCTGAAAGCATAATAGGTTTGAAAAGTATGAACAAAGACTAGCTTCCTCACACAGCTGTTTTTATGACAATTTTGGCACATTTGTTTTGGTGATGTTGGCCAACCTAAGAATTTCAAATTATGATTTGTAAGTAAGGTCTAAATGAGTTCTCCGCTGTTGCTGAGCCAGGGGGTTGGGGGAAAAAGGCCTCAGGACCAGACTGTATTACATGAACACACCTATTCTGCTTAGATATCCAGTAGACAGAGCTGTGTTGCCCAAGTGATCAATTTTGCTGGTGTTGGGTTACAAATCACTTTTGTATTCAAAGTGAGGGTAATGAAATGTTGTTATCCCTCTTGTATGAGTAAAGAGCAGCAGAACTGTGCTTAGCCTTTCCTGATTGAGGGAGTCACCCTCAACTGAAATGCACTCGCTGAGCAGGGGGTTCAGATGCCAGATCCCATTGGAGAGAGAGCGGGTGGGGACAGGTGTTTTGCCTAAGCGTCACAAGTACTATTTGACCTGTCCCTTTCCACTGTTTAAAGATAGAGCTGATTAGGCTCCACAGAGATTTTTGTTTTGTTAAATGACCACTAGAGCAAAAATCATTGATAATCAGATCTAAGTGCTTAGACCTGCTGTGGAACAGTGTTTCTGTAGAAGGGACTGCCCAGCCTGCACGAGCAATGATTTTCCGCAATGTGAGCTGGGTGGAACCTCAAGAGACTAACTCACAGAGGTCACAGTGGCTGGCGGCAGCAGATGACAGTGCAGGGCCATTGGCAACACAGCAGTGGAATGAACAGTGGCACAACAAACAACAGTGGCCAGAGCGAGCGGGAGCGGCTGGAGGAAAGAGCAAGGTGCTTTCTTCTCTCCACCCTCCACCCCCGCGGGGAGGAGAACTCACATGAAAGCACCTCTGAGTTTACACTGGCCAAGGACAATGGTGAGTGGGGTACAGGGGAAAAGTGAGGGGCACATTAAAGAAACATTTGTGGCATTGGCCACTGTCAGAAGACAGGATACTGGGCAAGATGGACCTTTGGTCTGACCCAGTATGGCAGCCCAATAAACAAATAAGAACATAAGAATGATGTTTTAGTGACTTTGCTCCAGAATGCTAGATTTGTGACTGGGAAACTTATATGTTTCCTAGTAGGCCAAGATTTTTAAAATGCATTATTTGCCAAGGTCATTATCCTCACATCGTTGCTATTTTGAGAAGTCATTATCTTGGGGAGTTTCTGAACTAAAGACTTTTATTATTATAATTAATTTTTACATAAGAATGGCCATACTGGGTCAGACCAATGGTCCATCTAGCCCAGTATCCTGTCTTCCGACAGTGGCCAATGTCAGGTGCTTCAGAGGGAATGAACAGAACATGCAAACATCAAGTGATCCATCCCCTGTCATCCAGTCCCATTCTGGCGAACAGAGGCTAGGGACACTCAGAGCATGGTGTTGCATCCCTACCCATCCTGGCTAATAGACACTGATGGAGCTATCCTCCTGGAACTTATCTAGTTCTTTTTTTAAACGCTGTTATAGTTTTGGCCTTCACAACATCCCTTGGCAAAGAGTTCCGTGGTTTGACTATGCGTTGTGTAAAGAAGTATTTCCTTTTGTTTTTTTTTAAACTTGCTACCTATTAATTTTATTTGGTGACTCCTAGTTCTTGTGAAGGATTAAATAACATCTCCTTATTCACTTTCTTCACACCAGTCAAGATTTTATAGACCTCTATCATATCCCCACTTTGTTGTCTCTTTTCCAAGCTGAAAAGTCCCAGTCATTTTAATCTCTCCTCCTGTTTCATACCACTAATCATTTTAGTTGCCCTTCTCTGTACCTTTTCCAATTCCAGTATATCTTTTTGGGGATGGGGTGACCAGATCTGCACACAGTATTCAAGACGTGAGTGTACCATCAATTTATATAGTGGCTTTCTGATAATTTCGGTCTTGTTATCTATCCCTTTCCTAATGGTTCTTAACATTCAGTTAACTTTTTTGACTACCACTGTACATTGAGTGGATGTTTCCAGAGAACCATCCGCAATAACTCCAAGATCTGTTTCTTGAGTAGTAACAGCTAACTTAGACCACATCATTTTGTATGTATATTTGAGATTGTGTGTTCCAATGTGCATTACTTTTCATTTATCAACACTGAATTTCATCTGCCATTTTGTTGCCCAGTCACCCAGTTTTGTGAGAGCCCTTTGTAACTCTTTGCAGTCTGCTTTGGATTAAACTATCTTGAGTAGTTTTGTATCATCTGCAAATTTTGCCACCTCACTGTTTACCCATTTTTCCAGATCATTTATGAATATGTTGAACAGTATTGGTCCCAGTACAGACCCCTGAGGGACACCACTATTTCTCTCTCTCCATTCTGAGAACTGATAATTTATTCCTACCCTTTGTTTTCCATCTTTTAACCAGTTACTGATCCATGGGATAAGAGGGAAGGTCCTCTCATGACTGCTTACTTTTCAAAAGTCAATTTAAATTAAATACATTTTTAATTTTTCTATATTTGTTTTAGAAATCTAGAACTGTTATGTGTTTTGGTGTAATTTGTATTATCCTTATGTTAAATTTGCATTATCCTAACAAAACATTTAATGTATTCATATATCTTTTATATGTTGCAGGCCAAAGTGAAAACAAAAAGACAAAAAACAATGCAAAAATTTTTCTACTCATATGTCACAAAAACCAACCAAGGTAAAGAACACACCAAGAACATATCAACGTCATCTGAACATCCAAGTGGTGTATCTACAGCCGACCAGCTTGAAGCACAAATACATCTACCTACTGAAGAAACAGTGTCTCCAAATCCTAAAGGCAGTTCCTGATGTTTGTCGGTCAAAGTTTTCCCATTTATTGAAGTTACAAAAGATGGCTACTGGTACACCTCTTGCAAAAAAGCTTACGAAAGCTTCCCAATTTATAGTTGGTAAAAGTGGAGGAGTTTGGTTTGCCAGACAGATCAGCAAAGCCAATGCTGACAAACTATGTGAAAAGGCTGCAGAACACCAAGAATCTGGACTGCATCAACATGCAGGAATGAGGTTGTTAAGAATGCTGGAGACACAACACAGTTCATGAGAACAAACATGGCTGTGGCATTATACTTTCTATTTAAGCAAGATATACCACACACTGCAAACTGGAGGCCAATGTTAAGTGCATTGTCACTTGTTCATCCTGAAGTTGGACACTGGTTCCAAACAACTGACTGGCTAGAAGCATGCCGTGCAACAGTGAAAGACTCAGCAGTTGAAAAAGTGAAGAACTCTCTCACCACATTCAAAAAATTTGCATACATGGCTGATGAATGCACCAATGCAATGCAAATGGGTGTCAAGTATTAAGTCATTGCGTACATTATCTTGATGTCAGTGGTAGGTCAGTAGATGCATTTCTAGATGTTCAAGTCAGAGAAGACACATTGGCTGCATCTGTGACAACCAACATCTAAGAAGACTTAAATGCTTGTAAATTGGACCCCAAACAGATAGCTGCTTGTGCATTTGATGGAGCTGCAAACTTCTCTGGAAGACATGGTGGAGTACAAGCTTTGCTCAGAGAAAAATATAACCCTAATCTCTCCTATACACACTGCAGAGGCCATCTAACCCAACTAGCAGTAGTAAGAGCTGCAGACTCTTCAAAAGACATTTAAAAAGCCATACATTTAATGTCTTCATTATGGGGTTTTTTTCCAGCAAGAGTCCAAAAAGATTGAACGTCTTGGAAAAATAGAAGATACACTGGGACTGAAGTTCAAATTAGTCCAACCTGGGAAAACCCACTGGCTTTCTCATGAGCAATCCTTGGTTGTTGTCTTAAAATTACTGCAACTGTTATTACTGGCTTTGAAAAGTATCTACCAAACTGGGATGGATCTAAGTACTGAGGCTGGTGGACTACTTTTGCTACTTCATTCAGAGAAGACCATTTCCATTCTGTCTCTTGTAAGTCTACTGTTGAAACTAATTGGGTCATTAAACAATACCATCCAGGCATCTGCTACAGCAGTAGTAGATCTTTGTCCAGCAGTAAAAACTACAATTGAATCAGAGATGTCCATTGAAAACATAATGAAAGAAGCAAAGACTTCAGTCCAGAAGTTGACTAATGATAGCATTTATATTGAATCCTTAAGTGAAGAGGACAAGAAGTGTTTGTTAAGACAGCTGAGAAAGTACACAAACTTGATTCTTACAAATGTACAACAGCAACTTCTGGATTCTACTCAACCTCTATGTAGTTTTTACAGAACCCTGTCCTATAAAAACACCAATAGTTAAGTGGAGTGCAATGGGGCTGCCACGTGATCAAGACAGAATAGAGAATTTGAACACAGAGTGGAATATCATATGATGTATGAATGAAGATTTGACTTCAACTTCTTTTTTATCATCACTAGTGGCTCAACCTGATCTTTGTGCTATGTTTCCTGGGATGAAAGAAGTAGAAATTCATCTCTTGCTACTCCTAGTCACAACAGCTACAGTTGAGCATTCTTTTTTTGTCATTGACTAGAATTTTGTGTTCTGAAATAAGTCACCTTCTGCCTGATCATGTGAATGAACTAATGAGCATATCAATTGAAGGAATGGAAGTACTGGACACGAGAAGCCACCAAAGATGAATGCAGTGCATTCAAGAAGTTTATTAACAGAGTTGTGCAAAATTATAACAAGAAACCAAGAAGGATGTAGATGTAGTGCGTTAAAGAAGGCTTGAGTAGCCAACTTTAATTTGTGTGATGATTTTAAGACATGAGTTAAAGCTAATAAAATGGTCATGAAACATTTTTCAGTTTTTACTATGGTGCCATAAAGCCCACTTTCACCCTTACAGTCTCACCCCACATCGGCCCTCACGCCCCCCCCCCCCATTTCAATTCCCAGGAAAAACACTGCATGGACAGCATATGAGCCTTGTTATGTGTGGCTTGTTCATAGGAGGAACAAGTGGAATTAGAGGAAGGATGGCCAGTGGTTAGGGTGCTAGCCTGGGACTTGGGACACTCACATAAAATGCCCAGGTCCACCACAGACATTCTCTATGACTTTAGGCAAGTCATTTAGTCTCTCTAGTCCAGATCCTCAAAGGTATTTAGGCACCTAATTCCCACTGATTAGGTGCCTAAATACCTTTGAGGATCTGGGCCTCAGTCTCCCATCTGTAAAAGGGGACAATAGTACTGCTCTACCTCTCAGGGGTATTATGAAGATAAATGCATTAAAGATTGCGAGGTGCTCAGATACTACAGTAATGTGTCACACTTATATAAAAGACAGACACAGTAGATTCTCTTTTAGCAGCCTTCTTTCAAAAGAATACTGATCACTATTGCCCACATAAACAAACCTGTAGAGAAGGGGAAAACAAACTACTGCAGACTTTGTAGGGGTGTCCGTCCCTACTTCTAGAGCAGGATCCTCAGGGAGTCCTTTTGGGACAAGGAAGGAGCATGTTGTGATCTGGCACGTCTCCATTCTGCAGCTGACTCTCCCCCACCAAGAATTCAAGGACACATCATTTCCTCGACTGACAGGAGCACAACAGTTTCTCTTTCATCCTCTCAGATATGAAAATTCAATAGCTGCAATATGTTATTAAAACACCAAGGTGGTCTGGCTGTGCAGGACAGGCTTTTGAAAAATCAAATGCTTTATTCTGAAATAAGGTCAGAAAATCCTCCAAAAGACCATGTAAATTGCAGCAACTTGAAAGCGAAGGCCTGCATTAGCTTTATATGATGGCAAATAAAGACTACTTTGAAGGGATGACACTTTTCATGCACCTTTAATTTGAGAAAATTATAGAATTAAAAGAAGAAGAAAGTCAGAGAGAAATAACAATCCATCAGTCAAAAATTAAGAGTATTGTCAAATCTGCCATTGAGATTTACTGATAAGTTGAACATCTCAGATTTGCTTTTAGGTAAGATAGATATAAAGAAAGCATTATTACAGAAGCATCTGCATTGTATCATCCAAATTACCCAGAGTAAAATCAGTATAAAATCCAAATTAGTCAAGCCAGAAAAAGAACTTTAACAATAGAGCCTACTCCTAATGAGCTTCTGAAATACGCACATGCAGCCGGGGAAAAAAGAAAGAGAGACTATTCATAACAACCTTCTTGAAATGCGGGTCTGCAGAAAGGGATACAGAGCTGAGATTTGCAGCACACAACTATCTGTCCTTTTATTTCAGAGACCAAAGAGGGGATTGTTTTGTTTGGAAGTATGTCTTTGTGACGGAGCACAACATATACTTGGTAATAGTAATGAGAAGATATCCCAATTAAAATTCAATTTCTAATTCTCACGCCTGGAGCAGGAGTGCTCCAGAAACAGGAGCTACTCCACTGCAGCTCTACAGCCCGCTGGGAGGACCCCTACCCATCCAAGCACCTACAGAATTCCTAGCATACAACCTAGCCACTTCAGCTGGCTGGGTTCGAGGATTTGAACTACAACATGTAGTATGTAGTAGGCACACAGGAATCTCCATATCAGGTAACTTCCAGGGTGAAAGAAAATCAAAATAAAAGGGGGAGTTTACCAATTTTGGTGGCTGTCATCATGGCTCTTGAAGTCGTGTGGTGCAGCAGCAGTGCACCATCACTTTACAACAACAGAAAATATCAATAAAGGACAAGAGAAGAAAAGTATCTGAAGGAGTTCATGTCCCCATGCAGATTTATGTACGATAGTAGTGTGTCTGTGTGTGCATACCCACGTGCCTACCTGGGTAGGGTCACATCCCTGACCACACCCTTTCCTATAAAAGCATCAATTAGGTGTGACCAGAATAGATAGTCTATAGTGACAGGAAATAAAATAGATATAGTGATTCGGGGAAGGTCCTTCCTCAGAAATTTGTGAAATATCCAATGAAACGTCCTGTATTTTAGATTTTAAAACATTTCAAAATGAAAATGCTATGCAAAATCTCTATGTATTACGTATCATACTGGTTCTGCCTGCTGGTGTCTTTTCTCCATTGGAGAGAGGATGCTGGTAGTGGCAGGTTTCCTTCTTCTCTCTCCTTTGTGGTGGATAGCTATTCCTGTGGAGGTGCATAGGGACTGCAGATCATGCTGCTCCACCTACTGGCAGGCCCAGAAACTTTGTAACCTGGCATCAGCCCCCCCGCTGCTCCCACTTCAGTAAATCCTCACCTCACTAGCCAAGAGGAAAAGGAACACAGGAGGAGATCGGCTCCCCCACGTTAGGCAGAGGAGGAGAAGGGAGATGTCTCCTACTGTTCCCTCCTACGTTCTATTCTATTCAGGTTCATATACTGCTCTCATCACTGTGGTACCTTTTTAACCCCTGATACTGATCCATAATCTACTTTTGGCAATACCTGGTGCTTCATGAGATGGTGAAAACCTCTCCAATACACCTAGCCAACTGTGCATTGCTGCACATGAGAATGAACTTCTCCCTAACCATTGCAGTGGCCAGGGTATGCCCTGAAGTAATGTCATTCTGCCTAGTGCAAACCGAGAAAGCTAAGGTAATGAAAGCACTATCCTGACCTGCAATTGTAAGCACAGCCTAATAATCTAAATGAATCCAAATAGATTTATGACCACAGAAAATTTAATCACCAAATCACAATTAAAGAGTATGCAGAGTGAGATTTGGGATTGGGGGCTCTTAACTAACTGTCTAGTGAACTGTAACAAAACAAAACTGCAAAAAGAAGCCTGCGCTGTGGTTGCTGATCTATGCCCTACCTGTGGTTATAATTCCAGCACTGTTATTCCATTCAGTTTCCACAGGCACAGTGCTTACTTTCTACAGGACTTCTCTTAGGAGAGCCAGCATTTAGATTTCATTGCAAGGCGTGTCGTATAAGGGAGATTTGATAAAAGACTTCAATAGAACTAAAATCTGAATACAGTAATCTCACCAAGAGAGCATTACATAGCGGAGAGCTTCATAATAAAATAACTGTGAACATATTCCAAAAATGGAAACACAAAGGCAAAGAAAAATATTTAAATATTTAAAAAATAAAGGTTCACATTTTCTAAAGCTCATGTGCCCAGCTGGCAAGTGTTTGATCCCAATGTGCATATACAAGTCAGACTCACATACACTGGGGATTGTAAGTGTTGGTAAGTGCTCAATTAACACATTTTCTGATCCTTATTACCATGCACATATTCAGCAACAATAACAAACCTGCAATTATGATTCATATCATTATGAATTCTCAGTTAAACTACCTCAGCTGGGGGTTTCCCTGTCTCTGCCCACATGGAAGCTCATCTTAGTCAGCAGTAAATGCTTGCCTCCTCCTGTACTAAATAGCTCTAGTTTTTATGAGAGGTTGTAAAAACAAACCCTAATTAACACAGCCTGAGAATATGCCCCTTCCCCTGGCCCTACAATGAGAAGGGGGAGAAAATGAGGACACTGGAAGAAGTAAACAGAGCAACTGGCAAAGGAATGCAAGATAAAGCTCTGAGGACAAATTAGCAACAGGCCAGAGGCAGCAGCGGTACAATGTGAGAGCACTGGAAACATAAACACAACACTAGAATAGTTCTGTAATATTTATATATCATTACATAAAAAATTACTTTAAAAGAATGTTACAGTTGCAAAGTTCAGCACTCCAAAGTTAAGGAATGCTAGAGATAAGGTGGCCTGTGCAAATTCAGTCCCTTTGTGCATATGCATTATGACACAGCCTTTAACTATAGGATCACACACTTTTTTTTTTCCACTAGACTGTCTCTCCAAACTTGACCTCTTCTGTCCTTGGCCCCTCCAGCCTATCCATTTTCCTGTCTGTCTTCCCCCAAGCCTCTCTCAGCTCCTTGCCACAGATTGTCATAGCGCTCTCCACCCCTCCGCTGGCTCTTTGCCCCAGTCACCCTATGGCCACCTCATCTTCACAGATCCACATCCCAGTTCCAGTCCCCCCACCCCTTCAGCCACTTGTCCCAGTCCCCACTCCAGACTCTGAGTCTTCCTCATCTACCCCAGGCCTGGATCCTCACTGTCACAGTTTGGGGTAACTACACCTTCAGCAGCCGTGATGGTCTGCACAAGGAATGCCCTCTCAGGTCTTCAGCCATCACCTCTCTGGGCAGGGTCCTGTATCTGTCTCCCTTTCAGATTTAAGCTTGCAGCCCTCTTGCACTTCCGTGTGTTTATCCCAGCAGATCTGACAACAGTCCAGGCCTAGATCCATCCTCTTTGGAGCCCCCATTCAGGTAGTTGAAAGCAGCTATCAAATCCCCCCTCATTCTTCTCTTCTGCAGATTAAATAATCCCAGTTCCCTCCGCCTCTCCTCATAAATCATGTGCTCCAGCTCCCTAATCATTTTTGTTGCACTCCGCTGGACTCTTTCCAATCTTCCACATCCTTCTTGTAGTGTGGGGCCCAAAACTGGACACAGTACTCCAGATGAGGCCTCACCAATGCTGAATAGAGGGGAATGATCACGTCTCTCGATCTGCTGGCAACGTGAAAAGGTGTCAGTGATGCGGCCCTCGGCCAATGTACTAGTCCTCATGTGGCCCTCATGGTGATTTGAGTTTGAGATCCCTGCTCTAGCCCATGGGCTGAAATAGGTATCCCAACCCTTCTACTCTACTTTTGTTGTGCAGAAGATTCACTGGATTCATATAAAGCAGATCCCATGGTCCCTCCCCCATGGTCTGCCCCAGACACATTTCACATTGACCAATGCAGGGGGGGCTGACATGGACAACCCTTTCTGCACAGAGGAAGGTCCTCTTCCTGATTGAACTGGCATATTCACTCTCTACCATCCAAGCAAGGGGCTTCATGGGTGTGGCACGCTTGCGCTGACCCTCCATATCAGAGTAATACTACTACGTGGAATTATGATGACCAATATTAAGCTTTACATTTTAATCCCAGTCCTCGTCAAATGGGTCACTAAAATAAAAAAATAACACTTAACAATAATTTAGCACTTTACAACTCCCCTTTCAGATAAATGGGTATTATTATTATTCTCATATTACGGATGGAGAATCTGAGGCCCAGAGAAGTTGATGATGCAAATCAATAAGATTTCTAAAGGACATAAACCCAGATTCTCAAAGATATTTAAGTGCCTAACTCCCATTGAGGTGGGCCATAGTGACTATTAATTCATTATTTTAACTCCCGCTGGAGCCTGGTCTTGCATACTTGTGTATCCAAAACTTCCAATTAACTCAGGTGAGATTTAGATTATTATTATTATTTATTTGTACTGCAGTATCTCCTAAAGGCCTCAACCCCACTGTGCTAGGCACTATACAAACACACAATGCATGACTAAAGCAGGGTTGGGTTCATGATGAGCAACAATTTTGCAACATAACAGTATATATAAGATGCCTGTTTTCCACTGATGCATTGGAAATGCATAAGACAAAATTTCATTAATAGGAGTCATCTACAGTAGACTCATGCATCAACAGAAAAACAGACAGCTTTGACTTCTTCATGCTATCAAGTATGAAAATGAACTATCAGGAAGTGAGGGGGAAAAAACAAACCCAGCTCTGAGATCTCTGAAATGTAAAATAATTAACATTGACTATATGTTACTTGTGTGTGCGCATGGCATTCTGGAAATATGATGTAAATCAATCTCCGAATGCTTTACTAACCACTTTGTATTGTGTTTTCTATTTCTTTACTAAGTACTGAGACTTGACACTTTACCACATCTCTCTGTATGACTGCAAAAAACAAAAATTAACTCCTGTAATTCAAACTGAAAGTTTAAAAAATATATAAAAAATAGAAAGATTTTATCAGTTTGCAGAATCTGCAGTTCAAGTTTATGTGATCCTTCTTATTGACACGCGGAATTATGGGAAAGATAGTGTCTACAAGACTATAAATCAGACATCTGCAAATTCCAAACTCATCCTCTGATGGAAAATGGAAGATTTAAACATGCAGTAAAACCAGGCGAGACATATTGATCAAAGAACACTCTGCAACATCCATCACACAGCATAAAATAGGAGGAAATAACAATTCCACGTGAACACAAACATTTTGGTGATTTAACGGATTCACAAAAAATTGTTCCAGGCAATGTTCCAAATAAAGACTTAAATCTGGGTACAAGTATGTTCTTAGCACATTTTGATTAATAAACATCACCATTTCTGACAAA
Organism: Chelonia mydas; assembly: GCF_015237465.2. NCBI lineage: Eukaryota > Metazoa > Chordata > Testudines > Cheloniidae > Chelonia > Chelonia mydas. Next base: position 16,984,532 of record NC_057854.1, on the reverse strand, counting down.
CTCTTACTTGCATGAGTAGTAGCCTCACTGGTTTCAATAATGGTATTCACACGAAGAAAGGTTTGCAAGATTAAGACCTTTGGTATCCACAGCAACATCAAAAGAAAACTGTATTCTTCACTCATGAGGAATGGGGGATCTTCTTTCAAAACGCTGACATAAATATCACAATAAGTCTCTAAAATCATTGTTTAAAAAACTCTTTTAATACATGTATTGTCTGTTCATCCCTGAGTTACTGCCCTTACATGTTGTAAATCAGCCATTTCAGAAACTGAAGAAAAAATGAATTAAATACTACTCAGTAGAAAATGTATTGACTAAAATTTTATTTAAATTTCAGTCACTAACTATACACACAGAAAGAAAATCACAAGTGCATCATTAGCTGACTAAGACAAGACTTGAAATGTATTACAGTTACAGCATTCACAATACTGCACTTAAAAATCTCTCAGGCTTCTTCTAATAGACCAAAAAAAATTGATCATACACCCAGTCAGTTCAATGGGAGTTTCAAGGGCAACCTCAATAGCAGCAGAGTAGGGGCCAGGAATATTGAAAGCATTATAATTCTGCATTAAAAATGTCCATAGGATTAAATTCCCAAGCAATTCCTTAGTGCAGGAGGAGGCTTGTGTATAAAATATAAAGGGGAAAATTTCAATTGTAATTTTCCTGATGGGTTTTTTTGTTTGGTTGGTTATACCAGGTTAGTTTTTGCATCTTTTTTGCATCTACAACAGCAAAACAAAACATTTATGCTATATGAGGGCAATATTTCTTTAATACCAAAACTTGTGATTCAATAACCTAAAAAAGTAATGAAATCTAAAACCAGGCCATTTCAAGCCATTACATTTTATGAAAAACTCTCCACCAACTCCAGTGGGGTTCTGCTTTTCACTTGATGGCACACTATTTCCCATGACTGCTTTTTAATATGAAATTACCAATTATTAAAAATATCACACTTACAGGCAGACAGGATCTCTTAACCTGACAGAGTGATTTCTGTTTTTGTGGTTTGAGTTCTGTATAAATAAAGGCTGGTGAATTTTTCTGTTTAAAGAAGGTTACGCATGAGGTCAGTCTCACAAGATGATCAAAACAAGCAACCTTATTTATGATGCATAAGTAGCATGAGTCAGTGATATAAGCACAGGCTTAGACACTCCTGAGTTCTAATTCTGGTCCTTGATGCTAACTTTCTTTAACCCCAGAGGTTAGCCTCTTTCACCTCTCTGCCTAAGTTTCCCAGCCTGTAAAATGGAGATAAAAAAAATTTCATATACCTAACAGGTTTCGTATGAAGATTAACTAGTTAGTGTTCTAACACTACAATACATATTGTTATTAAGTGAAGGGTGAATTTGTTAAAACAAGATGTCACTGTTAATTTTTGTCTAATTAAGAACAGCTGCTTCTGACCATCTATCTAATGGTTGTTTCACAGCCTTTTTGGAAGGAGTTAATGGCATAATACTGGAAAGAATTAACAAACAAAATATCCCCAGTTAGTAATTGGCATGTGTCATAAATATAAAAGGAAGGGTAAACACCTTTAAAATCCCTCCTGGCCAGAGGAAAAGCCCTTTCACCTGTAAAGGGTTAAGAAGCTAGGATAACCTCGCTGGCACCTGCCCAAAATGACCAATGAGGAGACAAGATACTTTTAAAAGCTGGAGGGGGGGAGAAACAAAGGCTCTCTCTGTCTGTGTGATGCTTTTGCCGGGGACAGAACAGGAATGGAGTCTTAGAACTTAGTAAGTAATCTAGCTAGATATGCATTAGATTCTGTTTTCTTTAAATGGCTGAGAAAATAAGCTATGCTGAAGGAAATGTAGATTCCTGGTTTTGTGTCTTTTTGTACCTTAAGGTTTTGCCTAGAGGGATTCTCTATGTTTTGAATCTAATTACCCTGTAAGGTATTTACCATCCTGATTTTACAGACATGATTCTTTTACTTTTTCTTCTATTAAAATCCTTCTTAGGCTTGGCCAGTTATTACAGACAATTTGTACTGCAATACAGCCAAATCGCCGCCCCACTGACAGACCTAACTAAAAAGAAACAGCCAAATGCCGTTCAGTGGACCGAAGAGTGTCAGAAGGCCTTTAACCAGCTTAAAGCGACACTCATGTCTGACCCTGTACTAAAGGCCCCAGACGTTGACAAACCGTTCCTAGTAACCTAGTAGATGTGCCCGAGCGTGGTGTGGGAGCAGTTTTAATGCAGGAAGGACCGGATCAGGAATTCCACCCTGTAGTGTTTCTCAGCAAGAAGCTGTCTGAGAGGGAAAGCAACTGGTCAGTCAGTGAAAAAGAATGTTACGCCATTGTCTACGCTCTGGAAAAGCTACGCCCATATGTTTGGGGACGGCGTTTCCACCTGCAAACCGACCATGCTGTGCTACAGTGGTTTCATACCGCCACAGGAAATAACAAAAACCTTATTCGGTGGAGTTTAGCTCTCCAAGATTTTGATTTCGACATCGAACACATCTCAGGAGCTTCTAACAAAGTGGCTGATGCACTCTCCTGTGAAAGTTTCCCAGATTCAACTGGTTAAAATCATCCTTGAGATGTGGAAAATATTGTTAGTCTTCATACAGTTGGTAGTATATTTAGAGGTGTATGTGTCTTATTAACTCTGTTTTCTCCTAGAACTCCAGGAAGAAATCACAGCCAGCGTTTCACCCTATCTGTGATTTGGGGGGGTGTGTCCTAAATATAAACGGAAGGGTAAACACCTTTAAAATCCCTCCTGGCCAGAGGAAAAACCCTTTCACCTGTAAAGGGTTAAGAAGCTAGGATAACCTCGCTGGCACCTGCCCAAAATGACCAATGAGGAGACAAGATACTTTCAAAAGCTGGAGGGGGGGGAGAAACAAAGGCTCTCTCTGTCTGTGTGATGCTTTTGCTGGGGACAGAACAGGAATGGAATCTTAGAACTTAGTAAGTAATCTAGCTAGATATGCATTAGATTCTGTTTTCTTTAAATGGCTGAGAAAATAAGCTGTGCTGAATGGAATGTAGATTCCTGTTTGTGCCTTTTTGTACCTTAAGGTTTTGCCTAGAGGGATTCTCTGTTTTGAATCTAATTACCCTGTAAGGTATTTACTACCCTGACTTTACAGAGGTGATTCTTTGTTACTTTTTACTTCCATTAAAATTCTTCTTTTAAGAACCTAATTGCTTTTTCATTGTTCTTAAGATCCAAGGGTTTGGGCCTGTGTTCACCTATGCAAATTGGTGAGGATTTTTGTCAAGCCTTCCCCACGAAAGGGGGTGTAGGGTTTGGGGAGGATTTTGGGGGGAAAGACGTTTCCAAGCGGGCTCTTTCCCGGTTATATATCTGTTAGTCGCATGGTGGTGGCAGCAATAAAGTCCGAAGGAAAAAGGAAAATAGTTTGTACCCTGGGGAAGTTTTAACCTAAGCTGGTAAAAATAAGCTTAGGAGGTTTTCATGCAGGTCCCCACATCTGTACCCTAGAGTTCAGAGTGGGGAAGAAACCCTGAGAGCATGCTTATTGGCAGCCTCAGCAAAGATGCCAAAGAATGAACAGGCAAGGAAAATAAATTAATCTCTATTCCCTAGACGTGGTTCCACCATGTCAGGGTTGAGGCACATTGGTGGAGTCATCATGTGGGGGAAGCTTGCTCTGCCACAACACATGCTATAACTTCGCATAAAGATAGGATTTCTAAGCCTGGTTCCGATCTCATTTATCCTAGGGTAAACCAACAATGTCAATGTCGTTACAACAGAATGAAAACAGTCTTGTGATCAGAATCAGGCTTTCAGTTTCCAGTGTTGTAATTTTATCAACACTTGATTCACTTTAAAAAGTGAAAATAGCCACTAATATTGGCAATGTTGTTCTGGGTCTCCAGCTTGCAATGTTTACACATTAATAACATCTTTGTTTACAATATGTGACAAGACATCAAATGAAATGCCCACAATCCCACTGGTATAACCAACATTTTCATTATGTCTGTGAAAATCTCTTCCTAAAAAAACTCTCCAGGGTTCCTATTATGGAGTCTGTCTTGGATCACCAGAAGCTGCAGCTAGTCCTGGTAATACTGTATCCTGGAAGACTAATACATGCTGGCACTCTTAAAAGACAAATACGAATCCTGTTAAATTCTGATAACCAGCAGAAATTTGTTTATAAGATAACACTGTGGGAAGCAGTGGCAAAAAGAATACTGAGCAGTTCTCATTAAAAAGCCCTAGCAACCTGAGCAAACTGGTATTATATGTGTGTACTAGTGATACATGTAGTGTTACCCTCCTTCTGTGAAAGTTTACTGTAATTCACATTAACTAACATTGTATAAAACATTTTAGATCTGCATTTAATCTTTTTTCTTCTGCTATTAAATCTTGTTTTCTCCTATGCAGAAATACACAATGATTTTTCCAACCTATTATTTCATAAGTGCTACCATCTCATAATCAATTAGTATGTTCAGTCACTCATGGAAAAATACAAGCAGGTAAATGAAAAAATTAAAAGATAGATTTTATAAAAATCAGCACATTTTGAACCCAGGGAGTTAGATAATTAACTTTCTGAACCAATTACTATTGTTCTTTTAATATCATGGAAAGTACAAGAAGTTTGCAAAAATATATGATCATTAAAATGAAAAACAAAACAAAAACCTGAAACCTAAACTACTCCTCCCTGAAACAATCAAGCAGAGGTGAGGTGGCGAGGGGGAGGTCACATGCTTGCCCAGATTTCTGCCAGGGTTGTTTTTTCTTTTCCCCCCAAGGGGACTGGGTTCAGAATTGAGCCCTCCCCTATCAACAGTTACCTGTGGCCTCTGCAATCATGTCAGTTACCATAGGCAAATCTCATTTCAATCACTAGTAAAATAATGAAACCATCAGAGAGAAAGGAAAGGATACCAGAACCATAACTAGTAAACATCTCCAAACAGTGAGATCTATTGGGCTGTGGAACACTCTCTCAAAAGAAGCCCCAAAACTTCAGTAATTTAAAACAGGGTGAGCAAATCATACCACAAGGAATAATAAACAAGAACCTTGTTTATGCAATAGAGTCCCCCCAAACAATCATTTATCTCACATAGATCTCTTTCCCAGTTGCAGGTATACTTTTAATACAGTTTTCAGAGTAGCAGCCATGTTAGTCTGTATTCGCAAAAAGAAAAGGAGTCCTTGTGGCACCTTAGACTAACAAATTTATTTGAGCATAAGCTTTTGTGAGCTACAGCTCACTTCATCAGATGCATTCAGTGGAAAATACAGTGGGGAGATTTATATACACAGAGAACATGAAACAATGGGTGTTACCATACATACTGTAACCAGAGTGATCACTTAAGGTGAGCTACTACCAGCAGGAGAGCGGGGGAGGAGGAACCTTTTGTAGTGATAATCAAGGTGGGCGGTTTCCAGCAGTTGACAAGAACATCGGGGGGGGGGGGGGGGGGGGGGGGGGGGGGGGGGGGGGGGGGGGGGGGGGGGGAGAGGGAGATAAACATGGGTAAATAGTTTTACTTTGTGTAATGACCCATCCACTCCCGGTCTCTATTCAAGCCTAAGTTAATTGTATCCAGTTTGCAAATTAATTCCAATTCAGCAGTCTCTCCTTGGAGTCTGTTTTTGAAGTTTTTTTGTTGAAGTATTGCCACTTTTAGGTCTGTAATCGAGTGACCAGAGAGGTTGAAGTGTTCTCCGACTGGTTTTTGAATGTTATAATTCTTGACATCTGATTTGTGTCCATTTATTCTTTTACGTAGCGACTGTCCAGTTTGACCAATGTACATGGCAGAGGGGCATTGCTGGCACATGATGGCATATATCACATTGGTAGATGTGCAGGTGAACGAGCCTCTGATAGTGTGGCTGATGTGATTAGGCCCTATGATGGTGTCCCCTGAATAGATATGTGGCCACAGTTGGCAACGGGCTTTGTTGCAAGGACGGGTTCCTGGGTTAGTAGTTCTGTTGTGTGGGGCGCTGGTTCGTGCTGGACATTTCCATTCGCTGTCACAGAGCTAGAAACCTGCGTGCAAGAAGGGGAATCGAGGTGCCGCGGAGAACAGCATGAGGTGAACGCCCAACCCAAGCACTCCAGGGACAACAGGAGGGGGACCCAGACGGTGCCTTGAGCCTTCCCGCCAAAGAGGGGGAGAGGCGGTGGGTGAACTGACCAACTAGAGCCGGCAGGAATCCCAATCCCCTCCCCCACCCGCGCTCCCTGGGCAGCCTCCGCCCCTCCCCCACTCCTTGCCGAAATTTCATGGTTTCCAACCAAAATACACCTAAGGGCAGCCAGCGCCGCCCCCACCCATCCCTCTTCTCCTACCCTTCTTCCCGTCTTCCCCTGTCCCCTCACGCAAGCCCTCCGCGCAACCCCCGCACCGTAACCCCCACGGCGCCAGACACGCTCCACGGCGCACGCGCAACCGGCGCCACCCGAGAGACGTTACGGCGCGTGCTCAGTCACTCGGAGGTCTCGGGGACGGCCGGAACCGCCGCTGCGCATGCCCCGTCCCGCTTGATCCGGAAGTGGTTCGTTTGTTTCGTGACACGTCGCAGCGGAGGAGGGTGAGGGCCGGCAGCCGGGGGGATTCTCTCAGCGCTGCGAGGAGGGGTTGCCAGGTGAGTTTGCAGAAAGGTAGCGGCTGCTTCCCTCACGGGGAGGCCCTTCCCCAGCCCACCCCAGCCTCCCTGGCGCTGCCCCGCTCCTCCCCGGGCCGCGACCCACCCCGTCCCGGGGCTCCGAGCCCCTGCCCCCCAGTGGGAGGTTGGGTCGGGGTCCCCTCTTTCCAGAGGGGAAAGCTGAGCCACAGAGGCGTGAGCTGATTGGCCCCGGGTTACTGCTGCGAGGCCGTGGCAGGAATTGCGGGTGGGCCCCGGCTCCGGGCGTGCGGATTGGGGCGTCAGGGCCGCGAACGGGCGCTGGGAGCCACACGCATGTTGTTGTTGTTGTTGTTACTTAAAGCTGCGCCTCGTGCTTGTAATGTTGAAAACGCAGCGAGGTTTGTGGTGTAGCTTCCTGGCTGTATAGCGCCTGTTGTTGCTTGGCCCGCTTGTTAAAGCATCCCCATTGTAACTATTAATCGTTACCGGTGACACGTTTAACTTATGTATTAGTGACTGTGGAAAGAAACACTCCTCCTATATCCATTGTAATCTACGTTTTGAGCTCTTATGGCACTGTAAAATGTTATACATTTACACACACATAGATCACAGGTTTCAGAGTAGCAGCCGTGTTAGTCTGTATTCGCAAAAAGAAAAGGCGTCCGTGGCACCTTAGAGACTAACCAGTTTATTTGAGCATAAGCTTTCGTGAGCTACAGCTCACTTCATCGGATGCATTACACAATCTTCTAAAGTATCACATATATTAGAGGGGTCAGTATCCACAAAAACAAGGAGGAGTCTGGTGGCACTGCAAAGACTAACAGATTTATTGGGGTATTACAATCATTTTCAGAGTGTTCTTGAGTTTGCCTTCTTTCTAGCAAATATTTGTCCCTAACCGCATCAACAATTTATTAGAGTTGTATGACAGCCAGAGGCCAGAGTAACCCTTTGTGACTCATACAAGCTTTGATGTTCTTATTTTACAGATAATTTGCAATGTCTGGGTTTGACAATTTCAATACAGATTTCTACCAAACAAGTTATAGCATTGATGACCAGGCACACTCCTATGATTACAGTGGAAGCGGAGAACCATACAATAAGTAATTTGTACATTTTTTTTCCATTCTCTAACTTATATAGTATTAGTTTATCGTGTCTATGATTGCATTTCTTTATATGTCTAACACTTAAACACACACAAACAACAAAACCGTTCCAGATAAGAATGGCCATACTGGGTTAGACCAGTGGTCCATCTAGCCCAGTAACCTGTCTTCTGACAGTGAGCAATGCCCAGTGCTGCGGCAGGAATGAACAGAATAGCAATTATGAGTAATCCATCCCCTGCCATCCACTCCCAGTTCCTGGAAGTCAGAGGCTAGGGACACCTGGAGCATGGGGTTGCGTCCCTAACCATCTTGGCTAATACCCATTGATGTACCTATCCTACGTGGACTTATCTAATTCTTTTTTGAACTCAGTTATAGTTTTGACCTTCACAACATCCCCTGGCAACAAGTTCCACAGGTTGACTGTGCATTGTATGAAGAAAAACTTCCTTTTGTTTTAAACCTGCTGCCTATTAATTATATTGGGTGACCCCTGGTTCTTGTGCTGTGTAGGAGTAAATAATACTTCCTTATTCACTTTCTTCACACCATTCATGATGTTATAGACCTCTATCGTATCCGCCCTTAGTCATCTTTTTAACAAGTTGAAAAGTCCCCATCTCTTTAATCTCCTCTCATATGGAAGCTGTTCCATACCCTTAATCATTTTTGTTACCCTTCTCTGCACCTTTTCCAATTCTAATATATGTTTTTTTGAGATAGGGTGATCAGAGCTGCACACAGTATTTAAGATATGGCTGTACCATGATTTATATAGTGGCATTATGATATTTTCTGTCTTATTGCTCTCTTTCCAAATGGTTCCTAACATTCTGTTAGCCTTTTTTGACAGCCACTGCACACTGAGCAGATGTTTTCAGAGAATGGGGGGGAAACGGTAGATGTGGTATTTCTTGACTTGAGTAAAGGTTTTCATACTGTCTTGCATGACCTTCTCATAAACAAACTAGGGAAATATAACCTAGATGGAGCTACTATAAGGTGGGTGCAGAACTGGTTGGAACACCATTCCCAGAGAGAATTTATTAGTGGTTCACAGTCAAGCTGGAAGGGCTTATCAAGTGGGATCCCGCAGCGATCGGGTCTGGGTCTGGGTCTGTTCAATATCTTCATCTATGATTTATATAATGGCATAGAGAATACACTTATAAAGTTTGCAGATGATACTGTACCAAGATGGGAAGGGTTGCAAGTGCTTTGGAGGATAGGATTACAATTCAAAATGATCTGGACAAATAGTCTGAAATTCAATAAGGACAAATGCAAAGTACTCCACCTAGGAAGGAACAATCAGTTGCACACATGCAAAATGGGAAATGACTGCCTGGGAAGGAGTATTGCAGAAATGGATCTGGAAATCATAATGGATCACAAGCTAAATAGGATACAACAGTGTAACACTGTTGCAAAAAAAGCAAACGTCATTCTGGGATGTATTAGCAGGAGTGTTGTAAGCAAGACACCGAGAAGTAATTTTTCCACTCTACTCCTCACTGATTAGGCTTCAAGTGGAGGATTGTGTCCAGTTCTGGGTGCCACATTTCAGAAAAGATGTGGACAAACTGGAGAAGGTCCAGAGAAGAGCAACAAAAATTATTAAAGGTCTAGAAAACATGACCCATGAAGGAAAACTGAAAAAATTGCGTTTGTTTAGTCTGGAGAAGAAGAGACTGAAGGGGGACATAACAGTTTTCAAGTACATAAAAGGTTGTTAAAAGGAGGAGGGTGAAAAATTGTTCTTCTTAACCTCTGAGGATAGGACAAGAAGCAATGGGCTTAAACTGCAGCAAAGGGCAGTTTAGGCTGGACATCAGGAAATACTTCCTAAATGTCAGGGTGTTAAGCACTGGAAAAAGTGCCTAGGGAGGTTGTAGAATTTGTCATTGGAGATTTTTAAGAACACTTGTCAGGTATGGTCTAGATAAAGTACACAGGCCTGCTGTGAAGTGCAGAGGACTGGACTAGAAGACCTCTCAAGGTCCCTTTTAGTCCTACAGTTCTATGATTGTATGAAGTAGCAATAATGACGCCAAGATTTTTTTTTTTTTTTTGATTGCTAACAGCTAATTTAAATCCCATTATTTTGTATATATAGTTGGGATTATGTTTTCCAATGTGCATTTGTCAGCAGTGAATTTCATCTGTCATTTTGTTGTCCAGTTATCCAGTTTCGTGAGATCCCTTTGTAAATCTTCATAATCTGTTTTGGATTTAACTATTTTGAATAATTTTGTATCATCTGCAAATTACGCCACCTCACTGTTTACCCCTTTTTCCAAATCATTTTTGAATATGTTAAACAGCACTGTTCCCAATACAGATCCCTGGGGGACAGTCCTATTTACCACTCTCCATTCTGAAAAATGATAATTTATTCCTACCTTCTGTTTTTTAACCAGTTACTGATCCTTGAGAGGACCTTCCTTCTTATCCCGTGAATGCTTACTTTGCTCAAGAGCCTTTGGTGAGGGAACCTTGTCAAAGGTTTTCTGAAAGTCCAAGTGCACTATATCCACTGGATCACCCTTGTTCACATGTTTGTTGACACCCTTTAAAAAATTCTAATAGATTTGTGAGACGTGATTTCCCTGTACAAAAAGCCGTATTGACTCTTCCCCCAACAAATTGTGTTCATCTATGTGAGAAGGCATGTCGGCTTAGAAAGGGGAATTTCTGTGTGGGTGGGGGAAAAGGGGAAGGGAAGAGAAGTAAATGTGTTAGTGCTCCTTCAGGAGGGTCCAGAGGATCAGAGTGCTGCAGAGGTGCTGAGTTTTCCTCCCATAGGGGTGGAAAAGGAGATTTGATTGTGGAGGGTCCCTTCTGGGTGTGGGTTTTGAGCAGATGGAGATAGGGAAATTACAGACCCTTGTAATGAAATTATTCATTTTTTCTTAAATGTATCTGTACAGTCTTGGCAGTTTCTTTCATTGATGTGCAGAAAGAACTTATTAGCATTAAATTATACAATATACTTACATTTACATAATGAGTAGAGAAAAGAGACCTATTGAAGAACAACACCCTATAGATATACATTTATTTTTATGTAACATCTATAAGAGGAGGTTTCTCAGAAGTGATTAGGTACCCCTCTGGGTGTCACAGTAGTGATCCTTTGCTGGTGAATTTTTGCAGTACTAGTTTCAGGCTACCTGTGAGATAGTAAAGTGTTAAAATCATTTTGTTTTGAAGTGTGTGGGCGCAAGCTGCTTGTATTCAAACAGCTTGTATTCAAAAGTGCAAACTTGACATAGAATTAGTCTTCTGTGACCAGAGTTTGAGAAAATTTGAGGTAGAAAGTGAAATATTACTTTCATCTGCATGTGTCATGATGGTAGATGTCATAATGTGTGCTTATGCTCTGAATGTCATAATCCTCATCATATGTATGCTAGGAGTGGTATCTGATACAATTGCTATATGGGAAGGGGGAAGATAGTCAATTTGACTAGGCTGTCTTTCAACTCTATGAAAATATCATACGGGAAGCTCAAATAATATGAAGACTTTGGATCTCCTTTCAAGATTGAGCTCTGTTAAATATAGGATTTAATACTTAGTATAAATTCATGCTGTCATTTGATAAATTATAGGAGTGAGATATACAACTGAAGGGGCTATATTTGGATTGACAAATACCTTTTGCTAGTCTTCTGTAGGCCCAATCTTGTCATATTTTCAAATTAAATGGGCTTGGATTGGTTTTGGCCTGAAAATGCTACTACTTGGCGGCTTCTAAATTTTCTTATCATTATGTGATATCTGATGGTAAAGAGGTGTAAAAACTTATATTTGACCTGATTACTTAAATTAGAGAACTTGAGATAAGGAGTCCATAAACCCATATACCTTTTCAAGTCACACTTTACTCCTTGTGGTGCGTTGGGGTGAGTGCATCTGTGCAGCTACACCTTTAGGGTGGGAGGAGTAATTAACTTCACTTTAAAAATTAGGTAAACAAGATTATATGTTGTATACTAAGTTGTTATAGAAAGAGTGTCTTATGTGACTGGGTAAGGTTTAAAAAAAACCTGTGCCTGCCAGTAATATTATTATGTTCTCCACAGACAATATAGTGGCTATGACTACTCTCAGCAAAGTGGATTTGTCCCTCCAGAGATGATTCAGCAACAGCAGCCTTACACAGGGCAGATTTACCAGCCAACACAAACATACACTCCAACTACAGCACAGTCTTTCTATGGAAGCAATTTTGAGGATGAGCCACCCTTACTAGAAGGTATAATTTGTTCTTTACTAGTCCTCTCCAAAACTGCCCCTAACTTTGGGGTAACCTAAGGAGTAAAGAATGTACTTTCTAGTTAACTAAAAAAAAAATATTAGAAGTAATTGCATCTGTCATGCCTGCCTCTGAGTTCCCCTGCCAATTTCTCACTTCATAGTCACATTCTCTTATTTCTCTCCCCTGTTGGTTTCTGAAGGCCACACAAATTAAATGGGAAATTGACTGTACACGACATTATGTCAAATGGGGGAATAAAAGCATAGATTTTTTTCCTCAGTCTGTTATAAAAGCTGTTATTTGCAACAACAAAAAGTTAAGTTTTTTTAATTGATAGTGCCTCTTTAATTATAAATAACTGACTTCGGTGTTTAGAACCCAAATTCTTATTTGAAGAAAGGAGTAATAAATGTGTAGGATATGTCCTACATAGAATACAAGGTGCTGGAATGGATACATATTGAGAATACTTGGCAGGATTTTTCACCTTCTCTGTACATTATACTCTCAGTGAGAGCTTAAGACAAATTACCTTTCCTGTTACTAAATGACAAGGGAAGTACTAAGCAAAATTTGTTTACTAATCTACATAGATAGCATCCCATTCCTTGAGTTGGTAAATCAAATCTGTACCATGCAGAGGGTCAGTCTTAGAATCAATCCTGTCTTAGAAGCAATCCCAAGGGGTTCTGATTGCAGAATCTGGGCCTTAGAGACTAGCAGTCCCTCATTCCTGAGTAGTTGAGAAATGGAGTGCCACGGAGACAGTGCGCTCAACCGCCTAAAGGAGAAATGGAATGTCTTCTATCATTCTTTGGTCATCTAAGGAATAGTACTTGATAACCATCATGTCTTGCCTTCAGTCTGGAGCAGATTTGAAAGTGAAGGGGCAGGAAAATGGGGGCAAAGGAGAAATAAAAAGGGAAACAAATCTTCATAATTTTTTTCATGTAACCTGTAGAATTAGGGATCAATTTCGACCACATCTGGCAGAAGACACTAACAGTTCTACACCCATTAAAAGTAGCAGATGGCAGCATCATGAATGAAACTGATTTGGCAGGACCAATGGTCTTCTGTCTTGCCTTTGGAGCCACGTTATTGCTGGTAAGATACACATTAATATTTTGCAATCTGTATCGTAGTCCAAAAACATTGAGAAAATCTAAATTATTCTTGGGGGTCTTATAAGAATCTCCATGGCCTGGAAGTCACAAAACAGGTCTTGACCAAGGATTTGTGGCTCATTAGTACATGATTTTGGGCCTGATTCAAAGCCCCTTGATGGAAGTCTTTCCATTGTTCTCACCATGCTTTGGTTCAGGCCCTTCAAGTAATGTGCCATGTTTCTTTATGTAGTGGCTTCTTTGCATATCTTCCTTTTGTGAATATGGCTTCTGTTGTCATGAAGACTGAGGACCATAGTCACAATTTTTGGGGTGGGGAGAATCAGATGACTCATTGTCCTTGGTTTTATAAAGTTAAATCTTCAATTTCTTCAATCTGGTACAAATCAAGATGTGTTGTTTGCTGTCAAACACAGGTTCAATAGAATTTAATTGTTTTATTTGCACAAAATGTTTTAATTTGGTTGCCTTATCCATAGTTTTGGCTCTTGGTACATATTCCGTTTATACATTTAGTAGCTGTTTCTATCATGCCAGTTTCTGATGCACTGAAATTTTACTTCGGGTTATTCTAGTATTTCTTTGTTCAGTATACTTAGTTTATTGTTGGTAGTTTTCCTTTAGCTGATTGTCTTTAAGAAAAAAATTACTAATAAAGGAGGTTCACAATTATTCAATTACTTTTTAAAATTATATTGATGTGGTTGACATTAGACATGGTTGACACCACCAACAATGTCAGCATTATTAAACATGATTTACCACCAGTTCAGCAAAACAATGGCCAAAACTGTTAACATTTGCTGATTGACCTATAGGCTTTGATGGAAACAGGCCTGTGGTCTCCAACCTTTTCACACCCAAGATCACTTTTTGAACTTAAGGGCAACCCAGGATCTACCCTGCCCCTTCCCCAAAGCCCTGCCAGGCTCACTCCATCCCTCGCTCTCCCCCCACCCTCACTCACTCTCTCCGGGCTGGAGTTGGGGTTCAGGAGGGGGTGCAGGCTCTGGGCTGGGGCCGAGGGGTTTACAGTATGGGAGGGGGCTCCGAACTGAGCCTGGGGCAGGGGGTTGGGATGCAAGAGGGGGTGAGGGGTGCAGGCTCTGGGAGGGAGTTGGGGTGCAGGAGGGGGCTCTGGTCTGGGGCAGAGTGTTGGGGTGCAGGGTGCTGGCTCTGGGAGGTGGGTCAGAGCTGGGGCAGGGAATTGGGGTGCAGGAGGGGCTGGGGTGCTGGCTCCAGGAGGGGGCTCAGGTTTGGGGTGTGGCCTCCCACTGGGCGGCACTTACCTTGGGCAGCTCCCAGTCGGCAGCGCAGTGAGGCTAGGGCAGGCTCCCTGCCTACCCCAGCCCGATGCGTTCCCGGAAAGGGCCAATGTGCCCCTGCAGCTCCTGGGACGGGGGGGTTGCCATGTGGCTCCATGTGCTGCCTCTCTCTGCAAGCGCCGCCCCCGCAGCTCCCATTGGCCACAGCTCGCCGTTCCTGGCCAATGGGAGCTTTGGGGGCGGTGTTTGCAGGCAGGAGCAGCTCACAGAGGGAGACCCTTGCGCCCCCCTCCCTCTCTCCCCCCCCCCGGGCTGCGCTGACCGCTTCCAGGAGCGGTGTGGCACTGGGACAGGCCCCCTGCTGTACCACCGGAGATTGTGTTCGACTGGGAGATTCTCTAGAATCGACCAGTCGATCGCAGTTGACCAGTTGGTGACCACTGCTACAGGTGTTTTGCCATTAAACTGAATTGGAATAAGATTGGCAGAAATCCTGGGAGTCAATCTGACCCAGGGGAAAATTCCTTCCCGACCCCAAATATAACGATCAGTTAGATCCTGAGCACGTGGGCAAGACCCACCAGGGAAAGAATTCTCGGTAGTAACTCAGAGCCCTCCCCCTTTAGAGTGAAGAAAGTAACCACTTGTGTGTGTTACCAGTTTGAGAATGAATTGAAAACTAATCTGCAAATGGTTAAGACGATAGAAAATACACTGAAATGAAAACAGCTGAGAAATTGGCGTATTGGAGGATATTACAATGGTGGTAATCACTTAACAAAACTCAGGATTCTGTTTATTGAATGTCTTGAATTTATTGCCGTTTCAGTCACTTGGCTGATCCTGCGTCTGAACAGCACTGCTTTTGGGTCCAGAATTCAGAGTGTCACAGCCTGCTTTTCCCAGATATTTCACTATATCTGTACAGCATTCAGTCATTTGGTACAGTTTTCTTGGACTGTCTAAAAATTAAAGAATGACTTCCCTGTGCTTCGAGCACTGTAGTTCAAACATTTTCCTATCTGCCAATCTAATGCAGTCACGCAGCTCTGTCCATATTGGATGCATTCTTAAGCTGGGTCTCCAAGTCGTGCTCTGAGAGGATACATACCTAAATAAAATGGAATCAGATTTTTAAATAGTGTATTAACACTATTTTACAAGACCAAAAATAATTCTAGATGGGAAACAAAAAACTTGAAATATTTTATGATGATGAATTTACGCTGTGCCATAACTCTGCATGGCACTTCACACAAAAAAATTTACTCCCTTAAGGCAAAAATCAAGCATCTGAATCATTGGTAGAGATGGAAAGAGTTATGTCACATGCAGCATTTTTCAGTGCGTTGCTAATTTACATTTTTTATTTAGCCTTTGATCATTGCTGCAGTAAAGGTGCTGATAAAAAACTATTCAGATAATCCTCAGAGTAGGATCAACATGCAAATATAATAGAGTAAATTGAGCGAAGTTGATCAGATTTTTGTAGCTCAGCTAGAACTACATGTTACGTAAGCACACTAAGTTTGCAGCTGGTTAGATGCACCACCTTTTGTAATTGAAAACTGATATGGTAAATATGCCTGTTGGACATTTTGGTATACAAGTACACTGTTTGGATTGTTTGTGGGATACCTTTCTTAATCCTCTTCATCTTTATCCCTAAATCCTACTTCAGATTCATCCCTAGGTCAAAGATTACCACAATTTTATACTCTCCTTATTTGTAAAATGCAGTATTTAGTCAACTTTAAGACAAAACATGTTTAACTTGTATTACTCCTCTCATCTTTAGGTTGGTAAAATTCAGTTTGGGTATGTGTATGGAATTAGTGCAATTGGATGTTTAGGAATGTTTTGCCTGCTGAACTTAATGAGCATGACGGGCGTCTCGTTTGGCTGTGTTGCTAGTGTCCTGGGATACTGTCTTCTTCCTATGATCCTGCTTTCCAGTTTTGCAGTTATATTTTCTTTGCAGTAAGTATCAATACTAACTATTTATAATAAAATCCTGCTTCCATATATTGTGGATTTTTCTCCCATTGGGGGGAAGTTCTCTTAGATGGAATTTATATTATATTAATAATGGATTTGTCAAATGAAGTAAACGCTTATACAGCATGAACACTTATTCTCTATCCATTTTCAGTTATTACAAATTACTTTTAGATTCAAATTATAGTATACTTCAAACATGTTTATTTGTCAAACAAGTTGTATATCAGGATATAGAAAACTGAAATGATTTAAGAAATATAGATTAAATTTTAATTAATGTTGAGTCTGGAAAACTAAGTTAAATGCCCAACACAAAAAATCACTAACTTCATTACTCATCACAGAAAGCTACTTGTACAGAAGTACAAAAGAACACCTTGTTTTGAGTTTACTCAGTTCTAAACCTTTTTGTACTTAGAACTTAATTTCTTTTTTTACTAGTCATTCTAAAATCTTTACTGAATAATAAATACTAATTTTATATTTACTGAAATTCCATGTACATTTTATTTAAAAACCCTCAATGATAAAATTCAGTATAAAGTTTTAAAACAATCAGCCTTTGAAGCATATTTAACTTATTAGAAAATATTCTAATTCCTGCATTCATCTAAGGATAGACACACACACACACCTTTTTAAACTGTTCTTTTCTTGTATGTTACAGGGGAATGATGGGAATTATTCTCACTGCTGGAATTATTGGATGGTGCAGTTTTTCTGCTTCCAAAATCTTCATTTCTGCCTTAGCAATGGAAGGACAACAGCTTCTAGTAGCATATCCCTGTGCTTTATTATATGGAGTCTTTGCTCTTATTTCTGTGTTTTGAACTGACTATTCTGATTACTGGACTTCAGTGGGCCAAACTGAAAGGAGAAAAGAGAAAAAAAAAAAGAACCCTTGGAACACTTAATTGGACTAGTAAACAGCTGCATCGCTGCTATCATGCAAACTTAACTCTTGAATTATCTGATGGAGCAATGGAAACAAACATGTCTTGTTCACTTTTATAGGACTCGTGAATACTGTTTGAATTGACCTGCAGTGTCTATAGCTTTAAGTTTTCATGCTTATACAGTTAAATATGTAATGTTTCTTTACTATTTCTACAGCCTTTAGAAAAGTAACTTTGGGGGTTTTTGGGAGGGTTGGGGTGGGAGGAGAAGTGGGGTTGTAGTTATATTTGGTAGGTTTTCAATCAGCAAAAGTAAATGAAACTACAGTCATTGCAGTCTTTGTTTAAAAAAAAAAAAAAAAAAAAAAACCAAACAATCTTTGGCCAACCCAATTCCTGTCACCTCTATTGCAAAGAGTTTCTCAAGCAAGTTGACAATTGCATATTTTCTGTATTTTAACAAATACTCTTTAAGCTGTTATTTATACAATGTGTTGGTATTTCAGAATTCAATATGCAATTTAAATTGTTTAATTTGAAAACAAATCCTTTAGTCAAAAGTATACAAATAAATTTCAGACTTGAAATGTGAATGTGTTTAGATGTTAGCATCAGTTTAAGTGGTTATACCTTCTTGGGTTTACCAAGATTACTTGCAGGAGCTTGTTCTAATAATGCACATATTAATGGCTCCAGGGTAGACTTTTTTCTTTTTTTTTTCTCTCTCTTTTTTTTTTTTTTTTTGGGGGGGGGGGGGGAGAGAGTATTTACTTCCAGGAAAAAAAACCCACCATTTTGAAAAGCATATTAAAGTGTCATGGTTGTCAGTATTGTAGTTATTGTAAAGGTCATTTGATGCATATTGATTAAATTTTCCCCTAAATAATTTTGAGATGGTGCTGGAATTGACTTTCTAACCCTCTTTCTGCTTTATGGTTTTGAATGACCAGAATTAGAGAATTTCAGCTATTAAAATGAAATTGGAGCTTTCACATTGGAATAAACCACAACACTTAAATAAAACAGCAATACTCTCCCTTCTTCTGGTTACTCTTTTGATACATTTGAATTAGTTTTTTACTGTGCTTAATCTTGCAGTAAAGCATAAACTTGTTTTTGGTGACAGTCAACTCTAAGACTCAGCATTGTCATAATTTCATGGAAAAAAATAAGTAGGAAAGGGAAGATGGGTAGTGTTAGTTTATACACTTTTTTGTTTATTTTTTAAAACATGCATGAAAGAAACCATTCTAATTTTGTTTTACACACTTGTGGTTATGAAATTCTTCTTTCTAGGGGTAGAGTCTGGTTTAAAGATTCAAATTCTGTCCCTGTTTTGGAAATATTTCTTGGTGAAATGGTAAAAGCTCTTACCAAATACAAGTTCTTGGCTGAGATTTTGCTCTTACGGTGGTGTAAATCTGGAGTAACAGTTGACTGCATTGTAGTTACTCCAGTTTTGTACCAGTATAACTATCAGATAGTGTAATCTACTTGTACAGTTTGAGTTAAATTGCAAATCAGATACATGTAGTTTTAAATACTTTTTGATAGGACTAAAAGAGGGAAAAAGACTTACCATTCAGCTGGTTTTTAGTAATGTAGAGAGAGGTTATAAAAATAGTATATTTGAAAACTTAAGCTTTGCATGTCTGGAAACTACAGTTCACTGCTTTCAGTAGCTGTTGTAAAAACTTGTGTAACTAAAATATTTTCTGGTATTCTTTCACTAGTCTTGCACAATGAATAGGAAGGGGTCTTCCCAGAAGGACTGCTCTGTGTAAGCATCAAGGCCACGTTACTTACGTATTCCCTGGTGAGAGATATTAATACTACTCCATCTAACAGAAGCAAAGCTGTAATCTGTTTTAATTTAAATGATTGTTCCACTTTTCCTTCTCTGCCCTAATAGTGTTTACATTTCAACAGTTTGCTTTCAGTTAATGCTCATGTGCCAAGGTAGTGCAGTCATCTTGGAAATAACTTCTTGAGAAACTGGCTGCACTTTTGAACCTTTTTCTGTTAAATTCAGTTGTTGAATACACAACGGTGGGTAAGTTCTATGTTTGCAATAGGTCTTATTTTAAAGGGAGATTTAACAAAGCAATAGGGTACTAAAAGCTACTGCCATTTTCAATGCAAGCTCTAATCATAACATTGCAAGTGTCTTCTTAATGTTGCATGGATGATGAGTTTTAAAGGGACCGTACAAGAGACATTTGTTAACCCTTCTCCCACTGTTGTGGGAAAGTGAGTTAGAGGTAACCATCTCACAGTAACATCTGTGGAAGTTCGGCCTGCTCTTCAGAGATGCTGAACATCCCATTCATGGCAGCTGCAGATGGGGAACTGTAGATGCTCCCATATTCACAAAAAGTAAGGAGAGAATTTTATCCTTAGCTTATCACATACTATTAATTCAGTGTGGCAGACTTCTCAAAACTGATTTGAAGTGTCATATAATACAGTATAGCTATATACTATGAGCCATAGTAGATACACACAAATATGCCTTAACTTTGAATTTCTTTTCATGAGAGTAGTTAAGATTGTCAACATAATCTTATCCTTTCAGTGCCTTATTACAAATTATCCAAACCAATATTAGGAAAATCCATTTTCTTGACTTTGCCATAAAGTTAAAAGCATTTTACTCAATATTTTCTAGTTGGTTTTCATCGTAGATGGAAAAACCACAGCTGCCCCAGTGCACAAAGTTCCTACTCTGTTTAATGAAGAACATTATCTGCTGATGGAGCACAATGTCCTGTGTTTCTGCAAGTAAATTAAAATGATTACCTTTTTAAATGAGAAGTAATTAATTACAGAACCGTTCCCCTAATAAATTTCAGAGCTCAAATACTTTGAGCACATTAGGTTCTAAAACTTGTATTGCATTTTTGAGAGCTAGACTAATTAGTCCTATCTTGAATATATAAATTGGTTAATGTTTGAAAACTAGCAGTAAATCTGCAGATAGCTGGCATGGTGATTAATTATGCATTAAACTGTTTTTAAATAGCTTTTCTGACACTGGAACAATAAGAAAATGAAGTGCGAAGAAAAACTCATTCTTTTTTTGTTCTAGTCTACCAGTTGTCTTAACTTTTTATAGAAAGGGAAAACTTGAAAGCAACGGGAGAAAATATTTATAATTTCTATACCACATTTTTGTAGATTCATAAAACATAGGTTTTGACATTTAGAGGGACACTGTCAGAATAAAACTCTCCACAAAAACTGTTTTACCAAAAAAACCTAATTCACTTTTTCCATTTTACTATGGTCAGACAGTGAAATTAGACTAGTTAAATTCAATAGGTAGTTCCTGTGAACTAGTACTAGCACAATTGTGGTATCAGGGTTCACATTGCTACAGAAGTGAATTTTCAAAGTGTGTTAACTGAACCTTTTTCAGTTGTAGAAATTGTAAATTCAGTTTTAAAAGCCAAACTTAAATTTTGGGCCTAAATTCGTTTGACAGGCATTACTTTCAATGTCATGAATTTCCAAAAAAGAATAGGTAATATGACTCCACTGAGTTCATTTATCCAATTCTCCAAAATGAATTGTTTCCTATAATCAGGTTCTCTGTCACCCCACCTCTGGATTCCTTCATATACCATATTGTAGGGTATCTTTCACAAATATATAGGAATGCGTGTTCTCACACACTAACGTTTGAAGCCTAAATGTGGTTTTAGCATATCACTTTAAAAAAAAAAAAAAGTTTAGATCATATGTTCTCCCCATCTTTTCAAACTCAGACATGGTCCACGCTACAAGGTTAGGTCAACAAAGTGCCTTTTATCAACCTACCTGTGGAAGTGGCTTCATTTGAATTTGACACCCACGGCATAAGTGCCTCTCTCTGTTGATTTAGGCCTAGTCTAAACTGGGGGGCAAGCTAAGTCGGTCTAAGTTACGCAACTTCAGCTACGAAAATAGCATAACTGAAGTCGACGTACTTAGAGCTACTTACCGCTGTGTTTTCACTGTGGTAGGTCGACTGCTGATGCTCCCCCTTCGACTCTGCCTACGCTTCTTACTCCGGTACTGGAGTCAACAGGAGAGCGCTTGACGGTTGATTTATTGCGTCTTCACTAGATGCGATAAATCAGTCCCCACTGGATCAATCACTCTGGAGGTAAGCGTAGACATGCCCTGAGTAACACCACCTCCCCGAGCAGCATAGAGTCACAGTCAATGTAATTAGGTCAATGCACTGTCAGTATAGACACTGCATTACTTACATCAACTGTTACTGGATTTCAGGAACTGTCCTACAAAGCTCAATGCTGACAATAAAATCAGTACAAGTGCTTCTGGTGAGGACGCACACAGCCGAGACCAGGAGCCAAACGTTCACACATGCAAGATTTAATAAGTGCAGTGGCTGTATGCTGATCAGTGTTCCCTCTCATTTTTCCCATCCATGTGTGGAATTAATTTTGTTATGTGCACCAATAGGGAGGTGATGTGTGCACATAACAAAATTCATGTGGGAGGGGGCTCAGGCCTGGGGCAGAGGGTTGGGGTGCGAGGGAGTGAGGGCTCCAGCTGGGGGTGTGGGCTCTGGGGTGGGGCTGGGGAGAGAGGACTCCCCTCAGCTCTCTCTCTCCCTGCAGCACCACCTAGGCTGCAGGGGAGGGACAACAAGCCCTCAGTTATGTTACTTTTCTCTGGCTTGTCCATTTAAAAGTGATATTTTGACAGCAACTTTGTTTTCAGGTCACTTACTTTGAGGTCCCTACTGCCTGCAATTTGATTTGTTTCTATATGTAACAACTCTGGCAAGGACTGGACTTCAGGTTATGCCTAATATAAAAACTACCTGTTCTGGATTTTGTCTTTGCCTATAATGAACAAACATCTTCAGAACAAATGTTTTCATCTACCACTAATTGATTTGGAACTTTTAAATAAATAGAGGCAGCTGTTATTCAGGAGTCATTGTTAGGACATAATTCAGCTGTCAGTAGAGTCCTAGTTACCTAGTAGATCCAACTTAAGTGTCACAGCAGCACTGGGGACTGTGCACTCTGGTCAGTTCAAATTGTTATCCATAAAGACTTTGAATGGTTTGGGAGCCAGCTACTGTAGAGACCACCTCTTTCCCTGGTATATGTTACCATTTTGACCCTTTAGGAAGGTCCTGTGGTCATTCTTACTCCCCTCCCACACCACACACACATCCTGTATAAGTCCTGGGCACTAACATAAGATATTTTCAGAAGAGGATCTTGCACATGGTTGAACTCATTCCCTCTCACAGGTCACTACAGACTGAGAAGTTATTTTAATATGTGCAGTAAAATGCATACGGTTTGGTGTTAGAGGAGGAAGTGATCTTGTGCTTGTGGAAAAGATTGTGATTGCAAGTGGCTTCTGGGGTGCAGCTTCTACCAGCCTGAAGGTCTGCAGTGCTGGACTATAGGAAAGGGAGAAATGGGAAGGTGTGTACAATCTCCTACCCCTCTGTCTCCCACCATAGCTGTCCATCATATCTGAAACTGAAGTGTGGCACCTCTGCAAATGTGCTAGGAGAACAGAAAGCATCTGGTCATGACCTTGCTTGTCTTCCATTTCATAACTGTCTTACCTGGCCTTGAGCCAGTCCTGTTCTTAAATAACATTTCTTTACGTCATACTGGTCTAGCATCCTTCTCCCCGAGTCTACCAGGTGACCCCACAACACTAACTAGTTATGGGCTTAATGCTGATTAAAATGATCATTTTTATATTAAGTATATGACAAGTAACTAGTAAACAGACTCTATAAAACAATCCAACACACTTGTTCCCATGTACTATAAACTTTGGGATTAGCACAATAGCAAGCACGGGGTGGGCTTGTACAGATACCAAAGATACCAGTCTAACAAAAGACTCAACATTTTAAATCACTCTCCCAAATTAAACCTCATGGAGAATTTGCTCACAGCACATTAGTTGGCTTTCCCCCCCCCGCCCCCTTAAAGGGTTTGCCAAATGAAAGGTTTAAGAGAGACACCATGCTCTCCCTCTGCTGCATCTGTTTAAACTAACCTTCTTCCCAGAGCTCTTCAGGCGTTGATTATGCTAGTATACAAACCAAGATGTTTTTGGCACAAGTGGTGCAGTATAAATTGCTGAAGAAAAGCATTCAGTAAGTCCCTCTGATCAAGACCCAGTGATCATCTCTGCCTATGCCTCCCAACAGCAACATAAAACCACATTTCTTGCGGTCTGCTCTGTGAACTAGATCAGGCTACAGGAGTGCCTTCGCAGTTCGTGACGACTTCTCTTGGACTCTCCCTTCCTCATTAATCATCTTCAGAACTATGGGCAAGGCCTTGATTTGGATCAATTCACCTCTGAATATTTTCTCTCTCAGTTCAGTTCTTCCTCTGTTTGTTTTCCACCCTTCCCAACTCCCATTTGGTTTGCCCTAACAACCCCAAACTCTGAGGAAGGCGAGAGATCTGGAACCAAATATTGAAGAGGTTTAGAGGCAACCTGTATTTGGGTTAGTGTTTTAAAAGCATTTACAGTATGGCCCTGCTATGGAAAGCTTGATAAAATAGATACATTTCAACTCCATTCAAAATACAGAAGAAAAGTAATGTTTCCTACACCGGGGAGGAGGAAAAGCAGTACTTTCTGGTTTCCAGAAGAAAAGTTCAAAATTCCTTTAAAGCCCTTTTATATTATGTCAAGATTAAATGTTTGGCATAGACTTCCTTGATCTTTTATGGCCCCACTCCGCCACATGAATTTTGTTATGTGCAGCAATATGGAGGTGATGTGTGACATATCACCTCCATATTGGTGCACATAAATTTCATTCTGTACCTGGGTGGAAAAAATTAGAGGGAACACTGTACAAGAGTCAATAATGGTTAAAAAGGAAAGAAGAAGAAAAAAAACCTTATTCTTGTTAAATAGCATACCACAGCCTCACAAAATTGTCTGGAAGTGTTACCAGCCCAGAAGAGTCAACTCACCTGCACTCATCATGATTATTGATGGTAATGGAAGGGTGATATTTTACCCACCCATCAAAAGACACAGAGTGCTGTTCACAAAGGTACATAGGCACCTAAGTCCCATTTTTATGTACTACTGCGATCTGCAAAACTCCCACTCAGCTACCACATAATCTTATAGGTGCCTAAACTCACTCAGCGACTAAGATTCTGTTGTAAAAATTCCCTGGACAAAGCCTCTGGGCACATGCTTTGCTGCCTCCCTCTGGCACCTAGGTACCTATCTCCTGCCTACACCCTAGACTGATTCACCAATTGGAGGAGATAGGCGTTCATATGCCTGTCACGTGCAGGGGCCCAAACCCGTAGGTTTCCTCGAAGCTTGCCTACTGGATTGAGCCCCGCATGTAAGTATACACAAAACAGCTAAGGGGAAGGCCTTTCCTTATAACCTGTAGCCTAGTAGACAGGGTACTCACCCAGGCTATGAGATACGCCTGCTTCAAGTCCCTTCCTCCTTGAGGGGGAGAAGATATTTGATCAGGAATCAGCCAGTTCAGGTGAGTGTCCCGACCACTAGGATATAGAGTCATTCTAATGTCCTCTGGGCCAACTCATATTTCAAGTAGAACAACTTTAACAGGAGAGATTGAGAGAGATCCATGTCAAAATATTCCATAACCTAGTTGTTAGGGTATTCACTTGAGACAAATATGGCCTTCGCTAACATGTCTACAAGTTAATAACATTTAAATCCCAACTGATTGACTGACGTTCAGTTAGCGGATGGTTCTGATTGCTTATGCCCTTCCCTAAGAGCACAATGTCTGAACAAAGATTGATTAATCTTTGATTAATATCTGTTTTATGAAAGTTATTAAACACAGAATTCACTGCAATAAAACCTGCTTACTTAGACATAATAGAGGGGAAACAATCCCCTGAAGTCAGTGATTTGGTTTTTTACCATAGACTTGCTAACGTGACCTACTTATTGTAACTTCCTCCTCTTTGATAGCCACCCCAAATGCCACAGCTAAAATGATCTCCTCGTCTGGGGCCTGATCCGAAGTCTATGAGAGTCTTTCCTTTGACTGCAACAAGCTTTGAATCAGGCCCTTGATCTGTTCACGCTACTCAATTCTTCAAATTCTCCCATCAGGACATCTTAGCCACCAAAATATTGATTGAAAAATTTAGTTACAAGGAAGCTTTGACAAAAAATTGGCTTTTTAATTAAATGTATATATTGGGGGTTGAATTTAATTTTCATTAAAAATAGGTGTTTATAATAACCTGACAATTTCAAAGAACGTCTTTGACAAAAGGGTTACTATTTGTCAAAAATGTTGATGGTAAAAGTGTCCAGACCAGTTCAAATAAGTTTGAGGGGGTTTTTCTTAATCTGCGAAGACATGCATAATTAACCGTGTCCTGGCCAAAAAACTTGTGGAGCTGCAAGGGAAAAGTTTGCATAGTTGTTGCCTCTGCCCTTACTTCTTTTGTAGACTTCAGTCTCCAGGACTATAAATCTTAAATCAACATGTACTCACAGTTATGTTACAACCGTGTCTCCCCATAAATTGCTGAGCCAGCATGTGCTAGAACCATCATGTAGTTTCATACTATGCAACTTTTTATAACAATAAATTGAAAAGAAAACATAACCCACTTGATCCTTTGCTAAGGGCTACATTGAACAAAAGCTCAGGGACACAGCTGTGGAGGTGCCTCAGCTATTAAGAGCCTAATTCTGATCCAGCAATGAAATTGTCTCCTTTTGTCACCATTTGGTATACCTGCTTTTAGGTAGGCTACTCCTAGCTGAGACTGTGAAGATGCACTTTCACTAGAATACATACGTTAAATTCTCCCATACAGGTGAATTCAGAAGAACATAAGTGTGATTTCCAAATAGTATTGCACAAAAATACAGTGTTTTGCAAAGCACTTTGAGAAGGCTCTCAAGGAGCAATGGGAATCTCTGAATATTTTTGCTGGATAAACATCTTGGGTCAAAAACAGCTGGGCTGGAAATCTCATGAGAAAGCCCTCATGAGATTTCTAGTACATTATTCTATCCAGAAAGAGAAAGAACAATAGACATGAACTGTTGCCTAAAACTTGAACCAACTCCTTTTGGGGATTGGAAAGTATTAAGTTCAATTTTTCTTCCTCTACTTTTTTGTGCACTTCTACACTTCCTTATTTCTGCTGAAACACTGGAAAAGAGGTTGTTTTTCTGGTATCTCAGGCCCAGAGGAAAGCAAACTTACCCGAATTTCCCAAGAATCATGCAGGTTTACAGCCAAGTTTTGCGGACTCCAGAAGGCTGGAGGGTTAAAGTCAGCCTCAAGTGTCCAATCTTAGAGTAGATTTTCAAAGGAACAAATGGTAGTTAGGCACCTAGGACTAGATTCATAAAAGGACTTAGCTGTTCCACTGTGAATAAATAATTTTAAAAAGGTCACTGGAGCAGGGGTACTGGATCTCCCGCTTCTCAGATGAGTGCTCCAACCACCAGGCTACCAAGTCATGCTCAAGTTTGCTTTTCCCCTTGCTTTGGCCCAATCACTCTTTCATTATTAATCCAAACTGGAACAGCTTTCACAGGAGAGACTGAGGGAATCCCACATCAGAATATCACATAGCCCAATGGTTAGGGCACCTCTCCTGGGAGACGACAAATCCCTTTGCCGCCTCAGGAGGAAGGGGGATTTGAATGCGGGGGGGCTCCTATATCTCAGATGAGTACCCCAACTACTCGGCTAAAAGTTACAAGGGAGATCCTCCTCCTCCCCAGCTTCTTGCTGCAACAGCATAGCGCCTAACAGCAAGAGAGGGTTTGCCACAGAGAATCCCAAAGATAGGCACTTCGGTGCAGCCCAGAAGCCTACCCCTGAGAAAGGGGTGAGGCTTGGCACACAACTTGGCACCTCCCATTGGCTAGTTTAGGTGAGGTGCCACCCAGCATGCTCACTTCTGTGAATCCTATTCTGAGGCACTTATCCCTCCCCCCCCGCATTTATTGTATAGGGAGCCAAGGTGTCTAACCCAGGCTTTGTGAATCCCAGTTATTTTCTAGGTGCCTAAAAGTTAGGCACGGCAATACTCAGCGTTGCTACCTCTAAATTCCCTTGTGAATCTAGCCCCTAATTCCCACTGAAGAAAATCACTGGGAGTTAGGCTCCTAACTTCTATTTGTGCCTTTGAAAATCTCCACCACTGGCTTTTTTTCCCTCCATTAGTTCAGAGGGTTTTTGTTTTATTTTTAATTAAAATGGTATCTCTGTGTTTTCTAAGGCTTTTTAAAGCTGACAGCACAGATGATACACATGTAAATGGTACAGATTAAAAACTAAACCTAAATGGGATGGCTTAAAGTATTTTATACCACATATTTAAAAAAACAAAAAGAAAAGAAAAAGAAGTTACTAGGACTTGTTATGCTTTAGGTCTCCACTAGGTGGGCCTGCAGCATGTCTGATGCAGTATTGCTCATTCTAAAGCTAAACTCATCTACCGCAGTTGAGCACAAGAAAAGCCTTTTGTCCTCCCTCTTCATCTGTACCCAGCTACATCAATAGGAATTCAATTACCAAGCAGTTAACTCACAACTTTACCAATTCAGATTTCTATTTCCTGCAAAGAACAAGGGATTCATTTCAATCATGGCCTTTCAAATTAGCACAGATGTTGTTGTAAGCCCCAGTGCACTGGGTAACCCTGGTGATGACTGAGAAAGCATTGCCACTTTATGTTGTACATTGAGTGCTCCAATTTTGTAGTCTGAACCAGTTTTTCCTCCCTTTCATGGTGAAGCCTCCTCACCTTCGGCAACCACAACAAAGTCAAGAAAGATTTTGATTGGGCTCAGTGTAATTCCCCCCTCCCAGAGTAACACATCAGATCAGGGCTTCTCCAACTTTTTCATAGTGTGGATCCCATTATAACAGACAGTCTTGTGGACACCTCCCCCTCCATTCATAAAGACATATTCTCCTACCACCCTCTATTTGCAATTGCTAACATCCCTATGGCAACTAAAGCAATGGCTTACATGGAGAAATGACATGAAAGAGCATTTAGTTTTCAGTTTAGCAGCTGTAAATAAGGCAGAGAAGCTATCTTGGGTTCTTATCTGTTCCCATTACCATAGTATTTGAGCACCTCACACTTTAAATGTGTTTTTATCCTCACAACACTCCTGTGAAAAAGGGAAGTGCTATTATCCCCATTTTACAGATGGGGAACCTAAAGAAAAGAGGTGGAGTCACACAGGAAGTCTTTCAAGGAGCAGAGACTTGAACCCGGGTCTTCCAAGTCCTTACTAGTCTAACCACTGGACCTCTCTAGCTCCCTGTCACCAGCTAGCTCTCCAAGAATGAATTCTCCAGCCTGCTCTCTAGGACCCCCAGTCAGAAAACTTTGCTATAGAATCTATTAACTGTTACCAACTCTTTTTTACCCTGTATTCTTTCCTATTTCAAGCTGCCAAACCATTAGCAAGACATCACTTCAATACTTTTGGAAAAGGCTTAAATATTATGCTCTTAGGTTTGTTTGTTTGTTTTTTACTTCTCTGATTTCTTTGCTTCCAGTGTGGGAAATATTGAAGGAAGAAAGCAAGGATTTCCTGCTGTTCATTAATAAAGAAATTCTGATGAAGTGGAAACCTGTGTAACGTGAGGCATTAGTGTCCTTGAATTGGCCTCCCAATGCAATTTCTCCTCTTTATTAAGAGATGCTTCATTCCATCTCTTCACACACCCCAACTCCACCACACCATTAATAGTAATAGTGCTGCTTTGCTGAGTAACGCTCTACATCACTACTACTGATATTTGAATGTTGATTTCCCTAATTCCTCCCCCTTTGTAGCAACTTAGGGAAATCTAGTTTTCTTCTTGGCGACCTGCCTTATTTTCTATTCTACCAGATCCACTTGCTTTCCCAGCCATGTATAAAAGCAGATGCACATTTCAAGAGCTGATGCCAGAAAATAAGTAGCATTGTGTGGTTCTATTGGAAAGACCATACCATTACCCATGTTCCCACTTCACTTCCACTACACACAATCCTTGTTTTGACATGAAGTTACCATCATGCTTTGGACCAGATCAAGCTAAATAGTCTTTTAACCTTGCCTGTGTCTTCTCTTGGGAGGAAGTCTATGAAACCCTGATTTACTGTTATGAGAAAGCCAGGAAAATTCCACACCTCTAATCTTTCTGCTCTCTTGCCCAAAGTGTTAAATAGCTCCCCATGCACGAGGTGTACTTTCCCCTCTCATGTGGGTTGCAAACCACAGAAACATTAGTTGCTGAATATATTATAACGTGCTATTACACCTTGGCCAGCACCTCCAAGACTTTCACATAGATCTCCTCCCACCCAGCTTTTCTGCTCTGAGGAATCTCCCAGATAAACCATTGGAGTAAAACATACTCCAGTGAATCAGCTAAACTCTAATCCAGGTCTTTTATTTCACATGCTTTCCAGACCCACTGGTAAGCAGCATGCATCAGCAAGGATTTTATTTCTGAAGTGTACTTTTAAGTCAGCAGATTTCAATTCATGTGCACATCTTCAAAGCGATTTTTAATCATTGGATCAAATCCTGAGGTTTTAACTTGGGGCCCAATCCAGCTCCTATAGAAGTCAAATGAAAGACTCCTATTGACTTCAGTAGGAATTGGATCAATATTCAATTTTCACTCTGACAAAATTCCCTTTGAGATCAATAGGAGATTTACTTGAATCAGAAATCTCAGGATTTGGACCATTACTATAATACAGTCAAATAAGTATGATTATCTCCATTTCACAGAGACAAACCTAGGTAGACAGATTAAGTAACTGGGCCAAAACTACAGTGAGAGTCAGTATCAGGATCAAAAGGCACCTGAGCTCCTGCCTCCTGCCTCTGCAATGTGAACCATGCCTCATCTACAGAGAAAAGGGTTTTATCTGTGATAGAGTTATGCCAATCCCATACCCAACCTTTGAAGTGTTCCTATTCAATTTGAAAGGTATGTTAACACCAAAAATTCAGTTTAATAAATAAACTATGCCCTGCCTTCAGGAAAAAGAAAGAAAGAATTTTAATAACCTGTTAAATTATCCAAAAGGGTTGGAGCTCAGATTTATTATAATCACACCATAGAGACAGACACTGAAGATTCCTGGCAGGTTATTGGGAACCTTAATGGATTTAGTGCCTTCTGTTTTGTTCAGTTAATATTCACTTTATTAAAACAAGTCAGTCATCTGATTTTTCAGTAGGTGGTTCAAATGTTAATTGTCAACAAGAGAAGATAATCCAGCTTCTTGGCAACACTCTATTGATACTGCGGCTGCTTTATAGAATCACAGATGGAAACATTCAAATTCAGGATGATTTTCGTGTTCCAATTATCATGGAATCATGGAATATCAGGGTTGGAAGGGACCTCAGGAGGTCAAAACCTCAGTTCACCTGAGGTTAGGAGATCTGAAAACTGCAGCATCCACGCTTTACTAAAGCCATCAACAGACACCACATTTCTTTCCATAGCTCTTTCCTGCTTTCCTACCAGATTCATTTTAACACATTCTGCCAAGCACCCATTCGGTTCCTATTCACAAAAGGCCCAGGCCTGACCTTGCAAGCTCCTCAATTTTCGTTGATTTAAATGGGAGTAGAGAAAAATTAAGCATTTCTCAGGAGGCGCCCAAGAGAGGTTTGTGTATTTTGGAATAGACAGTGCCGAAAAAGTGGAATGGGGTACTCTGGAGAATAGATATAGGACAAAATCAGAAATGTTTGTCTAATTCTCCTCTACCTTATAACTTCGCCCAGACTCAGCCTGAACAAAGTAGGATCCCAATTATCGAACATTTTGGTTTTGAAAAACCAAAATGTTGACACATTTTGAAAATTCAAGACTTGCCTTCCACCCCCAATTTCATTTCTCTTTTGTAGATATTGTTATTAATTCACAAAGGTGAAATATATTTCCCTGCATAAAGCATGAGTGATTGGGAGGGTTTAGAGGATGTGAAATCTACCATCCAACCTGGTCTGTAGGGTTAATACTGAAGCCCCATGCAGCCACTGTCAGATCAGGAGTCGGAGTAACAGCCCAAAGCCCCTCTGCAGAAGAGTACTGTACTGGGATGCTGGTTCAGCATAGATACAGATTATTTAGCTGTCCCCTTGTCTTACTTCTGATGCAGCAAGCATCAGGTGTGGAGGCTAATACTCTGCCCTCAGTCCCACCGCACAGCCCCAAAGTAGGGCTTAACAATGCAGAAGGGGAGAGGGCTTGCACTGGCTGGCCTTCTGAACTTCCTTGCACTTTAGGGCTTGATCTCTGGGAAATCTAGGTCCAATCTGGTCAAAAGTACCAGGTCGTGGTCTGAAAACAGATGTGACCTGACTAGATTTTTGTTAATGCCTTTGAATCATCCCACAATTCAGTGCGACTGGCAACCTCTGCTCAGAAGAATCCTTTGCTTGGAGCAGCGGGTAGATCCACAAGTCAGACTGAAGTGCATTAGCCAGATTTATTGGAGAAGGTTGCACAAGTCCCTAGATAATAGAGTACTAAAAAATTCCCAAATTCACTAAAAAAAAATTTAAAAAATCAATGCATTTTGTACTAGTTTAATTCTTATATGAAAAATGCCCTGGTCAAAGTATTTTTATAGTTTATTTATTGAACAAAAATACTAATAACTTGACCTACAAAATGTAAAAGGGACCATAATTATGGACCAAATTGAAAACAAATTTAGGGGAAGACGAGAAAAGGAAGAAAGACAACACATAGAACATCAGTGAGTTAGAAGAGCTTACATTCAAACTACATGAAATAATCATCTGCATAAGAGAACTGTCTCAGAAATGCTAACTGTGAAATAACATTTAAAGGTTAAAGAATAACTATTAAATTGAGGGCCCACTAATCTACACTTAATATGACAGGCACAAATGAGGAAAAAATAAGAGGAATTTTTATTAACTAAATCTGTAGAAAAAATATCTACAATTTTCACCTATAAATCTGGATTTATTAAGTTAACAGTGAAGTTAGCATCAGGCTCCAGGATCAGGGCTTTTAGCAGACAGTTTCTATTCAGTGAATATTTAACATCGGTCTGTGGAAATACATCTTTCCCACTCAGAAAAATTCAGGGCCAGATCGTTCCCACACCACCCCAACCCAAACTGCATGTAGAGGAGTTCTCCCTTTTCTGAAGCAGGCAAAAGCTCCTCCTCTGGCTTCCTCCAGGCCCCAGGGATGCTCAACCCCCACACTCCTGCTCTGCCCCAGGCCCAGACCCAACCCAATCCCTTCCCCCCAAGTCCCCAGCCTGCCTCTTCCTATCCCCGCTCTGCCCCAGGCCCCACCCCACCCCAACCCTTCCCCCAAGCCTCCAACCCTGCCTCCTCCCACACAGTTTCGCCCCTTCCCCCGCCTCCAAGCGCACCGTCCCCACTCCTCTCCCTGGCCCCCTCAGGGGGCGGCGCTTGCGGGCAGCACACAGAGACACGCTGTTCCCCTCCCCACAGGGGCGCGCAGAGATGTGCCAGCAGCTGGCCACTTCCGGGAGCGGCGTGGGGCCACGGCAGGCACACAGCCTGCCTGAGTCCTGCTACACTGCCGGTCAGGAGCTGTCTGTGGTAAACATCTCCCGGCCGGAGTTTGCACCTCGCACCCCTTCCTGCACCCCAACCCCCTGCTCCAGGTCAGAATCCCCTCCTGCACCCCAACCCCCCACCCCAGGTCAGAATCCCCTCCTGCATCAAACTCCTGCCCAGAGCCCACACCCCTCACTCCCTTCTGCACCCCAACACTCTGCACCAGCCCAGAGCTCCCTCCTGCACCCAAACTTTCTCCCAGAAAGAAACTAATATAACAGCTGATCTAAGATAAGAAGTAGGCTATTCTGAATTAACTTAACCATATTCCATATGTTTGAAGATTGAAATGTAACCACCTACTGGCTTTATGTTAATTAAAAGGCAAGTTTAGTATAGCGTTAATAGCCTCGATGCCATAATTGTGATCATTTTGTTTTATATTAGGAAAAAGACTTGTACACAGGGGCCCCGCAAAATCAAATAGCCCCAGGCCCACAGGAGAGTTAATCTGGCCCTGCTGAGCACCCACTAATTTTTTTCCATGGGTGCTCCAGCCTGGAAACAGCCACGGAGTCGGTGCCTATGACACCATCCCCACCAGTTAGATCCAGTGAAGGAAGAATGAAAGAGTATGGACTGGGGGCTAACATGTTGTTTCCCCATAAGTTAACACCAAGTTTACCCTTGTATGTAGCTTCCTGCTTCCTCGATGTCCCGATAGCACAGCTCCATTGGAGCCATATTGCCAGAGAGCTGGAGGCCAGGTTCCAGGCACCCGGTCTCTACTCACATTGTTCTGACCTCCCATGGATCATAGAGTTTAAGGTCAAAAGGACTACCCGATCATCTACTCTGATCTCTACTATATCACAGGCCACTGAACACCACCAAGCCCAACAACTACAGTCAGACCAAAGTATTACAGTCCTTAGGAGACTAAACTATTGTGTGCCAAAGGCAGAGACAGAAGGGATAAAGGTGCACCAATGCCCCAGGCCCCTACCAGTGCGGGGAACTGTTTAAGTGAGATATACCCAGATGGCCCTAGCATGTAACCTGCACCCCATGCTGCAGAGAAAGGCAATCTTACCTCCCACACAAGAGGACAATGCAGGAAAATCTCTGTAAGAGACTCCTCCCACGAAGCCTCTTTCCATGGGTTTTAACACAGGAGTGGACTGTCTGGTCTATATATATTAGTAGGGAAAAATGCAGCAACATTTGCATCACTCTGTGAGAATTTCTTTTTTTTTTTTTTTAAATAAAGTTGCTTCCGTCTTTGGTCTGTCACCTGGAACAGATCCAGAAACGTAGCATTTTTCCTGGATGAAATAATGTTTTGTTCCATTTCTCTCTTGATTTGAAACATGTTTAAACATCACCATATAAACGTTTGATTGTTTTTCTTCCCGCTTTGGGCGACACAGTACTAGATTTTTACATGTCTAAGGGTTGCATACATTTTCACATCTCTATTCTTCCCTAAATAAAGATTATTTAAGGGAAAATCCAATGTTCTACTATGGCCCACGGGCTGGATCCAGCCTTCAGGGCTTTAAATGTGGCCCGCGGAATTGCCAGCCCTGTGGCACAGTGAGGCTAAGGCAGGCTCCCTGCCTCCCCTGGCCTCGTGCTGCTCCCAGAAGTGGCCGGCACCATGTCCCTGCGGCCCCTTGGGGGTGGGGTCAGAGGGCTCCGTGCGCTGCCCTCTCCTGCAGGCACCCCCCCCGCCCCCCGCAGTTCCCATTGTCCGGGAACGGGGAATTGCAGCCAATGGGAGCTTTGGGAGTGGTACCAACAGGTGAGGGCAGTGCACAGCAGAGTCGCCTATCCCACCCCACCCCAGGAGCCACTGCCAGACATATTGGCCACTTCCAGGAGCGGCGCGGGGCCAGGCCAGGCAGGGAGTCTGCCTTAGCCCCGCTGCGCGCCACTGCCACCCCGGAGCTGCTCAAGGTAAGCAGCGCCAGGCTGGAGCCCACACCCCAAACTCCTCCTGCACCCCGCACCCCAACACCCTGCCCTGAGCCCCCTAATGCCCTGCCGGGAGCCCCCTGACACACCCTTCCTGCACCCCAACCCCTTGCCCTGAGCCCCCTTCTGTACTTCGTACCCCCTCCTGCACCCCAATCCCCTGTCCTGATCCCCCTCCTGCATGCCATACCCCCTCCTGCACCCCAACCCCCTGCCCTGAGCCTCCTGCCACACCCTGCATCCCTCCTGCACCCCAAACCCTGCCCCACCCCTACATTCAATTTTCCCACACAGATGTGGGCCTCGGGCCAAAAAGTTTTCCCACCCCTGTTCTACAGGTTTTTCCTTATATTTATGGTAACGTGATGTCTGATTCTTCTTTCTGGAAAGATATGCTGCAATGGTTTGAGGAATCTATATACAATTTACAGACAGTTCATTCAAACTGGAATTCATATTTTTATGTCTTAAGTTATGACTGTCTTTTATTGTATTCTACCTCAGATGCCTTATGCTCAGGAGACAGGCAAGGTGTTAATGCTGGGTCTTAAAAGTTACAGATCCTGAGAGACTCAGAATAAACTCAGAGACCGAGAAAATTTGGGTAGGAAAGAAGAACAGAGGGGCCAGCCAAGGAAGAAGGAAGCTGGCTGCACAGAAAGCAGAGACTCCATGATTTGGAGGAGAAGCCACAGGTGGTGGTGGTGGTGGGAGGGGATCCTGGATTTCTTAAAGGACACTGATCCAAAAGGACTCAAGGATGGGGAGGAAATCAAAGCAGGAAAATGCATTTAGGTGTTTTATTGTTTTGTGTAGCTCAGTATATTTCTTGCTTTAACTGGATTTTGCCAAAGCCTGTGTGTCTCTTTGCTTCCACTAACAATTTAACCAATTTATTTGCTCAAATAAATTGGTTAGTCTCTAAGGTGCCAAAAGTACTCCTTTTCTTTTTGCGAATACAGACTAACACGGCTGTTACTCTGAAACCTTTGCTTCCACTATCACATGTTCTTGAAGAGGTGACCTGTACACGAGAGAATCCACGAGGTGGAACTCTGGGAAAAGGTTTGCTTAAGCAACTGGGGTGGGTATGGAGGGCTGGAGGATGGAAGAGTCAGTACTAGTCCTGGGGGTCTAGGGCAGCTAGACTATCAAGTCCCATTTCAGTGAAGGAGCAACAAGAACCTGTGTCCAGGAAGTGTCCTAGAGAGCTCAAGGAAAGAGACAGTACAGCCTTCTGAGTCCCAAGGAAGCTTAAAGCACATGGGCCCAGTGTGTGAGGCCCAAACAGCAGCCTGGTGAGTGTCCAGCTGGAGGAGCTATACCAGGGCTGTGACATATGCACTGAGTTCTCCATGCCTGACATTTTCTAATCATAAACCCCTGAGATGTATGCATGGCCTGTATGTACAGTTAAAATCTTTTAGGCCAATTTTGCCTTCATATCTCACAAAATAGATGCCTTTAAAAACCTATCACTTTGCAGAGGGGTATAAGACTACACAAAGTAGAAAGTTTTTTTTTTTTTTTTTTTTAAGAATGTAAAAAGTGTGTTAATGTCAAGGAAGTGATCGTGAAAGATCTTAGCCTGACAGCACAAGTGACCAACGCCTTTTAGCCACAAAATACAGACAGTGGAGATAGTAGAAAGGCAACTTTGCTCCTTGCATCCTGTATATTTTAAGCAAAGATCTGCAGTAAAACTGCTTCCTTTTTAACAGTGCTAGACATCTGGCATAAGAAACGTGCCATCCACCCAGTGCATCTGAAACCAGCACTCCATTTCATTTCAGGCAGTCACTTCTCTCTTTACCTTGCTGTCACTTCATTTTTTTCCTGAATATTCAGGAAAAGAACATCAGATGGAACAGAAGGTAGTTAAATAAGATATTGATGAACATTGTCAGTGTACTTACATGTATGTGTGAAAGTAATTAGCGGGCTGAGGTTCAAGGGATTAAGTCCTGCAAGTCTTCATTTATGAGGACATTACTATTTTGATTGCTGCAGTTGAATGCTGATGTTTTAAGAACTGTACAAATACAGTGTTATTCGTAGTTAATTTAATCTTGATCGAATCTGCTGAATATGTTTCCAAGAATTCTGATGGGCTTCCCAGTCACTATTCTGAATAATACTGCAACCTAAACGAGGTTGTAGTGTGCGCTGATAGTTTGATGCAGGGTAAGCTTGCATTCCTCATTATTAGAATCCATGCTACATTTGTCCTATGATTAAAATAGGCAGTTCTGTCTCTTCGGGGATCAGAAATGCCAATATGGCCAAAACTGGCCAACTTGGATGCTTAAAGTTATTTGTTTATACACATTTAGGTAGCTAAATAAAAGTTGGCTGATTTTCAGAGCACAGCTCCCATTGAATTGTTATTGTTTGGAGTCAGAGCTGAACACCTCTGAAAGCCAGGTCATTTATTTAAAAGCCTAATTTTAGGCATCAAAGAATGCCTTTTTTTGGCCCAAGTTCAGTTCATAAATTAAAAATCTGGATCATTTTAGAATGGGCACACAGCAATGTTATATACATCAGTAGTGGGCTGGGGTTGGTTTCTTTCAAGGAAGTTTCAGACAAACTGATAGAAGCAAAGCAAAGCAATTTCATCTTTGACTATATGAGGCAAAAGCCAATACTGTGATACAAATGGAACCAATTTCAGTGATTTGTCTCTTCAGTACATTTTTACTAAATTTGTGCACTTTCGTGAAATTATGAATAGAGCACACTTTGTGTTTGATTTCTATAACTGTGAATACATATAATAAATTCACAGTAGTTGACCCCTTTCATAACTATACTTGCCCTTTGCTTATGGTTAAGAAATACATAGGGACCTTTGAACATATTGCCGAGTGGAAACAAGAGAGCCTAAATATGATTTTCAATAGGAATGGTCCATATCACTTGATTAGCTACGCTTGGTTTTAAAAATCAGCCTCTTTCTATTTTATAATTTCCAGGAATTCTGCTTATTTAACTATGTTACCTGAACTAAATGTATTTATCTACCATCTTGCACTAGATTTGCTATGGTGGTCAAGAAATAAAGAAATCCAGTATAGCATTACCAACCCCTTTAGCCATCCAGCTGTTTCTTGTTAACTTGTTCCCAGTATCTCTCAATGGTTTCATTATATTGCATCCATTTGCAATTTATTCAAATGTATACACAATCTGGATCCCAATTTTGAAGCCTTGGTCCTTCAACAGAGAAGAACAAACAAACACAAAACCCAGACAAGTTAAAATAGCATAATCTTACCATTGAAGGCCAATTATTTTAAAGAGGAATCTCTTTTCTCATCCCACTCCTGCCTACTATCCTGACATGCTGTTGGGGTAGGATCCACAAAGGGACTTGGGTGTTGCAATACCAAGTGTCACAATGCCTACATTTAGGTGCCTAGAAAAA
Source organism: Chelonia mydas (assembly GCF_015237465.2). Classification (NCBI taxonomy): domain Eukaryota; kingdom Metazoa; phylum Chordata; order Testudines; family Cheloniidae; genus Chelonia; species Chelonia mydas. The sequence goes on along the minus strand of NC_057854.1, from coordinate 16,946,230 downwards.
AAAAAATCACAGGAAGAATCACTGCCTATACAATGACAGGTTTCAGAGTAACAGCCGTGTTAATCTGTATTCGCAAAAAGAAAAGGAGTACTTGTGGCACCTTAGAGACTAACCAATTTATTTGAGCGTAAGCTTTCGTGAGCTGTAAGCTGTAGCTCACGAAAGCTTATGCTCAAATAAATTGGTTAGTCTCTAAGGTGCCACAAGTACTCCTTTTCTTTTTGCCTATACAATGAATGGGGAGAGATAAGCACCTTAGAATGTGATCCACAAAAAACAGCGTGCCCAATGATTATTTTAAGTATTTATCCACTCTGTACCAGAAAGCAAAAATGTCTCTGTAGTTCAGTGGTTAGGGCACTCACCCACTCGGAAGGTGGGAGACCCCAGGTCCAGTCCCTCTTTCATTATTTATCCACATCAGAATATCCCATAGCTCAGTGGTTAGAGCACTCTCCCGAAGGTGGGAGACCCTCTTTAAATCCTTAGTCCACCTCTCGCAGGCACGCATTCTCATCACCATCTCCTCCTCCTCATTTCTGAATGGGACCCAATCCAGTAGGTGTGCTCCAAGGCTGCCTACCAGATTGGGCCCACATATGACTTAGGCGGCTGAAAGCCTATCTTCCCCCAGTTCATGAATCGCTCTGGGAGGCAGCAGTGCACATGCCCCAGGTGCTAAAACTTAGGTGCTTAGGGAACTTTTACAATGGAGAGTTAGGCACCAAGTGAGCTTAGGCACCTTCAGAGTTGGGGCAGACAAGCAGGAGTTTTGAGGATTGCAGTAGTGCTGCATATGGGGATGTAGGCTCCTAACTCTGGAGGTTAGATGCCTTAGGCTATGTCTACACAGGGATAAAAAACCCACGACTGGCCCCGGTCAGCTGATTCAGGCTTGTGGGGCTGAAAAATTGCGGTGTAGATGTTCGGGCTTGGGCTGGAGCCTGAGCCCTGGGACCCTACAAGGGTGGAGGGTCCCAGAGTCTGGGCTTCAGCCTGAGCCCAAATATCTGCACAGCAATTTTTCAGCCTCACAAGCCCGACTCAGTTGACCTGAATCAGCCATGACCGTGCCACAGGTCTTTTATCCTTGTGTTGAGATAGCCTAAGTGGCTTTGTGAATTGCACCCTTGGTAACTTCATTATCATATCAGACTAGAGCAATAGAATGATCCTTGAAGTTTACATTTTGAGAAAAAATTAGAGTCTCACAATAATGACAGATTGGTCGATGCACAAATTATGTGTCTGATTCTCTCTTTCTCTCAGTTACATCAGTGTAATTTACCAGGAGTAAATCCACTGAATTCAGCTGCATTTCAGCAGCATGGGTGGAGTAACTGGCGCTTAATATTCTGCATTGTGAAGCTGACTAAAGTTAACTAAATTTAAAAGGCCACATTCTGGTCTCAGTTATACCAGCATAAATCTTAGGCTATGTCTGCACTGACAGTGGTTTGCAGAGTACCTACATTGCATGCCCAGCTAGCATAGGTATAAACATCCGTGTAGACAGTGAGGCACTGCTTAGGCAAGTAGAGAACAGACACATCCGTACCTTAGTGTGCACCCTACAGAGCTCACGACATGCCCAAGCAGTGCCCCTCATGTCTACACTGCTGATTTTAGCAGTGTAGCCTCCCCCCGGCCAGAGCCTTTCACTGCTGGTGTGTAGCCACATGCTGCAGTGTGGATGCAGCCTGTTTTTCACTGTGGCATGTAGCCGCACGTACCCGACATGCCGCCACAAGCGTCGACAAGATCTTAGACTAACTTCGTTATCCTGGATTTGTTATTTGAATTACTGTAGCACCTAGGAGCCCCAATCCTGAACAAAGACCCCATTGTGCTAGGTGCTGTATAAACTCAGAACAAAAAGGACTGTCTCTACCTCAGAGAGCTTACAATTTAAGTACTGACAGAACAGAAATGGTCTAAAGCAGGGATTGGCAACCTTTGGCATGCGGCCCACCAGGGTAAGCCCCCTGGCGGGCTGGGCCGGTTTGTTTACTTGCCGCGTCCACAGGTTCGGCCGACTGCAGCTCCCACTGGCCGCGGTTTGCCGCTCCAGGCCAATGGGGGCTGCGGGAAACGGCGGTCAGCACATCCGAACCTGCAGACGCAGCAAGTAAACAAACTGGCCCGCCAAAGGTTGCCGATCCCTGGTCTAAAGCCTCTGAATTCAACTCCTCTGAAATGATCTGCACACACATCCACGAGAACGATGATAATAAAGCTAGTTTTACTTCATTCTTACATCACCATCATTTTTAGATCACAGTTTAACTCTCACCAAGCTTCTTTGCTATGACAGTTACCTTAGGATTTAAACACACCAAGGATGTCCATACATTAAATAACTGATCGTTTTCCTGCTCTAACTTTTTCCATTAGTAGACACAGATTTTAATGGATTTAAGATATAGAATAGGTCATTTTTTCCCCCATTTAACTGCTACTGTACTTCACTGCAGATCATTTAAACAGATGCCTATATGGAAAACTATTACATTTTGCATGTGTTAGCCCTTTTCTTCATAAGATTTATTGCAAATATATAATGACTTATTTGAGGAATTCCAGACGTGGATAAGCTACAAAAGGTCTCAAAGCTTCAGAGTGAGGTAAATAGTAAGTCATAATATGTTTAGCAAATGACAATATAAAACACAGGAAAACAGAGAAAGGAAAAATGTTCCCTGGCTACAAAGTTATTAATATTGAAAGTCAGGGAACAGTTCTGAAAGTATACTTTTTTAGCTTTCCCAGTTAAAAATAAATCAGAACTACACATATATAGTTTATGACACTCCTGGGGGAATTCTGCACCAAAAGAATCTAAAATTCTGCAAATTTTTTTTCTCTTTTTTTGTCCAGTAATGCAATACAATCGCACCAGTTTCATTTATTTTGATAATTTATTTAAACTACCATACTGGGGGGGGAAATCACAATAACCTTCATACGATTAGGAAATGGTGAAGTTAAATTACAAATACTTGGTAATCAATAACTCTGCGTTCCAGTTATAATCCTGGATTTTCGTTTAAATTACATTACTTTTATTTTGGTGTTTGGTGTTCTGTAAAGTAGAATGTCGCTTTAAATTGCTCAGAGTTTCACACATGAAAGTTAGACAGTTTTGCTAATCATTGTCCTGCATTTTTTTTTTTTAAATGGATAAGTAAAATAGATCCTGGGCTGTAATCTTACCCCATTCATTGTGCCTCTCTGGCACAAGAAAAAAAGCGAGAAAAGCCCATATAGACCTTCCTAGCTGAGGAGTCTGTTACTGTCATTTACAATAAGGCTCCTTTACGCCACTCTGGCAAAGTGAAGGATCCATAATTGACTAAGAATGGGAATAATTAACTAACAATGGGAACATTAGCAGCCTGCCTGCTTAGTTGTTACATTTCTGCCCTGCGTCAGGGACAGAGCATGCTTCACAAGGCCCTACAACTCCAAGCCCTGAATACAGGGACAAGGTGAGTCTCTCTCACTTGGTTTTTTTTTTTTTTTCCGGATCACTTCACGAATTTGCGTGTCATCCTTGCGCAGGGGCCATGCTAATCTTCTCTGTATCGATCCAATTTTAGTATATTGTTAGCAGGCAGGCACCCAACCCCACCCCCTTAACATCTTTCCATGGACACACGCTCTCATGCCCCCCCCCGGACAGTGATCTGCTTTCTGAAGCCGGATGCTAGGGAAGGGGTGTGTGCCCCCACAGATTTTTTGGCTCCCCCATTTTTCTGCAGGGTAGCCAAGAAATCTGTGGAAGGTATGAACTGAGGCACATATTCTCCAGTAGTAGGATTCTATTAGCAAGTTTGTTACCTAAAGGCATTCCCCTTGACTTCCATCCCATCCCCTCAGCCTACATCTTAAGACAATTTGTTTATGGACATGGAGACTCCTACATGCCTATTAGGAATTACAGCCTGTTTGGGGGCTCTCAGACTGCAAACAGTTACAACCACAAATATCCTTATTACGCTCAGTCGGACTACTTTGTGCACGAAGTTACTCACACGGAAGACTGTTTTCAGTATCAGGACCTTAGCAATGAAATGGAACAAAGAAATTCCACACAAGGAAAGAATCCAGTTATTACACTGAGGCCTACCCTTGTTCTACCCTTGTTTTTGGGGTAGAACCAGGGACTTGCATAGCCCTATCCTTAAAAATAGCTGTTCCTTCCCTTCCCATTTATATATAGGAATGAGAGGTAGACTCAGAGAGGCACTTTGCCCAGAACACACCTGAGCCTGCTTGTGCTTGCAGAGTTGTTATAAAAGATCAGTTAGCAAAAAACCATTATTGTTCTTTGTGTGTTATGTTTATTTCAGTGCAGTTGATGTAATGGAGTTGAAAATGTTGCTTTGCAAAGAAAGATTGGGCTTAATTGAGACCTCCTGAGAAAACAGAATGTGGCAGGATAGGCTGACTGAATAAATACTGAGCACCACATTTTAAAATCTGAGACTCATAAGTATACCTGCAAAAATACATATGTCCCTGTTGCACTCCAGGAGCTCTCATTTGCATGCCCAGGGCCTGATTCTCCTTTCACTCATGTAAATCAGGAATAACTCCCCTGAAGTCAACGTAGTTACATAGGTGGAGAATCACTGCAAGCAAAAGGAGAACAAGTACACTGATGGGAACACAAATAAGGTAACTGCGTGCAAAAGGGAGTGTATAAATCCAGTTCTGCAATGGGCTCCATGTGGGCGGAGCCCTTTGCAAAATCAGGAGCTAAATACAGGTAGTTGCAGGCATCCACGCTATGCTCACTGTTGACTATGTGAGCCTGTGCTTAGAAAGGTTAACAGGAGTAATGAATGTTGTACATTTTTGCAAGACAAGGAAGGATGTTGTATATGTCTGGGTGTGACAGAAAGCCACTGAGTCAATCATTATCAAAAAATAAAAGCAATAAAAATGTTCATAAACCTAATTTTTGCAACTGTCAGGTCATTAAACCAGATATTCATCTTTTATTCATAATCAAATAGATGTTATTACAACAATTTACTATTCACCATGAATAATACATAAATGAGATACGTAACTATTCAAACTGTATTAAAAATTGCCTAATGTTCATGCTATAATATATTTTGAATGCTGTGTCGTGCTTTTTAAAGGTCATAAGATTGACTAATTTTGTCATTAAAAATAAATCCCATTCATTCTGTACATTATGTGCAATACAGTGTCAGAAATATCATTGTCAATATGCAAAATTATTATTTGTTCCACAGTTGCAATCCTGCTCTTTCTGTGTGTGCTTCTAATCACAGGCACCCAGTCCTGCACAGACTTATGTACTTGAGTTACTTTACCAACATGCAGATGCCCATTGATTTCAGTTGGCCTATGCTAATGAGGGAAACTAAGCATGCATTTGGTGGCTTGGAACCTTGGTTGGTTTTAAAACACTGGCAATTTAAAATAATGCTTTTTTAAAGTCACCTGGTCCGTCTCCCTGCTAATGCAGGATTGTTCTTTACTGTGCTTTGTCCAGTTTACTTTTCAATATGCTAAACCATGAATTTCTACCACTTCCTGGGGGCAGAAAGGAAAGGTAATACATCACTATTGATGCATCTTTTGTAGGTATTCAGAAGTTCCCCATCACCATAGTATCTGAAAGTTTTATATATATATATATATATATATATATATATATAAAAAGAGAGAGATTGTTATTATTTTTCATTCTCTTTTTTCTGTACCCTGTAGGAGAAATAGAGTTATTGATTTATAAGGTTTTGTTTGTTTGGGGGGGGAGGGGGAGGTTGTTCATTTGTTTATATGTGTGAGTGTGTGTGTGGTGTGTGTGTGTGTGTGTGAAGAATTCACTGAGGGAACACTAATTCTTTTGTGCCTTAAATGGCTCTGAAATATTCTTACTTGGTTTTCTCCCCTTTTTATTGTTTTTATTTTTATTTTTATTTCCAGGAAATATGTTTGAGGGTGGCTTTTTGTTTTGTTTTTTACATTTGGATCTCTAAGCAGTCCCTGGAATAATCACATTTGGCCATTTCTTGTTCCTTACATTCTTAATTTCAAAGGAATCATTTCAGAATTCCAGAACCTGGGGGGAATACGGACCGGATAGAATCTTGAAGTCAGGAGGCTTTGGATAATAACTAGAGCACTGGTATAGAATCTGTATCTTTCCTATCCTTAATACCCCCATGCTAAAGCTCTAAACCCTATCCCCTTTAGTTTTCATAGTAATTCAATAGGAAGTTGGTTTCATGAGGAAACAAGTTTTCCCCCAAAGGAATATAAACAGACTAGGCCTGAACACATGTGCTACTAATTTGGTCACCTCTACAGCTCTGCCAAAGCAATTCTCTGCTCATTTTCAAACTCTGACCCTCCCCACCATTACTCCACTCCTGTCTCCCCACCCACACAACTCAGCCAATATATCTGAAGTTAAAATGGGACCTATAGCACGTCCTGCTACCTCCATTGTCAGCCTCTCTCACACCAGAGATGAACAATTCTGATTAATTGTGAGGTGATTTATGCAACAAGCAAATGGCCATTGCCGGTTCAAATCCAGGTCATCGGACGTGGAAAATTCATGTATTTAACCTACCCAGGCCCTTTCAGTATTTTCACATTAAACACCAAAATTCTTATATTTAAAGCTAATAAAGGTATCAAACAGTGTGAGAAATCATGGCAAACGATTTGACTTTCAAGCACTATAATAATCAAAAGCACAGCAAATGGATTTGCAAATTTAGGGAGTCAATGAAAAATCATGAACTTCAGTGACATTACGCTTACATGAGATTTCTCCTAATGTTTAAAAAATAAACATCTTAGCTCTTATCTTTGTTAAGCCATTGGAGAGTCTTCAAAGTGCACATGCATTCTCACCCCCATATCATGCATGGGGAAACAGCCACGAGAAGGTGAGATTTGTCCCAAGGACACCAAACAGGTGTGCTAGAATTAGAAGCCAGTTCTCCCGGTCCAAGCTCCTATTCCCTGGTCACACTGCCTCCTCCTCACTTCAGGCTGTGATGCTTCTGCCTTTGGGTAGAAGCAGTGAAACAGTTTCAACGGGAGAGACTGAGGGAGGCCCCCACCAGAATATCCCATAGCTCAGTGGTAAGAGCACTCTCTACTAGGCTAAAAGTTATAAGGTGAGCCGAACCGCAACCACCACCTCCTCTGGCAAGATTTTGAACGGGACCTGATCTGGCAGACATGCTCAGAAGCTGCCTACCACATTGGGCCCTACACGCATTTTAGGCAGAGGAATGTCTATCTTTTTTTCTCTCCTGCTGATAATAGCTCACCTTACCTGATCACTCTCATTACAGTGTGTATAGTAACACCCATTGTTTCATGTTCTCTACATATATAAAATCGCCCTACTGTATTTTCCACTGCATGCATCCGATGAAGTGAGCTGTAGCTCACGAAAGCTTATGCTCAAATAAATTTGTTAGTCTCTAAGGTGCCACAAGTACTCCTTTTCTTTTTATCTTTCCCCAGTTTGTGAATCACTCTGGGGCTTCAATGGGAGATAGGCGTCTGGATGCTTACAGGGAGGTAGCCATGTGCATGCCCAGAGGCAGAAACTTAGGCACTGAAGGAACTTCAATGCTGATAAATTTAGGCATGGAGTGAATGTAAGCACCTACAGGGTTCAGTGGGAGTTTGTGGATGGCAGTGGAGTCTAGACCTGAGACTTGGGTCCGAAGTACCTTTATGGATCCCACTCTATATATTCATTGCTGTTGCAATGGTTTCCCCATTCTTTTCACTACTCCAAGCCTTTATTTTAACACACCAAGTAACTCTTCCCTGCATATGGTCCATCTCTTCAGTGGACCAGACTTGTGTTGTGCACCTGTATGTATTTCCTAGTAGAAAGGAGCTTCAAAGCAGGCAATGCAGTGAAGAGCCTGACTGACAGAGGAGAACAGACACTTTCAGAACTCAGGGAGTACGTGCACAGCTAAGGCAAATCCTATAGCCCCACGTAAAACGCTGGCCTAGAGCCATCACTACATTTAAAATAGCTGAAATAAAGAACACGATTACTTACAGGCTCACTACCATGTGCTTTGGCACCATCCCTGCCTCATTGCTAGTCTCAGGTCTTGTGCTTTCTTCATTCAAATTGGCCTGGGGTGTGAGCATTATCACAGGGAGTCAAAACGAGCTGAAAAAGTATTAGCAGGCAGCATGCACAAATATCTAGGTGAATATGGAGACTTTTTTGTCGTCATTGTTTCCCCCCCCTTCTTCTAAATCCTCCTATATCATCACGGCCGAAGACAATACTGTTAAGAGCTAACGAGAAGCTATTTATAGTGCATAATAAACCCTTATTGAACCTACAGACACAGGAACCGTACAACATACATTTTTATATTAGCGAGACAAGGTGGATCTTTCATTGGACCAGCTTCTGAGTGGCACAGAGCTCTTCCTCAGGTCTGGGAAAGCAAAATACAAGGTGGAACAGCTAGTTTAGTATAAGTAGTTAGCTCATATTCTAAAGGACCATTCAAGGTGAAGTGACCCATTAACACCCCTGTAGGGGTAGGTCTACACTAGCAGAGTGACAGTGCCAGCAGTTACTGCGGCGCTCAGAGAGCGCTGAAGGGAAATCGCTGTTGTGTGTTCACACTGACAGCTGCCTGCACAATAGTGTGTTCACACTTGCAGCACTTGCAGCGGTATTCGGAGCAGCGCACTCTGGACAGCAATCCCACAGAGCATCTCTTCCTCCTCTACCGCTAAGAGCTGTGGGAAGGCGGAGGGTGTCGCGGGACATCCTGGGTCCTGTCCCAATGCCCCATGATGCATTGCTTCACATCGCAGCAATCCCTGTGCTTCCATCTGCATTTGGCACTATCTTTCAGTGGTTTGTGTACTGCACGCTCTGCCTCTTCGGGCTGCAGGAATGGATCCCCCACTGTTGACCAATATGCTGCTCGATCTCACTAACACTTCATGAGTGGCAGTCGAGTTATTCCTTAAACTACAAAGGCAAGAGCAGTTCGACATTGATCTCACCACGCATAGTAGCTACGACACAAGATTGTTTCTGGCATTCCCGGAGGTGCTGACCACAGCAGAACGCCGCTTTTGGGCTCAGGAAACAAGCACTGAGTGGTGGGATCACATCATGATGCACGTCTGGGATGACGAGCAATGGCTGCAGAACTTTTGGATGAGGAAAGCCACATTCATGGGACTGTGTGATGAGCTCGCCCCAGTCCTGCAGTGCAAGGACACGAAAATTAGAGCTGCCCTATCTTTGGAGAAGTGTGTGGTGATTGCACTGTGGAAGCTGGCTACTCTATACTGCTACCGATTGGTCACTAATCAGTTCAGAGTGGGAAAGTCAACCATTGGACTCATGTTGATGGAAGTGTGCAGGGCCATTAATCGCATCCTGCTCTGAAAGACCATGACTCTGGGCAACGTGCATGACACTGTGGATGACTTCACACAAATGGGCTTCCCTAATGGCGGAGGGGTGATAGATGGCACACATATTCCAATTCTGGCACCAGACCACCTAGCCACCGAGTACATTAATCAGAAGGGGTATTTCTCTATGTTTCTCCAGGTGTGACAGATTTTTGTTACCAATCTGCCTGATGCCACAGTTGATCAGGCTGGGGCCACAGGATCTGTTTGGGGAGGAGATGATGAGGCACACCAAGTGTCTAAATTTTAAAGCTTTATTAATAAAATAAAAGGAGTACTTGTGGCACCTTAGAGACTAACCAATTTATTTGAGCATAAGCTTTTGTGAGCTACAGCTCACTTCATCGGATGCATACTGTGGAAAGTACAGAACATGTTTTTATACACACAAACCATGAAAATGAAGTGAGCTGTAGCTCACGAAAGCTTATGCTCAAATAAATTGGTTAGTCTCTAAGGTGCCACAAGTACTCCTTTTCTTTTTGCAAATACAGACTAACACAACTGTTACTCTGAAACCTGTCATTAATAAAATAACAGCAGAAAGTGTTGGGAACACTCCCATGTCACTCAGGGAAGAAAGAAAGCATTGCTCCAGCTCTCAGAAGGGTTTTAAGTCCTGGGCTCCTTTGCGGGGGCGGGTATTCCGCTCAGGGACCTCTGCTTCTGGTACTCTTTGTGCCAGTCCAAACCGGCTTGCTGTGGCCTCCTCGGTTTTGGCTCCAGAGACTTTGTTTTCTCTTCTATTGGCCTTCGCTGTCACCATCTCATTTGCTCTCACTGTTCTCGCTGCTATCTCTGCAGCTCTACTCAACTTAGTTCTCCTCTTCTCACGGCTGGGCAGCTGCCGATTTCTCGTCGAGCCCATGACCTTGGGCCAGGGCCAGCGTCTTATCTTCACATGGAGCTAACTGAAGTGTTGAGTTAACCCATTCTCTGCTCTTCTTCTTTCCCCCCCTTCCCCTGACCTCTTGTATTCTGAAAAGGAAACTTCCACTCTCCACTCACACATCTTTGACCCTCCCCAAAATGCTTTGCGATGCTTGCAACAGTGTTAGCCGCATACAATGCTGATCTGCCTTCCCTGGAGACTCCCTGAGGGGGGGGGGGGGCATTGGGGTGCGACACAGGTGCTTGTGGATCACCATGGGCATTTCACAGACATTAACGCAGGCTGGTTCAGAAAGGTGCATGACACACGCATCTTTTGGAACAGTGGCCTATTCAGGAAGCTGCAAGTGGGAACTTTCTTCCCGGACCAGAAGATCACCATAGGGGAATTCGAAATGCCCATTGTGATCCTGGGAGACCCTGCCTACCCCTTAATGCCGTGGCTTATGAAGTTATACATGGGGCACCTTGACTGTAGTAAGGAGTGGCTCAACAACAGGCTGAGCAAGTGCAAAATGACTGTTGAGTGTGCTTTTGGCCATTTAAAGGCCTCCTGGCGCTGCCTATATGGGAGGCTGGACCTAACCGATGACAATATTCCTATGCTTATAGCCGCATGCTGTACGCTCCATGATATTTGTGAAGGGAAGGGTGAAAGCTTCACCCAGGGCTGGACCGCTGAAACTCAGCACCTGGAGGCTGAATTTGAACAACCAGAGACCAGGGCTATTAGAGGGGTGCAGCGCAGGGCCATAAGGATCAGGGATGCCTTGAGGCAGCAAAATGAAGCTGAAAGCCAGTAATATTGGTCGCTATGCTCGGAGTGCAGTGCTTGTAATACTAGGAGGTGATTGTAATTGGTGCAGACGATGCAATATGAAGGTGTCAGAAAATTGCCTGTTGCTTTGCAGGGCTGTGTTTGCTTTCAACTAATGGAATAAAGATAGCTTTAACCAACACAATTATTTTATTAAAAACCAACAACCGGAGGAGAGAGACAAACAGAAAAACACATCAGCATTGAGGCGGATGGGGGAAGGGAGGGTCCCAGGAGGAGGTGGGGTCCCAGGACAGTTAAAGATTTGTGTATGTCCAGGTATCATATCCAACCTTCTCCTTTGGAGTACAGTGCAGCGCACAAAGTTACAACGCAGAAAGCTGCTTTACTGCGCATAAACTGGCCAGTGTAGACAAGGCCTAGGTGATCTCATATGGGATAATAATTCCTACATTCTCCTACCATTCCTAAAAAGGATTCTGGTTTTAAGTCTGCTTCAATATGAAAATATTTTTCTCCTGAAATGTTCAACATGATGTATTTTAAAGCTGGTTGAGGACATTGTCTGATTTATAGAGTGCAGTCAGGTCACTTAAGCCTGAAGCATACAATTCTCCCCTCATGAGGAGCTGCTCCTTTTTTGCTTAATGAATTAAACATTTACATGTATGCTATTGTCATTCAAAGCCTCATCATGAACATTTTTAACAACATAACTCCAAATGAAGCAAGGAAATAGGTTTGGCCCTGCACTCTGCATTCCAGAAGCCTTTGCTAATACTTTTTAATATATATCTGGCAGTATGTCAGTTCTTGGCATGACACCTAAACATAAGGAGTTGAAAGAAAAAATAATTCCCAGATATTGGAAAGTTAGTAGATTATGAAATCTCCATCTGATGCATCTGAATGACTAGAAGATGTACCACTACCCCATCGGATGGATGACCTTAATAATAAATGGTTAATGGTAGGCTTTTGGGTAACAAAGTCTGTATGCACAAAATGCAGCATTCATGCATTAAAGGCTCTGTCAGTCTCTAGTAGAAGAAAAAAAGACATGTCACAGACGCGCACACACACACACACACACACACAAAAGTGGAGGGGGATAATGATATCTGGCAAACATTCCCCCTCCCCCCATGTAAGAAATGTTAGACTGATCTTACTAGCTGCTACATCTGTCTACACAATAACTGCACTCATTTAACTACTATATTTTGTTATCCTGAGCATGATAAAGGTTCTATATGCTCTCAAACCAAAATCTTTTCTGCTCTATAAAAAGGAGGAATTCAGTGAGGGCACTGCCTGTATATGATAGCTCTGTCTATTTTCAGCTGAGTTCCCACACCTTCTTTCTTGAGGAATAACATTTCTGTGCTACTTCTGGACATAATTAATATGCCATACAAGAACTGACTTGAAGGTAGCAGCTTTAAAAAAAAAATGCAGTGGATCCTTAAAGTTAGCTTTCAAAGAAAACCATCAAGATGCTTTCCATAATTTTAAATATTTGTTTTCACTCTTAATGATAGCTCTTCAGTTGCTTGAAACCAAAATCTATTTAAATTCAGTTGAATACTGGTTTGTTAGGAGTACTCAGGAGTCTTAAGCTGTGTACGCTGTTTGTTTTTATTATGAAGTGGTTTTGTGTGCTGATTTGCAATTGCAGGGTTGCCCAGGAGAACTGAGCTACTGCCACTGACTTTATTAGTTATTATTATTTTTTAGAATAAAACATTAGAACTTCAGGAGATAGAAAAATATACAGAAGAGATCAGATAGGCCAGAACTAAACAGGCAGCACATTGGTTTTGAATGTCTGTCTGCAAACCCTACCACCTACAGTTGGTGAGTTTCATTTTAACCCATGCACTCTTTCTGAGCCAAATCCTGCCAGATGCTGAGCACCTTCAACTTCCACTAAAGTCAATAAGACGTGAGGGTTTAACATCTTACGAAAAGCAAACAGCACTTTGCATCATCAGGCACTTACTTTTACATACTTTCAAGGACTCTGAATTGAGACCCTACTGATTACTAAGGATGCCAATTTTACTTGGATGTATTCCTGGAGGTTTCATCACATGACATAATCTTCAAATTAAATATTAATCTTTAATTCCTGGAGACCCCAGGACAATCCTGGAGGGTTGGCAACCCTACTGATTACATGGCCTCTTTTGGCTTGCAGCTTCTCTAATCTATTCATTCTCAGCATATCCAGCATTCCGTCGGGCTCTGTTACCCCTCTAATGTTGCTAGTTAGGAGACTGTGTGCTTAACCATGACTTCTGTTTCTTGCATTTCTTTCCATCCCTGACCTCACATTACACTTCCCCTTTGATTCTGGTACCAGGTACACCTAAAGATAAATCAGAATATGCAACACACATCTCCTTCAATGGCTCCATGTCTAATTGGCAACCGGTATCAAGCGGAGTGTCCCAAGGGTCGGTCCTGGGGCCAGTTTTGTTCAATATCTTCATTAATGATCTGGAGGATGGTGTGGACTGCACCCGTAGCAACTTTGCAGATGACACTAAACTGGGAGGAGTGGTAGATATGCTGGAGGGTAGGGATAGGATACAGAGGGCCCTAGACAAATTAGAGGATTGGGCCAAAAGAAATCTGATGAGGTTCAACAAGGACAAATGCAGAGTCCTGCACTTAGGACAGAAGAATCCCATGCAGTGCTACTGACGAAGGATTGAATGGCTAGGCAGTAGTTCTGCAGAAAAGGACCTAGGGGTTACAGTGGACGAGAAGCTGGCTATGAGTCAACAGTGTGCCCTTGTTGCCAAGAAGGCTAATGGCATTTTGGGCTGTATAAGTAGGGGCATTGCCAGCAGATCGAGGGACGTGATCATTCCCCTCTATTCGACACTGGTGAGGCCTCATCTGGAGTACTGTGTCCAGTTTTGTGCTCCACACTACAAGAAGGATGTGGAAAAATTGGAAAGCGTCCAGCAGAGGGCAACAAAAATGATTAGGGGACTGGAACACATGACTTATGAGGTGAGGCTGAGGGAACTGGGATTGTTTAGTCTGCAGAAGAGAAGAATGAGGGGGGATTTGATAGCTGCTTTCAGATACCTGAAAGGGGGTTCCAAAGAGGATGGATCTAGACTGTTCAGTGGTAGCAGATAACAGAGCAAGGAGTAATGGTCTCAAGTTGCAGTAGGGGAGGTTTAGATTGGATATTAGGAAAAACTTTTTCACTAGGAGGGTGGTGAAGCACTAGCATGCGTTACCTAGGGAGGTGGTGGAATCTCCTTCTTTTGAGGTTTTTAAAGTCAGGCTTGACAAAGCCCTGCCTGGGATGATTTAGTTGGGGATTGGTCCTGCTTTGAGCAGGGGGTTGGACAAGATGACCTCCTGAGGTCCCTTCCAACCCTGAGATTCTATGATTCTATGATAGCGTTAGGCCTACGATCTCCTACATACTCTAAACACTCAAGAACAGACTCATTAAAATAAGTTTTCTATATGATAAAATGTATTATGTCATTATGGTAACAAGAGTTCTAAATATAGGACAAAGAATAAGAGACACCACTTAAAGATGTACATCAAATTATGACAACTGAAATTTTAAAAGTAAATCAATTATGGATTTTTTTCCTTTCCTTTGAAGAGCACTTTGTAAAATATTATTTGAAACTCATTTTTGTAATTTCCCTGTCACCCTCATATATCCACACTCCATAACAAGTCAGACATTTGACGTCCAGTGACTGTCAGAATATCTTCAGGCATATCTTCAGAATTTTAATCTCCTAACCAGTTTGAACTGGTACCCAGATACCATGGTGATGGTTGTCATATGAGAGAACCTAGATAAATAGAGAAACTACAACAACACAAATGCTTGATTAGGATTTTCATCTTTTGGATGCACTGTGCACCTCTAAATAAAATCAATTAAAGAAAATTATAAATGAAGATCCATGGTCATCAGGAGGAGAGAATTTGCCAGGAGAAGCAGCTGGAGCTCCACAATGGGGATCATTTAAAATCTGGCTGGACAAGGAACTAAAATTACACTGTAGGGTACTGTCAGAGCATGGACTGTTAGTAGCAGTTGTGGTATTATGGTAGTAGTTAGTAAATCCAGTCAAGGATCAGGACTCCATTATACTAGCTCCTGTACAGACAAATAGTAAACCCCCTTCCCCTCACCCCACCCCCCCCATTTTATAATCTAGGACTTGAGGCATGAGGACTTAACAGGTCTTTTCCATCAAATTTTTAGAATTCTGTGTGCTGTGGCTGGCCAGAAATGACTGCCTTACCTATTGTGTGCAGAGAGAGAGAGAGAGAAACTAGCTATTTTACTTAATTGTATTTTTTTCTCTCTCTCTTTTGCTAGTTCTCCTCTAGAAAAAGAATGTGCCTGAAACGGTGTTTTTGTTTTAGTTTTTTTGTTTGTTTGTTTGGTTTTTTTTAAGAAGAAAGTTGTTGGGGAGGTTGAGGACACAGAATTTAGCAACAGTATGCTGCAAATCTTACAGTTGTGCTGAATCACAAATACTGAGTTACAACTAACCAGCCGTACTGCTTACCACTAGGTGCTGCTTTTGAACTTAAGTCAGATGCATTAAATACTATCAACTCAAAACATACTTGAAACAACCAAAAAAAAAAAAAAGTCTTGTCAAAATCCCAGTTGCAGCTGCTGTCCTATTATTCTTCAAAATTAAACTGCCCTGGATGTGAAGTCTTACACGTGAATGTGCTAGCGAGGCAAGACAAATCAATTCCCTTCAGCTGTACTGATCTGACCTAACAGTACCGATCACTGAAGACGATAGGCTGCAGCAAGGATATCATTTAGTGGAGTAACAAATTAGCAAAACCTTGAGAAGACTCTTTGTTTCCACCCTTATCTAACCAGATTATGATGTGAAGTGATCCTGCTGGGAAACTGCATAGCTAATGCTCTCAGCACTCCAACTGGTGAGAATTATAGCAGTGCTTTAGGGCTTGGTCCTGCAAGGTGCTCATCATTTTGTCCCTGAACCAGCAAAACACTTAAGTATCTGTTTAACTTTGAGCACTTGGTAGTCCCATTGACTTCAATAGGACTACACACATGCATGAAGTTAAGCACATACTTAAGTGCATTGCTGGACACAGCAATCAGCACCTTGCAGAATCAAGCTGCTAATAATCTTGCTAGAGAATGAGGACAAGCAAGTGATGTTCTTGAATGGTCTAATGAGGACTATTTAACAATAACATCCAAGTGGAGACTAACACCATTAATATTTGTACGAGTATTTGTTTTTGTTAAAAATCAGCTTCCATACAGGAGGCTGTGTCACCACGGCTGTTGAATAGCAGAATCTTTATATAACCCAGCACAATAGAGTTTGTACAACAACCCCTATGCTTCTCTGCCTCCCCACACTGCATTAGAACTCAAGGTCACAGCTACCCTTGCTCACCCATTGCTTTTCCAAGAAAAGTTCCCTTTTGTGCTACTTCTAAAAATGCCCTTTATTTCAGTGTTCCTAGTAGCTTGAAAAATGTCAGTATTAATGGATTAAAGGTGGGAGGAGGGGCAGTATTCATGAGCAGCACACATATGTCTCTATAAATTGGACTCTCTCTCTGTACAGGCAGGTCACAGTAATAAATTGATAGTGAGATTCATTTTTCTATTCATTGCCTGCTTCCACATGAAGTTGTTGTTCTTGCATTTTATTTTCTTCAATGTCAAAGTGACTGAGGAGGAACACTGTTAAGTTTGAGAAGCTCTCCTTCCTTCTATCCTACATCTATCAGTCTTTCTCACACCTTTCCCCCCACCCCTCCTTTCAGTGCGAATTTACCACTCTCCTCTTTGTCTTGTCACCAATCCTGAGTCACTAAATTGGACTACCTGGTACCACAGGACTGGGAGAAGAGAGCATACAACAAGGAGTGGGAGGGGAAAACAGACTCATAGCAGTGGTGATATCGAGTACTTTAGTCAAAAGCCGGAAAGTTGTACAGGATAGATATTGAGAATACTCTGACAATTTAGTGCTCCTATTTTTGGTTACCCAGTGAACTTGATTATTATCACTTTAAGAATTTTGTTTCCTCAATTTTGCACATGGTTTTTTGTGTCCAAGGGAGAAAGCTATTAGAAAGTAGTCAGAATTGAAACAGTTTCCAGATTGTGCCCTCAGTTACCATAAAGAATCCAAATTCTGTTGCGTTATCCTACACACAATTTGATGTTGAGATTACAGCTGGGTTGGTTCACAGTCTGTATGAACTCCTCTCTTCCCCTCCCCCCACCCATTTTCATCCCATTTAGTTTGGTGTCCCAATGAAACTTCCAGTAGACTCCATTATAATCCTTTTGCTGGAGTTTGTTGGTTTCTAGTGGTCTTGACTGGTTTAATGTGAGGAACCCTTAGATACAATTCATTGCTCAGGTCCAAAACCTAGCTGCCCACCTGGAACCAGCAGGAATCAGTTGGAACTTTTCAATTGGAATTTCCACTAAGAACCCTGCTAAGTTTCACTCTGAATTCCTGTCCTGAGTAAAACTTGCATCTCAAAGTAAAACTCACCTAAAACCATTGCATTTTGCCTGGTTTCATACACATGTGAAACAGCATACTTAAGCGTGGTTTCCATTCAAACTGGAAAAACAGATAGTATAATCTCATAATAGGGTGATAACACTCTTTCCATTCCACTAGTATCTCTAGAGGATGTTAAACAGAAGCTACTACAGTTAGACATTTTTAAATCAGCAGGTCCAGATAACTTGCATCCAAGTGTTTTAAAAGAGCTGACTGAGGAGCTTGCTGGACCATTAATGTTGGTTTTTAATAACTCTTGGAGCACTGGGGAAGTTTCAGAAGACTGGAAGGAAGTGAACGTTGTGCCAGTTTTAAAGGATGACACTGCAGAGGCACTTAATGATCTAAAGGAACAAATTTAGCCATTGCATTGCGAAGGTTGCATTTTGATTGTGAATCATCATGCTACATCACCATGATACAACCATCAGAATTACATGTTATTCCTCCCACTTTGTTGGTCTTTTCTAGAAAGACTGTAAGCTCCTTGGAGCGGGGACTATGTGTTTGGCCAGTCCCTAGCACAAAGGCACGTTGTTCTTGGTTAGGATCTATATGCACTGGTGTAATACAATAATAATGATAACTTTACTTCAAGCAGGGATGCTGGAATGGGGCGGGGGAGGACATGGCCCCCCATTTTTTACCAGGTCTAAGGGTGAGTGACGGGGGGGAGAAAGTGGAGAGGAGCAAGCGGGTGATGAAGTTTTGGGTGCAGGGAAGAGGCAGCACGGGAGCAGGGCTTGGTGGAAGAGGTGACACAGTGGGTAGGCCACTGTTCGGATGCCTGCGGCCCCCGCACTTTTAGGGCACTTCCGCTGCTCTTGACTTCAGGCCAAATCCTGCATTCTTTACTCTGGCAAAATCAACCTTGAATAAAATGGCCATTTTGTTTCAGGAAAGGCTGTAACTTGTTCTCTGTGACTATTTTGAAAACATGGCAAAGGAACCTTAAACTAAACAAACAAAATCTTATGTGGTTGCAATATGTTTCTGTAAATACCTGGATTGGGATACATCCTTCAGTGGGTTCTGTAGGGGAAAGATATGCATCTTATTTAAAAATGCAATTTTTTTCAGTCTAAAAGGTCAACAGTCCAGGTGTTTGAGGAAGATACTGTACTTTTACCAGTATTAATCACAATAAGATGAAAATACAACTGGGACTAGAAAAGCATTACATCAGCATTTATAATCAGTCATGTCTTATTATCTAGGCTGCCCTAGTATATGTTGTAGCATACTATGCATCTATAAAAAGTGCAGTGTATTCACTGAAATGTATTAAGAACCCTTTGCTAAGTTTTGCTTCATTTCATTTGCATGTCGTCCTCAACTTGAGGTCCATTGCTAGATGCTTTTGCCATGAAATGTTACAACAAATAAAATCATTAGAGCATCCCCAAAGCAAAATGAACAGCGATTCAAAGTTCACCCACAAATCTCTCCAAGGAAATAAGAAAAACAAACAAACCTTGCAATCTATTCTTGGTGCCTAGGAAACTCAGATGTTTCAGAGAAATTGAAGTGTTTAATCTCTCAAGCTTTACCTTCTAGCTAGAGGCCTTCCTAAAAGAGAAAATGATAAATTAAGGCCCTGGACACCCATAACAGGAAGGTACGTGAACATACAATTTGATTCCACAATGGAGAAAAGGACAGGTGAGTCAAATTATGTGAACATGACTACTTGGTCAAATTATGATGACCTACATTATTCAGCATTTTTTATCCCAAAGGACACACACAAGAATCATTTCATCCAGCCCCAAATTGAAGTCATCTCTAGGGAGAGGCACAGAAATTGTTTAACAGTGCACAGCAATATAAAACACAGAACTTAGGATAGAAAGCTAGGACAAATACCATTGACTAAATGAGACAATCAGAGGAACTTCAGATAGGCAAAGGAAAAAAGGTCATGTCATGGTACCCCAGAAGCTCTACAACCCAGACAGAAGAGGCATCTCTAAGGAAAGGAAGTTGGGAAATGTTATGAACCACATCACTAATCTCCTAGACAGCCAGTAAATAAGGCCTTAAGGCCCTATTTGATTGATTTCATAGCTGGGTCATGTCTGATAGAAAAAAGTTTGATGTAGATAAATCTTGGTTGATAGCAACCATTATCAACTTTTTCAAGGCAAATGTGAATACAAGCAGAATTAGATAGGACAATAGCAGAGACAAACATCCTGTGAATGTGTTCTCTGACTAAGCAGAATTATCAAGTTACACATTCAGATAAGAAAGAAATTATCATTGCCCAAGTTTTATGGAAAAAAGTATTTGTGAGCATTAAGATTGACAGTTCCAGCCAAGTTGGCCTCTTATATTGATTTTTTTCTCACCTTGAAGAACCCCAAAGAATTAAAAATAATCTGTATAAAAGAACTGTTTGCCTACCACACAAATAGGGAGGAACATGAGAGTTTTTAAACACTACATAACAGTTTGGGACAGGAAGTGAAGAACCACACAGTATAAAATCTAGGGGGAATTTAAAGAGGCAGAATTCAGTTACCTAACTTTGAATTTGACACAGGAAATAACTTATCTTATGAAAAGAGACATAGGGATTTCAATTACCAAATATTTTTTACCATTAATTACCTTTCTAGCTTATCTGTAAGTAAGCAACTTCCACAGCACAGTGCTTAGCAGCATGCTTAAAGGACTGCTTACTGAATCCAACCCTTTCCTGGCTTCACCTTCAGTCTGATTTGAAGGACTCCCATGCAAATACCGACCACACTGAGCTTGTGAGAGTTGATAAGAGTTCAAGCCAAGGTGAAGCAGTACAGCATTGCTGTAACAATTGGCAATATTGCAGAAGCCATGTTCTTTTTTGAGTTCTGGCACAGACAGCTGTGTAACCATTCACTAATCCAGAGGCAGAGAGCCAAATTTACCAAGTCCTCCACTAATATATGTCTACAGAATTCATGGATGTGTCCTATCTCAGACCTGATCAAGCTCCCCCTTGCTGGGCACTCACCAGGTGCTGTGTTTGGACCCAGATGCTGGATCTGTGTGCTTTCTAGCTCTCTGGGGTCTCGGTACATTCTAGGCACTCTCTCTTTGTCCATGGAGTGAGCCTACAGGCTGAAGAAAGCCTCCTGTCTGGTACCCCTTCTTAAAGGTGACCCCTTTGACCAGTCTTGACCAATGCTGAGCCCCCTCCCCTCCCCAGACTCTAATAGCTTAAACATACCCATGTAGGTGGCCAGGTGCCCGGGTTTCGACCGGAAAGTCCAGTCAAAAAGGGGACCTCACAGTGTCTGGTCAGATCTATTGACTGGACACACAAAGTCCAGTTACTGCAGGTGGGGGAGGTGCCAAGTCATTACCTGCACCAGCCCCTATTTAGCTGTGGCCGCCTCCTACCTGTGTTGGGCAACTGCAGCTCCCAGACCCGGCTCCACAGGCAAGTCCCCCCTGACACGGGCAGAGGTGGGAAGAGCAGCCAGTGACGGCAGGAGGGGGAAAGAGGAGCAAATCGGGGTGGGGCTTTGGGGAACGGGCAGGGCAGGAGCGGGGCCTGTGGGGGAAGAGGCGGGGCAGATGAGGTTCCAGCACTCCTGCTGGAGTGTCTGGTTTTTAAATATTACAAAATTGGCAACCCTATGCCCATCCCCGAGGTGGAACACTGGAGAGCTTTGGTTTATTGTTTAACCTTTCAGGGACACATGATAGCTGAGGGCGTAAGACAGGCTTTGCAGAGGAATTTCTAAAACCAATCACTCTCAACTTTTGGCAGCACAAGATATACATACAGGTCCTGGCAATATAAGAAACATCTGTAAGCAATACCCCTGCTTCAGTTTCCTCACCAGCCTTGAGCATTCTTTTGGGGTTGGTCAGGATCCTTTCAGAGTTCCAGATTCCCTCTTCTTGAGCTCACACCCCTAGCTCAGGCTTCTCTTCCAGATCATGGAGTCCCCTCTCACTGTAGCTTGGTCTACACTACATACTTACTTTTGTATAACTATGTCCCTTAGGGGTGTGAAAAATCCACATCCCTGAGCTCTCCTGCCAACATAGCTACTGCCTCTCGAGGAGGTGGAGTTAAGTTGATGGCGAGCTTTCTCCAGTCAATTTGAAGCGTCTTCACCAGACACGCTACAATGGTGCAGCTGGGCACTGTAGACCTGCCCTCAGACTCCTGTGCCTCAAACTCCCTTTATGTTTCTAACCATCCCAGTCTGTGTTTTTAAAAACTAGGACTAACACCAACTGGTTCTCCTGTTCCCCTGCCCTCATTCTCCATTCCTCTGCAGAGAAGCTGGAGAGAATTGGTTTTACCTAAATTGCCGGCACTCCATTGTTCCACTAGGGCAAGGCTTTCATGCTGTTGATGGTCCTTAATGACTGTCCCATTCAGGGTACAGCTACACTGTGATAAGAGACCCATGGCACAACCCTGGCTAGCCTGGGTCAGCTGACTTGGACTCATGGGGTTCAAGCTGTGGGGCTATAAAATTGCAATGTACCTTTGGGCTCAGGTTGGAGCCCAGATTCTGGGACCTCCCCCCTCACAGGGTCTCCAGCCCAAACGTGTACACTGCAATTTTATAGCTCCACAGCCTGATCCCCATGAGTCTGAGTCATCGGACCCAAGTCAGCCACAGTCTATTGCTGTGTAGACCTACTCTCAGAGGCAGCCACCCAGGCACGGTTCCCTACTCCTTGCCACGAAAAATATGATGTAAGAATGCCATAGAGACCATTGCAAGGGCACAGGTAGTTCATAATATCAAACAGTCGTAAGTTGTACTTAAACAGGTTCCCCAAACTGTCACATCCATTTGCATGCATATTCTGCATTTGTGCGCACAAACAGACATGCAAATATAGGGTTTTGTAGGAATACTCACTTTTTCTCACAAATTATGTCAGAGGAATAAACGTAACGTCAAAAAAAAAAAGGGGGGGAGCTGAATAAATTATTCTTTACCTTTGCTATCCTTTCCTCTTGTTAAAACATAAAATGTTGCAATTTACTTTGTTATGAAAATCACAATGTACTGTAGTTGAGCTTTGCTTGGCCTGGGGAATGAGTGCACTTTATTTGAACTCTCCAGTCCTTCTACACAAATGTTAGTTAATGTTCCTTTCTTGATTTCACTATGGGAAACCCTATATTAGCTGTTTTCCTCAATTTTAAAACAGTCTGTTTCTTGGTGTATGAGGTTCTCTAGATGCAAATTCCATGGGGATTGTCTTTCCATTAAACAAGGTTTCATGAACATCTGCTCCACTGCTTTTGTGACACGGATATATTTTGCTTTCACTGCATATTTTTCCCCCAAAAAACAAAGAAGTGGTATCTGATTGGAAACATTTAATAAATAATAAAAATTAAAGGTCATAGAAAGACTTCTACATAAACAGCCATGAGAGAAAAAGCATTAGCCATTCTATTTACCAAGTTAGAGTGAACTTGATTAAGACCAGCCAATATTTATATTATCCACAATTTGAAGCCTGAGGGAAACCATTCCTAATGGTGCCTTGCTTTACTTGCTATTAAAATGACTAAAACTTGACTGACTAATTCCTTATATCAACCATCCATACCTGAAGTCAATGGAAACTGTAGGCAGTCAGCCTGACTCACAGTCTGTCCCTTCATTTCTTTTGTAGTTTATTAGTGAACATTTTCCTGTGGCTGACCTTGACTTTTTCTAAATTGTTATATTTTTGGGCATGTCACGTATTTCTGACCAGCCATTTCTTTGTTCTGGAGAACTGAAATAGCCTGTTTAGCTGGAGATTTGTAAAAAGCTTGTAACTGTGTCATAACAGATCAGAATGATTTTTAAACATTGTGGAAACATTTTTATAAAAATAACTGGACTGTCTCTTGCTCTCTATCACAAAAAAACACACTAAAGCTATTTAAGTGGTTAAGTATCACTACAATATCTTTAGTGGTGATGTAACTGTTCCCTTTAGAGCTAACGCCAAAGTTTCTCTCTGAACTAGCTATCAGAAATCCTTACTTGTGGGCAGAATGGGACTACAGTTCCGAGTGAAGTATAAGAATCAAGACAGATAAACAGTCTAGAACCTAGATAAACAACAGTGCAGACCAAGCCAGTCCTACCACTTTTACTAGCAGAAGTGAGGTGCTATTAAATCTATCTCTTTGTAAAAATCAGTATGAATATTTAATTTCTGCTATAGGATTTCCAGAAATGGAGGCTAGCACAGGCATCAGATGGCCCGATATATGGCATTCTTCACTGTAATGCCAGACTGTCAGCAATTCAAAATCCCTCTTTTGTTAAGGTAATACGCAGATGAACGAGCCAAATAAGGTTTCAAAGAACAACAAAAAAGGCAGAATGGAGAAGTGATTAAACTTGAAACTGGTATCCTGCTAAACTCGATTGATGTCTAGAACTGGTCTTGTAAATGTGTTAATGCCAAGGTTGTTCAGAGACGGACACCTTAAAGGATTAAATAAAGGAAATGGCTTCAGAGTAGTAGTACAGTTAAACCACACCCAAAAGCAGCACAAGTTTCAGATGGCTAAGCCAATGATATTCAACGTATCATGACAATTCATGTGTTGAATATATTCCAGTACTTGGAGCAACTAGAGGTAGAGGTCAAAAGAGAAGCAGACATCACTGTGACCATGAAAAGGTCAGGCAAGCTGGTTAGATTAAAGATAACTTGCAGAGTGGAAAGATGTGGGCTCATTGGAGAAGGGGTAAAATAAATTAGTAACTGACTGATCGTGAGCTACAAGGGTTTGAATTAATATTAGCTAAGCTATACTGATATCAGCAAGAGGTGGTAAAATGGGATGTAGCTTTTAAAGGTCTCATGGGCCAGTCATTCCAATGATCTGCTGTGGATTGGACTGATGCTTTTCATCGCTATAATGTACAGTCAGGACTGGGAGTTGGGGATGTGTGGTAGAGGCAGGAACTGAATGCACATTTCCATCAGTTGAAATCCACCAGTATCTCATTCTCTCCCTTAACACCTTCCAAAATTAGGGGTTGGCCTGAGTAAGGACCTCAGGATTTGGTCCTAAATTTGTTATTAAATTCTGGGAACCTAGATTATGTCACCTGTGCACCATGCTCATGATTGTACAGGTCAATATTGTGTGCAAAGACATGTCATCTATATGACAGATGTAACACTGCTGCTGCTTTTCTTCACGAGTGCGATGTTGGAGTGCTACACTGTGCATGACCAGCTCCCGGGTCACGCACAGCCTCGAAAGAGAAGGCAGGGTCAGAGGAAACTAGGGCACCATGGAGTGAATTGAAATGACACCTTGTAATCCCCCTCACCATGAATACTTAGAAATGGCAGGAGAATGTAAATTAAAGCTGACAGAAACAACTTTAAACAGAGCAATAGAAAAATAAGTCCAGCTAAAATTGTAGTTAATAAAGTAATTATCAAGGGCCTGAACTTGTGTTTTTCGAAATGCAGTTTAACTGAATTGTCAAAGGTCAAAGAGCTGACAGTCTTATTAATTAGAAGCATTTATTTCTTTCATTATTCTTCAGCAAAGCAATTTGGAGTGGTTAAAGCTTCTCTTTTAGTAATCACCTTCTTAACCATAGGAATCCACATTTCTGAGTTAACTAACCCCTGACGCCTACTTGATTACTGTGCTATTAAAGACAAAAAGCTAAGGCTGTCTAATAAACACATATACAATTTATTTTTGATTTGGCTGTGCAATGTTTAGCACACCTGGTCTCTGTGTAAAGTTACATCCAGGGCTACGTGTTCTTTTTGGCTCACTGCTTACCCTAGGTAAGAGGTGCTTTGCTTTCCAACTAATCTTCCAGTTCCATTATCCAGTCCAATCAATTCCCCAGAGAGCTGCTCCACATATACTAGTTCTTGACAAAGATTTACTTTTAGTTTTCTTTTTATTGCCAACATTTATTTGTCCTCAGCCACCTGGGTTTTAATGTCAGTCCATCATAGCACCAGCCCACTACAAGCTTTGACATTACTATGCACTGTACCAACCTAAGAAACAAAAATGAAAGCCACATGTTCTAGTTGTTTATGACCTAGTCCCAAGATGCTACATTCAGTGGGAAATTTCATAGAGTTTAAGGCCACTGGACCCCCCCACTCACCACTGGTGGGCAGGCGGCTGGCAAGCAGGGATCCTGCCAGCAGCAGGACCTGCCAGTATGGGTGGGGATGGGGGGAGGGAGACAGAAAATACAGGACAATTTGCCTGTTTTTAAGAAAAAAATACAGGCCCGTCCCTTTAAAAATGGGACATCTGGTCACCCTATGGTTAATGACACAGGTAAGAACACCTGTGACCAATCTATAGTAGTGCTCCAACTGTTGCTAGCACTCTAGCAATTTGTCCTAAAATTGCCAGTGCAGATATAGTTATTTTTGCATCATTCTAGTGCAGTTTTTGTATTTCTTGCTTCCCCTTTAATTTTGCTGGCTAGCTGATTACTCTGATGCAGTATTACAATTGAAACATCTCTTCTCATGACTTGAGTACTTTCTTATATGGTGGTATCTCCCAAGTTTTGCTATACAAAGTGGTGCCCGAAGACCTGCAGGACATATTCAAATACTAAAACACCAATAAAAAAAGCTGCGTGGGGCTCAGTCCTGCAAGGTGCTGAGTCCTTTCATTGGCTTCCATGGGATTTAAGCACCCTGGGTAAAATTTTCAAAAGTGACCTGGGCACTAGACTAGGTGCCAGATTTTTAAGAGTATTTCGGTGTCGAGTGGGATTTTCAGAAGCATTTGTGTTTAGTCACATTGATTTCAATGTGACAAGTGAGACTTAGGCACCCAGGCACTTTTGAAAAATCCCACTAGCTGCTTACCTGCATCTTTAGGCACCTAAATACGTTTTAAAAATCTGGCCTTGTGTATTAAGTCTCATTAGAAGCTGATGGGACTTAGCACTTTTGAAAAACTTACCCCTTAAGCAGGAGCTTAAGTACTCTGCTGTAATCAGCCCACTTGATTCAGGATTCAGAGATATCACTGCTAGAGAAACCATGCTGATGTAACATTACAGGCTATGGTCCTTGTTACAGCCCTGTCAGAATCCTGGTAGCAGACAGTTATCAGTCTGCCATATTGGACCCTGTCTTTGGATTCCATGTGCTACTAAGCTCCCTGGGTCTGCGTAGTGACTAATCACTATTCCTAGCTCAGGGAGGAGTCAGAAGGATGGGAGAATGGCAGGAGTTCTAGCCCTTCCCTCTCTATTCACCTGCCAAAGTAGCTGGCCAGTCATGAGGTGGGAAATAGGCTGCTTCATGAAATAACTTACTTACTCCTTCCACAAGTGTTTGGAGACAATTTCATTTCCTTGTTTGCTTCTGGGGTGGTGAGATGAGCACTGGGCATTATTCAGGGCAGACTTAAAATTACAATGCACTCTACAATTAGTGCTAAATTTTATGACAGTGACCAGAGTTTACACTTAAATAGTGGTTTGTAATAAAACGGCTGACAATTATTCACATCTCTGAACATACAACTGGGTAAATATTTGGCTCGTCACATGTGAAGCAAACTATTTTCAAAAGCTGGTAAAGTGCTTACAGGGGATCTTTGTATTGATGTGGTTTATTATACTAATAAAGAGTAAGTCACTGGCCAAAGCAGAGCCTCCTATTTGAGTGCAAAGCAATTGATTAATTAGATAGAAAAAATGATGGGTCCAGTGGAACAAACATACATAACTGATATGCAAATACTTTCTCAAGTATTGTATCTATTGGATTGACATGGGCATATACGGACAGAGGAAATCACTGGCATCTGTGGTACATGAAAGTTTGCACGTGTAAAACTGCAATGCTGTGCATGTTCATGAAACAAGCTTCATATGCGCGCATGATTATTCAAAGCTCCCCAGCATGTTCGTTTTTCTATTTCTGCCTCTTAAGCTAAAATCCTACAAACATTTGAGTACAGCAGTCCCAAAAGAGGATACCTGCATGTTAAAATTATTTATGTATACAAATATTTGCAAGGTCAGGGCCTTAAGACCCAATCCTGAAAACATGCTTAACTTTATGCATGTGCGAAAGTCCATTCAGTGTCTCTACAATCATGTGTAAAGTTATTCAGATATAAGTATCTGCAGGATCAAGGGTCTAGACTGTAAGCTTTGGGGCACTGAATGCCTTTTACTTTGTGTTTTGTAGAACACCGAGCACATTCTGGGTGCCTGAATAATAATCCATATGAAGTTTTCTTGAAGAGTCTTATTAAACCAAGGGTTTGTAGATACAAAGATTTCTAAACTCGCTCTAGTTAAAAATAAAAAAATCCATTTCCAGTGAGGCTTTAGATTCACCATTGACTGTTGAAGCTTTAAGATCAAAGCCCATTAAAAAGACAATTAAATATTTCTATTACTGAAGGGAAATGATTAATTTGTGATATGGGAAAAATAGTTATTTCAAAGACCTTGGAACAGTAATAGGTTTGCAGCCTTTCTGCTGCACTGTAATGGGACTCTACTTAATTTTCTCTTTTGCTGCTAGGAAACTAGCAATAACCAGAAGCTCTAGAATATGAAGGCTTTTTTTCCTGTTTTCTCCACTAACCTCACGCAATGAGCAGAGTTAATCAATCCTATTATCTTTTACCTTTTGGGGTGTGTGATCAGGGATCTCCCACCTAGTGGCTACAGTCTGCAGGGCAGCAATCCTACCTAGTGGCTAGGGTGCAGTGGTATCAGAACCCAGGGCCTCCCACTCCACTGGGTTCTAACCCAGGACTCTGGAGGCTGATTTGGCAGCTCACCCATGTCCATCTGGTGTCAGCCTCAAGCCAGCTTCCCTGGGCCACTTCCTACCTCTGTCTGCACCCCGAGCCAGCCACTGCCGATCCCTGGGGAATATCACCTTCTGGGCTTCCAACCCTAGTCTCAGTTGCTGGGTGCTGTGGCTCCTTTGATCAGTGTGGGCTCGGCTCCGCTCCGCTCCGCTCCTCCTCCCTGGCTTGCCAGTTTATGACTAAATTGCCTGGCAGCTGACAGGCTTTTAAACCCCGCCTCCAACCCAAGCGTGCTCTGTAAGGGCAGAAGGGTGGATCCTCCTTAGCCTAGAGCTGCTCCTCAACCCCCCCCGTCCAGCAAGGGGTTTATACACGTTGTCACAGGGTGAAATGCTGGTCATCTGGAGTTAAGGGGCATGACATGTTAATGTATGTTTTTAGCATAATTCAATTCTCTCAACCTCTCTAACCATTAATTATGTAAGTCCTAAGCATTGCAGGTTGCTAGTGTTGTGCAGCGGTGAACATTTTAGGAGAAGGTCATGCTTTTATTGTCTGCCTGGTACATACTGGTAGTTGGATTTATAGGTGTATGTTAAGATCTAGCATAAGCAGTTGCAACTAGTTTCCAGATACCACAATGATTACAAAAGACAGATAGAAAAGAGAGCAAGAGTGACTGTTTCTGTAGACCTGCATTTGTTTAAATTAGGCCTGAATTTGGCCCACTCTCTTGAATAATGTTGGACAAGAAAGTTTCATGTTCTCTATAGGATTGGATTTAAAATTGCAACTGAGAATAATTCATACTGGGGTGGGAAAAGAAATGAGCCTTTTTCTTATTGAAATTGGCTTATGATATTCTTGAATGTATTCATTCAAATGTATTCACTGGCTATAGTCTACAGATTCTTGCTCTGTAGGTTCTTCACAATCCAGTCCATCCCATGTATTCTATTAGAAATTTCTGCTGTATTGGTTAGGTTGAACTGAACACGTCACATGGTAGTGTTTCTGTTCTATGATTGGATGGGTGTCGTAGACTCAGTCCGTAGTATGAATGGTTGTGTTCAACAATCACTTTCACAAACCGTCTCTAATATTAGCTTAATGTGCAGTTTTCTTACTTGTTTCTGCCAATAAATAGTATTCCTCACAGTACTAATAGAAAATTAATATGAAAGGGACACAAACAGCTGAAGAAAACTAATCTCTTTTTAAACACTATTTTTGTCACTGACATATCAACAGAAAATATAATCACTTAAATTATAGATCGTCACAGTTCCTGTGATAACGGCACCTCTAGCAAACTTCAAACCAAAGTGTGGTATCGTCCAGTCATCACCTTTCTCAGGGTAAGATCTGGCAATCCACTCCTTACAGAGAAAGCCATAAGCTGCAGACTCTTCCAACTCATTGTAATTATCTTAGCTGGTCTGACTCTAGTTAAGCACCTACTGTCCCGTTCTCTCAGGAGGAACGACAGGGTTAACTCGTGATGGGATTGCCAGGTGTCCAGTTTTCAACCAGAACACCCAGTTGAAAAGGAACCCTGGCGACTCTGGCCAGCGCCACTGACTGGGCTGCTAAAAGTCCAGTTGGCACGGGGCTGGGAGGCTTCCTACCCGGCTCTGGGTGGCTCCCTGCAAGCAGGCGACATGTCCCTTGGCTCCTAGGCAGAGGGATGGCTACAGGGGCTCCATGTGCTGCCCCAGCCCCACGCCGGCTCCACAGCTTCCATTGGCTGGGAACCATGTCCAATGGGGCTGTGGGGGTGGTACCTGCAAGCGGAGGCAGTGCACAGAGCCCCCTGGCCGCACCTCTGCCTAGGAGCTGAGGGCCATGTCACCACTTGCAGGGAGCCACCCAAGGTAAGTGCCACCCAGAGCCTGCAGCTCAAACCCCCTCCCACACCCCAACCCCCTGCCCCAGACCTGAGTCCCCTCCTGCACCCAAACTCCCTCCTGGAGCCCACACCCCAAACCTCCTCCTCCCAAACCCCTCAGTCCCAGCTCAGAGTCCCCTCCTGTACCCCAAAGTCCTCATCCCCAGCCCCACCGCAGACCCCATACTCCCAGCCAGAGCCCTCACCTCCTGCAACCCAGCCTCCTGCCCCAGCCTAGATCCCCCTCCTGAACCCTGAACCCCTCATTTCTTGCCCCACACCGGAGCCCTCATCCCAGAGTCCCCTCCCACACTCCAAACAGCTCAGCCCCACCCTACAGCCCTCAGGTCCCACCCTGCACACCAAAGCCCTCATCTGCGGCCCCACCCCCAGCCAAAGCCCTCACCCCTCCAGCACCCCAATCCGCAGGAGGTGAAAATGAGTGAGTGTGGATGAGGGAGAGCGAGAGAGCGACAGAGGGAGGGGTTATGGTGGGGGTGGGCCTCGGAGAAGGGGTGGGGCCAGGGCGGGGCAAGGGTGTTTGGTTTCGTGCAATTAGAAAGTTGGCAATCCTAACTAGTAACCAGCCACGTTTCATAAAGCAAAATGCCTCTTATTCAGAACAAAATCATTACAGATGACAACACCATAAAATCAATAAGCAGCTTATTTGCAGGTCTAGATTACCAAGCAGTCATCCATCTTCCACATGGGACCCCTGATAGGATAAAAATGCCTTTAGGCCCTTTCTGCAGGCCCTGCCTCTCATAGTCCTAGTTTCATGTCAGCTCTTGAGTGAGGGCAAGTGACCCTTCACCTAAATCTGGGCTGTAACTTTTACAGTTGGCAATTTTGTTTGCCAGACCTCTTGAAGCCAGGCTAATCATTCTATGCTATTTTCCCCCAACTTGGGGTGAAACGTCCACACGCTTATCTACATTACAGATTTGCATTATTTTTCCCTCTTCTCCTCTTCCCCCCCACCCCATCACTCATACAGAGGAAACATCTTTTAGCTTTCCCATTGAGCTGGGAATAGAATCTCTATCCAGCTCATAAAGATACAATTGTTTTTGACTGTTCCATGTGTCCAAAGAATTGCATTTGTCACACAGATGTTTGTCCTTAACTTGAATTCACTTTTCCACATAAGTATAATAAATCGTATCCATAACTGTAAAACAATTTCCATATGGTACTTACTAATACTACCTCATTTGACCTGCAATGAACCAAAAGGGTTTCAGACCTCTTTTTAAAAAATAATAATAATAATAATTAGGAGGTCTAGAATATTAATAGAAAAGCTTAAACATTGGAAAAGGGGGTAGGGAGGGTCAGCTGAATTTTGAGTAGGTCAATGTCTGTTTCTTTCAAGGGCTTTTCTGACCAAGTTAATAATCTTGACAGTTTACCTATATAAAATTGTGCCAACTTAATTTCCTAAATTAACAGAAGAGGACTGGAGGTGGACACTCCTTGAAGGATCTAATAGATTCCTGCCACTATACTTGAGAACCTGCTTCAGTCTTCGGTTTAGAGGGTGGAATCCATGAAGGGACTTAAGGGGTGCAACACTACCATCACAGCACCTAACTTTTACGTGCCCAGAAAATCACAAGAACAACACTACAGTCCACAAAGCTGTGTAAGGCTGCCTATACAGTGAATGGGTACAGACCGGCACCTTAGCATATGATCCACAAAAGCCAGAGTGCTCAGCAGCGCCTTACCTAAACTAGCCAATGAGAGATGCTGATGTGCTAAGCCCTGCCCCTTTCTCAGTGATAGGCGCCTAGCTCTGCTATGATCCACCACACAGGAACCCCTCTTCCAGCTTAAGCGCCCATGTAGTTTCATGCGGGAATGAGTCAGAAACCTGCCTCACTCCACACAAGAGGAGGAGGAGCAGGCACTCACACTCACTCTATCACTTTAAGCCCTGTGGTTAGGGCACTCACCTAGGCTGTGAGAAATCCAGGTTCAATTCCTCCCTCCCTGGTAGAGGCAGAGAAAGGATTTGAACTGGGGTCTGCCACCTCTCAGGAAAGAGTGCTCTAACATCTGAACTATGGGGTATTCTTAGGTGGGGAGGGGTACTCCCTCAGTCTCTCCTGTTGAAGCTATGCCATTACTTTGCCTGCCTCTACAACTATGTGCTTCCTCTCTGAGTATTCTTCCTTAAAACATTTCCTCTGGCGCGCCCTACTTTACCATAAGAAGCACTCTCTCTCTCACTCTCTCTCTCTCTCTCTTTTTAAACAACACTCTGTACCCCTCTACAATATACCAGCCTGTATCTTTTGTCTGTGTATTAAGCCCACTGAGGGCAAAACCATTGTCTTCTGTGTTCAGTAACATGCCAGACAATGTGCCTGAGAAATGTTAAGGCTATGCCATGGCAAACTGTCAGAATGCTGGCCGATACTATGGTTTAAGTTCATTACAAATAGACAGGAGTACATTTTGTACATGTGCAGTCTGCTGATTGAGTAATCTTCCAACTAAACACACTTACCTGAATATTCATAGTCACTTAGAAGGCAGTCAAATTTCCTGAGCTCAACTAGTCAACTGAGGCAGTGGCTTGGTATATATTCAAAAGAGAAATGGTCAGACAGGAAGGGATTTTAGAAATTGAGAAGTAGTTGGTTGCAAGATCTGAGGAAAAGGAATCGGTACACTTTGGAAGGATAGAAGAATGGGGGATGGCTCTGTATGTATAGTAGGCTCCTAGGAAGCTAAGAGAGAATTAAAAAAACCAGTCTATTGTCTTTCAAATGCCCTCTTTGACTGAAACAATGGGCTAAAATCTGCCTCAGTTAATTTTCTACAACAAGTATTTGTTCCACTTATCTAAGGTTTATGGATTAGTAAGTGGGAAAACCCACTTACCTTATTTTAATTCCTCACATGTCTAAATCACATGTCTAAAAAGCTTGGGAAAAGGCTGCAAATTTTTGGAGCTGAGAAACATAGCCACATCAGCAGTTGTCTGAATGGGTGAAATGCTTGCCTAAGAATTAAAGTGATACATTTTGCCTCCCATAACTACTAAACTCATACTGTGTAACTAAGGGCAATTTGGCCCAAGGTCAATAGCAAGGACAGTTAGAAATGAGGCTCAGTAACCTATTCTGCCTGACAGCTGCTGCAAGTGATAATAAAACATCACGGTTGAGACAAAACTAGTTAATGGGCTCCCCCTCCTCCCTCCCCCCGCCCCAACTCCCTGAGGGTTTATCAGGCAACAGATAGTTCTGGGATGCAACAGAATCCCAATGTCACCCCAGATAATCCTCTTAAAGTTTTCAGGCTTTCTCTGAAAGCTGTCTGCCAATGTTAGCTCTTAAAGCAGAGAGTAAATTCTAATTCAGCAAGAGGTATTTTAAATAAGAAATGCAGGGGTCTCTATGGTGATTTTAAGTTAACAAACGTAAGGCCTAGTCAGGATTAATTTGTTTAAAAAAGAATTAAAAGTACTTTTAAAAGGAATTGGGGGGGGGGGAGGGGAAGGGAATAAAAAAGAGAGAATTCTGATAATTTCTTAGCAGGGATTTATTATCTTTCAGTTATAAAAGAATAACACAAACCCACCCAGACGGTCACCAGGGGGAAAATGCTGCTGTTTATAAATGGTGAGATGGAATGTCCAAATGAAGTCAACAGCCAGCCTGACTGAAGGCCACCAACTAGCCAAGCACCTGACATGCTGAGCATCTGCCATGCAATCTTTGAGCCAAATCCTGTGCAGTTAATAACTCCAATGGGTGCTTAGCACCTCTCAGGATCCGAACCCTGGTCTTTGAGGGCCCAATCCTGTAAAGTGACAAGCATTCCCCCTTGACTGTCTGCACTGAGAGTGGGATGCAGGATTGGGCTCTGAACGGTTCAATAACTGAGGGTGAAGTTTAATAGACCAACCTATGTAAAACCTGAAAGATGTCTATTTAAGTCCATATATACCAGCATAGAATCTCAGGGTTGGAAGGGACCTCAGGAAGTCATCTAGACCAACCTCCTGCTCAAAGCAGGACCAATCCCCAAGTTTTGCCCCAGATCCCTAAATGGCTCCCTCAGGGATTGAACTCACAACCCTGTGTTTAGCAGGCCAATGCTCAAACCATTGAGCTATCCCTCCCCCAATAAAGAGTGAGAACATCCAATCTCCATCTACCTATCAGTTGTAACCATAAGCTGATGACTTCCTCCTTAATACAATATGAGAAACAATTAAATTATCATTTGGTTTTGTTTCTAGATGAGGAATGACTTCAATGATACAAGCATTAGCCTGCCAAGTCTTACATGCACCATAAATATAATCCAGAAAGAGGTGTCATCCTAAAACAGCTGCAGACAGTTGCTTAACCCCCCAAATCTCAGGAACTCAATCAACTCAGCACTAATGTAGACATAGTATGCAAGGATTTGCATAGGTTATGAAGGGTGCAATGTTCACATTGGCACCATATGTACTCTGGCCAACTAGAGAAGGACAAATTCTCAGTATGGCAGCACTGAATAATACCGCACTGTGCTCATTCTCCTGTCCAGGGTAGTCGTATATCTCCCAGGCAGAAGTTATGGAGGCCTAGTATTTCAATCTGTGAGATCTTTGCAGCACACCTGCAACAGCAAATATACTTCAGTTCATACACTCATTATGGGAAGCTAAGCAAGCTTATTGTGTTTTAACAGTTGACCAGTTTTCTCAATAAATCAATTTCAAGAGAAGATATAATTCAAGCACCACAACCTCCTGTTGATTGCACAAGATGTCTATGGAAAGGTTATGACTTGCTGAATATGAATATGCTATTTGTATGCATGTATCATTTTTGTATTTGCAGTTATGAGTGTTGGCTCTATACCCAGAGGTGAAAGTAAGCCAGTCCGGTCTGGTCCGGCGTACGGGCAAGAGCTGGTACAAAGCTGACTATACCGGCGGGGGCAGCTTCCCCAGCCCAGCAATTTAAAAGGGCCCTGAGCTCCTGACAGCAGCCAGAGGCCCTGGCCCTTTAAATAGCCACCAGAGGCCTGCTGCCAGAGCCCTGGGGTAGCGGTGGCGGCCAGGAACCCTGGGGCTCTATTGACGATTTAAAGGGCCCTGGGGATTTAAAGGCCCCGCTCCTTCTGCCTGAGGCCCCACCCCTCTTGCTCAGGACCCCGGCCCTGTATACCAGTAAGTTACTTTCACCCCTGTCTATACCTGTATTTCAAATGTTTGCTCCTGAGGTAATGCCCACAAGGTATTTAGCCTGCACATCTTGAAGGAACTATTCAAGTAGAATGTCCCATTAAAGGACACTTAACTTACAATGGAAGACATCTATCTACTCTCAATGGACTTTCCTGCTGTGACTAGGTGAAATCATGCATGAACATGTGATTTGTCCAGTGACTCCAGACACCATCTTGTTACTGTAATTTTCCATAGTAAGAACAATGGGATTCCCTCCACATGGCAGAAGAGATGATAAAGCCCTGGAAACATCTCCATTTTGCCTCTGTCCTGCTCAAGCCTCTTTCCTGCTCAAACCTCTGGACTATGGACTTATACTAATGGGAGTATTCTAACCAAGGGACTGAGGTCCTTCCAATGATTTGGAAGCAACCAGAGGCTTCTCAAGCCAGCAATTTATTCCATCACTGCTACAAGCCTGAACCAATAACTTGGTAATTGTTGTATGTATTTGATTCCTTTAACCAATTTTAACTCTCACCTTTCTTTCGTTTCACTCTCCGATGAAATCTCAGTGGTTTGATAGCCTTCAGCTAGTGGAACCATGATGGCACTGCTGCTTTTGGGACCTTGTGCATCCAACAAAGGATGGAAGAACTGGCCCCTTGTTGATAAAATTCAAGGGCAAAATCTTGGAGAATACATATCACCTTAGTGCTACAGGAAGCCTCTTCCATTTGTTTGTATGAGACAACATGTGCATGTTTATGAGTAATGTCTTATTTCAAGTCAGCTAGTTATCTTATGTGTATTTCCCCTGTCTAATATGTAAGCAAAAATATGGTACAGTATGACCCCCAAATTCACATTTTCTACATTTGGTCTCTGCTTCTCATGGAAATGCAAAGAATAAAAGCTGAGGCAGGGGCAATGAACAGGCAGATCGGAGGCCAAATCCGGACTACCAGACACTTTTGAATGACTGCAAAATCTTTTCAATATTGTTGGGTTTGTATTTTCTCTGGAGTCTGGACTTTGACCAAGAAATTTGGACCTTGATAAAAAATTGATCCCCTGGTTGAGCATGTGTTTGAAGCCCACATGTTGACCTATTTTCAGCTGCTGTACCATGCTACATAATACCTACCAAGATGCCTGCATATCCCATATATGCCAAACTCCAGTTTTTGATAGTCTCTGCTCCAACAAGTTTACAATCTCATGTGTTTGGCTAGTGTCTACAGCAATAGGCCCCTGAACTCAGAAATTCTGCTAATAAAAAACATAATCCTTCAACTCATATCTGCTTGAGTAATATTTACTCACATGAATAGACCCTCTGACTTCAACAGGGATATTCATGTGACTGTGTTTGCTGGGTCAGTGCTCTTGTCTGGATTCTGGATCTTGGAGCAAACAATGCAGTGTTGATAACTAGATAATCTAATTCCATGTTAAGTGTGATTGCTGGGCTGCTGGAGGAGCAGGAGATTGCTCTTAAAAGTAGGATTAAAGGGATTTTTTTTTTAAACAATCCAGTTCTTGCCAAATAATTTAAAGGGGTATTGAAGAATTAACCATTGAAGGCACTCAGCATTGCCCAGATCCTATTAAAAATAAATAAATGAACCGATGAGCTACATAAACAGTCACTGGGTACATCAGCCCTAAACACAAAATGATGGGCCAGCAGATGCCCCAGCACATGCATGGAGCTCTCGCCCTTCCTGCCTGAAAAGATCTTGGATATCCCAGTGATAGCACAGTCTCACCTTTTCTAGTGCCCTGCAGAGATGTCTCTGGTGTTGGGATCTGTAATGCAGGGGTGAGGATTGGATGTCAGCACACTGAGTAGGGATGGAGTATGGGCACATCTGCATCAAGTGGAGGGTTATTTGCGGAGCCAGGCCTTACAGATTTGAAAGATATTTAGGCACCTAAACCCTTATACTGAATAATCAGCTCTAAAAATCACAGTTAAGATACTTTTGAATACATAAATTTATTGGCAGCAATTTGAATTTCTACTCATTAGTAACTGATTACTCTAGTAAATAATAATAAAACTTTGCACTTATCACTTTGCATCCAAGTACCTCAGAGTACTTGAAAAATATTAAGCATCATAACTTCCTCTGAGGAAGGTAAATATTATTACACTGATTTTATTTTCTTTTTCTTTACAGCTGGGTAATTTGGAGCATAAGAAAAGGACTGTATTTTCAAACTATATTTACAATGTTCATCCTTTGACAAAATTTAGCTTTTAATGGGAGCCAGGCATGTTCATTTTGAGGACAGATTTTAACCAGAGAGACCTGATTTTCCTGTCTTCACCATGTGTAATCACTTGTACCTGTATAAATGGAATGTAAAATGATACATCATGTCACACCATTGATTTGTACTTTTCACACATTTTGCATAGGAGTAAATGATAGCACAAGGTACAAGGCAAGGAAGAACCATGTGCTAAGTGATTAGAAGAAAAGGTAATTGAGCAATCACCTAAACCCATCACGAAGGAGTTGACTTGGCCTCACTAGAGGTGTTCAGAAATAAAACTTTAGCAGGATTAGTCTGAAGAGGATGCTACTCAGTGCAGTGAAGAGGCTGGGAAGAATCCAGGAATGTTTTCCAACTACACCCTCTGTGAGAAAGCTAGTATCAAAGGTGCTACCATCATGTTCGTACAGGAAGACCAAAGGGAGTGTAGAAAGGAAAGGAAGGCCCCTTGAATATTTTTTCAGTTTGAAATTCCTGTTTGTTTGGGTGAAGAAAATCTTTGTGTTTGATCACACTTTCTTTGTTTGTTTATTCTCATGGTTTCCTTTATCACTGTGCAGGCATCTATAGCATTTAACAATGTGTGTTTTGTTTAGCTGTGGGAGAAGAAAAATATATTCTCACTTAATGAAAACGAGGCTATTAACGATAATACTTTGATTCCAGTTGTATACCCAAATGATTACTTGGAGTACATAACACAGATTTTCAAAGGGACAAATGGGAGTTAGGCACCCAACTGCCATTTGTCCCTTTGAAA
Organism: Chelonia mydas; assembly: GCF_015237465.2. Classification (NCBI taxonomy): domain Eukaryota; kingdom Metazoa; phylum Chordata; order Testudines; family Cheloniidae; genus Chelonia; species Chelonia mydas. The sequence continues at coordinate 16,907,601 of NC_057854.1, read as the reverse complement.
ATCTGTGTTATGTACACCAACTGTTTGTTTGGGTGTGCGACTCCCATTTGTTCCTTTGAAAAGCTACCCCCATGTGCCAATAAGCAATATTAAAATTCAGGAAGAATGTGGGCTCCAGGACCCGGACCACCAAAGCTGTTCAGGCACCTAACTCCCATTGACTTCAGGACTTGAATGTGCCTAAAGACCTTTGGTCTGGGAGCTCTTGAGCTACTGAGTGACCAATTCCCATTGAGGTCAGCAGAAACTGAGGGCTCAGCATCTCCACAGGATTGTGACTAATATCCTTAGTCACCAACACAATTAAACTGATACTTAAATCCTTTGAATTGAAGGGACTTAAGTACTTGTTTAACTTTTAACCACATGTTTGGTGTTTTATTGAACTGAGATGGCCTAAGGGACATATTTAAGTGCTTTGCTGAATTGTGACTTAAATGATTAGTTTTGTATAATTCGGTACCAAAGTTCTTTTCTGAAATTAAGGGGAAATCCACATTCCAATCCTTAAATTATTTTGACCTAAAGAGATTGTCAAGTCCGTATATACTATTATGCTTGAGTAAAATTGAATGTATAGGGGGTAATAGAACATGAAAGAATGATGATTTTGACTGAAGATTTAATAGTTACATTAAAATGTGTTTGCTCTACTGCTCCCTCTCCGTGGTGATTTTATAATCTAGTAAGGCAATTCCATCCTCCATATGAGCTGGGAAGCCAAGGTCACATCTGACCACCTCTGATGTCATCCACACATCTGTGGAAGTTAGAGATATGGCATTTTTCAACAGACTCTTTTGTCCCAGTGTCCAGGACAAATGCGTAATCAATTATAGGATGACTTTTGTCACAAAACTCATAAGTTCTAACATAGGGAAACTTCCTTACAGAATTTCTTGTGGTGCCACAGAAGTATTACCTGTCACAATGAGAACAATTCTGAGTCACCTCCATATGATGGTGTTTATTTCAGAGCTCTCTCAGCGCTTTAAACAGTTGGAGGGGGAGGACTCACAACTCTAAAATTTGAGTTCATGGGTTGAGAGCAAGCTCATCTCAGCTTTAGGATGGACTTGAGACTGAAAATCCTAGAATTCCATTCCCCCATTCCCCCACTCCCCCCGAATTTTGTCACTTGATACTAGATAACCCACACCCTACACCTTCAGTGCATAAGTCACTTTTGAAAATGAGACCTAGTAAACAGCTAGGCTTTGCAAGGCTGAGCAAAGCAATGCCTAAATACCCTAAAATATCTGGGCCTTAGTCTCTGTTACTCAGTTTCCCGTCTGTAAAATAGGGATAATACTGCTGTTCTCCCATCCTTCATATCTCTTGCTATTGTAAATCCTGTGGCCTGAAGCACTGGAGGGTAAGAAGCTATCTGCTTCCATCTGTTGGTGAACAGGGGGGAAATATAGCTTCAGAGCTTCTTCTGCATATGCTTTCTACCCTTCTGTGAAATTTTGGGAGTCACCATAACTGTACACAACTCAGAACTGGCTGGGTAGTGGAACTGACCTGTGAGGAGGGGAGGAAGGCTTCTTTGTAGTAAGGATGAAGACCTCTTAGGGCTAGTCTCCACTGGCAATGTTAAAGTGCTGCCGTGGCCGTGCTTTAATGTGGCTTGTGTTGTCGCGGCTGAGCGCTGGGAGAGAGCTCTCCCAGCGCTCTAAAAAACCCACCTCCCAGCGCCGGTGCACTGTCTACACTGGCACTTTACAGCACTGAAACTTGCTGCGCTCAGGGGGGTGTTTTTTCACACCCTTGAGTGAGAAAGCTGCAGCGCTGTAAATTGTCAGCATAGACCAGCCCTTAGTTAGACGACAGCAGCAGAACTGAATGAACTCCAGTGAGGCCTCTTCTACAAGGTTGCTAAACAAAGCTGGACTCACTATCGTTGGATTAGATAGCGAAGACTCAGGACAGGACCAGGCAGCCCTTCTCAAAAGGCTGAAGATAGGTCCTCAGGATTCTGGGACGGCATTACCCAATTACACCAAACTCTGAGTGGGTTTTAATTGACGAAGAAGAGGACATGATTTGGTAAAGAAACATTTGCTTATTGGACGTTCACACTGGGGCAGGGGTGGAGGAGGCAGAACCACAGTAACAAACCCCTGCCAAATTGACTGTGGGACAGTGTTTTGTTTATGATCTGTATAGATAGACTGCTGCTATATTTCCTTTTCCAGTAATAGTTTTCCTTGTTTCATAAAGACCCAGTGCTTATGAGTAGGGAAGCCTTTTCTATTAAGGTCACCTAGAGAAAGTATTTAGTCATCCCAGAAATTCTCTGTGGTAGCCCAAGGTAGTGGTGTGTGCTAGTTTTTTAAGATGGATCCCTAGCTATTTGAACCTAGCCCTCATTGCTGCCAACAACACAGTGCAACCTTCTGCCAGATGGGTAGGTATGGTGCCTAACACAACCGGGGCCTGATCTCTGTATTGCCTAGTGAATAAAGGACTGGCCTGGGAGTCAGATCTGCATACTGTTCTCTGCTCTGATACTACCCTGCTGGGTGACCTTGGGCAAGCAAATTCACCTCTCTGCCTCAATTTCCACATATGTAAAATGGGGATATCTCCTTTGCAAAGTGCTTTCCTACCTACTTATAAGTGCTATAAGAACTAGGTATTATGTAATTGTAAACTATAGTGGTTCTACCTTTTCACATATTAATACAACTCTTCCGAGTGCTTACCAAATAAGCAGCTAGGAGACTTTTCTCAGCATGATTTAAGACTAAACTGTTGTTGTTGTGACATGAGAAGAACTGCCAGTTTAGTAACTAAATAGTATGATTCTGCAGGACTCTGATGATACTGGTTGTATGAAGGATCAATTGGATATGCTTCTGGAAGCTACTACTGTGGAGACTTTCTATCCATTAATATATTTAAGATGATTCTTTGTCTATATGAGAAGGTAAATTACAGCTATTACAACATGCTGCCACTGAGAAAATAGGAAAATAACTATTTGCTTTCAAAAGGTGGCACTGTTGGAAAACTATATGGAGGGGGGGAAATAGAAACCAAAACAAACTTTACCTGACCCTCCGAGCCTAATGCATTAAAATGTATAATCAGCAGAAAATAAACATGTAAATTTCCAAGCTCATACTTGGAAAGTTTTAGTGAGGATTAAGATAAAATTGATAGCATTAAACATGAAGGTGGATGAGGTAATAACTTTTTTGGTGATATCTCATATTTTTATTTTTTATCTAATATCTTGGGACCACCTGCCTTAATATTTCAATGTTGAAGCATGTTACTAGAATAAAAAACTTATAACAGATTGTGTGGTAAATGGATCATAAGCTTTGGTAAGTTCATGCAAAACAAAGTTGCATGCAGATAGAGCACAGTACTGCACAAGACCAATGCATATAGCACTGTTGCCATGTTCTTTATGTGCTGTATGCTTAATAGTTATGTCACTACATAGCTAGCTAGTCCATGTCAGGGGAAAAGCTAATTAAATATATGTTCTGATAAGATGGATGCATTTACTTGACTGCAATAATGCGGGGTTTCTTACTGATGTTAGTTTAATGTAATCAGACTATTAGCTCTTTATGACTGGTATATGGACCTGATTCTGATCGCATTTGAAATGGATTTTGTGCCAGTGCGGTACCATCTATTTAAACTGAATCTTCATTTACACTGATGCAAGTGAGATCAGAATTGGCTCCCTTCTTCTTTGAGTGGTCAGTGAAATGCTGTGTATATTTATGGCAGCATATAAATAAGATAGGTTTCAGAGTAACAGCCATGTTAGTCTGTATTCGCAAAAAGAAAAGGAGTACTTGTGGCACCTTAGAGACTAACCAATTTATTTGAGCATAAGCTTTCGTGAGCTACAGCTCACTTCAATAAGATAGTTATAACAAATATATGCCAGTTACTGATTTTTATTTATTCTAGTTTATTATGGTGATGAGTACAGTTTAAAATGGTAGCTAGTCAGATTTTGAATTGGTTGTCCTTTGTATAAGGAAGGGGTTACAGCAGATTATTGACATCAGTACTGAATTTTACTCTCCTCCTGTCAAACTTTGAAAGTCACTAAAAGTACCTCATGCATGCAACATCCACTGACACAACAGCATCAAAGGAAAGGAAGAACCATAGAGGTCTAAGAAAGTGAAACTTGTTCACCATTCATTGTAAGGTGTCTTCTTCGGTGAACATATAAGGGTATAATAGTACATTTGATACACAGGATTTTCTATATGTATAAAGAGGAGGAAAGATAGAATGGAATCTTACATGTAACTAATCGAAGTGCTTTTCAATACACAAGTTTGTACCAGTTGTAGCTATATCGATATAGTTAAAGTGGTATAGTACCCCTCTCTAATGTGTTAGAAAGGTGCTTTATTCTGGTACAGCTATTTCAATATGGAAAGGGAAATAAACTATATTGGTATCAGGCATTTTAATACTCATTTAACTCCCTACATTAGGGGTAGGACTAGTATAACTGTTGTGGTTTGAAAAAATCTCACTCCTAACCAAAGTAGTTGCATTGTACCAGTAAAGAAACTTGTTTCTACCCCAGACCTGAGAGTAAAAATATACGTTGGTGAGTATAAACCAGGCTCAATAAAAAAGAGTGAAGTTTCAGAATGAGATCTAGAGTCTGATTCTGATCTCAAATCAATTTAACACTGGTGCAACTCCATTGACTTCGAGCCCTTGATTTAGGTCTCCACCCTGCAAAGCACGTAACTTGTGGGTTTTTGTGTGTGTATTTTTTAAGCATGTGGGTGGCTTCAGTGCACTATTTATATATTACTCTGATACTTTGAGCAAAACACTTAATCATGTGATTAAATTAATCAGTTGGGATCAAAATGATCTTGCATGGACAGAGATGGAGAAGATAACCTAGTAAGTCTTTTCCATCTCTAACTTCTTTGATTCTTTGCCCTGACAGCTATGGTAACGTCCATCTTTTGGAGGAAAATTTAAAGTTGAAGTTCTGACCAGTTGTGGCCACTTAAGATCCCATGGCATTTTCCCCCAGGAGTAGGTTTTTGGCCTAAGCCAAATTCTAGTTTGGGTATATTAAATTCCTTTTACCTAAAATTCCTCCTGAAGTCACAATTGGATATTGTATTTATCTGTGTTTCTTGCTGGGGGGGGAGGGGGTGGTTCTAAATTGATTTCAAGATAGAATGCATAGGGACAGGAGTCTAAAGTCTGACTGGCTGCAAGTATTCCAATTTTGTTTTCTTGATCACCAGGGCAATATTAAAAATGGCTTACTTGGGATTTTCTATTTCTGACTTAATTATCCTTTAATCAAAACCCCTGGCAATTTTTATAAGCTATGGGAAGGACAAAGCCACAGTACAATTGAAGGTTCTGATGTCATTGACAAAGCTAGTTCCAAGAATAAACGCAATTTAAAAATGTATAATCCCTGATTTATTTCTCCCATGAAGAATTAGGAAATAACTAGACAGCCACTTTCACTTCTCCTGGATTATGAAATAGATGCAAGAACTCACTTGCAAAGTATGGTGTTTCACGATCAAGAATAGACTGCTTTCTGGTATGCAGCTGAGATGATCACAATTTAATTTTGGCTTATTGGAAATACTGAACTGTGAGTCTTCACCAAGAATAGTCGGCTCCCTCTGAGCAATACTTTTCTCTATGGAAATCTATGTGCGTCCAACTCAGAAAAAAAGAATGACAAAGCCTGATACAAAGAAGTCTTCAATTAGATGAAGCTGATTCTCTGGAGACACTCGGATGTCAGTGCAAATCTGACAGTAAATGTCCTAATGGACTAACTATAGATCTCTTTCCCAAACTGAAAAAGGATAAACAAAACACTTAGACTTTAATCTATGTTAATCTATGTTTATAGAATTTGATATTTGCCTTACAAAATATCAAATGGTTGAAATTCTCTTTCAGTCTAATTTCCTTTGGGAATAATGTGCTAGGATATTAGCAAGTTAAACTTCCATACAACTATTGTTAGACAAAATAATAACCAGGGGCACGTATCTGGCCTCACTTACAGTGGTTTTACATCTGCATATCCCCGTTGGCCCCGATTTTCCCATCTTATATAGCCATCTTACATCTGTGCCGAGTGAGTATGAAGTGCTACCCATTCTGTTTTGATAGTGTTTTCTGCCCACCCTGCAAAGGGGTGACTTCAGTTTTTAGTCCTGCTTTATATTGATCTGAGAAGAATTCGGCCTTTTATGAAATACGTTTTTACTACGAGTAAAACTTTCTATTTTTGGACCATGCTGAATATTTCAAACATCATTTCTCTCAAAAGCCAAAAATCTTATTTACACTAGTTCTATCCTTTTCCTAGCACTAAACTCTCTTCTGTTTCCTAAGAATAAGAAATAGGGTGAACTCCTCTTGGCTACACCAGGTAAACCCAGAGTAACCACATTGAACTCAGAGGGATTCCTCCAGATTTACATGCATACCTGACTGCAGCATTTTCTTTCTTTGTTCTCTGAAAAAGCTAACTTCTGACGAGGTGCACATTTTGTCCATACCTATAACAGCATACTTGACTATGCCTACTGGTATGTTGCTATGCTACAAACGTACTATCTACTTATTGCATGCAAGTAGAAAGCTATCAGATATTAATCCTATATGAAACTGATCATTTAAAAATCTAAAGAGGCCCCCCAAAAAGCTTTCGACAGACAGATCACTTGCCTTTTCTAATTTAAGAAAAATAGTCTTTTATTTCAGACGATAAAAAGCACTCAGTGTTCCCCAAGCAATGTTAATAGCACAAAACTCTGTACAGTAGATTCAAATTTGCTTTCATAAGCCTTCCTACACAGTACATATTCCCATGCGCTTCAAGGAAGAAAACGTCACCATTTGGCAAACATGAATCATCTCGTGTGAATACCACTACGTTTATTATAAAAGGAAAAAAGTCCTCATGCACTTTCGCTCATATTTAAAGCAATCTCCGATTATAAACAATGTGTAAGCAGCTGGTACCAGTGAGCTACCATTAGCTACTAACATTAGAGGGAGCACTTACACCTCTGGAGAGACGTTTACTCAAATGTATTAAGACAGATGAGTACTATTGTTTTAGAAGTTTAGATTCTGTTTTTACGATGTTGCAGTACATTGCATTAGAGTATGTAATGAAAAGCCTTACTTATGTTATGTTAACTTACATAAGTATGCCAACTGTGTGTATTGGGTGACATTTGGCTATGTAATGATGGTGCCACAATACAATGCAACCACTGTAGCACTGACCCCCCCACTTGGTAAGGCAACTCCCATCTTTTCATGTACTGTGTATATATACCCGCCTACTGTATTTTCCACTCCATGCATCTGATGAAGTGGGTTTTAGCCCACGAAAGCTTATGCCCAAATAAATTTGTTCATCTCTAAGGTGGCACAAGTACTCCTCGTTGTTTTTGCTGATACAGTCTAACACAGCTATCATTCTGGAACCTGTAGTCTGTGTGTGGCAATAAATACAATGATTTGGTAACTTATCCAGTTAGAAATCCTGGCCTTGAAACATGTAGGTGTATCCACTGATCACACCGCTGTGGTACAAGAGAACACCAAATATATTTCACTGTTTGTTACTGCTTCCTGGTTCTGTTGTCTCAGCGGAGAAAATCTATTCTCTTCTAAATGCAGCACCTGAGTCAAGGGAAATGTGTTGTGCCTTCTGGTCGTAGAAAAACAGCTTGCAGATTACAAACAAAGACCGTTGGTTGATATTCATGAAAGACCCCATGGACTTAAAGTCATCAGGCCCCAAAAAGTTGTTGTGACAGGGTTTCTTTAGCACGTTCTTGTTTAAATTATCACATATTTGAGAAGTTTTTAACTTGCTCTGCGGTGTGGAAATTTAAAAGGGATGTTTTTCCAGGCTGGAACAATAAATGTTGCTGTGCAGTTTAAAAAAATAAAAAGAAAGTGTGAGACTTCCACCCAGGATAGCTAGACGAGAGTCTGGCAGCTCTCCTCATGTGGGCTAGGGTGGATGCTAATTGCGAGTTGGTTGGCTGTCACTCAGGAAGCGCTTTCGGTCTGAGTGATCCACTCCGAGCCACTGATTCAGAAAGAGGAGTGCAACTCAGCTTCCCCCAAAGCAGTGCAATTAGGGGCTGCCATTGCTTTGCCGCAGGCACAGCTAATATTCATTCTTATCCAAGTCCAAGTACGTTGCATGACTTGGAGAGCTGTGTGGTCTTGTTAAACATTAGAGAATCTGTTCCCCACCCCTTCTGCCCAAAGCTGGGCCTTGGTAATGGCTACAGAAGGATTGTGTGCCAGGTGGGTATCTTTCTGGAAGAGCCGTAACTGTGAACTGGCCCCATTCACTTATAATAGGGGTGGATGTATATTTTTATTTCCTTGTAATAGACGTACTAAGCACCAAATTCATAAAGAATTGTAGCTAAGTTATTTAAAAAAAAACCAACCAGGATTATTGAAACATCCCAACAACAAACTCAAGCATGGCTTATAGAGGAGGAATGGTCCAATGGTTAGGGCACTAGTGTAGATCTCAGGAAACCTTGGTTCAATTCTCTCTACAATTTCCCTGTGTGAGTTTGGGCAAGTCAGCCTCTGTGTCTCTGTTCCCTATCTGTAAAATGGTGGGACAGTACTTCACAGCACCCCGTGAGACAGTCAGGTTCCCTATTCCCCCATGCCAATGCAGGAACTTATGCAAAGGTCTGAAATCCTTGGTCTTTCTGCTCCAAGTTCTAACAGTGGTACCAGTTAATGCCAATTCAGCTATCCATCCACAAGAGACTAGATCTGAGTATGTGCTTAATATAGGCCGGGCATCAAAAAGCCATCATTGTTTCAACATCTTTCACTGAAGACACTTCACACCATCTCAAATCAACCCCCCCCCCCGACACACACACACTTCCTCTTGTGTGCATGCCCCCAAATAATTATGTTTTACATAGGGGATTTTTCTTGTGCTTCTTGGAGGAATTTTGGATCAAAGTTTGGGGAAACCCAACTTTAGATGGATTCCTTCTGATACGGAAAGGAACCTTCCTCCCCAAAGCTTGCTGTTCACCTATTAGATTGTAATTTAGCAGTGTTTTGCTGTTAATGGGCATCTGAGTGGGATCAATAAGGTCCCTTCGTGTCTTACACTCTGTCAGTTATGTCTCACTCATTTTTCACTTTATTTTTTATTGCTTACTACTTTGCTCACTCCTGTGTTACAATCCTAGATGATGAAAGGTTTGAAGCCATAAGACTCAATTTAGACAAAGATTGACAGCCATGTTATTGGTGAAGAAAACAGTAGTTTCTCTCTCCAGCTCCCTGTGAAGAGCAACTGTTAAAATCTCTTTGTGTGTAATCGGCATGTCAGGCTGAATCCTGACTAGTTATGGGCCAACTTTAAAAGCGCTAAGGCGTGGGTCAGATGCTTAGCCAAACCTCCCTGAACTACCCTTAACTTCCCGAGTCTTCAAAACTGGTCCATGACTGGGTAGAATGTAATTAATTTTTTCTTGCTTATGTCCCTTTATTTTGGTTTATCCTGGTGTTTTCAAGGAAGCGCCACATGGAAAGTGTATAATGTTGCGGCAGAAAAATGAGTCTGCTTTGAACTTAAAATGGGCACATTTTCATTTTTCTTACAAAACTTCTGGGGTCCTGATCCTCATGGAAAGGGGCGATGTTTCCTAGCATGTTCTCCAGCCCTGACACAGTGGAAGTCCCTTCCATGGAGTAGCAGCTACAGGAAATGTGGCAAGATTGGACTCCTCTGGATTCTCTGTTCCTAAAATCAGTGATAATCATGGAAAGATAATTCAACCTGAGGCTGTATTGTCTACTACTGACTAGTCCCTCATTCTGTAGAACTGTCCCCTATTGGGCAACCAGGGGCAGCTGCGGCCATTGGATCCCTGGTGGCACGGATCTAATAGAGATGCTGTGATCTGTCTCATGGTACCCAGGACTGTGAGTTGGCCTGGTAACGACCAGCCTCCAGCATGCAGAAATCTTGGCTATGGTGGCTGGGTGTCAGCTCCCTCACACCAGCCTGTCAGCCCCTCAAAGCTCTATCCTCTGGGCTATGCCAGCCCTGACTTTGCCTTGCGGGTTAACAATAGGTGCATCCCAGCCCCCAAGTCCCTTTGAATTGTTCCCCTGGGGTATCCAGCCCCTAACACTGGCAAATCCCAGAAATCCCAGATCCTCTGCCCCCCAAGGTGCAGTATAGCCCGTTTTAAATCACCACTCCTGTATAGCACACACTACTTGTAAGAAAACAAAATAAGGCTTATTTATGAAAGGATAGACATTCCACTAGAAACGAGAGGGGAAAATGGTTGAACCAAATTGCTGCAGTGCAAAATAAAATCATAACACCCAACCCTAATAAGAAAGGTAACTATTAATAAAGGGTATTATCTAATAAAGAAACTCCCCCCACTCTTCCCTAACGTTCAGGTTGTTGCAAAGCTGGCTGGCTTCACAGCAATTGTGAACTACTGGACCCTGAGAACACCCCTGCTTCCCAGAGAAAGGATAGTGCTTTTTCCCCACCGTGAGTGTGATACTGAAACAATCTTTTGTTTCTGTTTATAGAGAGAGGGCAAACCCCTGTCTTGTTCTAATGTTTCTTTTTTACCTTCAGAGTTTTGATTGTTTGCACTTGCCTCTGATGGTTTTCCATTGAAAGTTTTGGGGCTAAACAACTGAGCCTTCCATGGCATCACTGACTAAGCAGGTCAGGGGGGACAACTCCATCCTGTTTGAATGGACCATCACTGAGCCATATTATCCCCTGCTGACTAACTTTTACCCTAAGTCCCTAAAACATACTTTCAGCATAAATAAATTAATTCCTTAAATATTACCCAAACATACATCTCACAACAATTATGAATCTTGCCAGCTTTCTGCAGATACCTTGTATGTTACTTTTAATGGATAAATATGCTGTGAGACGTGTTTGGTGTAATGAGTTTGTCAAGTTTGTCAAGATGAGTTCTTTGCAAACAACTGGGGACCTTTTTGCCAAGGAGCCTCTGTCACAGATGCACTGCCCAGGAAATTCAGTGCGAGAAAGAGCAGCTCAGCTCCCAGTGTAAGTAAGAATAAGAAGAGAGCTTCTCCAGGTTATAATCTGGCTGACTATGGTGCCCTATGCTCTATGGCAGGGGGTGGGCAAACTATGGCCCAGGGGCCACATCCAGCCCTCCAGATGTTTTAATCCGGCCCTCGAGCTCCAGCCAGCGAGCAGGGTCAGGGGCTTGCCCCGCTCTGCGCAGCTTCCAGAAGCAATGGCATGTCCCCCCTCTGGCTCCTACGCATATGGGCAGCCAAGAGTCTCCGCACGCTGCCACCGCCCCAAGTGCCGCCCCCGCAGCTCCCATTGGCCAAGAACCAGAGCCAATGGAAGCTGCAGGGGCGGCACCTGCGGACAGGGCAGGACACAGAGCTGCCTGACCACGCCGCCGCGTAGGAGCCAGAGGGAGGACATGCCACTGCTTCTGGGAGCTGCTGGAGGTAAGTGCCGCCTGGAGCCTGCACCCGACCCCCCCTCGTGCCCTCCAAACCCCTCAGTCCCAGTCTAAAGTACCCTCCTGCACCTCCAACCCCTCATCCCCAGCCCCACCCCAGAGCCTGCACCCTCAGCTGGAGCCCTCATCCCCACTCCCCCACCCCAGCCCGGAGCACTCTTCTGCACTCTGAACTCCTCATTTCTGGCCCCACCCCAGAGCCTGCACCCCCAGCCAGAGCCCTCACCCCTCCGGCACCCCAGCCCCCAGTTTCGTGAGCATTCATGGCCTGCCATACAGTTTCCATACCCCGATGTGGCTCTTGGGCCAAAAAGTTTGCCCACCCCAGTCTATGGGAAGCAGGATGCTGCTGAACTCTGGTTATTCTCTGTCCCGTTCTCTCAATGTAGCCCCTGTGCTGATATCTAGGAGAGGCCAGTGCAGAATCACTGAGGCAACCCTGCCTGTACCAGGCAGGAGAAGTTCCCTAAATTCAGGTTATTTCCCAAGGGCTGTTTCATTCTGACCCTCTTATATTGCTGAAGAGGAATAAAGAGACAGGCGTGCAGTGGAGAACTAGCCCTCCTGCCTTTATTACATTTTTAAAAAGCTAATAACAGCTTTTGGACCTCCTTCTCCTCTCCCTTACATTGTTAAAATAATGGTATAATCCCCTTGACGTTTCATTTACACCAATGTAAGAGAAATGAGAATGACCTCTTTCTATCTATGTTCATAAACTATTTTTCTGGGTCACCATAAGTCTCAATTATGCAGAGGTAATTATAGAGTGGTGGCATCCTACTGATCTGCTGAAATGTCAGATTAATCAGTCATATTTGCCATTTCCTAATACGTAAGAAGGCAGTGGAAATCCTAGTTGTGTGGTTTATTTACCAATGACTTAAATAAATACCCTGTGCATTATCCAACCGTTAAACCGCAGTGATTGGTATCTTAGGGTATGTCTACACTGGCAGAGTTACAGGGCTGCTCAGAGAGCTCTGAAGAGAAACCACTGTTGTGTGTTCACACTGTCAACTGCCTGTGCAATAGCGTGTTCACTCTTGCAGCAGTCTTCGGAGAAGTGCACTCTGGGCAGCTATCCCACAGAGCATCTCTTCCTCTTCTGCCGCTAAGAGTTGTGGGAAGGCGGAGGGGGTCGTGGTGCATCCTGGGTCCTGTCCCAATGCCCTGTGATGCATTGCTTCACATCCCAGCAATCCCCATGCTTCCATCTACATTTGGCACCATCTTTCAACAGTTTGTGTACTGCATGCTCTGCCCTGCCTCTTTGGTCTGCAGGAATGGATCCCGCACTGTTGACCAATATGCTGCTTGCTCTCACTAAGACGTCACGAGTGACAGTGGAGTTATTCCTTAAACTACAAAGGCAAGAGCAGTTCAACATTGATCTTGTCACACATACTAGCTACAACACGAGATTGCTTGTGGCATTCATGGAGGTGCTGACCACAGTGGAACGCCGTTTTTGGGCTCGGGAAACAAGCACTGAGTGGTGGGATCACATCGCCATGCATGTCTGGGATGACGAGCAATGGCTACAGAACTTTTGGATGAGGAAAGCCACATTCATGGGATTGTGTGATGAGTTCGCCCCAGCCCTATGGTGCAAGGACACGAGAATGAGAGTTGCCCTGTTGTTGGAGAAGCGCATGGCAATTGCACTGTGGAAAACTGGCTACTCCAGACTGCTACTGATAGGTCACTAACCAGTTCAGAGTGGGAAAGTTGACCGTTGGACTCATGTTGACGGAAGTGTGGAGGGCCATTAATCACATCCTGCTCCTAAAGTCCATGACTCTGGACAGTGTGTGTGACATTGTGGAAGGCTTTGCACTAATGGGCTTCCCTAACTGTGGAGGGGCAATATATAGCACACACATTCCAATTCTGGCATCAGACCACCTAGCCACTGAGTACATTAATCGGAAGGGGTATTTCTCAATGGTTCTCCTGGCGCTTATGGATCACCGTGGGCATTTCACGGACATTAACGCAGGCTGGTCCAGAAAGGTGCATGAAGCACGCATCTTTCGGAACACTGGCCTGTTCAGGAAGCTGCAAGACGGGACTTTCTTCCTGGACCAGAAGATCACCATAGGGGAAGTCAAATTGCCCATTGTGATACTGGGAGACCCTGCCTACCCCTTAATGCCATGGCTTATGAAGCCATACACGGGGCAAGTTGACAGCAGCAAGGAGCAGTTCAACAACAGGCTGAGCAAGTGCAGAAGGACTGTTGAGTGTGCTTTTGGCCATTTAAAGGCCCGCTGGCGCTGCCTATTTAGGAGGCTGGCCCTGGCTGATGACAATATTCATATGCTTATAGCTGCATGCTGTACGTTCCATAATATTTGTGAAGGGAAGGGTGAAAGTTTCACTCAGGGCTGGATGGCTGAGGCTCAGCACCTGGAGGCTGAATTTGAACAGCCAGAGACTAGGGCTATTAGAGGGGCGCAGTGCGGGGCCATAAGGATCAGGGATGCCTTGAGGCAGCAATTTGAAGCTGAAAGCCACTAATATTGGTTGCTATGCTCAGGAGTGCAGTGCTTCCAATGCTAGGAGGTGATTGTGATTGCTGCAGATGATGTACTATGAAGGTTTAAGAAAATTGCCTGTTGCTTTGCAGGGCTCTGTTTGCTTTCAATTAATGGAATAAAGATTGCTTTCAAACCAAAACAATTATTTTATTAAAAACCAACAACCGGAGGAGAGCAACAAACAGAAAAACACATCAGCACTGAGGCAGATGGGGGAAGGGAGGGTCTCAGGAGGAGGTGGGGTCCCGGGACAGTTAAAGATTTGTGTATGTCCAGGTATCATATGCAACCTTCTCCTTTGGAGTATGGTGCAGCGGGTACTGTACTTCAGCAGAGCTAAATTGCAGAGGGACAGGTGCTGAGTGCAGTAGGTACTAGCAGTCCGCAGGGCTGGACTGTGACAGGGGAGGAGTGGAATGCAGTGGGTATAGACTGGAGCTAGGAGGTTGATAAGAGTGTGTTAGCGGTGTCTGGGGGGTGCATGGGAAAGAGTTTTGCAAGGGCAGCTGTAGGGGAGGGCGGGCGCAGAGCTGCTAGGTTTGCGGTGCTTGTAGCGCCTGGAGCATGTCCGCTTGGTGCTCCATAACTTTTAAGAGCCACTCCGTGGCTTCATTCATTCTGGCGCGCCGTGTTCTCCTTTCAGTCCCTCTTCTCGCTGTCCCATCACTCCTTCAATTCTTGTTTTTTGGCTGCCGAGTGCCTCTTGACATCATGCAGAAAGTCCTCTATAGTTCTTCATGGCTGCTTTCTAATTCTGCACAGCTGTTCAGCCAGCGATAACAAAGAGGGAGGCTGGGCTCCAAAGGTCATATCTGTGAAGCCAAAATGCAACATTTTACAGAAGCAGTATTGTTTGCAACACACAGACCACTGACTGACTGATTTCAAACACAGCCACTATTCACATACCTATCACTAACTGGCTGACCCCAGGCAAGCACACATGAGCCACAAGACCTTCAAAATGGTCAGTATCTGCAGGGACAGGGGAAATCGGTGTTCCAAGATTATACTGTACACTTGGCACATGGCTCTTGGGGAGAGCCAGCACTGTAGTGGGGGCCTTATAATCATTACTGTCCCATTTTCCACAGGCTCTGTTCATTATGGAAGATCTCTCGCTGCTGAGGGTAAGCAGGGAATCAAGGGAGGGTCTTCTCCAAGACTGGGGCTTCTGCCCTGGGCCTTATGCGGTTTGCCTGTGTGCACCAATTATCCCCTCCCCGCCCCTGCCCCCGCCCCCATGACGGCAGAGTGGCACGGGAAAGTTGGCCTTAATGGGGCAAGAAATATAGCAGCTCTGCCAAAGAACCTGTGGCAGTGGATTGCCCAGTATCTCCATGAGAGTTTCCTGGAGATCTCTGAGGCAGATTCCCGTGAAATGAGGGAGTCAATCAACACCCTGTTCTGCTGCTCAGACTAGGCATGTCGTGGTACGCGCATCATACAGACACAATCCTGCTTTCTGCAGCCCTCCTGCCCCCAACATCTCGCTTCAGCGAGTCCCAAAATCAAAGCCATTTACCAGGGGCCTCCTCTCCCGTTTGCGCTTCACCAAGCTCTGACAGCTGTGACTGGCTAGTCTCCTCTGGGGTAGAGAAGAGCTCCTGGCTGCATGCATCTCTGACCTCCAAGTCATCCTCTGCCTCTGGATCCCCCTCCCCCTCCTCATCCAAGATTTCCTCCTCCTGGCTCGGTCCACTCTCTACTGGCACACAAGCCACCGAAGTATCCACAGTGGCCTTCACAGTGGAGGTGGGGTCGCCACCGAGTATCGCGTCCAATTCTTTGTAGAACCAGCAGCTCGTGGACGCAGCACTTGATGGTGGTTTGCCTCCTGCGCCTTATGGTAGGTGTTCCGCAGCTCCTTCATTTTGACCCTGCACTGCAATGTGTCCTGGTCATGCCCCCTTTCTGTCATGCATCATGAAATCTGTCCGTAGGTATCATAATTTCTACAGCTGGAGTGCACCTGGGACTGGACAGACCCCTCTCCCCAAATGCTGATGAGGTCCAGCAGCTCGGCATTGCTCCAAGCACGGGATCGCCTGGTGCGTGGAGCAGGCAAGGTCACCTGGAAAGATGCTCTGAGACCACTGCACGCATCACCGAGCAAACAGGAAGGGGACTGTCAAAATTCCCAAGGAATTTAAGGTGTGGGGCTCACGGCTGGTCACCTGAGGGCAGGGCAGTAGGTGGCTTGGTAGCGTGTGCACCTCGGGAGTTACAGTGCAGAAAGCTGCTTCACTGCGCAGAAACTTGCCAGTGTAGACAAGGCCTTAGTAACTGTTATTACTGAAGTTATTTGCAAACATGTCACAGCATCCTTTACATGGTGTCAAGGGTTCACATGCACTTTACTTTTGTTTGAAGACATTTTAAAGAAACAGAGTAGCAAAATGATGGCACATCAAAGAATGATGTGTTCTTTGTACTGCTGTTCAGTCTGATTCTGATTTGTACTGCTGTTCAGTCTGATTTTTTCATCTAAAGCTGACATTGATTGTGATGTGATCAATTTGTACGTGGTGTGTACTTGAAGAAACCATACAAAAATAAACTAGGTCAATAACCACCAAAAACATGTGTATATTATGCTAGAAAGTAGAAGTAGCATAAATATGTTTTATGATTTGATGGTAAACATAATTGCAAATAACTACTATTTGAAGAGTGCTGAGGTTTGTAGATGAACTGAGATGATACAATTAAAATTTCAGTTCTGAAGAAGTTCTTGAATTTATTCTCTTCTGACAAATAAATAAAAATCTGCTCCCCTAGTTCCACTCTGTATTTGCTTTAACATTTGGTAAGCTCTTTAATTATAAATATCTAATTCCGTATTCAGCATTCAGATTTCTAAATGAAATAAATGATCTATTTACATGCATCAGTAGACCATCTGGTTCCATATGAGAATTCAACAAAGAATCTATTAATTGTCAGCCATGTTTATTCATCATTCTTAATTCATAATTCCTATAAATAATTTAATCATAGGACCTTTAGCAAATAAACAAGCTCCAGCTTCCATAGTTCATGTAAATACACAGAAAAATAAAATACTCATTTCATGGATACATCCACCACTATAATTTTTCAACAACTAGATAAGCTACATTTGTCCTGTGTTTAATGACAGAGTGATTACAACCACCACCCAGCACCGGAGATGGAGAGGCCAACAAAAAAGGGTTAGCTAGTTAAACTTATGGAAGACATGTAGAGTCCATAAAAATACTGAATATTTAACTTTACTGGGTGACTTTAGGCATCTCTCCCTCAATATGAATTATTATATTAATCTATTGTTTCTACAGGTAATTTAAGGGGTGTGTGCATGCCAGGTGCCTCCCAAAAAAGAAGTTTGCAAGATAATATCAGACATGACATAAGGGGATAATGACATTGTGAAATGGGGCAGAGAGGACAACAGTAAGATAAGCTATGGCTCAGTGAAGGTCACTGCATAGCCTGAAGGAGCACTTTTCAGAGTAAACAGATGCCTTTACTACTTAGGAAGATCATAGCATGCATAGGGAATAGTGTAGAAGGAAGCACAAAGATGGTTGTGGGAAAGCATGCAATTGGCATATCAAGGCTGGTATTAGAAGTGGATTAGAGGGGGCAGTGGGGTGACATCTCAGCAGGGAGGGTCAAGCTATGGAGGAAGTTGGAGGTGAAGAGAAGATGGAAATAAGTTTGAACTCGAGGTGCTGCAGCAAGAGCAGGCACTAGAGTGATTCAAAGTGATGTGTCTGGTCCAACCAATGAGCAAAAAATATTATTTGAGCTGGTGCATTCGGAATGGGCTGAAGGAAGCAATGTCAGTGTCTGAAGCCAGGCAGTGAGAAGTTACACTAATCAAGATAATGATAGTGGTGAAAGATGCAGAGCTTAGTTTTGGCCATATGAAGTTTGAGGCTAACTTTGAAACATCCAGGAGGAGATGAGGTGACCTATGGGATTAGATGGAAGGATATAGGTCAGGAGTTTAGTTGTAGCCTTGAGTTTTCAACACAGCAATAGTAGCTGACATTGTATAAGTGGAGGAGACTAGCACAAGAGAGGCGGTATCATGAAAGGTACAGGGTGACAAGAAGTTAAGGACTTTCATAACTGAGAGGGTCAAACACTGCAGAGAAATCAAGGAATTTTGAGCATGGGACAGAGGTCCTGTGATTGGGTTAGGATGAGATTGTTAGAAACTTTGCTAATAGTAGTGGCTTCAGTGGAATGGAGAGGGCAGAAGTTTGATGGTGGGTGGACCAAAGATGGAATTGGGAAGCAGCTAGGGGGCCACTAGGCTGCTCATGAGCGAGACCACAGCCTATCATGCTGATCAACATTGTCTCATTGTTTCCTTTAACTCCCCCATCGGTCTGTGTTTATCCATCTGTCTTTTCTGACACTTTGACTATAAGATCTTTCGGGGCAGGCGCTCTCTCTTTGTTCTGTTTGTACAGCACCTAGCACAATGGGGTCCTGGTCCATGATTGGGGCTCCTTGGAGCTATGACAACATAAATAACAATACACAATGAAGAGCTGGATAGAGAATTCTTCAAAGAAGGAGGAGTGGGAGGGAGTGAAGGGAGAGAGGCCTGAAGTGGCAGGAGTTGGAGAGGAGAATACTGGATTGTTCTTTGAGGATGGTTTCAGGCATGCGTGCCTGAAAAGGAGACCACCACCACCCTCACAGAGAGCAGCTACATAGGCAGTATCTGTGGGATATGCAACTTTCTGTGAGTACAAGATGATGGTGGAAGTGGGAGATGAAGAGTATGTGGATAGTTGTGATCATCTTAGTGAAAACTTGAGGACACCAGAAACAGTATTTGTATATCTCTGAATCCAGCAAGCCCTGGGTCAGAGGGGATATTTTTAGGTCCTCACCACACACAGCATATCACTTGCACTGGTACTTTCAGTGTGAGTACCTCCAGGCTGGAAAATGGGATTCATTGGAGTAATTTCCAGAGTGATCTTCTCTCATTGCTTATCTTCTGCAAAAATATACTTTGACATGTCAGCAGGTGAAAAGGTTAGACACCCACTGCCAATTGTGGGTGATAAGTGTCTTATTACTTTCACATCTCTGATTTTTAACAATATGCCCATTACCTGAGATACTACAGTCATTACATTTTCAAGGACAGAGTTCTTTAAAGTACGGGGAGTTTCAGATCCAGCATTAGATTGCACAAATGTACCTAATCTTCACGATAGATGCATGCAGGTCCCTTGGAAATGACACAGCTATCTTAATAACATACTAGTTATTTCCCTCAAATAACAGCATGCTGTTATCTTTCTAAATTCACAACTCAGTGACTAATAATATGGCAAACCAATATCTCCTAGTAAAGTGTTGTCTAGTTGGTGAGTAAGCTCATCTCTAGCACAGAAGACAGTACGGAATTGGTAATAGGCTATAACCTTTCACCTCTAATTCACCAATTCAAATTTAGTCCAGCTTAGCAGTGACTGAAAATTGTTCCCACTTGATGATGATTCAAAGTAGCCTCTGGGAAAATAGAGGCAGCATTGCCTAGGGGGATAGAGCACTGAACTGGGATTCAGGGGACGTAGGTTCTATTCCTGGCTCTGCCACAGACCTTCTGTGTGACCTTGGGCAAATCACTTTGCCTCACTTTCCCCCTCTCTAACGTGAGGGTAAGGATACCACTCTCCTTTTGTGGAGAACATTGAGATCAGCTGACAAAAAGGGCTATATAAGAAGAAGGTATTATCAGCCTGGGATTTTTAAAAGAGCTTTAAAGAATTAAGCACCCAAATTCCATCACATTTTACAATCACAACACCCTCCACTAATGCAGAATAAGAATGACCAAATGGGGAACGGGTGCAGAATAGCTATGCCACACTACCTATTCCATGTTATTTCCCCACGTGGGCAAGCAAGAGACAATTACTTCATAAGAGAACAGATTTTTAGTCTGAAAATATCTAATATTTCTGAGGTTCATGGGTTCTAAGAAATCCAAGGCTACCTACGTGCAGAATCTCAGATGCCATCTAAACCATATACATGTGTTATCAGGGATACTATCTAGGATCTTCACTTGCAAATCAGCAGATATAAATGAGGATGAACTTTAGCTGTCATTAGTGGTAGGACTTTTATTTTCTGAAGGCATTCATACTAGCTGGTTACAAGTATGCTACAGCGAAAGCAAGCAACAAACTGATGTGCACATTCCATCAATCATTATAATGCCCTGCTGCAGAATTTACCTGCTGCCCTGCATGTTATTCTGACATCTCAGAGTGGTGGTGTAGATGGGCCTCAGACACGGAATTAAGGTCTGGATTTGTATTTTCAATTCCTCAAAGATGGGATGTTCAAACCTGGGTTTGGTTAGGCCTATGTATAAAGCTAGGAATCATCTGCAACATTCAAATCTCGTTCTTAATTCAGGTTTCAAATGCCACCAAAATTCAGAGTTAATCAGATCTAGGGCCCCATCTTCACAAGTGGACAAACTGATGTTTGTAATGTCTTTTTATGGAAGTCACCCCTGTGGACTGTAACAAATCAGACTAATAGCACACATTGCCAAAGTACATTACATTGGGGCTTGTGGGGTTAGGTCAAAGGTTTGTAGCATAGTAGGACTCTGGGTGCTACCATAATACAATTAATAATAATAATAATAATTAATAACAACACAGCATATGACTGCAGATCATTCCATCCTTACAGAGGAAGGTAGAAACAAGTATTAGGACAACAAAGGAATTTTAAAAAAATTTCTTGAAGGATTATTTTTACTTGGAATCCAGCAGAGGCTGTTGTTTGTTTTATACTATGGGCTGGTAGTGGGGTAGCTACCCCACTCTGGGGTGGAAGGGCTTAAAGCAAGCCAGAGAATCTGCACAGAGTACCAGCCAATCCTGGAAGGGCTTATTGGGAGCCAATCAAGTGGAGGCTTGAAAGCAGCCAATCAGGGCCAGGCTGGGCCCTATAAGAAGGCTACAGGGCAGTAAGGACAACAGTCTCTCCCTGGAGGGCAAAAGGAGAAGAACTGGTTCTTAGAGAAAGAAGCACCTAAGATAGAGCAGAGCAGGGCTGGCAAAGGCTGGGAGAGCTCTAGGCTGACAACTGCCAGACTGGGGCCTTGCACATGAGGGCAGAGAAGGTACTGGGAATATGGGGAAGTGGCCCGGGGAAGTAGGCAGTAGAGGAGAGTTGGAGGAGGGCAATAAGTGGCTGCTGCTACAGGGTCCCTGGGTTGGGGCCCCCTCTCTTCCCTCCCACCCCTTGCCCGTGATGAGAGGGGCTAAGCCAGACTGCAGTTTGCCTTTGGAGGAAGGGGCTAGACTGAGGACTGCAGTAAGCCACCGAGGCAAGTGATGGAACAGAAGCTGCTCATCCCCCAGAAGCGGGGGAGAGCCAGCAGAGTGGGCACAGCCGGAGGGCAGTGTCCAGAGGTGGATGCCATGGTCTGGGAGTGATGGGGATCTGACGGTGAGGACAGTGGAGACTGAGAAAGTAATGGAGGGCAAGACACCACTAGTGAAGGTGTGCTGCTGAAAGAGCTAATTCTCTAACCAACCACCAGAAGGCGCCACTGTGGTGAGTCTGGCACTGTTACAGGACCAAATTTTCAAAGCAGGGTACTTTGGATACATTTTCAGAAATGTACATGGAGCTACAAAATCTTTTGCACTTATCCATGCAAAATGGGTACATGAAGATGCAAAGAGATATTTGAATGTGTTGTTTCTTTTGCACATGCAAATGTGTATTTGCTCATGCCAAAGATTTTATATACCCTTTTGTGAGTATACCTGTTTCACCCTGCTTTGAATAAGTTGTCCTTGTGCAATTTATTAACACTTATTATATTTTGAGATCTCTGGAATACTAGAAGTCACTTGTGGGTCAAGTGTCAGTGGAGTAGAATGGCAAATTCTTTTGCCATGTAAAATACCAACATGGGTGTTCTAAGATGGGGGTATTTTTTTTCTCCTTTAATGTCTTATACTCAGACTATCCAATACCACAACCGACTTCAAGCTCTGTTTGACACTCATGGAGCTGAGGCATTATGACAAGAAGAGAAACGAGGAGCCAAATCTTTAACTGGGGTAAATCGGCATAACTCCATTGACTGCAACAGTGGTTCACCAGCTGATGTCCAGGTTTAAGGCATAAGCTCAGCACCACTTGTATATGTGTAATATTTACACTGGTACATTAGGTGTAAATGTGTCTGATGTAAGAAGTATGGATATGGTTTCAATAGTAGCTACA
This sequence comes from Chelonia mydas, assembly GCF_015237465.2. NCBI lineage: Eukaryota > Metazoa > Chordata > Testudines > Cheloniidae > Chelonia > Chelonia mydas. The sequence continues at coordinate 16,885,214 of NC_057854.1, read as the reverse complement.
CTAGGGAATATAGAAAAGGAGTACTTGTGGCACCTTAGAGACTGACCAATTTATTTGAGCATAAGCTTTCGTGAGCTACAGCTCACTTCATCGGATGAACAACAACTTCATTGTTGCATCCGATGAAGTGAGCTGTAGCTCACGAAAGCTTATGCTCAAATAAATTGGTCAGTCTCTAAGGTGCCACAAGTACTCCTTTTTTCTTTTTGTGGATACAGATTAACACGGCTGCTACTCTGAAACCTGTCATTAGGGAATATAGATTCCCATGGGGTGGGGGGTGACGTGCTCTTTCATGCCTTGTATGCATGATTAAAATATTCTGCCATTCCCACTCCTCCCTAGCCCCTCTACCAAGAATTTGTGGGAAGCACTTCTTGCTCTCATTAAAAGCGCTCGCTGTGTGAAAGCCATGATTTTTTTTTTTTCTGTGCCTCAAGGAAAAGATGCTAGTTTTGTGTGTGAGACATTAGGCTTTGATGAAACCTGGAGCAGGGTTTATAGCCCACAAGAAGGTTCATGCAGCTGCCTGAGACAAGTATGCACACGTTTGCGATTACTGTTCATCCATAAGTTTGCTGTAGTCTAACTCCATGTCGCCTGAGTGGTACCTCTAAACTACTATGCAACAGCCTCATTCATATGTCAAATGAGGAATCAATGCAATCAGACCACAAAAGTACATATTCTGTATAGATCAGGCCATAAGATATTAACAGCTGAAATGTTACCGTATATTTCGTCCAGCTACCAGAAGTAATGGAAAATATTGATTTCAAAGGCTACTGCTAAAAAAAGGGAGCATATTTTTAAACCCTTTCTCTTTCTCCTCTTTGTGCTAGGGGAGATAAAACGCCAATCAAAAACTTTGCAAAGATGTGTGTAATAACTGCCATAACATTAATGTTTCCCCACTTGGGCATCTCAATATTGTACAAAGTTCTTCTGACTACAAATAAAAGAAAAATAGGCAATGCCAGTGTGGTGCCAAATACTGATGAAAAGATACGTAGTTGATGTTGGCAGCAGAGGAACTAATCTAAAACAGAAATTATACTGCTCCAGGACGGTGGGTGTTGCTTAGTGATTGCTTTATTCAGTGAAGCTTTTCTAGAGGAATATCTGCTTTATTATGCTGTATCGCAGTAAATAGCATTAATACTGTACACAGATGTTATACATGAATGATTGTTTTTAGCATTGTTTATATTCGCTCTGTTAATATAGGTAACAGAAATATATGCCAAAGTGTCAGTACACTTCCCTAAAAGCTAAGCAAATGAAGCATTAATAGCAATCTGCATCTTTTCCGTAGTTGCACTGCTGATGTCATACGAAGCAAAATTCCTATCCTTTCAGAGTGTTATGCATAGAGCTGGTTGGAAAAACTTGGACAGAAGAGTTTTCCATTGGAAAATTCAGTTCCATCAAAATTGAAACGCTTCACAACATCACATCAATTCTGCAAAATTTCATTTGTGATGGGGCGGGGCGAAGGAAGTTTTGGCAGTGAAAGTCCCATTTTGTTATTTTTGGAACAAAACATAAAATTTCATTGAAGGAAAAATGTTTTGAATTTATTTTGTATTACAGTATATATCATTCTAAAGTTTGGGTTGAGGTTAAGATCCAATTACATATTGTCCAATGTGCAGAATTGTGTTTCTATAGAACATCCTTTCCCGGCACGTCTCCTATATTCAGCCTTGAGCAATCGACTTTTTTGCATCCTCCATGCATAACTCTTCTTTGTGCATTTGTCACTAAAGAAATGGTACCAAAATCTCATGAGCTCTTTTCACAAATGTTTGGTTGTATGTGAGCCAGAATTGGAAAACAGGCCTGGTTTTGAATATGATACAACTAAAAAAGGAGTTAGAAGATGGGTTCAGATATGAGAGTTCATACCCAAATTTGTGTAGATGCAATAATTGTGTAGATGTGGATCAAATGAGGAACTGGTTAAGACTTGTATTTGGTTACATTGCTTCTAAGCATCTTGGTTTTATTAAGATGAATGAACCCATTTGGATAGTCTAAGGAAAGGCTCCAACCTTTACTCATCCTGAAACTTTTTTGGAATATGAAACCCTTTGTCTCATGTTCTTTCAACTCTACTTCATATTTTAGTTCTCTTACATCCCTACACTTTTCAGTTCCAGCCCAGATCAAAGACAGATTTAACATTCCCATGATATTTTTGGCAGAAGCTGGAAATACTTAAGATATAACAAGACATTCCTGTGAGATTTCCAGTCCAACATGCAGAATGAAGAGAGATGGATAACTTGAAGATTGGTAAAAGTATTCAAATATTTGGGTGCTTATTTCAAAGTGGGTTTTTTATCCCCCCCCCCACTATAAAAATGTTGCATTGACTAGAGTTTGGCAAGGATGTCTGCTTAGTTTGTATACACAAACTATGGTATAAAGAAAAGAAGTACTTGTGGCACCTTAGAGACTAACCAATTTATTGGTTAGTCTCTAAGGTGCCACAAGTACTCTTTTTTTTTTTTTTTTTTCTTTTTGCGAATACAGACTATGGTATGGAGCTCATATGCATGAATATAAGGATGTCATGTTAGCAGGTGCTGTTCATGACTCCTTTCTGGTACTCATGGAGGCCAGTGAAACAAAACATCTTTCTAATCTGGATTTGTTTGATTCAATTTGATGCCTAAAACAAGCCCGCTATAGAAGCCTAGATATTGCTCATCAGTGTTTGTTTGTGTTGGGCCCCATCACTGCTTGCGGTTAATACTTCCTTCAAGAACACATTTAAAACCACTGTGAATGGGTCCCCACCCATTCTCCCCTTACAACCAAGATCATAATCTGAAAAGCTGCCCAACCCTCTTCAGCACATCTTTCAGAATAATGAACGCACACATCTACCACTTATAGCCACGTGGGACGTTACGGAGTCTCACCTCCCCAAAGGAAGAACAAAGCATGTATGCATTTGTTAACAGAGCCAAATATATCAATGTTTTCAAGTGATTAGAGAAGGATACAATGTATGCTGTTGCATCTGTGACTCATGTTCAGTCTGTACTAACCAACTCCCTTTGGTGAATAAATTAAACAGATCTTGTTTTTCAGCATTTACATGTCCATCAGATATGAGATGTGAATCTTTTTTCTCTTTAGTTATGAAATTAAAATTTACCATGATGCACTTAAAACACTAACTTCAAACATATATAAACTGAAACCTTTTAAAAAGGGATTTGTATTAAAAATGTGTAATACAATAAATATAGTGATATTTAATCCTAATAAAATAGTGATAAATGTATTCTAGTCTGCTCGTACGAAAGGAAGACAAATTATTAGTTGGTTCTTGTGAGCCAACAGTATTAAAATTTAAAGTAACGTAAATGGTGGAGTCTTAGGGCAGTTTAATTAATAAATAAAGAGTAACACTCTGCATTGAAGGAAAAAGAGCTTGTTGGCTGAAAAGTGTTTCAGGTTATATTTTTGAAGTGGCCTAATTTAGTCTCTCAATTTACACCCACAGCTTTTTGCACATTCAAATATCTGCAAAGCTCTGGATTTTGGCTCACAGACACATGTACAATTGGACAACACCATGTAATATTATGGATACGCATTTGAGGCCATATTCTGCAGCACATAGTCCTATGGATTTCAAACGTGACTTCTGAGGTCTGGCACACAGGGATGCTATTAAGAAATTGAATTCTTATTTCCCGGCCCTACTCTCATGACAAGGCTTCAAAGGTTAATCCCCTACCACATTACTGGGCGTGCACTCTCTTGGTTATTGTTACATGGCGTCCACAGAACATGTCTGAAAATGTCCCTTTTTGTGATTTAGGGAGGGTGTATCAGACTGTAGTTCTGGGGCCAATTTCTGTGCTAATTTCAGGAATACCTTGTATACTATCATTACCTTCAGTGAGGTGGTATAAGCTGCAAGTGAATGAAGAATCTGGCTTCCTTGATTCAATTCTGTCCCGGCTACTCACTGACTAGGCAACTTTGGGCAAGTCCCCTTATATCTCTCTTTCCATATGCATCAAGAAATAGTGAGAACTACCTTACAAGGATACTCTGGGACTTAATTAATTGATATCTGTAAAGTGCTTTAAGATCCTTTGATGCTAGCCTTTATCAAAGGGGGAGTGTTTTTAGTAATAGCAAAATTCATTAAAACCATTTTAATTCTCAAATGCACATAGTCTGTTTTTAAAATTTAAGTAGGATGTTCTTACATAAACCTAAGCAGCCTACATATTGCAACTATAGCACACCAAAATAACAATAGATGCATTGTGTCCTGCAGGCATCCTGAGAGCTAGGACTTCCCACTGTTAAGCTTGCAAAATTGTCTCCTTCCCAGACTATTGTATAGGCAGCCCTGAGAGGGCAGGTGCAAGTTTGTGTAACATTTCCAATATGTTGTTGCAAGCTGCACACTTCCTTCTAAAGTTTTAACAAACACTGGGCAAAACAGATCTCTGCCCCACTTTTGATTGGTTTCTTGACAAGCATCTTGTAGCTTTTTCCTTGACAGAATGTTCTGCTGAAATGTAAATGAATGCTCTAAACATCTGTTCCTGGCATTTTCACTCAGACACAGGATTATTGACCTTGTGTGGGGGAGGACCCAACAACACTGAAGTGTAACTGACATGGCTCAGCATAAGGAATTTGTGGAGACACCATGGGCCACATATATGAAAGAATACATCAGAAATGAGTGTCTAATCGCTGAGCAGTGTTCTCTTCTCGTAGCCTGTTAAGGGGAAGGTGGGAAATGGACTGTGGTCAACTATTGAATAGTTTAGCTTCCTCTAATATTGCCTGTTGCATTCAGACTGAGTCATTCCAATATCATGTGGGTGTCTTATTCACAACATCATTTCTGGAAAGTTCTCTTCCTGTCCAGGCCTGGAACATTTTAACTGAAAATCTTCTCATTGCAAACAGTTTAAGGGAACCTTTAAATATGCTGTTAAAGCAGGTTCTCTTTGCAATTCTGGATCCAAGAATAATATTTTTAAAGTCTTATAAACACATTCTAAAAGCCACGTAAACATTCTGTACAGCTTTGTATAGGTTAGGATTGAGATCATATGGAACTCCACATTTTGCCTTTATCTTTACATGTGGTTCCAAGTACAGGCTTTCATTACATTACAGCAGGCTGTTTCAAATATCTCCTCCAAGATTATGACAATCCAGGGATTTCAAATACACTTGCGTATTATTATTAAACTGTATTTTGAAATGTGCTATAACGCAGAGAAAGGAGCCAGACTGTGCATTAGTTTCACGGCTTTTACTATACATCAGAACGGTTTTCTGATGAACTAGTGGCATGTGATTACTGCAAACTGAAGCCTTTTTCAACGGGGTTTTTAAAAATATAACATGCAGCCTTGAGTCCACAGTAAGGAGGATGAAAGGTCGCCCAAAGGCAGGAGATTGATGTCATACCCTTCAGAGGGGCAGGGCTTTAGCTCCATTGCACACTTTTGTTGGTAACATGCTAAAGACTGAATGCATATGTGTATTTAGGTGCTACAGCAACAGGAATCACTAATACTAAAGACCCCATCTGAGATTGGAACCCAGTTGCACCAGGCACTATACAAACACATGGGAAAAGACAGTCCCGGTGGAAACAGTCCCTTATACGTGATGTGTCTGTTCAGGCGCTAAAAGATGAGAGGATAAACAGATGGGTGACAGGACGTGCCCATGGTCGTGCAGCGGGCCAGGGGCAAGGCTGGGACTAGCACCCAGGACTCCTGATTCCCAGTGCAGCAGCCGATCCAGAGATTGAAACACCTTCACACAGCTAGGAGATGACACATTTGTTCAGTAGATAACTCGAGGGCTTCAGTCTCCCGTTTTCTCAGTCTAACACCTTTCATGCTCAATTTAAATTAACTTTTACAAAAATAATAAATGTAATGGCCTAGCTAATTAATGCAGTGGAAAGCCTATAGAAGTCCTTCTGCCATCTACATTAATACCAAGTGACTTCATTATGATTGATGTTGTTAAAATAAATGTCACAGGAATGAATAATGGTTAGGTCATTATTTTAAAGTGTTGTCACTAGATCTATAAAAGCTAATGAGTCAGTTCAAAGAAAGCAATTCCACATGTGAATGTATTAAAACCTGTGGAGAATCCAGACTACTCTGAGGGAAAAATAGCCTGGAAGGGAACATAAAAAGATGTTTGTCTGTGACTATCTAAATGTGATAGGATCTGTAGGAAGGATGCTTAATTACCCAGCTCTGAGAATTCAGAAAGTTCAGTTATAAAGGAACTTGGGTTGAGAAACTGGTTGACCTGGAGAACTTCTTTACAGTCTCAGAGAATGTGAGACTTGTCAATGCTGATTTACACCAACTGCTCTGGCCCTGCTCTGTAGATGTGGTAAACTCACTTTTTACACAGTGCTGCCTGGATAACTTTCTGTGAATTCTGACCAGGGATGGTAGTATTCCTTCTTGGTTTATCTTGTACGTTGTGTATCAAAGTGCTTGCAGAATTACAGCCAACAGGTATGTTTGGATCACCTCCCCCGCCACTAAAATCCAGCCATTTCTAATGTAGGATGCATTTCTAATGCAGCAATCAATATCACAGTACCAGAAAAAGTGCACAACAGTTATATAGGACAGCGAATTTATACCTTATTCACTGACAGCAACAGAAAGGCAGAATGCAATTGCACAAATTGAAAGTTTGCTAGGTCACAGGAGTTAATGTGGGATAATGGCCACAACAGGTCAGGGTCTTAGCTTTGAAATGTAACATAAAAACCGGCATATACCTTCTTGTCTTAACTCTTTGGGAGCTGCATTGATTTTTTTTTTTCCAGTGGGGGAGGGTGGGAGAGAGATCAATGAATCATTTTGTTTGGAAATAAATTCCATATCTGTCTAATAAATTTCAGGGACTTTGCAACATTGATTTCAGACAAATATGAGAAGAAGTGGTCTTACAAGCCTCCTGAGTGTCCCTTTTAATTGAGTCCCTTTATCTGGCAGAAAGGTTACACTAACATATCACCTGAAAAGCTGGTGATACTCTGTGAGGGAGCAGGGTCTCGGAGCCCTAGTGGAATGTCTACACAGCTATTTTTAGCCCTGCAGCCTCAGCCCAAGTCAATCAACCTGGACTCTGAGACTCAGTGTTGCAGGTTTTTCTTTGCAGTGTAGACATACCCTCAATCTCTGGTCTCGGGGGAGGAAGGCACTAGTTCCTGTCCCAAGAAAGATGACTGCTAGAGGCAGCAAGGCTCCCTCTGGAGCCAAGTTGGTCCCCACTCTTGCCTGCCACTTATTTCTCTTCTAGTGGGGCTCATGTGAGTACAGCTGTAATTTGCAATAGAATGGAAAGTCTTCTTAATACAAAGGAGTTCAGTAGAGAAAGCATTTCATTCCTGGCTCTGCCACTCCTCCCTGGACTGGCCCAACCAGACCCATGGATCGAAATCTTGGCTCCACTGAAGTCAATGGGAACTTTTCAATTTAATTAAATGGAGCCAGGATTTCACTGTGGAGTCCAATCATGCTGAATTGGCATGGAGTTAGCTTCCATTGGGCCCACAGAAACACACCATTATGTCAGAGATAGTGGTAAAGTATGCTACATTAACTTCTCCTCTTCCTTACTCTGTTGCAGGGCCTGTACTCTGGCAGAGTTCCCAGCTCCATAAAAATCACACATTCTTTGTGCACACAACCCCCCCCCCCTTTTTTTTTTTTTGGTCCTGGGGGTTCAATTGGATTGGCAAAAACAGCCATTAAAAATAATTTTTACTGAGCCCCAGGCTTGGTTACTTCTAGGTCTCCTTTGCCATAGCCCCATATTTCCCACAGCCTCCTCCCCAGGACTACCTCCGTCTTTCTTCTGTGCAGAGTGGATTCTAATGAGCTGCACCTGCCTCACCAAGTCATCAGTAACTAACCTGCAGTTCCCAGCAGGATTCCAACACCACCTAACAGAGTGGGGCAGTATTCTGGCACCCTGTCACAGGTCCTGCTTTCCTCCCTTCTGACTGCCTTTTTTGTGTGCTCTAGCTTATCAAAGGGCTGCTCTTGCTTATATTCCATCACCTTGACCCTCCCATGTTGAGAGAACAGAAAGGAGTCGTCACTGGAAGCCTGTTTATGAAAACAAATAATGCAGCAGCATCTCCTTTAGTGCAGTGCCGAGGTGATGCTGTCTTTAAAATATGCAATAAAGGACAAATGGAATATGAGGTTCTGATCAATATTTTATTCTGAGTGTTGTCAAATAATGCAGTGAAGTTTAAGAGGAAAACCTGACCATGGAGTGAAAATCACTGAAGGTGTAGAAAATGTAATAAGGGCTTAAAGTGTTATATATAAATAATTTTTTAGCAAGCACATTTGGCTGGCCATGAAACTTTTTTAAGCTGTAGTGAGGTAAGGTCTCCCTAACCAAATGACATTGGGAGTAGCAGGACAAATCTGCAGAGTGCGCATTTTGCTGATGATAACATTCTTACACTCCAGTATGCCAGCGCTAATTTAGCAGCAAATTTTAACCCTGAAATCGCTGGCATTTTCTAGTCTGCCAGCCAAATAAGTGCTCAGAGGTTCAATAGGATATAGCTAATGTTTGCGGTATCACTGAAGTTTGTGGCAGAAAAGACCTGGGTCATCTTGTCCAGTAAAGTATAGCACAGTCAAACTGTTTCCATGACTGTATGATCGAGGCCTGGATTTAAGAAGACCTCGCCTGGTGACTCTTGGCGGTGTTAGCCTAGGGCTGAGAGAACCACAAGGTCTTGTCTGTTTCCAGCACTCTCAGTAAAGAATCCCCTTTATACTTATTGCAGACAAGTCCATCTCTTCCCTGCCAGGAATGACACTGTAGTCTGAAGTTTCCCTGAAGGCCCCATACTGGCCGATACCAAGAGAAACAATGCCAAAATACTTGTAACCCAACCAGAAGAAGGAATTTTATTCTAGAAATCTGGCAAAAAACCAAAACCAACACTATCTTGAAATTTTCAACACATTTTTTTTGCAAGCCAGATGTTTGGACACTTTGAAAGCTTTTCAGAAGCCATCTAACTTTTGGTTTCTTATCTGAGCCAAATCCAAACTCGGAAGGTCTGACTTCAGGCTGTAGGCTAGTGCGTATTTTCTTGCATACAAATACACAATTACTTTGCCTGTGCAATTCCAGATGTGCACTGTACAAGACTTTCACTCACATGTCTAGATAGACCTTTTTTTAGCTATGTGCACACAGATATGAATATTAACCTTCAAGCAGCTGGTAATGCATATGCTCACCTAGGTCCAGAACCTGCAATACTGAAGTTAATGGGAGCCTTGCCATTGACACTAAGGTGCGCAGGATCAAGCCCCTACCAAGCATCAGAAAATCAGGAAACAAATGTTTTGAGGATGATATTTCACTGTTCATTTAGTGTGCAACAACTTTGTGCTTAGCACTGTATAGATAGTCAACGGGGAGATGTGGTTTGCGCTCAAGACATACAGAACCCAAGACCCCAGCCCTGCTTCCTTTGAAGTCAATGGGAGTGTTGCAGTGGGCTTCACTGGAATAGGATTAGGACTCTGTTTAAATGAATTTAAGAATGGTGGACTTTAAACCTACCCCGAGATTAGAGGTACTTTAAGTAGTGTGGCAGGTGCAAATTCTGAACATTTTTTCTTACAGAATGGATTATTTATATATATATATATATATATATATATATATATATATAGCTATACATATTTGGTGTGTGTAATATGTATATAAATTATAACTATTGACTATCCAGCCTAGTAATTTCACCTGTGTGTTTTGGTATTTCATTGAATATCAGAGCTTTTTTCTTTAGTAGAATGCTCTTTTTCCCATCAGAGGATGATTGTGGCCCCTGTCCTTTCCCTCTCCAGTCTCATTCCCTCTCCCATATATAGGAATAATCCCATAAATAGATCATAAAGTGACCAAAACGGAATCGGTTGGTCATTTGTGAAGACATTTTTCTCATATCCCTAATCTTGATTCCAGTGCGGGTTACGTATATGCTTTATAGAGAACAAGTCTGGGTAAATTCTAGTGAAGCACCACAACAGGACATCTTTTTAGAATCTGATATCCTTTCTCCTGATTCTTACACAGGGATTTCCAAAAGACCTTCAGGTAGGTAAGTGCCCAATTCCCATTGAATTTTGACTTCTACTGGGCCGCTTTGAAAGTCCAAGTCTTAATCCCTACCACCACGGTTTCCTTACTCAAGAGAGGAAGGAGTTCACTGTCATTTTGGGGAATGAAGCTTCCACTGTTTGCATTAAAGACTAGCTGGTGTTACTCTGTCATGGTTCTTCAGAACCACAAGGGCTAGAAACAATGTAAAAGAAGCATGGAAGTTTAGCTACTGAGGGATCCATTTGACAACCGATATATTTAATTATGGTAACATCTACCATCGTCATAACACAGAAATGGTTATAACAGTTTAAATGCAAAATTAACACATTACAACATGTTCAAAGTATGTTACAATCTAGAATGCAGTCAATTTTCAATTCTTCTGTTGGGAATGAGTGTGCTGAAAGGAACTTTAAAAAAAGGCTTGATGCCATAAAATCCCATTTTAAAATATTAATTCATAAACCAATTGATTAGCTTGGCAACTCTCTGAAAAATCCTTCTTTACTCAGTGTAAATTTGTGAAGGGTGCACTATATTATTCATACACAATGACAAAGTTTAATCCTGCTTTAAGTGCAAATCTCAATGCATTCTTAACTGTACAGTCACTATGGTGCTTCTATAATATACTTTGTGACAAGATTTGAATTCAGAAGGAAATATTTTCATAATTTATGCAGATATCCCTAATACACATCCATGAAAACCACAGAGTTTTTAGATTTGCTCTAAATCCATTTGAGCACCTTCAAGTAAAGCAATAAAACACTTCTTTAAAATGGAAACTTTTAATGGACCATCAAACCTTTTTGGATGTTTCTTCTGGAACTATTTTTCTGTCTCAGTCATGACCTATCAGTAGAGTGCATTGCCATCTGTCTCGTGTCCCAGTTAAAACCAGTCAAACTATTAGTCCTTTCTTCGATCTGGATCTCTCTGTGCGTATTTGCTATTTGTAAGCTTTCACTGAGCAGTTTATGTGAGCAGGCTATAGGATGCTGAAAATTGTTCTTTTTTTTTTATTCACTCATTTATTTGCGCTGTGTGATTTGGTCGCCTAAGCAACACATTAGTGAACAGAATTAAAACATAGATGGGTCCCATACACAAGGCAGTACCATGTATTAATCATGCGGTGAAACAATGTGTTGAAAACCAGATCTCCCCACACAGGGCTCATTCTGCAGAGGACAGGTATTTAGCCTGGTTGCAATGAAACCTATACTGGTGGTATACAGTTACTGAGTGTCAATGACATCAGTGAGTTTTGGGTACGAAAGGAAGTTGTACATGCCAATAACTCTAGAATCTCCTTATCTTCCAAGTCTATTGATCCTGGAATTAGAATATATGTTGCTGATTTTGTACATGCAATAATTTTCCAAGCAAGTCTGTAGACCATTTCTGGTTGCACAAGTAGCTGCATTCATTTACAAGCAGAATTAATAAGGGTGCAATTCTATTGCTAAGGAGCAGCTCAAGAATATGTTTAGAAATAACAGCTTGTGCAGCAATTCTTCTTTTCTCTTTGACCCTAGTGGCCAGATTGGTAAACAAGTAAAGCTGTCCCACAATGCCTTTTAAGTGACTTATCCAAAGACCTATAAAGTGGTTCTTTTTCACATTTCTAAAACTTCTGTCGTATTTCTGATCTCTCATGAAAGCAGCTAAGTAAACAAGCAAGAGTCTAACCTTCCTTGTCTCTGACTAAGTAAAGTTTGTTTTGATTTTGACTTTTCCTCTCTTGAATAAGCACTCTGATATTGGTGCAAGCCTGATTACTCTGCATAATGAAATTTCCCCTTAATTCACTTTGCAATAGAACACTCAAAACTAGCTTATTCTGAATTGTTACAGCCTTAACATAATACTGTATAGATCCTAGGCTATGAATATATAAATGTTGTTTCTCCCTTGGAAGGGATAACACTGCCAAAGATGTAAACTTGCGGTTGCTACTTTGTGATTTATAGGTGTTAGCATGGAAATAGTATTTTCAATAATGCTATGGAATGTATGCAAAAACTAGCAAAACCTGCTGCTAGCCAGTTGTGATTAGGCTGTAGATCTTTCTGTTATGGTGATTGACAGCCACCCAACCCCTGAGAATTTCTTCAGGACAAAACTTCTTTTCAAATCTGAGTGGAGTAATGAAAAGCAAAAATAAAAACCAGCAGAAAAGGGATCTTGGTGAATTTCTTTTCTAGTCCAAACCTGTACTTCTCATTCACTAATGAACTGTTTTGCATTTACACTTTCCTTGTAGAAAACCTAAATAATTCACTCTGCTTACAAACCTTTAACACTCCCAGGGCATGTTACAGAGGTGCAGATATACAGTAGGATCACTTGACATGCAGAATTGTCTTGCATGGTATTAATTTAAAGAACATGGAAAAAAAATCATTTTCAGGAGTCTTGCAACTCCCTCCCTCTCCCAACCAGTCCCGTTTGTATCAATCTATATGTTTCCACTACTGAACATTAATGAAATGCCCTAGAGCATCCGTTAAAGACTTAATTATGCAAGGAGCTGAACACCTGTAAGTGTTGCTTCACACTGTGGAGGATCATGGTCTAACTCATGTCTTTCCAGGAGACAAATTCCTTGCAACAAACCCACGCTGAAGGAAAAGAAGCAACAAGGAACTATTACAACACTGAAAACAAGGACGGTGAAGAAAGGTGGCTTGTGTGGCACTGCAGAACAGTTGATGCTTCATTTGACTTCAGTGGAGTCACACCTTGTTATAGGTGTGAATTTGGCCTAGAGTGAAAGAACTCAAAAGAAGAATGCTAGTGCAGAGGCCAGGGAAAATACTGTTTCAAATTTCAGCAAAGACAAACCTGAGTCTGACTTTCCTCCTATTGCATCTTTAATGTTTATGGCTGAAGGTCCATTTTGGAATGATGTGACATGAATCTAGACATTAATAGGCGACTAGATTTGTCTAAATAAGTATTGGACCATCATAGGAAAGTAGCCATCTTGAAGTTTGATAGAATTAGCCAGCAAACATAAAGGTGAATCAAAATCAGATATTGCCCCTTGTTGATGCTCTTTGACTAGCTGCAGTTGACACCATGATTAAAAAGCTAGCTGCTAAAGGAAAGTCTTTCCAAAGATTTGCAATAGCTAAAGCCTGTAGCATATAAGGACCTCATTGCCAAATCTATTTAGTACTGGTGTTACAAGTCAAGGTTAGTATCCCGACAGAAGCCTGGAAATATTATTATAATACATAATAATAAACATATATTTCTGTAGTTAATAGACTTGTCTTGTTATCCTTATCCTCCTGTAATTTTTCCCATTTCTGTTGGTTGAACACACACTCACAACACTTCTCTTCTCTGATTCTGTACCATAGGAAGATTCTCTACCCTTTTCACTGGATGACAACATAGGAGTGTATAGTTGGAATTACACCGACTTAGGTACTTACATATTCTGGCCCAAATTCAGACCTGGTGTAAGTTGACCCAACTCCATTTGACTCTATTGGGACTTGCTTCTGCTTTTATGGTTGAATGTGATCTTCTGTGGCCCTGAAGACTATTTACAAATGATAGAGTATATTTGATTATGCCTTAAATATGTAGCCCTGTACTGGGGGTGAGGAGCTGAGGTCAGCCAGCAAGAACAGTTGCAAGATGGCTGGTTGATGGTCTCTTAGGTTTGACTGACAAACCAAGAAACCTACAGTCATGGTGGCTGGAGCAGTGATGTGGATCACAAGGATTTTGGTTTAAGGTTCCCCTGATAGTTGTCATTGTTCAAAGTTGTATGATGCAGCTTCTTGTTAGAAAGATATATGTTGGCACAGATGATTGAGGTAACTTGTGGTGACACAGTGAAATCCAATCTGAAATGACCACTCTAGGGGGAGGGGAGAGTTTCTCATGGATGGGAAGGAAACTATTTTAAAAAGAGACAGTAGTGGCTCTCTCTTAACATGAAAGTTTTGTTTGGGTGGAAGTGGTCTCCTCTAGTCATCACCATAAGTCTCTTTCCCTTTAAACATAATCTTGACAAACTCATGCCAAGAGATCGGTATAGATTTATCTGTGCCATGGCAGAGAGTTGAGATGATTCCTTAATACTGAAAAACAACTGTCTTAAACTGGAGGAGGGATTGGATAGACGCCATCAGTAGACTGCAGAATTTCTCGCCTGCAAAAAAAACAGGTGCCCCTCCCCTCCCCCCAGAGATTGCTGGAGTCCCTTTTTTATTTTTTCTAGATTTAAAAAAAAACCAATGCGGTGGTGGTGGTGGGTGACTTTTTCTCTTCAGGCAGCGTTGCACATTGTTTGGAGGTGGATTCAACTCCTCTTCTGCCTGACCCATTCCACTGCTTGCTAGGGGACTAGGTGGGCTGTGTGGAGGGTGGTGGTTCGTTCCATTAGTCCATACAGTGTTTACTTCAGTTTCCCCCACATTTCCATTTTTAACTGTATTTACAAAGTGCACATAGAAGAGCAGCAAAATGGGTGAACTTTGTTTATTACCACTCATTTATTACTATGATGTTGCTTCTTGTTCTTCCACTGCTGCTCATGCAGCTTTCGTTCCTTAGTGGAGATGGCCCTGCTGCAGACTAGCAAAATTAATCAAAGGTCACTGATCTAAGGGCAACCTGAATCTCTGATTTGGCTGCCAGAGACAAATACAGAGTTGCTCAATGTTTTTGTTTGTTAGCCATGCACACTCTTTCCAATGTGCAACATGAGACATAACAGCCTGAAGGGGAATTCTGCAAAATGGAGACCCAAGCAGGAAAACCACCCATTCCCTCTACTCTAGGATGGCGGTTACAGGGAAAATGAACCAGAAAGCCACTTTGTTTAAAGCCATAGGCCACTGCATCTGCCATGTGGTGCAGCAAGCAATTATATTGTACTTGTCTGGACTAGATTTTTTTTAAGTTTAAACTGCTGGAAAATAGAACTCTTCCTAGACTGCCTGGCAGCGATTGCACTGCTGATTGCACACAGATGGACCAGATGTAACTGGGCCCTTGGGAAGGGGCACCCAGGTGGCAAGGCTGCAGAGCTCCTGTGTGACCCACCCAAGGCCACTTACAGTTGCAGCACCTGCTCGCTCCGGTGCTTCTCTGCAGAGCATGCCCCAGGGGAGTGGAATGGTAAGGAGGAGCCAGTAGCATGGCACCACCCCTCTCCTCCCACACGGCCCACAGAACTGTCTGGACACACTAAAAGGAGAAAGCTACTCCGTCCTTAAGCATGGTGCAGCCCACACATCCCCAATATGTACTGGGGAAGTGAAGGGAGAATCCTCCCCTGAGCTCTTTTATGGGGTGGCGGCAGTTCCACACCATTCCCAGTGCAGCCCTGTGTACCAGCCACACAATCCAGCTATGATCTGCACAGTGCCTGGTGATGAAACAAGCTTTTAGGTCATCCCAGTATTCCCATCCTACACGCTTTCACAGATGCGCCAGTCAACGCTCCCTTGCTTGCTCTTTACCAAATCCATGGGAAAGGGAGGATTTCACCAGAGTCACTATTTGCAAACACCTTTTCACAGCTCTCTGTGATTATCCAGAAGGAGGAACAAATTGGGCTATGCACAAGCCTCATTTCGGTGTTCTAGCGCTCTCAATAAAGCGTAAGTTAGTTTAAGCATATTGGAAAAATCTTCTCTGGTCTTTCTGCCAGCCATCATTGGAGCCAATCTAAATTCATGAACTCAATGCTGTAATTACATTTTTGGAGACTCCATCCAAACAGGCTAAGGCAGAGTGCTGTTTCCTACATTGTATTACTCCTGTTCCCCATTTTGTATAATAATCACAGTGCGCAAAGAGGCTTAGCTTTGGGTATGGCTCAGTGACAGACTACACAAGGTGTTGTTTTGACAGCTTTGCAGCTGCCATTGGGCCCACCATGTGGTTAGGCTGCTTATGGACTGTCTAGACAACCTTGTCTTCTAGGGTGCCATTTCCTTCTGATTCAGATTTGATTCTGAGGAAAGGAGATTCTTTTATTTATAGTGTAAACATGCTCCAAGGGGGAAAAAAAATCACCCATGGGATTTCGTCTATAAATGCCTCTCTTTAAAAGGAGTTGTTTTGCTGTATACATTTCCATTCCTACCTATAGGTACATTTTAAACATTGGTGTTTGGACATTGAATTTCCTGAATAAAGAATTAAAAAAATTGCCAAGTCCCTCTGAAGGGGCCCATATTTAGCAAGGATCCACAGCTGTACAAATACGATGCCATCCACCTGGTGTGATTCCCTCCTTTAAATAGGTCAGACTTCAGCTTTTCCATCAATGGGTGAGAGAGAGAGAATCCCTCTTCAGCCTTGCAAAGCAGAAACTGTATGTTGCACTTGGCATGCATAGTGGGTATTGGTGTTCTGTTGCTACAGCAAACAAGCGGCTGCCAGGCTTTCGAAGCGAGTACATGGGGGCATGGCTTGAAAGGAATACATATTTTCAATTGTGAAGCTTGGAATTAATCCATGTACCCACATTGCTTTGCTTGCAATTCAGATGCCATGGTCTAGGAGTTAGAATACAGGCCTGTGAGAGGGAAGATACTGGGTTGTAATCCAGGATCTGCCACTGACAAACTCTATGATTGTAATCAATTGCCTTTAACCTTTCCGTGCCTTGGATTCCCCACCCCGTCTGTAAAATGGGTATAATACAACTGGTTCATCTCAGAGAAATGTTGAGGGTTAATATTTAAAAGTATTTAAAATACATAAATTGCTGTGTGGTCTTGTTTTTTACCATAGTTGTTCAGATTTACCTGCAGATAGAGTAGATAAGAACAACTTCTTTAACAAGGTGCTGCTTGGAAAATGTTTGACAGAATTTCCCCAATTTTTCTGTGCACACACCTTTTTATTTCTTTTTGCTTCTTTTCAATGGCTCTCCAAGGTTCAAAGCTGTATTGCAGCTCAATGTATAATCCAGCTGACCACCACAGAAACACCTTGCCCCATAGGTTGCCACGCAGTGCCTACCAGACCTAGACAAAAATGTCCAAACATGACAAAATTTTCTTTGGAAAAAACAGAAGAATGTTTGGCAAAATCATGTTTCCATTTTCCAGCCTGATCTACCTTTTTGTCCGTCCATCCAGCTTGGGTTTTTCCATAGCAAGTCACCAGAGTATCTGAGTACTGCACCTCCAGACATGGGGGTTAAAGGCCTCCAACCCTTCCAATTATGTGGACAATTCTGCATTAGCAAACTTTTAAAAATGTTGCTGACCATGGACAAATCTCAGCACAGGCAAATGTGCTCCACTGTAGAAGTGCTATGTAAAGATTTTAATATGCATCCTCTTGTTCATATGAGGCACAATTAGAGCAGATGCTTAGGAAAATGACCTTGTATGTAAGAGATCCTGGTTCAAGTCCCTGCTATACCTTATTCAGAGCAGAGCTTTTTTTCATCACAGGTCATTCTGAATCAGGTAAAATAGGGGCTTGAACCTCCCACATCCCAGGTCAGTGTCCTAAGCATCAGGCCACATGCATCCCTTGAATGTTGCCGTGAAACTGAATTGTTGTCCCTTCCCCCAGCCAGCAATAGGTGAAGTCATAAATGCTGGAACCGGGGGTGCTGTAGCACCCCCTGGCATGAGGTGGATTCCATTATATACAGGATTTACAGTGTGGCTCAATCAGGGCTGCATTAAGGCAGAGGCTATAGGGGCTGCAGCCCAGGCCCTCCCCCCTGGGGCTAAGGGGGGCCCCAGTGCAGCAGGGCTCAGGTAGGCTGTCTGCATGCTGTGGCCCTATGCTGCTCCCAGAAGTGGCCGACTGCTGGCACATCTCTGCAGACCCTGGTGGGGGGGCGTGCACTGCCCCTTCCCCCAGCACTGTCCCCGCAGTTCCCATTGGCTGGTTCCTGGCCAGGGGGAGCTGCAGGGGCAGCGCTTGCAGGTGTGGGCAGCACACAGAGACACGCTGTCCCCCTCTCGCCCACCATGGGGCGCGCAGAGATGTGCCAGCAGCTGTCCGCTCCTGGGAGCAGCGTGGGGCCACAGCATGCCGACAGGCAACCTGCCTGAGCCCTGCTGTGCCACCGGTCAGGAGTTGCCTTTGGTAAGTATCTCCCGGCCGGAGCCTGCACCTCACACCCCCTCCTGAGCCCCAATCCCCTGCCCCAAGTCAGAATCCCCTCCTGCACAAACTCCCTCCCAGAGCCTGCACCCCAACACTCTGCCTGAGCCTGGAGCCCCCTCCTGCACACAAACTCTCTCTCAGAAAGAAACTAATATATCAGCTGTTCTAAGGTAAGAAGTAGGCTATTTTGAATTAACTTAACTCTATTCTACATATTTTAAGACTGAAATGTAACCACAGAATGGCTTTGTTAATTAAAAGGCAAGTTTAGTATAGCATTAATAGCCTCAATGCCATAATTGTGATCATTTTGTTTTTAAATTAGGAAAAAGACTTTTATACAGGGGCTCCACAAAATCTAATAGCCCCAGGGCCACAGGAGAGTTAATCCGACCCTGGGATCAATGGCTCTCAGCACCCCCCGCTATAAAAACTGTTCCAGCACCCCGGGTGTGGTCTGAAGCCCACAGAAATCAGTGGGAGTGTTTCCACTGACTTTAATGGGGTCAGGCATCTGGATCTGAATATCAGCCACTTATTTCCATAAAGGGATAGACTAGATCAGATTGAATCGGGGAAGTGAGCAGCATTGTATAGTTCTAAATATTCCAGAGCCTGCCTTATTTTCATTCCTGATGAGACATGTTATCGTGTGGACTCTCTCTTTAAAGGCAATTATTTCATTCTGGGAAAAATCCAGGCTCTGCTGATTTTTCTCAGCTTCCTACACATTTCTATTGACTCTGCTGTTCACCACTTTAATATGCTATTGAGCTTAATAAATTAATAAACATATTTAAGAGAGCCCTGGACGGTCATGATGACATATGGCAATAAAATACAAGTTCAGAGCCAAGAAAAACAAAAAGGAAATGCTGCGTATTTTGAAAAAAACCACTCACCCTACTAGATTTCAAATGATTTTATTGTTAGAGAGAAATTCACCAAATTTCTACTGCCTTGGCCCCTGGTCCTTTAGCAGTAATGAATTGATCACAGAGATAGACACCTAATTCTGGATAAAGTCATCAAGTGCTGGTGCTAACCTATTGGTAGTTCAATGCAGGAATATTTCCCCCCTCCAACACATACAGTACTAATAATTAATAGGGGGGCCCTTGAGCTGCTTGGGGCCCTAAGCAATTGTTTAGTCTGTATGTCTAGCACCAGTTCTGAGGTCACCAGTACATTACATGGCAGATTTCAGTAAGCCTCCGTCCTATTTGCTTAGTTCATATATCCTAGAAAATAAAGTAACAATTTGTGCAGATAACTATAACACCAAACCCAATTACTTTCAAAGTAAGAAAAACAAAGGAGTTAGAGCAGGGGTGGGCAAACTACAGCCCAGGGGCCACATCCGGCCCTCCAGAAGTTTTAATCCGTCCCTCGAGCTCCTGGTGGGAAGTAGAGTCAGGGGCTTGCCCCGCTCTGGCACTCCAGCTGGGGAGCAGGGTTGGGGTCTTGCCCCACTCCTCATGGCTCCCAGAAGCAGTGGCATGTCCCCGCTCTGGCTCCTATGCATAGGGGCAGCCAGGGGGCTCTGCACACTGACCCCACCCCAAGTGCCGACCCTGCAGCTCCCATTGGCCGGGAACCACAGCCAATGGGAGCTGCAGGGGCGGCGCCTGCAGACAGGGGAGCGCGCAGAGGTAGGAGCCGGAGGGGGGATATGCCACTATTTCTGGGAGCTGCTTGAGGTAAGCGCCGCCCGGAGCCTGCCCCCCTGCCTCCTTCCCGTGACCCTGCCCCAGCCCTGATTCCCCCTCCTGCCCTCCAAACCCCTCAGCCCCAGCCCCACCCCAGAGCCCGCACCCCCAGCTGGAGCCCTCCCGCAACCTAACCCCCTAATTTCGTGAGCATTCATGGGCCGCCATACAATTTCCATACCCATATGTGGCGCTTGGGCCAAAACGTTTGCCCACCCCTGAGTTAGAGAATGGAAAAAACAAAGACTGAAGTGAATAGTTTGAGTAGTATTTTTGAAAAAGGTTTATTTAGCATTGTGAGGGCAACTGGTATGTTTGTTAACCTCATGGGACAACTCAGAAATATCCTACCATAAAAAAGTCAGCAATGAAAGTCAACACAATAGCAAACAACCCCCCAAGATCTACAAGAAAAGGCATTTGATTGAGTTTTCTATATGTTGTTTGAAAATGCATGTTTAAGTATTTAACACATGCTGCACATTAAATAAAAAGTTCTCGTTCAACACATCGTATTTGCCAAGCCAGGAAACCACCACACATGTAAACCTAAAGCACGGAAGCCAGAAATGGAACATGTCTATTTGGTCAGTCAGTCCGTCCTTCATTTATTGCAGGTTGCAGAGGTGCTCTAGTAGGGATGGCTGTGTTTTGAAAAAAAGATGGTGTTTATTCTTTAGGTGACTGCCTTATAGAATCCTAGGACTAGAAGGGACCCCAAGAAGTCATCTAGTTCAGTCCCCTGCACTCATGGCAGGACTAAGTATTATCTAGACCATCCCTGACAGGTGTTTGTCTAACCTGCTCTTAAAAATCTCCAATGACGGAGATTCCACAACCTCCCTAGGCAATTTATTCCAAAGCTTAACCACCCTGACAGGAAGTTTTTCCTAATGTCCAACCTAAACCTTCCTTGCTGCAATTTAAGCCCATTGTTTCTTGTCCTATCCTCAGAGGTTAAGAAGAACAATTCTTTTCCCTCCTCCTTCTAACAACCTTTTATGTACTTGAAAACTGTTATCATGTCCCCTCTCGGTCTCCTCTTCACCAGACTAAATAAACCCACTTTTTTCAGTCTTCCCATAAAATTCATATATTCTAGACCTTTAATAATTTTTGTTGCTCTTCTCTGGACTTTCTCCAATTTGTCCACATCTTTCCTGAAATGTGGCACCCAGAACTGGACACAATATTCCAGTTGAGACCTAATCGGCACAGAGTAGAGCGGAAGAATTACTTCTCGTGTCTTGCCTACAACACTCCTGCTAATACATTCCAGAATGATGTTTGGGTGTTTTTTTGGAACAGTGTTACACTGTTGACTCATATTTAGCTTGTGGTCCACTATGATCCCCAGATCCCTTTCCGCAGTACTCCTTCCTAGGCAGTCATTTCCCATTTTGTATGTGTCCAACAGATTGTTCCTTCCTAAGTAGAGTACTTTACATTTGTCCTTATATTATTTCCTCCTATTTACTTCAGACCATTTTTCCAGTTTGTCCAGATTATTTGAATTTTAATCCTATCCTCCAAAGCAACCCCTCCCATCTTGGTATCATCTCCAAACTTTATAAGTGTACTCTCTATGCCATTATCTAAATCATGGATGAAGATATTGAACAGAACCAGACCCAGAACTGATCCCTGAGGGACCCCACTCGTTATGCCCTTCCAGCATAACTGTGAACCACTGATAACTACTCTCTGGGAATAGTTATGGGAAACCTTATGGGAAAAGCCTTCAGGAATTTGATAGAAAATAACCATTCTCTAGGTGTTTAGGACCATCATCCTGCAGGATATAATAGAAAATGTTATGCCTTCATTAAAAATGTTCTATTAAATTGTATGATTTTGAAATAAGTTTATATAGAACTTTATTAACGAACTCTCAACTTGTATAGGATTTTCCTAAAAAAGCGATTCCAGATGGCAGGAAGTCTAGAGGAGAAGGCTACTGCCCATACAGTGGTGATACCGGAGATGAATGCATGGTACAGATGGTGTTGACAGGAGGTCTTCAGCTTCCTCAACCATGGGATGCTATTCCAGGAAAAAGGTCTGCTGGGAAGAGAGAGAGGTTCCACCTCACCAAGAAGGAGGAAAGCAGCATCTTGGCGGCAACTTGCCAACCTAGTGAGAAGGACTTTAAGATACGTTCCAAGGGGGCAGGTGACAAAAGCCCACAGGTAAGCATAAAAAAAGGCAATCTTAACAGAGGGCTAGATTTTGGAGGTGAGGGAGAGACATGGAAAATTACCAGCGTCATAGGAGCAACAAGAGGGAAATGAAAGAGTTAGTTTTAAGTTTCAAAAGGTAATGTAGGCTTCTATAATCAACAAGCTTTGTTTGACCTTTAGGGCTAACCTGGGCTAAGCAGGTGGAGGTCTCTTGCTTATACCTAGAAATACCTTGTGACCTGCTCACCCACTGCCCACCCCCTGCTGAGTCCAAGCAGCATACAGAAACCTAGTTCCTTTTGTTTGGGGCTTTTATGTCACTCCTACCTTATGCGCTGAGGTGCAAACTCCTCTTGAGAGAAGAAGACTGAGGGGGGGACCTGATAACAGTCTTCATGTATGTTAAGGGCAGTTACAAAGAGGAACATGATTAATTGTTCTCCATGTCCACTGAAGGGAGGACAGGAAGTGATGGGCTTAATCTGTAGCCAGGGAGATTTGGGTTAGGTATTAAAAAAAACCTAACTATAAGGGCATGTAAGAACATAACAGGCTTCCAAGCGAGGTTGTGGAATCCCCATAATTGACAGAGTTTCAGGACAGTTTGGACAAACACCTATCAGGTATGGTCTAGGTCAGTGGTTCTCAACCAGGGGTCCGGAGCCCCCTGGGGGCCACAAGCAGGTTTCAGGGGGTCTGCCAAGCTGGACTGCCATTAGCCTTGCTGGGGCCAGGGCAGAAAGCCGAAGCCCCACCGCCTGGGGCTGAAGCCCAGGGCTCCAAGCTCCGCCATCTGGGGCTGAAACCAAAGCCTGAGCAATTTAGCTTCACAGGGCCCCCTGTGGTAGCCCTGCTTGCTACCCCTAACCCTGGCCCCGGCTTTTATATACAGAAAACCAGTTGTTGTGGCACAGGTGGGATGTGGCATTTTTATACATACTAGGAGGGCCTCAAAAAGAAAAAGGTTGATAACCCCTGTTCTCATGTGGTCCTGCCTCAGTGGAAGGGGCTGGACTTGGTGACTTTTCAAAGTCCCTTCCAGCCCTATATGACTAGGATTCAATTGTTTGCAGGGGCAGACATGGTCCTGTGCTAACTTAATTTGTATAGTAGATGTACAATGAAAAGCAGAGAATTCTGTAGTACACACAGGAAAATAATTTCCAGAAAGCAAGTGTCACGCTGTCTGGAGTGGCTCACGAGCATGAGAACCTACCTCAGGGCAGACCGTCAAAGACAGGCCAGACAACCCAAACTGGTGGTGTGTTCTATAATTACATTTCACCAAGCCAGTAACAAATGTGAGCTCTAGTAACAGCCTTGCCATGGAGTCACAGACAGGCCCCTCAAACTCTCCAGTCTATCTTGCCACCCAGGCAAACTGGACCTACTGATAAGTGGTCTCTTACACCAAAAATCACACCATATTTAGGTTGGCTTCCAGTCCGAAGAGACCAATCACTTACCCCAGATCAATTGGTACCCTAGATCTTACACCAAAGACAAAGCCAGTAGCCAATCCTGTATTAAACTGTCTAAAGGTTTATTAATTAGGAAAAAGAGATATGAGTTCCATACAGAATAAAGAAAGCAAACATAAACACAGTTCTCATCTAAATCATAAGGGTGACAGAGTTGTTGTGATCTGGCCATTCAAAGTGTCTTTCAGAGTGGACTCAGGAGGTAACCCTTGGGGATCTCTGCCTCAGTTTAGAATTTCTGGCCCCCTCAGAGTTCAAACAGTGAAGAGAGAGATGGAAAATTTTCCTGTTACTTTCTTTTATTTCTTTCATTCAGCTTCCAAGTCCACAGGACACGCTTCCTTGCACAGAGTATTTCCAAGGTGGGATAGGGCCATTAACCAATCCTTTCTATTGTGATGTTCCTTGATGGCCCATCTGATTTTGATAGTCCTTCTGGATGTGGGGTGGGAGAGGCAATTCCCATGTCAGGGTTCACCAGTTCAGAGCAAAAAAAAAAAGGAGTACTTGTGGCACCTTAGAGACTAACAAATTTATTTGAGCATAAGCTTTCGTGAGCTACAGCTCACTTCATCAGATGAGCTATAGCTCATGAAAGCTTATGCTCAAATAAATTTGTTAGTCTCTAAGGTGCCACAAGTCCTCCTTTTCTTTTTGCGGATATAGACTAACACGTCTGCTACTCTGAAACAGTTCAGAGCAAACATTTTTCAGTTATAAAGCAAAACTTACTTATTTTCTTGTAGCATGGAACACTGATATTACAAGTGAGACGAATGCATGCAGCAACTTACAAGACATAGTCTAAACACTAAATATATTCTGACAAGACAATACCTATTTTGAGTAAAACTAACATACAGGTGAGCTGGTCTGGTCTCTAGCTAACACCTGTGGTGTTGGCAAGAACTGGCACCTGATTTGCCAGCGTCACAGCAAGAAGATAATTTCTTCAATTGTTTAGAGTTTTTCCTGTTCTGTCCCCCTCTGCACAATGCTGAAAGATTCTCTTCAGCAGACTCTTACTAAACATTGGCCTCAACTGTAGCTACATGTAACAGTTCATGAATGCAGGAAAAATTAACAGGTCTGAAATTCTTAATCCAGGCACTAGTGCCAGGAATCAACCACACACTATCAGTCTAGCCTGCCAGCTAAACTTAGTGCAGTTTGTTTATTTTTATTCTCCCACTTGCAAGACAGAATTTAAACCCCAAATGAGGGTTGGATATAATTGCTTGAAATAATTCTTCTAGTATTCTAAAAGCTCTGAGAGAAAAAGATGTTTTAAAATGGCAGGTGAGCAAGACCAAGGGAAGACAGCTTGATAAGTTCAGTCAAAGATAGTAACACCTTTTTACTTAGGTAAATTAGCTCCCAAAGTGTACTTGCCCTTTTATATTTGATTTTAAACCCATGTATCTTTATCAGTTTTAATAAGTGGATTTATATTGGACACCAAATGTTAAAATTACCTACACTTGAAAGGCCTGCCTATGAAATGAATCGAAATAGATTCTCTGTGGAAGTTACTGCAGTGCCAATAAGGATTAATTAAAACTCAAGTGTTCTTTATTGCGTGTTAAGTGTGTAGTTGTTATTCAGTCAACCTTCTTGATTTTTGAGTGTTAAATAATCATAGATGTATTTCACCCAGTCTCACTGTTTATTTAACCAATTAATTAAGGAAGGGGATATTCTGCATTTATTAGCATTTTAATTGAAGAATTGTATTCCCTATGGCCCAAACATCTACATATGTTCAGTTTTTGTGTTCAGCTCCTCTCTCTGTTAAGTGGCAACAAACATTCCTAATTGTACCTACTACAAACTAAAAAAACATGTCCTTAAAATACTCAGTACAATTGAACTTCAGTAAAGCTAGTTCATGAAAACTATGGGCCAAGTTTTCATCTCAATTATATTGATGGCAATCCAAAATAACTCCACTTAGCAGAATGGACTTGCTCTGAATTTATACTGGTGTCTCAGATCAGAATTTGAAGGGCAACAATATGATCTTCAACTTGAAAAGATTTGTTTATTTACTATGGTCATTAACTAATTTGTAAAGGGCCTTGAGATTTTGCATATGAATGACATTTTGGTGTGCAATTTAGCAAGGTGTTACATGAAATGAAATTCTGGCCTCACTGAAATCAATGGCAAAATTCACATTGACAATAGCGGGCCTAGGATTTCACCCCAAGTAGTTAGACATCTAACTACCTATCTAGCTATACAA
Source organism: Chelonia mydas (assembly GCF_015237465.2). Lineage (NCBI taxonomy): Eukaryota > Metazoa > Chordata > Testudines > Cheloniidae > Chelonia > Chelonia mydas. Next base: position 16,859,290 of record NC_057854.1, on the reverse strand, counting down.
GTGGCATTTTCATGCACAAATCCAAGTTTTACGGCACCCCAAATTTCATAAACAAGTACTCAGGTATGCAATTTCATGTACAGCAATTTGGAGGTTGTATGGAAAATTTGACTCAGATTTTTTTAATCAAAACCAAACCTGAATAAGACCTTGCTGCTTAACCCTCATGTCTGCTTGGCAGTTTTTTATATGCATGGATCTGTTTAAACTAAATAGAAGGAGCTGGCATTTTGTTTTTTCTGGGGAAGTGCCTTGCATTTCTCTAATGCCTATGTTTTAAAATGCTGCTGTACTGATCTGATGGCTCATATAATTTGTATTCTAAGTCACCACTGGTCAAAATGCTAAATCATTGGGCTCCCAGAGCTCATTCAAAAGCAGCAATAAGCTTCATGTTTGATATCAAAGGATCAAACTCTAGTTTAGGGTGGACTGGAAAAGCTCACCTTATCCCTGCCATTTGCCCATTAGGTTTGGACTGAAAGCAAGTTAGAAAGTTGCCAGTACTTGCATACTTGATTCAGTAGTTTTTTGTTTTGTTTTTTAAGGGGAGAGGAAAAAAGTGTCTGTGATCCTAGGGAAATGGAAGGCAGGTTTCCATACTCAGTAAGTTGTTTTGTTTTTTTTCCCTTTGGTGATATCTCCACTGAGCTGTTGCAAGCTATTTATTGCTTAGCAAGACCCCACCTTGCTCATATTCTTTAGTTGGGAATGTCATTGTTGTTCGCCCCATTTTGTTTTCTCTTCATTCCAAGCCTTTTAAAAATGCTGTTTGCTATTAGGGCCTGGAATGAAAAGCTAGCCTAGAAATTGGCATAGCACTACACCCTCAGGAAATTCAAAGTGTTTGAAATGCAGGATCCAAGCAGGGTTGCTGAAACATAGCAGCACTGTGTCAAAGGCACCAGCCTAGCGACCTGGTGATAATGTTTTTGCCAAGAAGGAGATCTGGCTTTGATTGCCATGTTTGGACCCTTGCAACCCTGCCTGCCAGTATCTGGGAGCACTCTGAAGTTGGCATGCTCAGGTGCTTTTGTTTTACAGTGACTCAAGAGTAGGCTAGATGCCTTACAAATTATAGAGAAAACATAACCCCTGCCCCGAAAAGTTTCCAATCTAAGAAAATGGATCCACAAAAAACAAAGGGGATGGGCAAAGGAAGACGATTCTAGCAAGACTGTGTGGCTGCTTAAAGATCAATGCACACATGTAGGTAAAATCTTATGGGGATTTTGTTGCTACAGAATGCTTTTAGCTGCTCTTTTACTTACATTATGAAAACATAGGGTTTATTTATTTGGGGAGGCACTTACTGGTGCTGAAGGTGAATGGTGGGAGGAGGAAGAGACCGTGGGGATTGAGAATGGAGAGAAAGGAGGTGAAATGCAGAAGCTGGAATGGGAAAGGAATGATGGGTGGAAAGAGAGAAAGAGGGTGAGAAGCCTAATGGGCAGGTATAGCGGGGGCAGCAAAGCAACTGCAATGGCAGGAGAAGAATGGAAGGAAAGTGGAGCAAACAACCAATGGCAACACAGAAAATGAGAATCAATCTCCATAGTTTAAGTGTCAAGAGCAGAGATAATAGGATGAAGTCAGGAGGCTGCCAGATGGAAAATATCTCTCTGGAACCAATGCCCTGGATGGCTATCTCTGGGCCCAATGCTTTCTGGGTCTGGGGTCTGTGTGGCAAGAGGTAAGATGAAAGGGCCTCACTGACCTTGCTGAATCTTCAGCTGGTGTGAGGAAGGAATTCTGAGAACCTGCTCCCTGCAAGCTCTTGCTGGCTAGTCAGTGTGGCTTCCCATATGGAGGGAATGTTGCTGGGCCTGGTGCCATGGGCAGGCCCTTCTGGGTCTGTTTGGGTTTCTGGAAGGTTCTAAATTATTCTCTCTTCCTTTGGCTCTGGCTGATGCAGGCTGTGTGGGGAAAGCGCTCTGGGAGTGTGGGGAGCAGTATTTGTATCACTTGACGGTACTTGCTTTTACCAATCAGGGCTGGCATTGATAGTCTCTGAAAGGAGAGTCCCATACTATCCTTCTCAGAGGTTTGGCTCATGATAGCACTACTGGGGTCCTGAGAGGGAAGGGGGGGAGAAGCAAAAGTGAAGGGGGGAAATGGTGAGCTCCTCAAAGGTCAGTGAGCTTCACAGATGAGCCATATAGGGCTCATTCACATGAAGACCCCTTTACACTTCCAGAGTGATGTGAATCAGGCCCATAATAGATATATTGTGTCATGATCTCCTTGGGGATGTGTGGTGTAGGTTATTTCAGGATATATTGTAAGTGAGCCAAGATATCAGGATTAAGAGAAACAGGCAGGCAGCAGGGACTGGGAACCAAACGAATACTTGTATAATCTTTCCCTTGGGCATTCAAGACACTGAGGAGGTGCTGCAGTATGGACAATGCCCTACTGTTGAGTGATTTTTGTGTGTGTGTATGTGTGTGTGCTTGCAGACGTTATACTTCATGTTTTTATTGGTGCCCAGTCAGGGAATATTGGGAAGGACCAAAATAAAACAGCATCGTATTTCGAGATGCATTCCATCTGACCACAGCAAGGGAGAGCAGTAGGCTTTTGTGAGTCTGAAATGGAAGCAAAGTGAAACTTTTTTTTTTCAATGCCTGTAGATTTTACTTTTCTTTCTTATGGTCTGCTGTGAATCTGGTGTGCAGGATATTTTTAAGTCTAAATATAAGATAAAGCTCAGTAGAGATGTCAGAGTCAAAAGAGGAAAAACTCCCACCATGGCAAAGTTAACACACTGAGGGCGCAGAGGTGGGAAGCTGCTTCCATGGGATATGTAGGTTTCAGCAGCAGAAGGTAGCTGATACTCCCACTGTTGGCACTAGGGTGGGATTTCCACTGTTGCCCTATCTCTACTGCCATTGAAATCCATGAGTTTCGCCATTTGCTTCAGTTGAAGCATAATTAGGCCAATGCTGTGCACTTTGGAAATCTGGCAGCCGATGTCTCCTACTCCTGGGGGATGCTTCCTTTAGCACAGCAATGCTAGCACTGGAGAAAACAAATCAGAGTGGGCCTGATCCTGTACCTTCAGCTCTCACTGACTTCCATGGACGTTGACGTCGCCTAGGACCCATTCCTCCAGTGAATAATTCATGGAAAAGATTAACTAATAAATTCTTCTAATAGAATGCGTCTTCTAGATCTGCCAAGATCTTGCAGCTGCAGTTGGTGTCATACATGGAGATGCCAAGCCTTGTGGTCTTTCAGTTACCTACAGCATCTTCTTCCAAACAAAGAATACCGCCTAAGGGTAGAAAAGGAGAGGGAATAGTGGCTGCACTGCTGAAGCCTTGAGCAGACAATGAAGGAAAGTTAGTGTCAGTGCACTATTGCTATCCGATCCAGTTTTTTACAACAACTAGGAGTGACCTTTCAAACTGTGCTTGTGGCTTGGTTACCTATACAGGCAAAATGAAATTTTGTCCCTGTGATGAAGTATGCAAAGCCCACTCTGGGCAAATGGGATTAATGAGCTACTGTGGGCTCAGGTGGCCCTGCCACACCTCTGAGAGAGTCAGACTTGGAGGGAGGAGCTTAAAAGGGGGGGAACTAGGCCAAATGATGGCAGACCAGAGAGGAGAACTGACCTCCAATCTTCAGGTCCTGGAGAGATGATTGACTGAAGGCAAGAGATCTTTAGATGACTGCTGGTGGTGGTTCTTTCCTGAAAGAAGGGAGGGCCTGATGCAGGCAGGACTATTTCTCTTCTTTAGCCTGTGACCCTAGTTGAGGTTACTGCTTTACAGGGCACTCTGAAGAAAGAGAGCTTTACCACACCAGTGGGACAGTACATTTGTGTTAACTTCTTTTTGTGTTCACTGACAATCCTGAAAGGGGCAGATTGTTCAGGGCTCAGCTTCTTCCAACTGGACTGGTGTTTTGGAACACCTGGACACAACAGAACAGAGGGCCCAGGGAGTGTAGGGGACTTGTCTAGGGGGCATCCTGGGGAAGGAATCTGGTAACAGCTCCATAAATGCAGTGATGCACAAGGATAACTGCAGAGCCAACAGCCGAACCTAAAATTTGCCTGCTGATTTACGTAGAAGTTGTTTGTTAGAGAATCTCTCTGCAGGAAAGTCCAGACAGGGAGCAATTGGGAAACATGAGACAGAATTCTCAGAACCTTGTGCAGGAGAAATTAGCTGTTTAGGCACCTAAAAGTGGTTGTTTTGCCTCCTCTGGCTGTGTGAGGCATTTTCAAAACCAGGGTGTACGTAGACACATATGGCCCTCAGTACTTTAATGGGCACAAGGAACAAAGAAGTGTGAACAGGGCATGGCCATGAACAAGAGTCATGCCCACTCACCTTGTGTGTTCAAAAGCCCTGATATGGATCCCACATGCCTGAACAGGAGCTGCCTCAGGGTCGCTAACTCAGTAACACAAGCTGAGGCCTCTGCCCAGCCATGGTGCAAGTTTTCAACTTTCTTGCAGGTTCAGGCTTTTTTTTTCCTAGTTGACAGACTGGGTTTCTCTCATCCCGTAAAAAGGTTGTCCATGAATAGATTGTTCAAAAAAAAAAACGTGTGAACTTACAGCACACTGGATAATGTGCCAGAGGAATAAATAAGTTGGCCCACCTATAAAACCAAGATGGCTAAAACCTTTCACTCACCACCAAGAATGGGTTACAGGTCTGATTTTGTCATGTCAAGGGGCCTTAAAGTCGTGTAAATATTTCCACGACTTTAAGGCCCCTTGACATGACAAATGGTGCAAAGTGGCCTTAGAGTAAATGAGAGTCAGGCCCTGTGTGTCTGTTTATCAACACTTTTGTCCATTTGCCAAACACAGGCCCCATTCTGGCAATGAGAGTGTTAATGAGATCCCATGGATCCAACTGACCCCACCCCGCTACACCTGCAGCAAATGTCAGGGATGGAGACGGGAGTTAAAGGAAGGAGACGTCAGCCCCAAACTGGGCTATTAGGCAGGAGAGCAGAGCTCTGCAGCTCCTGAAGTGAGAGAAGCCCTTGCAGCTTAGAGACTGAGCTAGCTTGATGGTCTGTGAGCCTCCTGCTAGAAGGGATAACCAGACCCAGGGAGACTGGCTGAAGTACTGCCTGTTTGTAGTCAAGCCCTCCATAAAAGGGTGGGGCCCTGCTGAAGGTTCATGGGACAGCCCTATTTTGAATAGTGGTGGAGGGGTGCTGTTCCTTGTTTTTTTCTGGACTTTAACACCTGGGAAGGGGAAGGTCTGCAATAGCCTTGGCTGGAGGGCTAAAGCACAACTACCTTGGACTGCACGAGAGACAGTGACCTGCTAGCCAAGAGCTGTGGCTGGATGAGTTGTGCACTCGGAACACCATAGAGGCACACCTGGTTGCAGGGCCCTAATTCAGCAGCGCGCATAAGCATATGGTTAATATGAAGCACATGAATAACCTAATCCCGTTCAGCAAAGCACTTAAGTACACAATTAAGACCCACTGACGTCAATGAATCTTAAGCACATGCTTAAGGTTAACCAGGTACTGAAGTGCTTTGCTGACTCTGGGCCCTATTGCTCAACAGAGAAAAGTAGAAGTCATCTTACCTCCACTTACATTCAGGCAGGGGTAGCAGAATCAAGGGGCAGTGGGGGTTAATCCCGCCCCAATGGAAATATTGTGGAGGCTCCACTCAGTGTAACCTTGGAACACACCCTGTGGTCTCTGGAGCAGCCAGCATGGGCCCAGGACTGGGCTGGGGAGCAGGACCTGGAGGGGTTGGAATGGGCCCAGGAGCAGGTAGGAACAACCGGGACCTTCCTGCCCAGCCTGTAGGTGGGTGCTCCTCCCTCACCAACTCTCAATATCTCCCCTCATTCCCACTCCTATCTGTTTGCACCCCCATTTGCAGGGAATGGCCTTCTCCTCCTCCCTGCACTGAGGAGGGTTCTTGTCATTACCATTCAGGTCTCTTTTGCAATTCCCTCCCCCTCCTCCCCCCCGATGCCAGGATAGCCTTTCTAAATCTTCCTTTTACATTAATCTTTGAATTTCTAAAGTCTTTATTAACTCTACTGAATTATGATTTCCTAGGTGTCTTTCCATTTCTTTTTTAAAATCTTATTAAATGTTTCACACACAACGTCACTGGTAATGCCTCAGATCACTGATCAGAGGAAAACAGGCATGGGAAAAATATAAATAAATCAAAGTGCATACCATACTTGAAAAACAAAGGACCTTGCAAGTATCGCTGTGAATTTCAGCTGCACTGTACATACTTATACAGGGATAATACTTTAATCGTTGCGACGATACAGAGGTTGTTCCAGACAATAATTAGTCTAATGAATTTAGAGGCCAAGATGAAGCTAATCTAGCTAAGCAGAATGAATGTCTCAGCTGTTCCTGATTGAAACAATTCTCTTCTTGTGTGTTGCGCGCACGTGTGTGCATGTGGGAGTAGCAGTTTGCACAACACCTGCCTACAATATACTTCACAATAGCCAGAGTTATCATTTGACAATCTGAGTTCCAAACTGATGTAACTAAAATAACAATTTAAACTAGACCACTTGATCAGTGAAAAGTATATTAATGGATATGCCACAGAGCTCCAGAGAAAATCAACGCTTATGCAAAGGATTGGCTATACCAATTAAAGAGAATGTAATTCCCCATGACAACACATCAGGGTAAAAGAAATTTCCCTACACTCTATAAGAACTTGTAGCATAGGTCTACAGCTGGTTTATGCTTGGTTGTTGCTAAATATCCCTTCCTCGTAACACACATATACACCAAGCTAAAGAGAGTGCCACACCTCAAAGGCATTAGCCATGCGTCCCAGGAGGGGCAAGCAGTCTTCCACTGGATCATGGATCTTTCACTACTATAATCAGTTTTCTTAGACGACTGAAGCCAAATAGTTACCAATTCCCATTACAAATTACATTTTGTGGTGTGTGTGTGTGTGTGTGAGAGAGAGAGGGAGGGAGGGAGGGAGAGAGAGAGAGAATTTTTCTCACATTTAAATTAGGGGAGGGGAAAAGGGAGGGAAATTCTGAAAATTGTGCATACTTCTTGAAAAGCAATCAGAACAGACCTGAGAATCAGGGTGTGTGTGTGTGTGTGTGTGCATACGCAATAGACACACACACAGGGCACTGTCTTGCACCCAGCTTTTTGGTCTTCCTCTATTCCCAATACGTAGTATGGCTTTCCCTTTACCTAGACCAACATTGTTATTAACAGAATCTCTTTGAGAATGAAGATTTACAAATGTGAATTAGTTTTGTGATCATCACACAGGTAATAAATAAACAGTGTGAGAAGTCTGCAAAATCTAAAGCTGTTCAGTCGCTGGCATCCCTAGTCAGTAGCTGATCTACCCGACTTGACTTGTGACATTGAAAGAAATGTTAATTTTTGTATTTTTGGAGATGTTGGAATCTCATGAGACATTAGCAGATTTGTTGTCTGTCAAGTTTGTGATCTGGCCTCTTGTATTGCTAATCGGCTGATCCCTATGAGTTTAACATCCAACCAACAATTTCACTTTGCATGTCTCAGTGGAGTCTGTTCAGTTGTGACCATGACACCCACAAAAAATCCTCAAATATTCAAAGTTTTTTTTTAAGTGGCTCTCATAGAATCAATGACTAGACGTGGTTATTTATTAAAATAATAAAAACAATTCTTAACTTTTATACAGTCCTTTTTATCCATAGATCTCAAAGCCCTTTGCAAAGGAGGTCAGTATCATTACCCCAATTAACAGATGGGGTAACTGAGGCACAGGGAGGTGAAGCGATTTATGCAAGGCCACCTAGCAGGTCAGTGGCAAAGCCAGAAATAGAGTCCTGGTCTAGTGTTATATTCGCTAGGCCACACTACCTCTCATATAAATGTTATTTGGTATTAATTTAGCCCCATTTTTGATAAGTGAATGGTTTGCAACCCAACTGGTTTCCTCTAATGTGTTCATTATTCCCCTAAGAGTTTCAATGGATTTTAATCTTGCTGGTTGCTCAGGAACAGTGTGCTTCAGAAATTTAGAATTCATTATTTATGTTGTGTGATTGGCCATATGGTATTGTTTCTGCTCCCAGATTGGATGACTGAAAATTTATAAAGTGGAGAATAACATTTTCAGAGGACTCTGTGTTAATGTTCGTGACACTTTTGGGAGATAATGAAAGTTTTATTACTTTATTTACACTACAATACCAATGAGTCGGTCAGCCAGCAATCAAGTATCCGGAATGTCATATTCCTTATGTGTGATGTTTCTACAAAGAATGGTGGGAAAAATAAATATGAAGGATACAGTATGCAAGGAGAAACCTCCAGCGGGTTACTCAAAGCAGATCTCCTATGAGGTTGGTGAGAGAGAGGTGTCCTGTGAAATTTGCATATTGATTCATTATCCAAAGCCCTTGCTAGTTTCAAATAGCTTACATGAGAATTAAATTCAAAATTCACAGTTATTGGTTGGTTGTGCAATTTGAAAATTATTTTCAATTAAGATTTTAGCTCATAATTCACTTCTTTGAAGAAACTTCAAGCTTCCAGGAAGTGAATGTGAAAGGGTTTCCCATTTAAACTTAAATCTGTGAATCATTTTCTTCACTATTCACCCAGTGTTAGTGTAATATAATTAATATCATTCTGAAATATCACATATTATAGCAGAGGGAAGGCTGGTCTACACTGGAAAATTAGATTGACCCATGCCCCTGAGCAACATAGATAAGCCAACCTAAGTCCCTGTATATCCGCCACTAGATTGACAGAAGAATTCTTCTGTCAACCTAGCTACTGCCTCTTGGGGAGGCGGATTTCCTATGGGGGCAAATCCTTCCCATTACTGTAGTAAGTGTCTACACTGAAGCACTACAGCGCGACAGTTGGGCCACTGTAGCATTTTAAGTGTAGACTGTGTCTCAGGCTTGCTCCACCATACTTGAGACATTTCCCTTGTGGTCACAGAAGTTAGTTGCTTCCTTTCATGTTAGTAGAACATGTGTTCATGTGTCCAAAAGGTGTTACTTCTGAGAAGGACTGTGACCCAACAACCTCTCAATCATGTGCAGGGAGGTACGGAAATCTCATGAGTCTGGTGTGTACATTCTAGTTCACCAACGGAATGCCTTGTGAGGTCTCAAATGAAAGCCGGTATCACATTGGTCTTCCATATTATTGTGAAATGCATGTGTAGATACTGTGTAAGGCGTTAAGTGTCTACACATACTGAAAATATGTTCTCAGGGCTTGTCTACACTTAAAACACGGCAGCAGTGCAGCTGCAGCACTTTAGTGAAGCGTTACCTACACCGACAGGAGGGCTTCTCCTATCAGTGTAGGTACTCCACCGCCCCGAGAGGCAGCCGGTAGGGCTGTGTCTACACTACATCCTATGTCAGCTGTAACTTGTGTCACTCTGCGGTGTGACCCCCCCACCCCCGGCCAACATAAGTTATACTGACATAAGCTCTCATGAGCACAGCGCTATGCCGGCAGGAGAGCGTCTCCCGCCAAAATAGCTTCTGCTGCTTGCAGAGATGGTTTTATTACGCTGACGGGAGAGGTCTCTCCCATCAGCATAGAGTGTCTTCACCAGACGTGCCACTGCAGCAGTGTGTGTATAGATATGGCCGAGGTCAACAGGAGAATTCTCCCATTGACCTAGCACTGGTCTACACCAGGGCTTAGTTCAGTATAGCATCTCTGAGAGACGTCGCTATACCACAGTAAGTTCCTAGTGTAAACCAGGCCTTAGGTGTATAGAGGTCTGGTCAGCAGCAAAGATGTAAAACAGGTGTTCTGCCATCTGTCTGCTTACATTTAAATTAAGGATTGTCTCATTCACAATGGGCTTCCTATCACCAGTCTGAACTGCATGCAGATAAAGGATTGTCAGAACTTCAGAAATAATCAAACAGGAAGAGAAAAAGAAGCAGGGTGGTTTTTGGGAGGGGTATGTGTGAGGACCTTATCTTGAGGTGCACGTCACTGGTTTGCTTGATTATATTTGCGGGACAGATATAATCCAGGCACCCTTAACTGAGGAAGTGAAAGGACAGTGGTTTTGCTTCATTTAAACAAGGTCTCAACCAGGCTTGGTTGAAAATGCTGAAGAAAACTCTGAAGAAAACTTTCGGTGAGAGAAAATTTCTTTAGATAAGAAGTTAACCTGTTAGTTAAACTTAGTCTCTAGAAAGCCTGTTATGAATTTGTTTTCACATATAACCATTTGTTTCCAATATTCTTACCACTACTTGAATCCAGGAGCAACGGAAGCCTGCTAAATGTGGGGGGGGCCATGGGCACTCAAACCGTGGCACTGCCCCCCTGCTCCGCTCCCTGTACCCTCATCCCACCCCTTCTCCTGAGCACCGCCTCTTCCCCACAAGACCCCGCTCGCTCCTCTCCGCCCCCTCCCCCAGTCCCTCACCCTTATGGCTGGTAAAAAGTGGGCTATGCCCTCCCACTTTTAAAAACGATGGGGCCATGGCCCGCTGGTGCCCCCCCATTCCTGCGCCCCTGCTTGAATCTCTATTCTTTGATAATAAACATATTCCTCTTTTCACTATAAACATACTTAAGTGCTGTGGCGCTAAGCTAAGTAAAATAATAGTCCTGAGTGGAATCTTACAAGCTGATGTGTTTTGTTCCTTTGGGAACAGCAGGCCTGCTAATTCTGTGAATGTTCAGTGGATAAGGGACTGGATGCTGCAGGGAACATTCTGAGTTTTCGGTGGGGTTGGTGTCTGTCTCTTGCTACCTGTACAGAGAAAGCAAAGCCTGCAGAGGCCTGTAAGAGAGTGCTTGTGCTGCCAGAGCTGGTGGTTTCTGGGAGCTGATCAACAGCAGGCACAGATGTACTTCAGGCTATGGACAGACAGTGATGAGGTGCCTCAGCACTCTGGGTACCCCTGAGGAGCATCACACAATATCAGCCAATCAGCACTTTCTGATTCAGTGATCCCGGGTGTCCTATATGCGCTATGCACCTGGGGCATAGGGAGAGGAGGAACAAAGTGTTTCTGAAGAGAAGTTGGTAAGGGTGTGAGTAGCTAAGCACCCACTTGACTAACAGACTCTATGCGTGGCTGTGCCAAGTTGCCTTGGCTCTTTTCTCACTCTGTACGCCTCGGTTCTTGTTTTCAGGAGCTGTGTGTTTAACTCCCCAAGCACTGCAATAAAAAAAAATCAACTTAAATTCAATCATCTAAAACATCTTAATTAAATGAATTCTCATAATTGTTTGCTCAGAAACTATTTTTACAAGCTGCAAGAGCCGTACATTAATTTGTGAAGCTGGCTGGGGTTTTACAAGTGTAGGTTTCATAAACATGACAATAGCAAGTAAATAGTATTTCCTTCACAGTGCAGTTCACATCCGTTAATGTTCGAGGATGATAGCATTCATTTTGTGGCTCAGGTCAAGGCCAGCTATGTCTACAGAAATTTGAGCTACATCAAAATACTTACTCTCCATTTGTTTATTAGTTTCATGTCAGGTTTGACCAACTGACCTTTGCACTTAATTAGTGCATTTCCTTGAGTGCTACAGCTGGATTGTGAGGAGAGATTACTAAAAGCCTCACTCAGCGTCCTGCTTTTCTAATGTTTGCAAGCAGACTACTAATTATATATCTGATTCAGAATGTACCATGTAAGCCCTAATTTCCACTGATTCCAACAGAATGTTAATGGACATCAGCAGCACAGCAGGTGCAAGGGAAGAATCAGAAGATAAGGGATTAAAATCATCATCCAGTAGAGCAGTGGGAAGCTTGCAAATAAACCCCTGGGAGAGTTTTATATTTTATTCATCTTTATCTAGAATTAATAGTAATAATGCCTGACTGCTATATAGTGCTTTTTACCCATAAAGCTCAAAGTGCTTTATGAAGGAAGTATAGTTATCCCCATTTTACAGATGGGGAAACTGAGTCATGAAAGTGATGTGTGTTACTCCCAAGTCAGCCACTAAACTAGCTGCAGAGCCAGGAATAGAATTCAGATCATCTGAGCCCCAGTCCAGTGCTCTTTCCAGTAGGCCACACTGCTTCATGAATCAGCTCCATCTTTCTTATTTTAGATACAGTAACAGGGTTGGAGTAGTACCACCAAAAGTGTACATGCCTTCAACCAAGTAACCACATCATGCTACTGCTTCATCCTTCTTTCTTCCTCACCACCTCCTCGTCACCTTCACTCAGATTGTCACGTCTGAAATTTAGATGGTAAGCTCTCTGGGGTGGCCACGGTGTCTTTCCATGTTCTCTGAGGACAGTCACATTAATGAAAATGTCAAATGGGACTGGGTGCAGAGATAAGGATTGGAATCTGTGGGAGTGACCATGGGATGCAGCATGTGACTTGGAAAGAATGTGGGACTGGGGATTCCTGGGTTCTAATGCTGACTCCGTCACTCATGTCAGTCACTGTAACCTCCCTTCTCTGCCTCGTTTTCCCCATCAGTAAAGTGATCATACTTGGGGTATCTACCTCACAGGCCTGTTCTGAGATAGAATCAAATACTAGGTGTAGAGTGCTTTGATGGCCCCAGGTGAACAATGCTATAACAAGTGCAACGGATATTTTTATTTGCCATTGACTCTAGATACCACAGTCCCTTTTATCTGCCTCAGCCAGGCTTTGGTTTTATTGTCCCATTGACGTTGTTATTGCTTGTCCTGTGCTGTGGGAGAATGGGACCAAGTTCAATGGCACCCACACCTCACCCCCCCAAATTCTACTGCATGAAATTCTTACCTCCATGAAATACCCTTTTATTCCCATCTCCTCCACAAACACACACTCCTATAGCTCATACTTGAAAATACTCATTGATGAAAGCGGTGTTGATGATTATTTCTGATTAGTCCCTGTTGTTGGCCTGTCACCCCCCTCCTGCCCCACCCTCTCTGCACAGTACCATGGGCATCTACTCTGTGATACTATATAGCTGGGCAAAATGTTTTGAACCAAACTTTTTTTTTTTTTTGGTGGGCGTGGGAGCAAAAAATGCATATTCAGGTCAACTGAAACATTTCATGAACTTATGTCAAATTGGCCAGTTTGTTTTGGTTGAAAACAAACAGAGGAAAAAAGCAAAATGTTTCATTCTGATATTTTCTAAATGAAACATTTTGATCTGAAGCAAATTTTAGTTTAGAAATCTTTCAGATTTGTTTTTGAAATTAAAACATAAAGAAGCTCAAAAACTAAACATGTTCAGTTCAACACAAAATGACGGATTTATTTTGTTATATTTTGTAACCAAGACCGTTGCCTGTACATCTCTATATAAATATAGATAAAATCAAGTTTTCATTTCAAGTTAACATTCTGAACAAAGAGACAAAATTATCAGAGATCCATTGAATTTCAATTTGCATCTGTTCCACTCAGCCCCAAAACTGGGCAGTAGCCAAAATTTAGCAATGCACAAAGTCAAAAGTCTATTGAAACATTATGGGCTTGATTCATCTACTATGGCAGAGAAGTTGGCATTACCTCCTGACAAGGAGCCCAGGCACAGAGCTGGGAGCCCAGGGGTGCTGCAGCACCCCACAGACCCCTAGTTCCTGCGCCTATGGTACCACAGAGCAATTCTCCTTCAGGGCTTGTTCCTTTCAGAGGTGGAAAGGTTTAAATTTACAGCCAGGGATCCACAGAAGTATAGGCTGCCCAGAGGAAGTGCTTTATCAACACATATCCAAGGAGTTCAGGCCATGAGACCTGCATATCTATATTTTCAAATCATTTGTTGCAAGCACGCCTCCTGTGAAACCAGCTCCACCCACTTTGGGTATGTCTACCCTGCAATGTAAGCCCAGGAATAGTGGGACTCGAGTCGGCTGACCTGTGTTAGGGAACCCTGGGCTTGAGCAGGTACATGTATTTTAATCCTAGGTTAAGAATTTTCTGACCTGTGCTCGTACCTAAGGCTCCAGCATCCACACTGCAGTGCGCAGACTTGAGTCAGTTTCCCAGAGGCCCTAGCATTCCCCTTCCCCAAATGTGGCCTCTCTAGCCCTAGGAATGTGGTGCACTCTGGGAAAACTTTACTGCCTACCCTTCACATTACCAGGAAGCAGCTCACTTTGCAAAAGGCTTGATGGAGTTATTCTCCATTGCAAACCCAGGAGGCTCTCTGGCAGTGTGCTTGCAGATCAGTGATCGGACCAAAATGGGTTAATGCTGATCTGCGCTGCTGCTGTTTGCCAAGGGGCGGGGTGGGGAGGGCTTCTGTTTTCAATACAGTGGATTGCAGATTATTGGATTAGAGAGAACAACAGAAATTATCCCATGGAATTGTGGGATCATCCGGATAACGCCTGGGACCTGAGTCAAGTGGAGCTGCAGCTACACAGCAAAGCAATAAGGCTCGGACCTTGGCTTGACTCAAGCTCAGACCCTGCAGGGTCCTGCAAATCTAAGCCTGAGCCCTGGGTTAGTGAAAGTGCAGTATAGACACAAGAGAGGGGGTTAGCCTTGAGCTCTGGCTACATTGCAGTGTAGACATATGCTTTGTGGCCTGAGCTCGAACCTCTAGGTATTGTGGGGATTTGCAGTGGTCTTTTATTAGTGCAGCACACCTTTCTGATAACCAAAGTGGGGAGCTGTAGTTCTGGGTTATATAATAACCTGTGGCTGCATATAGCTATATATCTAGTACTCCCTGTATATCAGTAGCTGAACTACCCATATGCATGTAAACCTAAATTGTTCGGTTCTGTTGTGATGTAAAGCGCAAACTAGCAAGACTGAAAGAGAATCTGTAGGGATGCTTGTAGGTTTGCTAGTAAGTCCCATGCTTGAATGTGTGCAATTTTCCCGGTAAAACAGAGAAGAAATAAATTGATCCATACTAAAATTAGACTAGCATCCTTTTCTATACAGAGAGCCAACACTAATGTATTTCTAAGTTGATGCTACATGAGCAGTATAATAGCACACTTAGCAAGTCAAAGGTAGGTGGAAGCAATCTCTGCCTCCTTCAGAAGTTAGCATTTTCAAAAGGATTTCTGGGAATAAAATAAAATTGACAAAAGTCTCCGCAATTTCACCATAAAAATGTTTGCATTAGGTTGAACACAAGGCTAGGTTCGGGAGCAACTATATAGAAATACTCCATCACTAGCATGGGTTGGAAACAGAATGTGTTTAGTAAACACGTGACAAAGTGGAAGACAATCCATTCTTCCCCTTCTCTGGCACTTTCCACCCTCAGCCCACGGTCACTTAGTCAACCAAATATTTTTTCTTTTAGCAGGGAGTGGTGTCTCTTCCCCTGCTCACAGAGTTGTGTTTCAAACTGGCACATCTCAACTCACAGGTGCTGAAGCCCTATTGTAAGCGACTTAGATGATATTTAAGGAGCCAAAAAAGATTTAGATCTTTGGTTCCTGTGCCCTGTCTGTTGCTTAGTACAGTACCTATCAGACGATACATTGGTTCTTAGAATAGATTGTGCTGTCTTTGGGGAGACGCTAATGATGGATCAGAGCTCCATTCTGTCAAGCACTGTGCAAACATATAACAAAAAGATAGTCTCTGTCTCAAAGCGCTTACAGAGAGACATACAACAAATGTACAGCAGACCGCACAAGATAAGTGAGATAATGGGCATGATAAGCAGCAGTCATCCCATGCACTGCTCCAAAGCTAGACCCACACCACAGCAAATTACAGAAGTTCTTCACTTTTTCCTTATTATTTGGATGCTTGCTCCTGTCACAGTTACAGAGTTAGTGTCACCTCTGACCCCTCTCTGGTCTCTTTTAGTGCACTCCTCAGGTGATAGGCCTCATGCCTTTATCCCTCCTGATGTAGTATCGTGCAACTTTCTGACTCGTAGACTGGGTACCCTGTGGATGAACCATGCTTACTCCAGAAAGTCTGACTGGGTTCCTCTGCATGCTGCTATTCCCTTCAGAAGCTTGTGACCAGTGGGAAATATAGTAGTCAGACAACCTTCTTAAACCAAAGTATTGTTTAATCTTAACAGTTGGGACAAGGCATAACATAAGTGAAAAAATATTTTAGACGTACATGCAGACCTTTTGTTGTTTTAGGTGATCTAAACCCTTCTGTTCTGTGAGAGGAACCTAGCTTTTAAAACCCTCCTGCATGGATTTGTCTGTAGGTGTGAACCTGCCTGCCCAAAACAGTCCCCCAGCCGCTCCCCCAACCTCTTGAATAAGAGAGAGAGTGTCCTTTTAATTGTTTATAGTTGTTTTAATCCGTTATTTGCAAGCATTGGCAAAACAAGGTGTGCAACTTGACTGGCGCCCAGAAGGCAGGGTTCTCTCTTTGCCACAGTGAAGTGTTTGGTGAGGTATGTTCTCTCAAGTCATTGTTTTGCCTTCCTGCTTGATTTTATTTTTCAATAGGCTGCTTTTTAAATTAAACTAATGCATTCATACAGTAAACATCCCTTACAACAAGCAAACATACAATATTCAAAAGTTACAGAGTAGCAGAGAACCCTTCGTAGTTCCCTCATATCATCTGTCTTCAATGGTCAATTTATCCTTTGAATTATTTTCATTAATGTAGTATCTAATCAGAGAGACATCAGTCAAATTGCAAATATTATTTGTATGCTATCTACCACAGAAAACCCCTGGCATCTGCTATGCATCAGAGCAACTGTCTGAGCACATAACTAGAGAGTGAGTGATTTTTTCCTTGGCCATAACTGTGCAGATATTTAGCTTGTAATCATAGGAACCTAAGCATTAGCTTGCCTTAAAACCTGCCAGAGTGGGAGGTTTGAATTTATAACTTCCTTGTAAGTACTAGTTAGCACTGAAATTTAGGTTTTTCTCTGTGGGCGATGTTAAAGAAGGCAAGTGTCTGCAACACTGGTGGTATCACACTGAATGTGACCTTTTGGCAAACTATGCATAAGCAGTCTGCTGTCGAGATCTCGTTGTTTCTCTCATAAAACCTCCTGAAACCAAAGCTCTGATCCACGTTCTGGAGATAATGTATTATACATACTGTAAAGCTGCACCTGGTGGATATACTGGAGCACTGAGGTGATATAATTAAGTTTAATATTAAAGGGGCTCCTAAGAAAAATTCAGTTATTACAGAATGAGAGGTATTATGTGACACTTGAATGTTTGGGCTTTTTATTATTAACTATGAAATATAAGACTATAGAAGTATACTAAGGCAAATCCGTTCATTTTATTCTAACATTAGTCACTGGAGTCTATGGAGACAAACCATATCATGTGACCTTTAGACTCCTCACCAATGCCGTGATTGAGGCCAGTAAATAAAGACCAGTTTCATACCAGTACTCATACAAGACACACCTTTATTCTAATGTGAGGCAAATCATTTTCAAAGGCAATATTACTGAGACTAAACCAGTTTTGCTAGGGAGACTATTTCAAACAACTCAGGCTCTGATTTAATTGGTTTCAATTTTAATTAGCTAATTATGCTATTTAAGTGTGATGCAAGTATTTGAGAAGCTAGAAAAATTCTAAATAGGAAAAATTTTAATTAACTTACTGCTGTACATAGCTACTTTTCTTGTTAACTAGTGGGTAATTGACCACACATCCAGTAATAAGATTCATTCTCTTGTTGATTACTTTACTTGCTGGATAAGCAAATGCCTGCAAGCAATTAAGTGCCAGTTCTGAAGGGGAAAAAAATACATATGTGAGTTTGTTCAAAATGTTATTACATGCTTTGGAGAGTTCTTAATGCAAATGCAATACAAATTGTCAAGTTACTTACCAGGCTTACTTGGAGGAGCCAGAGGTAGCATTTGTAGTGAGTCTTCCTTTTGCCTCTTGGAGTTTCCATGACATTGATGAGCTTTTGAGAGCAAAAGAAGATACAGTAGGGGTTAGAAAGAAGCCCCATGTTATGGCCCCTAACCAAACAGAAGACCTGGAGAAATAGCAAGGCAATGGAGTGATATATTATATATAGTGCCATAGCACCTAGGAGCCCCCATCATGGAGCAGGACTCCACTGTGCTAGGTGCTGTACAAAGACAGCATTGCCATACCTGCATGGATTTCTTCGTGTTATCTGCCACCATGTCTTGGTGTAATCAGTGTGATATATGGCAAGTGTTATTTGAGAAAACCCTAATAAATGTCTGTGACACCATAAACAATCCTCCTGTGGCCTGAAATAAATCCTCAGCTTTTCAGGATACTGCCTGCCAACCTGCTTAATTATATTTTCTGGCATACTCAAGTCTGCGTCTGAGGTGACCAGACCATTGATAGGTACACAAGATGCACATTTTCCCATCAGCATGCAATCCTGTTCAGACTAAACCTTTACTTCACTGCTTGCTTGCTTGAACTAGAATCTTAACAGAGGACGTAGAGGATTATTATTTCACTGAGGGTCTGTCATGTGACATATAAGATAATAGGCATAAAGCCACACATGCTGCTTTGTGTAAAGGAGCCCATGTGCTTACACTTTCACAAATGGTGAAAGTTATCACAAACCCGGTAGCAAACTTGCCCCATCCTTACTTTCTTTTGGGGGGTGGAGGGGGCTAGAGGAACTCGCTAATCCTATGTGTTGAAAAAGCCTCTTTTGAACAAACAGATTTTAAAATGATGGCTATATACAGGAGAGCCATCGCTCTTTGAGGCATTATGGGGAGGGGAGTCTTGACTCTTGGACTTCTCTTATTTATCTAATGTTCCTCTCTCTTAAAGAGCTTTCACTGGATTCAGGTAGCCGCAGACTGGTCCAAGAATGGCAATGCTCTTCACTGAGATAGCCTTACCATCTGTCATGGGTACCAGGCGAGCCATGCCTTAGTCCCTCTTGAGTGTACCCCCTCAGGTGACAGGGCTGGCCTCCTACACCTCTCTCTGTAGGAACCCCCTGGTGTACCCACTCTTAGACTTGCATCCGACGAAGTAGGTATTCACCCACAAAAGCTTATGCTCCAATATGTCTGTTAGTCTATAAGGTGCCACAGGACTTTTTGCCGTTTTTACTACTCTTAGACTGAATCTCTGGGCTGCAGCCCCATGTTTACCTACCATGTTAACCTGAAAGGCCCAACTGTGTTTGGCCCTTTTTCTCCAGGCACCTGTGATAGGAGTTGACTAAAGTGACTCAAGAAACATCTTCAAAACAAAGTAGCATTTCATTGTCAAAGGAAACACAGCACTTAGGACACTGTAGTGTTAACCCATTTTTCCTGTGTGCTTAGTTCCTTCCTAAGCTTAACCTCTCTATGCATAGCTCAGGAAGGTCCAGCTTTTTCTCATCTCTGGGCTGGGAGTGCCAGCCTGCTCTCTCTAGTCCCTGTGTGCCTCTATCAGTCTAGATGTCAGTCTCTGTCTGCTGACAATTCACTTGGCCCCCTCCTCCTTCCTGATGCCAGTATCTTTGAGGTTTAGGATTCTCCCTTTGATCCTATGTTTTAATCTGGGAAGAATAAAAATCACCAGACCAGCTGCAGCTAGGCTGAGGGTATCCCCAGCCACTGATTCCCCAAGGAGCTTTAGCTTTATCATGGTTTTGTTTCCTGTTGGCAACTCCCTTAACAGCCTCCTTTGATTGAACTCCTGGCCCTAACGGGTGTTAGTATCACAGATAACCTGAGGGGCATATGATATTTACAAAAAGTACTACACATAACTCCCTCATTCTCTACCCCCTCTGTTCTATGACAAAGGCAGAAACACTGCTATTGTACGTGTTCTACCAGCGTCAGGGTAGAGAATGTTCTGTAAGAAAACCAATGCAGAGCAAAGTGGAAACTCAGTTTTTCCTGCCCCTTCCCTAAAATGGTCAGGAAGAATTAGGTTTCCACTCTGCTCTGAATTGGCAAATGGTAAAGATGCTTTCACCTCAGATCAGTGAATAGATTCAGACATCAGTGTTCCAGGTGACATATTTTCTAATGAATCTCTAAGAGGTTTTTAGGAAATACAGTGCGAGCAACATCCAGTCTAATCAGCAATCAAATCTGGCCATTTAAAATCCTTTTCTGGGCACTCAGCCCTAGTCTTTAGGCTAAATAGTAGTGAATCCTACATTGAAGAGGAGAGGGAAGAAAGGAACCCCAGAGGTTCCTTAAAGAGGTGTAAATGAGAAGCTTCTCCAGCCTTATGACTGCCATCATTGCCACTGCCAGCGTTCCTGCCTTCTCTGAAGGGATGAAGAATGAGAGGGGCCATATAATTGTAGATATTTCAGCCACACCTAAACCTCACCTGAGTGCAACTGTAACACCGACAGACCCCGGTGATCAGCGGACGGGATCGAACCTGGGACCTCAGGACCTTAGTGCATGAGCCTCTACCACATGAGCTAAAAGCCAACTCACTGTTAGCAGATTCATTTTCTCTCTCTCTCTCTAAGTGGTCTCGGTGCCACTAGATGGGACAGAACACCACACCCAGAAGGTGTGTGGGTTACAAAACTGCAGGGAGATGACAGAGCGCTGCTTGCATGCACCATCAGGTCACGCCCCCACTGTGCAGCTTCTACAAATCTTGAAGTTCCCTCCATTCCCTCCTTCAGAACACAGTCGCACTGGTTCTACCTCCAGAAGGCTCCACCTGCAATGGGTGATCATAATTTGCCTCAACTGCTGCAATCAATAACATCCTTCTGGATAGCCATTAGTTCTTAACACTCCAAAACAAACACTACTAGGCAAGTATTTAAATAAACCAACCACAAGACGACTCTCATTTGAAGGGATTCAGGGGGAAATGGTGTAAAGGGACCACTAAAGAGGGCAAGAAAGCCTTTAGCACACCAATGCTTTTATATACTTTTGTGCACTAGGAACTTTTCTTATTTTGTTAGTGTTTCTTGCATTTTAATTCCCAATTATAACTTTCCCCTTATAGAAACATGTCAAGATTCAACAGTAAAGGTCCAAACCAGGCCAGTGAATAATAGTGCTGCAGTAGTAGCTTTAGACCGTCAGGATTAGATTCAGTAACGTTTTTGTTATTTAATAAAGAGATACAGTAACGGTTTAGCTTTCTAAGGCCAGGTCTACACTATAGACCTCTATCGGTACAACTACATTGCTCAGGGATGTGAAAAATCCATACCCCTGAGCGACGTAGTTATACCAACCTAACCCCCTGTGTAGACAGCGCTGTGTCAACGGGTGAAGCTCTCCCACTGGTGTAGTAGCATCTTCACTAAAGCTGTGGTGCTGTATGTGAAGACAAGCCCTGAGTAGTGGTGGTGTATATAAGGTCGTTGTAACCACAGGCACCGACTTTACAGTGTGCCGGGGAGGGAGGGTGTGCTCGCCCCCAGCTCTGCCCCAGGCCCCGCCCCCGCTCCACCCCCTCCCGCAAGACCTCACCCCACCCACCCCTGCCCAACCTCTTCCAGCCCCTGCTCCTCCCTGCCCTGTTCCGCCCCTCCCCCAAGAGCTCCGCATCCTCGCTCCTGCCCCCTTTCCCCCGAGCCTCCTGCGTGCTGTGAAACAGGTCATTGTGGTGGGCAGGAGGCATGGGGAAGGAGGGAGGAGGAGGCGCTGATTGGTGAGGCTCTCTGGTGGGCAGGAGGTGCTCGAGGGTGGGGGGAAGCTGATAAGGGGGCTGCCGGTGGGTGCTCAGCACCCACCATTTTTTCCCCATGGGTGCTCCAGTCCTGGCACACTCACAGAATCGGCACCTATGGTTGTAACTGCCAGAAGCTATGGAGTTTTATTTAAAATTATTTAACTAGAAGGCCTACATATTCAAAAATGACTAGTGATCTGGGGGTACCTAAAGCTCTGAATGCCCAGCTTGAGATACCTAAAAAAGTTCTGATTTTCACAAAAGTGCTAAGCACCTGCCTTTGAAAATGAGATCCTTTTAAGACGTCATGAGTATGCAACCAAAAACTGAAGCACTCAAAATCACCTGTCGCGTTTGCAAATTTAGGCTTGAAAGAATACATTTAATCAAAGATGCATGAGATGTAGTGATCCATTCTCATGGGTTATAATACATAGAAACATTCTAGCCGAGTTTTTTTTTCCCAGGACATGCTGCAAGCAAAATATATACTTGCAACAATCCTACATACCTTTCATGAATTTAACTGCTACCCTTTGCATGACCTCATTGGTCAGTTTTGGTTTGTTTGGTTTTTTGTATTGCCCATTTGTACAGTTTTATTATTACTTGTTTTCCATTTTTGTAATATATAAATGCTTGATGAAATAAGGAATAACAAACAACAGGAGAAAATATGGATTATAGTGAGTCCATTTTTACTTTCTAATGTAGGTGTTCCATTTTTTCCCCTTCAAACATAAAAATATGGAAGAGTAGAGAAGAAAGAAAATCAATGGTGACATCACTGTCTTTAAGAGACCAGGTAGCATACAATCAGCACTGAGTGCCAAGAAATATACTGTAGGTTGCAACATTTTTATTGTGGATTTGCAAAATGGTTTGGAAGCTTTGATTTATTTGGTCATTACTGGATGAGATCTATCCATGGAAGGTGGTATGGGTCATGACTGTGGTGAGAGGACTGTGCCAGGGCAAGTAAAACATAATCCCATATAATATTTTGCAGTCCTGAGCAGGACTCCTTCCTTTCAGTGGTTAGTCTTCACCTGTGTCACTGAGGCCTTGTCCACACAGGAGCTTGAACCAGTTTAGTTAAGCTGGTTCAGTTAAACTGATGCAAACCTTTGTGTAGACACTTTTATTTCAGTTTAAGACTGGTGTCTTCTGATTTAATTTAGTCCTAGTCCATTTAAACAGAACCAAAATAAGATCATTCAAACCAAAATAAGAGTGCTACACAGCCTTTCTCACTGGTTTAACTAAATCAGTTTAAAATGATGCCTTATATTAAATCCAATAAACTCTGCATATAGATCAGCCCCAAAGCAAGAGTGTCAAACTATGCACAGTATAAAGCTAAAAGTGCTTGCTTTTGGCACGCCCAGTATGAACAGAAGATTTGGGAGGTTGTTCCAATTTGGACTTCACTGACAAGATCAAAATGGCTATAAATGTGTACCATTATCGAGCAGTTGCCTTGATTTTCTTCTAAACCACTCTATTTAGCAAACATGTTTAAAAGTCATCAAATGAAGATGAGCTCTTTTTTGTTGTTGTTGCCTTACCTTTAACAACAGGGTTTGCATTTGGGAACAGAAGTGAAGGGAGTGGCAGCTTGTCACTAGGACGAGTGCCGGGCCACTGGTGAAACATGTGGCAAGTTCAACAGACGGACAAAGTGATGTATGGTTTTATTTTAATTGTCCCTTGCTGAACATGAATGTCACAGCGTATTCGTCAGTGGCACAGCATCCGAGATCAACCGTGGGGCAGTCTTGTAGTCCAGGAAAAGGAGAAAGCAGGATGCACAGAGGGTCCACCTTCCTTGTGTACTGCCTAGGAGCTTCTTCCAACCTAGCATGCCAGGGGGAAGTAGAAGACAGGGAAAGGTCAAGCCAGGATTGCTGTGGGTCTGGCCTGTAAGACTGCCAACAAGCTTCCATTACACTCTAAAGTTTTGATCGTTACAGGAATGAATCATTTTGCACATTGAGTTCACATTGCGCCTGAACCTGCCTAAGCCATCCTCCCTCACAAAGAGTCAACTGGGCACCTTATCTGGGTAAACAACATTTGCACGAGTAGAGTTTGCATGATTAGACCCTTTTAATCTTCCCATTGACAAAGGCTAATGTTTTGCTTTCAGTTCAGGGTTTGTACTGAAAACAAAACTGTATCGTCGCTCCTACAGGCCTGTGAGATTCTCAAAGCTCAGTGCCAACATTCTCACCATTTCCAAAGCCTGCAATGAAAATGAATGACAGTAAGGAGGGAAGACGGGGAGAGAAGAAGATTATGACAAGTACAGGTGGGGGGGGAGAACAAAATCTCTCCTCCCTTGGGGATATTAATGAGGACCAGGAAAGGTCCAGCATTCAGCCGTTCTTGTCACAAAGGTAGTAATGGGTAGAAAACATTACAACATCCATTGGATGATGGGCTAATGCTTTGCTGCAAGGAGTGACCTCTTGATATTTGACCACTTTGCATTTTAAAAGAGTTTTGGTTCATTCAAAGAATTTCATGTCAAAGGTGTCATGTCTCTTACCATTCTCCCATTTGTACTGAGAGGATGGTACCGTTGGGTTTAGAAACTCCAGGTCAAGTTCATGCTACCCAACCTAAATATCCAGTGCTGCAACTTTTATGTTGCAAACTCTTCTAATTATTTACAGTTAAGACTAGAAAGAGCGATACACTCCCACTCATACATCATGAGTTTAATAGTTTGACTCAAACATTATTAGGACCCTGATCCTGCAAACACCTACTCACAGGCTTCACTGGACTCATATAAATAGTCCCATTGATGCCACATGAGTGCAGGGTTAAGTACATGTGTAAGGATTTGCAAGAGTGAGGCCTAGGTTTGTATTCCCCTTAGGAAAAATAGTGTGAAAGGAGTTGAGATTGGGAGAGGGAAAACACTCACACCACTAAAAAAAAAAAAAAAAAAAAGAGTAAAATGGAGCAGAGAGTAGAAAGGAATGAAAAACAAATACAGACAGACTGTGAGGACAGAAATAGAAAGGGAAAGGAAAGCTCCTTGAGGATTTCCCCACAAAGTTTACTCCATAGTGTTCATACAAGAGAGTAGAACATGCCATTCCAAAGAGTGAACAAGGGGTTTGAATTCCACACCCTTGGTATCCTCCAGTTCTGCAGGAGGTCAGAGCCATCTGCATGGAGGCCTTTTGCCTTTATACTGGTTCTGAAGCCTTGCTCCCAATCGCCCAGCTTTTCAGCAGTTTGTGCCCGCGACAGCTCCTGAAACACCCACCCCCTGAAGTGAAGCGGGAGTGCATTTTGCACACAACTGGGGTGGTTGATGTAGGACTCCTGATCCCAGGTGTCTCCCAGCCTCTCCTCACAACCACTCCACATGCAGATAATCTACTTCTATAGAGCCCATGGTGTGGGAGGGGACAATGCCTCAGAGTCCATGCCTACACCCACCACTCAGCCAGATGAAGGTCTAGATATGTCGGGTTCCCTCTGCACTCAGATCTAGGGGACACAATCTGACCTTTAATTCGTACTGATCCACCTGGATTCCTTCTACCAAGCCACTGAAGTAACAGTTATTAATTTCAGAGCAGCTCAAGAAGTCATCTAGGGGCCATGTTGTCAGTGCATCATCTTGGTTCCAAAATTCATCCCCAGGGCAAACCAGACAAACAAAGTAAACTCTTCATGGTCCACTGTCTAGTCAGAGCACATTTTAACCATTTTACTGTATTATTCTCTCCTCTGACTGATAGCCCTTTCATGGGGACCTTACTGCGAGTTAAGAATTGTGCCTAGATGGAATGTCACTACTTTCCATAGCTTGTTTCCTTTCCTTTCTGCATTTACTGTAATCTGACTTGTTAAAAATAGTAAGCCCCAAAGATTGTATATAGTTAAAAAGTGGTCTTCCCTGAGACTTTGATTTTTTTCACCTGAAAAATTAAATCTAAAATCCAGGTGTGTGGAAAGCTCTTACAAGGACCTGGATAGGTACTTAAGATCTATTCAATGAAAGACTCTAACCTGGATTTCTAATACAGGATTAGATTCAAGTGAATGAACCTCCAATACAATTTATAGGATAAACAAAAACGAATTGCAGTGAGCATCTAACAATATGGATGAACTTTCTCTACATATTTGTTTGCTTTAAAATATCAAAATGTGTTAGAGACGCTGTAAAGTTTCAAGCACAATAGGAAAGTGGGAAGAGGAAAATCAGTTAATCATTTGGGAAATGTTGCAATGATGCAAGGGATGCCATTATGTGATTCACATGAACATTTTTGATGGCAGCTTCTTTCCAACACTACAAAAAGAAAATGCAGGAGACTCTAGTGAGACTCCCGACCTGCCCGGTGGTTGTTGTTTATTATTACTATAATGACTAGAGACGGCAATCTGGATCAGTGCCCCCTTGCGCTAGCTGCTGTACAAACCATAAAGTACAAGGTGGTACCTAATGCTGAGAACTTACCACGTAAGTAAGACAACGAGCAAGTGAATGTAACCTACACTTGCAGGGAGCATTTAGAAATCCAGTAATAAAAACATTTATTTATACAGGTCAAAAGAAGAGTTAAAGTCTGCCCCCTCTAGCTTTTCTGGCCATCACTGACTAGCCCCCTGAAAGACCCAAAGGTGAACGATAACCTACCTCTTCCTTATGACAGTTTTTTTTTAACAACAGCTGAAAAAATGAGGCTATTTGATTGTATTAATACCCCCTGTACTGTACAGTAGCATCCGATGAAGTGAGCTGTAGCTCACGAAAGCTTATGCTCAGATAAATTGGTTAGTCTCTAAGGTGCCACAAGTCCTCCTTTTCTTTTTGTGAATACAGACTAACACGGCTGTTACTCTGAAACCTGTTCAGTAGCTATGTTATTTTTCATGTTTGTATCAATACTGATTGCTCCGTTCTTTAGTCTTCGTATCTGTGTGCTTTCCTGATGTACTTTCTGCTTAATAATACACACGGAAACCTGAACTGCATTTGCTTTTATTATTATGATTCTCCCAACATTTCTTCTCGCTATGTTCCCTGGCAGAATGTATTATCTATCTATCATGGACTGGGTTAGAGATGCCAAATGAATAATGGAAAGGTATTTTTCTTCCCCCCCCCCCCCCACCTTAGAACAAATGGCAATTCTATTCATTATTTAATTACTAGAAAAAATTGCTGTATAGAAACAAATTTATAGTATAAATCCACATATGTGTATATATAGAGATATTAGAATATATTTATGAGAACAAATTGTACTCCTTGTTACCTGGGCACAACTGCCTTTGAAGACACTGACGCGTTGTTCCATTCAATTAACTGAGGTTTTAGTGTCCTTGATTATAACAACACTCCTGGATATAACATTACTATTTTCCTTTCCTCAACTACTCTGTAACCCCATTTGAATATCAGCTATTATGTACCATGAATATACAAGAGAGTAAACTTGTATATATAATGCTGATTCTTTTCTTTCTTATATTGCAATAAACAAGTATCAAGCATCATGTGTTATGTATGTGTTATGGCATTCAGCTGGAAGGAAAGCATTAACCAGAAACAGTAATGTTAAGATACAGTAGAAAGTAATGCAATCAAAACTCTTTCCTGATTTTTTTTTAATTTGATATTGTTATTTATTTGTATAACGCTAGTGCCTAGGACATAATGTCACAGCGATACAGCATCACTCCTGCTTGACCCACTGAGCTGAAGTTGTACTGTAATTAATATAGCCATATAATTATAGAAGGGTATAATTCTACTAAGGTATTCTAATGGCATCAGTATTCTTGAGGTCAAATCTTGCACTTTTGGCTAGTGTGACCAGATAGCAAGTGTGAAAAATCAGGACACTTTTTTTTTTTCGGAGGAGAGTATAGTTGCATACATAAAACAAAGCCCCTAAGATTGGGACGGTCCCGATAATATTGGGATGTCTGGTCACCCTACTTTTGGCCAACATATATTGCTATTGATGAAATTTCCTAATCTCTTCAGGGCTGATGGCAAGTCCCTCAGAGCTTCTAAGCTCCACAAGGGTGGGTGCACAGAGGAGCTCAATTCCTGCTGAGTTTTGGAGCTCCTGTGCAGCTCTTCTGCGTGTTTTAGCCCTGCATACTTCAGTTTGTGGCTGAAATCAGAGAGTGCGGCACACTAGCAAGACTGAGAGGTAAGGTGTTCCACATGCATTATGGAAAATAGAGAGTGAAAATACGGCCCCGTTATCATAGTTTCTGAGCAGCTCACATTCTTAAATGTAATTACCCTCACAACACCCCTGTGAGGTAGGGCAGTGCTATTATCCCCATTTTACAGATGGGGCACTGAGGCACAGAGAGATAAACTGACTTGCTTGAGGTCCCCGAGGAACAGGGAATTGAACAGAGCAGGGCATTGAACTCAGGTCTCCAGCTAGCAAAATACTGGATCATCCTTCCTCCCAAAAAAATAATACAAAATGGGAGCGATGATTATGGAATTATCTACTTTACCTGTTCAAATATTGGTCTTACTGCTAGTGCTCGTCAATGGGTAGGCAACTACCTAGTAGAATCTATTCCATATAAGCAACCAAACCACCTTCAGATAGTAATTATATTCAGTCACTGAGATGGATGTGAACAAGTGACATAGAAGGAATAGCTCAGTTTCTACTTATCACAAGCCATCCATTTCCTTAGCATAGTCTTGAGTACAGGAGTTCAGTGACTGATGGTGCATCTAATTTGAATGCTTCATATACTAACAACATGTGGGGGAGGGAAGGAGAAACAGTGATCACAGTAGCTCAGGACATTGTAAAATGAATTAAATCTGTCTCCACAAAGCATTCTGATGATCATAGGAAGTGATATTTTCAGTAGATGAGTTTTTACCAGAAGGAAAATTTTAGTCATTACAGCCTCAGAAAAATAAGCAAAAGATCTCCAATGGGTTGATAATCGTGTAGGTTATCAAGCTTAGTGAGATGGCATATGACAAAATGGAAGCAGACAACAAAGCAACCGGTACATATCCCAAAAAGAGAGGTGCATTTGTCAAACTCATCTTGTATCTACCAAGGCAATTTCTTTGCAGTCGGAATGATTTTAGCAGACAGACATATAGGAAAGAAGGAAGATGTCATTCATGAAATTGTGAGCAGGGCTAAACCTACATAAATCTGAGGGAAATAATAAAGTGAGATGAAAAGGTACACAAGATAGTTACAACTTCCTCTGCAACTAGAATCTTGTTCTTTATTCCAAGAGACCAAATTCATCCTTAGAGAAATCAGTAGATACATAGGGATTGATTCCTGGATTCTAAGACTGAAAATGGTCTTTATTCTGAAAGTAAAAATGATTTTCTTAATGGATCTTTTATACAGATCCCTTTTTATCCATAATGTATATTTATATGCCTGTATACACACATGCATATACATAAGTACCTTTAATCCCACTGAATTTAATGGGCCTGCTCATGTATGCAAATTTATTTCATGTGTGTATATGTTTGCAGGAACAGGGCTTATGTTTTTAATACATTTTTGGTATTTAAAAGAGCTAAGTGAATACTGAAAAGAAAGCCCACAAATATCTGTTTAATTTTTTTAATAAATTTTCTTTTGATGTGTACACCTTTTTTTATGTTCACTTTCCATTCATACTCTAGTGAAAGTTATTTGAGCTCTAGTGAAATTCTTTTCTTGACTGTTCTATTTTTCATTATTGAATGATACTTCTTAGAAATATTGTCCGTTTAAGCAGAGCTAGGTAGGAAGATGGGTTCTAAGTAGATCTGGTGTGGGGGGAAGGGGGGAGAGGTTTTTTTTTGTTTTTTTAATGTTGGATTTAGGGTTATTTTTAAAGCCATTATTCACATTATACCTAGAAAATTATGTGCTGTGCATTCAGACATGTTTGGTTATTAAGTGTGGGGCACAGACAAGTTTAAGTGACTGTGTGGGCGAGGCTGGATATACACAGCAACCTGATTGACTGGGGGGAAGGGCTCATCCAAATGCAATTGAGAGGAGGGTATTGATCACAAACAAGTCTGCTTATGGGGCACTGCGCACTCACAAGCCTGATTGGTTGATTGGGGCAGGTGCACACAAGCCTGAGTTGTTGACACAAAGGCAATTAAATGAAAAGTTAAGCCACCCTCCAATACATCCATACCCTCTACTCCTCTACCCACAAGCACACACCTTCCTATTACCACAACTGACATACCACAGACCACATACTGCACCATTAATTCTCAGGGATGCCACCCTTCCATCGCCTCCTTTAGGGACCTTTCTGAACATACCTTTACCAAACCACCCACTTCCAACACAATCAACTACTACACCAAGCAGACACAACTACTAGTGTTGCGGGAGGGGGAAAGTAACCTGGTAAAATGGTGCATGCAGAATGGTGAAAAGGTTGTGATATATGGGCTGTGGTGCTGTGATGAATGACAATTGTGGTAATGGTAAGGTACGTGCTTCTGTGTAGCAGAGCAGATACTATTAGGGGGACCTTAATTTTCATTTATTTGCTCTTGTGTCAGGGTATGGTTCTGTATGTAGTAACTGTAACAGCTTCACAATGAAGTTTTTGGTGTATTTATAGAGAAAGCTCCAAGCCGTGAAGTTTGCATTTGGATCAAGATCTGCGTATCCCCAAAGTCCAAGGTCTTCAGTTCCAGATTTTCAGTTCAGGCCCATCTCTAAAATGAGAATGTTTTTGTAATCATCTTTAAGCAACAGCTTGTAGTTACCCTATCAAATCTGACTTTGTAGCATGTTTAGGAGAATTAATGTGCAGATGCAAATCATGCCTATTTAGGAGTGCTAGCTACATATCAGAGGCAGGGACTAGTTTGAGTCTAAAGACAGAAGAAGAGGGATTGTTGCCTTGAGCACAGAGCTTGCTTTCTGCCTGCTATGTACTGTTTGTGCAGTTTGTAATTTTTGTATTATTAACTATGATTGGTGGTCTTGAAGTAAAATCCTGCTCAGGATATCTTCCAAACAAAAATGGAAAGTCTGATCTTGATTCTGTTGAAAGAATATATAACCAAATTATAAACAAATCATATATATCTGTACCATTGTGCTTCTTTATTCTCTTTCCTTTGTTAGAAAATGCAGCTTGAAAATGGTTATAGTAAATGTGTATTATTCTACACTGTTGGTGTAGCTCTCTAGTGTTCTGCAAGTTTTAAAATATACCTTATAACAATGTGTTTATGTTTTAGAGAGAGAAAGACATTCTTATTTATCTCTCTGTATCTGTGTTTAGGTAGATCAAATACTATTGAGAGATTGGACCTGATTTTCGGTTCTCAGAAGCAATCTGCAGCTAATCTGTGATAACTTTTTGTGCCTGCAAATGATTCCAGACAACTGCTGGGGATGCATTTTACAGTACTTAGGGTTCAATCCTGTAAAATGCTGAGCAATTTCTTTCAATTTCCATTGATCT
The DNA here is from genome assembly GCF_015237465.2 of Chelonia mydas. Classification (NCBI taxonomy): domain Eukaryota; kingdom Metazoa; phylum Chordata; order Testudines; family Cheloniidae; genus Chelonia; species Chelonia mydas. The sequence continues at coordinate 16,828,268 of NC_057854.1, read as the reverse complement.
CAATGGGAGCTGGGTTACTCACCATTTCACCAGTTGCTCAGCACCTTGCAGGATCCAGCCCTATGATATCTAACTATGTGATTTGTGGGCATTATCAAGTAGTTAAATGTTACAAAAGGTATACGCAATTCATGATAAATACATAAAGGCAGTCTGAATTAAAGCTCTGCTAGGTATCAGGGCCATCGTCTCTCGTATTTCTTGTTGCTATGTATTGCATGAAGTAGTCTTAAAATTCTTAATAAATGAAAATAAAATCTAAAAGAATATTAGGAGGAATAAAAAGAGGTTAAAAATAAAATCAATATCTAATACCATTTGTCAAATAAAGTGTCTTAAAACCTGACTTATTCTCGAATGGCAAAAGCCTATAATTAGTCTGTTGGAAAGAGGGAGATAAGTCAGATAAAAGGTCAAAAACATTGTTTTCCTTCACTGGGAATTCTTTTAGTGATGCAAAGCAGAAAATCCTAATCATTTTGTCAGTCACCTTTGCCTTCCTGCCCAGCCAGGAGAGAAAAGAAATTTCCATTAGAAGACAGCATCCTCTCTCATAAACCTTCACTAAACAGCAGCACCCAATGCCATCAACCTTTCAAAGAGGAATGCACCTGGATCAATAATGCGTAATGACAGATTATGATTTAAGAACTAAAGGTCACATGTAAAAGTGAAAATGAAATTTCAACAGTCTGCCTCCTTCTAATATGTCAATATCTACCACCCTACCTGGGTCCTGTGTGCAGGAAATCTCTGTAGTCATATTGCCTCCTGAACTTGCCAACATTTACTCACGTAAGCAATCCTTACCTAGTGAGTTGTTCCTACTGAAATTGATGGGACTCTCTGTGAAAAGGCTAGAGGGAGGATTTGCAGTGTCACACTTAGGTAAAAAGCAGATGAGGAATTATTGGTGGGATACTGCTTACTGGTCTGAAATAATTTATTATCGGGGATAGGTGAATCAGACGAGAAATTTCATACATCCACTAACCATCCATTCCCCTTTCGCATGGTACTGACTTGTGCCATAGACCATGGGAACAACTAATGCTAGAAATCCAGACAGAGCAAAGTGCACTTTGCACAGAACAGTGGCAGATTCCGAGAAGAAGGCTCACTATTAGGGAGTGGCTTTTGTGCTCAGAGGAATGCAAGAACTGCAGTAGTGTTGCATGAGTGCATCCTAGGTGGCGATATGAACGAGGGTTCTTGTGCCTGTCACCCCTTGCGCACCCACCACATGACATATTCAATCTGGCCCTTTGAGTTTCTGTAGCTGTAGCTCTTTGTCAATGTTTGCATTGATCAGCCTCTGCACTTTTGTTTTTGTCTCTTTCTTTCTCAACAACAAATGTGACAAAACCATTCCTGGAAAGTCCTGTCTCATGAAAGTGCCAAGAGAGTATTTCATCACTTCCTCTTTCTCTAGTGGGTCCTGTGCCTGCACCACCATTTGTTAAAGTGGAGACAGAAGAAGAAACTTTAATAGAAGCATTGATTTTTTTTCATTGTAAATAATGAATGGGCAGAACAGTTTGGAGCTTAAGTATCTGAGGTGAAAATAAGTAGAATCACAAAAGAACAGGGAGAAAGGGGGGTGTAGTAGAGGCCAAAGCTAAGGCATGGGGCCAAATTAATCCCTGGGCTTAATGCCACTGACTTCTATGGTGATACCCAAGGGATTAACATTTGGCCCATGAAATGGATGCCTTTTGGTTTCATCTCTCTGCATTCCCACCCCTACCATTCAAGAGAATCACATTTGGTTCACATCTGCTCTTTCAGGGAGAGAAGCATCAGGTGAAGTGTGGGATTTGGTAAAATCCCTAGCAAATTCTTCAAGTTTTGGGTTTTCAAAACTTATTTCTTAGCTTCATAGCCAGTTTTTTCTGCTTGATTTAAATTCTAACTATTGATCTCCCAGAAAAGCTTAATTAAAAATCATTTTGTTTCTACCAAAGTGGAAGCTAATGTCTCACAAACAGTAAAGATTCATGTTCAGAAATAATTCTTGCTCTGCTTCTAGGATGACCAAGGAATAAAATAAGGCAAAACAGGCAGCAGTGCCAAAGCCAAACAAAACTCCTATCTGAAGGTTAAAGCCCTTTGCAATCAAATGGAACACTGCTACCATCCTTACTTATATGCTTCGTTACAGTTTTGCTTGAATAAAGACTGCAGAAATGGCCCTTAGGTATTAAAGACTTAATAAGAGTGTGGTGAATAAATAAGCAAACGCAACAGCCATTTATGCACTTCCATGCAGCTCACTGAAGACTCCCTTTAGACACATGCTTGAAGTTAAGCATGAGCTTAAGGGCTTTGTTGGATTGGGGCCAGAGTGTGCTTTGTATCACCTTGCAAAGTCTGATATTTGAACCTATCCTTTTGAGAGGACTATTAGCTGCAGAATTATCTTCAATATATTGTCCTTGAAAAGAGCCACCAGATCTTTAACTTCCAGTTGAGCAAACACAAAGACAGGTAGAAGGAACCTCAGTTTAGAATCTGAAGGATTGAACTAAACAACTGTAAGGTTCAAGGAGTCTCCATTAGGAAAACAAGGGCATCTGCCAATTTTGAAGCCAGGTGGGAGTAAAGATGAATGATTTGGGGATTTGCGTGGGGGGGGAGGCTTTTATCTGACATAACACCAATAATTGAGGAGTGGGTACTAAGGCCCTTAATCTGGAAGGCACTTTGTGTGGGCAGACTGCTGTGCCCACGTACAGCTCTCTGCAATATTAGCGCCCGAACAAGAATTGTAGTAATTACAGGTGAAATAAATCATGAAGTCCTTTTCTATGGAAATGCAGGATTTTCTCTCACACTATATGTTCTACTGCTGTGCCCAGTCCAATTGTAAATGAATCAAGCAATACAATTTACCATTGCTTTTAGGAGATTATCCCACAGCCAACTAGATCTCAACAAAAAGTAGCTTTAGGTAATATTTCGCTTATGTTCTTTCATTCCATTACTCACGTTTATACTCTACTAGGGCACCCAGAGTAACAGATGAGGGGAAATAAGGGGTCTCTGACTAATGTGAACATTTTTCAATTCCATCTGCCTAAAAAGCTCTCTCATCCTTTTGATTTTCCATACTAAATGGAAGCACTAAAAGCCCAGAGATGCGGAGGACAAACAGACTGATGTTTCCACAAAACATAAATGTCAAATGTATTTATGGCCCAGAAATACATACTGCATGTAAGAAACCTAATTAAGCTCCCAAAGTCATCACTTACTCTCTATTACTTAAAAAAAAAAGAACGAGGAGTCCTTGTGGCACCTTAGAGACTAACAAATTTATCTGGGCATAAACTTTTTTGGGCTAAAATCCACTTCATTGGATGCATGCCGTGGAAAATACAGTGGGGAGATTTATATACACAGAGAACATGAAAAAATGGGTGTTGCCATACACACTGTAATAAGACTAATCAATTAAGGTGGGCTGTTAGCAGCAGGAGACCTGTCTCTATTACTTGTATCTTTTCAAAACATTTTGAATGTTTTGCTTTTAACATGGCAGAGGCAACCTATAATATTTTTAAAAGACTCCATCTTCATTGTGTGGGTTTTCTTTTTCCTCTCATCTACAGAAAAAATGTGTAGATGCTTATGAAATATTGTCTTCCCTATTCCCTCATACCAGGGTAGACCAATTAATAACAGGACAATGATGGGGTGTATGAACCCCACACAGGTGAAGCAAGGGTTAAGGAGTTGCTCTGGACACAGGAGGCCACGCCCTGCCACCCCTGCTGAGCATGCACACAGTGGCGGCAGAGTTCAAAAGGGAGCAGCTGGTCTCATTCTTGGTGGACAGGGCAAGAGAGTAGCTGGGTGTTGCAGCCTCCTGCAGAGAAACCTCCAAGGCTCCCAAAGACTGGGACCAGGTCCTATGGTCAAGCCGCTGCAGACCCTTCAGCCATGGGGCTTGAGGATGACTAACTGCTGCAGCTGGAGGGAGACCCTCTGGAGAGTGGCCTGAGAGAGCTTTGAGGAGACCCCAAGACTGACCGGTGGCACCAGCAGAAGCTCTGAAGCCAGGTTAGGAAGTGGCCCAGAGAGCAGGTGCAGGGGTGCCCATCTCCAAGGCCATGCATAATGAATTATTGTTTCTTTTGACCCTGGGTTGGAACCTGCTGGAGCAGGGGAGGCCTGGGTTCCTCTTCCCCCAGCCTCTGTCTCTCGCCACTGGGTGACACAGCTGCTGAATCCCACCACTAGGTATGGTGGCCACTGGCTCTCACCACTGGGCCACACAGTCACTGAATTCCACCACCGGCTCTTGCCACCGAGCAGTACAGTCTGGAGTATCGCCACTAGGCAGTACTGCTGGCCTTGGACTCAAAACCCACTTTGACAAAGACCAACATAATTCCTGGGGGGGAGATAATCTTATACTGCTGTTATTCAGAGATGGAGACATACACCAGGTAGCACAGTGAAAAAGTAATAGACTGCTGGCATCCTAAAGACAGCAATGTCTGAAACCTTTTCTGAAAAAGGTATTTGTTTAGGAAATATGTGCCTGTATTATGCACGAGGAGTAGTTATTAGCTACTCTAAAGAAGATTAAACTAGTTTTTCACTGTCATGTTTTACATGTGGGGGATGCTAAAGGCCATGTATAAATCATTTCCAAATTGAGCTGTTTATCTATAAATGCAGAACAAATGTAATTAATGATTAATAGCAGTCAGAGCACTTTCTGTGTACAGTAATAGTTCATAGCTTCATTCTCCAAACATTGGAAGCCGCTGGTTTGGGCGCTCGAGTTCTAATAGCTGTCATGACTGCCCAGTCTACTTCACTAAAGGACTCTCACACACATACATACATTCACCTGTAAAACTATACCTATCAATACCTGTCCATGCCCCCACCCCCAAAAATATGGGCTTCATTATGATCTGCCCTGGTAGGAGCACACAAGCCCTCCCTTCACTATGGCCACACAAGGGATGTTCACAATAGCAGTTGCTGTGAGCAGGGACTGTTTGCCCTTTGTGCCTAACAGAGGTCAAACCACCGGGAAAGGAGGTAGCTCTCTATCTCCTTAGATCCCCCGCTGGCCCTCAAAGCTGGGTCCACATGCCAGGAGAAGCAATCTGTCCTAGCGCTCCTCCAGGGAACTTGTAACTCCAAAAAGAAAAGGAGGACTTGTGGCACCTTAGAGACTAACCAATTTATTTGAGCATGAGCTTTCGTGAGCTACAGCTCACTTCATCGGATGCATACTGTGGAAACTGCAGAAGACATTATATACACAGAGACCATGAAACAATACGTCCTCCCACCCTACTCTCCTGCTGGTAATAGCTTATCTAAAGTGATCATCAAGTTGGGCCATTGCCAGCACAAATCCAGGTTTTCTCACCCTCCGCCCCCCCCCCCACACAAACTCACTCTCCTGCTGGTAATAGCCCATCCAAAGTGACCACTCTCTTCACAATGTGTATAATAATCAAGGTGGGCCATTTCCTGCACAAATCCAGGTTCTCTCACCCGCTCACCCCCCTCCAAAAACCACACACGCAAACTCACTCTCCTGCTGGTAATAGCCTATCCAAAGTGACCACTCTCCTTACAACGTGCATGAAAATCAAGGTGGGCCATTTCCTGCACAAATACTTTGAGAAAACCTGGATTTGTGCTGGAAATGGCCCAACTTGATGATCACTTTAGATAAGCTATTACCAGCAGGAGAGTGGGGTGGGAGGAGGTATTGTTTCATGGTCTCTGTGCATATAATGTCTTCTGCAGTTTCCACAGTATGCATCCGATGAAGTGAGCTGTAGCTCACGAAAGCTCATGCTCAAATAAATTGGTTAGTCTCTAAGATGCCACAAGTACTCCTTTTCTTTTTGCGAATACAGACTAACACGGCTGTTACTCTGAAACCTGTAACTCCAAAGTGACCCCGAAACTAGAACTGAGCAATCTTCACAATTAATCTAGCCCTATATGTGCCAATTTTTGTGCCCATTTACACAGGTATAAATTGAAGGTTATTCTATTCCAGTGGTATGCAGTGTAGTTGTAGTCATGTCAGTCTCACGATATTAGCGAGACAAGGTGGGTGAGCTAATATCTTTTACTGAACCAACTTCTGTGTTGAGAGAGAGAAGCTTTTGAGTCACACACAAGAAAAGCTGTATGTGGCTTGAAAGCTTGTCTCTCTCACCGCGGAAGTGGGTCCAATAAAAGAGATTACCTCACCCACCTTGTCTCTCTCTTCCAGTGGTGTTATTCCCAATTTACGCTGGTGTAACAAACTGCTCAGGCCACCAAACCGAAAAAACAATTATTTGCTCAACTGTAGTTATGGGGACCTGGCACCTTCCAGGGTTGGACCCTAAATTAATTTCCAAGACTTAGGCCATGTCTACACTAGCACTTACATCAGCAAAACTTTTGTCACTCAGGGGTGTGAAAAAAACCCATCCCCCTGAGCAACATAAGTTTTGTCAGCATAAGCTTTCGCATGCTGGTGGGGGACTCTCTCCTGCCGACATAGCTACCACTGGTCATTGAACTGGTTTTATTATGTTGATGGGAGAGCTCTCCCATCAGTATAACATGGCTACACAAGCAATCTTACAGAGACAAAGCTGTGTTGGTACAATTGGGCCGCTGTAAGCTTGTAAGTGTCCTTTGGTTTCTGTGAACCCTTCTGGCCTTCAAATCTGTTTAAATAAGGTCAGACAGCGAGAGAGCAGAAGAATGTCAATATTGTAATGCATACAATCTGCAGGTTTCATTCAAACAAATATTCATAATGTATACATTACAATATTCACCCAGCACTAATGCTACCGATGCAGAATTACTCCACTGCTTTTTACAAGAATTCTACTTGATAAAAACTTCTGCACTATAATATATTAACCTTCCCAGTCAATAGATCTGAATAACAGATTTAAACAGGAGATAGCATTTAAATGTTGTTTTTAGAAACATTCAGAATAAAAGGATGCTGACACTTGAAACGAGGCCTAACGAATCTTTGCAGAGCACACACGTGGTTTTGCTGCGTACATGCAGGAGCCAGAGTCTGTTTTAAATCTGTTGCGTGATGTATTCCCACCAGTCAGACAAATTGACATTCTTCTGCTCTCTTTTGTTGTCTGACCTTATTTAAAATAATGTTTTCTTCTTTCATGTTAATATCCTGTAAAAGGTATTGTAGTTCATGCGCATCTATTTATATACTGTATATCTATGGCATACTTATGCAGTATATGTAGTTACAATTTTGACTCCAGTGCTGGTGGTTTTGCTGTGGTCACTACTTCCCACATGTTTCCTGGAAATTTTCTGCATGTATGAAACTCAATTCAGTCATGCCAGCTGAATAAATAAGAGTTATCCCTGAAGATGTTCAGGCAAGTACGCCATAAAGATAGATGCAAAGGCTTTGCACGCCTATGTGTAATTTAGCATTTAAAGTTAAAAAGCCAAGAACAATAACCGTTAGTCAACTTTACCCACACAAACAGTTCAGTGTGGCAATTTATGCATAGTTTGGGAATGAAATGGTAATATTTACCAGTGTCACTTTCAGGGAAAATAATTAGTTCCAGGGCATATCTGTATCTACATGTGTACACATACACACAAACATGTAATATTAAATTGGCCTGGTTTCATATATTGAACAAAAGAAAGTGCATTGTAAAAATATTTACATTTAGGATCATATGAACCAGAACAGTCTATTGCTTTTATTTGCATATTTAAATACATCCAATACATTTTAACCTATTAGATGTATTTCTTAAAACCTCTTTCTCTATTTCTGTTCATATAAAACTGTAGGCAACACGAGATCATCTGTTTCCATTGCCCTGGACAAAAACTAAGGAGCAGATCCTCAGCTTGTGTAAATTGTCACAACTCCATGGGAGTCAGTGGAGCTGTCACAAGTTACGCCAGTGGAGGATCTGCCCCTAAAAGTGTCTGAAGCATCCCTATCCATCAAGCTACTTCCTTTAACGCCAGTCTCCTTATAGGTTTGATGGACAGGCCTGGGTTCATCTGGATTCCACCTCCAGCTCAGCAAGGTGTACCTGCCTTGTTTTCTTTTCCTGTGAATTTATTTGGTGGTGCCTCCACACCCCTTACTCCTTCCTCACTCTCCAGGCAACTTTTAACTTCTCTTTGTGCATGTGTGTGTGTGTGCGTGTGTGTGTTAGTTATGTCCCTAAGTGAAAGAATGGGAAAGGAAGCAAATACAAGAGAAAAAGGTGCAATGTCTGAGTTGATCAGTGGTGACAAAGATAACAGAAATGTGATGATGGGAAAGTTTTCACACCCTAGCCCCCCTACCCGTGTCTCTGTACGACCTCTGTAATAGAAATAGACAATCAACCGAAAAAGAATTTTCTTCTAGATCTGTAAATCTGCCACTGCTGATTGTAAGGTTTCTCTACATACTGTACTTAATGCAATTCAGCCTCTGGGGGGGAAAATGTGAGTCATTTGATTCAAAGTTAAATGCTATTACACTTGGAAGGACAACATTAGACTCTCATGCTGAGTCTGCTAATAAATCTCAAAGACTTTTGTAATAAGGGGATGGAGTCACAAGCTCAAGCTGAGAACTTGGAATCACTGACAGAAGCACTGATTGAAGGCACCAATACTACAAGAAGAACGTGAGTCTATAAAATGTAGCAATATCATGCAATATTCATATTTTGAGCATTCCTGATACCATAAATGGAACTAGGCGAAATGATGGTGTTTCCAGTTAGTGAACTCACTTCCTGATTTCCATCTTCCTTTACAGATTTCTAAGGGTTGGGTTTTTTGGTTTTTTTTTTTTTTTTTGCATTTCAATCTGGTCTTCTCTAAATACTACTGTTACTGGTGGCTACGTTCTCAACCAGGGGAAAGATTCTCTAAATCAACACCCCACTCCCCATGCCGTTCTCAAGCTGTGGATAACAGCCCTGAGGTGGGTTGCCAGCAGATTTTAATAGGGTAGCAACACTGTATGGTGTCAGGACCAGCTAACTGGCATTCTATTCGCTGAGCTAGTGTCAAGCAGATTAGGAAGTTCAGAGCCCAGCTCCCATCATGGGAGAACAAGCTCTTCCACCCACTCCCAGAAGCCAGGGAGGAGTGAAGTTTCCTCACACTTGTGCAAAGAGGCTGGAGGGCAAAGTACCTTCTCCACTGCTAGAAATCCTTTGAAGTACTGGGGGAACTGAATCTGAGGTCCCAAGGGCATAAAAGTTGGGAGCCACTAAAAATTATCCACCCTCTTTATTTCCCAAATGTGCTGCTCTCAGAATAAAATATGAGAGAAGATGCCTAGAGTACAATAATGGTAAAGATGGCTGGGCCTTGTTCCAGCCGAAAAGAGGACAAAGTGATTTCCCTTTGCAAAAGAAATGAGTATGAAACAAGGTTTTCAAAAGGAGATATGCTGTATATTGGATAAGTCAAGGTAATCAGGAAAGTGACTAGGCTTTAGAAGATGTAGGCGGGTTAGGGGTGACAGGATATTAATTTATGAGCTGCAGCATAAAACCTTCTGCCCACAAAGAGAGAAAATTGCACATGTGATTGAATCACCAAGGCATAAGAAACAGTTTGGATCCAAAATCTGAAAGCATAAATGAACAATCGTGGGAAATTATAAAAGAGATCCCCTGGAGTAGTAGGAAAAAGCAAACCCAGAAGTGTACATACGGCCTGTGAAAGGAGCTTGAATGCCACATGTGGGATGCAAATTCCCCATCCCCCATCCTGAGCTGGGTAATTATGATGTGATCTCTAAAGGAGGATGCTTGTTGGTTTCATAACAACAGGAAATGTAAGAGAGAGAGGGAAACAAATCTCCTTACGTGTTTTCATTTAGCTTCATGCTTTTAAATCCTGATCACTCATGTAGACAGAAACAAAAACAAACTGAGAAATTCTAATCCAAAATGGGATGGGAGGCAGGGAGAACGGTAAAGGGGCAGAATAGCTGCCTTCCCAAACAACATGAAGTACCTCACCATAAGGGCTTGCTGCAATACATGATCTCCCTATAGGTAGCCCCTCTAAGTCACACTGAGACACACTGGTAGAATCATCTGATGAGAGCTTGTACTTCTGCTGCCTTGTCTGTTCTGTAGCTAAACCTAGGATTTGTGTCCTGGGTGTCAATCCAGCACCTTTTGCCAGAGCAATTCATCTTAATCCTATTTCTTTGTGTGGGTATGTTATTCTACACCAACCTTTGGATAAGTACTAGGAGGATAGCAATGTACCCTAGCTCCAATTTGTATGTACCCAAATTAATTCCTTCTCCAAAAACAGCTGTTCGTGACTATGGGCCCAGACACGAAGGTCAGATCTTGGTCCTGCAAGCAAAGCTCGAGTTATAGGGCTTTGCCTGTAAAAAACGCTATATGCAGAGGGTGGGAGAATATTCTTGTCTCCACTCCAGCCAGCAAATGGGACCAGGGCACATTCACAAGGGAAAGAGGGAGCGCATGAGCTGCTGCTTCCTCTGATGCTGGGTACTGGGACAGTGTATCCCTGCTCAGCCTGGAGCTGTTGATTGTATTGTTTTTCTTATTGAGTCACAGAGAGCTTGTATTTAACAACTACACTAAACAGCAGTGGGAGCCTGCTAGGGGCCAGTCACTCAGTCTGTTCTGCTGCCTGCTACCCAGAACCCTGCCTTCCAAAACAGAGGCCAAGCACACCTCACATCCTTAGCTATTCCATCCATTGGTTGCACTGTGGCTCAGTACATTCCCCCTTCAAGGGTGAGTAGCACAGCGCTGGTGGTGAGATCTACAGCACAGCACACAGACATTTCCCTCTAGTCCCACTGCACAAGCTCTTTCTGCATCACAGCCCAGCTGCACAGCAGAAGCACGGCACTTCCCATTGTGTTTTGGACTTTGCAAACTCATGTAAGGGAGGCCAGGGTAACAGTGTGATGGGCCCTTTAAGGCAAGCTTATGGGTTGGCACAATTTTGCTGAAGCAACCAAGGCATCACCCAGAAGGACCGATGGCAGTTGTAAGTGTGGCAGTAACTCATGACAGGAAAGGGGCTAGGAATATAAAAGACCTCTCTTTTCCCCAGTAGCAGAACTGGGATGAAGATTGTGCGTCTCACTGTGAAGTGTGCCGATAGCAGGAGTGACTGGGCCTTTCCAAGATGGGCCTTTCCAAGATGGAGACTGGGCAGTGATTGAAGGTGCATTACAGAGCCAGCACTGAGAGATCCTGGAAGGAGAAAGCTCCAGCAGGGGAGTTCGTTTACGTCAGGCGTGTGCATTTATTCGGAGAGGTGTCTGCGTCCAGGGAGTTACCCTGGGTATTGCAACACAGCTTGCAGAAATCTAGGGTTAGTATAGTGCACGTTTCCAGATGAGGAAGGGAGGAAGCTCCTCTTCTCCCAGCCCCCAGTACAGTCAATGGGAGCTGGTCGTAACCCTGCTGGAAATCCTGGGACCAGAGCAGCCAAAGATCCATCCAGGCACAATTGAGCTTGGACCTTTTTGTTTAGTTATCCTTTGATCTTTGTACATTGACCCCCAGGATGAGTCAGAGCTCAGGAAAATCACTGGGAATAAATATCCGATGAGGAGGAAAACCACAGATGGCTCTGATTCATATGGTTTTAAATGTAAACGTTTCACAACACACTTTCTGTTGTTCAATAAATTAAACGAGGCCAATAGATAAAATGAGGCCAATTGTGACGAAGAGGCAAATTATTCTATCAGACTCTTGTAGCCAGCTGGGCTGTTTGTTTGTTTGGATGATGATACCCCAGATGTGATGAAGGTCACATTGACCAGGGGGCATAATAATAACTATTACTATTTACTTGTATTACAGTAGCCCCTTGAGACCAACCGAGATGGGGATACCTACTGCAGTAGGCACTGTACAAACACAGAATGAGTGACAGTCCCTGTCCCCATAGAGTCTACAATTTAAATAAGCCACCTTCTACCTGAAAGGGAAACTGACACAGCAGCCAAAGCCATGAGATGAGGTAATAGATCTACAACACTATTCAAAACCCCCAGCTGACGGCAGCAGGAGTTCAGCTTAAGTAAGGACTGGACCCTGCAGTTGCATTGGCACTATATGTCAGTGGTTCTCAAACTAGGGCTGCCGCTTGTTCAGGGAAAGCCCCTGGCGGGCCGGGTCAGTTTGTTTACCTGTTGCGTCCGCAGGTTCGGCCGATTGCGGCTCCCACTGGCTGCGGTTCACCACTCCAGGCCAATGGGGGCTGCGGGAAGCGGCACAGGCCAAGGGATGTGCTGGCCGCCTTTCCTGCAGCCCCCATTGGCCTGGAGCAGCAAACCATGGCCAGTGGGAGCCGCAATCGGCTGAACCTGTGGATGCGGCAGGTAAACAAACCAGCCTGGCCCGCCAGGGGCTTTCCCTGAACAAGCGGTGACCCTAGTTTGAGAACCACTGCTATATGTGAAAGAAAGCATAGAATCAAATGAAGTAAAAATCTTAAATGAACCAAACTGTACCATAGAATATCTATGGATAGTAATTCCATGCTCAAATAATAAGAATATAGTAATAGGGATATATTACCGACCAACTGACCAGGATGGTGATAGTGACTGTGAAATGCTCAGGGAGATCAGAGAGGCTATTAAAATAAATAACTCAATAATAATGGGGGATTTCAATTATCCCCATATTGACTGGGTACATGTCACCTCAGGACAAGATGCAGAGATAAAGTTTCTTGACACTTTAAATGACTGCTTCTTGGAGCAGCTAGTCCTGGAACCCACAAGAGGAGAGGCAATTCTTGATCTAGTCCTAAGTGGAGCACAGGATCTGGTCCAAGAGGTGAATATAGCTGGACTGCTTGGTAATAGTGACCATAATATAATTACATTTAACATTCCTGTGGCGGGGAAACCACCACAGCGGCCCAACACTGCAGCATTTAATTTCAGATGGGGAACTACACAAAAATGAAGAGGTTAGTTAAACATAAATTAAAAGGTACAGCACCAAAAGTAAAATCCCTGAAAGCTGCATGGAAACTTTTTAAAGACACCATAAGAGAAGCTCAACTTAAATGTATACCCCAAATTTAAAAACATAGTAAGAGAACCAAAAAACAACAAAGTAAGAGAAGCAATGAGAGGCAAAAAGGCATCCTTTGAAAGGTGGAAGTTAAATCCTAGTGAGGAAAATAGAAAGGAGCATAAACTCTGGCAAATGAAGTGGAAAAATACAATTAGGAAGGCCAAAAAAAAATTTGAAGAACAGTTAGCCAAAGACTCAAAAAGTAAGAGCAAAATTTTTTTAAGTACATCAAAAGCAGGAAGCCTGCTAAACAACCAGTGAGGCCACTGGAAGATTGAGATGCTAAAGGAGCATTCAAGGACGATAAGGCCATTGCGGAGAAACTAAATTAATTCTTTGCATCTGTCTTCATGGTTGAGGGTGTGAAGGAAATTCCCAAACCGGAGCCATTCTTTTTAGGTGACAAATCTGAGGAACTGTCCCAGATTGAGGTGTCAGAGGAGGTTTGGGAACAAATATAAACTAAACAGTTATATGTCACCAGAACCAGATGGTATTCACCCAAGAGTTCTGAAAGAACTCAAATGTGAAATTGCAGAACTACTAACTATAGTCCGTAATCTATCATTTAAATCAGCTTCTGTACCACCTGACTGGAGGATAACTAATGTGATGCCAAATTTTAAAAAGGGCTCCAGAGGTGACCCCGGCTATTACAGCCTGACTTCAGTACCTGGCAAACTGGTTGAAACTATAGTAAAGAGCAAAATTTTCATACACATAGATGAAGATAATTTGTTGGGGAAGAGTCAACATGGTTTTTGTAAAAGGAAATCATGCCTCACCAATCTACTAGAATTCTTTGAGGGGGTCAACAAGCTTGTGGACAGGGGGATCCAGTGGATATAGCGTACTTAGATTTTCAGAAAGCCTTTGATAAGGCTTTCCCTCACCAAAGGCTCTTAAGCAAAGCAAGCTGTCATGTGACAAGAGGGAAGGTCCTCTCATGGATTGGTAACTGGTTAAAAGATAGGAAACAAAGGGTAGGAATAAATGGTCAGTTTTCAGAATGGAGAGAGGTAAATAGTGTTGTCCCCCAGGGGTCTGTACTGGGCCCAGTCCTATTCAACATATTCATAAATGATCTGGAAAAAGGGGTAAACAGTGAGGTGGCAAAATTTTCAGATGATAAAAAACTAATCAACGTAGTTATGTCCCAGGCTGACTGCGAAGAGCTACAGAAGGATCTCTCAAAACTGGGTGACTGGGCAACAAAATGGCAGATGAAATTCAATGTTGATAAATGCAAAGTAATGCACATTGGAAAACAGAATCCTAACTATACATATAAAATGATGGGGTCTAAATTAGCTGTTACCACTCAAGAAAGAGATCTTGGATTCATTGTGGATAGTTCTCTGAAAACATCTACTCAATGTGCAGCGGCAGTCAAAAAAGTGAACAGAATGCTGGGAATCATTTAGAAAGGGAGAGATAATAAAACAGAAAATATCATATTGCCTCTATATAAATCCATGGTATGCCCACATCTTAAATACTGTGTGCAGATGTGATCTCCCCATCTCAAAAAAGATAAATTGGAATTGGAAAAGGTTCAGAAAAGGGCAACAAAAATGATTAGGGGTATGGAACGACTGCCATATGAGGAAAAAGAAAAGGAGTACTTGTGTTATGAGACTAACAAATTTATTTGAGCATAAGCGAAATTTGTTAGTCTCTAAGGTTCCACAAGTACTCCTTTTCTTTTTGTGAATGCAGACTATTACGGCTGCTACTCTGAAACCTGCCATATGAGGAGAGATTAATAAGACTGGGACTTTTCAGCTTGGAAAAGAGATGACTAAGTGGGGATATGATAGAGGTCTATAAAATCATGACTGGTGTGGAGAAAGTAAATAAGGAAGTGTTATTTACTCCTTCTCATAACACAAGAACTAGGGGTCACCAAATGAAATTAATAGGCAGCAGGTTTAAAACAAACAAAAGGAAGTATTTTTTCACACAACGCAGAGTCAACCTGTGGAACTCCTTGCCAGAGGATGTTGTGAGGGCCAAGACTATAACAAGGTTCAAAAAAGAACTAGATACATTCATGGAGGATAGGTCCATCAATGGCTATTAGTCAGGGTGGGTAGCGATGATGTCCCTAGCCTCTGTTTGCCAGAAGCTGGGAATGAGCAACAGGGGATGGATCACTTGATGATTACCTGTTCTGTTCATTCCCTCTCGGGCAGCAGGCATTGGCCACTGTTGGAAGACAGGATACTGGGCTAGATGGACCTTTGGTCTGACCCAGTATTGCCTTTCTTATGTTCTTATTGATGTTGCCATTTAGTTCAGCGGAAGGAGATGGAGGAAGTTGTAACATTGTAACAGAACATATTACTCTGCAGGACTGGGGGAGAGATTTAAAAAACTGACTATAGATTCTGGAATCTACAGCAAATTCCTCTTAATAAAACAAGAGCCGGCTGGAGCCGACACAGGCCTTGCACATAGTTCATGGTATGATGGGAGCAGCATCACAGTATGATTTCATCCTACTTATAGGCTCAACAACAAAAAATAGAAACTGATGTGTAACTCTGTAAGCTCTTTTCCATTGCCTTCTCCGAACCAGGACCTAACTTTAAAACTGTGTGACTTCCCTCATTGCTTCCACTTGCTCCCAGAAAAGGCTACAGGGAGAAGCCTTCTAAGTCAGCTCTCATTCGTACAGACATGTAACTAAAAATATTCTACAATTAGATATTTCAGAGTTAGGGATATCAGGCCAATTTGACATTGGAGAGAACAAAGCCTGTATTCTACAAGACTTATATCCAACTTTTTGACACTAAACGCAAGGAGCTATTTTCTGTCTCAGTGTAAAGGCTTTCTTAACAAATTTTATTCGGAGGAATTCCTGCTCTGATCATTCCATTAATGAAAGCCTGAACCATATTAGGTTATTTGAAGAGAAATATCTTTTTTTTTTTAAAGAGCCCAATCCACATTGAGATTATTTCACTTAAATTAGGTTTTATCCTAATTTACTTTGTTTTTCTCTTCTGTGAAGGGCTATGGGGATGTCCTGCCATGAAGCTGCTGAGGAAAAGGTTAAAGGAAGGCATCATAGATGCCTGCCTCAAGGTAGTGAGTCTGGCCAAGCATGTGGGGGGTTAATCCCTTAGCATACTAGAAAAGGCAGAGGCTGGCAGGGAGGAGTGAAAGGAAGGAGATCAAGAGAGAGTTCCTTTTCCCTGTTAGAGACAAGGTAGGTGAGGTAATATCTTTTATTGGACCAACTTCTGTTAGACTCAACCTGCAAGACTGGTTGAATTAAGAGAGGTTTCAGAGTAGCAGCCGTGTTAGTCTGTATCTGCAAAAAGAAAAGGAGGACTTGTGGCACATTGTAAGGAGAGTGATCACTTTAGATAAGCTATTACCAACAGGAGAGTGGGTTTGTTGAGGGGGGGAGAAAACCTGGATTTGTGCTGGAAATGGCCCACCTTGATTATCATACACATTGTAAGGAGAGTGATCACTTTACATAAGCTATTACCAGCAGGAGAGTGGGGTGGAGGGAGAGAAAACCTTTTGTAGTGATAATCACCCATTTTTTCATGATTTGTGTGTATAAAAACAAACATCTTCTGTATTTTCCACAGTATGCATCCGATGAAGTGAGCTGTAGCTCACGAGAGCTTATGCTCAAATAAATTGGTTAGTCTCTAAGGTACCACAAGTACTCCTTTTCTTTTTGCAAATACAGACTAACACGGCTGTTACTCTGAAACTTGTGGCACCTTCGAGACTAACAAATGTATTAGAGCATAAGCTTTCGTGATCCGATTGAAGTGAGCTGTAGCTCACGAAAGCTTATGCTCTAATACATTTGTCAGTCTCTAAGATGCCACAAGTCCTCCTTTTCTTTTTGTGAATTAAGAGAGCCACGCATACTTCCCTTTGTGGCTGAAGTCAGTTACACTTAAAGGGCCGGTTTTGTTTCCCTTACCATCAAACACTTCCAGGTGTGAGAATCTCCACTCCATCAGATCAACCCACTAAAGTGCTGCTTCCTCCCTCCTCCCCTGCAAGCATTCACACACCCATTTATGCTGTCTGGTAGGGGTGCTATTGCACTTTTTCACATAAAATTAAATAAAATGCGTATTTTTACATCTAAGACAGGAAAACTGTGAGTTTTCATATGGTTTTATTTATATAGTTACTTGCTAATAAATAGGTCTGTTTCACTAGTTCTGCCTATTTTTGCTTAAAAAAATATTCTTGCCCAGGAAAAAAATCAATAGTTCAGTTCTTGAATGTTTAAAAATATTGTTTGTAGTTGAAAAATAGGACCATTTTTGTACTCAGCCCAAATTCCAAAGTATTCAGAACTTGAGTTTGTTGAACTTAATTTTAGTATTTCACACACTTCTACCATGAAAGAAAAGGAGTACTAGTGGCACCTTAGAGACTAACCAATTTATCTGAGCATAAGTTTGCTGTAGCTCACGAAAACTTATGCTCAATTAAATTGGTTAGTCTCTAAGGTGCCACTAGTACTCTTTTTCTTTCTGCGAATACAGACTAACACGGCTGCTACTCTGAAACTTCTACCATGGTCACCTTTAACAAAGAGTCAGTTTTGCCTTTTGCAAACAGCTAAATTAGCCTGAACATCTGCAACATTAATTAAACTTCTTAATACTTCAGGGTATGTGGCAGTTTTGGAAATCTCTCTGGGTCTATTTATTAATTTCATTTTGTGTTGTTTCAGAGTAGCAGCCGTGTTAGTCTGTATTCGCAAAAAGAAAAGGAGTACTTGTGGCACCTTAGAGACTAACCAATTTATTTGAGAATAAGCTTTCGTGAGCTACAGCTCACTTCATTGGATGCATACTGTGGAAAGTACACAAGATCTTTTTATACACACAAAGCATGAAAAAATGGGTGTTTACCACTACAAAAGGTTTTCTCTCCCCCCACCACACTCTCCTGCTGATAATAGCTTATCTAAAGTGATCACTCTCCTTACCATGTGTATGATAATCAAGGTGGGCCATTTCCAACACAAATCCAGGGTTTAACAAGAACGTCTTGGGGGGGGGGGGTAGGAAAAAACAAGGGGAAATAGGTTACCTTGCATAATGACTTCGCCACTCCGAGTCTCTATTCAAGCCTAAGTTAACTGTATCCAATTTGCAAATGAATTCCAATTCAACAGTCTCTCGCTGGAATCTGGTTTTGAAGTTTTTTGTTGTAATATCGCAACTTTCATGTCTGTAATCGCATGACCAGAGAGATTGAAGTGTTCTCCGACTGGTTTATGAATGTTATAATTCTTGACATCTGATTTGTATCCATTTATTCTTTTACGTAGAGACTGTCCAGTTTGACCAATGTACATGGCAGAGGGGCATTGCTGGCACATGATGGCATATATCACATTGGTGGATGTGCAGGTGAACGAGCCTCTGATAGTGTGGCTGATGTTATTAGGCCCTGTGATGGTGTTCCCTGAATAGATATGTGGGCACAGTTGGCAACAGGCTTTGCTGCAAGGATAGGTTCCTGGGTTAGTGGTTCTGTTGTGTGGTATGTGGTTGCTGGTGAGTATTTGCTTCAGGTTGGGGGGCTGTCTGAAGGCAAGGACTGGCCTGTCTCCCAAGATTTGTGAGAGTGTTGGGTCATCCTTCAGGATAGGTTGTAGATCCTTAAAAATGCATTGGAGGGGTTTTAGTTGGGGGCTGAAGGTGACGGCTAGTGGCGTTCTGTTATTTTCTTTGTTAGGCCTGTCCTGTAGTAGGTGACTTCTGGGAACTCTTCTGGCCCTATCAATCTGTTTCTTCACTTCAGCAGGTGGGTATTGTAGTTGTAAGACTGCTTGATAGAGATCTTGTAGGTGTTTGTCTCTGTCTGAGGGGTTGGAGCAAATGCGGTTGTATCGCAGAGCTTGGCTGTAGACAATGGATCGTGTGGTGTGGTCAGGGTGAAAGCTGGAGGCATGTAGGTAGGAATAGTGGTCAGTAGGTTTCCGGTATAGGGTGGTGTTTATGTGACCATCGTTTATTAGCACTGTAGTGTCCAGGAAGTGGATCTCTTGTGTGGACTGGACCAGGCTGAGGTTGATGGTGGGATGGAAATTGTTGAAATCATGGTGGAATTCCTCAAGGGCTTCTTTTCCATGGGTCCAGATGATGAAGATGTCATCAATATAGCGCAAGTAGAGTAGGGGCGTTAGGGGACGAGAGCTGAGGAAGCGTTGTTTTAAGTCAGCCATAAAAATGTTGGCATACTGTGGGGCCATGCGGGTACCCATAGCAGTGCCGCTGATTTGAAGGTATACATGGTCCCCAAACCTAAAATAGTTATGGGTAAGGACAAAGTCACAAAGTTCAGCCACCAGGTTAGCCGTGACATTATCGGGGATACTGTTCCTGACGGCCTGTAGTCCATCTTTGTGTGGAATGTTGATGTAGAGGGCTACTACATCCATAGTGGCCAGGATGGTGTTATCAGGAAGATCACCGATGGATTGTAGTTTCCTCAGGAAGTCAGTGGTGTCTCGAAGGTAGCTGGGAGTGCTGGTAGCATAGGGCCTGAGGAGGGAGTCTACATAGCTAGACAATCCTGCTGTCAGGGTGCCAATGCCTGAGATGATGGGGCACCCAGGATTTCCAGGTTTATGGATCTTGGGTAGTAGATAGAATATCCCAGGTCGGGGTTCCAGGGGTGTGTCTGTGCGGATTTGATCTTGTGCTTTTTCAGGGAGTTTCTTGAGCAAATGCTGTAGTTTCTTTTGGTAACTCTCAGTGGGATCAGAGGGTAATGGCTTGTAGAAAGTGGTGTTGGAGAGCTGCCGAGCAGCCTCTTGTTCATATTCCGACCTATTCATGATGACAACAGCACCTCCTTTGTCAGCCTTTTTGATTATGATGTCAGAGTTGTTTCTGAGGCTGTGGATGGCATTGTGTTCTGCACGGCTGAGGTTGTGGGGCAAGTGATGCTGCTTTTCCACAATTTCAGCCCGTGCACGTCGGCGGAAGCACTCTATGTAGAAGTCCAGTCTGCTGTCTCGACCTTCAGGAGGAGTCCACCTAGAATCCTTCTTTTTGTAGTGTTGGTAGGGAGGTCTCTGTGGATTAGTATGTTGTTCAGAGGTGTGTTGGAAATATTCCTTGAGTCGGAGACGTCGAAAATAGGATTCTAGGTCACCACAGAACTGTATCATGTTTGTGGGGGTGGAGGGGCAGAAGGAGAGGCCCCGAGATAGGACAGCTGCTTCTGCTGGGCTAAGAGTATAGTTGGATAGGTTAACAATATTGCTGGGTGGGTTGAGGCCCCTTGTGGCATGTAGTAGTTTAGAAAATTTAGCGTCCTTTCTCTTTTGTAGAGAAGCAAAGTGTGTGTTGTAAATGGCTTGTCTAGTTTTAGTAAAGTCCAGCCACGAGGAAGTTTGTGTGGAAGGTTGGTTTTTTATGAGAGTATCCATTTTTGAGAGCTCATTCTTTATCTTTCCCTGTTTGCTGTAGAGGATGTTGATCAGGTGGTTCCGCAGTTTCTTTGAGAGCGTGTGGCACAAGCTGTCAGCATAGTCTGTGTGGTATGTAGATTGTAATGGATTTTTTACCTTCAGTCCTGTTGGTATGATGTCCATCTGTTTGCATTTGGAAAGGAAGATGATGTCTGTCTGTATCTGTACAGGTTTTTTCATGCAGTTAATAGATTTCCACTCCATACGGCTAAATGCAGTACCTTGCATAATGACAGGTTTCAGAGTAACAGCCGTGTTAGTCTGTATTTGCAAAAAGAAAAGGAGTACTTGTGGCACCTTAGAGACTAACCAATTTATTTGAGCATAAGCTTTCGTGAGCTACAGCTCACTTCATCAGATGCATACTGTGGAAAGTACAGAAGACGTTTTTATACACACAAACCATGAAAAAATGGGTGATTATCACTACAAAAGGTTTTCTCTCCCCCCACCCCACTCTCCTGCTGGTAATAGCTTATGTAAAGTGATCACTCTCCTTACCATGTGTATGATAATCAAGGTGGGCCATTTCCAGCACAAATCCAGGGTTTAACAAGAACGTCTGAGGAAGGGGGGGGGGGGCTGTAGGAAAATACAAGGGGAAATAGGTTACCTTGCATAATGACTTAGCCACTCCCAGTCTCTATTCAAGCCTAAGTTAATTGTATCCAATTTGCAAATGAATTCCAATTCAGCAGTCTCTCGCTGGAGTCTGGATTTGAAGTTTTTCTGTTGTAATATCGCAACTTTCATGTCTGTAATCGCGTGACCAGAGAGATTGAAGTGTTCCTCAGCTCTCGTCCCCTAACGCCCCTACTCTACTTGCGCTATATTGATGACATCTTCATCATCTGGACCCATAGAAAAGAAGCCCTTGAGGAATTCCACCATGATTTCAACAATTTCCATCCCACCATCAACCTCAGCCTGGTCCAGTCCACACAAGAGATCCACTTCCTGGACACTACAGTGCTAATAAACGATGGTCACATAAACACCACCCTATACCGGAAACCTACTGACCACTATTCCTACCTACATGCCTCCAGCTTTCACCCTGACCACACCACACGATCCATTGTCTACAGCCAAGCTCTGCGATACAACTGCATTTACTCCAACCCCTCAGACAGAGACAGACAAATGCAAGATCTCTATCAAGCAGTCTTACAACTACAATACCCACCTGCTGAAGTGAAGAAACAGATTGATAGAGCCAGAAGAGTTCCCAGAAGTCACCTACTACAGGACAGGCCTAACAAAGAAAATAACAGAACGCCACTAGCCGTCACCTTCAGCCCCCAACTAAAACCCCTCCAACGCATTTTTAAGGATCTACAACCTGTCCTGAAGGATGACCCAACACTCTCACAAATCTTGGGAGACAGGCCAGTCCTTGCCTTCAGACAGCCCCCCAACCTGAAGCAAATACTCACCAGCAACCACATACCACACAACAGAACCACTAACCCAGTAACCTATCCTTGCAGCAAAGCCTGTTGCCAACTGTGCCCACATATCTATTCAGGGGACACCATCACAGGGCCTAATAACATCAGCCACACTATCAGAGGCTCGTTCACCTGCACATCCACCAATGTGATATATGCCATCATGTGCCAGCAATGCCCCTCTGCCATGTACATTGGTCAAACTGGACAGTCTCTACGTAAAAGAATAAATGGATACAAATCAGATGTCAAGAATTATAACATTCATAAACCAGTCGGAGAACACTCCAATCTCTCTGGTCATGCGATTACAGACATGAAAGTTGCGATATTACAACAAAAAACTTCAAAACCAGACTCCAGCGAGAGACTGTTGAATTGGAATTCATTTGCAAATTGGATACAATTAACTTAGGCTTGAATAGAGACTGGGAGTGGCGAAGTCATTATGCAAGGTAACCTATTTCCCCTTGTTTTTTCCTACCCCCCGACCCCAGACGTTCTTGTTAAACCCTGGATTTGTGCTGGAAATGGCCCAACTTGATTATCATACACATGGTAAGGAGAGTGATCACTTTAGATAAGCTGTTACCAGCAGGAGAGTGTGGTGGGGGGAGAGAAAACCTTTTGTAGTGGTAAACACCCATTTTTTCATGCTTTGTGTGTATAAAAAGATCTTGTTTACTTTCCACAGTATGCATCCGATGAAGTGAGCTGTAGCTCACGAAAGCTTATTCTCAAATAAATTGGTTAGTCTCTAAGGTGCCAGAAGTACTCCTTTTCATTTTGTGTTGTGAGTATCATTTATTATTGCAACCTGCCAGACCTGTTGAGTTTGAAAGACTTAGAAATTACAGGTTGGGTTCCTACAGCAAACTGGTGAACATGCTTTAGAGGGGGACTAAGCTAATGGTCTAACAGGGAATACCTAGAATCCTGGGGTGAATCTAATTCAGGTAGATAATAAGTCTGACACTCTTCATCCTACCCAGCAATAAGAAATGGAGTGTGATCTTGTGTATGTAATTAACCAGAACCTTCACTCAAATCACAACTCTTTCTTTTTTTTTTTTCAGGCTTGGGAGTGGGTGTTGGAAGATTTTTCTTTTCACTTTGATATGCCTCTTTACTTTCTGATCTCAGCAAAAATTCTGAAATACCAGAAGAGAGGCTATTCTTGAAATACTTCCAACCTGGATCAAGCCAGAAAATTTTCTACAAGCCTGTTCTTGTTAGATTCCAGCCCTATATCCAGATAAAACAAGCCTAAGTATCCAAACTGAGTTTGCTTTACATGCAAACCCTGGGCGATACCTTAGACATCACAATGTGTCTGCTAAATCAATGGCTTCATCTACACTTGGAGCTGGGGGTGTGATTCCCAGCTTGAGTAGGTATACTCACACTAGCTCTCACCAAGCTAGCATGCTAAAACGAGTAGTGTAGACACAATAGCATAGGCAGTGGTGAGCATGGGCTAGCCACCTACCAGTACAAACCTGCCAGGAATCTGTGGGTACGTATTCAGGCAGCTAGCCTGTGCCAGCACTTGCTGTTGCCCATGCTACCACAGCTACACTACTATTTTTAGTGCGCTGGCTCATTCAGAGCTAGCACCAGTATGTCCACTCAAGCTAGGAATCACACTCATTGATGTAGGCAATGTATCATTCTCTGTGTCACCTCACCTTTAGAGTTAGACTTCTTGTCCCTTAAAGATAATCCACAGCTGTCTTCTGTGATTGCCGGAGATTTAAAAGTTCTGCAATTCACTCTGCGGTTCACAGAGCTCATTGGTACCTCAAGGCGGTTGTTTAATAGAAACAATTCATTTTGCATTTTCTGCCACTAATATTTTAGTGGGATCAACATTATTGAAGCCAATTAGAATTCAACAAGAACTGATTGTTCGTTAGAGAGAGGAAAAAAATGTTCCATGGAGCCTGGGGTTTGGTAAAACTATTTCACATAATTAAGTAATTCCACAGCTTGGCATTTTATCCCTCTCATTATCATTGCACTTTGTTAATAAGTTTTTAATTGCAAATCATCTCAAGGACAACAAATTACACTGTGTTTACTGATCAGCCAAAATACTTATGATAACCAGCTTAGACGCTGGACCTTTTGGAAAATGTGAGCCAACCTCCATCTGTTACAGAACTTGGCATTGGGTTCATTTTTGCTTGCTTAAAACATAATGATTTCTAGTTTTAAGCAATCTAGACTTTTGAGGAGTGCACTGTCTGCACATATACTTGGCTGATGCCTACAGGAATAGGCAGAGAGTGGCCTTAGTAGATAGTAAAAATACAGTATTCAAAAGAGGGAGAGTTATATCCTGTTGATGTTCTGGTTTATTCTCTTGTTTCTGTGCACAGCTGCCTGGCTTTGAGCCACTGTAAATGAATACACCTTCAATTCCAGAAACATTTCCTTAACCGCTAGTCTATTATCAGTCCAGCCATTTACAGTGACAGTGTGGCCTACTGGATGGTACACTGGGCTGGCACTTAGAAGAGCTAGGTTCTATTTCTGACACTGCCACAGGTCTGCTGGGTCACCTTGGGCAAGTCATTTCAGTACCCCAGGCCTGAGTTTCCCCATTTGTAAAATGGGGATAATGATACTCACCTCCTCTGTAAAGTGCTTTGGGATCTTCTGATGAAAAGTGCTATATGTAAGAGCTAGTTGATGTTGTCTGTGTCTGTGTGTCCTCATCTAATAGGTTGTCTCCTTTGAAAACCTGGGCCAAGATTTTAAAAAGCTGGTGCCTGAAGTTAGGCTATTAAGTACATATTTAAATTCCTAAATAAGTGGCCTAACTTTTAGGTCACTTATTTAGGAGCCTAAATATGGACTTCAGTAGGTGTGTTCCCCTTCTGCTAGCTCCTGAAGAGGGCAAAATATGCTAAACTGATTCTCTCATTTAGATCATCTTAATCGATCATAAGATCAAAATTGATCTAGAGAAGTACACAGTGTGCTCCAAAGTCAATCACTGCTCAGACAGTACTGATTCATATTCATCTTTCTTAGTCATATGACCTCCTCATATGATGGTAGAAATGCAATGGGTCTAATTAACCTACTATTTTACCTCACTGTGACTCTATTAACATAAATGGAGTCACTCCTGATTTCCACTGCTGCAAGTGAAAGGCGAATCAGCCGCATTATGTCCTGGTTATGACTGTGGCATATTTTAAATTAAAAATCAGGAAGCAGTCATGGTAACTTTTACTAAAGTCATGGATTCTGTGATTATTTTTGATTAAAAAAATGCTATGACATATGAGGAGGGGTCGTGGGGAGTGGTCAGGGGCTAGAGAGCAAGCCCACCCAGCGCTCCACTCCACACAGCGGTAGCTCCTGTCCTGCAGGGCTGGCCTGGCTCTCTGCTCTGGCATTGTGACCTGCCATGCAGAGTCACAGCACCGTTCAGGTTTGATCCTGCCACCCCTCTGTATGCAAAAAGGGACGGCCAGGTCAAACCTGAGCAGCACTGCAAGCCCACATGCAAGGTAGCAATGCCACTCAATCAAATTTGGCTCAGCCACACTCCCTCCATCATGACACAGGGGTGGCCAGGCCAAACTTGAATGGCGCTGTGACCCCATGTGCCAGGTCCCATTGCCATTCACTCAAATTTGGCCCAGCTGCGCTCCCCCCCATCATGTTGGAGGGATGGCTGGGCCACACCTGAACAGTCTCAACACCTGGAATGGAGAGCCAGGCCCAGCCCTGCAGGAGCCACCACTGCATGGTGAGTTTATTAAAAGTATGGCCCCAAAGACAAGTCATGGACAAACAGGAAAATCATAGTATCCGTGACATTTTTCCCCACTGTGATAAATTTGCAGTCTTAGTTGTACTACCTATCAGCAGATCTACTTCCTGTCATGGAATTTAGGCATCCAGAAATTTCCTTGCTTTTCTGGCATCTCTGGTAAATACAACATAGTTCTAGCATATCTCCTTGTGTTTTAATTGAGATACATTGCTTCTTATCCCTTTCCACTGCACGTGGACACTCTATCAGTTACTGTAGAAACTCTAAAACACTCAAGTGACTATGAGAAATGTTTTATTCAGTATGAAATGACAAAGCTGGGTCTTCTGTGATCTAAAAGCTTGCAAAAAGGGCTGGCAAACAGGAGACATGAATTTTAACCTTGCCTCTGCCACTGAGTTGGTGTATGACCTTGAGCAAGTCACTTGCCTCAGTTCTAAAATATTTCTCCACTTTTTGTTAGACCACTTTGAGATCTATGTTTAAAAATTAATATGCAAATACTAAGGAACTAGCTCAATTTTTGTTCACTTTCCTCTCCTGCTCATGGCCAAGCACTGCATGATTTATGATTGCCTTAAAGACACTTAATCCTTTCAATATTTTGAAACTATTTTAAAGAGCATGATGTCCCTTATATCTTCCATTTTATTATACTTGATTTTGGAAAAATCAGAGCACTAGTCAAATTATAAGAATATGTGCTTCATACATGCTCCATGCGTTTTTAAATTGTAAAAATGTAAGTCCACTTTTAAACAATGCAAGGTACCTTATAATCACTTTAAATCATTTGCAGTTAATCTCTACTGTAAAAAACACTTCTGAGTCTCCTTTTAGCTGAAGCTACCTTATAAGGAAATAATCTCTGCAGTTGAGACTAATTGAGAACAGTGTCAGATATCCCAAACAATGCTGGATTTTATCAGATACTTTCCTTAACGTATATTGTATTGGTGACTATAAAATGTGTTTACTTTTCTCTGATTAATTGCAAAGGACATTGCCTTTTCCCTTTGCCAGATTAAGAATTTTGCTTTTTTCCTTGCTTGAGCCTTTCTGGGTGGCGTTTGAGAGAACAAGGGTCTCTTTACATAACATAAAGCGTCTACTCTATTTCAGCCATCTTTGAAATGAGTTCCCTAGTTTTGGTTTCTTTCAGAAGAGAGTATAATTAAAACCAAGCTTGTCTCTGCATGAATGCAAAATATGGATACAATTAAAAATCAACATTTTACCTCAATTGTAAATCAGGTTTATCCGGGTTTTTTGTATGTTGTTGAAAATCTTTAATGTTTGGAATGTTCCCTCCCCAGCACTAAGACAAGCTTAGTACTAGTGTTGTGTTTTGTTTATTGTTCTTTCCCCCCGAACCATGATCTGATCCTTCTAAATTCAAAGGTCACCTTAAATACTTTAAATGTAGCAATGTGATTAAAAACTGAAGCTTTCATTTGGCCTTCACCAGTTGCTACTCTGCCTGTGTCTCATTGATAGAAGCTAAATCATGTCTACAGGCAGTGAATGGTAAACAACGTCCTCAGGAAAAGATAAAAGTTCGTCCACTTGCCAAAGATGTTTAACAGTAGATGTACAAGATACGCACCAGGAAGACTGCAGTAAGCTACTGTTTAGACTAAAATGTCCTTTGGTCTTGATAAATAAACACCAAGAAACAGGCTCATGAGAATCCTGGCCCGTATGAATTTGACATGGGGGGTTGATTTAATATTCTCTAGTATTTTACTCAGTGTTCACAGGCAGGTCATGGTTGTCAGCACCCTTGGCCTTTTATTCAGCTGGTGTTGTCTGCGTCATAAAGAGTGCGTGATTGTGCATAAACTCACAGGCTCTTGGGCTGAAACATT
Source organism: Chelonia mydas (assembly GCF_015237465.2). Lineage (NCBI taxonomy): Eukaryota > Metazoa > Chordata > Testudines > Cheloniidae > Chelonia > Chelonia mydas. The sequence continues at coordinate 16,800,570 of NC_057854.1, read as the reverse complement.
TACAGACATCTGCAAGCTGAACATGAGTTGGGGAAAGAAGCAACCAGAAATCTTCTATAGTTTGAAGTAACAGAAGCTTTGGCCCAACCCAAGAAATAGTTTGGATTAATGTACATGGACATATGCTCGTATTCAGCCAGCTGTGTTTATGGAATCAGAAATGGGATTTTATCTCCAACATAACTCCTGCCCCGCAGCTCTGCAAGATCAGCCACGAGAGCGAATTGGCATACACGTGATCGGACCATGCAGGAGAGGCAGGGCAAAAATTCCACTCATTAAACTAGATATAGGGACAGAGGCAGACCTTATGAAATGTTTTTCATGTGAACCCGTTCTAAGGTACAGTGGCATACAAACCACTCCAACAGACAATTTGTGCTATAAATGAAGAAATAATGCCCAACACATACCTACAACCACACTAAGATTGAAGATTAAGCATGTAAGACTAAAATCTAAAAATGCACTGAGATATTAGGAGAAGAGAATGTGCTTCCATGTTGGATTATATAAAAGGCTTTCTTTTGTTTTCAGCAAGAGAGCAACTGATGTTGTTTGATGGTTTTCTGCCTCAAACTTCACCATTTCCATTCCAGAGAAAAGGATGCAATGTTAACCTCTGTCCCAATGCCACACTTTCATTTCGTTTGATTCATTGCAGGAGTGGATTTCACAGGCAAAGGATGAAAGCACCGCTGCCGGAAGAATAATGGTGATGAGAGCTGACTGGGTGTAATTTAAGAATTGGTTTATTATCAAAATTAAATGACAAGAGGGAGAAAATAAATATAGGAATAGTCTCATCTCAGTGTAGAAGAACTAATGACTATCAATCCCTATTCATCATGCTGGAATTATTCCCCACCTTTAAAAAGAGCAAAGAATACCAATCCAAACTGTTATGAGAGCTTTGAGGGGAGTAAGGACAACCAGCTCCACACAGGCTGCCTTGATACCCCTGAGAGGTCAAATAACTGGAAGCAAAGAGGAAAATGTTTGGATCCAGTTGAATTTGGGTGACTTATTAGGTCTGAACTGAAAGCTGCTTGATCTGCTTTGCTACAGTGTTAAACCTTTCAAGGGGAATTGCACCTTTAAAGTATTACACTCAGCATAGATTTGTGCACTGCTGTCAATCACCTGGTCTTAAAGAGATGTAGCTAAAACTAATCTACCGAAACATACTGATCACTGCGTGTATGAAAATTACCTGTTTCAGTGGAGGTGGGTGCCGCTGGCCTGCAAAAACTGTAGAGAGCTACGCTTCCATCATTTTTATTTGTAAGCTATTAGGAGATGTGGGGAAACGATGGTTTTTATTTTTCAGGTTCTGATATATCCTGTTACATAAGAATACCCCTCTTGCCTATTGAAGAATTCAATAGCTATACATCAGGCAGCTTTGTAAACATCCAGCCGTGCTACAGCTTTTTAAACAACCTTCACCAAAAGGTAAATGAGCAAAATCCATATTAGGCAGTATCAGAACTCTAAGAAGTAACCCACTGTGGACTTGTGCAGAGCTCCTCCCTTCCACAGAAGTGCTCTCATGGGCTAGGGAGGCCAGTGCCCTCGGCAGGCCTGCTCCACTCATTGTAGGGCCAGGGTGGCAATAGGAGATTGGCTGCTGATCACCTGACCCTATGGGAAAGGAGTGTCACTCCAGAACCAGAATAAGGAATTGCTGCCCGTCCACCTGATTACCACTGGATGAGAGGAATGTCACTACAGAACAGAGAGAAAAGATTGGTCACGTGGTTCATTCTCGGCCAATGAGTTGGTATAGAGGCTCTGTTGGGTGCTGTGGTGCCAGTTGGGTTTATGCAGACAAACAGAAGAGAAGGGGAACTGGAAGCTCCTGCAGAAAGGCCTGAGCGAGGAGTAGTAGAACCTGGTTGGGAAGCCCATGAAACAGGGGCCAGCAACGGTGACTTCAGCAAAGAGTTGGTTTGTACCCTGAATGGAACAGCATGCTGGGATGGGCTGCTTGGACTCTCAATCTGTTTAGAGAGCCTGGATCTCTGCATTTGGTTTTTAGGGAGCTGAGTATATTGTTGCTGGGTTATGTGCATGTGTAACTCCTTATGTGTTGGGGTCTCCTCCTAGAATTGCTTCTCATTCTGAGGGCTTGTCTTGCTTAGAGAAAAGTATCCATTCCTGGACCTAGCTCCTCCCTTTCCAAAAGGGTTTGACACTTAGCGAGGAGCAAGAAGGGTTGTACAGGTGCATGGCCTAGGATCTGGGAACCACCCTACCAAGCCGGGGCTCAGAGGTGACCAGAGGACAGTTCTGTTTTGTGGCAACTTTCAAGGTTATGACTTTTTTTTTTAATGCATTCTGCACTGGGACAAAAACAAAACTGTTCAAATGTGTTTCTAAAAATGGAATTATTGACATGTCCATCTTCAGTTCCAAACCTGAGTTTTTCCAGGTAGGGATCTGTGTGTCTGTAGCCTAGTGGTTAGGGTACTGACTTGGGATATGCCAAACCCAAGTTTAAGTCCCTGCTCTGAATTAGGCCAGTGTGTTAACTGCCAGGTTACAGAGTCTGTCTCTCTCTTCCTTTTGCCAATAGAAATTTTGCTGAAACTGATACATCTCAGTGAAATACTTTGGTTTCACTGAAATTTATTATTTAATGTTCTGATGAGCTCTCCACTGGACACCCAAAAATCAGGTTAGAACTGGTAAGAACAGGTAAGTTCTGCCTAGTTCTAAGTTTCAGAGTGGTAGCCGTGTTAGTCTGTATCAGCAAAAAGAACGAGGAGTACTTGTGGCATTGTAGTCCTTGTTCTTTTTGCTAGTTCTAAGTGTTAATCTTAAATATAATGGGCCAGATCCTGGCCACCACTGTAGTGGTCTTATAATGGGCTAGATCCTGGCCACCACAAAGCAGCTGCACAGCTGGTCTGACCAGTTACCCAAGCATTCCTTTGGTATAAGAATTCCCAGATGGCATTGGGTGGTATAACTATTCCTATATTGACAATAGAATTGGAGATGTGACCAGGGAGGGACTTTGTCTGCCAATTCCTGGATGCTGTAAGGATGCTCCAGGTAATCTTACCAGCAAGCACAATTCTAAAATAACCCTGCTTCCCGGGACTGGTCTGCTGCCCTAAGGACTGGGGCCTAGTCACCTTTGAGCTTTGAAGCTGCACTTGGTTCCAGCAGGAAAGTCCTTATATAAAAGGTTGTTTTGCTTTGTATTGGAATATAAAAGACACCGCCCACAACAGAGTTTGCAAGAGTTTATTGCAGATCTTGGGACAGATTATTAAAAATGAGACCTGTAGTTAAAAAATGCTCCAAGAGTAGCTCGAAACAACCCCAGGCATGCCTTTTTGTCTGGATCAGCAACTATATGAACAAATAATGTGACTGTAAGATTGATATTTCCTAGTATATAATCTAAAACATACCTGTAAAAAAAAAGTTACAAGCAGCAGTTAACCTATGGATCCTTGTGTGAGACGTTCTAAATGCCTGAAATAAAAATGCGTTCAGGGGAATCAATATGTGGTTGATTCTATTTCGTTTATAACCTGGGCATGCTACAACTGAATCCTCATGTTATCACTCCTTGTGCAAAACAGAGGTTTGGAGTTTTAAAAATAAATTCTTAATCCTTTCTGGAGGCATGGGGAGAGAAATCACTCTTGTTCTGTTTAACTCTGTTTCCCAAAACAACTTTTTAAAAAAAAAAATAAGGGCCCAAGCTCTAGATGTTCATAGAATATTTTTAAAATATCTAGATTGATGCAGAGTTGGCCTACAAAAGGACTCCAAATCCACCACAAATGAACACTATAACCCTTTCTCCTCAACACCCTCATCTTCCCTCAGTCCATCTCCATAGGGAAAGCTTGTGACAGTACAAAAACCAGCAGCATGCTTTCAGTGTCAACATTCAGCCACTGTCAGACTCCCGTTTATTATATGCACAGAGTGTGCCTTTAAGACACAGGTGAGAGGCAGTGGGAAGGAGCCATGTTGCAATGTGAGCCCCAGAAATCATTCTGGCAGATTCAGCCAAAAGTCCTCTAGGGGTTGCTGGGAGGGGGAGAAATCTGCCATCCTCTTACAGGATTCAGCGCATAACTCTACTCTATCTCCCTACACCTCCCCTCCCCAGCTTCAATTTCTTTAAAAAGGATTTTAAGCTACTTTTTTGATAGGACAGTGCTTTTCCTGTAGGATGAATCTTGCAAGGTCATTGAGGCTGTATGAGATGGTTTTTCTGTGTAATTAAATATTTAATACTGCAGTCGGAGGTAATTGGCTTAAAGTAATAATGGGGTTGGTGTAATTATTTTCTCTCTAGAGGTAGACCAGGAGCTATTTTACAGATGTCGGGAGACACATGGCTCATTACACCAGGCTTTAGTATGAAATGCTGAAATCTATTCATCTTCAGGAGCATATAACTAGTTTTTCCTGCTTTTCTCTTATAAAATGTATTAGTGCTTATTTAGGAACTGTCAATTATGGTTTAAAAGGAGATTTAGGAGTTAAACAATCCCAGGTGCTGAATTTTCAGCATTGCTAGATACAGGAATAGAAAAACGGAGTGCAAATGTGGCTGGTATAATTAGAATGTTGATACTACATTGTCCTATGCACATCTGTGTGCGAGGCACTGAGACTGCAGCAGGTTGAAACCAACGCTAAGTTTGTTGGGTGTCCTTCACCACAGCCCCCTCCCCAAGTTCTAACTCCAAGGGTCATATTTTTCTTTCATAGCCAATATATCCTACACTTGGCACCTAGATGCTAAGGTGAGGAGTGCATTAAGAAAGGCTTAAGGTAAACATATGTGTCTGGTTTAAACAAGGAAGCCACATCACATGGCTTTGTATCTAGCAATGCACTAAACCAACACTCTGCCTTCCACATTATTGAATATGTGCCATATGACTACTCCTGAAACCAAACTATACCCATCCCATTCGCTTTACATCATGCTTTGTACAATGAAAAACAGACTATGGGAAAGGGGAAATATTCCATCAATACACAGCTCAATAAAAGCCAAAAGATCAACCTGAGGACAAAATTAGAGAAGGGAAGGGCTAGTCAAATGCTTAGCTTGTGTGTGAGTGTGTGTATTTATGTATGGCCAGATTCTCTTCTTTCATATGCTCGGATGACTCAGGAGTTACTCCACTGAACTCAGTGGAGTTAGAGCAGTGTAAGTGAAAGGAGAAGCAGGCCCATTGCGTTGCAGCGGAAAGTGGCACCTTATTACAAGCAGAATGTGATCAACAAAACCAAAATCCCTGTCTCCACAAGGTTTGTGGTCTAAAACAGAATGAGCAGATGCAGCCCTGTGGATAAAGAATTCCCCTGATAACAGGATAAGGAGATGAGCTGTGGGGAGTTTTTTTAAATGGTAGTAATTGTAAATATGCACCTCCTAAAATACCACAAGTTTCAGTTTTGGTGAGTCTCCTTACCAGGCTTCTTATGGCAAATTATAGCCCCTCGAACCTTCATCTGCCCTGCTAGTGGAATATGTCTCTGAGGTGTAGCAGTCCACGTTCAACTTAATCTTTCCTATCAAGTCTTCAAAGTGGAAGTCCTTAGCAAACCAAGTTTCACTGCAACTATGTCTTCTCTGCCTAACATCCATGAGGGCTAAAGGAGAGGGCCGCTAGGAAAAGCAGAACCATGTAGTGGAGGAACAGGGAGATCATATTGGAGAGGCCTTTTATCACATTCAGAGTGACTGCACCTGTATTTCCTCCTCATGGTCCAGCAAGAGCACGCACTTTTAGGCTTCTGGCTCCCCAGACATCACCTCTCTTGGGCAGAAACATGTCTCTCTCTCCCTGGAGTATTTCCAGGCTGCACAGTTCTCCACTGTGAACACACTTAATAAATTATATAGTTTAATAATAATTCAACAGTCTGACTTTATTTACTAGGCTGATAGAACATGTAAAAAATTACTAAGTAGAGAAATTCCAGTACTGGGTTTTCATGTCATTTCTATTTAAAATGACAGAACAGCTTTTGCCATGAAAAATAAACATTTAATAATTTTATAGTTGCTAAGTTCGCATTTTTACTAATAGCAATGATGTATGAAGTTGTCTTATTTTTAAGCAAGGAAAAATATCCCTGTACAACAATCTGCTTGCTTTGGTGAGAGCATTTGCAGTTAGAAGGTCTGGCTAGTACAGCGCGGTTAATCTTCTGACCATTAAATTTAAATTAGATGGGCTCAGTTTAGTTCCCACTAGTGACTAATCTGAAATTCAATTAGCACGTATTTAAAGGAATATAGCTCAGGCTGTAGAAGACTACAGAGAAGGGAAATAGTGTGTTTTTGATAAAGCCTATTTAGACTGCATTTTAAAGAGTAGGGGCCCAGCTCTTCACTCAGTTGCAAGGGTAAACCAGGACTAACTTGAAGAAGGAAATGGAATTACACTAGTGTATAAGTGGAATCATATCAAACACCCCTTTGTATTAGTATGTACAGTTTTTCTCCTATTTGAGATATAACTTTCACCCAGAATGTGAACCAAACCATGCTAAACTTTGTATGAGATTCAAAAGTGACTGGATTTTTTCAAAAAAATGTTCATGATGCCTCTGAGTGCTTTGGATATTATTAGCTGAAGCCTAATGCAGAGCATCAAAATATTGCTTTCTGCTGCATTTAACCCAACTAAAAAGAGCAAGTACTAGCAGTCTTATGAGATGGCCTGTTCTCATGAGATTGCCAGGCTAATTATGCAAACATAAGAAGTTCAGATAAGTATCAAGATTTCTGGGTGTTTTCGTGGAATGAACTTCCAAGCCCTTTAAGGGGTTACCCATAATTATTCACTTCACTCATCGCTGAAATGTAGCCCCTTCTAATCAAAACTGCTGGGGAAATCTACGGAGCCAGAATATAATTTTGAAAACTGGGATTTGGCTCAAACATGAAGTTCAGTTAAGAAAAGTACCACTGGGACCTTCTACATCCACAGATGGTCAGGGATTCAATATTAGATTTCAGTAGCATCACAGTGGAGGTGTGGTTCACTATTGACTCAGAGGCAAGAGTACTACCCACCAAATTCCCATACTTATTCGTGAAGCACCTCGGCTTTTCCTTGGAAGTCTCCAATTGAAGTCCTATCCTAGTCAGATCCAGTACTGACTGCTTACACAAAGGATTTTCTCTGTAGCTTTTTCTCTCTTTCCCAGTATGAATGTTCCATAACTATAGCCAGAAACACACATTTATAGATTCAAACAAATCTTTTTTTGTTAAGTCTTCATTGGTTTTATCAGCTCAATCAACCACCTCCAAAAATAGGTGGGAGATGTTTAGTTTGTCAGTAGTTGTGATATGGATTTGGAGGAGGGGCAAGTAATGTTTGAAGAGGGATGTTTTTAGAGCATGTCAGCTGATCCACTGATGTAGTATTTTTTCCTAGTGAAATCTTTGCAAGAAAATATATGGTGTAAAGGATAAAGACGTGAATATTACAGTCAGAACAGACATTTTGCTACTACATGAGAAGTATAGATAAACAGACACTCCTTTCAAAGGATGGCTTCTGGTTTGTAATCCTTGGATTTTTTTTTTTTTAGTTTGTTTAAATGCTAAACTGTGTTTCCTACTTGAAAGCCTATAATGTTTGCACTGCTGATTCATGGCAGTTGGAATTTTAATGTGCTAAATGTTCATTCATGAAAGATGTATGTTAAATTATATATTTCTCTGGTGATTTTTTTTCCCCACATGCTGCAGGAGGACAGCCTTTTAGATAGCCTAATGAAAAATGTCACGTTGAAATGACTGTACTCCAATGTACTGTCCCGGACCCTAGGTCTTCATTGAAAATATCTTACATTCAGTAAATGAAATCCTATGCTTCGTTTTTAGACAAACAAATTTGCCAGTCTTCACACTGATCTTAAAACGTATATGAGCCTTACTACAATGTCACTGAAGCAATATAGAGAAATACCCTTAATATATCTAATGTTTAGCATTAGAATGATCATTAGAAATATGGTCTGTCACAAGAGTGCTCTATGTCTATAGATGTGTGTATAGTTAATAGACTACGGTGCTATTAGGTGGTGCACAAGAATATGTAGTATGTACTTCCTGGGTCTTGTAAGCTCAGATGTTGTGTAGTGTAAAATGGCTTCCGTGGTGAAGCGCTTTACATCAGCACTTTAGTGCTTATGCACTTTATCCATATACCTTGGCTAGGATTTTTCAAATACTCCTAAGGGAGGTGCCCAACTAGAATTCGAAGGGAATTCAATTCACTTAACTTCATTAGGCTGCTTTGATAATCATAGCCTAGGGGAAAGGGTGAGGAAAGCGCCTTTTTTTGTTTTTATCATTACTATGTATATAGCTCCATAAATGTGCATGGTGCTTAAACTTTTTCCTGGTTCAGCTACCTTCATAGCAGCCCAGGCTGTTGGAGACAAAAACGATTCCACAGAAACATTACACAAGTGCTGCGACTGCAGGAAATGGTCTGAGCCACTTCCCCTGGCTGTTCCCCTTTCTTTCATCCTTGTCTATTTTTAACAAACTTTATTGAAATGACATCCCAGTTACACTTGAAAGATACTACATTTCCCAACTAAAACACAGTGACCAGAGGCAGAAAGAGAGCTCTCTCTGAGCCAATATTTACCACTACTCATTTGGCAATAGACAATGTCAAGAAAAAGGAAAGAATGACTCTTTTGTACTACTCCATGTGGTTGCTCATCTCACTAGGGAAGAGAGATGAAGTTCTATAGGTCACTGGTTTACTGAAACCAAACACTAGTAAAAGAGTCTATTAAAAACTCACTAGAGAACCCACCCTTCAGATTTTATTAACCAGATTTATTTTATCTATCAGCTACATCTGTTCAGGTATATTGTTTTTAAATGGTCTAAATTTTAAGAAAAACCTCAACAAAACCATTCAAAAAACCCCCTTTAGTGATTCGGTAATGGAGGTAAAAGGCTCTCTCAGTAAGAGAGGGGGCTGAAAGGGAAAAATAAACTTTAGAAGATTAGAGTGGAAATTAGAAGTTAAAAACTGTGAGAAAAGGGAACAGGGACCAGAGACGGAAAAACCCAGAGAGAGGAAGTTCACTGAGTGTCATATAACAACTATATCTGCTTGAAAATGGTGTGGAAAGAATTATAAAAATGTTGAAGTAACTTTCAATCCAAAAGTTTCCAAACATAAAATTTTTGTATTTCAAATTTTTCATAAAACTTTGAAACAAAATGTTTGGGTTTTCCCCTCTCTTCCCCACTTCTCCTTAATTCAGCCATCAAGAGGGGCAGGGGATGAAAAAAAATTAAAATTAAATACATTTTCCATGATGTCAAAGAAAAAGGCGGTAGGGTGGGGTTAAAATGTCATGAAAAGTTCCAACTTTGAAAAAGAGCCATTTGTGATTAAAACAAACTTTTCAACTAGTTGTTATGTAGGTGGGGCTTATGTAACAGGCCTACCTCTCACCCCCCCCCCCCCACCCCCAACTGTATTTCTGCAGTTCTGCTTCTGATCTTGGCCCATATCAGGACATGCAGAAACAGATGAATATAAAATATACAGAAAGTTAATGTGATGGTCACCGTCATGCCCAACAAATTAGGGATTCAATCAGTGACTTCCAGAGCTAAAACCGTGGGCGACTACAGCATGAGCTTGTTAGGTAGGGCCGTAACAGACTCATATCCTCCGTGAATCAGTGCAAAATGGGACCTGTAACACACTCACCAGTGGATTACATTAACCAAACTTATTTTTCCGGTACTTTAAAATGTTTCTAGTTGGGTTTAAATTTTGGTCCGTGGTTTAAATCAATTCCAATGTTATCCAAATTGGTTTATCCCTCCCTTACAGTGCTGTGCTGCATCCCAAGCCAGAGAAATGAATTTGTGCAATCTGTGTATAAAATATGAGGCACAGTTGCCAACTTTCACGCGGTAAATAAGCACCCCGACTTTCACAGTAAGCCAAAAATCAAGCTAATCCCATTTAAAAACAAGGCCAAAATAAGCCAATCCCTAAGAACCCCATCACTCTATGTGACTAGATCCCCCCAGCGTGCAGTCTGGGACTGTGGTGGGCCTGCTGTGCACCCCTGACTCTCTTCCCCCCCCCCCCCCGCTTGCCCCTGCTTGTCCCCCCCCGCCCCTTGTCCCTGCTTGCTGGAAGCTGATCCGAAAAAAAGAAGCAACAAGCTACAATAAGCTACAATAAGCTGCAAGCCCAAAACTAGCCAACAAGCAACTCACAAGCCAATTAAGCCAAAAACAAGCCCAATTTCTGCATTTTTTCCATGGGTTTGGCATGTCTGATATGAAGGCATGCTCAGTCACTGCTTCACCTCTACCACTGTCATTTACATCTGCAAGTGTTTGTGTTAGTAACAATCCTTGCAGTTAGGTAAATGTGGCAGAAGGAATGTTGCCCAGGGAAATGGAAATATTCCCATTCTTATAGCTAAAGAGGTTCCATAATATGACTGAACAAATGCCAAAAATGGGCAGATAGTGACTCCTGAGTGTCAATTTGCCACTGAATAATGGCAACACCCTAGAGTGCTTATGAACTGTCCTGCATTGTCTTGAGCACAGTTTCTCTTCTCCCAGCTTTCTGGTCATAGGGAAGCTTAGCAGATGAGACTGAAGACTGAAACAGAGATTCTTCAGGTATCCTAAGACTATCCCTCTAGGAATCAGGTACAGTTTATGGTGGTAATGTTACTATATTCTTAATATGTATTGTAAGGGTTGGTTTTTCCAAACCCCTCTGCTTAGCACCATGATAGTCATGTACAATGTATCACTACTGAAAAGGAGTTACGGTAGTTCGATCAGAATATTGTCTTTGGCCCATCTCTGCTGGTCACTAATACTCCCCCGATGCCTGGAAGAAATAAAAGGCAGCACACAGGGCATGTTGGGAGCAGAGGGAGACATGTTGGGTGTTTGCAGAGAGTGGTTGGGGGTCTGGTTGAAGCATGATGTGCTCAGGACACCCCCAACTGGCATACAGTGCCTAAGGGACCACGTCTGGCTGGAGCAGTTTAGAGCAAGCCCAACTTGCACTGGGGCTAGGGCTGATTCAGGGAATCAGTAAGCCATAAGTGCTTCCCTGACAGCATCCTGCCCTGATGTACCTAGCCAAGCACAGGCTCATTAAATGCATGATGTTGGTCTTGATTTTCAAGGCCTTTTATGAAATTGGTATGCACTACCTTGGGTGCCATGTCTCTGGGTGCAGCTATGACCTTTCAGGATAACTAAGTTCCTCAGAGACTCTGAGGGTGAGATACATGAGTGCAGGTGACAGAACTTTTTAAGCAACTGGCCCACCGCTCTGGAATTGGTTTCAAGGGGTTAGAATGACTGCAAACCCTCCTTGACTTCAGGAAAAAATGCAAAACTCACTTCATTTTCTTCCAGGATAGTGGTAAAGCATCTGATCCTTTAAATCCAACTCTTAGAATCTGGCGAGGTGCCCAGACACCATCATAATGAATGTGGTAAAAATGCCTGGAATAACAGAGAAAGAAATTTGCCTACTCTGAGTTTGTACAGTGCCTACCACTGGGGATCTTGACTGGGGCTTCTAGCATGATCTTGACTGGTGCTTCTAGGTGCTATTGTGATAATAATGATCCCAAAAGACATCAGAGCCAGGCGACTGTTCAGTTTGCCAGAGAAGGACTGACAATTATAACATCTAAAAGTGAACTCACAGCCCTGGAGGGTTCAGTAACAGCCTCTGGAGTCCTGGAGTAATAGCTACCTTGTTGGTTGACTGCCATTTTGACTTATACGGAAACTTCAGTTCAGAGGACCTCAAAAGTGTTCCAAACTGCCGTGCAGAAAGAACAAACATAGCTGCAGAAGCAGAGGGTTCCAGTAAGAAGCTCTGTGGCATTGATTATTTAGTAACCAGGACAGGACTCGTCTAGCATTTTGCTGAAGCAAATAAGGACAGCTCAATGGGAATTATCAAAGTCGAAATCACAACAGAAGGGAATAGGGAGCATATATTATGTCCAGGCATTTTTACTTCTCTTGTCAGCATGTTATCCGAGCACCAAAGCACAAAATGTAAGAGAAAACCTTGCAGTTATTATGAATTGTATAATCTCATCTTGTTTTCGGAAGGAAGAGAGTTAAAGGTGTCCACATTTTATTTCCAAGGAACCCAGCCATGCAGAAACAGAGCTGGTCTCAGCTGTGACTAATTGTTCTCTTAAAGAGAGGAACCAGTGGGTTTGGGAGTCACTCAGGGAGTGCTTTTGTATTTATTGATTGAACTCTGAGATGCCCTTTTGGTGGTAGCTTGATGACATTTGCCATCTGTCTGGACACAGAATTTTTCAGCTGGCTCTCCCTCTCTTGGCTGCACTTTACTTGAACTACCACATAAGTATTGGGTCCTTAAAAACTGCAAACATAAAACTTCATTTTAAAAAAGAAGAACTGAAAATGTATTTCACTGGATTCCAGCTAATATCCCTTAACAACATTTCACATCCCTTAAATGTTCCACCTCTATTAGAAAACCCAAATGATAGACTGTCTGGATATGAGCAATTCAGGGATCTAGCTTGTTTGCCATATGATCTGTAAAATATATATACACACACACATTATTTTAACTTTCACCCTCTCCTTTCACCCCACCCAACTATAGCAGCCACCTATCCTAACTTTGCCAAAATATTTTCTTAAATCAAAATAACCAACTACAGGCAGTCCTCAGACTTACGACACAATTGATTTCTGAAAATTGCGTCATAAGTCTAAACGTCGTAACTCGGAACTGCAATCCACTTCATTGCGGGACCGAGCATCGTAAAATCAAACCCAATTGTCATCAGTTGAATCAGGGTGTTAATTCAGAAGCATCGTAAGTGCCGTTTGTCGTAAGTCAAACGTCGTAAAGTCGAGGACTGCCTGTACTAGGAATTATTGGAAATTGATCCCTTGACTATGAAATGATATTTTTATTTAAAATAAAATAAAATAAATAAGTATAACTAGGATTAAATTTGCAAATCATTTTTTAAAAGGTGCCATGTCTTATTTCTTTAGCATTTCCTCTGGCACAAATCTATCTTTGCAACAGTGTTTGCCAACTCATTTCAATTTTGGATTATTACATTTTTGCAATTGCTATGGTAAATATCTATGGTAGATCTCTTGTGACTTTGAGGGTTAAAAAAAAAGCTATTTGTGGTCATGGTTCTCATGTTGTCCCTGATATAATTAACTACATCTAAAAACCCTTAGACTGACGCTTATATTGCTTCCCAAGTAGCATCTCTTGAATTAGGACAGAAAGCATTTTATACTGTGCTCGCTGCTTTGAAATGGTTGATTTGAGAGATTATCAATCTGTTGCTAAGCAGTTGAAGTGAAAGCACACAGTAAAGTCCTCAAGGACAATACAGAACAGCCAGAATTTTTTTCCCTTCAGTTTCAAACATTTTCCATCACCAACACCCCTGAAGTCATTGCACCAATCGCTCCTGAACCAAAGAAGTGTAAACACTGTAATGCTCTATTTAACAGCACAATGTCATCTGTTGATGGGAACTACAGATTTTGGAAGAACTTTCAGGGCATGCAGCAGATGTGTGATAGGTTTTGTTGTTGTTGTTGTTTGCTTATTTTTTAAAGCAGTTTGTTTTGCAATCTTTCCGTGTTTGTGTTCACTCCCACTTGAGCAAGGTTAGAACAATCAGGGCAGTCTTTGCTCTTGAATGAACCCATTGAACTCAATTTACTGATGGCTATCATAAAAAAATACAAGCAACAATTAAGAGAACCTGTCTAGCAACGATTTCTGTTCAGACAATGAAAATACTCGTTGCATGACATGGTGCTCTATATTTGTGCCAGAAAACTGTAGGAATGGATGGGTGTAATCTGTGCTATATTCTCACTTACTTTTTTTTCTGTGCTCCTCTTCCAGCTGCATTGTGTTGCCTTGATCACAGCCTTGTACTCCCTATGTATATTGCAGAAGTCTATCCAAGGACATATTTCCAGAATGTAGAACCAGAGCTTCAGAAAAGTGAGGCATCCTTCATATTTGTAAACAACAAAACAGCTGTCTCCTCTTTTATTTTTAAACACTTATTATTTATATTACAAAAATGGCAAAAACCCCTAACAAGGGTTAGGGCCTCAGTATTCAGCACTTATCACAAACGTATGGAAGACAGGCCTTGTCCCAGAGAACTTTCTTCTTGTTGCTTGTTTCAAATTAAATTGTGACAGTGACTAGACGACTGACGCGGAATTGGGGAGGGAGGACAAAGACAATGGATATAAAATCATGCCATTACATGCATTGCGCAGGCTTATGGTGCCAGAGCATTTGAAAGTCTGTTTTGTTTTATTATTCCTTTAATTGATCAAATCATCCAAACAGGCTGGTTGACTTCTTAGCACCACAGCAGGAGTGGGTCTTGAAAGGCTTTCATTCCAAACCTCACAGTTTATTGTCCTCAATCTGTGGCTACGACTTCCATATTGTGATAGGTGACACTGGTAGCATGCTTACAGTTAAGGTTGTCTGACACTTTGTTATAAGGCTCTGTTTTCATTTGCTTAAACTTTACCAAGCTTTAACGATTTGGGCTGATATTTTCCATGCTGGCTGCTTCCTCAGGCTGAATTACTCTGAAAAACTTCAGCCGCAGTGGTTCAGCTGTTTCTGAGAATGAGACGAGAGGGAAATAGCTTGTTTTGTCCATGTTAAAAAAAAATTCCGTCAGTCTTTTCTTTTGAGAAACTTTAGCACTTCCGTGCTTTAGAGTAAGGATGTGAAATTTGGCAGGAAGGTGACCTTTATGCCAGGACATGCCTTTTGTCACCCCTGGGACAATCTACCCAAATGTGGCCAAACTACATGCCTCAAAATTGCGGTTTGCACATACGCGGTGGAGGTTTGCTAGAGCTTCAGCCAAATTCCCTAGAGATCTCATCCCCAGTTGGAACATGCTCAGTGTGGTCTTTCCCTATAATCACACCTCTGGGCTGTGCCAGGTCCAGGTACCAGAACTGAGAGCGCTGAGTCCGTCTTGCTTGTGTTCTCAATGATTCCCTATTGACACAAGGCAGCATGGAGGGGAAGAGGTCTTATTTGAATGCAGAGAGGATGAAAGCTGAATCTGGGGGTGGAGACGTAGATTAGGACAAGGCACCTGGGCACAGCAACTTAAATTCTGCCATTTCCTAACTTTTAAGTGCTTTACCGTGCAACTTTGCAACCCTGACAGGGATTTTTTTTTTCTGTGTGTAATTGTTTCTATATGGTTCCTAAAGTGTGGGAGCTGCTTCCCAGATGGTGCGTCGGCATGGTCCCTGCCTCCAGCACGTTATCCACTGGGAGTCAAGAGGGCTCAGGATCAATTCCTTAATAGACAACATTTAGCATGTGTCTTATTCTGCTGTCTTAATTGGGACTTTCTGAAAGTATATTTACTGTTTTCCCGTTTTCCCAATTCTTCCCTCCCACCATTTTTGTTTTGGTGGAAGAGAAGAATTAGAAGTTAGTTTTAATGAGGAACTTGAAGGGGAGAATTTGAATATGAAGTAAACCATGTCAGTGGGAGTGATCCTAGTATAGCTACTACATGGGACATAGAACTGGGATCAGGAGTGGCAGTTTGAAGATAAGTATGACCTTTTGGTTCCAAAGTCAGCATGGCCTTTATCTGCAGGATGGTTTAGCACAGGAGGTTAAATGACCATTCCAGTGCTACTTTCTTTGAAAGCGAAATTGCCAGAGGAAGTGGTTATGATGGTTATTTTTGCAGGGGAAAGATTCCTTAGTTTGTAATTCAGGGAGTGTTTTAGTTGAAAATGATAGAAGGCCAGATTCCAAATGGATGTAAATTGGCATAGCTCTGCTGTCATGACAAAAGTATAGGATTTGATGTGAAGAACATTGTATCCAAATGAAACTGCATGGGCAATTTCAGAAGGCAGAATATAATGACTCAAAACATTCAGGCATCCACATTCCATATAGATAGATAGATAGATAGATAACCTGTGCCCATCCATGAGCCTCTGCATATTAGAGTCATTAATTCTCTGCATGAGACATGTTCATCCTTCCTTTTGGTCTCACTCATGAGATAGCCTCCTAATAAGGAAAGAAATTGGCTTTGCATGTTATACAAAATTTGTCTCATAGACTGATAGGCCAGAAGAGACCATCAGGGACCCGAGGGATGTGCTGGCCACTGCTTCCTGCAGCCCCCATTGGCCTGAGACAGCGAACCATGGCCAGTGGGAGCTGTGATCGGCTGAACCTGCGGACACGGCAGGTAAACAAACCGGCCATGCCCGCCAGGGGGCTTATCCTGGCGGGCCGCATGCCAAAGGTTGCCGATCCCTGTCTAGTCTGACCTCCTGCACATTGCAGGCCACAGAACATTGCCCACCCACTCCTGTAGGAGGCCCATAACCTCTGGCTGACTTACTGAAGTCCTTAAATCTTGATTTAAAGACTTCAAGTTACAGAGAATCCATTTGCTCAAGTTCAAACCAGCAAGTGACCGAGGCCCTATGCTGCAGAGGAAGGCAAAAAAACCCCTGGTCTCTGCCAATCTGGCCTGGGGGAAAATTCCTTCCTGACCCCATTTGTGGCGATCAGTTAGATTCTGAACATGTGCGCGAGACCCACAGCCAGACATCTGGGAAAGAATTCTCTGTAGGAATTCAGGATATGTGTACACTGAAATTAGATACCTGTGGCTGGCCCATGACAGCTGACTTAGGCTCGTAGGGCTCGGGCTGCCAAGCTGTTTAATTGCAGTGTAGACTTCTGGGATTGGGCTGGAACCTGGGCTGTGGGACCCTCTGAGGTGGGAGGGTCCCAGAACTTCAGCTGCAGCCCAAGCCCAAATATCTACATTGCAGTTAAACAGCCCCAGAAGCCTGAGTCACTAGGCACGGGGCAGCCACAGGCTTTTAATTGCAGTGTAGACATATCCTCAGAGCTCTCCCCATCTAGTCCCCAATCTCCAGTTGTAGAAGATATTAGCTAATAGCAGTCATGGGTGGGCCATATGCCCTTTTAGTCAATCTCATCATACAATCCCCTCCATAAAGTTATCAAGCCCAGTCTTTAAACAAATTAGGTTTTTTGCCCCCACTACTCCCCTTGGAAAGCTGATCTGAACTTCACTCTTCTGATGGTTAGAAACCTTCATCTAATTTCAAACCTAAACTTAATGATGGCCAGTTTATATCCATTTGTTCTTGTGCCAGAATTAGCTCTTAACTTAAATACCTTCTTTTCCCCTCCCCCCCACTCATGTTTATCCCTCTGATGAATTTATAGAGAGAAGTCATATCTCCCCTTATCCTTCATTTTGTTACGCTAAACAAGCAAACTCCTTAAATCTCCTCTCATAAGGAATGTTCTCCATTCCTCTGATCATGTAGTAGCCCTTCTCTGCATCTGTCCAGTTTGAATCCATCAGTGTTAAACATGGGAGACCAGAATTGCTCACAGTATTCCAGTTGAGGTCTCACCAGTGCCTTGTATAATGGTAACTCCTCCCTATCTCTACCGGAAATACCTAGCCTGATGCAGCCTAGGATTACATTAGCCTTTTTCACAGCCATATCATATTGGCAGCTCATAGTCTTCCTGTGATCAACCAATACCTCTAGATCTTCTCTTTTGTCACACAATTTCATCCCATTTCTATTCATCCCAATTTTCAAGGTTGTCCAGATCTCCTTTTAATGATATTCCAGACCTTCTCCATATGAGCAATACCTCCCAACTTTGTGTCATCACCAATTTTATTTGCACACTTCTTTTTGAGCCAAGGTCACTAATGAAAATGTTAAATAAGATTAGTCCCAGGACAGACCCTGAGGAACTCCACTAGTGCCTTTCCTCCAGCCTGACAGATCACCTTTCAGGATGACCTGTGGCAGTGTCCCCTTTAACCAGTTCCTTCCTTTCAACCATGAAGGCAGCATGGATGGTTTAAAGAAGGGGTCCCAGAGCTGGAGTTCAAGCCCTTAGAAGTCTGGAGTTCTAATCCTGGTTCTACCACTGTGCAGCCTTGGACCAGTCACATCAACCCTCTGTGTCAGTTTCCCCATCTGTTTGAGGGGGCTTTAGCATTTGGGGGGAGAGAGATAGCTCTGCGGTTTGAGCTTTGCCCTGCTAAACTCAGGGCTGTGAGTTCAATCCTTGAGGGGGCCATTTAGGGATATGGGGCAAAAACTGGGGATTGGTCCTGCTTTGAGCAGGGGGTTGGACTAGATGACCTCCTGAGGCCCCTTCCAACCCTGATATTCTATGATTCTATGAAAGCCCCTTTAACAACAACAACAAAGATACTGGGAAAAATAACTCTGTAGCAGGAATTTTACACACAGCCTCAAAACTTTCCAAAACAGCGATCCCTTCAAAATATTGCTTCAGGAGACCACTAGTTCTTTTAGCACTACAGAATTTTTTTTTTAAAGGCAAAAATAACCCAACCCAACAATCAATGGAGCCATTAACCCTGGGTGCATTTCACTTCTCTAATGATGCAAACCGAAGACTACTAATTAAAAAGACTTTTGAAAGAACTGGGTCAGAAAAGGGAACGAATACTAAACTCGCTCCACTTGCCTGGCTCACTGTTATGTTTTGCAATGAGATTTTTAATAAAAAGGCAAGGAAAAATGTCAGCTCGCCAAGCACATCTGACATTTTGATAACCTCGTCAGTAGTAGCTATTTTATTGGCGTTAAGCCGCTGTGGCACTTGTTTTTTATTTTGCTGCCTGTTAGCTCTGTTTCTACCTTTTTGTATATCCCCGCACAATGATTCTAAGTAATGGAGAAAAAATGAATAGAAAGGCATGTTGTATCCTACATGACCATGAACCCGGATCTTCAAATATCTCTTCAGACTGCAAGCTCTTCTTTTGTCGTAATTGGACATTCAGGAGAAAATCCTTCATTTTGTAGCTTTCAGTTTAACAGATTGGTCATATGTTTCTACTCAGGTTTTCTCCCTCCAAATTAAATCAAGTTCTATTTAACAAACTAGTCCCTCATTCAAATAAAAAAATAACTAAGTGCATTGCCTTAGCAACTATGCAGGCTTCCTCACATACCTTTGTAAAGGTTTCTCAACCTTGCTCTTCACTGCCATTGTGCATGTTTAGAGGGCAAATGAGGATTTGGAGGAAGCTGTTTTGTCCTCTGCTATTTGTGAACTGAAACAAGACTTGAACCCATGTGTTCGGATATGGAATATTAGTGCACTAAACTGTTGGTGTGGCCCTTCAAGTTGCTATGTACTTCTTATGAGATCCTAAGTGACATTAACCTCCATTGTCTTCAGTGGGAGTTAGAGTCAGAGAAATATAGGTCTGGAAGGCTGGAGGTAGGACCACATAAACCTAGCTCATCCCTGATGGGTGTTTGTCTAACATGTTCTTAAAAATCTCCAACAGGAATTCCACAACCTCCCTTGGAAACCTAGTCCAGTGCTTACCTATCTTTATAGTTCAGTTAGATTAGATATTAGGAAAAAAACTTTTAACTCTTCCTTGCTACAGATTAAGCCAATTATTTCTTGTCCTACCTTCAATGGACAAGGAGTACAATTGATCACCGTCTTCTTTATAACATGCTCCAGGCTAAACATGCCCATTTTTTTTAACCTTTCCTAATAGGTCAGGTTTTCTAAACCTTTAATCATTTGTTTTTGCTCTTCTCTAGATTCTCTCCCCAATTTGTCCATAACTTTCCTAAAGTGTGGTGTCCAGAATGGACACAGTACTCCAACCAACCCTCACCAGTGCAGAGTAAAGCAGGACAATAACCTCCCATGTCATACATACCACACTCCTGTTAACAGGTCTGGCTCCAGGCACCAGCGTTCCAAGCCGGTGCTTGGGGCAGCAGTCAGAAGGCAGCAGCAGAGTTTCCGTGGTGGTGGCAATTCGGCGGTAGCTTCTCCGTTCTGCCGTCCACGGCGGCAATTCGGCAGCAGCTTCTCTCTCTCCTGCTGTCCACGGTGGCAATTCGGCAGCGACAGTTTTTTTCACTGCTTCGGGTGGCAAAAACGGTAGAGCCGGCCTTGCCTGTTAATACATCCCAGAATACTAGCCTTTTTCACAGCTGCATGACTCTTATTCAATCTGTTGTCCATTAGATCTTTTTCAGCAGTACTATTTTCTAGCCAGGTATTCCCCATTTTGTAGTTGTGCATTTATTTATTTTTTCCTTCCTAACTGAAGTACTTTGCACTCATCTTTAAATTTCATCTTGCTGATTTCAGACCAATTCGTCTAAGCCCTGGTCTACACTACAGGGTTAGGTCGAATTTAGCCGGATTAGTTCGATTTTATAATGAATGCGTCTACACAACCAACCCCGTTCTGTCGACCTAAATGGCTCTTAAAATCGACTTCTGTCCTCCTCCCCGGCGAAGGGAGTAGCACTAAAATCGACCTTGCTGGATCAAATTTGGGGTAGTGCAGACACAAATTGATGGTATTGGCCTCCAGGAGCTATCCCAGAGAGCTCCAATGTGGACCACTCTGGACAGCGCTTTGAACTCCGATGCACTAGCCAGGTACACAGGAAAAGCCCCGGAAAATTTTGAATTTCATTTCCTGTTTGGTCAGCGTGGCAAGCTCAGCAGCACAGGTGACCATGCAGTCCCCCCAGAATCGCAAATGAGCTCCAGCATGGAGCGAACGGGAGACACTGGATCCGATTGCTGTATGGGGAGAATAATCTGTGCAGGCTGAACGCCGATCAAAAAGAAGAAATGCAAATATATTTGCCAAAATCTCATAGAGCATGTTGGAGAAAGGCTACAACCGGGACACACAGCAGTGCCGCATGAAAGTCAAGGAGCTCAGGCAAGCCTACCAAAAGACAAAGGAGGCAAACGGTCACTCTGGGTCAGAGCCCCATACATGCCGCTTCTATGATCAGCTGTATGGCATTCTAGAGGGGGACCCTGACACTACCCCACCACTGTCCGTGGACACCTGCAAGCGAGGAGTCTCACACAACATGGAGGAGGATTTTGTGGATGAGGAGGAGGAGGAGAATGCACAGCAGGCAAGCGGTGAATCCGTTCTCCCCGGCAGCCAGGACCTTTTCATCACCCTGGAGCCAATACCCTCCCAAGGCGGGATCCCCAACCCTGAAGGCAGAGAAGGCACCTCTGGTGAGTGCACATTTGTAACTAGAGTACAGGGTTTAAAAGCAATAGTGTTTAATGTTTGATTTGCGCTGAAGACTTGGGATGCATTCGCGGCCAGTACAGCTACTGGAAAAGTCTGTTAACGTGTCTGGGGATGGAGCAGGAATCCTCCAGGGACATCTCCATGAAGCTCTCCTGGAGGTACTCTGAAAGCCTTTGCAGAAGTTTTCTGGGGAGGGCTGCCTTATTTCATCCTCCACGGTAGGACACTTTACCGTGCCAAGCCAGTAGCAAGTAGTCTGAAATCAAGTAGCACAAAGCATGGCCGCGAATGGTCCTGGGTTTTGGTCACATTCAAGCAACATTCGGTCTTTATCTTTCTGTGTTAGCCTCAGGAGAGTGATATCATTCATGGTCACCTGGTTGAAATAGGGGAATTTTTGTAAAAGAACAGTAAAAGGATCCCGTTCACGCTGGGCTGTTTGCGCTTGGCTAAAAGGGATCATCCCAAATAGCCACACGGAGGGGTGGGAGGAGGTGTGTGCTGCACATCCACCTGAAAACCGCAGCCCCTCCTTTCAAATGGCAAACCCAACTGGCATTGCTTGCTATGGGAAAGGAGGATGCTGCAGTTTGCTGCATAACATTCCCACATGTTATGAAGGTGTTGGAAGCCAAACCCACGTACCTTTTGGCTTACCATGGCTGCCTGGAAACCGAATTCTGTTGCCCAGCCGTGTGTGATGTGTCACCATACTGGCAGGCGCTCAATGTAAAAGGCAAAATGCGACCTTGTACCTAAAGCACATGTGCTGTCTGCTGAGAATTGCTTGATTCACTGTGAAAGAATCTCCCT
Organism: Chelonia mydas; assembly: GCF_015237465.2. Lineage (NCBI taxonomy): Eukaryota > Metazoa > Chordata > Testudines > Cheloniidae > Chelonia > Chelonia mydas. Next base: position 16,778,508 of record NC_057854.1, on the reverse strand, counting down.
TTTGTTCTCAGAAATCTATCATCTTAAATTTTACTCTCCCTTTTTATCCCCCTTCAGGTGCAAATGTTTCTATGCTCTCCCTAACATCTCCGTCCCTGAGGTTATCGCAGATTAGAAGGCAAAAAAACCACACTCGCGATGACATGTTTTCCGAGCTCATGCAGTCCTCTGGCACTGATAGGGCACAGCGGAATGCATGGAGGCATTCAGTGGAAGAGTCCAGGAAAGCATTAAGTGAGCACAATGAGAAGAGGCAGGATGCAATGCTGAGGCTAATGGAGGAGCAAACAGACATGCTTAGGCATCTGGTGGAGCTGCAGGAAAACCAACAAGAGCACAGACCGCCACTGCATCCACTGTTCAACCGCCTGCCCTCCTCCCCAAGTGCCATATCCTCCTCACCCAGACTCCCAAGAACACGGTGGGGAGGCTCCAGGTACCCAGCCACTCCACTCTACTCCAGAGGATGGCCCAAGCAGCAGAAGGCTGTCATTCAAACAGTTTCGATTTGTAGTGTGGATACAATAAGCAATGTGCCCTTGTCCTTCCCTCCTCCCCCACCCCACCCTATCCCATTCGGGCTATCTTATCAGTTATCTCCCTTTTTTTTAATTAATAAAAAAAGAATGCATGGTTTCAAAACAATAGTGACTTTATTTCCTTTGCCAGCTGTGATCGAAGATGGGAGGGTAGTTGGCTTACAGGGAATTAAAATCAACAAAGGGGGCAGGTTTGCATCAAGGAGAAACAGAGACAACTGTCACACCGTAGCCTGGTCAGTCATGAAACTGGTTTTCAAAGCCTCTCTAATGCACAGCACGCCTACCTGGGCTCTCCTAATTGCCCTGGGGTCTGGCTGTTCAAAACTGGCAGCCAGGCGATTTGCCTCAACCTCCCACCCCATCATAAACGTCTCCCCCTTACTCTCACAGATATGATGGGGCACACAGCAAGCAGTAATAGCAATGGGAATATTGGTTTTGCTGAGGTCTAACCGAGTCAGCAAACAGCGCCAGCGAGCTTTTAAACGTCCAGTGGCACATTCTATCACCATTCTGCATTTGCTCAGCCTATAGATGAACTGCTCCTTACTACTGTCCAGACTTTTCTTAGGGTCCTAAGTAGGCTGGGTTGACCACCCTGCACTCATTATGAGTCTGCAATTTGTTTTCCAGAATCTGTTTCATTTAAAAAAAAAAAACAACTCCAGCCTTTATGGTTGCACAGAAAAACCTAGAAAATGTGAAATGAGCATGAACCAATACACGGATGCCTGCTTGTATCTACAGAAAGCCGGATACAACAGCTCAGAGAGGTGTGAACTTCCCCATTCAGTTCAATAGAATGGTAATACTGATACCCAATGATAAGAAGGTTCATATTAAAATTAGCTATTACGCTACTATCAAAGCATGAACAAAAAAGAGGATCACAATCTGCATAACGTACTGTGAGCAATGTTGTTTGATGTTGGATGGTCTTTGGGAGGGTGCCACCACTTTTTTTTTCTTTCTTTTTTTTTTTTTGTCCCCAGTGTAACCTATGGAGTCAAAAGGCTAGAGGAGTGGTGTATCTGAGTCCCACCCCGGGGCTTCGAGTCCCACCCCGGGGCTTCAAATCCCACAGAAGCCAGCAGGGCATCCAAGCCTCACAACCAGCCAACACTTGCCACCTCAAAGCAGTGGGGATGAGATCTGCACCAGTGGTGATTGTGGGTCCAGGCAGCTTCTCCCTTGGTTGCTGTTCTTCCCTGTGCAGGCATTTAAATGAAAGCTGAGATTCTGATTTCATTATGTCTCTGGAAGTTGAGGCTGTTGCAGGAGTGCTCTATAAATAAGCCAGTAGATGGCACTCAAGAATATGTAGCATAGTTCCTGGGGTTTGTAGGACCAATAGAGGGTGTTGTGCACTGCAGATGGCTTCCTCTGGTAGCTCTTTACCTCTTGACAGGGGCTCTAAGAAGATGCACATTGTGTTTCTTCCTCAATGTGGCCAGGCCCATAGGTATATCTGAATCCTACTGAGGAGAAGCCAGGTCTGAGGAGCCCAGCAAAGTCTCTGTGCAGATTTTCAAAATATGGTACTGTGAGTGACATCTCACTTTGGCATCTCTAGGTCAGAAGTTGTCTTGTGGGTGGAGCTTGGGAGAACACCACTACTTTATTTTTTTCAGTTCAAGCCCTGGTTTTTCTCCTATAGCTCGCGGAAAGCTACTCTGAATAGCACCTTTCAGCAGCATTTCAGACATGGCCCACCTCCACTTTTTCCACTTTGCTACTTGGCTATGCTCCTCAATGGGTTAAACTGATTACTTCCAATTCACTTCTTAAACACAAGCATAGATTTTTTTTTAATTGTGGATGCTCAGTTGCTTGTGCAAAATGTGTGTGCACCATGTTGTATAACTCTGATAATTGCATACAGAGCTGGCAAGTTAGCTAAGGTCATATGTGTGTAAATGCAAGCACTATAACTGCATGTGCAAATTAAGCATGTGCATCTTTAGACATGCACAGCTGGAAAATTCAGAGCTAAAATTAAATCTGTCCACAAAGCCTGCTTATGTGATTTACTAGGCTACCCTTGCTGCAGAGGGGATCAAGATCTTCGCTGCTAGGGAGAATGAGAAATCTCTGTAAGTGCCCCACTATGCTTTGTCCAGTGCTACCACCCACGGGAGGATTTACTGTTACAAAAACATCATTGCTGCAGAGGGATCATTTGTGTGGGATCAAAGGTACAGGAGCCTTATGAAAGAGTATTTGAAAGGAAATCTTACTGTGATGGCGGAATGTCTTTTTGCCTCCTTTGGCCTGTGGACAACATTTCTTCTGGTCCATTTTGTGCCTGGGTTTGCCACCTGAATGTTTGTTGTGTCAAATGCAGATGCGCATTAAGTGAAGCCCACACAATTTGCTCCAAGTATTTATCACCTGGTATTTATCACCAAGTATTTATCACCAGGCCTGGTAACATAATATTTGTTGAATAATTTAACATATTTCATGATTTTTAAAAAATATTTATCTGACCAATATCTTTTTCACGCTGTTTACCCAGGTTTCTCTGTCCATGTCAGCAGGAAGAAAATTCCCAGGCAAAATTATGCTCTAAATTACATTGATTTAGTGATTTGTGTCATCTTCTTCTTGAGTTTTAGTAATTCATATTCATTAACCTGAACAATGTTATTGCATTTTCCCGTTCTTAGACCAGTATTTAAGGTGTACAAGCTGTTCCTATTAACTTCATGCTCGCTGAAAGCAGCTGCCTTGTGAAAGGCATGAAGCTTGAAGTGGAGAGAAGAATCTTTAAACAGGGTCAGACTGGATTTCTTATTGTCCAAAGAAATTTAGTTAAAAATCTGTAACGAAGAAACATTTCATTACCTACGTCTGGATTGTTTTGCCTTGTGTGTGGCTAAATACGCTGGGCCTAATTCTCATCTCACTTACCCCAGTTTTACTTCAGTGAAGCTACTCCTGATTTTACACTGAGAGGAGAATCCGGTTCACTGCAGTAATTTAATTCTGCATCAGCAGGATGGAGTGACTATGGGGGTGTGATGGAGGTCTACCAACACCACACTGGGCAACACAGGGTTAATGAGCTAATGTGGGATCAGGTGGCCCCACCCTGCCACACTTGTGAAAGAGGTCAGACTTGGAGAGAGGCGCTTCAGAAGGAGAAACCCAGCTCAAATGGTGGAAGACCAGAGAGGAGAGCAGGTCTCCCGTCCTTAGCTTCTGGAACCAGGGCTGGCTAAAAGCAAGGACGCCTCAGATGACCACTTCCCACTGGCCCTTCCTGAAGGGAGGGAGGGAAGGAGGCCTGATCCTGATCCACTTGTAGGAAGGGACTATTCTTTTACACTAGTCAGTGAGCCTAGCTGAGGCCACAACTTAAGAGAAGTCCTCTGAAAGGAGGAAGCTTTTCCACATCCTCGGGACGGTTTTGTTTGTCTTTGACCATCCCCTGGAGGGTGTGACCTATCCAGGGCTTATCACGTGGGCTGAGCCTCTTATGACCATGCTCAGGGGCATAATGGTGGAAAGGGACAGGGAGCCTGGGCCCCTCCCTTGGCCCCAACTGAAGCAGGGTGATGTAACAGTAGAGCCCCTTCTCTGCTGGTGTGATGGAGGGGCGTTCAGGCGTGGGCTGAGTTTGAGCGGTGTTCTGACCTTGTGTGCCAGTTTGCCACACCACTCAAATTTGGGGTAGCCAGGCAGGTAACCTGGGTCCTTTCTTAGCAAAATTCTGGCTATGCCCCTGACTATACTGGCATGGTAGAACAGCTGGACACCACAAAGCAGAAGCCTATGTGAGGAGTGGGGTCTGGCCCGTGGCCTAGGGGGCACTCTGGGGTAGGAATCCCAATGGCAGGTGCAGCCTGTCCTGCTCACTAATATAGACTTAAATCTTATAGTCTACGGGCAGTTGCTTTCTACCAGGACAGTGGCTAACATGGTCCAAGTTCTGCTGAGCCTTCCACTTAAGTTTTTCTTAAACGTTACTTGACACATTTGTTGTTTTTATTCATACATTATCTTCTCATTCACACTACATTTGGCGTTCCCCCAACCACACACTAATGTTCCCTCTCTAATGTTATAGATTCATAGATATTAAGGTCAGAAGGGACCATTATGATCATCTAGTCTGACCTCCTGCACAACGCAGGCCACAGAATCTCACCCACCCAATCCTGCAATAAACCTCTTACCTGTCTGAGCTACTGAAGTCCTCAAATCATGGTTTAAAGACTTCAAGGAGCAGAGAATCCTCCAGCAAGTGACCCGTGGCCAACGCTGCAGAGGAATGCGAAAAACCTCTAGGGCCTCTTCCAATTTGCCCTGGAGGAAAATTCCTTCCCGACCCCAAATATGGCGATCAGCTAAACTCTGAGCATATGGGCAAGATTCACCAGCCAGATACCCAGGAAAGAATTCTCTGTATTATGTTAGATGTAGGGTAGACAAGTTTATTTTGGTTTTTGTCTCTAATCTGGAGTTAAGGCCTTTGTACTGCTGGGTATCACTGGCAGACAGGGTCCCTTGGGGAACTGTGGAGGGGATTCACTCAAGGTGTTGGTGGCATCTGTGAAATGAGTTCAGCTTAATGGCAGTTCTCAGTGGATTTGCTCCTTTTGTTGGGACACTCAAGCATGTAGACTGAACTGACTTCACTCTGAAAGGGATTCCTCCCAGAAAAACGTTGGGCACGTCTGGCGGAGCAGGGGCCTTTAGTACAGCCCCCGTACCTGTGATTCCCCTCCAGTGCTGTCTGCCTGGAAACTTGCACCAGCAATAAATTTACTTTGGAAAAAATAATTAAGACAACAGCCCCCTCCCTGAGTATGCTTTTAAAATAAGTCTAATCCAGCATGGTAGCACATTGCTCTGCCTTCCAGAAGACTGAGAGTTAGGATATGCCCCTTCCCTTGCCTACGCCAGCTGATCTGGGGGATGTCCTTAACATTAGTTTTGAACAGACACTTCTCCAGTAATGCCAGAATCTAGAGACCATGGTGAAGGACTCACGGTTCCAGTCACCCCAGTTAGGCTGAGCCTGGATTGTTGCCAAGCATCTACATGCATAACTAAGATTGAGACCAAAATGAGGTTTAAGCAACTGCTGTTTAACCAAGCTTAGAATAAGACTCGAGTGTTCAGAAAATGATTCATTTATTGTGCAGGCTACGTGTGCACCGTGCTTTGAGATGTTGTCTTGAAGGTTGGTTTACCAGATACTTAAATGAACTGACTAACAACAAAACTAATGCAGGGACTAATGTTAATTTTGACATTTAAAAACCCTAAAACCTTCTCAAGCATTGCCTTTGTAAGTTGGAAGCATTTTCTTTTAATTTTTAAAAATGCAAAAGTATTAGTCATTCTGTACATTTGCTTCTCCAAACAGACTAGAAGGCAGATGCATTACCAACTTCTCGTAATCATAACTAACACTGGCATGACAAATGCAAACCAGATTCTGCACACTTTCAACTTCCTATCTCATGCAAGACAAATGCGCTTCACACTTTCTCAATCACATCCTGTTTCTTTTCATTGCAGTGACAGACAACATGATTTAGCCTAACACAGTGGAAGCAGCCTCAGCATAACTTAATGCAACAACTAGAATTCAAACATGAATGCCTTATTACCTGATCTATAGCAGTATGTTCGGCTGAAAAATATTGCATCGGGTTCCTTCAAGTTGTGGTTCATGCAAATCAAAAACCAAATAATTCTGAAATATATTTTGTACACAGTTTCTTACCAAACATGTTTCCCTTCACCTTCACCTTGATACACTCATCTCTAATCTGGAACACGCACAGAGTCATTCAATATTAAATTTTCCTGTTGAAAAGCAAAATATGTTTACCCTGACAGCAAGGATGGATGTTCCAAAAACCCTCCATTTCACACACTGTTGGCTTCCCACCATTGGTATTTGTCCAACACACCAAACAGCCCAGCTGGAAAACTGCCCATTTGGCATATAATTGCTCATTAGCAATTTCCCCTTTGTAAAGAATAAAGCAGGTAGCCATGTATGAGTACCAGATTTGAGACACTGAAACCACATGTGGTCAAAGGCCAGACCAGTGTGTGGGTGTGGAACCAGGAAAAAACTTGCATGGTTTATTTAAAGATTTCAATCTTGTGGAAAAGGCTTTTATACTTAGTGAATATTTGGCATCTGAACTATTTGGAGGTGGTGATTTCAGTGGCATGAAGCAGGCTTTTTTCTGTCTTTTTAACTCATAGACAACTTTTTGAAAGCTTAAAGGAACATCCTATAAAATCAGTATCACTAATAATAGAAATACAGTAAGGTTCATATTTCCTAATAGAGATAGCCCCCCCATAGCTCACCCCACTTTCCAAGCCCCTGCAGTGCTGGCTGGCATTAAATGGAATGTACGCAATGCAATGTGAAAACCTGCCTGAGATCATGTCAAATAAAACCACCTCTGGTTTTCTCCATCTCTACTAAGTTGATCTATAAAGCTATTATTATTGCTTTCTCACTTCGGTTACCCTGTCCCAGCTTGATGCATTCCCAAATCTGCAGAAAAGACACCAGGCTCTGTTCTTTGGATTGGGTCTGCTCTAGTCAGAGGATCCTTTTCAGATCATGAAATCCATTGACCTAGGCTAGGCTGGGGAACACGAGAGAAGTGCTCAGAGGTAACGCCTGTGTGACTTCCAAGAGATCTATTTTTAATCCCAAGTAATTTTCCTCAATCCTCTTATGACAATATAACTCTTTCTCTGACACTTCTGATCGCTCAGCAAAGGTCACCGTAGAATAACATAAAGCTCCTTGCCCATCTAAGAACTAATCTCACAATCCCCTTGAGAGCTTGTAAACCTCTCACCCCCATAATAATAATTCAGCACTCTTTCTGCAAAGCAATTTGCTAACTTTGATGATTTAATTCATCATACTCTTGTGAGGTAGGTAAATGTCATCTCCATTTTGAGGCAGAGAGGCCAGATTTTCAAATATGCTCATGCGGGGCAGATTTTCAAAACGTGCCCAGCATCCAGCAACTCCCATTGTTTTCTCTGTGTGTGTGTGTGTGTGTGTGTGTGTGTGTGTGGAGAGAGGTGTGATTTAGTAGTACAGGTGCAAGATTTTTAATCCTAGATCTGTCAGTCACTATATGATCTTGGAAAGTCATTTAGGGCCAGATTTTCAAAAGAGTTCAGAGCCCAGAAGCTCTCAATATTTTTTAATCACATCTCTGTCTACACACACACACACGCACACACACACAATATTCCTCATTCTGCAGAGAAGAGCAGAAGGTTGGAATATGAACCCAGGTTTCTCATGGCTTTACCACTAAACTACTGGGTTTCCTCGCTGTATATGTGTTTTAAAAAGACACCAGTCACTTGGCACTGCACTTTGTTAAATATGTTTGTCTACCTGCAGGCTAAAGTTACTGGTGAGAGAATATCAGCCATTGCATCTGATCCTGGATTTGATTTTTCCCCATTAGAGGAATCTCTGGGTTTTGCTTTACAAAACTTGGCAGCTGAATTTAAAACAGTTGCAAAATTTCATCCAATTTCAGCTACTCCTTAAAATGCCACCATCTGCAACTTAAAACATCAACATTTCATTTTTTAGTTTTCTTGTGTCTCCTCCTCTCTTCCCAGCCCCCACTCCAAAGCAAATTCTCTGCCTTCTCCTCCCCTTTCCTCCTGTCCTGAGTGCAGATGCTGTTGCTCACAAGGAAAAGACTGTCTCCATAGAAGTAAGAAGTATCTCCAGAGAAGCAGAACTCTAGCGTAGATGCTGATGTATCAGTGTTTTGCCTCTCATGAGATGAATGTGCTAGCACTTTGGCTTTAAGGAAGAGCAAAATAATGATGTAACCAGATGGAAAGTTGATTAAAACACTTACTCTGATACATATTTTAATGCATTTTTCATTTAATGGATCTTATTGCTGTATATTCCATGCTGGAATTCATCATTCTGTGGGTGACATCTCAGTTGGCAGCTGTGGAAATGATTATGTTGTCACTGAGAATTGTGACCTCAGGTGGGAAATAAACTGCAGAAATAGAGGAAATATTAAGCCACAAGATCCCGTTTTCACACAAATTTCATAAGGACTGAGGGAAGAGTTGAGACCCTGCAAAACAGAAGCTTTCTAAATAAGTCCTTATCCATAACTTCCTGTGAGCCATCAGCTGCTCTTTGATACATGTGTATTTTGTCTGTGCAGCCTGTAGATGAAACTGAAAGATGGAAGAAGCATCCAGGCTGATAGTAAATGTGTTTGGATTATTTCAGACCAAATTTTACACTTCAAGTACTAGGGGCAGGTGAGAGGAGTAACACCTAGTTCTCACCAGTTCTTAATTTCTGCCGTGCTTATTATGCATGTGGCCTCGTGTCTCTGAATAATAAAAACTTCCTCAGGCCCCATCTCAGAGCAGCTACTCCTCTTCTCTCCTTCCCCCGACTCCCATGGCAGGGATTAAAAGCCTGAAGTCTGCTGGTGCTGGTCCCAGGTGGGCCAGAAGGGAGTCTCTGGATGGTGCTGAAATATTTCTTCCTCTTTCACACCAAGAACTGAATTCTCTTGCTGTGCATTGTCCAGCTGAAATTTGTTCATAGTTTGGCTCAAATTTGCTGAAGGCCTCATGAGCCTGATCTGAATTTTGGGTTAGTGGCAAAATCCAAAACCTGGAAAGTTTTGCTTGGTTTTTCTTATGAAAATTGCACACAGCTCCCTTGACGGACAATGCTGTCTCTGTAGCATCAATCCCATCCATGGCTGGCACCTTCAACTTTGGAAGTTGCCTTCATTTTCCAGAGAAAAGTATGTACGTTAGGTATTTTTGGATAGCACATATTTAATCTCCTGCAACAAATGAAGTGATCCATTACATCCCCTATAGTCACTGCCTTTACATTTCTCTCGGCATCAGTCACAAAGAACAGAATTCTTAACTTATTTAATGTCTTCATTTGTGTGATCTAACAACCGCTAGCCAAAATCACAGGAAGGTAAAAACACACTGCACCTCCTAGAGAAAGTAGCTTCTCTGTCACCGTGAAGAATAGTGACTGTAAGAAGGAAAAAGTTTTAGAATGGCTCTCAATTCTGCGTGGAAGCTAAGTTAACGTGTTATTGTCTGTTGATCGTTTTATTTTATGTTGTTTAGTTTCTGATAAAGTGTGGACTTTGCACCATGTGAAGTGTATTTAGACTCTTTACTCAAGTGAAAAATGAGCCCTTACGTGTGCCAGTGTTAAACTGTATGGCGGGGGTTATGGGGGAAAGCCGAGACAATCACATGCGCTGCCAATGGAAATAACTGCTGGAAGGTTTTACTGTGTGTTTTAATTGAAACCACATAAAATATATTGTGAGTTCTTTCTAAGGGGAAAAGTAGCAGAAAGGACATAGTGACATCAGAGAGGGTGTAACAGCAGGCTACAGGGAGTATTTATCCTGTCTATAGGCTAAAAGACTCGTCTGCACTTCATGATAAAGCACTTCAGAGGTGGGTGATTCGGCAATCACTCTAATATATATAGACCCTGCTGGTGTGCTCTAAAAGTTACCTAGTTCATGTTAACAGGATCATGTTAACGTGAGGTAGGTACCTTTTAGAGCACACCAGCAGGTTCTACATGGGGCAGTTAGAGCGCAACACGTTAGAGTACTCTACAGATCTCACCCCTCTAGAGCTCTTTGCCGCATCATGTAGAGAAGCCCTTAATCTCTATACATCTGCGAATATATACACATGGAGGAAATCAGAGATGACCTATATTGCTGACAGGTGGTGGAGATTCTCCTTGAGGTGAAAAGGGAAAAGCCTGTGTTTCCTCAACCTGTCAGGGTAGCCGAAGCAGTCGTGATGTGCAGCACAATAATAACTGCGAAGTCCTTGGTGGCCAAAGATTTGTTACAAAATGATTGCTGCCTCTGTAAGCACAGCATGGGCACAGAATAGATATTGCTGGTTTGGTGCAGTTACAAGAACTGTCGGCAGTACAAGCAGATAAATTAGTTATTGGAGGAGAAGCCACCAGCTCAGATATGGTTTAGGGGATATTTTTTGGAGAAGGCTAATATGAGGTAGCATCACTGACCTAGATATGAGACACTATTTGTGGACTAAGGCTACGTGGCGGGAACTTTAGATCAGATGAGCATAGTTATAATGTTAGTAGCAACAATCAGGACCTGGGAGTGGGTCCAGTGTAAACAGCAAAGTCGAACAAGTTAGAGAATATTGGCTCCAGTATGAGTTAATGCCACTGCAACTGTGGAAAAAATATTGGCTTCATTAAATACAATAAACTGTTTCTGATAAAGATATTGCAGGCTGATCTATAGGTTGATGCTGTTGGGTCCAGTAAAAATTAAATAATTTGTTCAGGAATAGGGCAGACTCTACTAATTCAAAGGCAATTATGTCAGATTAAAAGCAGAGAACACTGATACAGAGAGAGGGTGAAGACTAGAGATGTTTGAAAATGCAGAAAAAAATGTTGCAACCTTTTTTTAGAATGTTTTGACGAAATGTTGACTTTTCCAAAAGCATCCACCACTTGACAAGCTGGCCGAAAAGCAGCCCCCCACAAAACCAAATTCACAAAAAACATTTATTGAAAAATGTTGCCCTGTTCTCGTAAAGAGGCAGATAGAACTTGCTGGCTCTTAGGTGCTTAGTTGCATCTATAAACTTGGGCAGATGGCTCAGGTAAAGGCACGTGATGCCAGTGGGTTCAGGGTCGAGGTCATCACCACAAATTCAAGCCCAGAATACCGCTCCTGGCTGAAGCATACAGCCATGCCGTTGACTAGGGCACAGGCCTCTAGACCAGGTACAGAGTGGTGCTGCCAGTTGTGGGACTCTTACCAAAGCTCCTTCTGTGCTCTAACATTGGTAAGTCTATGATAGCAGAAGTATATACTCTGCAACTTCTGTCTCCTCAGCTAACAATGTACAACAGCGGCTTGTGAGGCCGCAGGTTGTTTACTTACCGTTTGTCTACATGGCGCGGCAAAGTGCACCAGGAGGGTGTAATTTGTGTAGCACTCTAGTGTGCTGTGCTCTAACTGCCCAGTATAAATCCTGCTGGTGTGCTCTAGAAGATACCTAGTTCGCACACCTGGGCACACCAGCAGAGTCTACGTAGGACAGGTAGAGCACATGTTAGAGTGCGATACAAATCACACTCCTCTGATGTGCTTTGCCACACTGTATAGCAAGCCTTTATCCATGCCTCCATTAAGCTGCCTATGGCTCCTCTTTGTAATGTCTACTCTGCTGCCCATGCTGAATAATAACCTACTATCTCCTGCAAACCAATTTAAGTCCTAAGACAGGGCTATAGTAATGATAACAACCTTGCAGAGGTAGGTGATGCAATGGGTAGTTACTGAAAAGCTTTTCATTTTCTAAATCTGGCCACATCTGCAAAAATGAGTGTAGCGATTGGTGGGGGTGGGCATGTCTCTTCCTCATCCCCTTTTGCCCAAACTAGAAATCCATTTCAAAGTTCAGCACAGCTCACTCCTCGGAAGAGACAGGATGCCTTAAGGCAGGACTGAGATGCAGGGATGAAGGTGTGGAGCCCAGACTCACACTATTCTCAGCTACAGCAGCAAATTCAGCAGAGCTAGTAAAAAAAATTCAAACATCAAAATTTTCCAGGTTAAAGAAGTGGGACACATTTCTCTCTCTCACACACACACGCACACACAGGCCCATTTTTCAACCAGCTCTCAGACTCCCTCCTCCTATTGAATAGATGCCCCGAAATGAAAGAACACTGACATTTTAGTATCTGGTGGTTAACTGCCCTTCTGTGCAACGTGCATCTATGCTTGGGCAATGATGATAGCATTTCTGTTATTAGAGACAGCTACCAGTGGGAAACTGAACTATAGTTACCCATAATATAAGAGCTGTAATATGAGACACAGAACATACAGAACAGCTAGAGAACATACATAATCAGTAACACAGGAATTAGAAACCAGTTCTTAAAAAAATTAGCCATATTAAAACTCCATTCACCTGTCCTTGCCCTCTGTATTACATCAATCCATCCTCCCTTTGCTTCTGTCTGCATGAATAATTTGCATCTCTTACAATTCCATCTCTTTCATTCTACTCCATTCTTCATAAATCCTTTTCCCCTTTCTGCCTGAACAAGTGGCTGAAGCCAGCTCTCTAAGCAGGGCTTCTCTCTTCTACTAAACATTTTGGAGCTAGTTTTCTGTTTGTATGAAGGAGAAAAAGGATGGACTGTCGAAGTTCTTAGACATCTGAAGCATCACGTGATGATGAAAGAGTTTCCTATTGTATATTTGACCCTCAAAATGTAGGAACAACTTTTGATTTTACTTATATTAGCAAAGCCTGTTACTGTATAATACTAAATAAATCAACATCATCACTTGACTAGTAATTTATAATGCTGAGATCTGTTCTGTTATCACATTTAAAAAAAATTAATGTTCTTTGTAACAGGCTAACATCTTGTTATTGTAATATGCATGTCACCAGTATGATGAGCAGTGACTAATCCATTTTAAAGGGTGCTACAAAGGATAATTCCATCTAATCTTCCTTAGCAACTGAACATTTTATCTCGCTAATCCTTGAAGAATTACAAACCCTCATCACCCATTTGCAAATCACTGTTACAATACAACTCTTATTAATTAGTATAATTGGTAAAGCACTGTAAGGCTGCATGGTTGAATGGCTTGCTCCATTCAGTTTCAGAATAGGATTTCTAAAGTGGATTGCTTATGTATAATGCTCTGAAATAGTTTTACCTTAATGTTAGGCTGTGGAAGCATTGCTATTCCCAGAGATCATAGAAGAGAGATTTATGCTGACACACTGACCCCTGTTTAGAGTTTCGATACCACCCTTCAGGCTGCATAGTAACAGAGGAGAGAGATGCAGTGAAGAAAAGTGCTGTCTTGCCAAAGAATCATCCCAAAAGATTCAATGGAACAAGAAGATAAATAAGTGAAGGTTTGTAGAGGATTCTCTGTTTCTCCCCTTACTTCCCCCATCCCAGACATTTTTTTAAAAAAATTATACTAACGTATAACTTTTATGTGGACATTTTTATGATAAAAACGCTACTACCTCATATACAGGAGTATAAAAGCATGTTAATAAGCCTGAAGGCTAGAAGACCTAGAGGAATGGAGAAGGAGGAAAGCCAGCTCTGTCCGGCTCTATTTACATGAATTGTAATGTTTACACATCATTCCACCTGAGTGTTGTTTTGGTTGGAACTTGTTTATGTTCTGATAAGTGTATGTGATAATAGACTATTTATCTTTGTCATGAAAGGGCATAGAGATTGTGCAGGATATGCCCTGGGTGAGGGGTCATCCTGAGTGCATGGACATTTGGGTGGTTAATGACGCTCAGGCTCAGCAAGTAAGTAGGGGAAAGGGTTCTACCTCAGAGCTGGGGAGTGCTATCCAGGACGACCTGCTTTGCACTGAGTTCCCCACCTGGAAGTTCTGCTTCCTGTGTGGAGGAATCTGCTGGGCTAGACCAGGCACCAGCAAAAAGAGCACAGCTGAATCTACAGCAAGGCAGGAGGCAGTGCTGAGCTGATTGCATAGCTGAGCCCACCCAGGCTGGTGGAAGCAGAGCTGAAATTGCTGGACTGGACCTGACAGTTGCACAGTGGAGCAGGGCCCAATTTTCTGTGGACAGGAGCAGGTCAGTGGAAGAGAGCCATCACTAGATGCTACCATTGGAACTAAGTTGACCCAAAAGTGGATGTGACAGGTTCAGTCACAGAGACCCCCTTGGGACTGTCACCTGATGTGCTGAGACTACCTCTGAGCCCGATTTCCCTGCCATCTTGGGGCTTCAGAACCCTGCCTTGTTGAGCCAGACCCGCTAGCCTGCTGCAAACACAGACCCAGGTCTGAACCACATCCCCCAAAGCTGCAGGCTTTAACTGAAAACCACTTAGCAGGTACTCCTGTATCCAGCACCCAGATACCCAGTTCCCAATGGGATCCAAACCCCAAGTAGTCTGTATAAACCTTATACAGGGTAAACTCATAAATTGTCCGCCCTCTATAATACTGATAGAGAGATATGCACAGCTGTTTCTCCCCCCAGGTATTAGTCACTAACTCTGGGTTCAATAATAAGCAAAGGTGATTTTATTAAATATAAAAAGTAGGATTTAAGTGGTTCCAAGTAATAACAGACAGAATAAAGAAAGTTACCAATCAAAATAAAACAAAAACATGCAAGTCTAAGCCTAATACATTAAGAAACTGATTACAGATAAAATCTCACCCTCAGAGATATTCCAATAAGCTTCTTTCACAGACTGGACTCCTTCCTAGTCTGGGCCCAATCCTTCCCCTTGTACAATCCTTGTTCCAGCTCAGGTGGTAGCTAGGGGATTTCTCATGACTGCAGCCTCCTTTGTTTTGTTCCACCCCTTTATATAGCTTTGGCACAAGGCGGGAATCTTTTGTCTCTCTGGGTCCCCACCCCTCCTTCTAAATGGAAAAGCCCCAGGTTTAAGATGGATTCCAGTACCAGGTGACATGGTCACATGTCCTGTGAGACCCCAAGCCTTCATTCTTCCTGGCCTGACTCACAGGAAGGCTTGCAAGTAAACAGAACCATTTACAACCAATTGTCCTAGTTGATGGGAGCCATCAAGGTTCCAAACCACCATTAATGGCCCACACTTTGCATAATTAATATAGGACCTCAGAGTTATATTTCATATTTCTTGTTTCAGATACAAGAATGATACATTTATACAAATAGGATGACCACACTCAGTAGATTATAATTTTTTTAATGATACCTTACAAGAGACCTTTTGCATGAAGCATATTCCAGTTATATTATATGCACACTCCTTAGCATATTTTCATAAAATCATATGGAGTGCCATGTCACAGAGGTTAGGTGGGTGGGTTTTGTGTGGGACAGAATTCCATATCTCCAACAGCGAGATAGTTATTATCTCGGACTGGGTTGTTGGTTGAATTCTTGGTGTATTGATTTAGGTTTCTCAGTTTATTTTATGCAACTAAAAATATATTTGTGTTCCCATGCTTCCAAGGACACTTGAGTACTTGCAAGTGGGAGGAAAATGTCTGCAAATGTAATGGGGGTGGTTTTATTTAATTTCCCAGAGACAGGAATAAGAATGGCCATACTGGGTCAGGACCAACAGACTAACACGGCTGTTACTCTGAAACTAGTCCTGTATTGTGGTTTCTGACAATGGCCTGCCCCAGTTCCTTCAGAGGTAATGAACAGGGCAGTTTTGAGGTATGTGTCCCTCGTCCTCCAGTCCCTGTTGCTGGTAGTCAAAGGTTTAGGGACCCTCACAGCACGGGGTTGCATCACTGACTATCCTGGCTAATAGCCATTGATGGACCTATCCTCCATGAATTTCTCTGATTCTTTTTTGAACCCATTTATACATTTGGCCTTCACATCCCCTGGCAATGAATTCCACAGGTTGACAGTTCATTGTGTGAAGCAGTAGTTCCTTATGTTTGTTTTAAACTGCCTATTAATTTCATTGGGTGACCCCTGGTTCTTTTGTTATGTGAAGGGGCAAATAACTCTTATTCATTTTCTCCACACCATTCATGATTTTATAGTCCTCTATCATGTCCCCCCATCATATTTTCTTTAATCGTTTCTTTTCTAAGCTGAATAGTCCCAGTCTTTTGTCTCTCCTCATATGGAAATGGTTCCATAACTCTAATAATTTTTGTGGCCTTTCTCTGTACTATTTCTAATTCCAGTATGTCTTTTTTTGAGATGGGGCAACCATAACTGCACTTAGTATTCAAGGTGTGGGCACACCATGGATTTATATAGCGATATTATGATATTTTATGTCTTATTTTCTGTCTCTTTCCTCATAGTTCCTAACAGTGTTAGCTTTTTTCTTACTTCCGCTGCACCTTGACCAGATGTTTTCAGAGAGCTATCCACAGTGACTCCAAGTTCTCTTTCTTGAGTTGTAACAACTAATGTAGACCCCATCATTTTGTATGTATAGTTGGGATTATGTCTTTCAATGTGCTTTTCTTTCTAAGAATATGGCTCTGGGTGGGGGCGTGAGCCATAGTTTCCTTTTAGAGAAACATTTCTACAGAGAATGGACCCAGCCTTTGCTGCCATTAGTACCTGTAAAAAGCATCATATGTATATACAGTCTTCATGTCTGATAACCATAGCAAGCAATTGTCTGATATTGGGCCATATGCTTGAGTTGAAGGATGAGATTGTAAGATTTTACCACTTATCCATGTGTTTTGGAATAAACCACCCGTAGCACTTTCACTCTGCATGAAATTCCATTCACCACCCTCTAAAGGTTATAAAAATGTTAAAACCCACAAACTGCAGTGTCATTTTTCTAAGGCCTTTCCAAAGTCCTCAATAATATTTTTCAATCCTTTGTGAAACTGTGTACTCAATTAACAAGCACCTCCTACCTCTCAAGAATGACTAGTGGTTTCTAATCTGATAGGTCAAAAAAGCTATCCCTCAAGTGGTAATGCATAGATTTGTATGATCAGAAGGGACCACTGGGATTATCTAGCAACACCAACCAAAGAATTTTACCCAGAGATTCATCCATCAAGCCCATATCTTGTGGTTGAGCTTGAGCATAGTGGTATAGGAAGGTGGAAGTCAGGCTCTGCCTGTTCTTATGCAAAATGGCTGCATGTGGTAATTGTAAAAGCTGGATAAAATCTAAAATGATCCAGGCTGTCACCAGATACCAGACTGGATGACCACTCTTTTAAGTTTAAAAATGTCATAATAAACCAAAGACAGACTGCAAGTCCTGTGGTACTAGTAAGGATCTCCTGGATTATCTAATCTAGATCCTACACACAAGTTTAAAGTGACAACAAATATAGCATCTCATTCCAATTAATTAACCAGATATAAAAAACCTCCAGAAGGATTATGCCAAATAAAAAAAAAAGCCCTAGTAGCTAACCAAATATCTATCTTGGACATTCTGTCCTTTAGGGAGTTGCTGGAATTTACATAGAAAGTTTAAATAAAATAAAATTTTCCAGGTTTAATTAGTTAAAAGGGAACAGATACTAATCACACATGTCAATTAGTATCATTAATCTCAAATGAGTCCACTGGAAATCAGTAAAGTCCGAATTAAGTGCTATTTTACTAGATTAAGAAGTCACATTTCTTTGCTTCCTTTTAGAAAACAAATTAGCACCTCAGTATCTGTATCCCTAGTTAGGTTTCTTGGTGCCACGTACCAGTTACTGGGAATAAAAGATGTTTTGGAGCACCATAAAAATGTTGTAGTTTCTTTGGAGGTGCAGTTTGTATAGCAATGCTTTGAGCATGATACTGTCCTTCAGTCATTTGCCCAATAGCTAATCTTTGTTTCTTCCAGAGGTGATAGACCTTGTGATTCCCAGCTAATTACCTAAATATCCTCTGTATATCACCCAGTAAAGAATGTTGGGCAGTGTTGGTCTTGTTTTGGCATTGGACTCAGAACCAAACAATATTAAGAATGATTGATTGATTGTTCTCTGGATTTCTCTTTGTTTGTTTTGAACCTGTTACCTGTTTATTATCAAGATTTGTTGGTTCAAAAAGTCTTTGTTTGTTTTTGTTTCCCCAGTCTTTTCTGGCTTGCTGAGTTTGATAATGTCCCATTATTACCGTTGTTCTATCCAAAAGTTATTCTAATCATCCAAACTATTGCCACAATATTCAATGTCCTATATATGCTTTTAATATCAGATCCTATAAATAAAAGCACCCAAATTTAGGTGTAAGCAGAGTCAGGATGAGCTCTACCCTGACATCTGGTGGTGAATTGTGGAAAAGAACTTCAGGGGCTGATCTTGTTTGCATAAGCACACCCACCCCACCTAGCATGAGCCCGCAGCAGTCCAAATGGTCACTTTGACTGCTGTGGGATCCCCAGTTTCTCTATTATTGGGGCAGGAAGAATAAAATGTTGTTACCCTGATTATGTGACTCAAGGACAGTGGAACTGTTTTATGATGGAGGGACTTGCCATCAACTAAGTAGCACTCGCTAGACAAGGTACATGGGTTCCAAAACCCAGTGGATTGAGAGAGGCTGGGGATGAGTATTTGTACTAGGTGGTGTGGGCTGAGCCTGGAATACCAACTACACTGCCTCCTCTCCGCTGTGGAGTATCAGCTAATTTTGGTTCTATTAGGAGTCTAGTTACAGGCTGCTGAGCTGAATTCACTTTGGGCTAATGGTGCACCAGCACCGAGACTCCCCTACTACAAGCTGAAATCACTAAAGAGCTAAAATTACTAAGAGGTGAAATTACTGAGTGTTGTGGTAAGTAGTGGGGGGGCCTGAAGATATATTGCAGAGCAGCTGGCAGAGCAGAGCAGTTTGTGGGATGGCTGGAGTTGCTCATGGGACAGCTGGTAGAGTGGAGTAGAGCAGTTTGCAAGACTGCTCGAGTGGCTCTTGGGACCACTGGTGGAACGGAGCGGCTGGTGGAGCAGAGCGGAGCAGCTTGAGGTGAAGGCTGCAGCAGAACCCCACGGAGAGGCAGGGCAGTCGGCCTCGGACCACGTAAGGTGCCCCTTAACACCCCACCCCCCCATTTCCACCCAGGCTGGGAGGTTAAACTCTGCAGATAAACTTTTGAACTCTGGAGCTGCACTGACCAAGGACAGAGACTTTGGGGATTTTAGGTGATTTTTGGGTTGCTGGACTCAAGAACCAAAGGGAAAGGACACGGCCCAATTTGCTGGGGTGGGTCTTTGCTCATGGTTTGGTTTATGAACCCTAGTTGTGGTGTTTTCCCAATTTAATGCTGATGTCGTTTACCTCATGTTATTAAAGATTTTCTGCTACACCGAGACTCTGTGCTTGCGAGAGGGGAAGTACTGCCTCTTTGAGGCACCCAGGGGTGTGTCTAAGATTTTCCCAGGTCACTGTGTGGGGGCTCGAGCTGGTTTTGCATTGCGTAGTTGAGAGGGAACCCCTATGTACCGAACCCGGCCTTTGCTGCTATCGACTTGGCCTGGCAGAGGGGTTACATAGGGATGTACTTAAGTGCTGTCCTGAATGGGAATAGAGTTAAGTATGTGCTTAAGTGCTCTCCTAAATTGCAGCCCCCATAGTTATCAATCCTGAGTTACCAATGTCTTTCCAAACAATAAGTCTAAACCACATCGCCACTTACAAATAAATCCTTTGTTTAAAAACAAATGTCCATTGCTCTGCTTGGGTCTATTTTTGACCAGCTGGGAAAATGTGTAGCCTATTCCCTTGGGAGACAAGGTTTATTTACCAGCTTTTAATATCACTTCCTCTATCTAATAGTAAAATGCAAAGGACTACAATAGTGGGTATAGTTGGAGTGTTATCATTTCCACTACTTTGTCTTGCTCAGTCATTTTTTTGGCCCTATTCACCGTGTGCCAAAATTGATATTAGGGGGCCATGTTTAAACTCAAAACCAGATCCTCAGCTGGTCTAAATTGATGTAGTGCCATGGAAGTCAGTGGGACTATATTGATTTACACCTGCTGAGGATCTAACCTTCACTTTAAACATAGTTCCAGCTGAAGAGGTTTATAACATGGTTTGACTCAGTGTTTTAAGAATATAGTCACTGAACATAGCTTTGAAACACATTTACGTTCTAGTACTGATCAAAATAGTCTTGTTTACACTAGGGAAGTTTTACAAGAATTTCCCACTGTTGCTAGTAATGGACAGCTACATGGGTAGGAGTGTACATGTGTACCCATGAGTACAATTTGGCCTTAAAGGGTTATCTTCATGGTATTTACAAGCTTAGGCTGTCTGCAGGTTTTCTTATTTTGTTTGTTTTTACTCTAATTCCTCATATTTCTAACTAAGAGGTTCTGTTGGCAGCTAATATCTCCTCTGTTCTTTTGTGTTATGCGGCATAAATCTACTGTCACTCGGTGAGTTTAAGGTTAGAAATTTTCCATTATTGACAACTTCACATGTTCAAATAGCATGAGTCAGATCCTCTCCTTCTTTCCCCTTGCCCCATCATGAAAAGGACTTAATCATGAGATTTTAAAAACTGGGGCTTTTGCTATTTGCTTTCTGAGTTTTGAGCCTTTATGGTTTACATATTCAAGATTTTCTCTGCAACCATCAGGTCTCGAAGCATATTTTGTGGGGTTTGTTTTCATTATTTAATTTTTTTTCTCATGTAATTAAATTATTCCGAGAGCTGGAACATTAAGGGAATAAACAAATATTATGACTCTCATTAAAATCATGACAGTTAGTAACACTGATTCTCTAATTTCCACCTCATCTGACCTAATCCCAACTGAAGCTTTATTGCTTATAGTACACTACTCTGCTTTAGAAGGATGAATTCAGCCATGAATTCCTGGCAGGGAGTTTGCACTGTTGCTTGTGAGGATACTTCAGAAAATCAGCCTCCAGGCTTTTCATTTGTGTTTTCTATTTATTAATTAATCTATTTAGATTCATTTTCAAATCAGATTGCTGGGATCTAGCCTTGTGGGTTCCACTAATATCACTAAGACATGGTGTCACATAAATCAAAGCCCAGACATTGCTTCTGAAAGGTATATGGGTGTAGAATCACAGAAGTCTGATGATCTGGCTAAGCAGGAGACTGTAGATCCCATCAACCCCCTTCCCACTGTATAGCCCCTTCCTGCTAGTTAGGTACGTATACATGCAACATACACCAGGGCTTTTTTTAATAAAAAAAAAAATCTCAGAACAACTTTCCTTAATTAGCAGCATGTTTTTGGTGCGTGGTCTAGTTTTTATTTTAACACACAGATGTATCTAACCACTCTGGCTTTGTCAGTGCTCATAATGGACCCATTCAAGCAGTCCTCAGTCACTGACTTCGGGAGGAGTTTTGTTTATGCACTGATTTGGCCCAGTGAATGTAATGACGGGTCTGTCTGAGATAATGCTTACACAGAGGGAGGGATGCAATAGATCAGCTGGAGTGCCTGGAAATTGCAAATTGCTGAACATTATTAACCACCTTCACAAAATTTGAATTTTAGAGTCAAATGAGAGAGTCTCCCTCTAGAAAAGCATATGTCCATCATTTCTGTGTAGGGAGGCTTGCAAGTGAGGCACGGGGAGTCTTTTACACTTTTATACATACTATTTCTTGGATTGTGCAATGAAAAGAGTGACTACAAAATTGACAAAAAGACTAAGGGCCAGATGCTGCCACCGTTACTCACATGGAATGTTTTCTTACTTCATATGCATGGGACAACTCATCAGGTACAAAGTTGGCAGAATCAGCCCATTAAAACCATACCTGACTTCTACCTTTCATTCCCACCACCTCTAAAGAGTAAACCTGCAGTAGATAAAAAGCATAGAGCCATGTATATGGTCCACAGAAGGCTGTGTCATGCTTCAACAAGTACTAGAGAAGTAGGTTTGGGCAGTGTGCACAGTACCTATCTGGGCTCTCTGTTTGCATCACTAGGGAATACTTTTTCCTCCCGTTTGACAAGCCAGCTCCACTGCTCAGTCCACTGAAGCACGGAACTGTGGCCCTACTCTCCATTTTGCCCACCTCTTCTCTCCCCCAGCTTCCTGGGTGATCACATTGGACATCCTCCCTGGGTCACCACAGCTGTAATTGTGGCCAATATGTGCCAATGGGTGTGGTCCTATTCCCACCTACAGCTCTGTACAGTCGCAGGAGAGCATGGCCTAATCTAGCCCAAAGAATCTATGGCATTTTCTTGCAAAAGAAAAGCTCTGGTCTGTGGGGTCATCATCTAATTGAATCAGAAACCTAATTAATGAAACAGGAGACGGTACTGCTGCTTCAGGAACGGTGACAACTTTAGTTCTAAAGGATATTAAATTCTTAAAAGATTAGGTAGGGAACCTAAATAATAAGACTGTAAGATCTAATCTCAAGGTTATTGGATTTCCAGAATGCTTGTATGCCATGTCTGCTGTGAAAAATGTACTCTCGGCTTTCCCCAAGCATGCTAGGAGAGAATGCTTAGAGAATGAGTTCACTTTCTGTAGGCATCAGCAGGCTGCTCTCGCGAAGATAAGGCCGTAACATTCCCCAACCCTGCAGACCATTAACCTGTGAAAAGCAGGGGATCCAGTGATAGCAAGAGCCTTCCTGGCCTTGCATCTCCATTGTATGTTCTAAACCAGGAAGAGCACTGAATTAAAAATACAAAGGGGGAAAAAATAATTTCTTTTGACAAAAAGATGGATGAAACCCCAACCAGCTAACAGTTTTGAGAATGCCAGATCATGTGTCACAAATGAATGTAGGAAATGGAGCAGTTTTCAACAGAATGGCTCCCGCATCCTCCCCTGAGAGACTTAAATCCTGCCATCGGTACTCAGACAAAAGCCCGAATTATTTGAGTTGACACCGAGTTTAGAGTTAAATTGATTGTTAAAGAGGGGTTAGGGTTGGGGTTTTTTAAAATTTATCCATCATGGCATCACTACAAGACAGTATTAAGGTTGCTTGGGTGCCGTACCTATTATTTTTCATGCCTTTCACATGTTCTGATTTCTTTTAACTTTAACATGATCTCTAAATTTCAGGTTTGGGAGTTGGGTTTGCATTACTTGTTTTAGTGATAATGACATGACTCTTGCCAGGGCTTCTTACCTCAAATTACTGATAGATTCCATCATCCTTATCTCCAATTTAACACAGTATTGTTTGTTCTGGGAATATATCTAAAGCACATAGTGAGATTTTTCAAAACCACCTGAGGAGGAATTTGAAATCCCGTTAACTTTAACCTAAATCCCACAGGTGGCTTTGAAAATCTTTTCCATAAACTAGTATATAATCAAATCTATTATTTCATCGGTTAGCGAAGGTATCATTTGAGATATAGAAATACTAATGGCAAAATTATCATACATTTAAAGGCATACATTAAATCTGAGACCACCTCAGACTTCTGTTGTTGTTACTAATAATAATTAATATTTCTGTAACCCCTCAGAACCCTCATCATGAACCAGGACACCTTTGCGCTGGGCTCTGTACAAACACCGAACAAGAAGATATTCTCTGCCTCAAAGAGCTTATAATGTAAGACAGGCTATAGCAGATGGATATAGACAGGCTCACAGGGCGTAAAAGGAAACGATGAGACAATATTAGTCAGCGTGATATATGGTGGTACCAGCGCAACAGTGGCCTGACTGTTGTCACATTGTCTGTAGGTAGACAAAAAGTTGTTTTAAGGAGGGTTTTGAAAGGAGGATAATGAGGTAGCTTTGCGGATGTTTATGGGTTGCTCCTCCCAAGCCTGAGGGGCATCTGGGAGAAAGCACGAAGGTGTCCATGTCAAAACGTAACAAGCAGGCAATGGAAGTTGGTGGTAGGATTTGATATTTTGATAGCACATGAGAGGTGATGGGTAGGGCGAGCCATATAGGCCATAAAGGGGTTTGGAAATGAATACAAACAGCGTATGTTTGAAGTCATAGAGAAGACGGAGCCAATGGAGGGGATTTTAAGAGGGGGTGACATGGTCAAGGCAATAGGCTATGAGAATGATCTTTGAGCAGCATTCTGAATGGAGATGAGCGGGGCAAGACTGCATTTGTCCAGAGAAAACGATGTTGCTGTAATCAAGATGGGAGAGTATGAGAGCCTGGATAAGAGATTTAGCTGTGTGGACGGATAGCAAAATCCATATCTTAGATGTTATGCAGAAAGACTCTACAAGACTTAGACATAGCTTGAATGTGAGGACCCAGAGAGAGGTCCGATTCAAAGATGATACACAGTCTGTGCCTGATTAACAAGCGGATTCCAGAATGACTGAGCAAGGAGTTGATGAGGGGGAGGAGAGGGGAGGTTAAGAGGACTGTTTCAGCTGTGTTGAGCTTGTGCTGATGGTTAGACCTCCTCAGGGAGATGTCATAGAGGCAGGCCAAGTTCTTCATTTGGACAGAAGGGAACAGGTCTGGTGTAGAGAGGTGGATCTGTGAGTCGACAGCATTCAGAGGATAGTTATATTTGAGTTTGCAGATGAGGTTATCCAGAGACGAGGTGTAGAGGAACAAGAGAAGGGGACCAAGGACAGAGCTTTGTGGAACACCCAGAGAAGTTGGGTGGGGGGTAGGGTGGGTGGGGGGAATGAGAAGGATTCTCTAAAGGTCCTGCTGAAGGAGTGGTTATAAGTCAGAAGGAGCACCAGGAGAGAACAGAGTCAGGGAAGCCACGGGAGGACAAGATTTGAAGAAGAGGCACATGATGAACTGTGTCAAAGGAGTTTGGAGGCATCAAGGAGGATGAGGATAGAGTAGTGGTTCTGGGCTTTGGCTAGAAAGAGGTGATTAGAGACTTCAGCAGAGTGCAAAGGCTGGAAGCTGGATTGGAGAGAGTCTAGGTTGGAATTGGAGGAGAGGAATTCCAGACAGCAACTGTAGACAGTGTATTCAATGAGCTGGGAGATGGGGAAGTAGTTGGAGAGGCAAGTGAGGTCAGTGGTGGGGTTTTTAAGATGAGAGTGATTAAAGCATTCTTGTATTGGGAGGGGAATGAGCCAGAGGAGTATGGGCAGGGATGAGAGTGATCAAGAGGAAGATCAGAAGATGGGATGGGGTCACTATAACACGGACAGGGGTTAGAGGAGGAGAGCAGATGAGAAACTTCTGTGTCTGTGAAAGAGGAGAAGGAGGAGAAAGTTGTAGGAAGGGAAGCGGGAAGCACAGGCAAGCCAAGGGAAGGGAGAAGAGATGTTGCCATTCCACTAACATATGGTAATGTTCCTCTCCAAATAGTCTACTGGAGAAGGATTTACAGGCCAACTATTCATACATTTAAAATCCACAAAATAAATAGCAGAGCTTTATAAAATTATCATCAAACAAAATGCTTTGGTGAGTCAATTTACTGTACAGTATGAGGTTAAAGCAAAAAAAAATCTGTAAACTAATATTTTGGCTAAATACAAAAGTCTTTTCAGTATTTACACTAACAGTTGTGATGGTGGCACTCAGCCGAGATGTTTGTTAGCAGTTCCTTGCCTTAAGGCCTTCAATTCAGATTTACAGTTGAGTGATGGATGATTCTTTCAAATTCCCACTGTCTCCAGTCCCCCCCAAAAAAGCAAAAACATTTGTTGCAAACTACACTTAAATCTGGGACCAGATTCCAATCCTACTGCATGGAAACATTTGTAAATGAGGAGCAAACTCATTGAAGTCAGTGGAGTTTATCCTTGAGTAAAATTGGTGGGACAGCAGAATCAGGTTTTCAGTTAAAACATTATAAATTCCATTAGAGCTATTGTACATCCTCTGGCACATATTCTGCCTTTAAAAAAAAAAAAAGGGGGGAGGGGGGAATCAAGATAACACATCACCAGAAACTTTTAAGTAAATTAAAAGTATTTCAGATCCAACCACCACTGTCACTATCTCTGACCATTTCTTCTGGGTCTGACCCTGATCATCTGTCACTCCCATTGCTGGCGCTCATTACTAGTTAAGGTTGGGCACTGGATAATAAAACCCAAATGACCAACTGGATCAAAGTATACGTCAGTGGTTCAAAAGGATGTTTCAGAAGAAAGATACCAAAGGCCCACCTGTCACTAATTCCCATCATCTATTTCTCTGATGCAACCAGACCCACTCTGTTAAACAACTGGCCACACTGTTTTGTGTCATTTTGTCCCCCAAATTAATATAAATTAAAGACAAACCCAAGCAGCAAAGCTAGGATCTGAATTTTGAACTCCTCAAAATTCAGTGGTTTTTGGATTGAAGGTTTTATTCGTGCCCCTCTCATGCAAAATGTCTGATTCCAGTTGTCCTGTGCAGCAGAAAGGGTACAATACCAGTGTGTAATAACTACCATGAAACAAAGTTCTTCTATGTCAGAAAAGCTCCCTCTGATGGTGACATTGTTAACTCACTTGCTGTGTAACAAGCTCCATAATAAAGATACAAAATGGTGTCAGAGTAAGATTAAATGTAAAATAAAATGGAATAACTGAGATTCATGTGAAGCTAAAGCTCAAGGAAATGTTACCAAGTAATTCAGGTTAGACTAATATGGTATAATACAGCAGCGTAAGTCAGGAAGGTCAGGTGTATGTGTTAAATGTCTTATTTAACCTAAGGGTGATCCATAACTGTACCTGCCCTCTAATAATCTTAAAATGGGATCCAAAGTTCTGGTGCAGGGCACCTGACTTGGTATGTTCAGAATATTCAACCAAACAACTGCAGTGATTGGCTGAGCATCCCTACTGAGCTTAAAATTCTCCAATGATTTGTTTGCTTATTTTATATTCATATTTGAGACCAAATAAAAGTGCAAACGAGAGCTGATCAAATGTGATTGCTGTAAATTTTGTCATGTTTTCATCAAATAACCACACACATGTTTTCATTATTTGACTGGCTCTGTGTGTGGATGAATAACACTCTGCAAATAATATTCATGGTGAGCATGTTTTCTCAGAATAATTTTTTTCCATTATTCATCCTACTCTAGTTCATTCTAGAGTCTTTAAATACCTCTTAATGAATTTCTCACTATTCCCATCCAGATGATTGTGAACGGTAAGTTATTGATGAGAAGTATAATATATAGGGAATGACTGTAAACACAATCTTTTAAGGATGTCCCTCACTTAAGACCTCCAGTCCATGCATACTTATCGTTCCCTTCTTATCATTGTAAATTATTTTTATCAGAAATAGTCAGTCATAAAGCTAAGGTTATAGAAAATGCTATGGTTGAATAATTGAAGTTGCATATTTTTTTAAAAATCTCCATAGTTTGAGGGAGTAGGGATCCAAAAGCAGGATCAGTCATAAGGGTATTTGAAACAAGAAGGAACAATTGTCCATAGTACACAGTCTCACAGAGGGTTGTCGAACAGTACTGAGGATTTGGGAAAGATCTTAGAAAAACAACCCTGCAAGGGTGACTACCTTTCATGAGACTGTGAATATAATTCTATGTAAAGTGAATATACTGCATGCATTTTATTCCCATCTCTGTAACCTGACCTAAACTAACAAAACATTTGACCTAGAACTTACCACTCATTTTGGTTTGGTTCCTAATTTGACATTTTAGATAAAACCAGAGATTTGCTTTTCAATCATCATTCTTCACTACTAGTTGGCATCTGACTTTTGTGCATGAAAGAGGACTGGCTGTTCTCCCTCATTTAATTTATCTAGGCCAAGTTGAAACATCTGGTCATTATTATGAGTCCTTATAGATATACTAGTTAGAGGTTCCCTGGCCAGAACTGGAATTTTAAAATCCTCTTCATTCTCATTTTCAGAGTATAGGGGTGCTTCTTTGGAACCTGAATACATTTCTGTACATGTTTTTACGTGTGCCACTTAGAAGTACCTTGCGCACTGTCTCCTGACTGTAAAAAGGTATTAGGAGCTGAAGCCATTTGTAAGCAAATATTTCACAATAATCACATAGTAATGTTGCATTTGTGTATCAGTTGAACACTAATTTAATATGAGGTTGTAGCCACAGAAACCAATTGGATGGACTGTCCCATTACAAACAAGCTGGGTTTGTTCTCTTTTATATTCGGGTATTTGCTGCTTTGGTTCATTATAAAATGCCCCCTACTCTACCCTGTGTTCTCAGCTCTTTTTCTTTCATTCGTTCTTTCTTTCAAATTTGAAATTGTTCTGATGTTGCAACTCACTGCAAATCAACTAGAAAAAATCTTGAAAGCTCTCCAGGCATGTCTTTTGTATATGCTAAAAGCACAACATGAATAGAGCCATCTATGAAACTGCTCAAAACTAACTGCCTGTTAGTGTTTCTTGTAGCCTAAATATATACTGCACTGGATTTGTCTGTTTTGTCCTAGTTAGATTTTGTATTCAAGCCTTTGTCAACTTCTGTCTTCAGATATCTGACTTTCCTCACTGCATCTGTACCTAAACATTTTTAGTGATCGATATATCTAATCTGCCCAATTAGTATGTGACCAGATGCAGTGTAAACTCAGGATTCTTCTGTGTCTGCAAAACTTCTTTGGTTAATCTCGTCATTGAATATATTTCCCAGATAGGGGTTTGAGTGTGACAAATTTGCAGAAACACTGTGTCTCTATACCTTTAAATTCTGGAAGAATTCTATGTTTTAAGGGCTGCCATTGTGGACGTGTTGCAATGTTGTAGGTTGGGCAGCCAAAATAAGCTGACCTTTCTCTACAAACACGCCATGCATGTCTTCTTCACCTCACCCTACATAAGGCATCAAGCTAACTAGAGTCTTTAGAAAAGAGATCTTTCTAAGCACCCAGATTTCAGTGGTCAGCCTCAATTATTCAGGTTAGTCAGACATTATGCACATCTATGACTGATAGGAATTGTACAGCAAAAGCAGGGAGAGATCATGGAGCCTAGGTCCTCACCCCATGAGCTAAAGGAGGGTCTGCCAAAGGAAGGGTGGTCTAGTGGGTAGGGCAATAGGCTGGGACATAAAAGTCCAGAGTTCAAGTCCCTCCTCTACCATATACTTCCTACGTGGTCTTGCACAAGACCCTTGGGTTGCAGTTTTCTATCTATAAATGCTTCCTTTTCTCCCAGGGGTATTGGGAGGATATATACATTGAAAGATGGACACTCAGGTAGTAGGGCGCATATAAGTACCATATCTAGATAGATTATACACTATTAAAGTATAAGCAGGGTTGGCAGAGTTCAATATTTTTTATTTTTAATAATTACAGCAGCTATCAATGTATGTTTGCATGCATTTTTTTCTATTTTTGTTTTAAATTTTTGCAGTTGTGGGAGGAGGGGTCAGACAATAATATTTAGTAACCACAGATGCTAAGTTTCAAAAAGTTAAAGCTTTATAACCTTTAAAATACATATGGTCAACGTTGTGTCAAATGATACAAAATAAATATCTTTAAAACAAACTCAGTTCTCAAGCAGCATTTTTCTTACCTTGCCTATCTATTTGATTATTATCCATGGAAACAATCAGTTTGTGTGTGGTGAAATCAATGTTTATGATAAAAATCTAATCATCCAACCCTAAAGTCTCTAGATGAGCCATTCAGATTCTATCCAGTAGAGGAGACTGGTAGGTGGGCACAGTCACTGTATAACAGTAATTATTCAAAAACCTGTCAGAACCTAGCTCTTGGGTGCCATTTGCATGACCTTTCATGCACTGCTAAATCATCAGTGCATCCTCCACTTTGCTTATGGTAAACTCTCACCTTGACTAGTGCATCTTCATCTACTAATCATCTCCTTTTTATGCCATTACATTCTTGCCCCCCCAGCCTCCATTTGCTTTCATGAAGTTGACACACATGTTGTCCAGCTCTTTTAAGCCGTTAGTGGCTTTACTGAACAGATGCTAGAAAAGACTAACAGACTTCCCAAATATGATCAGTCTAGAATATGAGTAGTGGCCCTAGGGCCTAGTGACCTCAGGACAGACCCTCACATCAGTTTCCATTCTTGGATCCCCAAATAAACTCCACACAGCCCTTTTCCAGGCTAGTCACAACAGCCCATCTTAGGGTCCGATTTATTAACCTGAGGTTCAAAACTAAACACATAATTCTTCTCTCCAGCCAGGTGCAGCCCAAACTCCCCTGCTCTGGCCAGGCTATTAGCAGGCTATTCCCAGCCCTTCCTAGCTGCAGCAATTCTCTGGGTCTCAGGGTCTTTCTTCTTGCAGGAGACACCCTCTACACTCTCACTGCAGCCCAGCCCTGCCCTGCCCAGCCCTGCCCAGCCCAGCCCAGCCCAGCCCAGCTTTGCTTTGCCTTGCCTTGCCTTGCAGCAGCCACCTCCTGCTCTTTATAAGCAATTGCCTGATTCCCTGGAGGTGGGGCTCATTCTGTAATCAGGGTTGGCTTGGCCCCAGGCTCTCCAGCCCAAGAGCAAGCCACTCTCTTACAATCATATAATGAAGGGGCAAAGGAAATAGCATGCTGCATTATAGTAACTGCTCAGGCTTATTCCTTTGTATCAATGATTTTGAATGAAGCTGTAATTGAGCAGTAACTAATACAGAAGACGAAGACTCTCATTTCCCCATATAGATCTTGTGAATAACTTTTGTATTCATAATGAATAATAATCCCATAACACCATCTATCCAAGGATCTCAAAGTGCCTTGACAAACAATTAATTGACCTACCAACCTGTGTTCTTTGGGAGGCTGCATGGTTCAGTAGATACGACACTAAAGTGGAAATCATGAATCCTACATTCTATTCCTGTCTCTGACCTGCTGTGTGATTTTTGGACAAGTGTATGGCCCCACAAATAGCTGTGAATCAAACTGGAGCAGTTTTATTTGAATGTCTTGTACAAGCTCCTAGTAACACTGTAATTGTATCTACTTACGGAAGGGGAAACTGATCCTGTTTTTATCCACAGTCATAGAGTTGATAGTATAGCTGGGAATAGATCCCAGATCACTGGCTCCTAGTAGCACGCTTTCATCATTATGTTATGCTCTTTATTACCATCTTTCTTTGTTATGCAGTTCCAGTCTCGTTTTCCTTTCTTGTCGTTATCTCCCAGTTTTTACCAGGTGGCCATGTTGTTAAAAGAAACTTTCTGAAATGCCCCTCTGTCTTTCCAACTTTTCATCCCACTTAATCCTTTTAGTTCTTACCTTATCTAGTTCCTGGATCCTAACATGAACTACTCTCAAATACAGAAATCTTATTTCACCTTAAATCTAATCTACAATTTGGTATTTTTGATCTAATAAATTGGAGCACGCTTAAGGAAATGAGATTGAAATACTAGCTTATTAGGTTTTATATCATCAGCCCTCTTTTATGGCAATTAGTTCTTCTGCATAAATGACCAGACTGTTTTATATCCTTTGAACAGTCACAATTTGTCTCATTTAGACAACTACCTCTATCTCCATGTCTTTTAAGGTCTTCTATGACGTTCTGAAATTAACTATCCCATTTAATATGTGTCAGATTTTTGGGAAATTTGTACTAATATTACTCCAAACATCTAAATAAACACCAGAGGTTCATTTTGCGAGGAGGCAGAATAATCACATTGAACCTTTTCCACTTCAAACTCTAGCCCTCATTATTAACCATCAACCCCATCTTTCTCCTTTTCAAGTAGTGCCCCTCCTCTGTCCAGCAGTTCTGAGACTGTATTCTAAGTGGGCTATTTTTTCCACTGGCTCTTGTTGAGCTGCATCATTGTTTTGTATACTCTAATCTTCCTAATTACATGTAATGAGTATTTTGGAGTTGACAGAAGTACATCAAGACCTAATAATGGGAAGACTGGATTTAGTCATTTGCTTTATTATGTCCTATTAGACCATATGGTTGGTAAATATAGGAAATTAAAATAGACATTATTAAAATCTTCCCTCCTATCAAAGCTTTTTCATCCTCCACCCCACACTGTATCTCTGCTATCCTCTCCACAATACTTCCATCCACAGTTGGAGAGCTTCAAGATTACAATGGAGCACATAGGATCAAATCCTCATCCCAGGGAAGTTGATGACTAACCTCTCAGTAAAAAGAAAAGGAGAACTTGTGGCACCTAAGAGACTAACCAATTTATTTGAGCATAAGCTTTTGTGAGCTACAGCTCAGTTCATCGGGTGCATTCAATGAAGTGAGCTGTAGCTCATGAAAGCTTATGCTCAAATAAATTGGTTAGTCTCTAAGGTACCACAAGTACTCCTTTTCTTTTTGCGAATAGACTAACACGGCTGCTACTCTGTAACCTCTCACTGACTTCATTGGGACCAGGATTTATACCAGAATAGTGAAGTTGTAATGGAGCTGGATATAGGGCCTAATCAATGGAGGTTAATGCAACAGTCAGTGGGTGTTGAGAATCTCCTACAATCAGCCCCTGGATTTCCATGACTCACTGAGAATAAACAAATCTCATTTATTTTGGGGGTGGAAGGAGCACAGAGTTTGTTCTTCATTTCTTTAGTGACATGATTAGCATATACTCTTATTTGTGTCCTCTTCCCAGAACACATCATTATAATCTCCTGACAATACAGGAGATCTTGTAGCACAACCTTCCTTCTGTGACAGAAATTCTTACCTTTTTTATCTTCTATCCATTTTGAACTTTCAGAATGATTTATTTGGTGATAATTCTATGAGTCAGTGTAGATTACAATCTTTGCATTACTGCATCTGCCATTAAGCAATGAGAGAACCCTAAAGACAAGTAATGCTGTATTGATAAAGACTTGGAATTAGAGATGGGTTCAAGTCATAAAATTTGGATCCAAACTCTCCTGAAGTTCAGAAGATTGGGTCAGGCTCATCTGAGCTCAGACTTTGGATGCAGAGAGGGGGCCGTGGAAAAGTTAATACAGCCTTAAGTTCTTCCAAGTGTTCCCTGAAGGGAAGTCTCATGCTCATCTTTTCTTCTTCCTCCCATTCCCTTTCTAACCCTCTCCATAGAAAGCCCTCCATGGCCGGGAAAAAACCTGCAAAGGCTTCCTGCAAGCAGGAATGGATTAGCCAGGCAAGTAGGTGAACCCAGCAGCTAGAAGTCACTGTCTGTTCCATGAAAGACTATTTATTCCGCCACTAGTCATCCTGGATTAGATTCACCACCCTTTGGGGAATCCAGAATTAATCTAATCCTTTGTCCAATTCAAAATCCAGAGGAAGGTGGTGGATTGAACGTGCACTAACAATTGTTTTTTTGTATTGAATGCCAACATTAAATTCAGATGTTGAATTTTGAGTCCCAGATCCCCAGCTGCCTCCTCCATTCCAAGAATGGTGTCTCACATTTAGCAACCCAATTCACATTTATATTCTAGCTCTTTGTCTGCCTCCCTTCACCACCAACA
Organism: Chelonia mydas; assembly: GCF_015237465.2. Classification (NCBI taxonomy): domain Eukaryota; kingdom Metazoa; phylum Chordata; order Testudines; family Cheloniidae; genus Chelonia; species Chelonia mydas. The sequence continues at coordinate 16,745,069 of NC_057854.1, read as the reverse complement.
ATAAACCCCTCTTCCCATCATCCAAAAGCTCTCTCGCTGCACTTTGAGGAGACTTCCAGCCCCTTGCTCACATATCTGGGTAAACCATTCCTCCCACCACCCCCAATGTTAAGGGAAAATGTTAGATTAGAGGCTCTCCTTTGTGAAGTGCCATTCTGAAGCAGAAGATCAGACTGAGAGATCATGCATTAGCTGCTGAGTGGTGGAAATGAAATGTGTTAACAACTCTGCTGTCCCGCCCAGGAAGGAAAAAAGTGGCCCCAGTGAGATTCAACCCAGCTGATCTTTCCTAAAGACAATTATAGGATGCAAATATTTCTAAACCACACATGTATTTTTCATCCTTCTATATATTAAAACAAACAACATTTTTCCATGAAAAGTTGAACAAATCCTGCTCATAAATCCCCTTACTCCAGCTGCTGCTGAATGGGGGACCTAGCAGAATCAGAGGGATGCTTTTTGAATTGAACACTGACTTCGTCAGATACGCGTTGGCCCCAATGCCAAACAGCTTTACAGGTAAAATCAGATTGTGTGGGATAAGCAGGTCCCTACCACAAACTGTGTTCCTATCTTATTTAGCAGTATAATGCTCACTACAGACTGTATTGTTCCCTTCTGTGTGATGTCAGCTGCAACTTCCTCCCTACTCTTTATGGGGGAGGAGGAAAAAAAATCTCTTTATACTAAATAAGATGAGTGCTGGTTTGCAAGAGCAGCAACAATAATTTGCACCAAAAAACCCAGTGGGTCCTTAAAGGGATTTTCAGGTGCCAAAACACAAATGGGAAAACAAACATAAAACTATTGGCCAGCTTGCAGTTTGATTAATAGCATTCTGGTTACCTCCAATACTGCTCCCGCTCTCCTCAGCACTTTCACTTGAAGACTGTATTTTTCTTTACTTCCTGTTCTAAACTGTTGCGTCTGAGCAGCTTCTGTTTTCCTGTGTCTGCCTTTCAGAGGTGAGTGAAATTGGCTCTGTTATGAATAAAGTTTGTGAAGTGATTTGGGAACCTTTCTGGGTCGAGGGTGCTATATAAATGAAAGATTTTTTGGTACATTCAAAATAAAGTACTCAGGTCACTTTCCCGCATCAGCTATTCTCTAATAAATACCAGTTCATCTCAGTTAAAGAAATACACGGTCCTGCATTTGAACAATTTTTACAGATGAGCCATTGACTGCTTGGCTTGAAATATAAATGGGTAACAGACAATTGGTCATAAATGCACTGCAGATCCCACCCATTATGAGTACTAAAGAATTGCACAAAGAAAGCTTCCTTTGACTGATTTGGTTGTATGTGTTTCACAGACTGAGCTTCTGATTTGCTCATTGGGGCATGATTCTGCATTTTTATGTACCCCAAGACTTCCATTGGCTTCCCATTGTGGTGAAAAATACAGGGTTGGACCATGGAACTGCTGAATTTCATACAACTACATAGTTAAATTACAATCTGCCCTGAGCAAGGGACAGTATGTAGCTGAGTTGCCCCAGGAGCAGAAGGGAATTGTGACTCCATAACTCCTTGCTCCAGGGAGGGAAGTAATCTGCTACTGGGTATAGCATAAGATCATAAAGAATGAGAGGTATATTTCTGTCTTTTAGTGAGTAGGCTTTCAGTTGACAGGGTCTTCATATGAAGATCTATGTAGTACTTAATAGGCTGCAGGTTTAAAACAAACAAAAGGAAGTATTTTTTCACACAACGTACAGTCAACTTGTGGAACTCCTTGCCAGAGGATGTTGTGAAGGCCAAGACTATAACGGGGTTCAAAAAAGAACTAGATAAGTTCATGGAGGATAGGTCCATCAATGGCTATTAGCCAGGATGGGTAGGGATGGTGTCCCTAGCCTCTGTTTGCCAGAAGCTGGGAATGGACACTTGATCATTACCTGTTCTGTTCATTCCTTCTGCAGCACCTGGCATTGGCCACTGTTAGAAGACAGGATGCTGGGCTAGATGGACCTTTCATCTGACCCAGTATTGTCGTTCTTCTATGTTCTTATACTTCCAGGAGAAGGCAAACCAACGCCCAGCTATCCAAAGACTGTTAAAATAATGTCCTTGATTTATAGCCAATAATGAATAGTTTCCAAGATGAGGACAACTAGGGAAGTACAGAAATGGACCATAATGAGGCACAACTGCATAGCCAAAGAGGATTTGTCTAATATCTAAGCAGTGTTTAGATGCTGCACTGATAATACCTGTAGCAGATTACTTCACCGTTCACCCACTTCCACAAAGCTCAGCCGCACTGGCTGACATGTTGATGGTCAGGCACAGAACCAAGAGTCTGCCCATTCCCTTCTCCTGTGCACTACTTTCCCTCCACCCCAGTCGATGGCTTGCTTTGGAGGCCTCTCTATCCGTGTGCTACGTCTTAAGCGCATGTCACAATCTTCCCTTAATTAACTCCATCAGTCCTTGCCCTAAATCTTGCTGTTTTATGCTGCCATATATTCTGTGGTATGGTACAGGGGAAGCTCTCGGCTTAGCCACGGTTTGCAGCAGGAAGCCAACATTACTATTATGTCAGACACAGCTGAGGTTTCTCTCGAATTCCTGTCCATTTGTTAGTACAACACGAGCCGAAGAGAATTTTGCAACCACAAACTGGGATTTATACACTCAAAATGCCTTCTGCTTTGTGTTTACCATGTCCTGTCTAACTACTTGTTTTTGAAGCTGAGCTATCTCTTTTACTGTTACTGTCATGGCAACCATTTTTTGTTTGTTTTGTTTAGCCTTCCTGTCATTAATTTCAGTCATGGCTTTATAAGTCCCACTGTCCACGTTAACAGCTTCCGAGAGTGACAGTCTGTTAGCGTTGTTGCTGCATTAGCCTAGCACTAATGAAATTGACAGCAAAATTGCAGCATGTTGATGGTTATAATTATGTCTAGTTTATGCAGTGTGGAGATGAGCGGCCCTCCTCCACAGAGTCCCCATCAGGACCAGCCTCCTTGGATTCATCAGCACCATTCAGATCTCAGTATTTGGTAACATTTGCTACACAGAGATAGCTAAGCTTCAACAGATTTTCACTGTACTTTTTCCAGGAAAAACCACGACAACTGTTGACAAATGTTGATTATTTTAATGGTCCACTGATCAACGCTAGACCAATGTGCCACGGTCCACAGCAGGAATAATTTATTTTCCTCACATGTTCTGGGCATATAAAGTCTGAGTTTGATCTAACTTAGACTGGATTTGATATTAGTATAATTCCACTTTCAATGGGGGCTTTACTCCTGATTTGCACCAATGTAGATGAGATCAGAATCTGGACCACTCCATCGTAAAGACTGATATTATGGGCCAGATTCCTGGGTCTGGCTGAGCTGTGTTGATGCAGGGCTCAGGGATGGATAGAAAGGAGACTCTAAGCCACCAGGGCTGCTCTAAGTTATACTACTGACGTGAACATTTCACCAGCCAGGGGTCACTGGAGCACCCTTGCTATGCCTCCACGTGCACTTGCCCCACCCCCTCTGGTGGGAGCCAGGAGTGGGTGGCATAAAGTTTGCTCCACCAGCTTTATGACACTTGGGGTTTCCCTACAGCAAGAGAATCTCTAGCTGCCCCATGAGGGCACCTTTCTGGATGTTTTGCACTATAGGACAGGGGCTGATGATCTGGCCTTACACACGTTGGGTTTTTTCACCCCTAAATTCAGGTGAATACTAAGTTAATGTTACCCAAGTGCCACTTTGTTCCTCTTAAACCTTTGTCTTTTACAGTTGATTTTCCTTTTAGTTTTAATTTGATTGACTGTTTTGTTTTTTTTTTAATAAAAAGCAAGTTGCTTTTTTTTACTGTAAGGAACTTCGTAAATAACTTCTGTACTTTCAACCTTATTACTGTGGAACAGACACTCGACAAACATACCTATTTTGTTTTCCTTGCCTGTTATCCATCCATCTCTGGCGTATTTTCATTACAGATGGGCAGAGTACAAATACACACTATCCGCAGGTACTGCCAAAATACTTACAGAGTCAGTCATTCAACTTGCCTTGCACCCAATTCCGCTGAGACTCGCCAACATGTAATGGGGTTTCCAAACCATTTACTGTGTGGACAGTATCGCCCAAGCGTCTCCTTAAGGGTGACTGTAATATACTTAATTTACACTGTATCTAAGTGGGTAATTAGATACTGGTAATCTCTGAAAGCTGATTTTATGCATTCAGGGCATGATGTATTGTTTCATGGAGCATAAGAACCACAGGGAGAAAAGGAAAGTGGATTGGTAACATTAAGAAGTATTAAGGAAAATGGGGGAGGGAGTTCATCAGCAAATCCCTTGGTGACTTTGAATGTATCACACAAAGGGAAAGAGGGAAGCTATAGTCTAGAATGCAGTGATCAAAGTATGGGGCTGAATGACAGCAAATAGAGAGTAAGCAGATAACATGGCCACCTTAGTAGTAGGACAAAGTATGTGATGGCCAGATTCATAGGTTTGCAACATTGTAAACTTTGAAATGAAAGGCCCAGGGTAGACCATCAAGCACAGTACTAGGATTCCAAAGAACACATTCAGCTCATGTCTCGACACCAGCTTATGTCTAGATATCAGAAGTAATTAGACTTAGGAAGGGAATATTATTAGCATTTATTTGTTTAGCACCAATAAGGTGCTTGGTGTTATACAAACAGAAGTATAGTCCCTGATCGTAAGAGATTGGAGGGCGATTTCATACTCGGATGCATAATATGATCTTTTGTAATGACCTGGAGAAAATCAAATAGTGGATTGCCCTGCTGATACACATCGTAACAAGACTAGCAAGGCTGAGATCCAAGCAGCCAAGGATCAATATAGAGATAGACTTGGGATCCTGAGGCCCAAATACTGGGAAGTTGATGCAAATCACAAGAGCTGGCCCAGAAGGAATGTAATTTTGAAAACACCACCTCCACTCTTGCTACTTGGTCTTCACTGAAAGTCATAATCCACTGTTTGTGACATCATACTCATTTACACAGGAACCAACTGTAACATCGCAAACATAGAATCTGTTATGACTTCAGATAGAGGAAAAACAAGAGAACATGAACTCTCAACACACAGCAATCTTATTCTGGTGCCAATATCCTGCTTAGCAATAGAGACAGAAGAAAAACAATAACAGAAAATCACTAATATATAAGCCGTACTCATATCTTAATCAGAAAGAAGTGTTTCTTAAAAAGAATCCATATTGTATCATCAACTCTCTAACAGCTCATTGAAGAGAAGGAGTATCGAGGGATTAGAGGGGAGCAAATATCTAACCCCAATCTTTTTTAAAAAAAATAAACTGGAAAGGAGTCAGGAAATTATACACAAGTAGGGGTGATCTCAGTGGTAAATGAGTCTACAGAAATTAATAGAGGATGATATCACACAACAGCTGGAGGAGTTTGAGCTGATTTTTAAAAAAATAGTCCACATTTTTTTAATAAAGCAGAAAATTTTACCTTCTAAATCTGCTAGGAATTTCTATAGCATATCATGGAGGAAGCAAGAAGGGCTGACGCAGTAGATATTACCTGTGTCAATGTAACAGCGTACTGGCCTTAAAGTCAGTGAACAAAGGACCAAAGGTCATCATCCTAGAATGGATAGTCAACTAATAAAATGACTTAGCACAGACTGTGATGCAGACTTAAGTGCCATCATGAAAATTAACCAATCCAGAAACAAAACCTATTCACTTGTCCTGTACATGAGAGTGAAGAAACAATATTATATTTACCTACAAAAAAACCAAACCAAACCAAAAGTTACTCACCCAGGCTGAGTGAGTGGGTGAGTAGAATTTTGCAAGGCTAATCTAATGGTAAAAAACCTTTCTGCAGAGTAAGGCTGGTGATGACTCTGAGTGGAAGTACCACCAGGATCATACTCCGCAATCTGTACATGAATGATGTAGAGTGTTCCCTCTCGCACTGTGAAGCTGATCCTCTAAAAAGACTATGGAGGTTTGAGTAAGGCTAGGGACAATGGCAATAGGAAATACATGGTAGGGAGGGATTGCTGGCTTGCTTTCAGCAGGCACAAGTGCAGAATTACCGATTGTACTCTGAATATTCTATAGGCTGTTCTACATAGCTGAGTCCTTACTGAGAATGAGCTCATGTTTGAGGCTTGGGCCAGCCAGTGTCCACAGGCAAGGTTATGTTTCAGGCTAGCAGGTTGCTCCAAATTACATATTGCGTTGGTCTGAGAGGTAACCATGGGCCAGGTCTAGCATTGAAACCAGGAGATGCAAAGGGATAATGTTAGGGTTGGGCCTAGCAAAAGTGGCCCCAGGCTAGCATTAGGGCTGGGACTAGGATGCGGCCCAGGCAAGGGTTGGGTTTGGGCTGGTGTCTAACCCCAGGCTAGTGATATGGCTGCAGCTACAACTGGCTGGCAACCCTTTGCTAGCAATACAGATGAAGTCAAGAGGGGACAAGAGGGTAGAGTTATGGCTGGGGTCAGCAGGTGGTCCCCATCCAAAGGCTGGATTTTGATCCAAAAGATGCTCTGGGAAAGGTTTAAGGTTGAAACTGGTATGTAGTTTTGTGTAGGGGTAGAGGTGAAAGCAGAAGGAAGCCAAGGTTAAATTGGAATGGTGGATGGCCCCAGGACTCATATGTGGGGCTGGGGCAAGCAGGTGGCCCCAGGCAACAGAAAGGGCTGGAGGCAGGAGTTGACCTGGGCTAGGGTCCAGATTGAGAAAGGCATGAGGCTCTGAACTGCAGATAATTTGGTCTGACAGGCAGCCCCGGGGTAGGACTAATATGGGTGCTAGGAAGTGTCAAGGAGTTGACATCAGGACCGGAGCACTATTTTAGGAGTGTGGGTCTACTTCAATCCTTAACGTTCAATAAAATACTAACAATTTCATTGTGAAATTGTTGAAAAAGGGAAGTCAGAGAAAGGTCTGAGCAGGGTGAACTATTCATAGCATATAATTTATTCAACAACTTTAGCCCTTTTGTCAACTTGCAGATTATCCAGGGAGAGACTTTGAGCTTTCAACACCAGTTTTAAGACTTCAGGTGTGTGGGCAGAGCCCGGCACCCCAGTGGATCACCACTGAAGACAATGAGGGTCCACACAGGCACTGGGGTCCTCCTATGCTGAATATTTTACAGGATTGGGATTTTGATCATTTTTTAAAACAGCTTGAACATTTTAACCCTTAGATTGTCCTTAAACTGAGTTGGTTAGTTTTGATTGGACATGCAGATCACATGACATTGCTTCTGATCCCTAATTGCTTGACCATAACTCTGTAAATCAAGATTTTGGCAAAATATTTAAGTTCATAAGTTGAAGACATTCTTTTTGTAAACCTCCTCTAACATTTGTTTCTGCAAACATCCTTGCCAGTGTACTCGCTCACCAAGCTATTTGTTAAAAACAAACGCCCAAATGAGCACAAACACAGGGCAAATTTTCCTTTTAAGTGAATATTCATGGCAAAATGTTGCAGCATTTGCCCAGCTCTGCTTATTTGTGACTTATACTTAAAATGTACTCTAATAGCCAATTAAATAAATCTTTCCATGAGTTCAGTAAATGTATACTGATTTACTGGAATTCTCTGGTGAGTTTCCAATACTTACTAGGCTTTGAAGTTCTGTAGTTGATTTCTTTACCAACATTTCTTTTCTCCCTCATTAAGAATGGCCACAACAAAATATTCACAAAGGGGCCTCTCCTTATGACATCTCCATTGCCAAATCAGTAGCAGTAAACATTGGCCCAGAGAGTGCTCTACTTTCTGCCTCCCATTGCTGTGTGTTTTCATTGTGAAATGTAGTATCTATCAAGTGTGAATGGAATTACATTTCAATAAAGTTCGTTAAAAAGAGGGGAGAAGGAGGGGAAATGGAATAGCTTGGGGAAATGGTTCATACCATTTCTTGTGGTTGTAAATGCACCTTCCTCTGCCAATCTCCAGAATATCAAATAGGACAGAAAATATTAGAATACTGGCCCAGTCATTCTGAATAATATATGAATAATATCAGTTACTTTTTACTCAGATCTAGTCAGTTATTTTATATTACCTTGCATGAGGCCATATAAGACATGTTTTTCAACACTCAAGCCAGGTTTTTCTGGAAGGAAGAATAATAATGGCTGGTAGTGATGGTATAATGGATTCTTTGGAGGGGTAATTGGCCCAATTTATTGCGTTATTATTTTTATTTATTTAGAGGCGGGTGTTTTACTGGTTTCTCAATAGTATGCAACATGTTCAAAGAAAAAACTGTGATGTAAATTAAATCGCATAGATCCTATTGTAAGCTTCGCTACCTGTTTTAATTAACCTTTACACATAATGTATAGTCACCTTAGCCAGATAGAAATTTATTACCTTATTAATATAAGCCCGATGTTCTCATGTAAAAGCTATCAATGATCCCACCTCTGGAAAAAAAACAGTACTAATGCCCCAGTTCTGCACACAGGCAGACCTCTGTATCTCTTCAGGGCCCTATTGACTTCAGTGGGATGCTGTGCAGGCTCAGTGGTCCAACCACACACATCACGTTGTAGGATCAAGACCTAAATTATCACCATCATCTGGGTCTCCCAATGCATGCTTTGTTGTCTGTCTGCAATAGCTCGTAAGCTCATTGTTGCAGAGACTGCATCTTCTTTTATATCTTGTACAGCATTGAACATATTGTTAGTACTTACCAAGTGAAAAGTAATTTCTTGGGAAGGTAAGCCTTGTAATAAGGGAAAGGAGGATAGTTATTTTATACAGATAATGAACTAGCATTTCAAGGTGTTTGGGTGCCTAAAGATCCAGATAGGCACTTGGTAGGATTTTCAAAGGCTCCTAACTCCCTTAGCTGCCCAGGCACTTTTGAAAATCCCATTGGATGCTTATCTGCTTTATTTCGACACCTAAATGCCTTTTAAAATCTGGTCCCACAAGGATATCCAGAATTACCAAGCCAATCTCTGACTATTAGAGGTCAGAATGACACTTAATATTGGGGCAGGTTATCCCACATCTGCCTCCTGTGGGTTTCTGACACCTTCCTCTGAAGCATCTGGTACAGGCCATTGTTGGATGGATGGATGGATGGACAGCTGGCCTGATTAAGTATGGCAATTCTTAAATTCCCACAGTATAGTAGTTACTATAGGAGACCAGAAGTCAGGATTCCTGAGTTCTATTCTGGGCTCTAACAATGACTATGTTAGTTGTTATATGGAGCACATTAATGTGGTGTCTGAGCACATATATTTAACCTCTGGTAATGAGTCTCCCTATCTCTAAAGTGGAGATTACACTTGGCTATCGCACAGGGGTGTTGCGAGAATTAACATTCGCACAGCGTTTTGAAATCACTGGCTGCTGCAGAATATGAGTGAGAAGCATAATTATCAATGAAAATGTGTAGTCTGAGCTGAGCACATACAAATTTCAGGACACAGTGGGTTAAGGCAATGTTTTCCTCTGCCTCCCTTGTCTTTTCTGAAGTGTAGCAGGATGCTGTTGAAAATGTACAACACAGTTTGCTGGAGGGAATCCTGGATGTCACAGTGAATAAATGCAGAATGTGGAGTATAAAGTATATGTGCACTTTAATATTCATATATTAAAAAGTCAATACTGTGGCTGAGATGAATGCTAAAAAGTTTAATTAAAAACAAAACAACAATACTCTCTCTCAGTTACCGTAGCAGCAGAGAAAATGTAGGTAAACATCCTTCTTTCTGAAAAGTGATCTTGTCCCTAGCAAATCCTACAGCCTCCTATCCCCAACATAAATGTATCTTTTTTGTTGACGTTTTTTTAAGCCATGTTTCCTGTTGATGAGTCATGTAAGCAGTTGGCTGAAAAATAAATTATTGAGATCCTGAGTGCTACAAAATTAAGGATTGCAGATGTACAACTGACGTAAACCAACTAATAACGATAGCCTGAGAATATAATAGGAACACAGGAATTTAATAGGAACGACTGTGTAATACTACAAAACAAGCATATGACAAACACTTTTTCTTTGCTTGGCTATTGACAAATTCCACCTCTTCCAGAGCTCTACGCTTATGTTGCTAAAGAGAAGTGCCACTAGTGCTTTGTTACAAGTTCAAAACACATCTGAATGTGGCACACCATAAAATGGCACTTAGGGAATGATTCAAAGCCCGGTGAGCTTTGAAGTCAATGGGAGTCTTTCAACTGATTTTGATGGACTTTGGATGGCCATTAGTGTAGGGAGAAAAAAAACCCTATTTCATAAATTAGTTGGAAAATAAGCCCATTGATGCATAAAATTTTTATATTAGATGTTCATTTTTTGACAAATATGTTCCAGGGTGCTGGAGAGCCATGTGTGTTCATACACGTATGCATGAAATATAGGGCTGGCAAACTTGTTGCTATGACTTCTAGCCTTTAAAGACTCACTTTGGGGGGTAGGGAAATGGGGGATGTATATCCACTAGAAGAAGCGAAGAAACAAAGGGCAAAAACTACCATGGGAACAGATAAGCATTTTTTGTGTAAAGCCTCCCTGTGCTATAACTAGCTAATAGAACAGTACTGTTAATCCTTCCTGCTGTACAACTATGGTATTTTGTCAAATTAAAATATTAATACAAATATAATAAATAATATTAAAAAATCCACTCTGCACCTTTTGTTCCTCATGGATTCTGTTTTCTGAATCGTGTGTGTGTGTGTATAAGACAGGGTCGGGCCAAATGTCTACAGGAGAATGATAGAAGGCAGATGTATTAGCCCCAGATTAAGCAGGTCCCTTTTCCCTGGGTAAGGTAACAGGGGCGGTTCCAGAACAATCAGGAACTTGCTGGAACCAATTAAGGCAGACAGGCTAATTAGGACACCTGGAGCCAATTAAGAAGCTGCTAGAATCAATTGGGACAGGCAGGCTAATCAGGACACCTGGTTTAAAAAGGATCTGACTTCAGTCAGTGAGGGGCGTGTGAGGAGCTGGACGCAAGAGGCACGCAAGAAGCTGAGAGTGAGTAGGCGTACTGCTGGAGGACTGAGAAGTACAAGCGTTATCAGACATCAGGAGGAAGGTCCGGTGGTGAGGACAAAGAAGGTGTTGGGAGGAGGCCATGGGGAAGTAGCCCAGGGAGTTGTAGCTGTCACGCAGCTGTTGCAGGAGACACTATAGACAGCTGCAATCCACAGGGCCCTGGGCTGGAACCTGGAGTAGAGGGTGGGCCCGGCTTCCCCCTATCCCCCCAGCTCCCTATTGGATACTGTGGGTCCTACCAGAGGGGAAGGTCCCTGGCCTCTCCCCCGCCCCACTAGGTGGATTAGCAGAGACTGCGGGGATTATTCTCCTTCCTTTTCCCCATGCTGGCCAGTGATGAGATTAGCTGAGTAAAGGGCAGGTTCGAGCCACTAGCAAAAGTGGCCAAACTGAGGGCTACCGTGAATCTCTGAGACAAGCAAATCAGCCAATAAGCGCAGGACCCACCAAGGCAGAGAAGGAACTTTGTCACAATATGTATACACACACACATGCATACACATGTTTCTGCTATATAGAATGAAGAAGAAATATCACATTTCCCTAGGATTTTTACCAGGTGCTTCACTGACCTGCGCAAATCACTTAATGTAATAAAGGGTGTTGCTAACTCATTAGCAGGTCAAATCTCATCTCAAGTATCACCACTTTGAATCTGCAATGCTACATGTGGAGTTTTACTTAATGAAACTGCAGTATGCAAATCTCAAGGAAACTAAAACAAAGGAAAAGGTTGGTTGTGAAGCCTTTGCAGACTGCAAGTACTTAATTTATACATTGTGGGTGAAATCCTGGCCCCATTGAACTCACCGGCAAAATTCCCATGAACTGCAATAGGGGTCTGATTTCATCATCTAGAAATTAACTCTCATAAAGTGAACAAATGTGGTTTTAGTTAGACACAGTTATGATCTCACAGCACGAGTGCAGGCCTGTGCACGATCACTGACTCTTCATTCCGGCTCTCTCACTAGTGCTATGCAATATGTTCAGCCAGACCAACCTACAATAACATTGTAGCCAAAGCTTTGAACAATTTGCCCAATACCAAGTTGGCAGCCTCTAACTTGGGGTGCCTTGAGATCCAAATGCCCAGCTTGAGACATGTTGGGCCTGATTTTTAAATGTGCTGAGCAGCCTGCAGCTCCCTCTGAAGTTAGTAGGCTTTTCAAGTACTTAGCTCCTCTGAAAAATAGGCCTAAGAGCTCTCATGTTGGGCCCCCAAAATTAGAGGCTTCTGTTGAAAATTTGGACCACAGTAAGTTTCATGAAAATCAGCTTGGTGTTGTGTTATAAATATGGCCTGATCGTTATCCTTTATTTTTTTACAGTTAACTTTTTTTAAAAAATGACTTGACTTCACATAAAGGTTCAGTATTATAAAAATATATGTTGATTCCCTTTCTAGGTACATTAATTACAACCTCAAGAGGCACATACATTATTTGCATGTTCACTTATAAATGTGCTTCTAAGGGGAACGCTAGAATAGCAGGAGCATTTTAGCCAATTCATAGACTTTGGCATTTCACAACCCAACTTGGCTTTCCTTTTAGGAGCACTTCTGAGAGAAATTTTCCTTTCCAAGCTGGGACAATACAAATAAAATGAACAATATAATCCTCATTTCACTCATTTTTGGCATCTGAGATAATTGGTGAAGCAACATTCCAGATCATATTAGCAGACAAAATATCTATTAGCTCACTTTACCTTTAAGTAATGAAGAATTACCCAAATATCCCCACCCATTCTTCAATACTGATAATTCAGGTCAGATGCTCGTAAGTTATATAGCCAAAATTCAAGTCCATTTTATTATTCTACATATGAGAATGCAGTGGCTACAAAGGCTATCCAAATCACTTGTTTTCAGGCAGGAATTTGGCAGGGCCATGTTCAGATGTATCCAAATTATTGCAATTTTCCTACATTATCTATTGATACAACCTTTATTAAGGATGATGCCCCTGAATTTGCATATATAGCAGAAACCTGGATAGATAAGGTGCACAGGTGATTACTGCTCAACTGAACATTCTATTCAACATGAAATAACACAGGGGTAGGGAAATGGTGTGGCAGTAGCACTGTCACAAGAGGGCATCTTCCCCACTAATGGATGTGCTGGAGTCAGTGGGATTTTCACCTCTGAGTTCAGCATGGCCAGGATTTCACCCACAATGTGTGTATTAAGGACATGCAGTTTGCAATGGTTTCAAGGGACCTGAGTCCCAGCATGGGATTAAGATAGAACTTGTATTGTTGTACAGGTAACCTTGCAGCACAGTGAGCTTGGAGTCATCTGAGCTAATTGTTTAGGGGTGACTTCATGTGTACAATAGCAATCATGGATAAGCTCAGGATCTCATGGCCCAGATGGTACTGCCCCAGGCTTAATTTACATAGGTGGCCACTCTCTGGATCTTGTTTTGGGATGGGAATGAGAGAGAGAAGGGTGCAGGTTGTGTCTTGTTATGTCAAACCATTACCCCATCCATTTTGAGGCCAACAATTTTCTTGTTGGGTAAAAGACCTGATATTCTACCACTGAGGTTAATGGAACCTGATGGGCCTTAGAGGGTTCTGGGGAAGAATATTGGCTTACTGCTCGAATAGTCTACTGATGGCTCGGTAGAATGATCTCTTGTCATTGATCATTGACACACTGGCTTCCAAATAACCTCTTCCTCGGCTTCATCCTCCCATGACATCATGGGATTCAGATGAGCCATGACACTTGAAATGAGAGAGATGATTAGTGACTGAAATCTTGTTCTGAGATGGACTGACTGTGGCATAGAATGTTTTTCAAATATTATAATGAGGCAGTCCAGGAAGCAAAGTGAAGTATCTGTAAAATTCTGAGCACAGCAGCTATGCTGGATAATAAACAATCTGGTTAATCTAAGTTATTTGCATCGGATAACCATTCAGTGTTTATTATTGTAGTAATAAGATCACTGTGATTCAGAATGAGCTGTCTGCCTCCATGAGAATGGAGTCAGTTCTTGCGTGGACACATGTAGATTTTTCTTTTCTTGAGTTTCACCAGCTGGTGCATTCCGTCCTTCTGAACATTCTATGACTTACACAGATGATCATGATGGTCCCTTCTTACCTTACAATCTATGAGTCAATAAATTCCAAATCTTTCCTGGATGGGGAAAGCCACAGGGGAGGTGTTGGGACACTTCCTGAAAATGTTTCTAAATACCTGCTTGAAGGACAGCAAAGAGACAGCTGTCAAAAACTGTGATGAGGATGGTCATATGTATTGGTCAGAGCCAGGGGGTCAGCATCAGGAGTCCAGAGCAGGGTTGGAGTGATGCAAGAGTTAGAGGAAGGCTTGAGGCAGCTGTCACTATCAGGCAATGGAAAGTTCCAAGCCCTGAAGTGACATTGAGCAGACTGAGCTGCTGTTCCTCTTGTGAGGTTTATGTACCTGCCCTTAGAGTCACCAGACCAATTCCTGGTTTGTGGATTGGCTGGCGCCTAGCACAGGAATGACATATCAGAGCATGGGACTTAATCAGGCTCTAGTTCAGGGATGACTCATCCCCTTACAGCAGCTTCTCCTAATGATTCCGATTATCACCCTGTTTCAAATCTCTCATTACTGAAATCTGTGTGGCTGCCCTCCCTTGGATCACTCCATTTTCTCCTTTGGTGACTCCTCCTCCTTCCTCTACCTGCTGGAAATTCTACTTTGAAAAATATTTATAGGATAAATGCTAAGATAAAAAGAATCACAAGTATAATTCTGATGAGCTTGAGCAGGAAGAGCTAAAATGTAGGAGCTGTGGGATTGACAGACTAAGCTAATACCACAACTGTTGTCATCATATTAAAATGATCTCCGAGGACTAGATTATTAAACCTATTAGTTGTAACATGTAAGTCATAACATGCCTCACACTGAGCAGCACCATTAGGACCAATAGTTTGAATAATACTGATGGGCTCAGTGGGGAGGCAAACATGGCTAATGGGGTGACATGATCTCACTGGCATGCCCTGACCAATCATGGTGAAGTTCTGACCAAAGCTGTCAGAATAAAAAGCAGGGCCAGTGGTAAAGGAACTTTGGCCGTTGTGCCTTGGAAGTTTGATACAAATGTGGCTAGATGGCTGTATTCAACACCAAGTAGAGAATGCCAAAGGGGTTGTATCCCCCAGCTGGTCCTTTTTTTTGGTTCAAACTATTAAATGGTGAAATGGTGTAAAAAGGAACTTTCACTTGAAGCAGTTTCCCTACCATGTATTATGAAAATCTTTAGTGCAGTGTCAGGAACCAATTGTTGAGCTGAACTGCACAGTTTTTCAGGGAAAGGTGAAAACATTCTGACTATGTTCAGAACTCAGCCATTTGCTAAAGGATAATTATGATGAAATTGTTTGTGGCAGCAAATGTCTGCTCTTTACAGTTGCTCACAGCCACGTGGGCAATGATTTTTAGCCTATATTAATGGCTTTCATGTCACTAAATGATGATGAAAGTTAGCTAGGGGAAAAAGTCCCCCCTAAAGAAAGCTATGGCAATAAGTGATTGGGGAGTATGGTAAAATATGGGGGGGGTCATTTGAATATATTGAATAAGTTATATTTGCAGAATTATTGGCTCTCGGGACTCTTCTAACATTGTGGTTTGTATGTATTACACTCATGCATAACTAGCTGTCTGTATGCCAGGAACATTTTTTTTTCCTTTATAAATGACAAGATTTGATTTCACACCACAGTTGGTTTAATAATCTAGTCCTCTGAGATCATTTTAATATGATGACAACAGTTGCGGTATTAGCTTAGTCTGTCAATCCCACATCTACATTTTGGCTTCTCTTGCTCAATCTCATCAGAATTATACTTGTGATTGTTTTTATTTTCACATTTATCCTATAAATATTTTTGATAAGCCTTTAGGAAGGAACTTCGGGCAACAAACAGGATTTTACATCAACCTAAAATGTGGTGGTTTCTGGTCTTACATTTTCATTTTGTTCTTTACACAATACCCCTGGTGGTGAGGGGGCCAAAAAAGTTGTTCTGGTGTTTGTATCTATGGAACTGTGATGATTCTTCTTTGGTATTCCATATCTTCTAATCTCTAAAACCTCTGCTGTATTCTGAAAGTGGCAGCCATTGTGTGTTAATTTCAGTGCAGACTGTTCCAAAGGAGACCAACACTGCATATTCCTGAAGTGGGACTTTACCTCTATTCTTTTTTAGTTTTGTAGTTCTTTTAATCTACATTAAAAGTAAATTCTGACTGGAAATATCCCCACCCCACCCCCCAACATTGTTTATGGAGAAAATTGTTCTCTGTGACAAGGTATACAGATGCTGTCCCTAGACTAGCAGAGAAAGAGTTAACTCTTCTGCCCAGGAAAGGCCATAACTGCATAATGACAGAGGCATTTAGAGTGGTCACATGGCTGGGTAGGGTCAGTGATAAAAGGCCAAGGAGTAAGCTCAAAAGGGAAGAGACCTATAGGGAGCAAGAAGGTCCTCCTGTAATAGAGGGAGGAGGACAGCAGAAAGTACTGGGAGGTTTTCTGCAGTGGACCAGGGAGAAGGCCAGGGAAGACCTCAGCGAAACAGCCCTGGAAGAGACTGAGCACAGGAGGACCCAAAGGGAGGGGTTTACCTATTGGGAGAGACAGCTTGGAGGCAGAAGGTCCTGAGTCATGCATTTGAGAACAGATAGCCCAGGATACAGGCTCCCCAGGCTAACAGCCTGTCTTTATTGATTTGTTTGTTTGTTTGTTTAGATTTAACAAATTTTTAAAACTGCCTAGCCAAGGCCCTGGGCACCCTAACAAATCACTAACACTATAATAAATGCAATGAAATCCCAGCAGCATTAAAATAATCATTTCAGCAGGACTCTGTCTGTGAGAAGCCCCTTTCCATCCCTTTATCCTTGTGGGAAGCATACCCACCCCAAGAAAACTACCAAACAGATGTCTTTTGTAGTGTGCCCGGAAGGTCACCAAATGTAGGCTATTTTGGAACAAAGTGCCAGAGGGTGTGGGGGGAGGGGAGAAGTGAATTCCAGAGACTTGAAACCCTCACATGCCCTGCCCACTCTCCCCTCTCTTATAAAATGATGGGGATCCATAAAAGGGTGGCCATAGTTCCCTCCCTTTTTGTTGCCACCTGGGAAGGCAATGTGAAAAGCCCCCCCTGCTACGACGGACGGGAGGATTATTGAAACTGGAATCAGCGTGGAGGCTCCTGGAGGTTTTGTTTTGTTGGACATTTTCTTTACCCTGGAAGCGGTGCAGTTAGAATCACCGGACTCTGCCCATCCAAGAGCAGGTGAGTGACAGTCCTGGAGCTGAAAGAGGAGAACTGAGGAGGGTGTACCAGGTACCAAGAGTGATTGCGTCACCTTTGGTTTTAAATATTTACATTCCTTGGGGCCGTCACACTTAGCATTCCTTGCTTCTTGATGTTGGTTCATTACAAAGGAACGCAACATTGGTGGAGAGCTGTTCTTTTCTTTTGCCCTTCTCCCTGTATAACAAGATGACAAGCCTTCATGCCTTTCTTAGCTAATCTCATATCAAGGAATTCATGCCTCGAGCAGTCCCAGTCTAGGTGTTCTAGGCACTTGGAAGTTCTAGATACAGAAGCAGTAAACTGATGTAAAAATCTCTTTTATCATCCCAGGAGCCACCCCAATATAACTTCAACAAAACTTCTATTTTCAATTAGTCCAACTTCGGTGTAATAGGTACAGACCTATTTTTATCCACTGTCTTTTATATTTGAATTTACAGAATTATTGTACTCAAGACAAAACTTCTCCACTTGTATGTATTTCCCAAATGTCCTTACAGAACTACAATATGGAATTCCCTTCCCTTCCACCCCTCTCTGTCAGTGACATCAGAAATTCTGCCACCATAGAATTCTCTTTTCACATGAAAAATTCAGGAGGTTTCTCCTTATTGCTTTGCCCAAATGTGTGTAGTGGCACAAGTAAACAAGGATGAGGAAGCAATAACTGCTTGGGATGAGAGCCCACAGTGAAAGAAGGCAGGGTATCCATGTAAGAGACAATTGTCTTCAGATAGTTTTGCCAGGTAATAAAACCTGCTCCTTATTGTTACTATTATTTATTTATTCATAGCATATTGGAAAATACATAGGAGATGGGCACCTGTTGTGAGCAGTATTCAGTCTAACTCAAATCTAATATGTAGAATAGTTGTTCCAATATGAGAGTAGTGTTCAGACAAATGGGTAAATCTGGCTATGATATATTCACATGTTGCAACTACTGAGTGGGTGGGGAAGACTGATGAGAGGGGAGCTATCATCACTTTCTTTTCCTGTCTGAGCACTGCTTGGAGACAATCAATGGACAGATTAATGTAGGGAGATTTCACATAGGTGATTTTCAAGGAAGAGAGGTGGGATCGTTGGTGAAGGCATTTCCATGGTGTTAAATGTCATGTAAAGTGTCTAGAATAAGTACACAGGGTGCTCAAAGGAAAGGGGTTGCACTGAAATTGTCAAGTACACAACTTAAATGGTAAATCCTAACTGGACCCTGGTCTCTCTGTTGGAAGCACATTTGGTTTTTGCTATGAAGAATCTGGGGTAGACAAAAAAAGTCTCTAATTCTATTAAACCCAATTTTAAAAAAACAGGATATGCCTGCATGATTAAAATATTTGTGAACAGCCATATTTGGATAGGTGGTCTCCTCATAGTGAATTCATTGTCCTGAGATAAGCCAGAACTGAAATCCAGGAGAGTCATAATTACTAGTCTATGAACCTCCAGACTTCAAATCTTCCCAATCTCATGTCATTGACTCCCAGTACATACAAACTCACAGTTAAGCAAACAAATCTGGTGTTGCCCAAACTATCTGAATAATCAGGATGCTACTATATAGCTATTTTATGGCCCAGTACCTAACTAGCCTAATTCCCTAAGGGTATGCGAATATATGGGGAGTCAGATCTGAGCTTAATTCTCCAGAAGTACTGTAGATAGCTCCAGGAATAATGTAACTGGATCTGCCAAAGACTATTACTTTGCCATGATTTGTCTGTATCTCTGGGAATTGGTCATCAATCTCATGGATTTCTTACTAATCCAGAATGGATCAAGTAGATGCCACAAAGTGTCTGAGGTTCGCTAATTAATTAAGTCTATCTTCAAATACCACCATTTTCATGTTGCTGTTTAAAGGAATCTATCACTCAATACTCAGCATGAATAAAGTGATTTACATATATTAACGAGTAGCTCCTCACAACATCCTTGTGACATAGACATTCTCCCCCATTTTCCTTATGCATAAGTGGAGGCACAGAGGGGGTTAGTGACTTGCCCAAGGCCATAGATTGAGTAATTGTTTAGAACTTAGGAGTTCCTGGCTCTCAGGCCCATGCTATAACTGCTCGATCCCTCTGAAGCTGCCCCAGATCAGTTAACTGGAAGTACGTATTTCAATAACGAACACACCTGCACATGCAACTGGTTTTCTGGCACTTTTCCAGTTATCAGCAATTTGGTGTCACAAGGTGAAGACATGTTTGTGCAGAAATACACTGTTTTTGATTGTAGATAAAGTGAAGAATGTCTTTTTTTCCTCCCAAGTAACCTATGCTTTTCATCCATGCCTTTTCACCAAATAGTATGAGTAAAACAAGATCCTTTGTGCCTCCTCTGTTTGAGCAACTCCCTCTCACATTCAGAGTACAGAAGCCCAGAAAGATATGTAGGAACAACTGAGTTTTTTTAGTACTTACTATCATTTTCATCCAAGGATTTCAAACAACTGCATTAAAAACAAAAATTAACTTAAATCACCACCATCCCTTCCCCCATCCCTCACCCTGTGATGAAGTAAAGTATTAATCTCATTTCACAAAGGGGGACACTGAGGCAAGGAGGCTATGTGACTTCTCCAAGGCAGGGGTCCCATATCCCAACCCCTCTTGGTTATAAGCCATGAACATAAGATTAAAGGGTGAAATCCTAGCCCCACTGAAGTCAGTGGCATGGAAGTTTTGCTATTGACTTCAGTGGGGCCAGGATTTTAACCAAAGTGCCTACTTACCTCCTGCAAAGAGATGTTGTGAGAATTACTTAAGTTATATTTGAGCCGCACTCTGGAAAGTGTTTGTCAAGAGCTAAATATTAGATAATTTTGTGGGGAAGGGGAGTGTAAAGTGACAATTGTATAAATGCTACACGCATCCAATAGGCTGAAAATCGCGGATCGGACAAAACTGAGATACCCAAATACTAAGTTCTTATACAATGCCCATCACCTGGATTCTCAGCACCTGCCCATAAGTGCTCATTGTGCATGCTGTTACCTATTGGGAAACCGGGGCATGTGGAAACTTTCTGAGCTCTCTCTAGGCTTGTTTTGCCAATATGGGGTATGAAGTGGTCTAGCTCCAGGAGGCCACATGAGCTGCACAGTTATGGAATGAGGAGTCAAAGCAGGATGCTGAGGGAAACCTCCTGATTTGGGTTCACACAACTTCAGCAAATGTACAGAACAATTTGCCAGGATTCCAGCCCCTTGGGGTAGTTTGGCTTCAAGGCTTTGAACGCTGTCTGAAGTATATGGGGACAGCTAATCTTCCAGACATGCTTCTTACCCAGAAGAGCCTACAATGACTATCTTTACTTCCATTCTTGCATCAGAGTGGAGTTGACAGGTCTCACAAACCAATTTTTTTTTACAATTTTTTTCACAACTGACATTTCTGCATTGCTACATAAAAGATGGGATCTGATTGCTTATCTCCAAGAAACAACTTGTTTAGTTTTATGCTTATGTTTAATAAAAGCAACTTTCTCTCCCTGTCTGCTTTAGACTGAAAAGAAATTTCAGCTTTCTATTCAACAGAGAAAAATTCCATATGCAAGTCCAACTCCCAAGCTCTCTCTAACTTGGGGGATTTATCTTTGCCCATCAAGAGAGCATAATAAAAGCCTGCTAGGGGTGGAAAAGCTGAAGAAATATTTACAAAGCTCTTCAAGCTCAGGCCACAGGCAATTACTTTCTTTTTTGTCAAAGAATTTAAACATACAATCGCTGACCTGTAAATATTTCCAGAAATCTTCCCTGGCTGAATAAAATTCCTCCCGAAATTACTTCACCCTTTGGCAACTGCAGACACGAACACATGCTCTACATTGAATGTCCTCCAGGAGAATTCGTGTGGGGCTGATCCTATGTGGTGCTGAGTGCCCAAAGGAATTGAGGGCACTCACAATACCTCTGTTAGGCATTCAGCAGTTTACAGGATTAGGCCCTTGCAAGAGAGCCTGGAAAATGTCAACATTCTTTGAGTTAGCAAAAATCTTACTGTAAAAATTCTTCTCATATCTTAATCCCTCCCTCCTTCCAGGAATGCTTCCCCCTCCTAATCTGCAAAGCCCAACCATGGTTAGTAATACTTGAAGCCTCAAGAAATCAGTTCCCAAAGTTTGTGGATTTGAGAACCAGGATACAGCTTTCCAGTGCAGTTGAATATTGATTCATCTTAATCATTGTCATCATTTTTAAACTGTTTAAAAATCTTATGTTTATCTTTTTATCCATATATTGAAGGTGGGAAATAGGGTTAAAATCCAATTTCTGGAGTAGATCCTCAGTGGAACTATGAAAATTTACCACAGCAGAGGATCTGCCCCTCTGAATGCCACTGAGTCCCTCTTGGTTCTCTCTAACTTCCTCTACATTTTCTTCTCTGGGGCAAATGCTCCTTTCTCTTCTATTATCAGTCATTTTTCCCTATGCTAGTGGTTAGACCAGGGGTTAGGGAGGCTGGGCTCCTGGGTTCTATTCCCTGCTCTACCTAGGTGGAGTGGGTTCCACCCACACCGACAGGATCTTAATAAAATATATCTACCCTGAAGTCTCCTGTACCTGATAACATTGACAGTTTTGTATGCTGAAAATTCCTCTCTTAGATCTTTCCCTAATGCTGTAGATATTACACCAATCAGATGTAAACTACTTCATGAAACCATGAAAGTACTACTGATTTATTGAAACTTAACATTCTTCTCAAATGTCCATGAATACATTATATGTATTGGGCCAGAGCCTCCACTGGTATAAATCAGTATAGGTCTATTGAAGTCAAGATGATCTCTTGTACTTAGCAGAGCTATGCCAATCTACATCAGCTGAGGATCTGGCATGAACATAAACATAAGAACGGCCATACGGGTCAGACCAAAGGTCCATCTAGCCCAGTATCCTGTCTTCCGACAGTGGACAGTGCCAGGTGCCCCAGAGGGAATGAACAGAACAGATAATGATCAAGTGATCCATCCCCTGTCGCCCATTCCCAGCTTCTGGCAAACAGAGGCTAGGGACACCATCCCTGCCCATCCTTGCTAATAGCCACTGATGGACCTATCCTCCATGAATTGATCTAATTCTTTTTTGAACCCTGTTATAGTCTTGGCCTTCACAATATGCAATCACTTATGAGATTCTTGAGGTCATTACTCAGTTGATCAAACTGACACATCTGATGGGTTCATCACAGCCGATGATCAGGCTCGTGATTCCTGTATTGAAGGGGCTAGTCATTTTGTCAAACTGTGAAGACCATTCTGAGATGATCTGTGGTGTGCTTATTACAAATATTGCTTAACAAGTTAACGAAACAACCTTCAAAACTGGGAAAAACAGTATGTTGGTTCGCTTACGGTTTTGTGATTTGAGACTGTGATGACATGCAGAGACATGCTACACTGGGGCATCTATTTGCAGAACACTGAGTCTATATATTACAGAACTGTGAAAAGTAAGGCCTCAATTCAGAAAAATATCCCTATTCAAGAGGGGGGCACTTAACACGGTTAAATCTCATTGAAGTCAATGGAACTTAAGCGGGCAAAATGCATAGGTGCCATGATTTTGACATAATGGAATGCAGCATTGTCCCTATGCCAACTTCGGAATGTACACGTTAAACCTTGGGATGGCCCTCATCTGCACAGAGTACAAGTCAGGAGATGCTATTCAAAGTGACTTAGAGCTCATCTCTGCACTTTCCTAATCCTGGGGCTGCTCTATACTGGGCTGGTTTGCTGCTCTAACATATTCTGGGGTGCAAAGGCCACAGGGGACTGACAGTGCAAATGTGGCAAAACTTGTTGGGAATTTTTCAAAAAAAGGATTTTTGACAGAAAATGCCAATTTGTCAAAACTAGAACTATCTGTGGCAATGTTTTGTTTTTGACAAAAATGTGTTGGGAAAGTTTCTCAGGCCCCAGGGTAGGCTGGGCGGGGGGAGGGCGGGGTGGAGCAGAGAGAGAGAGAAAATAGTCAGTAGTCCAGTGGTTAGGGCACTCAGCTGTGATGCGGAACACCCAGGTTAAAGTTCCTGCTCTAAGTCAGGCAGAGCAGCAGTGGCTGAAACGGGAGTACCACGTCTAAAGCACGTGCCCTAACCACCGGGCTACTGGGAATTTTTTGAAAAGTCTAGTCTTCTTTCCAATGTGGAACAGAAACAAATATCAAAACCTCAACAATTTTTGGGTCATGGACATCTTATTTTTTGGCCTACCCTACAGGCAGCAACCCCTTTCCTCTAGTGATGCCTCTTTTCTCCTGCTGTGCAGGCAACAGGGAGATAGAGCGGGAGAAGGGGCCTACAGAAGCTCTGCACAACTACAGGCTCGCTTTTCCACTGCGTGATCATCCCTGGGTCATTTAAACCAGTTTTAGGCCAAGGCTATGCTGACTGTGCCATGCAAAACAAGAGAAAGTGGCACTGTAAATTTATTTCAATTTCTCACAAATATCCTACATTTGTCTCTCTCTCACACACACACACACACACACACACACACACACACACACACACACCGAACATTGTGATGCATGTACATGTGTTAGGGTGGAAAGGCATTTCCACAGCAAATCTTTTTTCATGAGAACGCCAAAATATTCAGTTCCGCATTGTCATAGTTGTTTTCATAAAAGGGCTGGTTATCTTTTTGCTTGTCTAAAGGTATGAACAAATGAGTAAAAGCCTCTTATCAGATTCAAGTTTAAGAGGAACCTTAATAGTTTCAGAAAATGGATACTAGTTTTGCAGTTTCTTGTAATGGGTAATTTTAAAATCAGTTGTATCTCTCAGCCAATCTATCCATGATCCAATCATCCTGGGCAGTCACTGTGCTTCTGAGCATTATGGGAGTGAGCATTGAGTATTCCCAAAAGGATATGATGCTAAAAGTCTATTCCTGTTTCTGGCATGTCTGAGTATGTTAGCTAATTTAATCAGATATTTCTAGTTAAAAATCATGCAAACAAATGTATTTACCTATATTATTGAATAACAACTGAGTGTGGACAATGAAAACCAATTAAGGATATTTTGGTTTTGCAGTTTCACTTTTGGTGCTGCAGAGTTTGGGTTTCAGATATTGCAGGGGATTGGAGTAGCTTTTGGGTTTTTTTTTTTAAATAAACATCTGATTCATCAGAATTTTTATTGTGGGAACATTGTTCTTTGTCTTAATAAAAACTTCCTTTACAAAATTTAAATTTGGTCAAAGTTTAAGATGTTAGTGACCATTACATTTAAATTAACATTTATCCAAAGGAGCACCATATTTTCCTACACTATGACGTGAAGCAGCTCAGTGAAAGACTGTCTTGATCCAGTGCCCACTGAGGTCGATAGGAGTCTTCCCATTGACTTCCATAGACCCTTCTTGTGTCTTCCACTTTACCCAAACTTATTATTTCAAGTACTTGTCTATATTCCATAAGCCACTTCTATCCACATTGGCAAATTTAAAGAAAACAATGACAAAAACACTAAGATTATTAGGGGGGAAACTGTCCTTAACTCACTGTGTTGCATCTCGAGATTTCAGGTAGAGTACATAACATCACATGTTTGCGTCAGATTCATGCAACACCAAGGTGTAACAGGGCAATTTGCAAACAAAGTTTCAGCCAGTTCAGGATAGAGATTCACCTTCTATCAGTGAATATATTCACTTTAGTTAGATAGTGCCATCAATGCCACTTTCTTTTTTGGTAACTGTAGCTCTCTGTTTGTGAATAGGAATATTCAGGGGTTTGTAGCCATGTGCTATATTCTATTTTAATTGTTTGTTAGAACAATTTGTGCTCTGTAAACAAGAAGCATTGCATAACCACGAGCAGGAAAGAAACGGTGCATAAATAGGTTTGTTCCTCCGCTGTGATAGGTGCAGGACTGTGTGCTGCAATAGGGTGAAGTGAGCCATCTTGAGTTCCTCAGCATTCTCCTATCTGGCAACCTCACTGTGCATGGCCATTATACAGGATATAAAATGTTGGGGGTAATCTCCATGCCAATGGTAGATGGGACGTAGATCTACTGCTGAACCGACATAACTACTCCTATGTCTCTCCTAGCACTTTTGTCAGTGTAACTTATGTCGCCCAGGGGTGTGAAAAACATACACACACCCCCCGCCCCCAAGGGACATAAGTTACACTGACAGAGAGGCTGGTGAGCACAGCACTGTTATGGTGGAAGACGTTCTCCTGCTGACATAGCTACCACTGCTTGTTGGGTCACCAGGAGAGCTCTCTCTCGTTGGCGGAGAGCAACAACACGGGAGATCTTACAGCGGCGCAGCTGCATCAGTACAGCTGTGCCGCTGGAAGGTCCCTAGTGTAGATAGGGCCCTATGTGAGAACAGAGCCAGCTGTTCAAAATGAGTGTGTATGAAATCTGGCCGTAGTGTGCAACACCCCTAGAAAACAGAAACCTTGATGAAGCCAAGAGAGTGAAGACAGAGTGCCTATAGAGACAAAGGTTTTATTTTTTTCTATGGCTTAGTTACACCAAGGAAGGCTGCTTTTTATCTGCTCAGGAATGAGGGAAAGGGTGGAGATATTAGATTTAAAAAATTATCTGTAAGTTTTTAATGGTAGAATCCACCCTTAAGCAAAATTAAGAAATCCATTACTACAGTAGGGATGTGTGTGACCCACATTGGTTTATAAATGAGTCTCGCAAACTTGCCAGACATATGTCCTTTTGAATCTGGCCTCCTGACAACAATTGCCGTTAAGACTAGATCCACATCCAGGACTCTATTAAGGGTGGCTTTACTCCCCAGCTGTTCTAATTCGCTGCTCATCTACCTACCATTCGTCCCTGTCTCTCTCCAGACTGATGCCCTCAACCCTGCTTTCCCAGCCCGAGAGAGATGTTCATATATGCACAAAAAAGGACCAATATTACATGTATCCTTTTATTGAAAAAACAAAACAATAAGAATGAGAGAGAGAGAAGGGAATTCACTTTATGATTGGGCGTGGGACATGAGAGAAACAAAAATGATAAAGATACCATTACAAATATCCCCCAGATAACTAAAGTGCAATCCTGCTACTGAAGTAGTACTTCCATTAGCATCTCTTCCACCCTGAAAGACACAATGCTGATCAAGTAGAGCAGGAAAGAATTGTCTGTGCCAGTACTCCAAATATGGACATAACACAAAGATAAACTGCACGAGAAGAAGGGCTCATCTAGCTATGAGCTGATACAGCACTGCACAATGCCTCCCAGAGGTTACGTCGACACTTGGATCTAGGGCTGTGATTCCCAGCACGCGCAGATGTCCTTGCGTTAGCTCTCATTGAGTATCTTGCTAAAACTAGTAGCGTAGCTGCAGCAGCATGGGGTCCAGGCGCGAATGTACTTAGGCCAGCTAACCCACGGCGCCACGCCCCACTGCCCGTGGTATCACAGCTGCTCCGCTATTTTTAGTGCGCAGGCTCAATGACAGCTAGCTCGAGTATGTCTACGTGAGCTGGGAATCACACCCCCAGCTCCAAGTGTAGACATCCTCCCACTGTCCTCTCAACACACAGAGAATGGAAGCTTAGATGAAAATGACCTTAAATGAAATGGGGCCCAGATCTCCTGCTCCTGTTCAAGTGGGCCCTAGTTTGGTATAATAAGGAAGGCAGGGCTGCCCCTGGGAGTTATAAATGGGAGACAGCCCAAAGGCACAAGATACTTCAGAGTCCCGGGTCCTGAGAGAGAGAGAGAACTCAGAGGAAGAGCAGACGTCGGTTGGGAGCTTCAAGGATGGGATGTCCCTGAAGAAGAGAGTATGAGAGTTCCCTGATTGAGCAGTGGAGCCAGATCAGGCTGGTGAAAGCAGAGGCAGGAAAGCGGGAGGAACAAAGGGAGGTTGTCACCTACAAACTTCCCCAGGCAAGACAGCCATAGCCAGAGAGGGCTGAGAGCCGCAGAGGGAGATGCCCACTAGCATTCTGAGCCAGAGAGCTGAAGCCAGAGGGCTCAAGGCCGGGGAATGATGGAAGAGTAGGCCTGCTGATATATCTGAGGATAAAACACAGTGGACAAGCATCCAGGGGCGGCGAGTTATATGGGCCTCTGGTGCCCACACTCCCGGAATATTCAGGGCCCAGGGGCCCAGCTCCACCAATGTTCAGGGCCAGGTCTCTCCCCCGGCCCTGGCCTGCCGACCCCACACAATTTAAAAGGGCCTGGGGGCCCCCGACCACTGCTGCTACCACTGGCGGAGCAGCTCGTCCCTGCAGCCCCGGTGATGGGTGTCTCTGCATGCTGCCCCTGCCCCGAGCACCAACTCCGCAGTCCCTCCCATTAGCCAGGAACTCTGGCCAATGGGAACTGCGGGGGTGGTGCCTGCGAGCAGCGGCACGCAGAGACCCCCCCTCCCGGCCCCGCCACCCTAGAAGCTGCTGCCAGAGCGGTGTGCGGGTCGCTTTCAGGAGCCACCTGAGGTAAGCGCCGACCCCCTGACCCCCTCCTGCACCCCAACGCCCTGCCCCAGCCCAGAGCCCGCACCCAAACTCCCTCCCAGAGCCTGCACCCCTCATCCCTCCTGCACCCAAACTCCCTCCCAGAGCCTGCAGCCCTTATCCCCTCCCACACCCCAACCCCCTACCCCAGCCCAGAGCCCACACCCCAAACCCCCTCCTGCACCCAAACTCCCTTCCAGAGCCCGCACACCTCCTTCCCGCCCTTCCCCTCCCAGAGTCTTAGGCAGGTGTGGGGGGGAAGGGCGGGACTTGGACCGGTTCTGGGCACCACCAAAAATTATACACACCTGCCACCCCTGCAAGCATCCCAGCTGCGGGGGCTGGGGTGAGACATGGTGAGCGATAGCAAAGTCATATCTGAGAGTCCAAGTGGGGTGAGAGATACCAGATCTGTACTTGGTGTATTCTGAAGATTGAATGTACTGTTTGGACTGTGCTGGGAAATTCTGGATTATGGTTGTGGGATTCTTGTAGTAAATTAACCCTACAAAGGGTTATTTATGTTCAAAAGGCTGGTATGGAATTACTGGGGGCTCTGGAAGAGGAAAACCAAGACATGGTGCCACTTGCAGGGCTCTTGTTTTATCAACAGTTTGCACAGAGGGGAAAAACACTGTCTGACCAGCTCTAATTAAAACAGTGAACTTTGACTCCATATCTGGATGTGGACCTAAACATCCCCAACATCCATTTGTGTTCAGATCCAGTGTTGCAGTTCTCTTAAAATGTATATTAAAAAATTCCTTAATTCCAGCAAACTCACCCCTCAATGAATTGCCACTTTTCCATCTGAAGAGAATGGAAGTGGACTGCCCCTACAGTAAATCATGATGAGGCTCTCTGGGTACAGAACTGTTTTAGCAGAGGTCTGTAGCCCATTGGACACCGCTATCTTGTTCCACCAGCTATTCCTTATCAATAGCACTGTAACAAAGGTGCATATACACTGAAATCTTTGTGTTGGATAGCGTCTAAAATATTTGTCTGGTTTCATACCTTTTAAATATTAATTGCTATAAAACAGCAAGAAAACAGATATTTATAGAAATCTTTCTACGCAAGTTTAAAAAATTATAAATCCATGTGTAAGCAGAGTCAGGATGGGCTCCACCCTGACATCTGGTGGTGAGGTGTGGCAAGTAGTGGAAAAGAACTTCAGGGGCTGATCTCAATTTGCATAGGCACACCCACCCCGCCTAGAATGAGGCCATAACTGCCCAAATGGTCACTTTGGCTGTTGTGGGATCCCCAGTGTCTTTGTTATTGGGGCAGGAAGAGTAAATTGTTATTACCCTGATTATGGGAACTGTGCTTGGAACTGTACTTGGCCTTTTGTTATGATGGAGGGACTCACCATCAACTGAGTAGCACTCGCTAGGCAAGGGACATGGGTTCCAAAACTCTGTGAATTGAGAGAGACTTGAGACAGGTATTAGTACCTGGTGGTGTGGGCCCCTTTGTGAGGGCCTGAAGCACCAATTGCACCTCTGTCTCTCTCCACTGTGGAATGTCAGAGCTAATTTTGGGTCTATTAAGAGTCTTGCTGCAGGCACTGTGCTGCATTCACTTTGGCCTTATGGTGCACCAGCACTAAGGCCCCCACTACTATGAGCTGAAATCACTGAGAGCTGAAATCACTAAGAGCTGAAATCACTAAGAGCACTGTGTCAAGTAGTGGGGAGCCAGAAGATCTAGAGTGCAGTGGTGCTGTTCGTGAGACAGCGGCGTGTTCGTGAGACGGTGAGCTGAGCAGAGCCGTTCGTGAGACGGCGAGCTGAGCTGAGCAGAGCCGTTCGTGAGACGCGGAGCTGAGCGGAGCCGTTCGTGAGACGGCGAGCGGAGCTGAGCGGAGCCGTTCGTGAGACGGCGAGCGGAGCTGAGCGGAGCCGTTCGTGAGACGGCGAGCTGTGCAGAGCGGAGCTGTTCGTGAGACGGCGAGCTGAGCTGAGCGGAGCTGTTCGTGAGATGGCGAGCGGAGCTGTTCGTGAGACGGCGAGCTGAGCTGAGCAGAGCTGTTCGTGAGACGGCGAGCGGAGCTGAGCAGAGCTGTTCGTGAGACGGCGAGCGGAGCTGAGTGGAGCCGTTCGTGAGACGGCGAGCTGTGCAGAGCGGAGCTGTTCGTGAGACGGCGAGCTGTGCAGAGCGGAGCTGTTCGTGAGACGGCGAGCTGAGCTGAGCTGAGCGGAGCTGTTCGTGAGACGGCGAGCTGTGCAGAGCGGAGCCGGTCGTGGTGGAGCAGAGCCGTTCGTGAGACAGCGTAGCAGAGCAGAGCCCTGTGGGGCAGTCAGCTTCAGGACACGTAAGGTACCCCTTACCTCTTTCCCCCACACACAGGCATATCTTAGCCAGACTGGGGAGTAACACTCTGCAGATGAACTTTTGAACTCTGGGGCTGGACTTTTTGGATTTTGGGTGATTTGAGGATTGCTGGACTCAAGAGACGTTTGGGTTCTGGGACTCAAGAACCTGAGGGAAAGGAGGTGGCCCAATTTTCTGGGGTGGGTTTTTGCTCATGGTTTGGTTAATGAACACTAGTTGTGGTGTTTCCCCAATTTAACGCTGATGTCGTTTACCTCATGTTATTAAAGATTCTCTACTACACCGAGACTCTGTGCTTGCGAGAGGGGAAGTATTGCCTCATTGAGGCGCCCAGGGGGTGTGTAAGATTTTCCCAGGTCACTGGGTGGGGGCTCGAGCCAGTTTTGTATTTACTTTGATGAGAGGGAACCCCTGTGTACTGAACCCGGCCCTTGCTGCTATCAACTTGGCCTGGCAGAAGGGTTACACATGTAACTGTAGAGTCTATTAATCGTCAGTAAATTCAAACATATACTTAAACATATTCAAGTCCATATATGGATCCCATATTGTCTTAAATATTTCTGGATGTCCTTTAACATAAGTAATATGTTCCAGTGGAACACATTCCTTTAGTCTATTACAGCAGTGATGGATGGAATTCGTTATCCAACTTTTGTTTAGTATTTTTTTTCTCCCCTTCTAATTATTACAGCCCTCTTAACTCTGAAAAGTGTAATTCACTTAATACTGAATTGTATCAAAAATCATCCCTCATGCATGTCTCAGTTGTAAAGATAATTTCTGTTCTGATTTATATATCCCATGCACCCCTCTTAGAGTCAAATAACAGATAAAAAAATGTAAGTTGCTAGAGTTTTAAGGAAAGTAGCCCTGCTCAGGAAAGCACTTAAACATGCTATTAAAGCATATGATGGGACTTAAGTACATGCTTAGGGCTTTCCTGGTGGATGGAATTAGCAAGTGCTTAAGTGCTTTCCTGAACTGGGGCCCTAGTATCTCCCCTACTGTCACTGCTCTCGGTGACACAACTTCCATTTCTTGCACTAGGAACAGGAGCAGGGACAAAGCTAAAATAACTTTCGTCAATTAACAGAGTAAGTCAGTTGGGTTTAATAGGTTTTCCTACCAATATTTAAATTGGATCAGGCTTATGTGTCCCTCTAGCTGTAGGATAATGCTTTATATTTATTAGCTGTGTTTTGGAAATATTAAATACCTCAGTGACAAATATGTGATGTGGGTGCCATTCAAAATGACATCACCACAACTATGCGCTGTTTCCAAACAAAATAGCCAGAATAGGGAAACTATGAGACTGTAAAACATATTCTGATTGAAATTAGAGAAATTCATTTTGAGTTTACAGCTATGTTTCCTATTATGATTAAGGTTTCTCATTCAAGGATTTTTTTAATGTGTCTGATTCTTTTACAAGTTAACCATAAAATATTGTAACAACAAACCCATAGTCATTTAGTAATGTCACAGCTGTGTCTGCAGTACATCAAGGCCACTCAGAACTTTGGGGAACCAGTCCAGTCAGCCTGTAACACACAATCAACTGATTTTACTTCATCCAGTAGGTGGCCGTGGTCCAGGAAGGTGAAGCAACTGGTCTGAGTAAGTAGAACGGTTGTGTTTGCCACAGTCATTGGAATGAAACACAGGGTAGAGAGAGGATCTGTCTTCCCGTACAATGCCATCTGGAGGTGGGAGTGTGGAAATTCCCCTTCAACTCAAGGGTGCCTCCAGGAGAAGAGCGAGCTGATACCCCTGCAGGAAGGGAATATGGGGTCCTTGGGCTGATGAGCCTTAGAGGAGAGTAAAGAACCTATCTAGCTGGAGGAGGGTAAGCCTGAGAAAGTGGGGTGAAAAACTTGTTTGTGGACTTGTTTTGGTAGCACTCAGGCTAACTCACAAAATTCCACCCCTTCTGTAAAGTCGCATCATCAACCCAACAGAACTGGGAGCTGGAGGACCAACAGGGAGAGACAGCAAGTCCCCCCACCCAAGGGGAAACTGAAGCAGATACATGACCAG
The DNA here is from genome assembly GCF_015237465.2 of Chelonia mydas. Classification (NCBI taxonomy): domain Eukaryota; kingdom Metazoa; phylum Chordata; order Testudines; family Cheloniidae; genus Chelonia; species Chelonia mydas. The sequence goes on along the minus strand of NC_057854.1, from coordinate 16,712,835 downwards.
AAGCCAGGAGAGGGAAGCCACTCAGTAATGCACATATTAAAATTGTTCGTCATGTGCTTAAGTGCTTGCTGAACTAGGGCTCAAAGATTGAGTTCATTTGGTAGAGTTCAAAATGTTTGATATAAGTATGTGGAGGTTCCTGTTTCATTTAAAACAATGTCTTTCAACTACCAGTAGATAACCCAGTCTAGTTATATTTATAGGACATTAGTTCCTCCTCCTCCTCAACTCTGGTTTTCTCTGTTGGTCCTGTCAATATGATCCTTTTGGCTGCAGGTACAGACGTTCATTCACTAGTTCCAGGAGAACATTTCCCTAGAAATAACATGGGTGCTGCTTGGGGATACTAGTCTATGAAATTCCTAGTATAACGACTCAAACTCATATTTGCAGCCCATTTATCCATACTGCATGAATACATGGACTACAGAATTATTTCCCCCCTCTGGATTTTTATGTTGATGAATTTATGGATAGAGTATTTGTGGAGATTTGGTGGGACTCAACTTAAGATATTTATTTATATGGCAAAAACTTCTCTAGATCAGAGGTTGCTTAATGGTGAAAGCATCATCTCTGAAACACCTGGACTCTTGTAATCACTGATTCCAAGCTAACCGGAGTCAGCTCAGCCATTAGCTGCTCCAAGCTAGATAAGTGTTCTATGCAGGTTATAGTGTAGGTGTATTTCAGATTAGATCTTTCAACATGGAGGCATAGATGTTTAGGATCCCAAGGCATTTTTCAGTAACGCAAGAACTCTCTCATTTTAAAATTCTCCATGTAGTGGAGTCAGCCACTTCCTGTGCGCCCCTCGACAGGCTTCTAAAACTCCACACAGGCTTTTCTTGTCCATTAACCCCTTTTCTGGGGGATCCACATAAATAAAGCTCCAAAATAAAGTTCAATATGCCTTGGGATGGGCACTGGATTTACCCTCTTGTTGGGCCATTCCCAGGCTTTTAATGCCTGCAGTCTCAGTAGGAAACCCCCACATCTTTCTGCTGGAACCTGCTCACTCCCAGCAATCTCCAATTTACCCTACTCCAACTTCTGGTTTGGGGCCTTTCCTGTTTTGACGAGTCATTCCTGGGTCCTCCAGGGCTGGAGCCTCAGGTTTCTGGCTCCAAATTCCAAACAGCCTGGTACCTAGGTCTTCCCTGCAGGAGCCTTTCTTACTGCCTGTGTTTCCTAATCTTCTCCCTTTGCTGCAGGCACATGCAAGGGAATTACTTGATCCAACCCAGGTTTGCCATCTTAGTAATCAGGGTTGGCTAGCCCCCAGCCTCACAGCCCTTAATGGCAAGCCACCTATATTCCTGCTTTTCCGCTGGTGAACAGTGTCCTATGTAGTAGCTGTCTCCCACCTCCCCTGGAAGTGGCTGCATTTCATTGACAGGTTGTGTGATTCTTTGAGAGACATTTCGATCTCCATCCAAATATGAATGCTGAAAAAATGGGTCCATGTCTGTTTTCTGCCCTATACTCTGCAAGTGAATTAGCATGGATTGGGTATAGGCAGCCTCTTCCATGCATCAGCCATTGCTGCCTAGTGCTCAGCAGAATGCTAGCCACAGGGGCTACCTACCACACTGAAACACCTCCTCCTAAAGGCCAACCGCTAGTTCTTACACCTGTTGAATACTCTAGCTGGGTGTTTTGTGTGCCATTCTAAAGGCACAGCAGTGTCTCCTGTATTCAGCACCAGAGTGGAAGGGGTTCCAGACAACATTCCCCCTTCCTCTCACAGCACTTGCCGTCATGGGATTTGGTTGGTTCACAGCTTGGGGAGTGCTTTGGGATTCTGAAGGGTGGTTTTGCAGGTGGACCTCAATTTATCCAAATCTAAACTCCCCAAAAGTTCAGAGGAGTCTGGAAAAGGATTTTTTGTTTGGCCCGGTCAAGTTTCCTTCCCCACTCTGAACTCTAGGGTACAGATGTGGGGACCCACATGAAAGACCCCCTAAGCTTATTTCTACCCGCTTAGGTTAAAACTTCCCCAAGGCACAAAGTCTTTGCCCTTGGATTAGGTAAAATGCTGCCACCACCAAGTGTTTTAGCAAAGAACCAGGGAAAAGGACCACTTGGAGTTCCTCTTCCCCCAGCTATCCCCCCCAAGCCCTTACACCCCTTTTCCTGGGGAGGCTTGAGAATAAACAAGATGATCACAAACCCCTTGGATTTTTAAGACCCAAAAAACCCAATCAGATTCTTAAAAATCAGAACTCTATTAGAAGAACAAAACAAAGATAAAAGAAACACTCTGTAAGATTAGAATGGAAGAAAATCTCACAGGCAGTCGGATTCAAAACAGAGAGAATCCCTCTAGGCAAAACCTTAAGTTACAAAAAGACTCAAAAACAGGAATACACATTTCCTCCAGCACAGTGAATTTCACAAGCCAAAAAACAAAAGAAAATCTAACGCATTTTCTAGCTAGATTACTTACTAACTTTATATGTCCCCGGCAGAGGCATCACACAGACAGACAAAAGCCTCCCCCCCCCTCCAGATTTGAAAATATCTTGTCCCCTCGTTGGTCATTTTAGGTTAGGTGCCAGCGAGGTTACCTTAGCTTCTTAATCCTTTACAGGTGGAAGGATTTTGCCTCTGGTCAGGAGGGATTTTATAGCACTGTATACAGAAAGGTGGTTACCTTTCCCTTTATATTTGTGACATGCCCCTATCTATAATCATCTGTTATATTTATATGGCCAAACCATGGGGTCCCTTCTAGGTTGATAGTTCTATCTGAGCAGAGACAGACTCCTATTGACATCAAAAAGGAATTAAACCCAAGTAAGGATTTTAAGACTCATTATTGCTGAGGGAACAAAGAACTCCATACACTAATATTAAAACCACGTTTTATCTTATGTCCCTGCTGGAAATGGTTACACTTCTGATGTAATTTTGAATAAAAACCTTTTTTGGATTATGGCTTCTAAATGGAAAATAATCATTAAATTCCCCTGTCTCAGATTTGTGACAAATAGTTCCCCCAATTCTAGTCCGTTTCCTCAGTGATGATAATACAGAAGGAGCCAAAATTCACTCAGTTACACAAACCATATGAATGATTCATACGCTCTGCCCTTAGTATTATACACAGAAACTCTATTTATATGACGAGAATATTATATAAATACCCTGTCCTGTTAATCATACATCTGCATTCATTTCAACTTAATCACTGGAACAGCAATTATTCCTCTCTAGCACAGTTCTCTTTAATGACCTCCTAATGTGCCAAAGATAAATTACTCAATAAACAAAATGTTTAAATATGTTGGCAGTGACCAACAATGTATTACATTTCACTGGCCCTCCTCTAGCCCCCTGTGGAGCAGCTAGTGGAATCTGGACAGGTTCCAATGGACTAGCACTGGCAAAGGAATAAATACACTAAAATGTAAACATATGTAATATAGAAAGATCTCATCACCCACCACTGGTATAATACATCTGGGAGCACATTTTTGATCTCATACCAGATTACTCAGATAACTTCAGAATGGAGAAAAAAGAATAAGTGGAATAAGATAAAGTTTGAAATAACCAAAAAACACATCAAACCACTGCCGCACCCTCTGACTTGAGAAGCTCTCAGCAACCCTACTATAAAAATTGTGCCAGAACCACGGCATCAAAGCAAGGTTTAGATAACAGCTTCCATGGTTCTTATACATACAGGGGAAAATCCTGCCCATACCATTTGGAGCTGCATTGGATGGAATGGAGGGTGGAGTGTTGGAAAAAGAGCCACCATGGCAATGCATCCAAGTACAGACCATGGAGGGTGGGGGAAAGCATGCTTGGTGGGAAGCACTTGTTACTGTACAAAGTTTATTGCCTGCTTCTCTCCAAAGCTTATGTGGAGCAAACCAAAGCACCTGCTTGTGCTCCAAGATAGCAACCCATGCTACTTATATTAATCTGGCCAGGCAGTATATGCTTCCCTCATCCTAGGGCACTCTTAAGTGCTCTTACAATGTGTGGTGTAGGAGGAGGGGAATACATCTCCCGATGTCCCCTTTCCCCCATCAGCGCAGTAAAGGACAGGTTTTGGCTCACAGCATAAAATCTGGTTTTAAAGTAAATGGTTAGACTGAAGCTGGTTCTAATTATGAATTAGATTTATGGGTCTTAAGCAAAATCAGGCCCTAAACTTGTGCCCTTGTACCAAACGCTACTAGTTAATTGAATAGGATGCACAGCAACTAAGATCTGAATCCTGTGAGATTCTGAGCGCCTACTTTAATGTGTGACATGCCTTCAGCTTTCACTGAACCCAAAGGGTGCTGAAGGCTCTCAGCATCTTGTAGAATTAGACCTTGAATAAGCACATTCCAGCAGTTTCTTTGCTGTCATGATTTTGCCTGATACATAAAGATGAGTTTGCCCTGCATAAAAGATCTACATTGGCCATTTGCAATTACACCATCTCCAGCGGTCTCTAAACTAGGTCCAGGCAAAAAGGTGTTCACGTTTGTCTCCTACTGGGCTAGCACACAAAACTTCCTCAAACTTATTTCCATGTAGGGTAGTGATCAGTTGGCAGACGGAAGGGTTCCTTCTTCAAACATCATCTGCTCAACAGTCCCTGCTAAATGTGAAGAGTATCATCTGTGACAGGGTTGGGCCAGATGGCTACAGGAGAGTAATAGAAGGCAGCTATATTAGCCCCAGGTTAAGTAGGTCCCTTTTCCCTGGGTAAGGTAACAGGGAAGTTCCAGAACAATCAGGAACCTTCTGGAGACAATTAAGACAGACAGGCTGATTAGAACACCTGCAGCCAATCAAGAAGCTGCTAGAATCAATTAAGGCAGGCTAATCAGGGCACCTGGGTTTAAAAAGGAGCTCACTTCAGTTTGTGGTGCATGTGTAAGGAGCTGGGAGCAAGAGGCGCTAGGAGCTGAGAGTGAGAACGCATACTGTTGGAGGACTGAGGAGTACAAGCATTATCAGACACCAGGAGGAAGGTCCTATGGTGCGGATAAAGAAGGTGTTGGGAGGAGGCCATGGGGAAGTAGCCCAGGGAGTTGTAGCTGTCACACAGCTGTTCCAGGAGGCACTCTAGACAGCCGCATTCCAAAGGACCCTGGGCTGGAACCTGGAGTAGAGGGGCCCGGGTTCCCCACAAACCTCCCAACTCCTGGTCAGACACAGGAGGAGTTGACCTGGACTGTGGGTTCACGAAAATGGCCAAACTAAGGGATGCCCTGAAGCTCCAAGGTGAGCAAATCCACCAATAAGCACAAGACTCACTAAGGTAGAGGAGGAACTTTGTCATACATCATTCTTTTAAAAAGAAAAGGAGTACTTGTGGCACCTTAGAGACTAACAAATTTACTAGAGCATTATGAGTTTTTTCATGAAGTTGATAGATTTCCACTCCATACGGCGTGCTACAAGTCCTCCTTTTCTTTTTACGGATACAGACTAACACGGCTGCTACTCTGAAACCTATCATTCTTTTAGCATTGCCTGTTCAAGTGAAACGCAGTAAACATTTCACATTGCACTAATAATACATGACACACAATTCACCAGTTTATAACTTGAGGGAAGTTACCATGTTGCATGCCCCAAGCTGTTCAGTCTTGTGAAAACCTTTCCAAAAGTTTTTCTAGTCACATGTATAAATGGTGTAATTGTGCAGGTTCCAATATCTAAAGTTTGTATCTGGGCAGGCATTCTATACATCTGAATTTATTTCCCTGTGAACTGTCATACTGTTAGACTGAGCAAAATGGATGCAGTTTTCTTCTACAAGCACAATTTAAAATGCCCTTCAAAGTACGGGATTTAATATTATGCCCAAAGCTACTGACCGATAAATTATTTTAAAGGACACTAATTTGGTTGTGGGAGCCAAAATTTGATCTATATTTTTTTATCCATAAATCCATGTTTTGTTTTGTTTTTTAAATCCTGAATAAATATAATTTCTATGTCAGTTGCCCAGTGCTCATACATACATAGGATGTGCAAGAAACTCCACAATTACACACCAGTGTGAATGTACATCATAGAATATCAGGGTTAGAAGAGACCTCAGGAGGTCATCTAGTTTAACTCCCTGCTCAAAGCAGGACCAATCATCAATTTTTGCCCCAGATCCCTAAATGGCCCCTTCAGGGATTGAACTCACAACCCTGGGTTTAGCAGACCAATGCTCAAACCACTGAGCTATCCTTCCCCCCACTGAGTTATCCCTCCCCCCATTTACTATATGTGTGTAGCAAAGATTCCAGAAAATAGATGTAGACAATAGATTTCAGATTAGACTTTCATAGTGGAGGGAGTGTTTGGGGTGGGGGGGTGGGGGTGAGGGGAGAAAATACAATACAAAAAAACAAATATTTTCAAATGTACAAAACATAGACTGTTTTTTGGGATCCACATTTACTAGCTCTAGCCAAATAGAAGCAGCATTTTTTGGTTTATCATGTTACACAAGTTTCCTTTTTTCCCCTTTTGCAGTTGCACACCATTCCCATTACACACATACCTTTCTGCCAGTTGCCCACAGAAAATGACTTGCACTGGCTGGCTGCTGTTGCTGCTATCTGATCCTTGCATACCTCAAGCATCTGTCTGAACAGTATCATTGTCGAACAAGTACTTACAGGGTGACAAGAATTATTACCTTGATGCTCTGTATCCATGTAAGGTGACACGTCAAACAAACTGATCTGACACCTGTGTGCAGTGTTTTTGTTTGTTTCCAACAGTTTAAATACTTACCAAAGCATAGCACTTCGGGCTATATTCTGCAACCCTGCCTCAACTAAGTAGTACCTAGCTTTGCAAACAGTCCCTCTGAAATCAATGACACTATATGCGGAATAAGGTGCTACTCAACTTCAGCCAGGGTGATACAATCTGGTTCCCTCTCTCTATTTTTTAAGGCAAGTTACCCCCATTATTCTGTTACTCTTTCTCCCTCGTGCTCACAGTTTATCTTCTATAAATGTAAAGGAGTTAATTTTTTCCTTCTTAGTCACTCTTAATCTAAAGCTATCATTTACTACCCAGTCCATGTTCAGACAAGATTCCTGTTGAAGTCTATGGAACACGAGTTTTGACTGATAAAGTCCTGCAGTATTAGCTTCTACCACAAGCATCTGAGAAAATTCCCACCTGTGTATTTATGATACACTTGGGAAAGCTCATTGATGAAAATGTAGCTTACATGTGTGCCAGTGTTCGTAGTCAGAGTGATTTACAGTGATCAAGAGGTGGAAATGTCTTCTTACAGCTCATAGTTTTTCTTAGGCTTACTCTCAAACACCAGAAGCTCTCACTGTATGACTCTTTCAACTGACATAATTATGTTTTCATTATGCAGTCACGTTATTTTCAGATCTAAAGAATCCCATGGCATGTATCTTCTTTGTTCGCTCCTGTGAATGAACACTGGAAGACATGATACAGTAGGTGCCTTTTCCATTGCCACTGGTAATTGCTTACCTCTGTTCAGCATCAAAGTAATGATCGCACTGACTCACAAGTATTTATTTTATCAACATGAAAAGAGCAGAATTTCTTTGTAAGGCTCTTATTAAATACATCTTGTTGAACAAAAACATCATTCTAACAGGTCTGGTCGTTTATCGTTAATTTGTTTAGATATAATTTGTTTAGATTTAAATAGCATTTTTAAATGTAATATGGGAGAGAAGAGAATTGCATCTTTGTCTGACAGGTTCTTTTGCTATTGCTTATTGCCTTGGTAATGCTAGAAGTTTCCTTAAAAAAGCAAACCAGCCAACCAACAAGATTGTTCTTCATGCAGTCACTGAAAAGGATTTTACTGTGTTTCTCTCTTGGAAAGCAAGATCTAATACAATGTAATTATAATGCATCTATACTGTGGGAGTACCCACCAGCCCTGCTCTTGATTGAATCACAGGGTCTACAATCTGTAAGGCACAGAATTGTTGGAGTATATCCATTCCTGAAAACTCTTACTCGCATAAATCATCCCTACTCAGGCAACTGGTCCCTCTGTCTGAAGTCTCACATGACTGAGGTTTTGCAGGTTCATGTCCTTATTCCCCAGCTATGTGTTCTGGATAGTGCTAAACACATGGTTGGGACTCAACAAGTAGTAATCATTTACACACTGTATGCCCAGGTTGACAGGATGTTTCTGTCACTTGAGAAGCAGATAGTTGGAGTTGAATCTAAAATAATCCTGCCTAATGAGAACAGATTGTCCAAACAGACTATGCACAGAGTGCAACTACATTTGGGTTATTCTGCCTGCCCAGCTACCTCTTGTGTGGATTCTCCCCATAGTTCTCAGTACTGCCCAATGAAAGTAGTATATTTGGGAATTACATGTAGTAGCAGACAATGATGATTAATGGTCAATATTGTGATACAGTACAGCTTTCCAAGGGTTTCACATAAGAATAATCTCAATACTCCTGGGGTGGTTCATAAAGTACAAGATATTTGGAAGAGTTTGTGCTTCAGGTATCCACAGATATTGTAGATCAGTCTTTACTAATAATCTCTTCATAACATTGTTCTTTCATGCATAAACTTTTAAAGATATAGGGTGAAATCCTGGGTCCATTGAAGTCAAAACTCCTATTGACTTCATTAAAATCAGTATTTCACCCACAAACCTTTTTGAATTGTAACCCACAATATTCCACTGGCTATTACCGACATGTGAACTCAACATAAAAAATAATCTGAAATGTTGAGTTCTCCACTAAAATCTTTTCTGCATAAATTTATGTTCCCTTTTGGGTCCAAAGTGAATGTTCGGTACAGTTGTTGGTAAATAATGGTGAAGTCCAGCCAGATAGCATTTTAGTTAATAGCTTATTGACTAGGTGACTCAATTAATTTGAGTGGCGAGAATTAATTAACAAGCTTGCATGCCATTCAATTGTCAGTTCTGAGACCCATTGTGCTTGAAATATAACTGGCTGTATATTATGATGTTTCCTTCTGAAAGCTTAAACTTCCTAAGAGAGAGGAAAGCTTGCAAAACCTTTCCTTGCATCATTGGACAATTGTTCATCTGTATAATCCCATTCAAGTGAGGAGATTGTGCCCTGCACTGAAACATCACAATGGGGTGCAACTTCAACAATAAATTCTTGTCATTCTATTGCATTGAATCCCCTAATCAGTAGGTTATTTAGTAGGTTACTATTTGGCTGGACTTCATCATTTAACAACTCTCTGTGGGCATCTCTACACTGTGTATTAGTTTGCCTATAGGGGTGTATATTCTAGTGAACACTGGGGTGTCACTTGCTAACTGGTTCATGTGGACTCTGCTGCCGCACATTAGAAGTTCTTCATTGCACTTTAATGTAGCCTCTTTTCAAACAGTACGACATTAATGCAGACTAGGGACTTCTACTGCACAGTGGTCCATGAGGGCCAATTAGTGCATGATAGTGCAGTGCACACTAGAATTTACATCCCTGTAGTGAGAACTAGAATTTACATCCCTGTAGTGAGAACTAATGCACAGTGTAGACAAGCTTTATGGTAGATTACTGTACATGAATGGGGCTACTCCGATAAGCCGCTATCTGTGTGAATAAAGGATTTACAATCTGTTCCTCTGGAGAGATTAGAGCCTTTGGAAAACTGGACCATAGAGAGAAATGTAATGCATTAGGTTTAGAGCTGTATATATATATCTTCATTTTGTTTGTGAGGTTGGGGTTGATTACTTTTAATGCTCATGAAAATAGACTCTTTTGTATTAATTACAGGCACATACCGCCTGCACGGTATATGGAGTGGGCTTCCTCATGACACTCTGCCAATGCGTCTCAGTCCTTGCTAGCTACAAATCTGCTGTTCCTCAGAATAAGCTTCATTTGAGCAGTGAACCTTGACGGTGCCAAAGTATGTGGAGGTTGCATGAGGTGAGCAAATGTCCATTATGTTATTGGCCTCACATGCGGTTACCCGGTATAAACTTCCCCCTTAAACACACTTTCCCGGGAACCCAAAACTCAGGGTGACTGTCGGGCCATTTATCTGTGCCAGAGTTCACAGTCCTCAAAGACTTATGCTAACTGCTTAAGTATCTTACAGGATACAGGCTTGTAGGTTCCTTTGCATTACTATTTAGTAAAATAAAATGCTAATGCTAGCTCTGTGGGGTACAGTTTGTGCCAGGAGATATTGAAAATAGTTTACCATCATCAGTCTTTCCCATCTTCCTCGCAGTGCCCAGGAAAATAAATCTTTTTCAAAGTCCTGATGTTTAAAGTTTTTCCACTCTTAGCCCTCTGTTCTTCCAGAGCAGTATAAAGAGGCCTTACTGCAGGTGTGAATGTAACTTATACCCACTTTATGGTTACTTTATGCTGCCAGAGTGTGGAGAGGAGAACCAGGCCCATTTCATATTTCAGTAAGCTGCCTTCTTTGTCCAATTGTGTTAGGGTGACCATAGATCCTGTTTTGGCCAGGACAGTCCCTTTTTTAAGCCCTGTCCCAGCTGTCCCGACTTTTCTTTTGAAAAACTTGGCATTTGTCGTGTTTGTTCTTGCCAACTGATCATCAGATGGCAAGAGCAAACAGGACAAATGCACAATTTTGCCAAAAAAAATGGAGTGCAACCCATAGCGGGGCACAGAGGAACATGGGGAGGGGGAGCGCAAGTGGCAATTCCAGCCCTGTCTGGAAGGGAGGGCTCAGGAGAGCGGCTCGGGCCAGGCCAGCCCCATGCATGAGCAGGTAGCAGGCAGTCTCGGGCCGGGCACGCAGGCAGCATGGGCAGGAGGTGTCTCAGGCCGGCCCTGTGGGCGGATGGGTGGTCAGGGAGGGTCCTGGGCCAGCCTTGCATGCAGGGGGTGAGGGGGGCCTCGGGCCTGCCGCATGGGGTATCCTGTTTTTCCTTTGGGAAAATATGGTCACCCTAAATTGTGCAGGTGTATGATGTTGGTGCAATCCTGAAACTATCTATCCAGTTCGTTGAAGAATAATTTACCCTGGTTTTTATCACTGCTCAAAGGCTTCACAAAGGCATCTTTGTTTTTTCATGGAAAGGTTATGAAGGAATTACCTTAATTACATTGGATTTCAGCAATGGATTTCAGAGTTAAGGCTAAGCAGCTGCCCTGGGATAGTCGCATTGTGTCTAGATCTTACAGATCATTTGATAGCATGTCAAATTCCTTTATGTTCTGATTTCCTTTGATAGAGGAATCTGTGAGCTGCAATACCTGTATATTCTAAATTACGAGAGAAATTAACAAGTGTCAGAAAGAGAAAAACGTATAAAGCACTTTCAATATAATATACAGCTTTAACAGCCTTACTTTGTTTAGCGCACAGGGGCTAGGGTTGAGGTATCTTCATGGTGATCTCAGTCTCTCCTCCTAATTGCAGATCTGCAATCAAGAGGAGCAACTAAACTGAAGGTCCACAGTTGAAACCCACATTTGCCAAGGGCAAGGTATTCTCAGTGAAGGGTCCTTGGATGTGGAACTCGAGTCTTCAGCTTCAGAGAATGAGTCAAGACCCATATTTCTGCACAGATCTTCCCACAGCAATGAAGCTATGGAGAATCCCAACAATAGTCCTCAGGGAAGACAATCAACCATGAAGAGCCCTTCTTGGGGAGTAGCTTAAAATGAGGAAAGACAGGAGAATTTTGGTTCTGTGTTCCTAATTTCTGTATAGTATTCTGTATCACAATAGAATAGCTTTAGAATTTAGATAGAGAGATAGATTAACACATTAGAGATTAGTTGAGAGAACTGGCCAAAATGACTGACATTTCAGCCTAGGCCTCCTCCTCTCCCACCCCTCTGCTCCCTTAGGTGGGCTTCTATGAATTACAATGGATATTATTTACATAATCTAAATATGAAGTTACCTGTTCAGTTTAATATTCTGCATTTTTAAATACATCTTTTGCCTAAAAGAATTCATGTTTTATAAGTGTTTTCATATCACCATGAAAGATATATATAAAAAGCAAGAATACAAAGAATGGCATGAGGGTAACATGACCTTTTGCCATACAAGAGCTCTTAACTACCATCTCCCCAATAAGTATTTTAAAAAAATTAATTCTGTTTTTCTAGTGAGCATATCTAAGTCTTTTCCTTATATTTTCAAAAACAAATCCTTTTTTCACTAAATCACACACACCGTGTCCCTAAAGGTTTAGCAGCCCCAATGACCTTTGAGACGGTCTCTTTGGGGAAGGAGTTCTATATCTCAGCAATGGAATATTGACATGTTATGAAGAGATTGCCATGGCAAATATATGTGTTTTATGGAATCGCAGGCAAAATAAATGCATATAACCCATGTAAGTTGTTGGTGCATAAGTTATTGCTGCTCAAGGCTGCAGTAATTTCTCTTTACTAAAATATGTTCAAAGTCCTTTTTGGTTGAAAAGGCATACTAGATTATATATTAAATTTAGACAAGGCCCTTTTGAAGCTGATTTTACTCCCTTCTCTCATAGGTTTAGCAATGAAAAGTGTCCACTTACCCAAGCTGGAAAAGGAAGATAATACTTTATCTACATAAATTTACAAATGATATACAAGTATTTACACCAATAGCACTTTTGTTTTATATTTCTTTCTCAATGCAAAGAACTATACCATGTATACAATAATAGACCAATAGCCTCAGATAATCTTCAATTTGGCATTCTTAGATAAATCTGCTTAAATCCGCTAATTAACTTTAACAGCAATGAACTGTTTTTGCCAGAGATTTAAACTCTCACAACTGAGACACCTTGCAGACTTCCTTTAAAAATCTACTTAACCCTTTCTGCTCTCAGTTGTCAAAAATTTTCAAATGAAAATATTTTACACAAAACTTGACTTTTTTACTGTAAACTTTCACAAACCTTTTTAAAATGTTCCAATACAGTCAAATGTTCATATGAAAAGTAAAAGTGGGGTAAGTGTGCATGCTGACCATTGCTATATGTAGAGTTGTAAGCACAGAAAAATCTACATGGTGAGAAGCTTATAGCTCATTGTTATAAATTTAAGGTCCAGTTTTTAAAGTTTAGAAGCACGAGGGCAGGTATAACTAATTACATATGCAAAATGGAAATTCAGATATGCATATAATCAGATCCAGTTATTTGTGCATGCAGTTGCCTAATTTGCATATGCAGTTGTAATTGCTTGCACAGATAGATTCTCAATTGCACATGCATTTTGCTCATTAAATTGCATGCCTTGACTCTTGAAATCTGGCTTTTACTATTTCCAAACATGTAGGGTACTGTGCTGATATTTCCTACTAGACTTGTGTGTAAGTTACCTTTTAAAGCTGTGGTACAGTTTGAAATACTTTGGTACATTTTGAGTAACAAAATATACATTTACGTAAATGATCAGAGCAAGAAGCCCACATCCAGAAACCGATGTTTTCTGTCTCATGCCATCACATTCTTTTTATTATTATTGTCATCATTTCCTAATTTGTTCAACGTCAATTACTAATAAGAGAGGCACTCTTTGTGGATGATTGTGCCCTCCTAGCACACAAGAGGGAGATCGCCTAGTGCATCGTAGATCACTTTGCTGAACCATCAAAATGGTCTGGCCTCACAATCAGCTTGAAGAAACCTGTGGTGTTGAATCAATCATCTTCACCACTCCAGGCCATAACCCCTACCATCTCCATTAGTGGAATCCAACTAAAGCAAGTTGATAATTTTACCTATCTCAGCAGCAACATCTCCAGTGATGGATCTCTTGACAACGAGATCACAAACAGGATACAGAAAGCTTCTCAGTCACTAGGAAAGCTATGCAACAAAGTCCTGAAATCCCACAACATAACCCTTTCAACAAAAATAAAACTTTACAATGCTTTTGTGCTCACATCTCTCCTCTATGGCTCTGAGACCTGGACACGATACAAATGGCATATCAAACAGCTAGAGGCCTTCCATATGCGGTCTCTGAGCACCATTATGGGGATCCGCTGGCAAGACAAAATTACCAACCTGGAGTTTCTCCAAAAGTCAAATCTCACCACCATCGAGGCCAACTAAAAGCCCAACTACGCTGGGTTGGAAACATCATTAGGATATCTGAATATCAATTCCCCAGAAAAATATTCTGTGGAGAATTGGCACAAGGACACTGGAATCAAAGCCTCCCCAGAAAGCACTACAAGGACAGCATTAGGATCAGCATACACTTTGGTGCAATAAAATCAGATGATCTTGAGATGTCTGCATCAAATAGATCAGCATGGCAACACACAACACTCAGAGCTTTTCAAGCCTTTGAAGAGGACATAATTGATGTTAGCTGCAAGGGGAAAGCGTCACACCATTGCTATAGCTACCAAGACACTCACCAATGACTTTGTCTGCCCGATCTGCTCACGAGCACGCAAGTGCTTTAGACTTCAGAGTCACTCCAGAATCCACAAAAAGAGATAACAATGACATTTGCATGCTGAACCGACAGACTAAGTGAGGAACCATCACATTCTCTTTATTATTATTGCCATCATAGCTGAATGTGTTCAAGGTCAATGATTCTAAACTATTTCTGATTTGCATTTAATATGAAGTCTCAAGCTTTGTAACTTCCCTAAATTAACATCCTTCAAAGGCTTTCCTCTGTTTATTGCACAGAATTACTGCAGGTTTGTTTTCCACCCAGTCACTATCGGTTTCATTATTGTCCTTTGCTAGATCCAGTAGTGTCCGCAGGTTGCGGCGCTGCTTATTCAAGGTTATCTATTTTTAGCTCGTTCTTGATAGTGGCACAGAGTATCTCCTTAACTAGGTTTAGGATTTTCTTTTCTGCTTCATCATCAGTTCTAAAATCACATTGACTCCTTTTGGTGAATGTATTTCAATATATATTGAAAAACATATATATACAGATACACCTGAGTTTGTGTGTGTGTGTGTGTGTGTTGCTTATCTTGCCCTTTTATTTGCTGTTGCCCTAAATCGTTTACAAAGTCCCCAAAAGGTCAGTTAAACAATTAACTTACTAGTTACTTATAGACATTGTGAACTATTTCATTTCACATTAATTAATTAATTATAATTTCATTGTTTCTTTCCAGTGAACTAGTTATGTTCTCTTCCCACCTCCCCCGCCCCCCCCACCCCAGCAGCCCATGGGATGGGGTATAATACAGCCAGTAAAAGTAACTAGTTTTTTTCTCCTTGCTCTCTGAGGTTGCCTTGTCACATAGTATTTTGCATTTCTATAGTGCCTTCTATTTAAGAATGTCTTAAGCACTTTACACATAAGCCTCCAAATCCTGTGAGGTATGCATTGTCCCCATTTTACAACTGGAGATCTGCAGCATGGAGACTGGATCAAGTTCACACAGCAAGACTGTGGCAGAACCAAGAACGGAACTCAGATTCCCTGACTCGCAGTCCTTTCCTTTAACACATCCTTCTATACTTTTAAACATCTCACTATGAGTCATTGCTCTTTGTAGTTCCCTTCATGTACGACTTGGATCTAGACTGTTCTCAGTGGTGGATCTAGACTGTTCTCAGTGGTAGCTGATGACAGAACAAGGAGTAATGGTCTCAAGTTGCAGTGGGGGAGGTTTAGGTTGGATATTAGGAAAAACTTTTTCACTAGGAGGGTGGTGAAACACTGGAATGCGTTACCTAGGGAGGTGGTGGAATCTCCTTCCCTTGAAGTTTTTAAGGTCAGCCTTGACAAAGCCCTGGCTGGGATGATTTAGTTGGGGATTGGTCCTGCTTTGAGCAGGGGGTTGGACAAGATGACCTCCTCAGGTCCCTTCCAACCCTGATATTCTATGATTCTATGACTTCTTGTTTTCCTTTGTAAATCTAAAAACTTTATCTAAAAGATGCTAACTTTTTTACATTCTTGTCAGTGCATATGTGTGGCAGGTTTACCAACCTCACACTAGAGAGGAAGGGGTTAAGGAGTTGCTCTGGATCTAAGCAGCTCTGCCCCACCACACCTGCAAAGCCTGCACAGGCTAGAGGAGGAGTTTAAAGGGAAAGAAGAGTAGCTCACTTGCAGGTAGCCAGAAGAAGCACCATGGGATGCCCAGATGCTGTGGCCTCTGATTATTGATGGTCTACCTGGCCTACTGAAGGAAAAGGACTCTGGACATTTGCAAGGTCTGAGACTTCTTCTTTGATTTATTTTCTTTGCAAGCCTTCAATCTTCCCTCTTGCATGGGGAGACCAATAGGAAGTGAGGCAGTCGCATACCATTTCAGGTTGCAGATCTCAGCTGCCTACCTTTGGGCCCTGGATCAGAACCCAACAGAGAGGGAGGGCCTGGGTTCCTCTACCCACCTCCTGATGGGCTGGAGGCAAAAAGCCTATCCCATGCATCAGACTCAGGACTAGGAAGACTACATATCCCAGAGAGTCCTGACTGTGGGACTTTGGTGGAGTGACGCCTAAAGCCCCTTGCCTGGCAACAGAACTAGCCTTTGCTGGACTCTTTCTATGTACTCCTGAAGGATGGACACAATTTGTGACCCAGACAGAGGACCAAGTCACAGAAGGGGACAACCCATTGCAGGATGAGAGCAACTATCAACTGGGTGACACCAAGCCAGAAGAGCAGCTGTCACACCCTCACACCCTCGCCTTACCACTAGGCAGCACTTGTGGGGAGAAGACACCTTCACAATGAGCCTACAAAAAGCTGTTAAGAATTATAATACAATCTCTATCCTTCTGCACTGCAAATATTCATATGGTGTAAATACTGCCATAAGCAGCAGATTTAGGATGGGCAGCGATGTTGCTTGTGCATCCTCGGTCATGAGAGTCCTTCTGGGTAGAATGGAATTCCATGGGGTGGACTGGGAAGATGATAAATCACCCATTACTGATCCTCTTCGGAGGTTTAGCCTGAGTCCTTGACTAGTGAATGCTGCTAACCCCAATTGCTGCCCTAGTCGTGAAGTTCTGGATGCAAACCTTGAAGAGCTGACCATATCTTGGGGATGTGATGTCATGTCCAACTGACTGCTATGGAGGAATCTTGCCCTACTGTTTATGTTGGAATGAGAGGGTTTCTATACCATCTTCTCTCCCTGCCTTGCTCTGACCCATGGCTGTACGGAGAATGAAGGTCCTGATTCTGCAAACCCTTTTGATGAAGGGAGCATAGTCCTGTAGATAGAAAACCAGAGTGGGAATCAAGACCTGGATTCTGTGTCCATCTTTGCATTGGCTTAGCATATGACCTTCAGCAAGTCATATCACGTCTCTGTACCTGATTTTTGCCAGCTGTAAGATGAAGATAATAAAGCTTACCTACCTTTGTTGAAGTGACTTGAGATCAATAGACAAAAAATACTATAAAAGGTCCACGTGTTGTGGAAATAGCCCAATTTAAAATCAAGGTAGCAATTTGCAAAATCAGGCAAGCTCTGTCATCTTTCCCAATCCTCCATCATGATTCTGGAGAATGCTTTTTCAAAACAGTGCAGAGGGAATCAGTGATGCAATACAAGCTAATAGTTGGAGTTCTATGCACTGCTGTCCTGTGCTGTAATATGTGCCAATGGTTGAACTGACAAATGGTTTATAAAACTAAGTGAACCTACCAACATTTCTACTATAAGAGACTGTCAAGAAACATAACTTATTGAAGCCTGTATACCACTGTGGTCTGTCAGACTCTACAGTGTGCCCCTGCCCCCCAAAAATCAAGCGTTGTGGGGTAGGGTCAGTAAGTTAACCTTGGAATAGTAGCTGCACCTTCCATAACATGTCTCCTGTATCTTTCTAATGCATCCATATTTTTCCAATATAGAATTTCAGTGTCTTACAGCCTGTAAAAATGTCCCTATTTTAATAGACATTTACCTTGATAACATATAAACAACTGTTCCTTGCAAAAATAGTCTTATAAAGAGTCACTTTAGTAATAGATGTACAGACTGAAGCAATGATCAGTTACAAAAATAAAGCTAAATGCATGGGATCCACTTGGATAAAAAACTTGTCACATGTGGGATCTAGGTATACCAGTGTAAGAACACTCTGGTTACCTACTGAAGACCATCTATGCTGCACATGTGTATCCTGAACAGAATTTGTCCCTCTGGTGTTTGGGAAGGTGAAGTCAGTGAGAGTTCTGCTGTTCACTTCATTTGGACCAGGATCTGGCCCCACATATGCAAACACAGAGTAAGGTCTCCTGTGAATGTAAGAAAGCACGTTATAAAACTTCCTCAAAGTTCAGCTATCAAAACTGTCACCAAATAGACCTGTTTATGATATTATATCAACTGTTATAGCTATGGATAAATACACTGGACTAACCAAGTGTATAGCAGTTTGAAGCAGATCTGGCACATCCTACATGCTCTGTTTGTAACCTTCCGCCATCACTATGCTGAGTAGCATAAATGTAAAAAATCAAAGGAGGGGTTTTCAGGTTTTGGAACACTACCTTTAAAGTGTTCCTCTCCTTCTTGCTGAGTATTTTCAGAGGAGCCTAAGAAAATTTGGTGCCCAACTCCTCAGCTCTAGAATTGCATGCACGCTACACTGTAATGTTAATGTTATGATTCTAAACAACTCAAGAGCTATAACTTTGGATACTAGAAAAGACTCAGAGATGGACAGCTTTATAAACGTCACATCTCAGTGGCAACTCTTGCTCCCCAGGAGACACAATGCCACCCAAAGCTCCCCCTGGCATAGCACTGTTCTATATTGACCCCTCCTTAGAGCTCTGCCTTAATGACATACAATCGCGCTCAAAATGAGGTGATTATAAGGGAGAGAAAAGGGGACGATTTTGAGAGAAAAAGCACTGATGCATGTTTTGTAAGGCAAGTGGAATTTAGCTCTAAGAGTCCATGTATATTTTTTGAAGCACAGACTTTGCTGCCACATTTACTATGGGAAGTCTTTTGAGGAGGAAAATAAAAGTGTACTCTGAAAAAATATGGGGTGTTAATGGGGCCAGGCTTTCACCCCGGAATTGGAAATTTACTGGAGAAAAGAAGGTAGAGGGAGGAGACAAATCTGTTGTTGTGGTTTTAGTATGCTGGTCAGAAAGAAAGGACAACTTGCACAGACCTTGGAGCAGCCCCAACAACAACAGTAACAATCAAATAAAGAGTATTTGTCAGTTCAACAGACAAAGTATTTACAGCAACAAAGTAGTCCCTACAAGAGTATTCGTTACCGTACAAAGAATAATATTTTCATCTGCAATAAGAGTAAGCTGTGGATGTGGAGTTAGAGTCACCCCACATCTCCCCACCCACTTAGTGGCCTACAACAGCTAGCAGAAGTCAATGGAAAATTACAACATGGAATGGGGCACCTGTCCAAGCAATGTAGCAAAATTCCAGACTATGCTGCTAAACTGGCAAAGTCTAGAGATGGGCCACAGCTCAGACCCCATGTCTGAATGCTGCCCAGCTCAAGGGGGGTTCAGAATCTCAATCCAAAAAAATCGCTGTTGTAATTCAATGCTCAGCCTATGACAGGGGTAGGTTTGGGTTGCTAACCCTGAGCTGGCATTTCTGTTAGGCCCATTTGTAGTAAATGAGTGTGTGATATTCATCCCTGCATTTAGCTAAGGGCTATTTGGTTAGTAATTCAGAGACCATAGCAACAATAATCCAGGTTTGGAGCCAACAAATAATAAATAGGCTAGGCTATTACTATATTATTTATTAGTAGCCTCACCTCATTAATTAATCCCACACAAAATAAAACATTAGTGCTGAAGGTAGCTACTTTGGTGCAGCAAATTTCTTTCTTCCTTTAGAAAAGGACCATGACTATAATAGGTGGAGCTGGTAATGACACCCATAATTAGGGTTGCTCCACACTTTACATAAGATCCAGTCGCCTGTAAGTTTGCTAAATGGAACTGCTCAGGCTTAAACTTTCCGTGTTGGGTATTTACCTCAAGCTGAATTTTTCTGGAAAGCTTCAGCAAAAATGGTTCAACCATTTTCAAGAACAAGATTAAGAAAAAATGTCATTTGGTTATGTTAAAAAAAAAATTCATGGAGAATCTCTAGTGCCTCTTTGCTTTGAAGGAGGGACTTTATTTGGCAGGGGTGTTGCCTTGAAGTCAGGAATGTGCTTTTTGCTGTTCACTTGAGAAACTGCCCAAATCTGGCAAAATTATAAGCCTTTTGAAAAAATGCAGTTTGCACATGCTCAGTAGTGACTTATTAGAGTTTAGACAGTCAAAGTGTGAGGTAATATCTTTTACTGGAACATCTTCTGTTGGTGAGAGAGACAAGCTTTTGAGCTACACTCACCCACAGAAGTTGGTCCAACAAAAGATATTACCTCACCCACCTTGTCTCTAATATCCTGGGACCAACACGGCTACAACAACACTGCACACAACTTATTAGAGTTTGGCAGTGAAATTCTCCAGAGATAGTGCTGGTGCTGAGCATGCTCCATCCTGTGGTTTCAGGAGCTGAGCAGGACTTTCCCTGCAATCACTGCTGTGGTGCTCGTATGAAGGGATATTGTGTCTCGTGTGCTCTTAGTGCTCCAACGCCTGGCACCTAGGCTGCATGGAGGAGGAGGATGCCTGACTGGAATGCCGAAGGGACAAGAACTGGCCCTGGAAGATAGCAGAGGGAGTGGGTTGAGAGAAAGACTCTAGGGAAGGGAGTAAAGGAGGTCAGGAAGACTGGGAGCTGGGGCGAGGGGAACACTATGACTGGCTAGGCATGGAAACTGGGAAGCAGGAGTGTGAGGTGGAACAGAAACCAGGAATCTGGTGGGTAAAGACTGAGATCAGATGTGGAACGGGGGAAGGGCAAGGGAGGGACTTGGACTGACTGGGCAGATAACATTACTATCTGATCTGGAAATATCTGCTACGAAAAGCTCTCTTTGCCAGTTTACTGCGTTTTGTGAATTGTGAGTGTTGGTGCTGTATGTGCTTACACCAGCTTTCTACCAGTGTAAACTATTGCCTCCTGTCAAATTTGTCGTTATTTTCTGTGTTGTGAGATCTGAATCAGACCGTATGTGTCAGCATGATCAGGGTTTCATTTACACATTATTCAGGGCAGTGCTGTTGCCTAAAGATTATACTGCTATTGCTGTGTTATGCAATGTATTTAGTTTTCAAGCACTTACTGTTTGTTTTGGGGTTTTTTTTAATAATGTGGTTTTGCCTAAGGTTGCATCTTTTTGCCTGAGATAGGGTTTATCTTGCTGAAAATTGTAGGGGATTGCCGGAGGTGAGACAAGTGTAGCACAACAATAGAAGTCTCTTATCATTAGAGAAACTGCCTCTCTGGGGAAAATAAAAAAGGAAAACCAAACAGGAGATCAAGCCAGATTTGTAGTTCTGCTTCTCTCCTAAAAAGAGCTGAAGAACAATGTCCATGAAATGAGGTAAAAAAATGGCTGACGATTTGGAGGGGAATTGTTGGAGGGATGAGGGCTTAAAGGAGTTTAACTGATTAAGCAACTTCGTTGCAAGGAGAAGGAATAATGTTTCAGCTGTGTTATGTTCACTAACTAGTTAGACAAAAGTAACAACCCCAGCAGAACCATTAAAGTAAGCTCTTATCTTATTAGTGGCAGATAGTTTCTGGAAATGAGAAACTATTGTGCAATGGGATCTGCAGGTTTTCCAGGAATATTTGGGTGCTATACAAAAACAGTTTTCTTCAGACCTCACAGATGTGAACTAAGTAAAAAATGGATCTTTGGAGCAGAGAACCAACAATTGTGTCCTATTGTTGTGGTGGTTTAGTGATGTGCACAACATTCTAGGAGCCCACTGATGAGATTTGTTTGAAGATATGCTAAGAGGTGCATAATATATCTGCAAATCAAACTTTTCCATTTTGGGATGTGCCCAATCCAGTGTCACTCAGGATTCTGAGGTTTTTCATCAATCTTCATACTCCAAGGCTCAATATTCAATATTTGAGGGAAAGTAAAGGTGCAGTTTGCATCATCTTTTCAGCCTTATAGGCAGTTACATCACTTTGACGGCTGCAGGTCAAAGATAGCTATGGCACATCCAGAGTTTGTGTAGGTGGGTAGAGTGAATACACAGGGAATAAATAGGAGGCCCAAATGAAGAAGTTGTGAGGGTGTTTGTATATTTAATAAGGTATTGAGCATATATTACTGTATTGGAGCTCAGTTCTGCCACCTGTATACATGACAAGTAGTGCCATCAAAGTCAGTCAAAGAATAGCTTGTGAAGGTGCTGCTGCTCATCATGATTAATCAGGCCCCTTATGTAAGTGAGGGACATTTCACGCTATGCCCAACTTAGGCTCTGCAGTGTAGACAAACCTTTGTTGGCACAGCTGTACCAGCAGAGCCCCCTAGAAGAGATGCAGTGTATGTCAACAGAAGTTTTTCTTCCAGGATGGGAATATCACCTCCCTGAACAATGTTAGCTATGCCAACAGAAGCACTCTTCTATTGTCATAGCTGCATCTACACTGGGGGTTTTGTCCGCATAGCCATATTGCTTGCTGTTTTTTCCACATTCCTGATAGACATAGTTATGTGGGTATAAGCATGCATCAAACCTTATAGTTCAGATGAAGAGAAAATCCATCTTTAAAAGACTGGGACCACAGCACTGAGAATAGAAAGAAGGGGGAAAATGATCCCCAGAGGGAGAGGGAGTTAAGCTCTTGTATCTTCCTGTGCATTTATTTATCACACTGAACATAACTATTATATTTAATAATATTAAATGTGTATTAAATAATGTATTTAATGTATTAAATAACCTGCTGAACAAATCCTCTTTCATTGAATTTAAAAGATTATCAGTTGACTGTAGAATCATCAGGCTGTTACTTTGGGAAAAACTACCTTGCGTTAGTCCTTTCCCTGCCATGCCCATTTTCAGTTAAAAGGAGTTACACAAACCAACCCATGCAATGTGACTACCTATTGTATTGTTGAAAAAGTGTAAACGAAAGCATCTGCAGCACAACAAATTTTCTGACAAAAACACTGGTGGACAGGGGCTGTCCACTGACCTGATGCAGCGCATAAGCCGAATTTAAGGCATAAAACATGGAATAAAAAATTGTGCAATTTCCTTGTGATTACATTTTGATTACACTTTGTGACAAGTGTCGCAAGGGGGAGGAGAAGGTTTCTAATCAGCATGAATGTGTTTTCTTTAGGGAAATGGAAGATGTGCTTGAGATTTAAAAAAGGAAAGTAAAAAGGCAGGAAGAAAAATAAAGACTACTTGAGGTTTTCTTAAGCCCTACCTTTCAGAAAACATGTCCAGAGCGTTGAAGGAAACCTTTCTTTAAATGTTTTAGGGAATTAAGATTGAAGGTGGAAATCAGAATGGATCCTTTGTGAGTGAGGGTCTGTCTACACTGCAAGGTAAGCCTTGGCTCAGACTCATGTGCAAATCCCGTTCTGTCTACACACAGTTCTGTCTAACTCAGGCCTGGTCCCGGGCCCCAAGATCCCGCAGGAATGGAGGGGTTTGAGCTCAAGTCTCCTGGGGGTTTGGGCCCAAACTCCATCACTCTGTAGTGTGGGCACAACTCAGGTCTGGGCCCCACAGACTTGGATCTTGAGAGTCCATTCCTGCTATCCCACAATCCCATTTGTCCTTTCTATCCCAAGATTGCCCAATCAATTCCCAGGAAATGGAAGCAACCCCTCTGGTTCAAGTACAGCTGCTCAGCATTTAACTTTTCCGTTTTGTTCTGACTGCTGAGCTGCAAGCAAAGTGAACCTTCTCCTGCATGTGTAATGGCCACGAGCATGAAGAAGTTCTTTGCCAAGCATGCTGCTAGCTGGTAATGGGAGCACAGCCAGATTCTGGTTAATTGCTGGTGTAAGGTGAGCAAATAGCAGGAGTTCCATGAATGCCCAGACGACCTGGCTAATAGCGAAGAAGCTGGCAGCGGTCGGGATTCACTGGACCAGTGACCAGTGCAGGGAGCAGATTAAGTGGCTCAGGACTGACACTGGAAAGCCATGGATGAGAACCACAGCTCTGAGAACTTGCCACCATCCTAATGCCCTTTTAATGAGGAGTTTGACCGTGTGCTGGGTATTGTGTTGTGCACTGAGCCACCAGCTCTTCCCTACAGCCTGGTCAGCTGGGACAGTGACCTTTCACTTCTGAATCCAGGATAGGACTGGAGGGGAGCCAGCAAACACCAAATGAGGCTGACAAAGTGACTCTTGAGCCCAAATCAGTCTCTGAGGAGGCTTTGCCACTGGAGCAGCTACAGCACATTGTGGGTCCCTACTTGAAGGAGCTTTTTGATGCTTCCCCGGAGGAGCTGCCTGCCACAGAACCAGCATCAGAGATACAAAAGACAGAAGTAGGCCCTCAGCCTGATATGTTTCTGACTCCATGTTATTAATATACATGTAACCCACAGGGAGATTACATAGATTCCTGGAACTCTGTCTGCTGGCAGCTCAGGGAGAGGCACACTGTCCCTGCTAGGGAGGGAGACCCAAGGCAGACTCAGAGTCCGCCCAGCAACTAATAGGGAGTGAGAGGCCCTCCCGGGAAGAAGCCATTTTGGAGTCAGTCTGGAGCCAGTGAGGGAAAGGGCAGGACCGGCTGTGTGGGGAGCTGGTGAGTCCCAGGCCTGCATGCAGGGTTCCCCCGAGAACAGGCCTCTAGGGACCTGACAGCAGATCCCTCAGTGGGGTTTTTCCTTCCCCACTGATGATTCCCAATTTGTAGCGTTTGCTGGGAAACTTCCCAGCCAGGCTGAGTTTGCCCTCCAGCTCCCTAGGGGAGACGAGTCACCACATGGTCAGCTCTGCTCTGACTGCTAGCCCAGGGAAGCTGCTTGTGGAGTGTGTGACTGGAGGCTGGGCTAGGAGGCCACCGTTTGGATGTTAATGTAGTTGTGTAACCTACACCTTGAGCCCTGCACGCCTTTATGGTGAGGGGAAATCCTGGGACCGACGCAGCCTGATTCCTGCCTGAGGAGGATCCCTGCCAGCAGAGATCAGCCCCTCTGCAGTGACTGAGGAGTCCAGAGTCATCTTCGAACCTGAGGATCATTCATGGAGTTTGTGAGTGCACCATTGTTTAGTTAGTTCGTCAGGGAATTTGTTTTGGGGACATCCTACTCCCTGAACCGTGTCCTCAAGCCAGGGAGTAAGGGTTTGAGGATTTTATAACCTGCTACATATTACATCTGTGGAGGGATGTACCACCTTCTCCCACTTGTGAGTCCTTTGGGCTTACTAAACCCAGTGAGCCACACTGATAAACAACTGCAGAGAAGAATTTTGTGGTTATAGGTCATCAAGGGCCCCAGCAAAGTACGCGTACCAACGGGACACTAATTTTACATTTTCTACATCAAATTACATCGGATGCATCCGATGAAGTGAGCTGTAGCTCACGAAAGCTTATGCTCAAAGAAATTGGTTAGTCTCTAAGGTGCCACAAGTACTCCTTTTCTTTTTGAAAGTAGAGTAGTTTGTCAAAATTGTAACAAGCACTGTAAAATCCTTCTAAATTTGCTCTTTTAGGTCACAAATTTTTTTTTCAATCTAATTTATAGATATTTAAAAAATCAATTTAACTAGCTCCTTGGTGTCCAGATTTCCCAACAGCAACAACAAACATCAGATATATAGAACTCACGTACACCACTGCCCGGAAGGTTATAAAGAAATCATTGTCTCAGGTATGGTACTATCTTTGTGGGGAGTAGTTTACTGTAAGTGCTACACTAGCAGAACTAAGTTACAAATGGTGGTTATATTATTTCAAAGATCTATTAGCATATGGGAATGTGTAATTTAAAATGATTTGCAAAATGTTCACAGCATAGAACAATTTTAATGCACTTTAAATGAATAAAATGTATTCT
The DNA here is from genome assembly GCF_015237465.2 of Chelonia mydas. Taxonomy (NCBI): domain Eukaryota; kingdom Metazoa; phylum Chordata; order Testudines; family Cheloniidae; genus Chelonia; species Chelonia mydas. Next base: position 16,687,011 of record NC_057854.1, on the reverse strand, counting down.
GTGGGTTGCACAGTTTGTTCTAAATGACTTAATCATCATCTATATAATTTAAAATGAAATGGGCTAGTAAATGGATTTACTGTAGTAGTCTTAAGTTTTGATAATAGATAGTTCTTCAGACTTGTAGACAAAGATATAACAAGCTCCAATGGCTGGACATTGAAGTGACACAAATTTGGACTAGAAATAAGAAACAAAAAGTTAACAATGAAGATAATGAAACAACTTAACCACAGTTGTGGTGGATTCACCATTTCTGGAAAAATTTTAATCAAGATTGGATTAAAAAAAAATTCTCTAGTTCAAGCAGGAATTAGGCCATAGGACTTCTTTGAATTGTGTTATACAGGAGGTCAGACTAGATGGTCACAGTGGTCCCTTCTGGCTTTATAATCTATGACTCTCAAAGTGACTGGTTTGCAGCACTGTGTACTATCTTTAGCATGCCTATAAATATTCATTCCCATTGACAGGCAGCCATTAAACTGAAGTGTTGCTTCTTTCCAAGCAATGGTCTCACAATTAAAACCAGTAGAAATTTTTGATCTTTTATCTCTTTCCTGATGGGAGAATAATTTGACCCACTAGTCTTCACAACGGGGAGATCGATGCTGCTGCAATCGATGCAGCAGGGATTGATTTAGTGGGTCTAGTGAAGGCCTGCTAAATCGACAGCAGAGTGCTCTCCAGTCAACCGTGGTACTCCAGCTCTCCAAGAAGAGTAAGGGAAGTCGACTGGATAGCATCTCCCATGGGTGCAGTGCAGTGAAGACTCTGGGGCAAGTCGATCTACACTGCGTCGACTCCAGCTACGTTATTCAGGTCAACTTACATCCCTAGTGAAGACAAGCCCTAGTATCCCAAAAGTAGTTCTGCAGAGTGTTTTCTTTTCTTTATAGTCAGTTCCACCTTCATTTCTTTATATCCTAGAAGAAAGCCTATGTTTATGTCATTGAATCTTCCAAAATAAGAAAATGCTGTCTTAATATCATAAAGGAGACCTGCAAAAGAACAAAATAGCTTGTGCCCTTTTAGTGTCTTTATGCTGTATAAAGAAGGCCTGAAAGGGGATTTTTTCCTCCCTTCTAAGAAAAGAGGTTTTTCTCTGTTTGTGTTTTATGCTAGAAATTGAGCCTGAAAGTCTTGATGATGGTGGAGAACTAGTCGAATGATACCTTAACAAAAGCCAGGCAAATGAAAATTATGCTAGTGAGAGGGGAAGGGGTTTTTAGTCAGGCTATTCAATGCACTTTGGGAATTTTTGGTTAAATTTCTGGCTCTTCTCTGTTAGTGCACATACAGGATTAGATTCTCCATTGGCATGTACCTAATTAAGTCATCTACACCAGGGCAAAAATGACTAAAAAGTGAATGAAAAATGCTTCTAAATCAGGGTGGTAACAATTTGCACCTCCTTTGCACTGGGGCACAGATGATGGGGACTGTAAAGAATTGGGCCCCTAGAGTTCCTCAAAAGGCAGCTTTATTGTATTCTTAATGTGCATTTACCATTAGATATTCACCTGCACTCTGAGTGCCTGCATGTTTTAACATCTTTTTATTCTTTTTGGTTGCAAATCGATCTGTTTGTTCTTGTGGCGTCTTGAACTCTTTTGCCTTAGTGTCTATATGGCAAAAAAAGGGTGTGGTCTCAATCTGGGCTAGCTAACATGGGTTAAAATAGCACTGAGGACTTGGCAGTTTGTTTTTTAACTCAGATTAGAAGCTCGAGTTAAGCTCCAGGCTCCTCTACGGCTTTGGCTTTAACGTGAGCTGCTAACCCAAGTTAAAAGCTGAGTTGTTGTGACTTCACTATTTTAACATCAATTAGCTAACCCAAGTTAAGAATACCTAGGAGTTTTGTTGGTTGGTTGGCATTTCTGCAGTGTAGACACATCCTTAGTTAGAAACATGCCCTTTTGTCCTCTAGCAGTACAATATCTGCACACTAACTCCCTTTCTGAGGAGGGTTAAAGCTCTTTAGGAAGGCAAAGTAACACGGAGTTGCTGGCTCCTTTAAGGGAGTCCAGGCCCAAGTTAGCCATGATGAGCTGATTTAAGGTGAACAAGCCCATCTAGGTAGTAAACTGAGTAATAAGCCCCTGGGGCAGATAAAAGGCCATCAGGGCTCAGTTGTAGATAGATGCTCACAGAGAGAAATTCCCTTAGGAGGGCAGTGCAGCCCCCTGAATCCACAGGGAGAGAGACAGGCGAAAGAGGTCAGGCCTGAGATCACAAGCCCCAATGAGAAGGGCTGTGCAATCCCTGAGCCCAGGGGAAAGACTCTATTTCAAGTTTATTTTAATTTAATGAAGTAGAATCTCAGCAGGGTTCTGTGGAATTTTGGGTGCTATGGAATTTTTAAGGGGCTCTGAGAGAAGGGAAGCTGAGGCAGGGAGGTCCTGGAGGTCGGGGGAGGATCAATTGATGATTACCTGTTCTGTTCATTCCCTCTGAAGCACTTGGCGTTGGCCTCTGTCGGACGACAGGATTCTGGGCTAGATGGACCTTTGGTCTGACCCATTATGGGCATTCTTATGTTTTTATGTAATGTTACAATGAACACCATTAGCCTCTGAAGTGAATTGATACAGAACCTTGGACCCTTTCAACCTGAACCATGCTATACAGAGTGCTTCCTAGCCTCATTCCTCGTGGTTCCGGCAATATTTCCCTAGGTGTGCATATACAACAACACAAGTTATTTATAAAAAAGGGGAATAAGGACAACCAAGGGAATTATAGACCAGTCAGCTTAACTTCGGTACGTGGCAAATTAGTGGAGTAAATAATCCAAACAATCAGTCTGTAAGCACCTAATGACTTTGTCAAGAACAAATCATGTCGAACTACCCTAATATTCTTCTTTGACAGGGGTAACAAGTCTTATGGATACGGGGGAAGTGGTGGATGTGATATACCTCAAATTCAGTAATGCTTCTGGTACAGTCTCACATGACCTTCTCATAAGCAAACTAGGGAAATATACCTAGACAAACCTACTATAAAGTGAATGCACAGCTGATTGGAAAACCATACTCAGAAGTAGTTATCGATGGTTCACAGTCAAGCTGGAAGGGCCTATCGAGTGGGATCCCACATGGATCTGTCCTGGGTCTGGTTCTATTCAATATCTTTGCAAATGATTTGGATAATGGCATAGAGAGTACACTTATAAAGTGTGCAGATGATACCAAGTTGGAAGGGGTTGCAAGCTTTTTGGAGGACAGGATTAGAATGATCTGGACAAACTGGAGAAATTGTCTGAAATAAATAGGATGAAATTCAATAAGGACAAATGGAAAGTACTACATGTAAGAAGGAACAATCAATTGCACAAATATAAAATGGGAAGTGACTGCCTAGGGAGGAGTTCTGCAGAAAAGGGTATGGGGCTACAGTGGATCACAACTGAAATATGAGTCAACAATGCAATACTGTTGCCAAAAAAAAAAAAAAAAAAGCAAACATTATTCTGGGATGTATTAGCAGAAGTGTTGTAAGCAAGACATGAGAAGTAATTCTTCCTCACTACTCAGCAGTGATAAGGCCTCAGCTGGAGTATTGTGTCCAGTTCCGGGCACCACACTTCAGGAAAGATGTGAACAAACTGGAGAAAATCCAGAGGAGAGCAACAAAAATATTAAAGGTCTAGAAAACATGATCTACAAGGAAAAACTAAACAAATTGGGGTTGTTCAGTCTGGAGAAGAAAAGACTGAGAGGGGAACATAAGTCTTCAAGTATGTAAAAGATTGTTATGAAGAAGAGAGTGATAAATTGTTCTCAATCAAGAAGTAATGGGTTTAAATTCCAGCAATGGAGATTTTGGTTGGAGACATTAGGAAAAACTTCCTGTCAGTATAGTTAAACACTGGAACAAATTTCTGGGGAGGTTATGGAATCTCTGTCACTGGAGCTTTTTAAGAGCAGCTTAGAAAAACACCTCTCAGGGGTGGTCTAGATAATACTTAGTCCTTCCTCAGTGCAGGGGACCTGACTAGACAACTTATAGAGGTCCCTCCAGTTCTACATATCTATGGTTCTGTGACTGCTGGGCAAGAATCTATCAGCAGCTATGCTGAAGCAGGGGCATGTGCCACCTGTGTTGTATGTAGCTGTGTAATTATAACTTTGTTTTCTCTTCTCTGCACTGTTACATTTCTAAGGCATCTGCCAGTCTGCAAGGGCAGCTGCTATTTTGAGGGGCAAATTTGCCTCTCAGTGTTAGCATTTTGCCATATCTGACGGCGACTGTATTTGTTCTGGTTTCAGAGCAGCAGCCGTGTTAGTCTGTATTCGCAAAAAGAAAAGGAGAACTTGTGGCACCTTAGAGACTAACCAATTTATTTGAGCATAAGTTTTCGTGAGTACTCCTTTTCTTTTTGTATTTGTTCTGTTTGTTTCCTTAATATTCAATAAGTCATCAGTTTTCCTACTTTCCTGTGTTGTGCTAGGAAATGTATTCACGTGTGACATGCTGAGAGACTTTTCTAGGGTACTCATCACTGAAGCAGCTAGGTTTTTAAATATATTTATATATATATAAATAAATAAAAATAAATTAGGGCTGGAATTTTCAAAATGGCAGAAGAGCGTTAAGTGCGCTACTCTCATGGACTTTCAAAAGGCTCTTTTGAAAATCCCAGCCTAAATAAACTAAATCTAGATCGAAAACTACATGTTTACTCTATGTGGATGGGAAAATATAACGGCCCTCACAATAGCCACCTTTCACTTCCACCTGCTCCACCAAAGTGTCCCTTTTTATTTTGTTTTTGCTTCTCTCCACATTGTACAGTGGCAAAGAGCATTCAGTCCTAAGGAAGAAAAAATTGCCTCTTTTAAACTAATATACTATGTGTGAAGTTCTGTGTTCTTTTCTATTTGTGCTTGTCAAATGGCATTGGTTAAGGTAAGTGGCAGATTGAAATGACTGCAATATTTTCCATTTGGAAAACAAAGTTGCTTTAGCTAGATACACACTGGAATTTATTTTCTTTACCATTAAACACATTCCAGCTTCATTTCAGCCCAAAGATAAGTCCCAGTGAGAAGCCCTATCAGCTATAGTGCAGCTATTACAGCTAAGAAGGTTACAGTTTTTCTTTTCTAAACTGGGAAAAGAAGAAAAGAACACTCTTATTAACCTGAAATTGATTGTGTGTGCTGAGCTGAATAGCTCTACTAGGTCAGAGGTGATTATAAATCATCATGAATGAGAACTGGGGTCCTGATCCAGCAAGTGTGAAGAGTAGCAGGACCTGAACCCAGCCCTGTAAGGCACCCAAACAACCAACAGCCTCACACTGCCACCTAGTAGCAGCTGTAAGCTGGCTGCTCCCTGTGACTCACAATTCTGAGGTTGAATGCCACAGGAAGTTCCATCTCGAGTGATCTGATTAACAGTTTTCTTAGCCATCCCTGAGTGCCTCCTTGATCCTATATAAGCCCCTGGAGCAAGGCAATAATCTACATCCCTAGCTAGCTGCTAGGACTGTCCTGCCTCTCTGACTTTGAACTCTCAGTACTGACCTCAGCTCTGATTTGAATCCTGACCCCTGACTGACACCAGGCAACCGTAACACTGATCCTGATACCTGGTATTGACCCTCAGCTCAATTCCTTACTCACACTATGGTTTTGACCCTCAGCTTGACTCCGACACCAGCTCTGACACTGGCTTCAGTTCCTGGCTCCCAAGCTCCTGCCACTAGTCCTGCCTGCCTTCACCCAGGATCCTGACAGCAAGTTCCTCTGCACAGAGGTATACAGAGGTTAATGTTGCTTGTTAATCCTGTCAGTGCCATTGAAAATACTTTCAAATATGAACTATTTGGAACATTTATTTGGGTATTTACATCATGATAGCTGAGCACTATTATATATATCAGTCTCTGAGTATAGCTTCTGGTCATAGGATAAAGTCTATATCTTGTGTTACTTTATGCTTTATTTATGGAAATAAGGGGGAGGGTTGTATAATCCTCTAGAAGTTACATTAATGAAACCAAAATGTTCATACTCAGTTTGTCTCAGAACCATACTAAGTCAGACAGAGAAGAAAATGGGAAAATAAATGTTTCCAAAAAGCCAGGTAAACAGATCTTGAAATTTGGCTGTTTAACAAAAGTGTGTGTACATTATTATTAATAAATATAGAATATTATATAGTCCCTTTCATCCTGGAAGATCTGAGAGAGCTTTAAACTTGACTCAGTCATGCTGTCTCTAATGATCATATATACTTTTACATCTTATCCAGAAGACAGCCATTCCAGCAGTACAATATTCCCTATCTTTCTGTTGCATTGGGTCAGTATTGACTGGGAGGGAAGAATCTCCCCTTTTGAATCAACATTACCACTTCCTGCAGCCGCTTAGTGTTCCTCTGAGATCTACCATGCAAATACTGACACAGCTCAGTGCCTGCTTGTGAGACATAAGATTCCAAAATAATATGGGTTTGGCATCAGCAAAATGAAGTCTTTTTATTTACAGACAGAGACATAGAACAATTATTTTCAGCTATGTGCAAATCTAACATTATTAAAAACTGAATTCTGTTTGGGGGGAAAAAAACAGTCTGGCAACGAGAATCCATTGCACATCCATGGCACTGTGTCTGGAGTAAAGTTCTTTGTAAATCTCATCACCATGGGATCATATTCCTGGAAAATATGCAGTAATATATTACTTGATAGAGGGGTTTTTTTTGACACTGGTTTTACACATTGACATAAAAAATAACTTAGAAATTATAGTTCATTTGCTTTTAGGTTTAAATTAAGGGCCAGATGCTGCAAATATTTATACATGAAAGCAGTCCTGTTGAACTCACTGGGACTATTTGCATACATAAAGGTACTTATGTGCATAAGTGTTTTTGCTAGGACTCTTAACTTCCTTTCTCTGAATATTGTTTCATGTTTTATTTTTGATGCACCAAACATACAGCCATGCCCATCCTCCCTGTCACAGGAAAACAAGAGATGGGAACAAATATCAGAGGGGTAGCTGTGTTAGTCTGTATCCACAAAAACAACGAGGAGTCCAGTGGCACCTTAAAGACTAACAGACTTATTTGGGCATAAGCTTTCATGGGCAAAAAACCCCACTTCTTCAGATGCATGGAGTGAAAATTACAGATGCAGGCATAAATATACTGACACATGAAGAGAAGGGAGTTACCTTGCAAGTGGAGAACAAGTGTTGACAAGGCCAGTTCAGTCAGGGCGGATGTGGTCCACTCCCAATAATTGATGAGGAGGTGTCAATACCAAGAGAGAGAAAATTGCTTTTGTAGTGAGCCAGCCACTCCCAGTCCCTATTCAAGCCCAAATTAACGGTGTTAAATTTGCAAATGAATTGTAGCTCTGCAGTTTCTCTTTGAAGTCTGTTTTTGAAGTTTTTTTGTTGAAGGATGGCTACTTTTAAATCTATTATTGAATGTCCAGGGAGATTGAAGTGTTCTCCTACTGGCTTTTGTATGTTACCATGCCTGATGTCTGATTTGTGTCCATTTATTCTTTTACGTAGAGACTGTCCGGTTTGGCCAATGCACGTGGCAGAGAGGCATTGCTGGCACATGATGGCATATATCACATTAGTAGATGTGCAGGTGAATGAACCCCTGATGGTGTGGCTGATATGGTTGGGTCCTCTGATGGTGTCGCTAAAGTATATTTGGAGACAGAATAGGCAATGGGGTTTGTTACAGGGATTGGTTCCTGGGTTAGTGTTTCTGTGGTGTGGTGTGTAGTTGCTGGTGAGTATTTGCTTCAGGTTGGGGGGCTGTCTGTAAGAGAGGACTGGCCTGCCTCCCAAGGTCTGTGAGAGTGAGGGATCGTTTTCCAGGATAGGTTGTAGATCGTCGATGATGCACTGGAGAGGTTTTTGCTGGGGGCTGTACGTGATGGCCAGTGGTGTTCTGTTATTTTCCTTTTTAGGCATGTCCTATAGTATCCCTAATGAGGCTATGGTATACCTGATGGGTGACTTCTGGGTACCCGTCTTGCTCTGTCAATCTGTTTCATCACTTCCCCAGGTGGGCATTGTAGTTTTAAGAATGCTTGATAAGGATCTTATAGGTGTTTGTCTCTGTCTGAGGGATTGGAGCAAATTTGGTTGTATTTTAGGGCTTGGCTGTAGACAGTGGATCATGTGATGTGTCCTGGATGGAAGTTGGAGGCATGTAGGTATGTGTAGCGGTCAGTAGGTTTCTGGTATAGGGTGTTGTTTATGTGACCATCACTTATTTGCACTGTAGTGTCCAGGAAGTGGATCTCTTATAGACTCATAGACTTTAAGGTCAGAAGGGACCATTATGATCGTCTAGTCTCACCTCTTGCACAACACAGGCCACAGAATCTCACCCACCCACTCCCCTGACCTATATCCTTGTGTGGACTGGTCCAGGCTGAGGTTGATGGTGGGGTGGAAATTGTTGAAATCCAGGTGGAATTCTTCAAGGGCCTCCTTCCCATGGGTGTATATGATGAAGATGTCATCAATGTAGCGCAAGTAGAGGAGGGGCGCTAGGGGACAAGAGCTGAGAAAGCGTTGTTCTAAGTCAGCCATAAAAATGTTGGCATAATGTGGGGCCATGCGGGTACCCATAGCAGTGCCGCTGATTTGAAGGTATAAGTTGCCCCAAATCTGAAATGGTTGTGGGTGAGGACAAAGTCACAAAGCTCAGCCATCAGGTATACCATGGCCTCATTAGGGATACTGTTTCTGACAGCTTGTAGTCCATCCTTATGTGGAATATTGGTGTAAAGAGCTATAAAGAGATGGGAAGAATTCTAGGTCAAATGCTGAGAAGTGCAATGCACCTGCAGTTTCCATTAAAGTCTGTTTGAATTGCAGATGCATAGCACCTCTCAAGATTTGACTTCACTGGAACTACTCCCATCAGTGCCCAGTTAGTGCTTCTAAATCAGGAAGTTCTGGGGCTCATGAAGTGCAGGGTTTCACTGGATAAAGAGGTCTGTTCCAGCTCTTTAGTGACAGTGGCAAAATGAGTCTCAAATCTTCATTTGGTTGTCACATGACTCAAAATAATATGTCTATCAACATAGTTTTCTATGAAGTGATAGTATCTGAAGAAGTAGTCAGTTCAACAGGAAGGAAGTAAATATCTGTGAAATGGACAAAGTGAGAGAGGCATTGCAGATTGTGTTCTGTCTAGCTAAGACAACATTTGGGAATAGCTGAGGCCTTCAACTCAGCCAATATGCATCTACTTTCCCCAATCAGTGAACACAATTTCATGAGAGCTAACTAAATTAAGTGCTGGGGTTAGTATGCAGAATGGGCTGGATACAGGGTGGTCTTCTTGCATTTTCTTTGGCTTTCTTGTGTGTTTAATTCAATGGTTCTTGTCACTTACTGCACATCTTGAGAGCAAGATGGCCGAAGAGAATAAGTAGGAATGGTAATCATGCACGGAGGCATGTCTTCCTTATTCAGCAATGGCATAATTTGTTATGGCCCTCTATGATCCAAAAGAGGCATGATTTAAGGAAGTGGTAGTGAAATAACATTCAAGCCCTTCTGTGATGGGTTGGACCCCTTGGGATGCCACGTGATGTGCTGAGATACCACTGAGTCTACCTGTTTTGCCAGCATAGGTCCCCCTTTAACCTGTGTTGCTGAGCCAGGCTATTAAAGGCTCCTCTAACACACACACACACACAGAGGCAGGGCCACACCCAGCTGCAGATCACCTTAAGGGAGTTGCTTCAGCACTCATGTGTCCACCTCCCTTGTAGTGCAGATCCAAAGGTATATTATGAAATCCACCTCCTCCCTCAGTGTGGAGGAAGGTATTCACAACTTCTCCCCCCCGTTAGAAATTACAGAAACTGTGTTATTTTATAAACAAAACCAGTTTTATTAACTACAAAAGGCAGATTTTAAATGGTAAAAGGGGTAGCAAACACAACAAAGCAGACTGCTAAGCAAATGAAACAAAACACCCAAACTAAGCTAGTTTCACAAAAAAGAAATTGGTTACAAATAGTATTTCTCACCCTAGATATTGTAGCAGGCAGATTACAGAAAGTCTTGGAAGGCAGATGCACTTTCTCCAGCTTGAAACCTAAATTATTATTACTCACAAACTGGACACCCTTCCAACTTGGGCTCAGTCCTTCTCTCCACAGTTCAGTTCTTGCTTTCAGGTGTTTTTCCTTGCTGGGTGTGGCCCTGCCTGGGTGTGTGTGTTAGAGGAGGCTTTAATAGCCTGTCTCAGCAAGACAGGTTAAAGGGGACCCATGCTGGCAGAATAGGTAGACTCAGTGGTATCTCAGCACATCAGATGGCTTCCTAAGGAGCATAACCCATCACATCTTCATTCAGCACTGGTGATTCAAGAGATGAAAATCCCCTACTTTGGAAGGGATGGGAATGACTTCATCACCAACTTTCTTGGGCAGTTTGTCCTCTGGTCAAATGAAAGAGCTTTAGGAAAATGTGTGTGGATAGAGCCTTTTTTCTCCCCTAACTTTTGCTAACTAGTATACAGCTTCATGAGATGCAACAGCTTACTTTTGCAAGGAGGGACCCAGGAAACAGCAAATGTGGTTAATAATTACATTAAGCACGGCATCTTGAAAATAGCAGAGTCACATGCAAACAATACAATGCCTATATAACATTATTTTAAATAAACGTTAGTAATGCCAATAAATTCTATGTAATTTTAGAAGATCTGGCAAGGTTCCTTCAAGTAAATAAGCAAATACATTCAGAAACTTTTCAGTGCTGAGAGATTAAGGGACTCTGAAAATTGATTCCATCCGTCTGTGGCTGAGCAAGCAAACCAACATATCTGTCTCTACATTCCCTTTTCACCCAAATCTTAAGTATTCTAAAATAAATTAACAAAATAAAATAAAAAGCACAGTGCAGATTTACAGTTTTAAAAAAAGTTAACCCACCACCCAGCTTACTACTATGGTCATGTTTATAAAATAAGTATTGATGACAATTCCTTTCCACAACTGAACGTAAGCAAGTCAGTCTTAAACAAAATGAAATGATGAGTGATATGATTTTAAAAAATCTGTATAACTTACTGCATAAAACACATCTAATTTTTGCAGCAGTTATGAATGCCCTCCAAAAATTACACATCTGTAAATGTATAATAGGTAAAATACACTAATGACATAAAAGAGCATAATAATCCAAAAATGCATGGCTTAGTCCTATCCTCTAACACACAAGGTTGCATTGCTACAATATATTATACACCCATTGTCTAATCCTGCAATTTGATACATGCAGACAGATCCCTGTAGTGGCACAAAATCCTGATTAAGTCAATGGGGGCCAATGTGGCGCAGGGGCCCATCTGTATAGATCAGACTTCAGAATCATGGTTGGTGTGTGTGTAGTTGAACACAGGAGCTGACTTTACAAGCTATGCATTCATGTGGCTAATCAAATGAGGAGGCAGGGGAGGGAAGAAGAAAAGGTGTTGAGGTGGTGGTACTCATCCAAACTCCATATATATGAATTGCCAAAATGAGATGCTGCTCACAATGGATTGTACAGACAGATGTTGAAAATATCTAATAACTCTGAGTTTTGCTGGACTCCTTGAACGTGGCTCCTTCTCAGTGGAGCTTTAATGTGCCTCTGGGCTCTGCTAGGCTCATTGAATTTGGCTTTTTGTTGATGGTGGGGGTGAGAGGGAGGATAGGGGCAAAGAGATCTCCGAAATGCCACCCACTTGTGGCACCATGAGACTTTACTCACAGTAAGCTGTTTAGATTTGTGAACATCTCTTTCCTTTATTACCTGAGAAATGAAATCGTTAACAATTTTGATTACTATATTATCACTGAAGTGGTGGAGCAGCTCCCTTCCTCAGTTAAGAAGACGTCAAAGAGCACCTCTAGGCTCAATCAACCCCACCTGCTGCATCTGTAAGACTTGTCAGTCCTGGAGAACGGCAGGTCCTTAAAAGGGAGGATTCTGGCTCACACTGGGTGGCTTTCAGGAGCACACAGAACTAGTGCACAGAGCTTCCTGGCCCTGGGAGCTGTTTACTGGGGAAATTGAGATCACCAGCCGCCTGAGCCTTCTGAAGAAGCAGAGGGACCAGCTTTTCCTTGCTTTTATTTTTGGAGTGCCGGGACTCAGCCTTGATTGTTTGGACACACAAGAGCTAAGGAGCCCAGTCCTCCTTCCCCAGGACTATTGGCCTTTGCCGTATGTGAGGCTGCAGGGCCCCAGCTCTTTTCGAGGGCCATGGAGGTATTCTGCCATTTTCCTTTTGGACTCCTTTAACACACACACACACACACACACGGGCAGACTCCCTAAGAGGTACAGCCAGAGACCTGTACCTCAAGTCTGGAACCCAGACTACAGTCAAGCCATTGTCCAGAGAAGGGTGTCCAAGACAAGAGATGTTTTCGCCTCATCCCAAGGGGAAACCAGAGAGGTACAACCTATTACAATTGGGCATCCATATTAACTCCTCACTGAGATGGGGCTCACTCAGAAAGATTGTTCCAGGCCCTCTGAAGACTCACACAGACATGTCCGAACTAGTTACATTGGTTCATTTTAAAAGAAGATTTTCCTTGCACCACAACAGCTAGAGACTTAATTTTTAAAAAAAATAGTGAAAGAGAATGGGATTCTAGAGAACAAGACAGCTTTTGAGAGACGCACTGATGCAGCCCTGTACTGACAGAATCCAAGCACTGCATAAATCTGAAGGCAGCATCAAACTTCATATAGTATGACTTCCTTGGTCCCACTACAGCCAGAAGTATAGCCACTTGCTTTGGTGACCAACATGTAGCCTGAAGGTCAAATGCAGTCAATCGCTATGTAACTGCAGGGTGAGTACAAAGCTAATCATCTGAAGGACTAATGCTAATGAACAAGCAATTTCTGTGCCTTGTGCCAACCAAAGAATGACCAAATATTACAGCCATTTTCTTCTATTGTTTTTCTTTTTTTTAAAAAAAAAGTTGATTTTGTATGCAAATTAAATGCAGCCTTCTGGCAAGTTGTCCATAATGGCCTTCAGAGTTGCAGAGTTTATGCATTACTGGTTAAGAGTAAGGACTGAGCCCAGCCACATAAAGTATTGATGATAATCAGTTATCTAGTTCTCATTCGGCTTCACACAAGAGGATCAAACTGTCTCTCATAACAATAGTATAAGAGATAGGCCTGAACTACTGAGTTCAAATCCACCTCTGAACTTCCCTCACACTTGGGAGTGTTTGTATTTGAGATTTGGGTTTGTTTCAACCTTATCATAAAGATATGTGTAAGCCATGGAGTTCAGATCTAGCTGCTAAAAATATCTCTCTCAGAGTGCCTCTTAAAAATTTCATTCCCTCAAAGGCCCTACATTGTCACAACCGGCTGTGAGGTTGGGGAGAGCTATAAATGTCTCTTCCAGAGTCTATCAGTGATGCTCTATGTGTTGGCCAGAGGGAAAGGGTGCAAGACACTCACTCTCCTCACAAGTCTTTGAGCATGCTTCTAGCCTGATTTTAGTAGTGTTTGTCTATAGGAGTGTCTTACTCCAAATAAACTAGGAACGAGTTCAGTAAATAATGTGATTGAACATTCCTAGCTCCAGCTGCAAAGACATAGGTGATAGTATGAAGGATTATATCACCTCCATGCAGGCAAATATTACTTATGCGCCTTCTCTTTGTAATAACCTTCCTGTTCTTCTATCTGTCTAGTACCTGCCTCCTCAGTCCCTTACCAGTCTTACCACTATTGATGCAAAAGTCTTCTCCTGTGCAATTCCTGTAATCTGGAATAGACTTCTAACACCTCTGTGCTTCACTGACTCTCCATTTCATTTTTAATCTCAGATTAAAAACATCAGGCCAGATCATCAAGCTTGTGTAAACTGACATAGCTCAATATTTTGCCTAAAGCTATGTTGATTTACCCCATCTGAGGATCTGTCCCATCTTTTCACCCTTACCTTTGCCTTTTAACCTATTTTTGCCTCTGGTGTTATTTATTATTTAGATCTGTAGCCTTGTTTTGAAGTTGTAAAGTATTTGGTGTCACTTCTTGCACACAAGTGACTTTGGTCACAGCAAGAAGTAAAATATAGAAAGTCAAAGTGACCTCTAAACCACACCTGCACCCTTCAAATCTAAACTAAAAGGATTAAAATAGCTGATTACTAATGGTGAGGGCTACAATTTAAGAGTCTAGTTAATTAATCTAACAAATCACTTAGTCTAATGCTTCTGCATTCCTGAAGTGGAAGTCAATAATTTAAGAGGTCAAAAGTAAATCTATAAAGATGGCTCAGCTACACTGGCCTGAATCCACTGCATTTGGAATATCCTTATTATATTTGTTTAGATGGAAGGGGAGAGTGGTAGGCTTTTCGTCTCTGCACCTAGATCCTCCTGACATTATTCACTCTGTCAATTCAAACATTCTAAATTAAGTTTCTAGCTATTATGCGTGTGAATGAATACCCACAGGCCTATATATTCTGGTTTGTGGTTTAGCATCCACTCACATTAAGAAATTACTGTGGCATTACTTCTACATGGTAGGTGTTTTACCTTTTGACAAGCAAGTTACAAAACTCAGTTACTGATTAAATTATGGATCAAGCAGCTATGGAAAGAAATGTGTGTTTGAGGTTGTCAGTATCTCTGTTCAGATCGATTTGAAGACACTCCTCCTTAACCTTGCTAAAGAAAAGAGAATTTTAAAAAGGCGTTAATCTTCATCGGACAAACTGCAAATGCATAAGCCAACTATTTTCATTACACACCTATCTCCCATTCCTAACCTTGGTCACACTATATTTTCCACTGTATGCATCCGATGAAGTGAGCTGTAGCTCACGAAAGCTTATGCTCTAATAAATTTGTTAGTCTCTAAGGTGCCACAAGTACTCCTTTTCTTTTTAAGGCTACAGACTAACACGGCTGCTACTGTGAAACCTGTCATAATCAAGAATGAAAATCATTATCTATTTCATTCATATCTGTTAAGTTTATGGAGCCTACCTTAAATCTGATTATAGCTTCTCATCTAATTCAAACAAATTCTGAACTCAGGGCTAGAATGTGTTAGGCTAGCTCAGTGATTCAGATTATATTGTTATTTTGCCTTCCTAACTGAATTTGTACATTGATATGTTTCTGTACTACTGGCCAGTTATTATTAAGTGTTTATATAATGCCAACAGCATACCATGTGCTTTGAATACACTTGCTTTCTAAGTAAATGTAACCCATTTCTGTTATCTAGCCCAAGCAATTTGCCTTGGATATGTTGTATACTTTATTTGGGATTCAAATGTAACAAGGCCCTTTCTTTATAAATGGCCAGAGAAGAATGCCATTATTTTGGGATATAACAGTTGAAAGTTATACTATACAATGTGTCATGTGAAAGGTAATTTCTCAAATTGTAGACAGCATTTAGACCACGAAAGACATTCTCTCTATAGGGAGGGACAGGGGTTTAATCTACATTACTTCTAGACTAAGGACGAGTACAAAAGGAGTTGTTTAGCTTGCTTTCACTTTCATTCAGGATGAATAGGAGACTGCATTCTATACTCTCAAATATTGTAGCAGCTGGTTGGGCACCTAAAATCAGCTTGTATGTGTGTCTCACTAAAACAAACTGTATCAAAAAGGTGCCTTTCAGCTGCTAAGCAGCACTACATTTACCATTTTAAGACCTACCATTCAGGAGGGATTAAAGAGACACCTCTCTCATAAGAGCTGACAGCATTAATAGGCAATTGGAAGTCCTTGCAACCTACAGTTAGTTACTAGTCAGACTAATCTGAGAGATGCAGGCTTTTGCCATCGCCAGGCATCTAATTTTCTTGTCTCTTAACCCCTGCTCTTCAAGAGCTGTTATGTTGAACTGTACCAAGTAGTGTTCTGGTAAAGAGATTTTAAATTAATGCCTGTTTCTTTTGCAATCACTTCAAGTCTTGGGCCTCATTACGTAGTAGTATGGAGGGCGTGTCCTGACCTTTCATACAAGCATAAAAGGACCATTGGTGGCAATATGTTCAAATCTACAGACCTCTGCATAGAAATCAGAATTTATATGCAGCTGTTTGCAGACTCTTCCTTCCCCCATCTGAACAAGAGACAAAAAAATCTCAACAATTAGTATTAATAATTATCACTATTAATAATATTTCTCTGGTCCCTTCCATCTGAGGATCTCCCACTGCTTTATAAACATTACTGAATGAAGCCTTGTATTAGCCCTGTGTAGTGAATAAGGTTTATAAAAGAGGAAACTAAGGGATAGAGAGGCTACAGGTAAATTTTTTAAAAGCACCTGAGTGACTTTGGAGCCTAAGTGCTTAAATCTCTTTTGAAAATGGGATTTAAGCTCCTGAGACAATTAGGACCCTCCAGAAAGTCAACAACGTGGCTAAGAAAAGAACCCAGCAATATTGACTCCCACTCTCCAGCCATAACCATTCACCATATTCCCTGCATTTTTAAACAATTCTTTCTTCAACTTCCTCCTGTGCTGGGATAAGCTTAAAATATTCATTCTGCATGGAGTAGTTGCTCCTCTTTTTTTTATCTGCATCATTTGTTTTCCAAAATTGAAACAAATTACTTCAAAGCTAACTGATGAGTCACGTATCCACTTGTTAGCCTTCTCTTCAAACATATGCTTTCTCTTCACCTCCCTCTCCCTATTGCTATGTTAACTCATTCATCCATTTACAATGTTTCATTAGCAGACCAGGGCCTGATCTTGCAGCACTTGCATACCCAAAACTCCCATGGAGGGCAATAGGCTTGGTACTCCACTGTCCTACACTTTGTGCAGCCTTGCTGACAATTTTCAGAGTAGCAGCCATGTTAGTCTGTATTCGCAAAAAGTAAAGGAATACTTGTGGCACCTTAGAGACTAAAAAATTTATTTGAGCATAAGCTTTCCTGAGCTACAGCTCACTTCATCGGATGCATTCAGTGGAAAATACAGTGGGAAGATTTATATTCACAGAGAACATGAACAATGGGTGTTACCATACACACTGTAAGGAGAGTGATCACTTAAGATGAACTAATACCAGCAAGAGAGCGGGAGGGTGGGGGGGGAAAGAAAATCTTTTGTAATGATAATCAAGGTGGGACATTTCCAGCAGTTGACAAGAACGTCTGAGGAACAGTGGGGGGGGGGGGGGAGAGGGAGGAAATAAACATGAGGAAATAGTTTTACTTTGTGTAATGACCCATCCACTCCCAGTCTCTATTCAAGCCTAAGTTAATTGTATCCAGTTCGCAAATTAATTCCAATTCACTGGCGGCATGTAGGTAGGAATAGCGGTCAGTAGGTTTCCTGTATAGGGTGGTGTTTATGTGACC
The DNA here is from genome assembly GCF_015237465.2 of Chelonia mydas. Lineage (NCBI taxonomy): Eukaryota > Metazoa > Chordata > Testudines > Cheloniidae > Chelonia > Chelonia mydas. The sequence goes on along the minus strand of NC_057854.1, from coordinate 16,669,631 downwards.
ATCGCTTATTAACACTGTAGTGTCCAGGAAGTGGATCTCTTGTGTGGACTGGTCCAGGCTGAGGTTGATGGTGGGATGGAAATTGTTGAAATCATGGTGGAATTCATCAAGGGCTCTTTTCCATGGGTTCAGATGATGAAGATGTCATCAATATAGCGCAAGTAGAGTGGGGGCATTAGGGGACGAGAGCTGAGGAAGCGTTGTTCTAAATCAAAATGTTTGGCATACTGTGGGGCATAAAAATGTTGGCATACTGTGGGGCCATGTGGGTACCCATAGCAGTGCCGCTGGTTTGAAGGTATACATTGTCCCCAAATGTGAAATAGTTATGGGTGAGGACAAAGTCACAAAGTTCAGCCACCAGGTTTGCTGTGACATTATCGGGGATACTGTTCCTGATGGCTTGTAGTCCATCTTTGTGTGGAATGTTGGTGTAGAGGGCTTCTACATCCATAGTGGCCAGGATTGTGTTTTCAGGAAGATCACCGATGGATTGTAGTTTCCTCAGGAAGTCAGTGATATCTCGAAGATAGCTGGGAGTGCTGGTAGCATAGGGCCTGAGGAGGGAGTCTACATAGCTAGACAATCCTGCTGTCAGGGTGCCACCGGAAACCTACTGACCGCTATTCCTACCTACATGCCTCCAGCTTTCACCCAGATCACACCACACGATCCACTGTCTATAGCCAAACTCTACGATACAATCGCATTTGCTCCAACCCCTCAGACAGAGACAAATACTTACCAGATCTCTATCAAGCATTCTTACAACTACAATACCCACCTGCTGAAGTGAAGAAACAGACTGACAGAGCCAGAAGAGTACCCAGAAGTCACCTACTACAGGACAGGCCCAAAAAAGAAAATAACAGAAAGCCACTAGCCATCACCTTCAGCCCCCAACTAAAACCTCTCCAACGCATCATCAAGGATCTACAACCTATCCTGAAGGACGACTCATCACTCTCACAGATCTTGGGAGACAGGCCAGTCCTTGCTTACAGACAGCCCCTCAACCTGAAGCAAATATTCACCAGCAACCACACACCACACAACAGAACCACTAACCCAGGAACCTCTCCTTGCAACAAAGCCCATTGCCAACTGTGTCCACATATCTATTCAGGGGACACCATCATAGGGCCTAATCGCATCAGCCACACTATCAGAGGCTCGTTCACCAATGTGATATATGCCATCATGTGCCAGCAATGCCCCTCTGCCATGTACATTGGTCAAACTGGACAGTCTCTACGTAAAAGAATAAATGGACACAAATCAGATGTCAAGAATTATAACATTCATAAACCAGTCGGAGAACACTTCAGTCTCTCTGGTCACTCGATTACAGACCTAAAAGTCGCAATATTACAACAAAAAGACTTCAAAAACAGACTCCAACGAAAGACTGCTGAATTGGAATTAATTTGCAAACTGGATACAATTAACTTAGGCTTGAATAGAGACTGGGAGTGGATGGGTCATTACACAAAGTAAAACTATTTCCCCATGTTTATTTCCCCACCACCACCACCACTGTTCCTCAGACGTTCTTGTCAACTGTTGGAAATGGCCCACCTTGATTATCACTACAAAAGATTTTCTTTCCTCCGCTCTCCTGCTGGTATTAGCTCATCTTAAGTGATCACTCTCCTTACAGTGTGTATGATAACACCCATTGTTTCATGTTCTCTGTGTATATAAATCTCCCCACTGTATTTTCCACTGAATGCATCCGATGAAGTGAACTGTAGCTCAGGAAAGCTTATGCTCAAATAAATGTGTTAGTCTCTAAGGTGCCACAAGTACTCCTTTTCTTATTGGTGACAATGTATAGCTGCAAAGTGAATGTATCATGGTACCAAACTAAAATGGTAGTATTTCACACTGAGTTTGTACCCACTTGATGTAGGGTGGTGGACAATCAGGTCAAGAATGTGTGTTAAGTGTGCAGTAACTGAATTTATAGGCCCATTAACCATAAAAAAAATGGATAAAACCATGTCTGAAAGCAGGTGCAATCTAGTGGTTTGAGGTCAGGAATAGGATCTCTGGTATTACACTGTTCCCCAGTGCAGGAGAATTGCCAAGTGATGTAGAGCTGGGGGAGGCATATTGAGTGCTATTGATCTCCAGTGATTCTGGAACACCACCTTGAAGGCATTACAAGTCTACTCTAAATTACACCAGGTGTCAAGCTGGATCCACAGTCAGCTGTATAAAATCGGTAAATATCTTTACCCTCTCTCCCTTCCCCCAAACTGCCATGCACAATGTGGCTGCAGCTGAAAACTCAGCACTCTGTACCTCAGTTTCCCCACTTGTAAAATGGGGAATATATTACTTACCTATTTCAAGGTGCTGTTGAGAGGTTTAAGGGTTTGATTCTGCTCCCTCTGAAGTCATTGGGTGTTTCCCATTGCTAAAGGAAGCTAATATCTGTACAGTGCACTGAACATGGAAAGTGCTCTATAATTAGTATTCTTAATTTTCTGGAAATGATTTCATAGTTATTTTATATTTGCTGGACAGAGCAGAGCAAATTGCATGGAGACCAATCACTTAAAAATATCCTTAATTCTGTCAGTTTTTCATGTATTTTTCTCTTAGGTTTATTTTATTTTGCACTTGTCAGTTCCAAACTTGTCAGTTCCAAAATGGTCTGGAGCAGAAATAAGGCAGTCAGTATTTCCCTTTGCTTCTCCAGCTAAATCAAATGCAGGGTGAGAGCACTCACTGAATAATTTGAAGTGGCCAACGGTAGATCCAGGTGACAGAGGATTGATACCATCAATATACCCATAAAAGAGTAGTGCTGTGGAAACAAGAGATTTAAATACTTTGGTTTGTATTTAATAATCTTCTGTAGGCAAATGGTGATCTGGCAGTCTTTGCAAATTAAGAGATGCACAAGCTTTGATATCCCCATCTGAAGTAAAGGATGCAATAATATATAGCACAGTGGTTTTTGTTAGTTTGTGTAGTGTTCGCAGCCCAGAGATCTTTATGCAGGAAATGTTTACAATAATTCACTGCAAATAATAACTCCGGACTTTTCTGCTGTTACTGTAGCCTCATAAATCATTTCCCCTGCAGCGCTTTCCCCTTACATAACCTCTCACATTGTGATAGAATGGGTGCAACCTTCTGTTACATGAAAATTAACCAATATGTTTCACATAATGCATGGAAAAACAATGGAGCAATATTTTCTTTAATAGCAATCTTTTTGGAAAAGTTTAACACTGACATCAAGAGCCAACTCCTGCAAACCCTTCCTCAGCAGAGTAATGCAATGGACTTCAGTTGGACCATTAGCCTAAATAAAGAGTCCTGCTACTTCAGTCTGTACTCAGATAAAATTCCTGTTGGTGTCAATGAATAAGGAGTTCAGAATCCATGGTATCCACATTTGGGGACAAATCTTCTGCTGGTGTAAATCCACATGGCTATGTTGACTTCAGTGGTGCTGCACAGATTTATGCCACCTGAGAATCTGGTCCTGCATATTTTGCAGTAATGTATTTATTTAGATAAGTGTATATACACACACACGCAAAACCAGCATGTATCCACGTGCTCTTGGTATCCTTGATATAACTTAAAAGTACCAGAAAAATAAATGCCCAAACATAACTGAAATGCAGCAGTATAATTGAATATAATCTGCTACCTGCAAACCAGGAGACTCAAAATTTTGAATTACACCCCCAGACTCCTTTTCAGATGCCGATGGGAAAATACAGGCTTTGCAGGGTGCCATGAAAGTCCCTGAGTTCAGTCTATTTCAAACCAAGGAGTGGGGAAGTGAATTGCAAAATGATGGGTACCTCACAGTAATCCTCTTCTGCTACCAACCTTTTCTCATAGAAGGCAGCACAAATGCCTTCGCTGCTATCATGTGATGATACAACATGGAGAGAGAATGGTTACTGTAAACTAGTGATGTTATCCAGGAGAAAGAAGACTGCAGTAATCAGCAAGGATGCTTCAGAAGAAGAAAATCTTTATAATTATACTTTAAAACAAATTACAACAAGCAAAAATAAACAGCCAGAAACATCACTGTCTGTCTCAAGTTTGCACAGATCTCTGAATCAAGGTGTAAAGTCCATCCCATATGCATGCCCTGAGCACCTACTTGTATCCGTGTGTGTGGAGAGAAAGGGAAGGAAAGCTGGAGTTAATCCCTTCCTTACTGGGGACATGGCACTAGTTGTCTAGTACAGTATTTTTTATGTTGTTGTTGGCTTCTATTGTAGTACTTCTCTTACAAAGTATGCATTAAGCAGCTCTTCCCATACAATAAAATATTAATGGATACTGTCTCCCCCTCTGAGTTGTGCTTGCTTTGTTTGCTGACATTTGACACAAATTGAAGATTGTGTTAGGCGGTGTGATCCCTTGTATTTATGTAAATGATTTCCTTGAGATGTATGCCCAAGGATGTGGTGATGTGTGCACAAGCATTTTGATAGAAGGGAAAGACTCTGATATTTTATTTCAATTCCCCTGAGGGATTCTTCCTGTCTTTCCCACAATTCCCCTCCCACACTTCTCTCCAAGTAGAGATATCTTTGCTGGGTGGTAGTTGATTTTTGCACTGTTTTCCTGGTGGAAGTATTAGCAAAGGAAAATAACAGATATGGAGACCTTGAATTCATAGATTTCCTTCTTTGTTGTCTGGCATGCAGCCACAATTTGAAGTCTGCTATTTTATTTTTCCCCTCTCCACTCAGTCTCCAACATTTGTATAGTAATCACTTTTCCTCTTGTCACTAGTTTGTAAGACTTTGTTGTTGTTGCTGAAAATAGATGAGTTCAAGGGCTGGCAATTAAATTGTCTGCCTTTTTTTAATTGGTGCTTCAAAATCTTACTCAGAACCAAAAAATGTTTGATTTCACTGGGAAAAAAATGTCTTTTACCTGTGTGTCATGATATGACTGTGATGCAAAGTTCACAATCGTGAGTGGGGGAGAGAACTGTATGTATAATATTTTAAGCATGATGCTTTCATTTTCTGTTTATATGTTTTCCTGTTTTGTTTTACGCTGTGCTCTTAAAATGTATGTCACTGTTTCTTGTTAAATTATCTCACAGTTGACCTCCTTTTTTTCCCCCCCATGAATAGACCTGGTTGGAAAATGGTTAAGTATGTTTCATGAAAAAAAATTGAAAAAGCATTAGTTTTTTTCAAACATCTTGATTAAAAAAAATGATTTTTTCTGACTGGGGGAAAAACCCTCTGTGATGCTCTGTACCTCAGGGGAACACCCAGCACCCCCATGTTCATCCTTGTAAAATGATTGTGTGGTATCCAATGCAAAGTTTGTCATGTTGGGTGTCTTCGGAAGGCTCATGATGCACTGAGCATTGTTGTTATAGTAATGTTATAGGTTATAATTTCATATATGTAGTTATGAGGCTGAAAATGTATCCTCATGGCTTAAAATAAGCCCAGGCAAAAACTCTCCAAGAGCAGAGACGCAGTTCAGGGCAGGTATGGGACAAACTCACAGGAACAAAGGACGCTGGCTTAGGCAGCAACAAAAGGATCTGTTGGACTCTCGAGTGAGTCACCCCCCTTCCTTTGGCCAGTTTGGGACTGCAATGAGATAATGCTCACCTGACTCTGAAGGGGGGTCAGGCAAAGCCAACAGGGAAGAAGAATATGATAAAAGGGAGAGACGTTTGCCATGCTCTGCCTCTCTCTTCCACCTACATCCACAGACACCACACCAAGCAAATGAAGTGCTGATAAAAGTGGAGAGCCTGACTGAAGGGCAACCAGCCAACCTGTGGTGAGAAGCATCTAAGTTTGTAAGGGCATTGAAAGTGTTAAGATCATCTTAGAATGTGTTTTGCTTTTATTTCATTGACCAAATTTGACTTGTTGTGCTTTGACTTATAATCACTTAAAATCTACCTTAATAGTTTATAAGTCTGTGTGTTTGTTCTACCTGAAGCAGTGCATTTGGTTTTAAGTGTGTCAGAGGCTCCCCTTAGGATAACAAGCCTGGTACATATCAATTTCTTTGTTAAATTGATGAACTCATATAAGCTTGCAGCATCCAGTGGGCATAACTGGACTCTGCAAGACAGAGGTTCCTAGGGTTGTGTCTGGGACCAGAGATATTGGCTAGTGTCATTCAGTTGCACAGTCCAAGGAACAGCTTACATGCCAGAGGCTGTGCATGAACAGCCCAGGAGTGGGGGGTCTCACAGCAGAGCAGGGTAAGGCTGGCTCCCAGAGTCAAGGATTGCAGTGACCTAGCAGATGAGGAAGGCAAGTATTATCCCCATTGTATAGATGGGAATCGGAGGCAAAGAGGCTAACTATCTTGAACACAGATCTCCCAAGTCTCAGCCTAATATCTTAGTCCTAATGTCTTACAAGTATCTCTCAGAAGTAGGTACAGTCCACCTGCAATGGGGTTTCACAATGTTTGGGGTTTTATTTCTGCCCTCATCTGTCATTATTGTCCCTTTGTAATTTGGATGCAGGTTGCTATGTGGTGTAAAGCTCTCTGCAATATCTTGCAATTTGGATGCAGGTTGCTATGTGGTGTAAAGCTCTCTGCAATATCTTGCCCTTCTTTGAGATCTAAGGCACTGATTCAGGATGATGCCTAATTGAAGCAACTGAGTATTCCACGGAAGTCATGATACTAAAGCACTCAATGTTTGGCACATGCTTACGTGCTTTGCTGAATCAAGGCCTAAGTCAGGACAGAATGTGATCTTCATTCTCTGGTTTGCCTCTGTTATCCTTGTAATATATATGCCAGTCTGTGCATATGTATTTGGATAGGGATACACAAGTATCACGCCATGTTAGAGAACAAAACAGGGATATGCCTCCTGCATACAGTGGTTTCCCCTGAGTAGTTCACACTTGTGTAGGGAGCTGCAGGATTTGCCCCATAATGACCATATTACATACATCATTTATACTAGTGAATAACCCTGTCAATTTGAATAGTTCCACTCCCTCCTCGCTGCCCCACTGCAAAAAAAAGGGGGGGGGGGAGGAAAGGGGGAAAATAAATTAGTTCTCTTTGGAAACTGACATACTAAGTTTCAGAGTTTAAAATGAAGTTATTTTTTAATTCCCTGAGCCCTGCAAAATATTAAATGCAAATCTTGTCCTTTCCCCCACTCCAAAAAAATCACTGAGACCATGAATTTAAATTTTCAGCTTGAAATAACTGTTTTCTGACAAATTTATGACTGCTTGAAAATAGCAGTTTTGCTGAGAAACCCTTTCTCAATCTCAGTGCCTAGCAGAATGGGGTCCTGGGGATCCTAGGCCCTACGGCAATACCAATACTAAAGGTTAGATCTATCTTATATAGAGCAGTATCACTAGTCTATTCTTAGCCCTGATTTAAAAATTTTAGGTCAAGATATGAGACTTATGAGGGAGGCTGTAGATGCCCTTAAAAGCCAGACTTTCCTAGCATGGTCCAGCACTTCTTCAGATTTAGCAGAAGAATATATTAAGCAGCATGTGTACTTGATGGTGTAAGTTCAGAAGTAGGTTGAGTCTATCAGGCCCCTTGCCAGAGTAGGCGGGGCATTTTCAGGCAGTGCCAGAGATGTGGATTAATGTGCCTCTGTGCTGTGTAGGCTGCCAGCACTTGTTGGAAGCAGTTTGATTTTTATTAAAAATTTCAAGCTAAATGGCTGTGGCACAGATATCCGTGGATGATCTTTGTGCATCTTAATAGATGTTTGGCCACTCTCATTGCACAAAAGGCTCTAACTGATTTTGCTTTATTCTTTCAAAGCAACTTTTACCATAATTCTGTATGATGAGGCATTTACAAATTGTACTAGCTTGAGCATCTGAGATGGAAACTGGAATATCTGACTCTGGGTTAAAGGACAGAGGGATTCTTTATTCCTGCATTCAGGTTTTTAAAAAGCATTCCAATTACACATATGTGATTATAGCAAGCTATTGATCAGAATGTATTTGAATTGTCACTCTGGGAATAGTTTAATGTCACTGTTACGATATAAATTACCAATAGGTAAATTAAGCTGTTGGAACAAGAGAAAGTCAAATTAAAAAAAATAGAGAAAACTCTGATCTGGTCCTGCTGTAAATAATTTACCTACTGAGAGCCTGATACTGCGAGATACTGACTGCCCTCAACTCCCATTCAAGTCAATGGGAGTTCAGGGTGGTCAGCATTTTGCAGGATAATGCCTTCTGCCTTTTTATGGCACCCCAGATTGCTACTGAAGTCAGTGAGAGATCTGGAGGGTCCTAACAGACGTAGAATAGGAATCATATATTCCTTTGAGTCTGTACATGGAAAGATGCTGATGACTGTGACATTTTTTAAAATGGTCATTTAGAAACAGGTTCTGACACTGGTGTGATTATTATTTATTTGTTGTTGATATTACCTAGGTAGTGTCTAGGAGCCCCAGTCACGGACCAAGACCCCATTATGCTAGTCGCTGTGCAAGCACAGAACAAAAAGATGGTCCCTGCCCCAAAGAACTTAGCAGTGTCTTATTATCTAGGTCATCTTTTAATTCCTTCAGTACTGATACAACATAATTATTTTGCTTTTATTTCTCCTCCTGCTTACTTCCCATCTCAAGTTAAATCTTTCTGTCATAATCATTTCTCTACCAACCAACTATGATATCAGCCTCTGACATCAGATGACAATAAACAAAAGCAACAGATGTAATCCTAAAATTCAAGGACCCTGTCAAGCCCCTGACTTTTAAGGAGAGCTCCCCACTAAAGTCACCAACTACACCTGTTTTAAAACTGATGGTCCATCAAAGCTATATTTTTGTAAATGTCCAAGTAATAAAACACAGTGGAGGAGTAACACAGAAAACAGGATATAAAAGGAAGGCCCTCTATAAACAGGATTTTCCCCCCAAAGCTTTATATAAAGATCCAATAGATAAGGGATTTGTATTAAACTCATTTTATAGTGTGCTTTCTTGTTGTTTGTAGGAAAACTTGTTTTAAGTTTCAGCTCCCATCTGTTTGCTGTTTACTTCACTCTTTGTAGACTAGAATTGTACTGTTTGGGTCTGAGTTTTTAAAAAAAGATAAGTTCTTTTTGTATGAAGGGCCTGATCCAGAATGCATATATGTTAATAGAAGCCTTTCCACTGACTCCACTGGTGGTTGTGTAACCCGCACACCTCCTGGGTGTGCTGCTATGTCCCCTCTAGTGGCACCGAGACCACCTAGAGATTAATGAGTCTGCTACAGCCTTAACTAAGGGCCATGTGGCTTTTAGCTCATGGTGTAGACTCATGCATTTTGCTCCAGAGATCCCAGGTTTGATCCCACGCACCGATGACCAAGGTCTTTTGGTGTTTCAGTGGATCAGGACCTAAATCAGTAGCAGTTTATTGCAGCATGTTTTAAAATTTGGATTTTTTTTAAATATTCAAAGACATTACATAGCGCTTTCCTATTTTGAGTAGAGAAAGATGTTTTTAAAAGTTATCTGACATTTCAGAAAATACACAGTGATCACAATATTTTCTCTCACTTGCTTTTTCCTCTCCTACATATTACTTATGAACCTGAATTTTAAAACTGCATAGTGTTGGTTTCTGAATTCCTTTTCATTAGCAAATTATTCACTTAGAATTCTACTTTAATGTGGCAGGTTCCAAATTTCTTAAACTTTTCCTGAAATTACTAACTCAGAAAGATAGGACTGACTTTAAAATAAAACAAGTAAACATCTATTGTGTTCCATATTCCTGAAATTTATCATTCACATGAGGATTACACTACAATATACAAATGTATATTAATTAACAAAGAGGAGGTTAAGGGGTGACTTGGTTAGTCTATAAATATCTACACGGGGAACAAATATTTAATAATGGGCTCTTCAATCTAGCAGACAAAGATATAACACAATCCAATGGCTGGAAGGTGAAGCTAGACAAATTCAGACTGTGAAGGCATAAATTTTTTTTGGCAGTGAGTGTAATTAACCATTGGAACAATTTACAAAGGGTTGTAGTAGATTCTCCATCACTGACAATTTTAAAATCAAGATTGGATGTTTTTCTAAAAGCTCTGCTCTAGGAATTATTTTGGAAGTGCTCTGGCTTGTGTTATACAGGAAGTCAGACTAGATGAACATAATGATCCCTTCTGGCTTAGAATCTATGAATTCAAATGTCCATTGTATTAACATCATAGCTGTTTTTGAATTCCATTTTATTGCTCCTGTTACAACACTGTTCTTACTGAAGCATTCCAGACTCTTCCATAGAAGTATATAAAAATACTCAAATGCTATTTTTGTTGGGTGCTGTACAACTTCTAACATATGGCTATATATGTATCTCTTTTATGCAGATGTTCCTGGCCTCTGGATCATTGGCCCCTCTCTCAGTACTCCCCTCAATACCAGCGTATTCAAAGCTGGAAGAGGGTATGCAGCGGGTATGAAAGCCTCGGTGCATAGCCAATTCATTCCTTGCCCTGCCAAATACAGTATTGGTGGGGAGAAGGGGCGGGGGGTCTGCAGCACAAAGATCCTTGTATGGCCCCTTTGCCAATAACTGAGTTTCATCTCTCTTGCAGAGTATTCTATCCAACGCTTTCCCCACATTACACCTTACCAATTTTATATTAGACATTGAATCACAGGAAAAATTAGTTGTGAAACATAAAGGTGGTGGTTCTTGTGCAGGCATCCTGTAATTAGCTAAAGTTTTCTTCTCTTCACAGCAAGATATTGATGCACAAAACAGAAAAGTTTCCTCTTTGCTGCATGTTGTTGCCAGATGTTTCCACAAAACTTAAAAACAACAAAGTTATTTGTGTGCACTGGTGTATGTGACTTCATCCCTAATGCCTTCTTCAAAATGTTGCTGCTCCTCCTCCTCAATTAAACCAGTTAAGTTTCCTCCAGTTTCTTTATAAAGCATTTCTATTGTCTTATTTGTCACAGCATTTCAACCATTTGTTATTGTACTATATCCAACTCTTCAGAAAGCCTCTTCAGTAGAACTTAAACCTTTTCAAGATAATCTCCAACACAGCTGAGATGTCTTGTATTTTTTACAAAAGAAGTGCAAACAAACAAAAACACCTCAATGTTTTTACAATGCAAATCCTAGTGACTGCTAGATTCAGCATTCAACATTGTTCTTGTTGCTCCAGTAAACACTATGGGCCAAATTCTCGCTGGCGTAACTAGGCACAGCTCCATTGGAGTCAATGGATCTGTCAAGTTACACCGGCCCTATGTTTTGGTTCATTAGCCAGGTATGAACTTGCATTTTGTTCACTATAAGGCTATGATGAATTTGGTGGCTCGACATAGGCAGGCTCTTGGCATTACTTGCATTTTGTATTTGATTATATGATGAGATTTTAAGTTTCATTGTGCACATTTTCCTGTCTCTGATGAGCAATTTCCTTTTCCTGTAATCTCACTCTTCTATTCATGCCTGATTCTGCCACTGAAAAGGGTTCAGTCGCTCACAGAATTGGATCCTTCACACCAGCACAGCTATCTGGCATGCGTGCACACACACACTTACTTCACTCTTTTGCTCCTTTTCTTTTTTAAGTGTAGCATGTGTTGGCTAACCCAATCTAATCACAGCCCTTTCCCTAGTATAGATCCAGGCTAACCTGTTTTACCTCCATTTAGCTGGTTGAGTTCAATGCCAGACTTCTATCGAAGGCCCCAATTCATCTCCCATTAAAGTCCATGGAAAGACTCTTAATTTCATTTGGAGCTGAGTGAGCCTTAAGGATACCTAAGGCTCCAGCATTCTGGGGGGCAGAGAGAGCAGACTACAGGGCTCTGTTGGAAAGCAGGTTCTAGGGAAGGTGAAGTTTCTAGGACAGAACAGGAATTTTAATCCAGAGATGCAAGATGGAGCAAACCAACAGACATAAGAGGGAACATCTTGGAGGCGGGGAGGGGGGGCAATAGAGAAGCACAAAGTGGGTGCAGGTGAGGGCAATGGATAAATCTAACTGAGGCAGAAGGATATCAGGACCAGTGGAAGGGAGTAAGGACAGGGGAAGGCGTGGAGGAAGTAGTAAAGTAAAATGGATTTGTACTAGCCTGAAGAGGATGAAGGAGAGGACCGAGGGTTACCACTCCTTCCTCAGACGCTATGACAGACCTTCTGTTGGGACACTGTGGTCCCGATCTTACAGGCTCATATGCACTGCAAGACCCCTATGCCACCACAGAGCCCCACTGAAGTTACCCAGAAGACAGTGCATGTGAAGGAGCTTGCAGGATTGGAGATTCTTAAGCATACTTGTTACTGTGCTTGTGAAAACAGCTGCTGGGGAACATTCTTTTTCCATTCTGGCTCACCTGGAAAGCTACTGATTCACGACAATGACTGGCTGAAGGACATGATGTTTATTTGAGAATTGACCTAAGGCACTTACAAACTGACAGGAAATACAATTGACCTCTTTGTAAAACAGCTGTGACCTTGACGATTATTGCTTGTGTAAAGCATTAAAAATTGTGTGATTCACTGCCTTTCATGGAAAGGCAACAAATTTGCATAACTCTCATTTTCATAATTTTTATTTTCACTTTGCTTTCAAGTACTACCCCTCTTGTAAAGCCATAGGTCTACTCAACTGAATGTAAAGTTGTTTTGTTTTGTTTTTAAGAAGCTGCTGGGTGGCCTGGAGAATTAGTGGAAAGCTACTTATGTTACCTTCCCCATTCTGTTTGGAAGTATTATCAAAATGTTCTAAGGAAAATGTGATTGATTTTATTATTTTTGGATATGATCTAGTACAATTATTAACCTGCTTCCAAGTTCAAGCTCTTCATTTTCTAAAATTCTGAATAGCACTCTCATAATTCCTGATATCTGCAAATATTTAATTCGTAAGTTTTTGTTTGTTTTATGCTGCTTCTGCTGTTGTTTTGACAAAATGACCACTGTGTGTATTCAGTCACCATGTGTTCATTTCCTATTCCTTTTATGTTGGTGTATAGTTCTTGTTATTCAGCATCTGATTTTTCATTCACATTACCTTTATGAATTACTGCAGAAGTCAGGAATGTCATCCATGGCTTATCTGAGTGCTTTAACCGTTGTAACCTGAAATACCGTTAAATCAATCTCTTACCTAATATACTCTTCGGTCCTATCTGAACAAAGTACCCTATATCATCTGAAACTTGACCCCCTCCCCCCACTTAATTGCGAGCTGCCAATCCATTCTCTGATTTCATGAAGGTTTTGGAGAAGATCGTTGCTATCTTGTTTCATGAGCATCTCAGCAAATGATTTATGTGAAAAACTTCAATCAGGTTTTTTCTATCCTACTTCTAGCACTAAGAATGATTTAGTTCTGTCTTCAGTGGCCTCCATATCTGTGACCCATTTGTCAGTTTTACTCTGATAACTCCCTGTCAGCAGTCTGTAACTAAGGAATTTTCCTTCAGTATTTAAACTTATTTACACGGCAGCATTTTACTACTGTTGGTTTTCCATACTTCTAGTGTAGGTGCTACATTTTTTTCCTATTAAAACTCTGGGCCCGCTTATCTACATCTGTTTCCATTCACATTATGCATTTTTAAACTTCAAAATTATGTGTATTATGATCTGTAATAGATCATAATACACACAGTTTTGAAGTTTAAAAATAGGATTCTCTGTAGAGCCCAGAATAATGCCCAGAAAAGACAGATTTACAGTATTTTTGTTTTGTTCCTGGTCGTCCACAAGAAAGTCCTTCAGTGCTGGCAGAAAGTGCTGGCAGAACCTTTCTGATGTTCATTCTAGAATATTGTAAATGCACACACTTTTTCTCTGTAGATCACAACTATATCTTTAATGGTCAAATGGCTGTCTAGATTAAATACTATCTACATCCATACATTACATAATGAACTTTTGTTTAATGCCCTTAGTAGGCTGTCAACATTACCAATCACTATCCTTGAACTATTGTTATATTGTGAGTTTTAGCATCTCAAGGAGTGTTTCATCACTTATTGATACTTTTTTTTTTTTTTAGCCCAATGTCTTGACAACTGCAAATGATTCTGATCTGTGGAATACTGTAGCAGCTCATGGAATAAGTTTGCATTCACCTGATATTAATATTTTTGGATATTCACCAGAAGTGGGCCCCAGGCGGCATTACATCAGTTTTGAGAGGTTTCCAGTTCTCTCACACAGAGCTATGGATTGACTTTTAAAGACTCTAGGCCAAATTCTTCAGTGATGTCAGTGGAGTTTTCCTGGTGTAACTGAGAGCAGAATTTGATTTCATACGAGGATACTTCATGGGGAAGCCACATTGGACCTCTGTGATCTTGCGTCTGCTTTTTAGACCTGTTTTTTACCTTTTTTTTTTTTCCCCAAGCCATTTACAACCTCCTCAAATTAAAACTTCTAAGCTTGTGGAAAGAGCTTTCCCCTCTTATTCTGATTTAATTCCTTATTCACTTGTGGTTGCTGTTCTGCCTTTGGAAAAGTTTTAAGATGAACAAAAACATACTCCTTTTAGTTTAACCTTTTAAATTGCTTTTATGTGTCATTCTTTTATAAAATAACACAAGACATTTGTATGAAAAGTGTTATTGTATAGATTTGATACAGTGAGCACGCAAAGGATTTAGGATACATGTACACCATGAATTCCACCTGGGGATTTAAAATCAAATGAGCAAATATCACCAGTATGCCTTCTATTTAGGTTCATAGTAAATAACCAGAATATAATAGCTTTTCGTTGCCTATGTGAAATGAGTTAGTGGTCTTAGTACAGCTCCTAGAAGACCGGCATTCACATCAGGAAAAAAGTATCCCAGATTAGATGCATTGGAACCCACATGGGCAATCTGAGCTGAACAGAGAAACCAAGGACTGAACAGATGCACAGTTAGAACTGCATATTTGCTCTGGTTGCGTCATCTACACTGGATTTCCCCCCCCTCAAATTTCCCACCATAGCCCGGCCATCAGTGCAGCTCCAGTAGTGGTAACAGTGGTGGTAATGCTAGGATAGGCAGTCCTCTGGGTCAGGTTTGATAGAGTAGTATTAGGAAGTGGTTCAGTGCAGGATTGATCAGCATGCTATATACACTTCTAAAATGTAAGAATAACATTGTTACTAATCTGACCACAAGACACTTACATATATTTTCAGTTCGAGTGTAGATTAGAGGTGGTAGAGTGGTACAAAAAATAAGAATATTGTTTTTAGTAATTAGAATTGCTTCTAGGTGGTTTACACTTCAAGAACCCCAAGCCTTTCTGCTTTATCTAGAAATCAGAATCTGCTGTAGTCACCGTTCACATACATTGCACAGACATACTCTGTATGCTGTCACACCTCACTAGACAATAGGAAGTGTCTGAAACGGTGTTTAACAGATTTTAAGGCCAGAGGGGACCATTTTAATCATCTAGTCTGGCTACCAGCATAATGCACTCCATAGATGTGATCCACTGATTCCTCCATCAATCTCTAACTTCTCATTTAGCTAGAGCATAGCTTTTAAAAAAACATCCAGTCTAATGTATTACATTTTTATACATTAGGGAAGACAAGGTTTAACCTAAGGTTGACCATGACCACCCAATCTACACTAGTGTGTTAAAATGCAAGTCAAAGTGCATTAGCTAACACATTTTTCTAGCTTAGACATGGCCTAAGAAACTTCTGTGCAGCGCTTTGAAGGAGACCAAAGGGACAAATCATGCATCATTTTGCTCAATCACATTGGATCACTTATGTTAATGAGGCAAGAAACCAGATAAGCAAGATGTGGAAGTATGATAGCTTCATACTTCCACCACTCTGGAAGGCCTCCTGTGCATGAAGCTGTGGGCTCTGCACTAGCTCAGTCTCAGTAGCAGAGCTACTTGTAGCTAGCAGAACCATGAGTCAATAATAATTTTTCCTAGCACCATTATACACTGGAAACAGAAGTAGATATATCCAAGTGGAGATGCAATGAATTTTTCATCTGCTCTATTGTATACAAATCTGTTAAAAATGTGTTAATTTAAAAATCTGAATGAATGCATGTGCACTGCAGTGACACTAGGACAATGAGCAATATGAACTTAATATTTCACCTAAAACAAACATGAATTTCTGCTTTTGCTGCTGATTTACAACTTTCTAGCAAATTGCAAGCTTTATGAATAGTGACCAGATAACAAATACTCTGATGTTTAAAAGGTAATAAGCAAGGCATTGCACCACCTTGCAAGGTAATGCCTTGCTATGCTGATCATATTATATTACAGGAAATTACATTCAGATCTACCTAAATGTCCTCTTCATTTTAAAATGAGAAAGATATTCTTTGCTTACTGTCCTACAGTATTGTATAATATTGCTGAGTAATGCTCCTATATATTCTGTAAGCAAGTTAAAATTTGTTTCTTCTGGATAAACAGTGAAATATTAGTATATGGTATTATTATTGTTCATTTCAGAAGGAATGTCCTACACACTACAATGCAAAACCAGCTGAAAAAGCATTTCAGTGTGATATTTTTAAACGTGTCCTTTGCTGGACAGCTTAGGGAGGTGGAAAGGAGCAGGAACTGGGGTACAAATTGTCCTGAAGAGGAGTGGAGCCATGTGCTATACTGTCCCAGTTCCCTCAAGCTAGCAGATACCCATGTACATCTACTCTGTACATTTGGACTCTGGTTTTTCAGAGATGGATCTCTGTGTAGGACAAGGCAGTACAGTGCATATAACAGGGTATCAATACATCAGCAAATTGAAGTAGGCCTTCTGTGTGAAGACCAAGATGATTAACGGCAATGATCCCTGATTTCCCCCAAGAATTTTAGTGCTTCACATAGCCTCTTCTGTGACTTATATTCTAGGTTCTCATATAGCCCATCATAATATCTGAGTGCCTGGTCACCTCTGAGCACCTGGTAACACATTCCTCCTAAGATTCCTTCAATACTCATCGATATGGTAACTTTGGACTTCCATTCCCACCATTTTTTTTTTTTTGCTGGTGGAAAGCATGGGGCACGTGTTTTAGTTTAGGTTACAAATCCATTGCATCATTCCCCAAAAGAGTAAAGGCCTGCACTGCAATGTCATTTCATATTTGGCAGTCCAAAATAGTTTTTAAGATAAAGATGATTATACAGAAATGTCTCTAGGTTTTAAAGTGCCTTTGTCCAATAACTGTGATGTAAATTAATGTGAAATTGACTCGTATGCATTTACACTGCATATTTAGATATGTATTAATATCCTCTTGGAAAATGTAACATTCAAAAACATAAATAAAAATCTTGTCTGTTTTTAAGAGTTCAGAGCATTTAGCTGCTTGTCAATTTTTAGCTAAGAAACCTTCCACCCCCAAATATGCCCCCCCAACATCTAAAACGCAGAGGAGACAAATATTTCTTTGCTTTGTGGCCTCATAAGTTAAACAACTTTAATTAAAATATTACTACAACTAGTGCTTACAATGCCTGACACGTTTTGCTTGTGAACAGTACAATTCAAATCCAAGCATCATTTCAGCATTTTCCTCCAGTTTTTTCCCTGCTAAAAGAAAAGTCATTAGTCACCCATGCTCACAGACTTAACCATCACTTTTCTAGAGAAATCAGAATAGAATAAGATGGTTTTCTCACTTACAATATGCACACAAATATTCCTATATCTCTGTGATCCCCTGTGGAGGCATGAGAGCAGAATGCTTTATTTAAAGGTCAGCTTCCGAAGAGTAAATGACCAAGTCTCTCATTTTCTGTTAAAAATGAAAATCAGAGTTTTTAAAACCTAAAAAGGGTGGGCAGAGATGTCCTGAACCACATGGGCCTTCAGGTCTTAATCTTTTTTTTTTAACGGAATCCTTTTCAACATACTATAATAAACATTCCTTTTTATTTAACATCAGCAAGCTCAGGAAGGAATACTAATAATATTAGTAGAGAATTACAGGTGCCCAGGTACCATGGTTCTTAGGGCCCTGTAAGGACCTAGATAGAGAGAAGTATGGCAAAGATTTTCAAGATGACTACCGATTTTATGTGTCTAACATAAAACAATTTAAAGAAGCCCTATTTTTCGGAGTGTGCATAGTACTTATTAATCACTTTTGAAGACTATGGTCAATTGTTTCTGTTAGTTTGATTGTCATCTTCATAGCTAGACAACTGCTGCTTTTTCACACACACAAATGTATTAGTCATCCCCAGAAATTATAGCAAGTCCACCAGAAAAAGAGGATCACCTGCCTTACACACCCAAAGAGGCAACCTATTTCCTATGATCTCTTACTTCTCAGGGGCCAGTATACTCTTGGGATATTGTGTTTAGCGTCAGTGTTTTTCTTTAATCTTTGTTTTTCTTTTGCAGTTTCCTATCAGCCTGTGTCCTGCCTTTGCAGTGGATGAACTTGATGGTCTAGCTGGACTCCAACTTCTGTGATTCCTATAACAAGGTGAATAAACTTTAGCTGCTAATTTGAAAGGCATTTCCTTGTATGTTTTGTTATTTATTTACTATTTGAGCAGTATCCCTTCACTGTTTTACCCTCCACTATCTTAGTTCATCTGTTCAGAGCTTGTTATAGCTACTTCAGTGAAAGTAGTGTACAGACCATCCACTCCTGCGGAAAAATCTACCTAAATCATAGTTTCCCCTCTTGGCAATTCCTGCTATGCATTACATGAAGGCAATGGTGTTTGGAGCCCTGCAGAGTTTGCAGATGTAAGGCCTCCCAAACATACATATCCAGGGGATGCACAGGGGATCTGTGGAAAAAAGTGACAACTGCTGTCTTTACACTTCATCATTGCTCCCTCCTATTGCCATTGGCTAAGCCCTCCTGCAGCTGTTCATCAGCAGCCACAGACAGGGAATTAATGCAACTCCCACCTGAACCATATAAATTCCCAGGGATTTCAATGCAGAAATGTGGCCAGCCTACAGAAGTCAGTGTTAAAGTGAGAGGACAGTGTCCTGCTTCATTTCAGCCCTGCCCCCCACAACTGTTCTGAGCCCCAACTCAAAGGGACATCCGTAGGATCCCAGAGAAGGGAGAGAATGATTCTGTAAAGGGTGGGGCCATTTCTAGTAGGAAGGGAGCAATCCTGCTTGATGAGAATGGTTAAACTGTCATTGCTTATGAGGGAGCAGGTCCTCCATGTCTCCCCCAGGCTCCTTTCTCTCCACCCTCTTTACCACTCTCTTCCCTCCCCTAATCTTACCCTTCATGCATCATTTTTCATCTTCCTCCTCCATGTTTTATGCCCCATACATCCCCCCTCCAAGATTTGGACTCTCATTCTTTTCAGCTCAAGTTTTAGTACCCCAGAATTATCCCCATATTTACCCCATTGCACCGCCTATTCTGGGCTTCCTCTTCAATGCTGCCCCTTGCTACCAGGAGCATGCAGGAGAGGTAATGCTGCTATTTTGAAGAAATGCTCTTTAGTGCTACTGAAGATAGAAACACATTAGGGCTGAAACAGCTTTAGTCCACCATCTATCACTGATTTCCCTGTCCCCGCAAGATCTGTTAATACGTTGCCAGGGACAGGCTTGACTGGTAGCTCCAATAGGAAGAAGTGGGAGCTGTCCAGAAGACAAACAAAAAATTAACTTGAACAGAAAATTTGTTTAAGCTGAGAGGTCTGATGATGGTGCAGCATGCAGGACCAGATGTCAGCGAGACAGTAGGTGGCAGAGAGAGAGAGAGTGATTTGGTTGCCTTTAGCATTGAGATTATAGTTGAAACCATAGGAATGGATGAGTTTGCCCAGGGAAAGACTGGAGGAAGAAGAGGATGGGACTGAAGACAAAAGTCTGAGGGACAGTGGCAGGGAGGGGAAGAGAAGGGTTGGAACCACCGGTGGAACAGCAGGTGAGATAGGATCAGAGGACAGAGCAGCCACAACCAGGGATGCGTGTGTGAGAGAATATGTGAAAGAGCAAGGAGTGATCAACCTTACCAAAAGGAGCTGATTAATGAGGAACACAGAGCAGAGGATCTAATGTTCAGATACCTAGAGCGCTGCAAATCCGCGGGTCATTTTTGCGGATTGGATGCGGATCCAAATTCTGTATCCGCGCACCGCTCTACAGCTACCCTGGTGACAGGCATGCTGGAAACACAGTAACTGACAGAGAGATAAAACCTTCCCCAGTGTAACAGGGAGAGAAAGAAGTGATCACCAGGCAGCCTTCCCCGGTGCAAAAAAAAAAAAAAAAAAAGGGTGTGTGTGTATATAAGCCGCTTGCAACCTTCTTCCCCACCCCACGCAAAAAGACGGAGTCTCTGCCACCTCCCCTAGGAGCGGGGGTCTCCAGCCACCTCTCGGGCGGGCGGGTGTCGCCACGCCGCAGACCCAGGAGCAGCAGCCCCGGGCTCCCTCCTTAGCTCAGGAAACGATCAAGTGGAAAGGGGAAGAAACGGGGCCGCCGGTGGCTTCCCCCCCGTGACCAAGCAGGGGCTGCCCAACCCAGCCCGAGCCCTGCGCCAGGCCAGCTCCGCCTCGCCTCAGCCCCCCCATCAGCAGCCTTGTCCGCCCCCCAGCCAGGCCAGCCCCCGCCCAGCCAGCGCTGAGGACTCGGAGGCCCCGTCCCAACAGCGGGAGGGGGCAGGGACGGAAGGGGAGCGAGGAGAAGGAAGCCGCGGGAAGGAACTTGGGGAAAAGCAGCTCGCAGGGGGAGTTTGTAGCGGCGGGGCGGGGGTAGGAGCCGAGAAGGGGAGCGAGGGAGGGCGGCTGGGGCGCAGTTGGCAGCCGGCTCAGCCAACAGGTTGCACCGTTCCCCCGTGTACTTCCCCGGCTCTGCCCCGCGGGGACGAGCGAGCGCTGACTGCCCCTCTCCGCCGAGCGAGCGCAGCGCTGCCTCCCTGCCCGAGTGCGCTCCCGCCGCCGCACGTCTGGGAGGAGGCGGCCGCCGCCGTCCTCCATTTTGTGGCGGGGCCGAGCGCGGCTGGAGTCGCGGGCCGCCTGGGGCAAGGAGGGACGGTCCGTCCGGGCGTGAGGCGCAGACGGGAGCGGGCGAAGGCTGCGGAGCGCCGCCAGCGCCGGCTGAGGAAGGCGGGAGGAGTGTCAGGGCAGACTCGGGCGCGGGGCTGCTCGGGCCGGGTGGGATTTCGGGCTCTCCCCTCGCAGGGGCGGCTGTTTCTCCGCCGCCGCTCGCCCCTCACCGCTCCTCCTTCCGCGCGCCGACTTGTTTATTCCTCCCTCATCGGCGCCGCGGCGGGAGCCATGGACGTGGGTGGCTAGAGGAGCCAGCGGCCCCCCCCCCCCCGGATAAGGTAAGGGGAGTTTGACCGGGGGAGGGGGGCTCCGAGCCCCGAAGGGGAGCCGCGGGGGGAGGAGTGCCTCCCGTTTTGGTGACCCCCTCAAACTTTTTGGGAACTGTGGGGAGTCGCGTCCTCGGGCAGAAGGGGGGGGGGTAGCTCCGCCAAGCGCGGCCCCCTCCCCAGAGCCTGTCAGAGCGTGGGGCGGGGCTGGGACGGGGACCCGCGTCCCTTTCCTTTGGGCCGCTTTACTGTAAATCGTTATCGTTCAATCTGGAGGTGGGACAAGTGGGGTGACTCGGCCGTGCCAAGCCCGTGCCCGATCCAGCCCCTTTAAGAGGCCGACTTAAATGCTTCTTGACCACAGCAGATGGTTTTGTATTTGTGCGCGTTATTTCCTCCCGGAGGATTGGGGACGGGCGGGGGGTGAATCCCCTCCGCTCTGTTTGGTTTTATTGATATATTTGTATTGCTCGCTGTTCTTGTGATCGATGAAGAATTCCCTTCCAACCAACAAACGTGGCTGATGGCTTGATCTTTTTCTGGGGTTGGGCGGCAAAGAAAGGGAAGAGCCGAGAGGGGCTGGAAAGCGCCCGAGTTGGCGACTTTTGTAGCAGGCGCTGGTGGTGTTTGGCAGAAGTGGGCGTGCCAGGAGAAAGCCCAACAGGTCTCCTCCACACCTTTCTCCTCTGAAAGCTGCTCTTCGTAAAGGGGGATTTATTTCAGTTCAACGAGCATAAATATTAGCGGATTCCGCCCCCCCCCCCATCGCTCTTCCTCCCAGTTAAGTCGAATCGTGCAGCTAGGTTTTTTTGGCATGCTGGTTATTTTGGCCGTGTATTGCGTTATGACATTGGGTTTTTGCAAACCTGTGAAATGCAGTAACTCCAGTTCTCTCCTGCTCCCCCCAGCCCACCTCTTCTGCTCCCCCCACACCTCCCACCACCACCAGAACCTGCTTTTTCCCCGATTTATGTTGTGGCGTTTACTTTAAATGGCCGAATAATATTTCAGTGTCGCTTTCAACTTTAAAAGAGAGGATGTTACTGAAGGACTCGTTTCAATTTTGCACTCGCTGATTTGGTTTCGAGTTCGGCGGCAGCTGTCAGGAAAGCGGCGTGGAAATACAATAGGCAGCATTTGTGTGTATGTGTGTGTGTGTGTACGTACGTATGTACGTACATGTTCTCACCTAAACACCCTGCAAGGTGAGGGGAAGCTAGAAGATTCTTCTATGCACTGTTAATCGTATTTTAATGCTTTATGTTAACTTTATTTGGGGCATAAGAAAGCTCATGCTTTTAAACTTCTGGGGCGGGAGGGTTCATCCATACAATTACATTTTAATCCGTGTTGCCTTAACTTGACATTTGAAAATATTTTTGCACATAAGAGCACCTATTGATTGTTGATTGCAGTCTGAACTTTTTGTGTACAGAAAGCATGAACTTCTTCGTACAGCCATAGCAGGGTGTCTTATTTTCCTGATCAGCATGGGCCCCAAAGTGAAGAGGGTTTAAAATTAAGATGGATGTAAATTTATTATGGACACTTTAAGAGACCATACTGCGCTAATTATTTCAACACCTTAAGTGAACAGCAATGAAACTGATCATAAGCACAAATTTTAAGGAAGGAAGTATGCATGGTTGAAATTTACATAGTAGTGTTGGATGTAATCAAAATAAGACTTTATTTTTCCTTTAGATGTTTATTGGAAGATCAGGAAATGAGGGTTGTATTTTTTTTAAAAAAAAGCTTCCATTTTGTGTTCAGATTTCAGGATGTATAAGTTACATTTGAGAACTCTTTGGGAGCAGTGATCATCTGATCCGAAGTTAGCAAACTTTCCATCTTTTATATATATACATACATAATTTCTGGTGGAAAGGTTACAGTAGTAGATCAGAGAGCGATAGTGATACAATTGGGTTGTGTGTCTAGTCAGGCAGTGGGGAATTTGTGAGGAAGCAGGTGGAGAATTCTAACATTGATTTACCCATGCCAGCAGATGCATCTGAACTCTCCAGTAAAAGGGGAGATTGATTTGGAAAGGGATGTTGTAATAATATATTGTCTTCTAAAAAAGAAAAGTGCATTGCAAGCCTAATTAAGGTTTTAAAAAAACACACATAAGCAATTGTAACTTAGTTAATTAAAGACATTATTAATCTGATATTCCTTCAATTGGACAGATTAATAGCTGAGATAGGTGGAATTGTGAAAAATTAATCTTGAGGGAGGGCGGGGGGAAAAGTCAGTTTGCCTGCTATTACTACAGAACCAGAGTTCAGAAAAGCTTTTAAATATAGTCAATGTTGTAATTACCAGCAGTCAAATTTGTTCAGTGACAGCAAGAAATGTTAGGCTTGTGTAAAATCAATCTGCTGTGGCTAAACTAGGTTCACCATGCTGCTAATCTGCGTTTCTTGTGTAGTGAAAACATTTACTACTGTGCTAACTGCACAAATATCTTTCTTCTTTTAATAGCCAGTGTTAAAATAATGGACCCCAAAGAATCACTAAGCACCTCGGATGGGGAGGAAGCAGGGAAAAATGTGCACTTCAGTGACAAAGGAAGGACTGTGATGGACTTTCGTCCAACCTTCAGGGGTGGAGCTACTGTCAGGGCTCCTGCATCTACATCTCCCCTGCCTGCGTCTTCTCAGTCGGATTCTAAACAGCAGTCTGTTTTGGGTGACTTCTCAAAAGGACTAGTAAGCAATGCGCCTCAGCCGGATCTTTCAAAGGCAGTGTTGCTCTCAATGGGACTCTATATGGGGGAGACAGAGTCAAAAGTGATGGGAAACGAACTTGGATTTCCACAGCAGGGCCAAATTGGCATCTCTTCTGGGGAGACAGACTTCAGGCTCTTGGAAGAAAGCATTGCAAGCTTGAACAAGTCCTCAAGCCTGGCAGAGGGCTCAAAGGGGACAGTATCTGTTGGGGTGCCCCTTGAGCAGGATTTCCCAATTATGGCTAACAGCAGTCTCCCTTTAGGCCAGGCTGGCACTAATGGTGGCAACTTGAAATTGTTTTCTGAAGACCAAAGCACCTTTGATATTCTGCAGGATTTAGAATTGCCACCAGTGTCGCCAGGTAAGGAACCAAATGGGAGCCCATGGAGACTGGACCCATTGCTAGATGAAGGGGATTTGTTGTCTCCTATGACTGCGGATGAGGCATTTCTCCTTGAAGGAAATGCAAGTGAAGATTGCAAGCCTCCCATTTTACCAGACACTAAGCCTAAAATTAATGAGCATGGAGATCTTTCACCCAGCCCCAAAATGCAGATGCCTCAAGTGAAGACAGAAAAGGAAGACTTCATTGAACTCTGCACCCCCGGGGTAATAAAACAAGAGAAAATGGGCCCAGTTTATTGTCAAGCTAATTTTTCTGGGTCTAACCTAATGGGTAATAAAATGTCTGCCATTTCTGTCCATGGCGTCAGTACTTCTGGAGGACAGTTATATCATTATGACTTGAATACCGCATCTCTCTCTCAACAGCAGGATCAGAAACCAGTTTTTAATGTCATTCCATCTCTTCCTGCTGGTTCAGAAAATTGGAATAGGTGCCAGGGATCTGGGGATGACAATATGACCCCTTTGGGAACCCTGAACTTTTCTGGCAGACCTGTTTTCTCTAATGGCTATTTGAGGTAAGAGTAGTTTTATTTCTAATTGTATTAAAATATTAGAAATATAGCTATTCAGCATTGTAATTTAAATGAGCTGATTTTTCTTTAAAGTTGGTCATCTTTTCTCTGTCATTTGTAACCTTCAGTTTTCATAGCAGACTTCATTTCACGTACACAGTATAGAAGAAAAGTAATTGTATTTGTTCATCTATGGGTATAAGAAAATTACTGGTATTCTGTTTATAAAGCACACTATAATAGATTACATAAGGGGAAAATATGACGACTCTATAGAGATCTACTACACAAAATGATTCAGACCAATTTGTAAGCATATGGAAAAGTCATCAGGAATTAGGGGTTTAATAATTATATCCTCTTTTTCTTTCTTTTCAATGTTACTCTGAATGTTCATCACAAAAATAATTTGCTTGCTGGGAAAGTTTGTAGAGTTAGATTTTAAGTTGAACTAGGTTTATCTTGGTGTTGTATTTATTGTACAGTACACAGGACAACAAAATTCCAAGTTTGAAATCCATAGCAGTTGTTTGTTTAATAGCAACATATAAAAGATAAGGTAGAGGTGGGCAAACTACGGCCTGCGGGCCATGTCCGGCCCGCAGGACCGTCCTGCCCGGACCTTGAGCTCCCGGCTGGGGAGGCTAGCCTCCAGCCTCTCCCCCACTGTGGCCCCTCCCCGTAACCACGCCGCCTTGCGGGCAGCGCTGTGGGCGACGGGACTGTGCGCTCCTGCAGGGCAGCGCGACAGAGTGTATGGCTCTGGCCCGGTGGTGTGGCTGCCAGACATGCTGCTCTGGTAAGGGGGCCGGAGGGTCCCGGGGAGCAGTCAGGGACAGGGAGCAGGGGGCGGTTGGATAGGTGTGGGAGTCCTGGGGGGCCTGTCGGGGGCAGTTGGATGGGGCGGAGATTCTGGGAGGGGGCAGTCAGGGGATGGGGAACAGGGAGGGTTGGAAAGGCATGGGAGTCCCAGGGGGTCTGTCAGGGGGCAGTGGTCTGGATAGGGGTTGGGGCAGTCAGGGGACAGGGAGCAGGGGGTGTTGGATAGGGGGTGGAATCCGGGGGGGGTGGGTCGTTGGGGTGGGGGTCCCGGAGGGGGCGGTCAGGGGACAAGGAGCAGGGGGGTTGGATGGGTCGGGAGTTCTTAGGGGGGCAGTCAGGAGGTGGGGAGTGGGAGGGGTCAGATAGGGCATGGAGCCAGGCTGTTTGGGGAGGCACAGCCTTCCCTACCCGGCCCTCCACACAGTTTTGCAACCCCAGTGTGGCCCTCGGGCCAAAAAGTTTGCCCACCTCTGAGGTAAAGGTATTTGCAGTAAGATTCAGCTGCATCTGGCAATCCAGGTTTGCAAAATTTAACTATGGAACTGAATCAGAGGAACATTTTGATTCACAAATAAAAATAACCATTTTGTTAAAATTGATACTAACACTCCAAAAGTTATTTTGGGATGGCCATTTAAAAAAAATTATCTGTATTCTTGAATTAAGGTCTGTAAGGGCTGGGAAATAACACATTCCACTCCTGGATGAGAAACATACGGTCGTGCCAGTTTTTTTCCCAAATTTTTTCAGTGAGCAGCCATCCGTTTCCTCCTTACCCATTCACATCACAGGTGCTTGACCTAACCTTTGTAGGAACACCTATTTTTAAGTGGTATGGCTTCAATAGTTCTTTATTTCTTATATAGTATGTATTCATAGGAACATTTGTTTGAGGTATCTGTCTCAATGAATTGTCAGCTTTCACTGAGTTTTTGTGTAGTCTGTTTTAGAAATCTACAACTATTGGCTTTATGCATAAACACTTTTTATGAAAGCAACAAAGAGTCCTGTGGCACCTTATAGACTAACAGACGTACTGGAGCATGAGCTTTCGTGGGTGAATACTGAAGAAGTGGGTATTCACCCACGAAAGCTTATGCTCCAATATGTCTCCAATACGTCTGTTAGTCTATAAGGTGCCACAGGATTCTTAGTCTGGATCAGTGAAAGTGGCAAACACGGCTACCCCCTGATACTTTTTATGAAGAAAACCATATTTCTGATTTTTTTTTGAATTTTTTATTTTAATACTGTGTTAGTTTTCTGCTAGTTGCAAGTTAGTGGCTGGAGATCTTACTGGTGTACAAATACAGCTTTCAAAGCTACACCTTTTCCATTCACATTGAAATGAGACATTATAAATTGCTTATTGTAGTTTTTTTGGTTTTTCAAGTATGCGTAGTTGATGCTTCAGGAAGTGACCCTTTTACCAACTTTGTCCCTGGGATTCCTTGGCAGTATTGGATTTTTTTAAAACCATAAATGTCTTTTTCTTTGTTAGAGTTTTACAGCAATTTGTAGTGTAGGGAACCTGGGAAATTTCAGAGAATTATAGAAATTTCAGAGAACTAGAATGATACCAGAATGGAAATACTGCACTTTGAATATTTAGAGTCCTTGTATTATTCCTTTTGATAAGTTAATTAAAAGTATTTGGTGGTGGTAGCCCTTGAGACTTGTAATTTCCTTGCATGTTAAAAATAATCATATGTTGCATTTAATGATGAGCATTATAAAACCAATATGTAATCGAATAAGAAAAACAAAGCTTTCAAATTTGAGATTTTAACTTCAGTAGACAAGTGTAGAAAAGTCCCACTGTAAAGATCCACATGGAAATAATAATCTATAAATTAACGCTGTGTAAATTGTCAGACCACCCTTATAAGGTTTTTTTCTGCATCATTAGTGGATTTTTTTTCTTTTTTTCACTTTTATATTACAGGGTGAAGTTAAGGATGACTACAGTTTGGTTGTTAGGAATAGTTCACATTTAAATATGTTAATGAGAAATGCGTTAGTTAGATGTATTTATTTCACCGTTTTTATGTATTATATTTTTGTCACTAGGTTAGTTGCTTTAGTGTTCTTTTCTAGTAATTTGTGTGTAGAATGTATCTAGTCCAAATTAACTAAAAGAGCAGCATTTCATATTTGTTGCTGCTGCTATTATGAGGCAGACTTGAGCAATGTGTTTAAAATTTTCCATTGGGAAATACTGTATTTCACTAATCAAACTCCATACAAGGGTCGAGTGGAACCCCTTGAAGGATGGGACCCATAACAGAAGACAGGGTGGATTGAGCTAAAGCAAAGTGATCTTAAATCACTGATTTTAATTGGGTTTTGCATTTGTACTGTCTAGTTATTTGCCTGAAGAGAGATTGATTCTCATTCGTTGGAACCATTAAAACATGTTGTTTGCAACTAAATGTAGCCTTCACAATAAATTTGGTGCTTCTTTTTGCCAAGGTCGATTTGATTTAAATCACTAGTCAGGAAGATTGGATTTAATCATGGATTTCTACATAAAAGTGCATTCTTGTTGGTTGGTTGTTACCAATCTGAAGAGCCTGCATGTTCAGACATGTTCCTTTCATCATCTTCAAGGCAGCTTCCTCCTGAGAAGGAACACTTCTCATGATGTTGTTTCATTTGGGCAACCAGGCTTTGCATTTCTTTGTTGCACTTTTTGCATTTTGCATGCATGCCTGTCTTACCCACAGGTAGAAGAACTTCATTAAAATATTCCCAATCTGGGTCTCTTTTACGGCCTGCTGCCATTATAGGCTTTTCCTTCTAGTGAGAGAATGGTATGGCAGACCTCAAATCAATGAAGGTTACACTCAGAAAGACCTCAAGACTTCTGGAATATGCTGCTCAAACAGTTTCACTTTTGTTTCTACTGCCTGTCCGTCCCTTCTCACATTTATCTCCAGACTTCTTCTCCTTGTCCAGATCTATTCCTCCCCAAACGATCTTCTATTCATTGAACTTTTTGAAACTTACCTCTCTCTAAAAGTGCAAAGGGATTGACTCTGTGTGCACAAATTTGCAGAGGGACAATAGGGTTGAGGTCTGTTATTTCTCACCTCTATTTATTATTTATTTATTTATTTTAAAACATTTTTGCTGTTAACAAGCATGTTATATCTGGAGACACAAATCCACAGTTTGAGAAATGCAAAACTAAGCATCTCTGATGATATCTTCTAGACTGACTCTGGAAGGGTAGATAGAAAGATTAACCCAAGTAATCTATAGAGAAGCCCCTGGAAACCCCCCCCAACCCCCCAATAAGATTGGGTCCCTAATCCATGACCTGTTGGAACTAATTTACAAAACTTTTTTTAAACATTACATGAATATATTGTCTCATACTATAGAATTAGAATTTATAATCCCTATTCCATGATTAGATATCTTTGAGCTATAATGTGTCTTAATTAAAACTATCTTTAGATAGGTTTTTCCCTCAAAAAGCATTTTATCAAAAAAATCTGATTTAAAAAAAATCATTGATTTTTATCCACCCTGCTTTTTGCTAACCAGGAGGATGCACATCTATCACAGAAGCTAATTTGGATGGAAATTCAAATTCGGTTAAAAATGCCCTAAAGTGGCATTTTAATTTTTTTATTAAATAAAACTACCTTAAAAGTGTTCGTTCATACATAAGAAAAAAAGTTTAACAACATGCATTTAAAACAAACTGGTTTATTAAACAAAGTATGATCTGTAGTTCGTGACCTAAACTGATTGTTTCTGATCACCGTGTTCTTCAGGATTTTAAAACTAGTAGATTTCATCCTTTCACACCTAGTTTTTATTCATAGTTTGGAAGAGGAAAACCATTTTTCTGCTTTTTCAACTCCCAGTTGGTTTCTTAACTTTACATGAACTAGTCATTGAATCGAACTAGCTGATTAAACTGAATATTCTGTCTGGACCTGCAGAAGAGGCTACTGCTGTCGAAAGCTGATTTAGCACTTCAGCAAACTCCAGTTCAGTGGTCTGACTTTCTTTAAAATTTGGCAGCAAACCTACTCCTTAATATTTTTTGTACTTAATTTAAATGATTTGAATAGATGTAGGCCTTAATATAGGTTGTCACTTTCAATTTAATTTTAAATAGTTGTTAAATTAACCTGTATTTAATTTAATAAGAAATCAATTTTTTTTAAATTATCAATTGTTTTAATCCACCCTGCCAGATAAAAAGCTATAGGGTTGTAGCCAGACATTAGCTGTGACCAGTGACATCTTTAGAACAAAACTGATAATCCATCATTGTTCAAATGACAAATGGTTTATTTAAAAATGCTGACATTCTCACTTCGCACAGAACTTCATTACCTGTCATTAACTCTTTCTTTGTTCATACTTTGAGATGAGGAATTTCCCCCCAAATGAATTTAATTCAGACAGAGAAGGGAAAGGGAACTTTTGAAACCAGTAGCTGGATTTTTGTCAGTAAACCTCAAACATCCAGATGCGGTCTTGGGGGAGGTGAGGATAGAATGCTTTCTTACTCTGATTTTAAATAGACTACTAAAATTGTGAATCCATTCCCAGAAATATGGTCTTTATTGTGTTTTGTTTTGTTTTTCAATTGAAAATGAGACTGTTTCACTGTTTTGTTTTTTAAAATTGTCCTTTAGTCTCTAATGAGTTTTAGGTACAGTGCTGTTAAAATAATAGAAATTCTGTTTCTTAAGTGTTGACATAGGTGTGTAGTCCAAGCTTTTGCTGGTTTAAAAATTGATACTTTATAGACAAGACTTGCCAAAGGTAAAAAAAATATAGCGAGGCTGGTCACCTGTCACAGAAATAGTTGCCAAGAAGCTTTTACTCTCCTTATTTCTAGAGAAACTGGTTCCTTTAGGTCAGGGTTGGAATTTTGACTTACTTACTATGTTGATGGGGTGGAGGAGGAGAATAGCTAAACTTATGTTCCAAAAAAGTGCTTTGTCAGTATTTTAGTCTATGGCTTGGTCTACTTTTAAAACTTATACCAGCATCACTTTGTCAGTCATGGATGTGAAAAGACTACACAACCCTAGTGACATAGCTGTGTGACAAAAACCATAGTGTAGCTTCAGCTATGCTGACAGAAGAGTGATTCTGTTGGCATAGATAATGTCATTTGACGAGGTGATGTTCCTACACTGGCAGACAAACACCTTCTGTTGATGTTTGCTGCATGCAGGGGAGGGATCTCAGTGGTTTGAGCATTGGCCTGTTAAACCCAGGGTTGTCAGTTCAATCCTTGAGGGGGCCATTTAGGGATCTGGGGCAAAAATTGGGGATTGGTCCTGCTTTGAGCAGGGGGTTGGACTAGGTGACCTCCTGAGATCCCTTCCAATCCTGATATTCTATGATACACTAAAAGAAAAGGAGTACTTGTGGCACCTTAGAGACTAACCAATTTATTTGAGCATAAGCTTTCGTGAGCTACAGCTCACTTCATCGGATGAAGTCTCTAAGGTGCCACAAGTACTCCTTTTCTTTTTGCGAATACAGACTAACACGGCTGTTACTCTGAAACCTATGATACACTAGAGGGTTATGCTGGCATAGGGTCTTGTGTAGACATATCCTCTTTGTTTTTAGCATAGTTAGTCTGTTAAGTATTGATTAAACATATATGGGAAGGAAAGTTAAGCTTCTCTTCTGGTCAGATGGTATTTAATGATGTTGTTTAGTGAAAACACTTAATGCTGACTTGGTCCCTAGGCTTGCAGTCTTGAATTGGTGTAAAGCAATTTTAAAAATATTTCAACCTCTTAGCATACTGTCTTACAGGGGGATCAGTAGTAATCAGGACTTGGAAAAGTCCATTTGCCCATGTAGAGTATAAAGCTTTCGAAGGTGAATGCTGTCAGTTTTCTACAGAATCTAAACTTTAAATTAAGAAAATTCTAGACCTTATGGTTATGAAAATAGTCTTCCAAATGTGAACTGGGTGTAACTGTTGCAGTACTGTATTCCAAAGCCTGCAGACAGTGTGCTCCTTTGCTTCTGCTGCTCCTCAAAGCTTTCCAAGCTGTAGCACAGCAGCTTTTCAGCTACTGATGTTCAGAAGGCTTGCGGAAGCAGGAAAACTGACAAGAGTCATAAGAATGGCCGTACTGGGGCAGACCAAAGATCCATCTAGTCCAGTATCCTGTCTTCCGACAGTGGCCAGTGCCAGGTGCTTCAGAGGGAATGAACAGAACAGGTAATCATCGAGTCTTCCATCCCCAGTCGCCCATTCCCAGCTTCTGGCAAACAGAAGATAGGGACAGCATTCCTGCCCATTCTGGCTAATATCCATTAGTGAACCTATCCTCCATAAATGTATCTAGTACTTTTTTGAACCCTGTTATAGTCTTGGACTTCACACCATCCCCTGGCAAAGAGTTCCACAGGTTAACTGTGCATTATGTGAAGAAATATTTCCTTTTGTTTGTTTTAAACCTGCTGCCTATTAATTTCATTTGGTGACCCCTAGTTCTTGTGTTCTGAGAAGGAGCAAATAACACTTCCTTATTTACTTTCTCCACACCAGTCATGATTTTATATACTTCTACCATCTCCCCACTCAGTTGTCTCTTTTCCAAGCTGAAAAGTCCTAGTCTTATTAATCTCTCCTCACTTTCACGCCTCTGCTGCTTATGAAAATTCTGAGCATCAAGAAAGATGAGCTGGAGCTATTAGCTGGACTGGAAGAGTCAGAAATCATGCTGAAGTGGAGGAATCAGTCGAAAAGAAAGAGGAAATGGATATAGGCAATTGAGAAGATACACCTTGATCTCTTACAGAAAAAGGGAGGTGAAATCTGGGGGAAAATGTATTAAACATGGTTGGGGGAATAGTATTTGGTTGGGGGAATAGTATTCACTAAATATATTTTTCAGTTAACTTCACTGAATAATGCATTTTGTGATATGTGACTGGTTCAAGTATGTGCCATAAATACCAGTGAAACTTGTTGCACAACTACTAATAAATACTTCATATAGTTCATCCTGCCCTAGTAAAAAGTTAACTTCCAAAACCATTACATTGGCAATGTTACAATTAAATCCACTACATAACTGTGCTATTCCTCTCAGATACAGACTTGGCTCTGTGGGACATAGTATGGTTAGTGTTTCATCCTGTGTAGTAGGCCTGGAGCTAGAAAGTTGTGTACACTTTTTCAGGCCTTGCTGGTCCTAATGTTGGTAGTGCTTCTGTTGTTATGCCCTGGATCTGCTAATATGTCCAATGCTAGAAGCCATTAGGGGATAATGGTTAATGGGAAAGGTAAAAAAGGAGAAAAGAGGCCAAAGACCATAAACGAAGGAGGAAAAACTGGAAATGTATATCTCATTAGGCACAGTTTCTCTGGTCAGTTGCAGTCAAGAGGTGTTGCCTCCAAAAACAAACAAACAAAAACAAAAAAAATCCATGTAGATATTGGCAAGAGGAAGGAGTAATTAGGAGAGGGCTGAATCAACTGACTTCAGGTAAGAAAAAAGAAAAGAAATTGACCTGTTCTCATGTTGATCTCTAGCAAGTCTCCTGAAATGAATTTTCTCTGCCTCCTCCCTTATACCTATCAACTGCTGTCTGTCTTTTTGGTACCTAGGTTCTGCTGCTAGCTGCCTGACTCTTCAAAGCTAGTTGTTTCAGGAAATTCAGTCTCACAATATGTGAGGGGTTGTTAGAGTAATTAGTGCTAAAGAGAGAACTAAAAACATCTTTAACTGAGTACTTGGTGGCTCACTGGGTTTTCAACATTTTATTTATATAGCCTGCAGTGTATAGAAACCCGAGTACTTACAGTGATGTGCTTGATAGGGTAAAATGTGATCCACCACAGGATCTAAGCACAACTCACCATTTTCTCATAGAAGGCATAGGTGGACTCCACTGTGTCAGAGCTAATTTGTGGTGATATTGATGTTAGCAGCCTCATAGATTCTGGGATGTTTGAATGAAAAATGAAAGTAGGCTGTTGGACAGAATATATGGATTCTAAAAGTGTGGGGTGGGGGGGATCAGGAGGGGGGAAATTAAACAGTTTAAAGACTTGAATGACATTCCTGCTTGTGAGGTTCCTTTGGCTAATTCTTTATGGATGATAAAGATTATCCTTCCCCACCTCATTTTTTAAACCTAAACCCACTATTGATTTAGCTCCTTCAGTGAATACAGCTAGTCTGTAACATGACTGAGTTTGCAGTGTGTTGGTTGTATAGAGTACATGCTGAAATGTATCCTTTTATACAGAAGTAAACTTGTTGAAATAATAGATTTATTGCAGCGTGGGAGAATGTATTTAGGACTACATTGTTTGTCTTGATTGTGTGAATTTGGTGGAATACTGCTATATTTACAGTTTTAAAAAATAGTGTGGCATTTTTGGCAAAAAGGGATTGTATCAAGAATGTTTTATAGCACATGACTTAAAATATTATGAAACTCAGGGCATTTACATTAAATGATCAGTTGTGCAAGATTTAATCCATTTTTGTCCCCCTGTGCTTGAAATACCCAGTTGTACTAGGAGGAGAGCTGAGTAGGTTTATATGAAAAGCTGTGTAGGCCTGACTAGAGTTGTTATAGTCTACATAATTTTCTAGTACAGTGATCTGTGTTTAAACCTAGTTTTAATTATAGAAAACAATCTGATCATGCTGTGTTGTTTATACTTTAACCGTTTTTAAATAGTAGATTGAACTTTTACTGCTTAGTTTTACTCTTCAGCTGGGGATAACCATAAAACTACAATTTAATCAAATCCTATTGACTTTTTTGGAAAACTGTATAAGTAAATTGTGTGAAGCAGCAGTTACAAGTGTGTGTAAAATTAATGTATTAAAGATTGCTGCCTTTTACACTGCAATTTAATTGTCTGATGGATGAAGACAAGCCTCCGCCTCTACTTTTCCTGTAATTTTTCATGTGTATTCTTCAGGTAACATGTGGATTTCTAAAATCACTGTGATTTATTTTCCTTTACTTAAGAGTAACCAAAAATAAGTTGTCAATTACTTAGTGCTCTTTGCGGCAGAATTAAAAAGATCACATCTAAAATTCTTAATAATCACTTTTGTTTGAAGTACAAAGTCCTCTTTTACATTCTCTTACAGAAAAACATCTAGAAGTCCAGGGAAGTTTTTCAAATTTGCCTCACCTGACACCATGCCACTTTAATTTAAAAATAAATAAAATGGTATTCAATATACTGTTTTCTTTTGACTTCCACTCTTACTCAGAAAATGAGCAGAGTGATTGTCTTTGGATTCACCTTTTTTTTTTTTTTTTTTTTTAAAGAAAGCATTTTTAAATCACATTAAAACAAGGGCCTAAAACTAGTTTTGGTGGTGTTGGTTAATATTATGCAGTATAAAACCGCACCACTTGTAACAGGCAGAATTTAAGGTGTTATGTTTAGTTAAAACACGGAATGTACTGTTAATTTGTATACAGTAAACATGAATTTGAATGAGTTCAGCCCATAGCGTTCGTATATTTTATGCCTGAGTAATCTGAGGCAGATTCTGCCACTCTTATGCATGTTGACTAGTACCTTATTCTGAGAATAGTCTCAGAAGAAAGATATTACCAAATGTGCATAAGGGTGATGGAATTTGCATTTTGCTAAAGTATTTATTAGCCGTTAGTATGCCAACCAGCATTTTATTTTGCAAGTAGGTAGGACTCATATTCTGAAGTATCTTTCACTGAGTTTTGGCAGCTGTAGGCCAGATCCTGGCCGCCAGCATGGTTCCTTTGTGATAGGCCCTTCTGCACAGACTGACTGAGTCTTCCTGGGGAATCCCCAGGTTTCATAAAGCTGGCATACCTGTTTCAGCAGCACCTTCTCCAGGTATTTCTGACGTAGGGGATATGTCGGTGAGCCTGGTGCAGGGTTTGTGTCTAGACAAAGTTGCACTTTGGTGATCCCTAGCTACCAGAGTAGCGCCTTTGGGGCCACTGTAGCCGGGTGCAAGTTAGAGCAGCATTAAAGATGCTGTGACTTATGCTAGGGGCCAAATGATGTGTTGGCAGCCTCAGGAATCAGAAGGGAATTGACGCAACCTGTAGCTTAAGCCCCATAGGTAATCTAAAATGTATCTGTTAATATTTTTGTCTGAGACTTACCTTGAATATGACAGGAGTTACTGTTCCTTTTGATGCTTGTGTATTACTATTTCTTTAGACTGTACAAAACACTGTGTCCCTGATGTGCAGTGTTTATAACTACAGTTCTTTATTAAGGTTTTAAGCAATGGAGGGTGGAGCACAAGGTAACCTATGGTTCCTCTTCTTCCCTGCCTCCAATGGTAGAAGATTAAAAATATGGAAAAGTAGCCCTTCTTGCTTTTTTGGCTGCTATTTTAAATTAATGGTGGCATAGGATAACTCTTTTAGGGAAGGGAATGTGTGGTCTGTTTTTTTAAACTTAGTGGTTTTGGGGATTAATTTGGAAGGAACCGGTAAATTAAAGCTAATGAACGACATGTAGTCATTGAGAGGAGAATAAACTAGCATCTCTTCTACATAACGAAAAAGAAAACTACAAATTTGATGAAGATTAAAGTAAAAATTATGTGGTTCTTGTGCTGTTTGGCTAAGTGCTTCACCTTTTTTCCTTCAGTGCAGTACTACTTTAGTTATATTTGTGTCAAGAAAAACACCACAAGGAATGGCTGGTGATGGTTTAAATATAATTTTGCAATGAACACATTTTTGGCTAATGTCTTGTGCATATGTTAAATATGAGTCTGTCTTGAAGAAAAATTAAACCACTAGTGACACTATTAATTATTTAGATAGCTCATGTCTGCTAGTAAAAGCAGAAGTCAATTACACCGGGAAGGAAAAGGGCCTGTCCCCTATCTTAGTGATCATGTCAGTTTAAACATAACTCTGAATCCTGACCCAAGTTTTGAATTCCAAACTTGTTATAAAGATTACTCTTGATTCCAACTTTTCAAATGGTAATAAGACACCTTTTTAAAAACAAATGCTTTTAGTTATTCTTTGTTTGGCTACAGCTAATAAAATACTGTCTGGGTAGGATAACTGTTCGTTCATTGGTTAAACTCTTAATTCATAACTGTTAAAAATAATGCTTCCAGTTGCACCCTTAGCAGGAAGAATATAAATGTGTAACGGGAACTTAATCTCCAAGGGTTTTGGATAAGCCTTCTCACTGTTTCTAACTATTTAGCAATTGCTGTGTCTCATAACAAAACATCCCTTGTAAAGGATTAACTTTCAATCTGTTTTATGATCAGAAGCAGAATTTAAAAATGTAAAAGTTCATTTGGTTACCAAGATGTGAAAGCTACTGTTGAAATGGCCACCTGTCCACAAAATGATTTGTCACGTGTTGGTTGGAACTGTGAAGCACATATGGAAAACTCTGATGATCATATATTGAAACTAACACTTTATCAGCCTGTGCTATAGAAAGGAGGTTTTAAAACTTGCAACAACAAAAATAGACCCTGATTATTTTTTCTTTTGTATTAGATATTTGCCTAGAGATGGATATTGCTGTCTTGCTCTTGTTTTGCCTTGGGAAACCAGATGTTCCACTTAATTATTTTTTTTCCTAATGAAATATTTAACATGCATAAATACTGTCTAGAAGTAGATATGATTACTTTAATGTAGCCTGATCTATCCTACAGAATTGGGTTGATGTAAGCTGCCTTATGTCAAGAGTCTAAACTACAGCCTTGCTCCCACCGATGTAAGGCCTCGTCTACACTACGGGGGAAGATCAGTCTAAGTTATGCAACTTCAGCTACGTGAATAACGTAGCTGAAGTCGACGTACTTATATCTACTTACTGCAGGGTCCACACTATGCTGTGTCGATGGGGGATGCTCTCCCATTGACTCCCCTTGCACTTCTTGTTCAGGTGGAGTACTGGAGTTGACAGGAGAGTGATCCGAGGTCAATTTAGCGGGTCTTCAGTAGACCCACGAAATCGACCGCTGATGCATCGATCACCACGCATCGATCCTCCGGTAAGTGTAGACAAGCCCTAAGTGCCCTACTACACCAACATAATAACTCCATTTCCATGAGAGGCATAGGGCTTATGTCAGTGTAATTAGAGCGACACAGTGTCTATGTAGACACTGTGTTATTTACATTGGCAGGCTGTTCACTGTCATTCTTACCAATTTCACAGTTGGAGCTGTGGTAGATGGACTGTTGTTCTGACCCAGTCCGGCTGTTCTTGTGTAATTATTCCCCCAGCTCCTCAAAAATAAATTACTTAATTCTGTGCTCTTGTAACTTATTTGACCCTAGTCTTTTTTTGTCAAGGTTATAAAATCAGTTTTTAATAGTTTGTGACTTGATGGTCCTTCCTAGGATGTTCATTGTCAGATAAGGCAGATTTCAGCTGTCAACACTCTTTGTACAGTATGGAATATGCCACTCAGTGGCTTTAGTGGCACTGGTGGTGGATCTCTTTATCGTTATGGGCAGAGGATGAGCATCCATGATTACACTGTTGGATATATCAGACATCAGTCTTCACCCCAGTCTGTCACAGGGTGCTGCAAACTCACCTTCAAGATTTATCAGGAGTGGACATTGTAGCATTGGGTTCATTGTCTCTTGCACAAATTCCAATATGTTTTGGTGGGTAACATCTTCTCTCCACCAAGAACCCGTGTGTGGAATCCTTGAGAGCTTAATTTTATCTCAACTCCATTTCAGCATACATTGTTAGCCTCCCCATGTTTCTCAATGCCACCAATATACCAGCACTTAACTAGAGGTGTCTCTTTCAGCAGATATATCCAGTGTTGTCATTCGTCAGGAGAGCTTGAGATAAATAGCACATGGATGAAAGGTAGTTTTTCAGCTTCCTCCATTACCCATCACTGAGTTGCAGAGATATTGAACTAACCTTCTGATTATTTAAATATTGGACTTGTAGCTGGTATGGGGCACACAGAAATGTACTTTAAAATATACACTCAAAATAATCTGCCTATTTGAGGACCCATGAAAACAATGATATTTTAAAGGTGAGCTGTTTTTTAAAGGTATTTAAAAAATGCACTTTGTAGATGGCATTTTAAAAGTGTCATAAATTGGAGGTAAAGCTAAGCATTTGTTAAGACGAAGAATTTGCAAGACACAGACTGGAGATCATTATTAGTCAGAATGGACTTAAAGTACATAGATGTAATTTTTATTCTAGAAATTAGCACTCCAATTAATACCTCTTTCAGATGATGATCTTAAATTGATGTAAGGAAGGACAACAAACTAGAATAAAAGGGTTGTGATCATTTTAAAAATTGCCAACTCCTTGGTTTAAATAGGTACCACAGCATCTCTCAAAGGACTTTGAGAAAGTGTCTTCTGCGTTGCTGTTAGCTGCACATTTGTGATTTATGGTTAACTGCACTGGTTTTATAATACTGGTTTTATAATAGATTTCCAGTTATTCCTGAAGTTTAATGCAGTATCATTTATGTACACCCCTAAACACTGTCAAAACTCCAGTTTATAGTTTTAACCTGCATAGTTTTTTTTTTAATATCTTGGAGAAAGCAAATGGAAATCGTACACATAAAAATGTTTACAATGATAAATTGAACCTTTACTTGAATTCCAGTTCATAATTCTTCTGTATTCAAAACAAAAAACCTGTTCTCTTTTGAGATTAGTTTTTATGTGTTATGAGAATTAATCAAAAATGAATTCTGCATAAATTTGTATTTTTGCTATAACAAAGAATGTAGATATGGCTCAGATTAAAAAATCTTTCTTCTGGGCTTAAACTAATACCTAATTTTTGAAAGTTTATAAGAATCTGTACCACAGGAAAATCTACTATGCAGGATTAATTGCACTTCCTCTGAAGCACTTAAACTGGTGCCTTTTTGAAGAGGCAGGTGGAGGGCGTAGTAATGATTACTTGTTTCCATCCTTTAGAGGACTGCACTACTAGGAAATGATTTCAGGTGTGACGACACCAGGAGGCACTGTTCCCTTTCAGGTCCCATGGCCTTTGCTTCTCCTGTTTCCTGTCCATCTCATCAGCTCTAGTGTCCAGAGAGGTAACTTGTATTTATCCACCTTGAGAGCTCCTCTTCGTACACTATTGGCGTAGGCTCAGGGCAGGCACTCCTTCCTGAAGAGTGCTTGGGTTCCCCGGGGGGGAGGACACTTCCCACTATGCAGGAACACTTCTGGCTGTCTGGGACTAAGAACTATGATGCCCTGATTCAGGCAATGTGGTTTGTTTGGCTTTTGTTGTTTGTTTGCAGTCACAGCAGGAAGATCCAGGGGTGTGGCTGTTCAGATTCAAGGAAAAATATGCTGTTTTTTGCTCCTGACCATGAGGATATCTTTTTCCATCCACTAGAAAGGCCATGTAGTAAGCATTGCCTTTGACAACAAGTCCTGAGGAAGGTCCAGTCAGTCAAAGGATTGCTGGTCCCCATAGCTCCTGACTGTATCTGAAGGTTTTTTTGTCTTGTATCTCTGTCTTGTATCAGATTTTGACTGTGATGGCAGAGACCTGTTCCTGCTCCTGACTCTCATATTCTCTAGCATCAGGGCTGGTAGCTCTTGGTGTATTGGACTACCTGCAATTTAAAGCTTGGTATGTGAGAGGAAATTCCTGGAGTGCCAGGTCATCAGAATGTTCCTGAGTTCCTGAAAGTATTTTAAATACTGAGAGGATTATTTAAATTGAATTTGGGGAAAGTTGTCTTTCTGGGTACCTTTTTTATTTCTCAAGACGGGCCCTATCCTATTTCTCAAGTACTGAAATTCTTTCATAAAGAGTTTGAGAGAGAAGCAACACTTAGAATCATGAGGGTCTGGCATTATTGATAGAGGTTAGCAGTGGTGTATATAGGGAATCTATTGATAGGTTCTGATGCAGTGGCCTCTAAATTTTGTGCAGTGCTAAGCCTGGCTGCTAGGTCTCATACCAGTCCTAGGCCTTAATTTTGATTCTCCACTGGCTGTTTTTCTTCTAATTTTGAACCCCTCTTCTTAGTCTCCTTCTCTAAGTTGTCAGTAGGGCTGCCAGTGTTCATAGCCAAAGTCCTCTTCAGTTCACTGGGAGTCAAGCCACATTCCGCCAAAGCAATGATCATTTCCTGTGCAGTAAGAGATTTTGCTAGGCTGCCGCCTGGCGGTGAATCCACTTCTTCAAGTGTCAGTATTTTTTAAGCTGTGTCAACTAGTTGCAGAATCTTGGAGGCTGTAATCCAAGGCAGCTTGGTCCAGTTTTTTGAATATTGTAGTCCCACTTGGGATTTGTGGGCTCTGCTAGATGTGACCTGTGTTCCAGATGAGCTAAGCCAATACAGAAAAAGAATTATTAGTATGAGTTGGTATATTTGGATTTCTCCATGGTGCTCTCTCATTCAGAAAGGTCATCCAGTATTCAACTATGGTGTTCTGAAATGGGTTTATTAGTAGCTAAAGAAGAAAAGGCAGGCTGCAGCCTGAGTATGAAGCTGGGTGTGAAAAATCCTTGGTTCTGGGTGAATAAAACTATCTGTTGTTGACTTGCAAACAGGAGGTATAACCATGTTCCATAATTACAAGTTGTCTTTTTGGTTTTCCAGCCTTTGTCTCTCAAATCTTGACAGTGCATACATCAGAATTGAAATTCTGATGCACCTTAAAGTAATAAGAAACTGTATGGTTTAATATCTGCGTTATTTGAACAGTCTTCATGACAGAGTATTTCTTACTCTCTTCACTTTAATGAGAAATCCATTTATGTTACAACATTGGTTTAAGTAACTAAAATGTTCATAAGTATTTCAAGAATTGATACAGTTATCAGTGTTGTTTCTGGGAGTAACCACACCCCAATGTCAGGGAAATGAATCAGCACAGCTGGAATATCTGGTGTGTCAGAAGATTTAAATTCTGTTACTAGTCCTCTTCAGGTCCTCACTGTAGCTGGAATGCCAAGGCTTTGACTTCATCTCAACCTCTCTCAAATGACTCTTAGGAAAGTAATTCCGCAAAATCAGAATCCTGGTTAGTGTGTATAGTGTATGCTATATAGAGAAATCACAGTGGTTGATTTTAAAATCAAAATGGTAGTTATGAGGAGATGAGTTAATGGACTGAAGGAAGGGGAGGGTGTCAGTTTCTGGATAGATACATTTCTTTCATGTTTCTGTATCACTAGTGGTGTTTATGATCTTTATATACCCTTTTATTATAAATAAATGTTTAAGAAAGCAGTGTTGTGGTGAATGGTTTCTAAAATGCTGCTTAGTACATGAGGCATTTATTTCTCCTTCTCTCACACATACTCAACCTTCTAGATATTTTTTCCCTATTTTATCTTTTCCATGAAGATCCAGTGTTGCCTTGATCAAAAAAATGGCAAGAAGTCCCTTGGCAGTACATCTGTTTGTTGTAACTTTACCACAAATGTTTCTATGGGAATTCTTTCATTTCTACAGGAACTGGAAAACAGGACACTAGGCTCGGGATACTGATATATATTTATCTGACCAGTGGTCGTTTTTTAGGTAGTATGTAGTTTTAACCAAAGGGCTATTTGCACAAGTTCTTAGGCATCATTCACTGCAGTTCTCACGTGAAAATCCAGAAGAAGAAACAAACTTTAAAAGCCAATTTAAACTCTCTTAAATGTTTACATTGAAGATTTCTGTCAAATAATTACATTCTTGGTTGTCTGTATTGAATTGTATGTTAAAGACAACCTATGTTTATCAAGGTCTCACTTTTAAGTTAATTGGATGCTGAAACATTAATTTTTAACATACATCAGAATTTAAGTGCAACAAGCTGTTATAGTGTCAGTGATATTAAAATACATATTTATTTTTTAAATTGCTACTTTGGTTTTGTGCCTCTCATCAGAAGAAACCTATTTTCAACTTTTCTGAGACCTCAAAGGAAAAATCACCTTTTTTGTTTTACTCCTGGCGGAATTCTGCTTCCCCGCAGAAAAATGACTTTCTGACGGGGAAGCAAAAGGAAGCCACAAGGGCGGTCATGCGACCCTCCCCAGCAGTATGTTTTGGGTGCCCAGGGTAGCCAGTAGAGAAGTAAATCACTGTGGATCGGGGGACTGGGGAAGACCCGGGAGGTAGCTCCTATGCTGCGCTAGGCTCAGCTGCTAGTCCTGGCTGGGCTGGGGAGGACGGGACTTCCTCTTCCCCTGCATGGCATCCGGGGCCGGGTCTGACCCACCCCCAGATTTCTTCCCCAGCTGCAGGAAGCTCTGCAAACTCCCTCCCCTCCCCCCAGCCCCCACTATCTGCACCTATCACTCCTCAGCTTCAGGAGGCAGGATCCCTGTACAGGGAGCTGCTCCCCCATCTGCCCAACCCCTGTGCATCCAGACCCCTTCATACTTAGACCCTCCTGCTGAGTCTCACCGCCCCTGCATTCCGAACCTCCCCTGATGAGCCCCACTCGCTCTGTACCTGGACTGCTCCAATGAGCCACACGAATACCCTCCCCACCGAGCCCCAACCAGCTGCACCTGGATCCCCACCCCACTGAGCCCTACTCCCCCAGCATTGGGACACTCCCCCCATCGAGCTTCTCCCACACCCAGACCCCACTGCCAAGCTCTATCCCCACACAACCAGACACTGCCTTGCTGAGCCCCAACCACCTTCACCTGGACCCCCCTGCAGAGTCCCATTACCGTTGCACCCAGAACCCCCCCCAACAAGCCCCTGTGCATCCAGATCTCCCCTGTGCATCCAGATCCCCCCTGTACCTGGATTCCCCTCTGAGCCTCCCACACCTAGATTGCCCCACACAGAACCCTCTCAACCCACACCTGGATCCCCCCACACTAAGCCCCTCCACATGTGTATCCTGCCTTGCTGAGCCTGCCTTCCCACACCTGGTGCACCTGGCACAGAGGGGCAGGGTCCTGGAGTGTTTCTGGGGCAGGCCCAGTCCTTGCGCTGTGTCAGGGTTGGGTGCAGCATCACCGCTGAGTCTGTGTCACATGGGAGAGCTGCACAGTGAACTCCCACCTCTGCAGCCCATGGCTTGTGCTCCCCAATGCCATGCTGCATCCTCCACAATTATTTGACAAATAAAATGTGCAGAATTTTAAAATATTGTGCGCAGAATTTTTTTTTTTTGGTGTAGAATTTTAATTTTTTGGCACAGAATGCCCTCAGGAGTATTGTTTGCATCAAAACCATTTAATAAAAATAAATTCAATAAAGGACTATGTGTTTTTTAACTACAGCTCTCTGTTTTAAGCTTTTTCAACACTAGTAGACTGGGAATTGGATGGAGCATTGACTTAAAAAAGAACAAGTATAAATCTTGTGTCCTTAAGCCCAAATTAAACATGAATAATGAATTCAGGACAAGGGATATACCAATCAGTTGCAGGTCAGTGACCATTGAAAGTGTACAGTTTATTGTTGTGCCATATAGGCATGGGTTGAAGACATCCTCTAGCTTATTCTTTTCAAGGAAGTAAAACAAGTAGAAAATAAATCCTGGAGTGTAATACCTGCCCCATTAAAATAATTGGTGCATTGACTTTAGTGGGATCAGGATTTCACTGCTGGAGTGCAGGTTAAATAATGTAGATTCAAGAATTAGAAACAGTGCCTGATTTCAGATCTGGCAGAGCCCCAGATCAGTCCTTTATGGTCATTCCATAGAAATGGAAATAATTTTATCTCTCATATTTTGTAACTAAGCGGTGACACATCATCAATTGAGTTACGGTGTAATAATTCATATTTTATTAATCATCTACACATGAAGGTGTGCATTCCGTACATCATAGTACATAACCTAGAGCTTCTTAAAATGATTTTTTCTTAAAAATACTTTTAGGAAACTTTGGTTTATTAAACATCTC
Source organism: Chelonia mydas (assembly GCF_015237465.2). NCBI lineage: Eukaryota > Metazoa > Chordata > Testudines > Cheloniidae > Chelonia > Chelonia mydas. Next base: position 16,625,007 of record NC_057854.1, on the reverse strand, counting down.
TCCTTCTAGTTTGGCAGAATGACCTTACCCCACATTAAGCGGTTGGGACAATTGTTACTCCTTTAAGGGCGATTAGAGAGTAGAAGGTGTGTTGCCCCCTTTAAGGACAGCTACAGAACTAGTGAGTTAATTGCAACATGCAGGCAGCTACATCCCACGTCCATGTGGGGACACTGATCCATCCCTCCATCAGGTGATCAGGGGGAGGAGGACTATTTATGTCCATGTCTGGACAGTGAAAGCCCTCTTTTCACCTGAACATGCTGTGCAGCACCTGCCCTTTTGCACATGGAAGTATTTGAAACACCAGGTTTTTGTTATGATCTGCTTTGGACATTTTGCTAGTCACTCCTTTCTTGGGGGGCTGGGAAAGAATTTTTTCTTCACTGCTATATTGGCCATGGCAAGGGTTGGGGTTTGAGGGGCAGGGGCAAAGAATGAAAGGAGGGTTAGGCTGTGATCTTGCAATTTATTATGTAAGCTTGGGGCAGATGTCCAGTGCAGGTACTTAGTAGGGATTCGATATGGTAATCCGATAAAACAGATTGGGAAGGGATTTAAAAGGGAGATTCTTTAAAGGAGTGGAAATGGTGTGATGGTGGGGGATTTGTGGCTCCCTTGACTGGTATGGCAAGGAGTCAACCCCACACCTCCTTTATAGCCTCCCATAATCCTCATTTAAGGGTTGGGAGAGGCAGCAGTGGGATGCCGGGGGACCAGGATGGGTAATGGGGAAGGGATGTTGGCAGCTCTTTGGGCATATGTAAATGATTATGGAATTAGCTGCATTGTACAATTTTATCTGCTGCATATTCCCAGATATTTAGGAATAAAGTTGTGGCCTAATTAATACATATCCAGTGCCTTCTGTCCTCCTTCTGGCATAGCCAGACAAGTGCACTATCCAATCAAACCTTGCTTGAGTATTTTTAATAAGTTTTTCTGTCCTCCATCAGACTCCAAGCAGAGACTGATAGCTCTTGTAACAACTCTAAGGGTATGTCAGGACTCCCAGAGTGCTGCTCCCCATTAATTGCATAACACACACACTACTTTCTGCCACACACCACTTTCCCCATCCCCTCTTTTTTTTCTTTTTGTAGACAGTCTTTACACCTGGTCTACACTAGGAATTTACTTCTGTGTAACTGCATCACTCGGGGTGTGAAAAATCCATGTCCATGAGAGATACAGCTGTACCGACCTAACCCCCAGAATAGACAGTGCTAGGTAGGTGGAAGAATTCTTCTGTCAACCTAGCTATCACTTCCTGGAGAGGTGGACTACCTACGCTGTTGGGAGAGGCCCTTAGTGTTTTAAGTGTAGACATACTTATGTCTATTTACTTCCTTAACTCATTTTCTTTGGATTTGGGGGTGGGGATGAGACTGACAAATGGCTGAAACCTGGACCCAAATCTGCACTATAAACTTACATTGGTATAACTAAGTCGCTCAAGGGTGCGAAAAATCCACACCCCTGAGTGATGCAGATATACCGATATACTCCCCGGTGCAGACAGAGTTATGTCGACCGGAGGGCTTCTCCCATCGACATAGCTACTGCCTCTCTCAGAGCGGATTAACTAAGCCGATGTGGGAAGTGCTGCACTGGTGCAGCTGAGTCACAGCAGTGTTTCAAATGTAGACCTGCTCTGGGCATCTTCGTAGAATGATAGGAATTAGTCATCGGTAAGGCACTACTTCATCTAGTGGTGGCAATGATATTTACTAAGATATATGAAGGGAAAAAGCAAAAGGTCAGGTCAGATTGTGCTCTTAAGCTATATAAGTGTTCGCTTCCTCTTTAAGTAATTGCCATTCGAAAATCAAGGTGCTGGCCGTGTCCGAAAGCAGTATGCTTTAGTAGTATACCTTCATGAGCTAGGTGCATTGCTATATAATTTAGTTAGAAAACTCCACTTCACAATTAGATTTTGCAATAGTACAGTCTTCTTTCTATGTGATGGATTTTTACAGTTACTTTTTGTGTGTCAAGCAGCTGGTGATCATGCTTATATTTATGCATTATGGTCATAGAAAACTTAATCTGAAGCGGTTTAGCAGTTCACAGGGAACAATTTACTATACAGTTGCTTTAAGTTCTTGGGGACTTCAAATTTCTAGTTGCATGCCTTTTAATAACATTCTACCATTCAGGAAGATGAAGCAGTTGCCTTTCACAGTGTGGCAGTATTCAAGTCAACATGCAGTTCCTTAGTTTGGTATAAACCCAGGTCACAAATGAGCAGTGCCTCACAAAACCACTGCGTGTGGAATATGCAGTATCAGGTAGGAATGCTGGTTTGAATAGACTTTCTACATAGTTTGTCATTATTACTTGATTACTTAAATAGAGAATGTTACTTTGAAACCATAAGGTTGATTTCCACAGGTTCTGAGTACGCAAAGCTCCCATTGCTCAGCACTTTAGAAAAGTGGGCCACAAGTGTTGAAACTGCTCTTTATAAATCAACATTTTAAATATTAAGTTATATAGAACTTATTATGCCATAGGTGAAACTAAATTATGGGTTTTCATTTTTCTTATTTCAGCAAACTTTTGTCTACCATTCTGTATCTATTTTTAATTATTCAAATGGACGCTTCTGCTAAAAATTTCAGTGAGACCAGTTTCTTATACATCTCAATACCCTCCTTGTTCACAAGAATGTTGAGTAGTCAGGCAGAGAGGAGGGACAGTGCAGAATATACATATACATTTGTGATCACAAACAAACTCAGTTCCCTTGGTTAGGAGTTGGCAGTTGGCCCAACTGTGAAGCTGAGATTTTCCTCTTGTTGCTCTCATTTCAGAATTCTGAAAGATTTTCTCACCCCCACAAAGATAGGAGGGAATTTTTTTTAAAAAAAGAGAGAAATCATTAAATTTTTCAGCTGGTAAATATTGAAAGCCTGTTTACCAATGATCCAGTGATGTTTCCAAACCCTCTAGTATAATCATGTTGCTTTCTCAGTCCTATACAGAAAACATATGGCAAACAAACTATGGCCCTGAACTTACAATGGGCTCCACATGTGTGTAGGGCTCTGCCTCCATGTAACTGCAGGATTGATGGAAGCACTGTAAAGCATAGAAATCCTTGTTAGCTGAGCCTGATGCAAGTTTGGGACTTCTGTACATTTTTCATTTCAGAGTTCATATACTGAATAGTTGTTACATGTATAAAATTACACTTTGTGAAACTTAACATTGAAATATTTGCATGCATATTAATTTTTCTAAAAAATCCATGAAATACTTTTAAAATCTCATCTGCCATTGGCTTGCTTGATTACTTAAATAGAGAATGTTACATTGAAACCATAAGGTTGATTTCCACAGGTTCTGAGTATGCAAAGCTCCCATTGCTCAGCACTTTAGAAAAGTGGGCCACAAGTGTTGAAACTGCTCTTTATAAATCTTCTGTGCCCCAGTTACCCAACTGTAAATTGGGGATAGTGATGTCACAGTTTGAGGATAACTGCTCCTGTATTCCCCCTCTGTGGTCTCTGGAGGACCCTTGGTTAAAGTTTCTGGTTCCTAGCTGCCATCTCTCTTGGGCAGAGACCCCTGTCTTTCTTCCTACTGACTGGGGTCTGTGTGTGAACAGCTCCCTGCCTTACACTGTGGATATCGCCAGCAAGTCTGTCCGCATAAGTCTGTCTGTCATCACCTGTGCCTTGCTTTCTCTCTGAGGCCTATGAGCAGCAGTGTATTATCAACAGTTACAAGTTCCCACAAAGTTTTTTGTAAGCAAACCTGTTTGTTCTTTAGGTAAAAACATTACAGAGAAAACATTGCTGAACAAGTTATTATGGTCTCTACTAGCATTCCAGTTATGAGATTTATCCCTCCAAGTCTCTGTGATGCCACTTAAGTGCTGCATATCGCATATACTGCACAACCATCTCTAGCCTGACATTTAAAATTGACATTCAGAGAAAACCTCACAGTTGCCTGTATATTGGCATGCAGAACTGTGATATATATTAATGCCTTTTCAGGATATTTAGCTATGCTACATGTCACAAATTAACTCTAGACCAAAATAACTGTGTGGGTGATGGGAAATAAAACCAAGCTTTGTCCTCAGTATCAGGTGGTTCTGTGGTTGTATTTTCAACTCTGAAGTGTTGAGTCTAGAGTTACTCCACATGGTCTGTACCAACCAAAACTGACACGCTAAACGTGATTGCTAAATTCCTTAACCATCATCCACTTACGTTGGTATCAGATGTCCATGTACACTAAACAGCTACTGCGTGTCACTATTTACTGAGGGTTGGAGGTTCAAAATAAACAACAAAAGTCACTAGTATGGAGCAGAGTGTAAGGCATCTTTGTTTCATTGTGTCAGCCTTTAAGTCTCTTTAGTTTAAGGGGAGACACTATCATTACGCTCCCCCAAGTACTGCACTGGGTTTACTTTATTTCTGATAGCAACAGGCTGCTCTGTAATACTGTATGTGGTATTATTTACTATTTGAAACTGCAGTAATCAGTAGTTTGCTGCAACTCCATTTTTACAAATATTGTGAGACAAATGTGTCAACTTCCTAAGTTTTTTTTTTTAAACTAATTTCTGCAATTATGTTCTAATAATGATGAGACTTACTTAGATACCATAGATAATTACAGGTTTTTTAGTTTTAGTGCCATATTTTGTTTTGTTTACCAGTGCCATCTTCCAAATCCGTTGCTAATAGCATTTAAATGCACTGGACATTGTAAAAATGAATGCATCCGATGAAGTGAGCTGTAGCTTACGAAAGCTTATGCTCAAATAAATTTGTTAGTCTCTAAGGTGCCACAAGTCCTCCTTTTCTTTTTGCAAACACAGACTAACACGGCTGCTACTCTGAAACCTAGAATATTAAAAGTTTCAGTAGATAACTGAAAATCTTTTAAGGCATAAAGAGCTAAAATCCATGACAGAATATCAGTGTAGACTTAAAAGTTTCAAGAAAATCTGTTTGATATCGCTGACCTACTACATGTCACTTCTGTAAAGTTTTCCATATAAGGATCTTAAAGTACTTCATGAACTTTAATGAGTTAAGCTTCACAACACACCTCTGAGATATTTTTCCACCAGTTTATCAGTCTGTAAAGCAGGCATGAGAGATTAACTGACTTGCCCAAGGTCACATAGAAACTCTGTGGCAGAGTTGGGACAAGAACCTTTGCTCTCATGACTTCCATTTTCATGCTTTAACCACAAGATCCTGTTGCTTCATATATTTTCAAAGAAAATATGAAAATCATTTCCTCCTTCACTTGCCATCCTCTAAATGCAGCAGAGGGTTGCACCACTAACAACTAAAGTAGTGCAGTGAATATAGCTCTTTGTATGTCCTTGAAGAACTTTCTCTGGTTTTTACTGTACTTTCTCTGTCCTGTGCTGATTGGCTGTTTGGTCCAACTCTTCGCCTCCCTCAGTCTCTTCACCTCAGCATCACTCCACTCCTGCCCCTCTTACCTCTTCTTCCCTACCCTGTCCCCTCTGCCCCTCCATCCCTTCTTCCCTGTCCCCTCTTACTTCCCATTTTTTCTATTTAGCTTATCCCTTCCTCACTATACCCACCTAAAAGAGGGGAAAAAAGAGAAACGTGGAACTAACATACTGTTTGCCATCATCACGTTATTCACTCTGTGTGTTATCCTTCTTTTCCCCCACACTGTCTCTCTCTTGTCTATTTAGTTTGTAAGCTCTTTGGGGGCAGGGACTGTCTTTTTGTTCAGTGCGTGTAAAGTGCCTAGCAGAATGGGGTTCTGGCCCTAGACTGGGGGACTTAAGTCCTATAATACAAATAATAAATATATTTTTTAAAGTTTGCTATTTTAGGTGAGTCAAGTCAGCTGCTTCAGGATAGTGCACAGTCTTGAACAATGGCCTTGGCAGATAAAAATACTTTCAATTCCCTTTTAAAACTGATGTGCAGCAATCAAACTCAAGCTACAAAATAGTAGATGGATGTCCTAATGTGAGTTGTGTAAATACATACTGAATTATTTTATTTTAAGGTATAACAACTATGCAGGGGAAATGGCCATCGTGTGTTCTACCAAAATTTAAATATGGAATTCATTCAAAAATCTCAACTATAGAAATATTTAATTCTGCAGTTGGATACCAGAACTCTCCAAAGACACTTCTGGCAAGTTTAGTACCAAGAATGTACAAATAAGCAACAATATTAGTTCAAAAGATCATCCCTTCTCCCCTAGGCTGTGTGATAGTTTCTCCTTTATCTCGCTACACCTACATCTTTTGCATGCAGCGTTGTTTGTTTGTGCTGATTTTATTTCCCATGGACAGCCTGAAAATGTTTGGATAATGGCATCCCACGTATAACTGGTTGGAGCCATATATTATTCCTGTTTGCTCACCTGGGGGAACAACCTTAAAGTATATTGGATAGGGTAGTGAGAATGTAACTTTAACAGGTTGTATGTAGAGCTGAATTTCCCCCTTATGGCTGCTTTTGTGGCAGACCAGCCATGCTCTTGGAATTGTAGAAGACTGAGGCAGCCATACGGACAATCCAATATTACTGTGTAAATGACCTCACTCCTGAGCTGCAAAGACATCCTTCTAGGAGCAAGCTGTGGGTTGGTTTCATTTAGTTAATTTCATTATGTAAATAGTAGAGGAACTGCTAGCTATGTAGGTTCAAGGAAGGACTAGCCTGAGATGACCAAATCTGAGTCACTAAGGGACATCAAATTAGAATATTATTACTGCTGGCAGGGTAGCAAGTGGTAGTGGTGTAAGATGCTCTACTTCAGGCTGCTGTTGTCCCTGCCCACGTGAGCACCCAGTCCAGTGGACCGCAGTTGGTAATATCAAATAAGGGCCCGTGCTCAGGGTAATGAGCAAAGGCCAACAATGGGTCCAGCGGATGAGGGCCAAATTCCCCAACAGTAGTGAAGGTGGATGAGCCATGATATATGGACCACATGGGACAGAAAAAGAACTAGATTTTCTTAAGTCACCCATGCCCCAGGAAGCATCTGTTGGACGAGTTCCAGGGAAAGGGGTTGGGTCCCCCAAAATAAAACACCTTGATGTCTCCCCAGTCCCAAGGAGGCAGAGTGAAATAAAGGGGCAATCAGCCATGACAGACCATGACAACAGCACCAGGATAAAAGCCTCTGCTACTACCAACTCCAGGAGTTTGACAGAACCAAATCCTGAGCATGAAGTTGTTTGACTGTGTGCAGAATATCACAGTCTTACAATGATCTTGTCTTTCTTCCATTGCTCATTATATTCAAAAGCAGCATTGCATGCTCTTAGTCCATGTCATCAGATGGACAACCCCCTCCCCCAGCATGCCAAGGCTCTTACAGTTTAATTTTAATCTTGGGCTAAAAGTCATGTTGAACCTGAATTTTGAAAGATATCTACCTAAAAGTTTTCAGTCTGTCTGAGGCATCATAATTTTTGTGAATTTATGTTTGGATGCTACATTTGTGCAACTATATTTAAAATTGGACAAAATTCTGAAAAAAATGTGGTAGAGGGCTATTTTGCTTTGACAGTAGGGTGGATTAAATGACCTAACTGTTTTTCATATCTAATTTCTGTAATTCAAATTCATGTCAAGATCATAAGTTTGCCTTCTGTTCCTCAAATTTTCATTACTAAAAATCAGCTCTTTGCTTTAAGGTCCAAAAACTGTGTCAGCTAAAGCAAGTGAAATATCATTCCAGTTTCATAGTTGAGATTTATGGTTTTTACTTTTGCATCCAAGAAGGCCAGATTCTGTCACCAGTAGAACTTCTTTCTAAGTAAGGTATTACCTGCTCATCATGAATTAAGGTGGCAGTATTGGATCTGTAAAAATTAATTGGTAATCCACTAATTATGGAAGTTGGCTTTTGTGGTTAAATAGTTTTCCCTTTGGTGATCTGCAAATGTAAGGATGAACAGCACACTTAATAACTATGATAGGGAAGAAGAGGAGTTAATCTGCACCTATATTTTTCAAAACGGCAGAGCTAAATGGATTTATAATGGATACAAAGATGATGGAATTGAGCATGTTTGGAGGTATACTTGCTAAAATGGTTTGGAATTAATGACCATTTTCTCTCAATTTCAAAAGGCCAGCGTGACTATGTACTGTTCCCTCAACAAATGACAGTGGTTTCATAGTTAAACTAAAAAACAGTAGAGGACATAGTTTCTGTTTTTGTCATTACTCCAGTTGAAGAGCCCAGTTGACATGGGCCGACTAGTAGATTTAATAGTCACTGAAAGACATGTTCAGATTACTAGTATAAAAAAATGGAACTATCTAACACTTCCATTACCCCAGAAAGAATTGATGGAGGTGCTCTGTAAAAGTGGATGTTAATATGATGATTTTTCAATGGAACTCTCCATAGGAGAAGAACTGTTACCAACGTTGTTTGGAACCATATGTTAGCCATTATCTGGTAACAGGTCCAGCGTGCTGGATAGAACAGATCTGTAAAAACAATTATCACTTCACTTGTTTGGTTTTCTACCAAGGTAAACTGAAATCAACATGAGTTATGATGTTGTGTAGGAACTTGGATCCTGTGTTGTCTTGAGTCAGCTGTTAAATTTAAGTTCATTCTCAGTTTTCTAAGAGCAGATGATGTGTAGTATGGCTTTAGAGGGGAAATTAATTAAATGAAGATGCTGGCTGTCTAAAGAATGATCTGTCATTAAAGGATGATGCAGTATATAAATCATCAGATCATTTAGGAGTGGAATATATGTTTACAATGCCTTCATTGTCATAAATCTTGATTTTTAGTAAGGCGTTTGACAGAATCCCACAACACATTCTCATAAGCAAACTACAAAAATGTGGTCTAGTAAGGTCGGTACACAGCTAGTTAAAAGACCATACTCAGTTATCAATAGTTTGCTGGGAGGGCATATCTTGTGGAGTCCCTCAGGGGCTAGTCATAGGTCCGGTACTAGTCAGTAGTTTCATTAATGACTTGAATAATGGAGTAGAGAGAATGCTTATGAAATTTGCAGATGCCCCCAAACTGGGAGGGGTCGAAAGCACATTACTAGAATTCAAAAAGACCTTGACAAATTGGAGAATTGGTATGAAATCAAGTAGATGAAATTCAGTGAAGACGAGTGCAAAGTCATTCACTTAGGAAGGAAAAATCAAATGCCCAGCTACAAAATAAGGAATAACTGACTAAGTAACAGTACTGCTGAAAAGGATTGTAGGGTTCTAGTGGATCACAAATGGGATATGAACCAACAGTGTGATGCAGTTGCTAAAAGAGCTAATACCATTATAGAGTGTATTAACAGGAGTGTTGTATGTAAGACAAGGGAGGTAAATATCACACTCTGATTGCCACTGGTGAGGCCTCAGCTAGAGTACTGTGTCCATTTCTGGGTGCCCCACTTTAAGAAAGATGTGGCTACATTGGAGAGGGTCTAGAGTAGAGCAAGAAAAATCATAAAAGGTTTAGAAAATCTGAACTATGAGGGAAGGTTAAAAAAAAATCTCGGCTTGTTTATTCTTGAGAAAAGAAGACGGGGGGGGGTGGTGGGGAGAGAGATCTGGTAAATCTTCAAATATGTTAAGGGCTATAGCTGCGATCGGGTGCTAGGCTGGGGCCCCATGGCCGTGGCCAGGGCCAGAGCCGCTATGGCGTGACAGGGGGCCAGGGCCAGAGCCGCAGTGGGGGGCTGGGAGAGAAACCACGGCCGGGAGTGGGGCCAGTGCTGCAGCTGGGCCGGGAGGGAGCGCCACCCAGCCCTGATCTGCCCACAGCTCCACCCTGGTCCCCTCCTTTTTGTGGCCCCAGGCTCCCGACTGTGACTCCACCTGCAGCACTAGCACCTGTGGTTCATGGCTGTGGTTCTGGTCCCGCGGCTGGAAGTGGGCCGGGGCCAGACCTGCAACTGGGACTGTGGTCAGGAGTGGGGCCACGGTTGGGACCAGGGCCAGGAGTGGCATTGTGGGCAGAGCGGGGCTGGGTGGCACTCCCTCCCCACTCTCTGTGGGGGCTGGCCCGGGCCCTGCTGCACCCCCTCCCCGAAATGTTCCTCCAGGTCTCCCGGGGGTGGGGGGGAGGGGGGATGGGATTGAGCACCTCACAGTTTGGGGACCACTGGCTTATACAAAGGTAATTCTTAATTTTTTAAAAATTAAGTCAAACTGCTGTTTACAGTCAGTCTTGCTACGTAAACCTCTAATATATTCTAGAAAATCACTAGGGCCACTAATCTCCTAGTTCTCTAAAATATTAAGTAAATTAAAATGGTGTCAATAAGTAGATAGCAAAGGTACATATATGGCCCTATTCTGCTCCCATTGAAATTCATGGAAAAACTCTCCAGAGGGCCTATCTGTGTTGCCCTTTGCATCTGCCATGACTATATCAACTTCCTTTGGTAAAAGATACTTTTGTCTACATCAGATCCATCAGTTCACCTGTAAAATAGCACCATGTTTTGCGGCCAGTTTGAGGTACGTATAAAATGCCTTATATAGTAGGGTTGAATTTGCGTCATGATAATATTTGCAACAGAAAAGGCTATGCCAATTGTTCTTCCTAAACAGAGAATAAATATTTAAGAACTTGAGGGATCCCATACTTCATATAAAAAAAATACTGTTTGAATGCTGGAAAACTTAGATTAGATTTCAAGGATTAGGGAGTCCCAGTTTACATTCTTAGCTTCATAACAGTTACAGTGAGGAGTGGATTTACAATTTTTACTAAAATATTAGCAAGCTAAATATTGAAGGACCATATCAGACATTTTGTGAATTTCATAATTCTTACAGGGAAAAACTGGTTATTCATAATTAGTGGGTTAACCTTTCATTTGAAAAAATTAAGACTCCACAGAGTCTCCTATGACCTGAATTTCCTCAAAAATGTGTGTTCTGAAATGTCCTGGAACAATCGGAGGAATATTAAAGTTCGTTGCTCCTTTTAAAGAATCAGGATCCCCCAGTTTGTTACTTTAACTGGAGTTACTGAACACTTCACTTCACACACAGTGCTGGATTGGTATAAAACCAGAATAAAAGTAAAACAATCTTATTTAATTCCAAAGAAAAAGATTTTAAGTGAGTACAAATATAAGGAATACTGTCAGAATGATTACAAGAGAAACTTAACAAGCTAGACTTGGTTCAAGATGAAATCCTACCTATGTTTTCCATCAAGATGACTGACTGACCTCCTGGGTCAGGACCTGTCCCCCAGAGTGAAAGGGCTGATACTTTTTGTTGTCTTCGGTGAAAGATAGATAAAGAGAGGGGCAAAGAAATCCAAAGTTCATAGTTCAGTGAACATTTTAAATGGATTCTTCTGAGGGTTACCCCTCGATAAAATTCATTCAAGCCATGAGGAAGGTGACATGGGGTCTTCTGGTGAAGGAAGTTTCCTGCTGGGGTTGTCTGATAAAATACCAATTATTTAATTCCTGCCCCCTCTGGTGCAATTGAATGAACATTGACAATCATGTCTAATCTCCTTCCCTGCCATGATAGTGTGAGGTTTGCCTCCACCTCTTTTTAATTTGATGGGTCTGTTTATGCGATACATAAATACATTCTCGTTGTCTTTCAAAGTACTTTGGAAGTAACTCCCCGATGGGGAAATTGCATTCCTTTATCTAGAGTGGGGTAACTCCTGCTTGGCTGGCAAACATATTTTAAAAATTATAATTTCAGTTTATATCCGTAACTTTTCATCAGTTGCTTGCGCCTATGCGACAGTATTAATAAACAGTGAGTTATGAGCTTTTCATTGACACCTTGCATGACACTTATCAGACATTAAGGAATTGGGGTACACTTGAACTGGTTATACCAGCTGCAGTTTATTACCATATATCTGAGTGCCCCTTCCCCTCTGCCCTTAGGCTGCTGTTAATATCACAGACTAGGACTTTTTGTTCAGTGTTAGTACAGCGCCTAGCACAATGGGGTCCTGATCTGTGACTGGGGCTCCCTAAGCACTACAATAATACAAATAATAATAATGCTCACATATTAGCACTTACATTTCATAATTTCTGTACTGAGAAAATTTACTGAACCTCAGACCATTGTAAAATTTATTTTAATAAACAAGTCTCAGTTAAAGAGATCTGATATCCTTCAACTATACTTCTGAGCATATTATACTTTAAAGCTAGTTTTATTAATAGGTTATCCATTATCCACTGTCCATAAACACAATTTTTTGGAAGCTTAGAAAAATTATCAGCTAGTGGTAAGGAAAAAGGGTTGGTCTCAAAGTTCAAGAAGCCATGCCAGCCTCAAGGATAGGGTGAGCAGATGTTTCAATAGTATCGGGGCTGTCCCAGTGTTAGAGGCTTTATTTTGTATATGCAATACTGTCCCCTCTCCCCAAAAAGAAAAGTGTCCTGATTTTTCACGCTTGCTATATGGTCACCCTAGTCAAGGAAGAAAATATATGTAAATGTAAATGACAGGGTTGTAAAGGACCTCCTGAGTCAGCTAATCCACCCCTGTGTGCTATGCTGTCTTAATACAAGCTTAATACACCACCATTTAAAGTGAAGTTATGATGTAATAACAAGACATAGTACAATACTCTCATTTTCCTGTCTTCTGAAGAATTTGCAGAGCTCCACTCTGTTGCTTTCCTTAGAACACTGTTCCATAGCAGTAACTAATGTGGGCAGAATCAGGAATATTATGGAGGTATATCCATCTTTACTGCATGTGGATTACTTCCCCCTCCCCCCATATATTGGAGAGTGGAGAGACCTCCTTCTTCTTTTCGAAGAATAGGAATGTAAACAGTGACATACACTCCCTGTGGATACAAAAATTTAGTTGAGGTATCAGAGATAATCCCACAGTACTCTGTAGAAACTTTTAAAAGAAAGGGACCATGAGTGTAGGAATTATGTAATTATTACATAACTTCTCTGTATTTAAAATTCTTGAGTGGTTTCCTGATGCCTTCAATTTCAAATTTAGAATGATGATGATGTAGAAGTCATTGAGAGGCAACAAATACAGTAGAACCTCAAAGTTACGAACACCAGACTTACGAACTGACCGGTCAACCATACACCTCACTTGGAAACAGAAGTATGCAATCAGACTGTGCCAGAGGACACCCCCCCCCCCAAAAAAAAGCAATTATAGTACAGTGCAGTGTTTAAACATAAACTATTAAAAAAAAAGGGGAAATTTTTAAAAAAAGATTTGATTTCTAAGGTGAGGAAACTGTTCCTGTGCTTGTTTCATTTAACAATTCAGAGTTATGAACAACCTCCATTCCCAAGGTATTCCTAACTCTGAGGTTCTACTCTATGGTGCATTTTTTTAGTTGCTTTTAAGAGCAAAACTTCAATGCCTTTTGAGTTACCGTCTTTATTTTAATCTGCTTGAAATCAATCCTTCTCCATTGATTTAGGTAAGAAATTATTATGTAGTGTTGACTTTTTAGAGGAAATATTATTTACATATATTATCAAATTCTTGGGTTTCAGCAATTATAACAATGTATTTTTGTTTGAATTTTTAAATACTCTTAAAACTGGAGTTTCTTTCTTCCAGCAGCATATGAATTTCTCCTACTTATACAGTATTTTAATACAGAAGTTTAAGTGAGGAATCACTTACATTTCAGGCACAAATAAATTGGTTATAACTCTGATCCTGACTCCTTTTTTTTTCTTTTGACATGAACCTGCTAACCTAAGACAATTGGAGGTCTTTGGTTCTGAACCAAAAAAGCAACTATTTAAATTGTGATACCAGCATAATTGTGTGTTTGCTATTGAAACCCATAGTGGGGAAGGAACCTGCTACGAAAAGAGACAGTGTCAACTCTGAATTAAATGCAGGATGTAGGACTGAGTTTTGAATGTGGAACTCTGAAACTTACACACCATAGCTCCAGCTTTGTGATGATAAAGACCAAATCCATTTCAACAGTCCACTTTTTATTTCTCTTTGCATATAGCTATGCCCTGCAAATGGCTGACCTTATGGACTTGATTGAAGTTAATGGAAATCTTTCCACTAATCTCAGTGAGACAATGGAGAATATTAAAATTGTATTGGTCAGAAGACAGTGGTTTAAAATTGAGAACAATATAGGAAGAAATCATAGAAGACAGTATAGATTAACCAAACAGTGTTTATTGAAATAGTATAAGCAAAGAAACTTTAGCATCTGTTCTGCTTCCCTAGATCACTAAGCAAATAGAGGTCAAATCAAAGTTTACAGGAGGACAATGAAGTTTCCTTTGTGTTGACCATTATCCATTCTAACTCTTTTGATGATTCTTTTTTTTTCCTTTGGAAAATAACCTTTAATAATGCTTTCTATATATTCCTATTTGCTTAGACAATATAAAATGCTAAGCCATAAATTAATACACTCTTTTGCAACCTAAAATTATATACCGTTTCTGTGTTAGTCTAAAATGCACAAGAGATGGAAGAAAACTCCTCTTCCTTCATAAACAGCCATGATTTGTTGAAGAATTCATGAGCTGAATCCCTCCAAGTCCACCCCAACAAGCATATTTTCTAATCCCATCTCTGTTATGGTTTAGCTGCATAACTCCCAAAATATATCTTTCTCTTTCAGTTGGGGAATTTTCACATTGCTGCTCCTGGCAAGTACCTGTTTCCCGTCAACTTGCACACGTATTTAAGCCTCCTCACATTAATTAGCAAGCAGGCATCCAATTCTGACTTCTCAGCCTTCAGTAAGAACCTATTTTCAAAATACCATCTACCTGAAAATTAGTTATCTAGTAGAACATTTGAAATGAATTAACTTTCTACAATTTAGAGGAGACAGTACTATTCAAATATTTTCTAACTAAAGCATTTTATATATGATGCACTACACTGCTAATAAAACTCTTGTGATAAAATGTAAAGGTTGTAAAAATCCTACTGCTTGCAATCAGTACAAATATTTCCTATAGTAAAGCATTAAATTTGACTCTGTTCAAGTCTTTCTCTCTCTTTTTTTTAATTAGCAGTTATGATCAAGATGCCTGCAAGGTGGTATGGTTTTTACTAGCTATTTAACAGTTACTGGCAAACAAGTAGGCTGCTAGGAGGTCAGATGAGTTTGGAACCAATGAGGAGTTCTTAAACCCTTTTTGAAGTAGTTAAGGTTTATGTGGTCTCTGACATGCTTTTAAATAACAAAGGAAAAGTATAGAATAATGTTAACCCTGGCAAAAGCAAATGTATTAAGTTGTCACAACCTTTAGAACAGAAATGCATGCTCAACTCTTTCAGTATGGTGTGGAAAGAGGAAATGGGCTGGTTCCCCTTTTCCTTGGCTGACCTAGATTAGACCAGTCCTGGGGACAATTTGGGATTATTTAACATTGCTCCTGGCCAGTCTCTACTCTAGCATTACATTTCGCAAGATTTTCCCCTGTCTCCTAAAACTTCTTTCAAATAGAAATCCTGCATTCTTTCCAAATAAGAGAACCCACTCATCTCAGATATGTTGTGAAAATACTCATTTGTGAAGCACTCAGATACTGTAGTGATGAGCACCTTAGAGTCCATGAGGTATTTGTTGACCTGCTCCTCACACTTTCTAAAATCTTGGGAGATACCCTACTTAAATATACAACTAGGGCTATGTCTACACTGTCACTTATGTTGATATAGCTTATGTTGCTCGGGGGTGTGAATAAACCACCCCCGAGCGACATAAGTTACACCGACCTAAGCACCAGTATGGACAATACTGTGTTGGTGAGAGAGCTTCTCCCACCAACATAGCTTCGTTGAGTGTGGCTTAATTAGGTCAATGGGAGACGTGCAGCTTTGCTGCTGTAAGCAGTCTAGTGTAGCCATAGCCTAGGACATCCCCCGAAACCTTAAAGAAGGTGAGTAGTGAGTCAACAAATATCTACAAAAATGGAAATTTAAAAATGCACCTTAAATTGATTACTTCTGTATTCAAGTTTAAAAAGTGAGGGCTCACTTGAAAAGAGGGAAATGCAAAAGAGTAGAAAACAAAACTATGTTTGAGCCACTAGTAGTTACGACTTTTAGGGAAACCCTACATTTAACTTTTTATTACAGTGTTGTGGTTTCATGGTAGGTGTACTACTTAGTTTGCTGTGTTAAGTCCTTGCCACAAAGAAAAACACAAAGCAAAACAAAAATCCACCACACGTAGCTAGTGGAAAATAGAGCATATTAAGTTGCTTCTGAAAAAAGATGCTTGTGTTCTGAATATGAAATGAAACTGCAATTTTAAAGCTAGTGGGAAGAACACAAGTTAACTGCATTAATTCATCGAATTCTAAGATCATACCAGATGTTCTATTTATTGTGATTTACTGTGAACTATATAAACAGAGTCCGAATTTATTTCTGGCTGAGATTGTCCCATGAGCACATAACGCGGTCTTAAAGCTAAAAGTGTAAAACTCCTGAATCATGTGCAGTAACCATGGCCTACTGCTCCTCCCATCTATCCCAATAGCACACAATTTCACAAGCCTCTCACGAGCAGGTAAATGTTAAACAAGGACAGCTCCTAACGTGGGTAGTCCATCACAAGGCACTTTAAAAAAAAAAAAAAAAAAAAAGTAGAAGGGGGAAGAGAAAGCTTAGACTTTGTCTGCATTGGGGAAATTAACCTGTAATACATTCCAGGGTCAACACTATATCTTGCAATAAATCACTCGTAGTCTAGAATAATTACTTTGCTCACAAAGAAAAATGTTTAGTTTTTGCTTTTCATTCTGGTAATTCTCAGTGGAACACTTTTTTTTTTGTTTGTTTGTTTTTTGTTTAAGTGTCCTAGTTACCTTTCTTGGAAGTACTTCCATTTGAATAATAACCTTAGTCTGCATCACCAAACCAACACTACAGCAGAACTGCACATGAACTTAAGGATACTTACAAATCAGCCGAGTGATTTCTTCCTCATTGTTGGAAGGTGGAGGGGAATGAGACTCTTTCCATCTGAATTAGTTCAAGCATCAGTTTTGTTTTCTTGCCCTTTGCATCTGTTTGAGATCACTTATATCTTTTATTCATGGATAGGAAACTATTCTATTTTACTTCAACTGTGATTTTCTGACACTAAGCACTCAAGTATTCATACCCCGGCCTACACAATATTATAATAATCTTTGTACAAAATGTGTGTTGTGAAGTATCATTTGAAAACTAATAACTCATGGATCATTAATGTTCTTGCATGATGTATGTACACAGCGGCTGTTGAGTTATGGATACATGCTAGAATTATGACTAAAATGTGTGTAAACCAGGTATGTTTGGAGGTTGATAAACAGGTCTATCCTAAACAAAGTAATGTGTATTTACTTCAGTTTATATATAAGGAATAAATAGGACCATCAGGACAGCAGTGGGAGGAGATGGCAGGAAACAACAATTTGCCTTTCAGTAAACACAAGTTGGGGAGGAAAGAGCATGGCGCTTCCGTCACCACCAGACTCCATGTCGCCTTCTTCACAGCTTGAATAAATTTTACTTCCAGCGGTAACCCTCAGAAGAATCCATTTCAAAGGTTTACTGCTCTGTAAAGATAGGAGCTGGTGGGAGGCTGAACCTCAAGGGATGAACAATTGAATCAGCTGAATACAATATTACTGTATTATATGACTGTCTAGAGTGAGGTCTTGTCTGGAAGCTAATGACACACTGGTGATAAATTTCAGTGTGAAATGTGTATTAACACTATATGAGGCAATTTGGGTAGGTAATGATATTTTTTAAAGGTTGTAGCCTAACAGGAAGAAACAGATCCTTTCCAGACAGGAGGGAAGGAGCTATTTACCTGCTTCTTACATAATTTAAGCGTGGTGGAATCAAAACAATGGAAGCCCTATTTACATACAGGGGGATGGGAAGCCCACAGAAAGGGAAGAACAGCATTAGGTCATCTTACCTCTTGAAACAGTAATTTAAACTTTGGAAGAGATAAGCAAAGACAGAAGCTATCTTTGGCTTCCATCACTAGACAGAGCTCTTGCAACCTGAGAAAGATGGGCCCTTCAGCATAGGGAGAGGAAGGGTTGGAGTCTCTGGAACTAAATATGGGCGAGAAACATGCTTAGACAAAGATCTTTCACCTAAGAAGACAAGGGAAGCCAGCACCGTGTACTTCTGTGGAAGGTCCTGACTGAGGGAAAGTCAGCCATGGCTGGGAAGAAGAATGACTGGTGAGAGAAACCCATCATGAACAAAGTTTGTATCTTGCTAGATTGTTTTAGACTGTTTGATGATTTTTCACTTTTATTTGCTTGTAACACTTTCTAACTTTGTTTTTTTTATTTGGCATCACTTAACCTGTGTCCTACTGTTAATCAATTTGTTATATTTGTACTATAAACCAACTTAATGCTGTTTAAACTGAAGGGTGTATTTACCCTAGTTAAATTAATAAGCTGTGATGAGCTTTTTTGTCTTTAGAGGAACAAAAGGACCATATTATTTCTCTGAACTGTCTAGGAGAGGGCTGGACATTACAGAGCGCACAGTTTTGGTGAAACTTTGAAATGGGAGTGTGGTGGGGTCACTTTGTAGTTGTAACCAAGGCTGGTGGAAGCAAGAGTGTAGATAAGCTGCTTGGGTCGTTGCTGCTGAACCAGGGCTGTCTACGCGTGTACATGCGCACACAGAACCTGCATGCTTGTAGGCTAATTGAGTGTCCCAGGCTGAGAGCTATAGCAGCAGGGCGTTGTAAGGCACACAGAGTTGCACCCTTCACTGGTCTGGATTGCACCCAGAACCCTATAAGGCTTTATTAATAGCTTATGGTTCTAATTGTTGTAATTGACTCTCTTAAGATGATGGACATAGGTTTAAAAAATTCACAAAG
The DNA here is from genome assembly GCF_015237465.2 of Chelonia mydas. Taxonomy (NCBI): domain Eukaryota; kingdom Metazoa; phylum Chordata; order Testudines; family Cheloniidae; genus Chelonia; species Chelonia mydas. The sequence continues at coordinate 16,606,149 of NC_057854.1, read as the reverse complement.
ATTTAAATGGTAGATTGCTCCTGCATACATTGCCTTAGCTGATGCATCAAATCTATGTCCTTTATTCACTGTCCATTACTCAGTTTTATATCAACTATCATAAAACACTTGTAAAGGGTTTTGGTTTTTTGGATAATTTAGTTGTTTGGAGTGCTGGGGCACTATTGCAGTACAATCTGGTTTGTGTGTTTGTATAAGAGCAAGCCCCTTCCTCAAAGAGAATTGAATGTAAAATACAAGCCAAGTGATCAGAATAATGTGTATATGAGAGAGAACTATATTCATTGTAATTATAGTCCCGCTTTCCAGGGTGACTTAGGGCTTGTCTACTTGGCTTTGCAGTGTGGACTATGGGGGTGCGGGAATTACATCATACACTGAAGTGCTGTATTGTAATGCCCTTGTAGACCCTGTTAGCGTGAACTAAAAATTTGCATTAACGTAGTCCTGTTTGAAACGGGACTACATTGACATGAATGAAGTATGTTTTAGTTCATGATAGCAGGGTCTACACAGGAAGTTGCCTTAGAACACTTCAGTGTGTGCTGCACCCTACACTTCTGTAGTCCATATGGCAGGGTTGTGTAGACAAGCTCGTAGGCTATATTAGTGCAGGAAAGTTTCTTTTTTATGTTGTTAATGTGAACATTTTCATATACATTATATTTTTGAGATTTCTTCATTTTTAACATTATCTGCACTTTAATATGTAATATTTATTTCACTCCTGATTTTTAACTTGCTGTTTATTTTAATATACGTCACCAAATAATTAACATTTTTAAAAAAGCCTTTTGCCGTGTGTGTGTGTATATTAATTCTTACATCCCTACTCAGCTTTTCTGGCTTCTTTTCCCTTCTTCATTTATACTGGGATGAATATTAATTGAGGTTTCAGAGTTTTTTCTTAAATTATCACTTTCCTGCAATAGTATAGAATAGGATTCCAGTCAAAATTCTTTAGGATATTTTTCGTTTACTCATAAATCACTTCTATAAATCAGAAATATTCCATCATTTACTCCCATGAGGATTTCAAGTACAAAATAATGATCACTGGACTGTTGCATTTAATATTTTTAACAACTTAAGAAAATAGAAAATTATCATTGATTAATTTGTCAGTTGACCTAAATATTGGGGGAGGAGTAAATAATGAAAAGGATAAGTCACTGATACTGAGTGATCTGGCTTTTCCAAATTACCACAATTAGTAAAGGTCAGTTATTACTTTTCCATGATTTTCCATGTCTTGTCCGCAACTCAGAAGCAATTATTTGACAGTCATCCTGCAATTCAAGTAGGGCCTTATGCATAAGAAAATTATTTCACTTTTGAAACCTGTGTCCTGCCTCTGCGTTATGTATCTGTTGTAGTTCTAAACAAATGTGAGTAATTAAAATCACCCATGATCAAAGTTCTGGCCATTTGATTGGCATATCTATCTATTACAGTATTTCCTGATCATCTTCCTATAGTTTGTGCCTCAGATTGATATAGCAACATTCAAGAATTATGACTCTTTATTGTCCTTAATTTCTCTTTCTGGTGTGTCAGCCAAAACATTCATATCATTCATCCACAGATTTTTAACATTATCCTCCACTAATATTGCCAACCCTCTCCAGCTCTGTTGTACTATTTCCCCCTTTGGTGTGTGGTGTGTCCTGGTACTTTAAACTCCTAATCATTTTTTTTTTTGTTAAAACAATGTTGCAGTTATTCCAACAGTGTCATTAACTCCATATCTTTTCTCTAAAAGCAAAGGATCCAGTTCAGCACTCTTGTTTGTCTACTCTTATACAGATGATACTTAATTTTTTTCTTAGCTGTACTTCATGTTGCTTTCTGCTTTCTGTAGTTTTAAAACCGATTGCACTAAGTCTGGCATTTTGGTGGGGAAGTGGGGTTGGGAGGTGGGAGGGAATGCTTTTTAGTGTTTTTGGAATGGACATACACAGACCCCTGGCATCTAATAGTTAACGTTACCCTGGGATCCAGCCAGTCCCCATCTAAATCCTCTTCTCTCAGCTCTAATCTAAAAAGACTGTCCAAATAATTTTCCATATGTGCAGCCAATATACAGTAGGCTGCATTACATTTTAGCTTCTCCACATTCATGCATCTTAATCAAGTTTCCCATAATTGGAATTCATACGGTAGAGCTGTCTGTTGGATGGAAAAACATTGGACATAATTTTGGATTGCTGCACTTTAACAACTGATTTTTCTTTCCAGACAGGGTGCTTTTCCTAATTCTTATTGAACTGAATGAGGAGTTCTTGCTAATAATCATACCACATTTTTGTCAGAGAACTAGCATGCAGATTTACCTTTAGTCACCCTCCCTTTTGATTAGTGTAGGTGTATTTGTACATACTTGTTAATAGCCAGCTATTTTTGAAAATGTTGATCTGATTAAATTAGTTCAAAAGATTTGTTGGATACTTGTGCAGGCTGTTCTTAAATTGTTAGCCAAACCACCGCCCTCTCTTCATTCAAATCCCTCCTAAAAGCTCACTCCTGCTGTTGTGAGGGTCACCAGAAATGAGTGAATTCATACTACATATATTTGTATGTAAGTATATATTGTGTGTATATGTACATGAAAAATAATGTTGTTTGGTTATTAAACAGAAGTTCTTAAATTTGTATTTTAGTGTTTGGATACATGTACACACAAGTTTAGTACCATTCAAGATATGCTGAGTTAACTGTGTGATCTTCTTATTGCAACTCTGCTCTTCACTCTCCACACCAATTTTTGTTACTTACCCTCGCTCATAACAAGTCTAATCTAGACTCTTTTGGGGTAAATACCTTGGGTAAAATTTTCAAACGGGCCTAAATCCCATTTTTCAAAGGTTATTTAGGTTGCCTACTCCCATTGACTGTCAGTGGGATTTAGGTACTTTTGAAGATTTTATTATCTCTTGCCTCCTTATTTTTGGGCACTGAAAAAAAATAGGGCCCAATATTTAGGGCAGAAGTCTGCAACAGACTTCCTATGTGACTTTGAGCACTTAAGGCTAGATTTTTAAATATACTTAGAGTCCCAAGTACCTTTTAAAAATCTGTCCCCTAGTGTCTCTGTTCCTTGGTTCTGTAAAATGGGGATAAAGGTGCTTCCCAACCTATTAGAATATTGTGGAGATAAATACATTGAAGATTGCTAGGTATTTGTATACTATGGAAATAGTTTTAACTATTTAATTTTAAGTGACAGCAAATGGATTTGGTGCACTAGTTTGGTGCACTGGTGCATTTAGTTACAAAATCCTGATTTCTGCTGCTATTTAAAGATGCACTTATTTTTCACTCTGGAAAAAACAGTGAATTACCTGGAGTTTAATTGATATTTTCTGATGCTGAAGAGTATGTAGATGCTTGAGTTTTAAATGTAAACATGGCTTTGATGAAATCTATAAGATAAAAGCTTTGAACTTATGATATGGTTGAGTAGGCTAACAATAAGTAATGCACACATTAAATTGCTAAAGCTTGTTTTGCTGACTTCATATTTATTGCTGTGAACATAATACATAATTTGGCTTATCCTATCAAGAAATTGCCATAAGCACAAATGAGGCAAGGCCTATAAGTTGCTGATGGCAACATTATAGCTTTGGTATGCTTTAATATAGCACCCATTGTTGTATCTGCTTGCCGTTTCATGGATTCAATCATGGAAATATAAGGAATTTACAATTTTTTTCTCTAGATTATTTTCATGAATTTGTTATAGAGTTTCTGTTTTGAAGTTTCTGTTTGGAGTTTGTGGGGCCAGTTTCTTTCCATATATATCCTATATTTATATAATATAAATATAAAACATACACAAAGCAGAGTTCCTATATCACTGTAGTTCTTTTTATACAGTACTTCAGTTTTGAACTGTGTGTGTGTGTGTGTGTGTGTGTTGGGAGTTGGTTCTTTTCTCAGTATTAAATCCAACAATATTTTCTTGACTGGTTACTCTTTCTATGGGATCTGTTGATTTGTCTAAGTCTCTATTTTGTCTTTCATTTATTATTTATTTATTTTGGTATTGAAGGTATAGTCAAGAGAGGGTCACTTAATATCTGTCAATGTGACGTTCTTTAGTTAGGAGTATCTTCCCCGTGTATCTGTCACTTTTCTTTTTTTGAAATTTTTTTAGTGCTTTTAGAAGCACACTCTTTGAGAAGGCGTTAGAGTATAAATAGTTCACCTGTGTAATATACTTGCTGAGGAAAAAGAAAAATCCTATGTGCACAGGAGGCAGAAGAATCATTATCCTAGTGTAAAAATGATGATTTCTTACTAAAGTTACTTTTCACTATCTTTTAATCTTGTTAGTGCTGCAGATACAAGACAACTGGAAACTGAGCTGTACTCTATCCCAGGTCATGTATTGAGAGAATTGGTGATGCCATTTTGATTGTAGAATATGTATTGTTGGTGATATGTGAGCCAGAAATAACCCATCCAGCTGTTTAGATTCTAGGTGGAATGTGTAGTGGTTGCCATTAGCAAAAAATAAACATCTCTTTACATTGTAAATGAAACAGATTTGATCAGGAGTCACAAATAAATGACGCCCCATTATTTCATTTTTATGAAGTCACTATTTGGAATAAAACACCCACTTTAAGGAAAAAGAACCACATTAGAATGTCATAGATAGAAAATCAGGAATAGAAGTTAAGATTCCACATAAAGGCAATTTCATCTTGCCCAATCCTAGTTCCCTTTGTCCCTCATTGTTCTATAACTATAGCCTGAGCCACCCTTACAGCCATGTACTGTGGGTGCTCTGTGTTTCTTATGAGCTTTTGTTTCTTGTACAACCCAGCTACACCATTCCTTGCTGTAAAACTGTGTAACCAGTTTATCCTTAACAGAAATACATCCAGTCTCAGACATAACTCCTGTTCACGTCCCCTTTCAGTCAGCTACATATAAATCAGCGACCTTCCATAGGAAAGCACCTCTACTGATCCCACCTTTCTACTGTAGTCGAGTCTGAAACTTTTCCACATCTTACCCTTTTACATAAAATCCAAATAATCCCTAACCCATCTAGCAGTCCATTATAAGCCACAAAGACCAATATGGTATCCTGTGGTTACAAAATCGTAGCTGTCGCAAATTCAGAACTAGAACAACCATCAATAGTTAGGTCTTTTCTTTATACAATTTGGACATTTGATCTTGGTGTCATGTATAGGGCCCTACCAAATTCATCGCCATGAAAAATGTATCCCGGACCGTGAAATCTGGTCTTTTGAGTGCTCTTACCCTGTACTATACAGATTTCACGGGGGAGACCAGTGTTTCTCAAATTGGAGGTCCTGACCGAAAAGGGAGTTGCAGGGGGGTCACAAGGTTATTTGGGGGAGTCACAGTATTGCCACCCTTACTTCTGCGCTGGCTTCAGAGCTGGGCAAGCAAAGAGTGACAGCAGTGGGCCAGGCACCCAGCTGTAAAGGCAGCACCCAGCCACCAGCAGCACAGAAGTAAGGATAGCCATGCCACAATCCCCCCTACAATAACCTTGTGTCCCCCCAACTCCTTTTTGGGTCAGGACCCCTACAATTACAACACCGTGAAATTTCAGATTTAAATAGCTGAAATCATGAAATTTACGATTTTTAAAATCCTATGACTGTGAAATTGACCAAAATGGACTGTAAATTTGATATGGCCCTAGTCATGTAACAGGGAATCAGCAGACAAAGGCCCACTCCTCAGGGTGTAGCTTAAAAAGGCTGGGTTTTTGCAGAACAGGAGGTAGGCAATTTGCATTCACCCCACCTTTGATATTCTCCAGGAAAACCATTGTTTGGACTTTTTGGAACAAAAAGTGTTTTCTTGTTCAATATAGTCTTTTGAACCCCCCAAGTCTCACATCTATCACATCTTCCCCCTTGAGTGTACAATCCTGGATCACAATAGAACATAAACCATTTGTTTAGTACAGTGGACCCCACAACACTTAAACTTTAATTTATAAGGTCTCCCCAACAGGAAATTGCCATATTTGTCAGTGACCGCCGTACACTCTGGTATGAACAGATTAGCACATTTGACTGTTACACATGCTGTACATTTAGAAAGTTATTCTGCTGTAGTGCCACTAAGATTTTGTATTAGAATTTGGCTGATGAAGAGTACAATCCAGAAGGGGCACAGGGAGTGGATAACTAGCTACACCAGGGTGAGCAAACTTTTTGGCCTCAGGGCACATCTGGGAATAGAAATTGTATGGCAGGCCATGAATGCTCACAAAATTGGGGTTGGGGAGGGCTCTGGTTAGGGGTTCGGGCCCTGGGGTGGGGGGCCAGAAATGAGGAGTTCAGGGTGCAGGAGGGGGCTCTGGGCAGAGGAGGGGGTGTGTGGGCTCAGGGGTGGGGCTGAGCATGTGGAGTTTGGGGTGTAGGAGGGTGCTCCAGGTTCGGACTGAGGGGTTCAGAGGGTGGGAGGGGGATCAGGACTGGGGCAGGGGATTGGGGTGCTGGGAGAGGCTCAGAGGTGCAGGCTCCAGGCGGCTCTTACCTCAAGTGGTGCCTAGAAGCAGCGGCATGTCCCTTCTCCGGCTCCTACGTGGAGGCATGGCCACTGTCCGCAGGCGCCAACCCTGGCAGCTCCCATTTGCTATGGTTCCCGGCCAATGGGAGCTGCGGGGGCAGTGCTTGGGAGGGGGCAGCTTGCAGAGCGGAGGCCCCTGGCTGCCCCTACGCTTATGAGCCGGAAGGAGGGGCCATGCCGCTGATTCCGACAGCTGCATGGCATGGCCCCTGACCCTGCTCCCCAGCTGGAGCTGGGCAAACCCCAGACCCCGCTCCCCAGTGGGAGCTTGAGGGCTGGATTAAAACGACTGGTGGGCAGGCCCCAGCCCACAGGCCGTAATTTGCCCACCCCTGAGCTACATACATGTTGATTCTGCCCTAAAAGAATTTGGCAATTAATTGGTCTTTGACTATTAGTGGTAAATATGCCCAATGGCCTGTGATGGGACACTAGATAGGGTGGGATCTGAGTTATTACAGAGAATTCTCTCCTGGGTGTCTGGCTGATGAGTCTTGCCCACATGCTCAGGGTTTAGCTCATCACCATATCTGGGGTCGGGAAGGAATTTTCTTCCAGGGCAGATTGGAAGAGGCCCTGGGAGTTTTTCGCTTTGCTCTGCAGCGTGGGGCATGGGTCACTTACTGGAGGATTCTCTGCACCTTGAAGTCCTTAATCCACGAGTTGAGGACTTCAGTAGCTCTGACATAGGTCAGGGGTTTGTTATAGGAGTGGGTAGGTGAGATTCTGTGGCCTGTGTTGTGCAGGAGGTCAGACTAGACGATCATAATGGTCCCTTCTGACCTTAATCTATGAGTCTATGAGTGAGATGTGAGCCTTGTAATTAGTATTATTTAATGTGAATTGTAGTAGCACAAAGATTAGCTCTCAAGGAGTTGGAGTCACTAGTTACAATTACCCACAGAGTATATGCTTGCCAAATAAACTATGACCTTCCACCAACCTCAAATGAATACAAATCGCCTATAAAGGGATTGAAGACTTTTCTTTTTGATAAGTGGTCCAAAATCAGAGCTTTTAAACTTCTGCTGGTCCTGAAATCACTTGTACTTATCTGCCAGAGTGCTACAAGCCTTGACTGGTGGTGAGAAACTGGTCCTTTGAAACCTGAATGCCACTTAACCCCATAACTATTAAATCATGTTTGTGTTACTGAACACTTATTTTGTAAAATTTGGAGCATTGAAATATGCTGAACTAATCTGCTTAAATAATATTAACAATAAACTATATATAATTTAAATCTTTGTAGTTGCAAAAGAGTGTGTGTGAATGAATATTAATACTAGGATGTGTCTATATAATGGCAAGTTCACACTGTGTCCCCAAAAAGAGTGGTCTGTACGTTGGGCATGCCATCTATCTTGGGATCACCAAGTAGTAACTGGAAGTGTGCTCTGCTCCTCTAGCAGAGCAAAGTAGGCTCCACAGGATGCTTTCCTGATTTACATCATGGAATCTTGTTCTGGACATACTGGAGTGCAAAATAAACTCTTGGCTGTATTTCTGTTCTTTCGTTCACTAGCTAGTTCAGAAATTATAAGGACAGTGGTTTTTTAAAAAAAAAACCATTTTAAATCCTTTTAGGTTTTATTTGTACAGGAATATAGCACATACACAATTATTTAATACACACACTTCTGTGTGTGAGAGAGAGAGAGAACTGAAAGGCTTTTGAATCTCCCCTGACTGATAATCAGTCAATAACATTGCAACAGTCAATGACATAACTAACAACCAGGCACAGTATTGCCAACCCCAAGATCTCAAAAATTATAAGATGGACTTAAAAACAGAGTTTTATTTTGTTTTTTAATTGGATTTTATTTCATAGAATCATAGAATATCAGGATTGGAAGGGACCTCAGGAGGTCATCTACTCCAACCCCCTGCTCAAAGCAGGACCAATCCCCAATTTTTGCCCCAGTCCCCTAGATGGCCCCCTCAAGGATTGAACTCACAACCCTGGGCTTAGCAGGCCAATGCTCCAACCACTGAGATATCCCTCCTCCCCGCTTCTGATGTTGTAATGTTCACTCACGCTTTCAAGCTTCTCTCTGCAGCCATGATTGCTAAAGCTTTTTTAAAAATGAAATCAGAGATTCTTGTGAAACCAGATTCTAGCTGCTGGGACTCTAAGAAAAAACACTGAATATTGTAAGTCTTGAAATGAAATTACAAAAGTAAGCAACTGGAGGAGATACATTTCTTGCTATGCTCTGTCTGGTTACCTATTCTCTGCTTGGGGGAGCACACAGCCCTGACCTCAGGGAAAGGAGGAATAAATCTTCTATTTTGCTTTCACACATACTGCAAATATAAATAAAAATCTTAATAGTAAACAGAATAAATATAGCCTTAAAATACCACATATATCTTAAAGTATAATCATTACCCTTTAAATGTGAGCATATATAGCAACATTGTCTCTAATACAGGGGCGGGCAAACTTTTTGGACTGAGGGCCGCATCAGGTTTCTGAAATGGAGGGCTGGTTAGGGGAGGCTGTGCCTCCCAAAACAGCCAGGCATGGCCCGGCCCCCGACCCCCCTGCTTCTCGCCCCCTGACGGCCTCCCTGAGACTCCTGCCCCATCCAACCCCCCCCCCCCGTTCCCTGACGGCCCCCCAGGGACCCCTGCCCTATCCACCCCCCCCGCTCTCAGTCCCCTGACCGCCCCCAGACCCTCCACCCCTAACTGCCCCCCGCCACTCCATCCACCCCTCCTCTCCTTCCTGATGGCCCCCCAGGACTCCTGCCCCATCCAACCACCCCTTCTCCCTGACTGCTCCTGGACCCCTCACGCCTAACTGCCCCCCCCCCCCGATCCCTGCCCCATCCACCTCCCTGTCCCCTGACCGCCCCATCCAACCCCTCCTCTCCTTCCTGACTTCCCCCCCCCCCAGGACCCCTGCCTGCATTCAACCCCTCTGTTCCCCACCTCAGCCCCCATCCACACCCTTGACCACCCCCCAAACTCCCCTGCCCTCTGTCCAACACCCCCCCCCCCCCGCCGCTCCCTGCCCTCTTACCACGCTGCCTGGAGCACTGGTGGCTGGCAGCGCAGCTGCACCAGGAGACGCAGCCGCGCAGCACAGAGCACCGGGTTAGGCTGGGCTCTGCAGCTGCACTTCCCCAGGAGCTTGCCCCCACCGCCCAGAGCACTGCGGCGCGGCGAGATAAGGCTGCGGGGGAGGGGAGCAGCAGGAGAGAATCTGGGGGCTAGCTTCCCGGGCCAGGAGTTCAGGGGCCGGGTAGGACGGGCCCATGGGCCGGATGTGGCCCACGGGCCGTAGTTTGCTCACCTCTGCTTTAACAGCACACTTCCTACTTGTACCTAAATATTTATACCTCTTCTGATATATAGGTTGTCTATTCTTAGCTTGATTAACATAGCAGTTTGATACACACCTTTTTTTTTTTAAAGAGTGTTGGCCTGCATTAATGTGGAACTGATTGTAACAGCAATCTGTGTGGCGCAACAGCCCAAAAATGCTAATCAACCTTGAATGTCTGGATCATTGCTTTGTTCCTCTTTTCTTTTTTAGCAGAAACCTTTATTCTCTTTGGACTCATGGATTCATTTTGTATTTATGATTGGTGGACAGCAAGTAAACAACTTACTGTAAATAGGCTCTTTGCCAGCTGGCATCCAGGTTACTTTGAAGCTTGTGACTTGCACTCAGGGTTAGAAAAATGTCTTTTAACTCCTTCATTTCCTTTCAAATGCAAAAAATAAGATCACTGGCATTCTCTGGGAAAAACTTGCTAGATAGCATCTCTGGCATAAATACAAAAATGGGGGGTGGAGATAATCAAATACTAATGTGCAAGAATTTTTTTCTTAAGCTGTTTGAAAGCTACATATGTTTAGTTAGACGTCTTAAAGGGACAGTGTTGAGGTTGGTAGTCCTAGAAGTTGGCTTACCTTGAGAATTGTCTCTGATTTTTGATGTGTTCTGGTGTTTTTACACCTTTCAGGATTGCAAGGATGTAATTCTGCTCCTCCATTCTTCTTTTTAGAAAATCGTTAAAATAAAACCATTCTTCTTTTTAGACAGTTGTTAAAATAGCCTTGATTTACTGAGAGATTCATGATAAACTGGTAACTTGGGCATATGAAACATACATCTTTTATATACTGTAGATCACTTAGTTTATTACAATGAGACTCTGGTCTTGCCTGCATTAGAAATGGTTTACTGGTATAGCTAAACCAGCAAAATTTCCTTGTGGAGATACAGCTTATACAAGTTCCCCCAAACAAAATAAGCTATAAAGGGCTTTTTTGCTTGTATAACTGCGGCTTTTGCTGGCGTAGCTGTATAGGGGTGTGATTTTTTTTTTTTTAACCCCTAACAGACATAGCTATGCTCACAAAACCTTTAGTAGTATACTGGGCCTCACAGTTGTGCCTCTCTTGTTTTTGCTCTGAACAACACGGGTCTCTCTCTCGCTCTCCTGCATTCCAAATGGTGAGCTCTTCAGTCCCAGACGACTGAGTAAAATAGGCCAGGTTATTTTAGGCTTGCTAGCCTTGCTAGGTGTCCTTTGAACCTAATATTGCATGTACCTAGGAGTTAAGTCTGTTTGGATGCTGAAACAAAAGTCCTTTTAAAATGAACTGTATATATACAGTAATACCTATGTACTGTACTGTGCATTCATGCTATTACTTAAATAGAAATCTTGATACAATCTATTTTTGCCCCTTTAGTTTGCTTTCAATAAGCATTATGTGCTAATTGAGGTAAGTAGGAAGTTTATGAATGCCTTTGCAATAAAACTGAAACTATGCAAACATTCCTTGGGGCTGGCCTACTTATGCCTTCTATAGAAATCCTGTTTTCAACTTAATTTAACCCCTCTTTATAATCTGGGGGGAAGGTTTATTTTAACAGAGTGGTTATCATCCAAACAATACCATTTCACAACAGTATGCACTGCAGGCAACTATGGGGTTGCTTTGCATTTTTTTATGGTAGTGGAACCAAATAGTATAAACTAGATAGTTACGCAGAAATGACATTCGCTTGGCATTAACCACAGAGGAGGTTCAGCATTCTGGAGTCTGGAAAAACAGAACAGCTTTAGCAGCTGGATATGTTTTGTGAGCTGGTAGCAAGATTCTAGACGGTTGAGGACAGAATCGAAGAGGTTCCTTCATTTATAACACCCTCTGTCCCCCAAAATAAATAAAAGTTCAGGATAAAATGCTTCACATTTTTCATTTGGCGGAGAAGGGGGAAGAAGGGGCCTTTCCTCTAAAGTCACTTGGGAAAAGATTTTTCATACTGTAATTCAGTATTAAATTGAGTGTCTGAGGGGAACATTAAAGTAATTTATTAGGCATTTTTGTTTGTGAGGAGTATTTCTAAATGTTCTGAATGTTGTTTCCATTACATATATTTTCATATTAAAACACTTTAGAGCATATAGCATGCGCTCCCTCCTGTACACTTACCGGTCCTTTGTTGCAGTTGGATTTCTTTGTCCTTTTTCGAGGTTGAGGGATATGCATATGATGATTTTTTTTTCTTCCCAGTAACATTATGTAAACCTAAGTTCACTATTTAGTGGCTTTAGAAAGGTCCAGCAGTAATATAGATGAGTAAACAATCTTACTTTAAAGGGGATATAGTCTGTGAAAACTACTTTTCCTAACATTCATTGTCTCTAGCTTTTTGACAGTATTCTCATTCTGATTGTCTAGTCCAGTAAGAACTCTCTACTGTTCCCCCAAACATCTTGCATGATTTTCACATGATTATTTGGGCATATCAGACCATTCTATTCTACATCTTAAGCAGTTTTCAAACATTAAAGCTTTTTACTTTAATAAGTACAAAACTTAGTGTAAACAAACATACGATATACAGAAATCATTGTGATAAATTCCCTTTGTTTACTCACTCTGTGCTCCCAGCCACTAGCTAAAATTATTAATCGATATATATTCCAGTTGTGCTCAGGATTTGATGAGTACTGTGTACACACATGGAGACACAGTCCCTACCCCCAAAATGCTTGAAGTATTTTTACACACTTAATATTTATCATTTGTATTAGCACCTACAAATCCAGAGATGGACTCAGGACCACATTGTGTTAGTTGTGCACAAACACAAAACAAAAATATTCCCTGTCCCCAAGAGCATACAATCTACATATAATATGAGACAACATATAATACAGACTGAGCAATACAAGGAAACAATGAGACTGTGTTGGCCAACATGATAGGACGTGGTCTCTGCACATCAACAGTATAACTTTTGTCAAGTTTTTTGAAGGCATCACGGCAAAGGGGAGTTTTAAGAAGGGATTTGGAGAAGAATGAGTTACTTTTGTGGATGTTTATGGGGAGTACTCCAAAATGTGAGGGGCAGCATGAGAGAAAGCATGAAGGTGCTTGTTTGAAAATTTGACAAGGGCTATGGAGTCATGGGCTGACTGGAGGAGGGAGGCTTGTATGTCTTCCTGCACAGGGTCAGCTACATAATTGGGACCTAAAATTGTAACTCTTCATCAAGAGGACGGAAATAAGTATTAACACCAGGTATCTGAAAATATGAGTTTGGTCTCTAAAATCGTGAGATGTTGAAAAATAATAAATGCTGTGTTCTTTGTGTTTGTTTTCTGGTTTTTGAGCCTTTAGAGTTCATAGATTTTCAAGTTTTTATACCTGCAGCCAAAGGCTAGAAACTCTTTTTTAAATAATGGAAGCTGAGTGTCTCACATAATTCCATGAGTTGGGGCTGTAAGAAAAATGCCTAATACTGCAAGAGTTGTGATAAAACCTTGGGACTTGTGATAAAATTGCAAGTTATCAGTACTGGGAAATGCTCACTCAAATAAGCCATCTACAATTAAGATGAAAAACTACAGACCTTTGTCTCTATTTGGCTTTTCTCTCTGTCCATTGCAAAAGAAAAGCAGTTAGGTGGAAGTTGCACCCTTCCATTCCAGATTTCTTAGTAAATATAACATTAATCTATGGTAGTAGTTTTAATGATCTCAGAAGGGAAAACTGTCATTTTAGTATTAATAGTTTAGATGGTTTTTTCTCCTTATGCCTTGGCACTTTAGGGGCTGTTGAAACTATATTATGTAGTGCACCACTAAATTGGTAGTGCTCTTAACCATACTAGAGGTGTTATCTGGTAAGATGCCATTCCTGAGAGCCGCTAACATCCTCAATGCCCATTAAAATCAGTGGGACTTGAGGATCCTCAGAACTTTGCAGGATCAAGCTCTATCTGACTGGTCCCTAAATTAAAAAATAAAATACAAATAAATGGGAAAACTAAGCTGGTAACAGGATATGTATGAAATATACATCAAAAGTGCACTGAAAGATTCCTAGCGCACTTAAATATCTGCTTCTGAAGTACACTATTTGTTAGCAGCTAAATATAGTGCGGGTTGATGCTGACTGGTGATCCAATACCCGGCTAAAGAGGCTTTTTATATTAGGATGATATTAATGTAAACTTACACTTTTACAAATGGCTGCTGATATATACAGATATAAAAACAAAGCCATATAATATACTTTTAGAGACTTGAAATATTTGTAGTCAAAATAATTTAACTTTTAATCTTGAATAAAATATGTAACTTCTTGGCTATTTCCTTGCATTTTCAACTCTGCGAATCTACTTCCTGATCACATCATAACTGTGGAAGTTACTTTCTTTGTAACTTTGGAAAGTGACTCGCACAAGACTTTGAATCCTAAAAACCATAGCAATTTCGTGTAGTTCAGGCATTATTGTATCTCTTAAAAACTAGTTTATTTCTCTCCTTTTTCAGCTAGACTCTGTTGTCGTTACTAAGTATATGAAATGCTGCTTTTAACAAGTTAGAAATCACAAACATTCTGTCTACTTACTGTGAAATGGTTCTATAGAGATGAAAGGCTAAATGTGGCTTGTTGTGTGCAAGCAGGGCAAATGTAGCACAGATTTACAAGTAATGCCTAATCGCATAACTAGCATCGCACTGCATATACAACCATAAATTTGTTTTAAGTTAATCCCTCTTAAAACATGCACTTAACCACAGGCTTTAACGAGAGCTTAGTGGAACAGGGAGTTAGGCCTGGGACCACTGCTCGCTTTGTTCCTTGCCTGCAGACTTTCTTCTTTATCAATTCGATATTTTTTTAATGTTTCTCAGATGGATAATACTGTTAGCTGTACAACAGAAACATCATATCTATACCTTCAAGTCATTACTTCAAAGGCTATATATTGTAGCAAAATTTGACACAAACGAGATAATCATATGTGATTCCTTGTTCTTAAAGCTTCTTTGGTGACTGTATGGCATCTGAATCTATCATAGGTAGGTTAAATCTTTATAGAAAATGAGTGGCATGCTCTAGTGCAGTGGTTCTCAAACTTGTTCCGCCGCTTGTGCAGGGAAAGCCCCTGGCGGGCTGGGCCGGTTTGTTTACCTGCCGAGTCCGCAGGTTCGGGCGATCGTGGCTCCCAGGGGCCGCAGTTTGCTGCTCCTGGCCAATGGGAGCTGCTGGAAGCGGCGGCCAGTATGTCCCTCGGCCCTCGCCGCTTCCAGCAGCTCCCATTGGCCTGGAGCAGCGAACCGCGGACAGTGGGAGCCGCGATCGGCCGAACCTGCGGACTCGGCAGGTAAACAAACCGGCCCGGCCTGGCAGGGGCTTTCCCTGCACAAGTGGTGGAACAAGTTTGGGAACCATTGCTCTAGTGGATTAGACAGGGCCAAGAACCAATCTGACACTGACTTCCTCTATAGCTTTGGGCTATATCACTTAACTCTTATCCTCAGTTTCCACATCTGCTTAAAAAAATCTAGCTCACAGAAATATTGTTATGGTTAGTTAATTACTATAAAGTGCTGTGAACATGAATAGAACTATAGAATGGTTAAGTACTTACTATTTATTAACATCCTGTCCTTTAGACCCCCATTATATTCACTATTAGCCAAGTATTCTTTATTGACATCAGTGTTGAAAATCCTGAACAGCACTGCAGTCTGTTCTTTGATTGAATGACTCTTGAAGCTTCTTGATCTGTTACTACGAGGCAGCTGCCACATTCCGAAAATTAATTCTAGCATCTGTTGAAGTCCATGGGCAGTTTGACACTGACTTCAGTAAGGCCAAGATTTCACCCCTAATTCTTGTGCTGTTTGGGGAAAGGTGGGGCAAGTCATAGAAGGAAAAGCCTTTTTGCCTAAACTCTTCATGAAAAAGCTTGCCAACTGCAAACAAAAGCTTTTATTCCCTGGCAGCTGTGAAAATGCTTCCATTTCCCAAAAGTCTCCTCTACACTGCAAAGTTTCATATTTTAAAATATCTGAAAATATTTTCAGTGGAATCAAGTAGCAGCTTCAGTCTTTCAAACAATGATGAGTTTTCCAGTTAGATGCATCATGATTCTTCTATGAACTTCTCTGACTGGTGGCTGATGAGAGGCTGAACAGATCCAGAAATATCTAGCATACTATGGGGGATCTTTACTCTTCTGCCCACTATCAGTTGTCTCTGGTACATTCAGCTGTTACAGGAGTACTTTGAAGCCATAACACATACTTAATCCCTGTAAGTTTGTTCCTAGGTAATGATATTAGTTAAATAGTTCTACTTTGTGCTTTGGATCTGAGTCAGGAAACCCTCCCTGCACATCAGCCTTCCAGTGAACATAGTGCCCTGTCTGGTTTGGCATCACAGTCGTCATGATCTTGGAAAGGGAAGACATCAGAAGGTAACAGGAAGGTATTGAAGAAGAGGAGTTCTAGTTCTGCTCACAAATAGCTTGGATCAAAAAGATCTGTGCCTCCACCAAAATTGATCATTTCTGAACCCTGAGGAACCAGGCATGATACCATTAAGATTCTAGGATCCTCCAGTACTATTAGTACTTCCAAGGCTCCGAGTTCATCTAACAGCCATGGTTCCAAGCAGCCTTTGGTACCTAAATTATCTTCAGTATTGTCAAAACATGACCAGAGTAACAAGAAGATACACTTGGTTCCTGGCAAGACAGGACCAATACACTCTATATTGCAATCAATAGTACCTCACCACATCACTCCCTTGGTACTGCAGAAGTCTAAGCAACCTCATGCTACTTACTCTTTGAGACAGTCAGCATCATCTGTACCAATGACTTCCACTACAGGAGACTCATTGAAGCAGACCTCTTCCTTGTCTCTGGCACCTCATCCAGTACCTCAAGAGTTTAGCTATTCTAAGGACCTGTATGTCTCTGAACCAGTCTCTCTCCTGTTAGTGGGTACTTACTGGTACCAAAGGTGACATGGCCACTGGAATTGCAGTTCTCTCTAGTACTCCCCAATTCTGCACCAATTTCTGAACCAAGCGGAGCTCCTTCCCTTTGATGTTGTGGAGGACCTCTCTATCGTACTTTAACATTTCGGTGCAAGATCCCCCCTGCTTACCGGTACAGGGGCTCCCTTCCTAATACCGACAGGGGAAAAGGACTGTTCTCAGGACGGACATGTTCATGCTCCGCCTCCTTAGTATGAGCAACAATGGATGCCATCTCCTGTGCCTTATGCTCCCCCTCAGTGGCCATATTGGGCTGCCTACTGACAGCAGTTTTCATGAGCCTCTAGTATTTCTCGTCAAGACGAGCAGCCTCCTACCGTATATGGTCCTCCTCAGCCACCTCAGTTTCAGGAAGAGACCTTTGAAGAACAGGAAGCTACTCAACAAACTGACATCTCCTCATCTACAACAGATGAGGCTGTTATGCCTCCCACACTCCTCATGGCCAATGACTGTAAGCAAGTTCAGGATCTTATGAGTTGCAGACTCACTGCAGATTCCATTAGAAGAGGTCCAAGAGTCTCAGCTCAAACTCCTGGATGTTTTACATATGTCCCCCTGTGTACAAAGGGCTTCATTTATGGGCAAAGCCATTCACTATCTTGCCAAAACCATGTGGCAGACTCTGGCAACTGCATGACCTACATGTAAGTGTGCTGATTAAAAAACTACATACCAGCCAAGGACTCCTAATTTTTATTTTCGCATCTTCCACTTAACTGCTTGGTAGTTGATGGTGTAAATAAATGTGGCAGACAGCACCACTCTAAATCAGCTTCACATAACAAGAACCAAAAATGCCTTTATGGTTTTGGCTTATTCACCTGCAACCCTACAATTCAGGATCATGAACTATCAAGCTCCTATGGCAAAGTACAGTCATACCAATTACTCAGAATTCAACTTGTTTATTGAATATCTCCTGATGGAATATTGGGAAAAGTTCCAGGGCATCATAGCCAAGAGTCATCTGTTGATGAGAATGACTGTACAAGTGTCCCTAGATGCCGCTGACACTGAGGCTTGTTCCATCTCTACTGCAGTTGTCATGTGTTGGGCATCATGGCTCCAGCTCTCTTGCTCTCTAGGAAGGTCCAAAATACAGTTGAGAACCTCCCCTTCGATGAGATAAAACTCTTTGCTGAGAGAGCTGACGAATCATTGCACACTTTGAAAGACTCCAGGGCCATCTTGTGATTTCTTGGGATTTGTACACCTGCAAGCAAACTGAGATATAGTAGATCTAAATGACCCAGAGATCCTGCTCCAGTTTTCTGGTTCCTAACTAAGCCACCCAGGAAGAGACTAGAAAGAGACAATGCACTGCACCTGCTTCAACCATCCCACCATTCTCATCATCAAAATGTCAATTTGATGTACCGGTCAAGGGTTTATCGTTGGTTTCAGGTGATTGGTTTTTGGCCCTTGACCTTCAGGACACATTTTCCTATTGTGATTCTCCCATCTCCCAAGAGATTTCTTTGGTTTATGATTGGCCAAAATCATTTTCATTATCACATCCTTTCTTTTGGCCCTTTGCCTGCTCCAAGAGTATTCTCGATGGATTTGGCAGTAGACTCTGCCTGCCTGCCTTTGTCAACTGAGAATAATAGTTTTTCCACACCTTGACAATTGGCTAATCAAAGGCTGATCTTACAATGAAGTTCTTTTGGTCATAAGGACTAAATTGTCCCTGTTTCTCAGGTTAGGTCTCCAGCTCAATGTCAAAAAATCCACTTTGACACCAGTACAAAGGATAGGAGCCTCATTAGTTTCAGTAACCATCAGAACCTAGCTTCTGAGCACAAGTTTATGACTTTAATAAATCTAATTGCAAAGATTCAAATAAGGTCACAGACATTAACTAAAAATTGTCTTCAGCTACTAGGACACACAGCAGCTTGTATCTTTTGTGATGCAACATGCCAGGTTATGTGTCTGCTGTTTCCAGAAATGACTCAGAATGGTTTATACCCCAAACAAAGACGGCATAAACAGATTGGTGTTGGTTCCTCAACAAGTGCAAGATTCGCTCAATTGGTCGAAGGACCCTCACAATGTCTGTGCAGGTGTTCCTTTCATTTAACATTCTCCAGTCATCACCATAACAACAGATGCATCCCCAGGGAGAGAATTTAGGGACAAACGCCATTCAGGTCCAGTGATTTACACAGGAATCTCATTTACCCATCAACCTACGGGAGCTGAGGGTGATCAGGAATGTCTGTCTCCACTTCCTTCCATTAATCATGAACACATCCATCAAATTCATAGATTCATAGATATTTAGGTCAGAAGGGACCATTATGATCATCTAGTCTGACCTCCTGCACAACGCAGGTCACAGAATTTCACCCACCACTCCTGCAGAAAACCTCTCACCTATGTCTGTGCTATTGAAGTCCTCAAATCATGGTTTAAAGACTTCAAGGAGCAGAGAATCCTCCAGCAAGTGACCCGTGCCCCATGCTACAGAGGAAGGCGAAAAACCTCCAGGGCCTCTTCTAATCTGCCCTGGAGGAAAATTCCTTCCCAACCCCAAATATGGCAATCAGCTAAACCCTGAGCATATGGGCAAGATTCATGAGAGACAATGTAGCTTGCATGTTTTATATCAATCACCAGAGGGGTATGAGGTGAGATCCCTTTCTCTTTGTGGTAGAGCAGCTAGATTATTGAACTGGTGCATAGCCAGTTGCATCCAAATTTTGGCAGCTTGCCTTCTGGGCATACAAAACACCACAGCTGACTACCTCGGCTGGCACTTCTGCCAGGACAAGGATTGAGAGTTGGACTTGGGGATTCTCAGGTTTTTCTGATTTGGGGGTTTCAATGATTGCCAAAATCACCAAAAAAAAATATAAACCTTTGTATTTGAGGGACAGATTGAGCCCCCCACTCTCTGAGAGATGCTTTCCCTATTCCATGAACAAGGGGCCTTCTCCATTTCCTCCAACACCATGATTTTGAAAGTGGGAAACAAGATCAAGCAAGACAAAGCCAAGGTTATTCTGCTAGCTTCAGCATAGTCCAGATGGGTCTGGTACCCGTATCTGATTTGCCTTACAGTTTGTACAGCGATCAGTTTTCCACCCATTTCCCCACCTTTTTTCTCAAGCTACCAGTTGCGTTCTCCATCCCAACCTTCTTGTCAAGACTTGGTTACTCCGTTGCTCGTGGTAACAAAAAGTTTTCCACAGAGGTATAACAAGTGTTATTAAATAGTAGGAAAATATTTACATGTAATACTTATCTCCAGAAATGTAAGAGATCCACCACTGGTGTATCTAGCAATGCCTTTAGTCTGTTCACTCATCCCTCCCTGCTGCCATTGATTATCTGTTGGGATTAAAAGGATCAGGGTTATCTATGAACTCTGTCAGAGTACAAGCGGCAGCTATAATGATGTTTTGTTCCCTAGTTGAGAGATTTTCAGTGTTTGCTCTTCCCAGAACAACAAGATTCATTAAAGGATTGAGGAACCTTTTTCTGTAGATTAGAGAACCTACCCCTATACGGGATTTAAATGTAGTACTTAAATCCTTTATGAAACCCCCCTTCGAACTGATGGTCATCTGTTCCCTTCACTTTTCAATGAAAATGGCTGCCTGGTGGCCACCACCTCTACTCAAAGAGTCAAGGAAATAGGAAAGTTAATAATGGACCTTCACTTTACAGTTTTCTTAAAGATAAAGCCTCCTTATGACTGCACCCTAAATTTTTACCAAAAGTATCGTCTGAATTTCTCATTAACCAAGTTTTACGTTTTTTGTCTGAAACCAAACAGTCGTGCTACCTTCCATATATTAAACATCAGGAGGTATTCGCCTTTTATTTGGATGGAACCAAATCATTCAGAAAGTCTTCCAGACAGTTAATCTTTGCTGCTGATAGGTCCAGCAGGTCTGCAGTTTCTACCCAAAGACTCTGAAGATGGATTTTTATTTACGTTATTTCCTGTTACGAATCTGCCAATTTACAACCCCCTCCTAGAGTGCTAGCTCATTCTGCGAGGTCTCTGTCTACTTCTGTGGCGTTACTTAAACACACTCCCATTGTTGAGATCTGCAAGGCTGCAACTTGGTCTTTCCAAGCATTATGCAATGGTTCATTCTCTAGATTAGATGCTGCCATTGGGAATGCACTCTTTTTTTTCTTCAGTACTGGGCTTGACTCCAAAGCTCCCTCCTCTCAAGGCTACTGCTCAGAAGTCACCTGAAATGGACCATGCATAGAGACACTACTGAAAGGAGAGGTTACTCACCTTGTGCAGTAATTGGAGTTCTTTGAGATGTGTCCCCCTATGGGTGCTCCACTATCCACCCTCCTTGCTTTCTGCTTCAGAGTTCTATCTGGGGGACTTTGTGGTGGAGAAGGAACTGAGGGCGGTTTGCCTGTGCAGCCCTATAATTCCTCAGTATAGGGTATGAGGAGGGTAAGGTGCATGTGCAGGATGAATGGACACTGCTACCAAAAGTCTCTGATCATGAGCACATATGACCCATGCATCTTTGAAGCGGAGCACCCATACAGACACACATCTCAAAGAACTCCAGTTACTGCGCAAGGCGAATAATCTCGCCTTCACATTTGGAAGGCTTTTTTTGCAACCACAAGGGCTACAAACTTTTATGTCCCAAATAAAAGTGTACATGGTACAGGCCTCGGAAAGACAACTGTCTTTTTGTTCTCTGTTTGTACAGTGGTATTCACAGTGAGGTCTCGTCCAGGTCAGAGGTTCTTAGACACTACAATAATATAGTTATAGTTATAGTTAATAATAGTTATTAATACAAATAATAAATTATTTGTATTACTGTAGTGAATAGAGGCCCAAGTCATGGACCAGGATCCCATTGTGCTAGGCGTTGTATAAACACAGAACAAAAAAATGGTCCCTGTCCCAAAGGACTTCAAACTTAGTATGATACAAGAGGCAACAGGTGGAGGAGTACAAATGAACAGTAAGACAGTATTGGTCAGGGCGATAAGCAGTGGTCTCTACACAGTAGCAGCCTAATCATTGTCTTTTTTTTTTTTTTTTTTAGTAGGCATCGTGGCACAGGAAAGGGTTCTTCTTAGAGTGTTTTGAAGGAGGATAATGAGGTAGCTCTGTGGAGGTTTATGGGACATGCCTTTCACGTATGAAGGGCAGTATGGGAGAAAGCATACAGGTCTGTGTTTGAAAATTTGACAAGTGGACAATGAAGGCTGGCATCATGGGCTGAACAGAGGCAAGGACTGACAACTCAGTAGCACATGAGAGATGATAGAGTGGGGATTGACAGTGAAGAGCCTGAAAGTGAATACAATCAGCTTATGTTTCATGCGATAGAGAAGCGGGGAGCCACTGGCAGGTTTGAAAGAAAGGATGATGAAAACTTGTATTTGTGACATCCTAACCAATTCTGCTGGAACATTTATAACTCCAGCATTAGTTAATGTAATGTAAAGCAGGTAGAAATGTGTGTGGGAGAGATTTCTCCATTCTTAAGGTTTTTGGGGGGAAGAAGTAGTAACTTGGACCAATAGGATGAAATTTAGCAGGGGAGGGGTCTGAATACTATGACCACAAAAATATTTCTGACAGTGAGGTCTGTTAGATGGGAAATTATCTCAAAAGAGGAGTCAGAGCCACCCAATCATTCAAAGTGTATAAAACTTGATGATGATGTACAGAGCAGTTCTGAACTGCCAGGTGTTGATGAGTCTTTTCCTGCTCTGTTTTCTATGACTATGTGGAGACAAACATGTACAGATAAGAAGCATTGGGTGTTAGCATTGGCCTTATTATGCACTTTTGTGAAAGCTCTAAAGGAGGGAGTAAACAACACGCTAATGAGATTCACAGATGGTTCTAAATTGGGAGGAGTTATGAGCACAATACAGGAAGAGAGAGAATACAAAGGGGCATAGATTAACAATGTGGTCAGGAAATAATGTGACATTCAGCAGCCTCCTACAGCTTGAGAAGAAAAATGTAATTTGAAACATCTAGGAGAAATCTGGAAAGCAGGACCTAGGAAAATGTTAAACAGCATAATAAACAAGATTGCAATGATACATCAGCAGAGAAAACAATGCCGTTTTGGGCTTCATTCACATACCCTCTTATCGATCAAGGAGACAATAGTACATCTCCATATGGCTGAGGGTGAGATGTATTAGGCTGGGAAATAGTCTCCCAGTTGAAGAGGGTTAAGCCCCATCATTTGGGATTCTTAAACAGGACATGACACTGGAAAATGTATGGAAGCGCCAGAATATTGGTCACAAAAACAAAACAGACACACCGAGTGATTGTTTTGTAGGCTAAATGTGGAATTTAAGTTAATTGTTGCAGCAAGGGTAGGAACGTGAGGAGGGAGCTCATTTCAAAGAGAAAAGGGTGTTAGGTCATATTTTGGGTGAAATCCTATTGAAGTCAATGGGAGTTTTGCTTTTGACTTCAGTGGGGTGAGGGTTTCACCCTTGGGCCAATCGTCAGTCCTTGTCCCATTTATTTATTTATTTGTTCGTTTATTTATAAGTATAGTCTTTTTTTACTCAGCTGGAAATGCCTGATGCTGAAAACTTTACTTTAGGTACATATACAGAAGCATATATATATATATATAAAAATCTGAAGGACAGGAGTTACACACTTAAAAGTAGAAAAAGATATTATTTTAGATATTAAAATATACAACTGATATGTGATTTAGTTATCATTGCTTTTGTGTGAAGATGAATCCATTTGCAGCAGCAGTTGCCGTCACATTCCTTCCAGGCATATATTTCCAATTTCTCTTTTAAAAGCATGGATTTAAAAGGAGAGTATTTTTATTGCAGAACTCTGAAAAAATTATAGTTGAAAATGAATACTCACTGATCAGGAGGGTGTATTGGAAGAAGAGTAGATTGCCTGTTTCCTCCTAAAAGCACACACTTGGTGACCTGCTCTTTTAACCAGAGTATAAAATGGGGAACCAGTGCAAAGTGTGTGTTCTGACATTGTCTTCCATGTAATTGGCCCTAGCTGTCTGAGGGTTCACCTCTGCATCCATAATCATGCGGTCCCACATGTTTCACTGAAAGAATGAAACTGTGAACCAACTTGAAGAAGCTTTTGATGCAGGAAATAACTTCCACAGGAATTGGACCTAAATTGTGGAACTCACTCTTGTGAGAGATAATGATCACTGGCCTCAAAAATCCAGAACTCATCTTCTTTGAACTGGCCTTTTCTCTGTTTATATAACATGCGCACACACACTTTTATGTCCAGACTAATCAAGCTGTTTCTCCTAGAGCAGGGGCGGGCAAACTTTTTGGCCTGAGGGCCACATCGGGTTTTGGAAATTGTATGGAGGGCTGGTGTGGGGAGGCTGTGCCAGGCTGTGCTCCTGCCCCTTATCTGCCCCCCACTTGCTTCTCGCTCCCTGCTGCCCCCCTCCAGGCCCCCTGCCCCATCCAACGCCCCCTTACTGACTGCCCCCCCCAGGATCCCTGCCCCCATTCAACCCCTCCCCCCTGTTCCCTGCCCTCTGACCACCCTGACCCCATCAACACCCTTGCCCCCGACCACCACCCTGAACTCTCCTGCACTCTATCCAACCCCCCCTTCTCCCTGCCCCCTTACCGCGCAGCACAGAGCGCTGGTGGCGCTACAGCCACCCCGCCCAGAGCGTTGCACTGGTGTAGTGTAGTAAATTGCTCTCCATAACTGCTACCAGTAGCACATTCCTGCGCAGAGCAGTTTAATACACTACACCAGCAGCATGCGGGGGAGGGGCCGGTGGGAAGCCTCCCAGGCCAGGAGCTCAGAGCCAGGCAGGAGGGTCCCGCGGGCCGGATGTGGCCTGCAGGCCATAGTTTGCCCACCTCTGTCCTAGAGGCTGGAAAGGAAGAAAGAAAAAGTGTTATTTCTATGTTAAGTATTTGTGAGGCACACAGATGAAGGCCATAAATCTAGAAAGTGTGATGTTTATTGATAGTATCTGAGGAAACAAAGGTCCTTTCTTCTTACAGAAAAGAGAAATTGTCATTTGAGTTTCTGCTTGCAGGCTGTCTTGAAAATTATCTCCTACAGGTGAACTTCTGTTTTTGTGCAAAACAATATGTAGGAAAATTTATACTAGTAGTTTGTGGCTTTTGCTGTCTTTTCTCACGTAGCAACCATCTGGATTTAAAGTGAAGCATAGAAGCAGCTGCCACTTCCTTCTTTTCTCATTCCTCCTTGAAGTCCTGGGTGTGGTCCAAGTGGCTGTGGCCCCCTATGGAGAGCATCTGCTCTGCTCCACTTGAGGACACTGTGGCTGTGGATGGCACTCGCTCTGGGTCATTCTCAGTGTCCTCTGTGATTGGTGCCTAAGAATCGTGGGAATGTGATCTGAGAATTTTGGGTGTGTTTTCTATTAGTTAATACTAACTTAGGTGAGAACCATATGGAGACAATCCAAAAATCTAGTCAGGTATTTAAAAATTAATTTAAAAATTAGTTTTTGTAACTTATAAACATGCACCCATTGTCTAAGTCTCAAAGTGCATTTACACAATAAAATTGCTTTAAAATAAATAAACCAACACAACAGTTGCAGGTCAATGTGATATTAAATAGTGTGGTGTGTTTTCTTCTTTCCTCACACCATCCCATGAGTGCTCTAAATTGTCTCTCTTATTGCTACTTCCCGGGAAAATTGGAGACACACACAAACTTGGTGTGTCTTTTTTCAGCTTGGCTGTAGTACCGAGAATTATTTATGTAGTGCCATATATGTATACAGCACTTTAGGAACTTCAGATTTTCCTATTCTCAATTTTGTAAAGTTAGCGTGTGTGCAGAATGAGCTGCCACAGCTATGCAAAAAGTTGTATGAGCTGGTAACCAAGAAATACAACAATCAAACCATAGTACCGTATCTAGAGAACAATAAATATATAGCAGTTAATGGAATCGAGGTAAGCACTTAACCCAAGAAATATATATCATATAAGTAGGTTTGGAAAATCAATTGATTTAAAAGTTGGATTTTTACAGAAATACAAACTGGAAACTGTTTGTGATATGAGCAGTAATATTCTGCAGAGCATATTGGAAACAGTGGTTGACTATGAACTAAACTCCTTTAAATTAAATAAAATGTATGCAAAGTAACAATGTTAAAAATAAAAAAAGCCATGTTCCATTGAAATGGCAGTGTCTGCAAAGCCAGAGTTTAGAATTATGCTACTTGTTTTAAGTACAGTCGCTTCAGCAAATGCAATGTTTTGATCATATCAGGAAGTACAGAATGGTGGCTGTGGTGGAACTGAAAAAGGAAAAAATTAATGAGATACACTGATTTCTACATGGAATAATCTTCTGTCATGATGCATTGTCTATATTTTAAATGCTAATTTGTGGCTTTTTAAAAAAAAAAAAATTACCGTGTGCCTCATACAAGATCTATTCAAAAACCTACAAAGACTTAAAGAACCA
The DNA here is from genome assembly GCF_015237465.2 of Chelonia mydas. NCBI lineage: Eukaryota > Metazoa > Chordata > Testudines > Cheloniidae > Chelonia > Chelonia mydas. The sequence continues at coordinate 16,579,781 of NC_057854.1, read as the reverse complement.
ACAGTCCTTAAGCAAGATTAAGCTACAGTGAACTAAGACCACTTTATTTCTGAATGAGAGCATCCACACAGGTTTTAATGTGCTTTAGCTTCTGAGCATTAATTTACCCCTTTAGTTAATTTGTCTTAACTTTCCTAAGTGTCATCATGTAGGCAGTCCCTGCATATGTCAAGACACTACTGTGCTGTGACCAGTACTGTATTTTTCACAGTGTAGATGGGATTTGAATTTGATAGCAGACCTTTTACTAGTTGGTCATATAGCCTGTTTGACCACCGTGGAACACACAGATGTTTACACAAATACTCTTGCCAAACAACTACCTGGTGTGTTTGATGGCCTGCTTCAATTTAATAGGGCATAGAACATAAGAATCACCATCTAGCCCAATATCCTGTCATCCAACAGTGGCCAAAGCCAGATGTTTCAAAGGGAAACAACAGAACAGTTATCAAGTGCTCCCTCTCCTCTTGTCCAGTCCCAGCATTTGGCAACCAAAGGCTTAGGGACACCCAGCACATGGGGTGCAATCCCTGACCATCTTGGCTAATAGCCATTGATGGACCTATTCTCCATGAACTTACTTAATTCTTTCTTTAACCCAGTTATAGTTTCAGCCTTCACACCTGGCAATGAGTTCCACAGGTTGACTGTGTGAACAAGCATTTCCTTTTATTTGTTTTAAACCTGTTACCTAGGAGTCTAGTGGTTTCAACAGAGCTTCAGTATGAAGCACATAGAATCATAGAATATCAGGGTTGGAAGGGACCCCAGAAGGTCATCTAGTCCAACCCCCTGCTCGAAGCAGGACCAAGTCCCAGTTAAATCATCCCAGCCAGGGCTTTGTCAAGCCTGACCTTAAAAACCTCTAAGGAAGGAGATTCTACCACCTCCCTAGGTAACGCATTCCAGTGTTTCACCACCCTCTTAGTGAAAAAGTTTTTCCTAATATCCAATCTAAACCTCCCCCATTGCAACTTGAGACCATTACTCCTCGTTCTGTCATCTGCTACCATTGAGAACAGTCTAGAGCCATCCTCTTTGGAACCCCCTTTCAGGTAGTTGAAAGCAGCTATCAAATCCCCCCTCATTCTTCTCTTCTGCAGACTAAACAATCCCAGCTCCCTCAGCCTCTCCTCATAAGTCATGTGCTCTAGACCCCTAATCATTTTTGTTGCCCTTCGCTGGACTCTCTCCAATTTATCCACATCCTTCTTGTAGTGTGGGGCCCAAAACTGGACACAGTACTCCAGATGAGGCCTCACCAGTGTCGAATAGAGGGGAACGATCACGTCCCTCGATCTGCTCGCTATGCCCCTACTTATACATCCCAAAATGCCATTGGCCTTCTTGGCAACAAGGGCACACTGCTGACTCATATCCAGCTTCTCGTCCACTGTCACCCCTAGGTCCTTTTCCGCAGAACTGCTGCCTAGCCATTCGGTCCCTAGTCTGTAGCGGTGCATTGGATTCTTCCATCCTAAGTGCAGGACCCTGCACTTATCCTTATTGAACCTCATCAGATTTCTTTTGGCCCAATCCTCCAATTTGTCTAGGTCCTTCTGTATCCTATCCCTCCCCTCCAGCGTATCTACCACTCCTCCCAGTTTAGTATCATCCGCAAATTTGCTGAGAGTGCAATCCACACCATCCTCCAGATCATTTATGAAGATATTGAACAAAACCGGCCCCAGGACCGACCCCTGGGGCACTCCACTTGACACCGGCTGCCAACTAGACATGGAGCCATTGATCACTACCCGTTGAGCCCGACAATCTAGCCAGCTTTCTACCCACCTTATAGTGCATAATAATTTTGAGAGTTTGTTAAAGGTAAGACTCTCACAAAGGTCCACATTTTTCTTTGAATACACAGTTAATTTTGTTTTTGTTTATAAATTTTAGACTTTTAACAGTTTTTAAAGTGTAGTCAATAGTTTTTTCACCTTATTGTAAAGATGATAGTATTATATAATTAAACTTGCAAAAGTGCTTTTGAAAAAGGAAACTATAAAAAATGAGAATTTTGTATGAAAGGTCACAGATTCAAAGCTAATTTTAACCTTGGCAGTTTTCCTATACTTTGGGCAAGTGGTCTCCGGAAAAACACTTGTCCACAGCCCACGCGTAGATGACAGATGTGGTGAATCATGATGGTAGTCTAATTATTTATGTTTGTCAAATGGAATAAAAGCAGATGAATAATTTACTAAACATAGATGTAATAAAGGAAATTGTACCATTAACTGTATAGTGGTGTTAGCAAGTATAATTATAGCACTCCACTGGGAGACTTGAATTTGACCTACAAGTGCATAGAATACAAAGACTGTGGGCATACTATAAGTTTGTGGTAATGAAGTTTTTCTTCAGAATATTGCACCAGATTGTGTATATTTTATTGCAATTAACTACCAATCTATTACATATTTTTGTTCCAATTTTTTTTTTAATTCCCCATTCAACTTTAGTATCAACACAGGTGGCAGGACACTTGCAAAAATTAATTTGGGTAATTAAAGAAAGAGGTTTCATAAAGCTTTTTATTTTCTTATTTAGAGAAATACCTTTCTGGTGCGTTGGCTGGGTTTCATGATTTGAAATATACATTCACAAAGAATTGATATGAAATAATTTATGAATGTACACCACAGTTTAAAAAAACGGGGACTCTTTTAAAATATAACCTACAGTAGATTTCACTGCAGGGCAGCCTGGTCTTTGCCTCAGGGAGCCTAGCACCATGCCCTCATATTTCTTTTGTCTTTTAGCAATTTCTTGGTTTTATAAGACAAGCATTCAGTTCACCCATTGATCCTTGAATTTGGTCTCCCACCCTCTCTTCAGTAATTAACATTTGAGGACAAGAATTGTAAAGAATAATTAACAATAATTAACAATTGAAGATTGTTAATTAAAGAGGCAAAGAACTGTATTTTTATCACCTATTTCTGGAACTTCAAAACTGCTTTTTTTTTTTTTTTTTTAAACGAACTTACTGCTCATGATCTAGACTGGCTACATTCAGGTATGTGGGTTGGCAGTGTACAAATTTTCCCTGGGCTGGTGTGCCAGTGCTCCTCAATCTTGACCTCTGATGCCTGTCATGGTGTTTTTTAATCATCCACAACACAGAACTAAAATAATGAGAAGACTTTACGTGTTTCCCAGTCGAACTTACAATGCTGTAAATCTTCTGGGTTTTTCAGTTTTTTAAACTAATTCCCTCCCTTCCAAATGTGTAAGACATTTGAATCCTCCAGATATGCTTTCTACTTATACTGTAGCGCTTTCCCTTATTTCCTTAACAGTTATGAGCTGCGTATATTGCTTCTACAGAAACTTTCCGTTAGCAGGGGCTCCCTTTGTCATCATCTATTTTAACTATCAAGCCCTATCTAAAGACAAGTGGATGCAACATTAAATATGAAATTAAAATTTACTTTTGTGGAGGCCAAAACCTACTGATGATAGACCTGTTGTCTGAAATTCGAAAAAAAAAACAAACGTTCAGTTTCAGACAAGTGGACATGCTGAAAATCAATACATGGAGCATCAGTCTCAGCTGTACATCTTCGTTGTTAGACCCAAATCTGTATCATAAACTGACTTGATCACACCTTTCTGTCTGTCATTAAAAGGGACTGGCACTGAGAAGCCGGGGTTAAAATAAAAAGCTTGTGTTTGTTAAAGAAATAATAGCCCATTTGGTTAATGGCCTTCCATTGTCTCTAATTGGTGTCTTTGTTGCATATTTTAGAAGGCAGCATCACACTTTCGAGCATTGGGTAAGCTGAGTTATGACAAGGCACTAATGATAAGTGCTTTAGTAACCTAGTACAGCATTCCTTAATGAAGGAAGTTGCATCACCAGTTCGATTGACTGCTTACTCAGACGTGGCAGTGAAAGAGAGCAGTCAAACTTTCTCCCCTTACCTTCCATCAAATCGGATCTTAATTTTTGATGGCACAAAAGATACTGAATAAACATTGACATTTTATTTTAATATTTAACTGGCATCAGATAACATTGAAGAACTGTGTTCCAGCAGTGAATGTGATTGCTTTTAGCTGTACCAGCTCAAAAGTAGATGCAGCTTTAGAGGGGAATATTTTCTGTGTATGAATCTCATTTCAAAAAGATTCTGACTGTTTTGTTTACTGGGTTTTTTTTGAACCTCTGGAGTCATGTTCAAATTTTGAAAAACAATAACTAGTCCAATGTAACATGGTGTCAGTTGAATATCGTATGACTCAATGGACAACCTAGTCATCCTGGACTTGTATCAGGTGGATTGAAGCCAAAATCTAAAATTATGACACATTCCTTATCTCCTGACTGCCTTCTTCACTGCACAGCTCCCTGGAAGTGGAACCTAGAATGGTATTGTAGGTTAAGGTTCCATAATAAACTGGGTGCATGTAAATTTAATACGATTGTAGGAGTGCCCAAAGACCTCAGTCAAGATAAGCCTGTACTGGGTTTTGCATAGACCAACAGAAAGATGTGGTTTCTGTCCTGAAGAGCTTACAATCAACTAGACTCAAATCCTACTTTTTGTATTGATTCCAGTTTTAAACAGAGTAGTAAACTACCCTTTAAGTAGTATGCCCTGCCTCTTTTTAAAATATTCCTTTAAAAAAAAAAAAGGAATTGCAACATGTTTTCTGATCCCTTATTATTGATTTTTGCTTGTATGGGTCTTTTTGGCAAAGGAAAAACTGACTATACACACAGTGCTGTGAGGCACAAAATACACTGAAAAAATAGCATACATATATATTGCTAACTTCAGTTAGTAATGCACGGGTATTGCTTGTAAATATATATGTATGTTTGTTTCTGAAATCCAACAGGAATGAGATTTCCAAGTTGACAGTGTACCTTTTCAAAGAGTTACCTTATAAAACTTCAGTGAAATGAGCCATAAAGAAAAACTTGATCATCCGTATAGACTCATCCTCCTTTTGTCTAAAATGATCTTGCTTTATGTACTTCTCTTTCCGTAGAAGAACACTTCACCTGCCAGTTGTCAATTACAAGACTTCTTTAAACTAATGCTTTAGACCCTCATATTCTGTATTTGTACATTACATTTGTAACATTACAACTGAACTCTACAGGTCATTGCTCTAGACTCTAGGCCTTCCTATAGCTGCTACGGTTACAGCACAATCACCTACTCAACAAATTCTGCCCAGACAGTGGATTTGGGAGTCTGAGGCCAATGTTGACAGCACAGAATAACAAATTTGAAGGATAAATACATTCTGAAATCTGGTTTTCAAATCTATGATAGCTAATCCTGCATTCTGTTGGAATGTCCACAACATATCCTATGTGCTTGGTGAGTATTGCAAGTTAATATCCATCCCTATTAGGGTTACCTGTTACAAATGCAAAGAGGAAACCTAGAGCCTTTGCAGGGGTTACTTTCTAAGTTACTTTCTAATGACGTGTATGTTCATCAGTCTGCAAATGGCTACTTTAGGTCTTGTTAAACATAGCCAACATACTGCTTAGCAGTAGACTAAAATACATTTCACGTTGATTCAGTAAGCTACTCATGTCAGCCTATCTAGAATAAGCCTAAGAAGGGATCATTAGCCAAACCTTCTGGAAAAGACTTGCCACAACACAAAGCCTGTTGCTATGAAGGGAGGTAAGTACAAAACCATGCAGGTACTCTTATGGACCTTTGTTTAGATCCACTTAATGTGTTCCTGTCATGATTATCATCTGAGCAGAAATTCTAGACAGCGATTCTTCATTAAGGAACCAAGGGGAGAGGGGACAAGTTTTAAAAGCTTCCTTTTGAAATACTCTAATTACTTTTAATTTCTACTAGTTAGAATTGAGACCCTGAGTCTGCTGCTGAAGTCACTGGGGACTTTCACAAGCACAGGCGTCCGCCTCAACAGAGCCCACGTTGCAACTCTCACAATTTAACCACAAGTCTTTGTGAAATTTGGTGTTTTTCTTTAAGCCCTTGCTGCCGGCATCAAGCAGTTGCATGAGTATCTCAGCTTTCATTATTTAAAAAAAAAATACTTTTCTATCCCTCCTGGTTGCTGAGAAAAGCTTGAAAATTATGACCTGAATGCAGCATAAAGGCATGTAAACCTGAAGGCAAATAAAAAGAATCCAACTTAATTAAAAAAAAAAAATCTCATGACTTTTGGGAGATGGCCTGTGTTATGATTTTTTTGTACACGTGAGGTTGGCAATACTGCAGGATCAGGGCCTTATTATACGTATGTCCTATGCTTTCTGGGTTCTTCATCAAACCATTGGCAAATGCATGAATAAACATGTATCATCCTGTAATGAAGTTTGACAGGTTTATATAGTTCTCCAGGGAGAAGAAGAAATGGTGCCGATGCTTACAGCCACAAACCTCAGCTTTACTTTTAAACTAAGCTAAAATTTAACTCGAGTCTGTAGGGCTAAAAAGTTAAGTCTACATATGGTGCAGTTAATCCATACTCTCAGTTATGAGATCGCTGCTGTTGGTAGGTACTCTTCAACTTGCAGAGGTAAGGTTTAATTAACCCATATAGTAGGATGGATAGATTTTAAATATGTAGCTTATAAATCAAAGGTCAAAAAGGAAGGTCAGTAGCAAATAAAAATAAATATATTTGCTCCTTTATTGCAAACACATTTTTTCTAACTGCAGTAGCTTTTCGTCTGAACAAATGCCCATGATTTAGAGTACCAGGAATCTCTGTTATTCTTTATTTAAAAAATCAATTCTGCTTAAGGATGTGTGCCACACCTTAACTATAGACTTCAATAATAGATCAACTGTGAAAATTCTTTCTAAAAAGAGACTTGCACATCTGTGACCCATAGCTAAGACAGTTTTATGGCATTTGTGAAGGTTATTTTATTCTTCATATTGCTTGTGTTCATTTGCAGGGGTCGTTATAATCATTTCATAGAATAAATGGGCTTGGCACTTATCTAAAATTAAAGCACATTACTACATTCTTGGAATGTGAAGTAGGATTCTCTAAGAGTAAAAAAAAAAAAAAATCTGTGCTTTAGGGGAAAAGATTATGTGTATGGCTTCAAAGAAAGCAGTTTGCAGCAGTTTAAGTTCTGATCCCGGCAGTTGGAGGTTAATACCCAAAGAGCACAGCACAGCCAAATTAGAATTGGAGAAAATGAATTTAAGGAAAAAATGTATGTGTATGTCTTATATTTATTGTTGATCAAAAAATGGAAAGGATTTTTTTTAAGAGTGAGTTCATTGAGGGGGAGCAGGAAATCTAGTTTCTGATTAAATGAGAATACAAAATGGCTAAAGAAATATTTCTATTTTTGGGAAGTATGATTTGTCGTCTCTAAACTTTTTTAATTCTCATCATTCATATATTTTTGATCATATGTAAATCTCCACATTTTGGTCAACTTTGATAACAATTTTAAAAAAAATGCTGAATCTGGCTTATGCAGGATGGCATTGGGCTGTAGGGCAGAGAGGCAGTTCTGTGGGCAAGCAGCGCAGTGAGAAACGATGCTCTTCACATGGCCAGTGACAGACTTGATTTTCTTCTTGTGTTTCTCTGTGTGAGTTTTCTGCATATGTTTGTTTTTCTGCTCCCCCCTCCCACCCTTTGGTTGCTAAATTGGTAACAGATTGCATGGTTTTACTGTACTGTTTTTGTTTGAAGAGCACACATACTGTATTTCTATATGAATTCAAGACACAGGGCCAAGCCTACTTACTTTACTCACGTGAATCAGTATGCTGGAGTCAGTAGGGTTATTCATGTTAAGAAAGCAAGCAGAATTGGGCAGTTTTGTAATTTCTACCAAGTTTAAAGAGGTCTATATATGTGTACAGTAACTTTTTTACATTTATCACAGTTCACATTAAATATTTTAATGATAAACAAGGAATGAATTGTTCTTACCTTTGTCCTCCTTCCTCCTGTTACAGTATTTGTGTTACAGTGTTTAACCCACACATGCAGTGAAAGAGTTAATAGGGGCCTGGGAGGCCGGTTTACCACTTTGGTACACCTGGAGGGTGGGCCAGACCAATTAGAGCTAAAGCCCAGCTGGTGAAGTGGCTGGGATTTTTTTTCAATAGAGCACTGGGGCTGGAGGGGGAGAGAAGCTGGAGTGGAGAATTCCTTCTCTGTGGGAAGCAGCATGAAAGAAGGCTGAGAAGAGCAGACAGGCTTCTCCGTAGGTCACTGGAAGCCCAATTGGAGACAGAGGTTGTAGGAGCTGTAGCCGTACGGAAGCCCTTGGTAGAGACAGAGACAAAGAAACCTGTGTTAGACAGGAGGACAGTCTAGAGCAGTGGAGGCATGCTTGTGACAGGTGGATGCCCTCTAAGCCGAGCCAGGCTGAAGGTTTGTTTTTTATATACATTTCTGCTGGACTTTGGTAAAAGACCCTGTGGCCCCAGAGGGGGCATGACTTTGTAAAGTGATATGGCTGGGGGCCCAGGACCCTCTTACAGTCAGAGTTGGCTAAAGGACAATGGGGGAAATTGAGGCAAAGGTGAGGCAAATGCCACATCCAGCCAGGAGGCAGCATGTTGGGGTGGCAACTTTGCTATACTTATCATTTAGATTGTAAGCACTTTGGGGCAGGAACTATGTCTTTCTATATGTTTCTATGTTCTATATGTTTTATATGAAAAATGAACCTTGATCCTGCTTGGGTAATAACTCAACGCAAATAATAATAGTAATTAATTAATTAATTAATGCAAACATTTAGATTCTTAAAGAACTTTCTTATTCCCAATGAGGTCCACAGATCCAGGACATTGGGTATGCTGGTGTATGCAGCCTTGGAGGCAGACCAAACCTGTTAATCCGAGACAGGAGAGTTGTGGCTCCACTTCTGAGAAACCACATGAGTTTTCATCTGCCTCTGGCAGGGGGTGGGGGTAGAGGTGGGGAAGCCTTTAGATGTGGGCTTGCACAATCCCTCAGAAACTCAGTAGGTGCAGGCAGGACTTTCCTCCCTGTTGCAGAGCAAATTTAAAGAAGGGACAGAGGAAGAAAAGCTTAAAATCTCCTGGCTGTCAGAGTCTGCCTTTATTAGCAGAGAGGATTCCCTTTCTTCTCAGGTGCTTGGACTCTCTGTGCACCCTGCTCACCCTTGCAGAGTGTAGCATGGCAGAACAGCTGAGAGGAAAAACCAGATGTGTCTCTTGCATCTCCACTCTTGATTACGTTCCTGTGTGGAGATCTGTGCCTGTTGAGAGAGGCTTGGGTCTCCATAGAAATGCTCAGGCAGAGGCAGAAGGAGAGCTCACAGGAAGTAATAGCAGCACTTTGGCAGCAAAATCCAGCCCTGCAGTGGCTCAGAGCTACTTCCTGCCAGCAATGTAAGCCCAGCACTGTCTCCCAGTGTAGTAATGGGCCAAGGAATCCCTTTGAATGTCCAGGGTTGGAGCCTGTTGCCTCTTGGATGGGGTCAGCCTATCTCCAAGCTACATCCAGGAATCTCATTTGAACAAAGCCTGGGATCCTGGAATGCCCCCTTGTGGACTCAGTCCAGCACAAAACCCCTCTTTCTCAAAAGAGTAACTTCAAAGTTCCTTGCTCTTCCTCTCCAGGGAACCATCATTCTGAAATTTCTCTCTCCTGGGGAGGAAGATCAAGGGGAGGCATAAGAAAGAGCTCTGTCAGCTGTACAGATGCTTCCAATCGCCCCAACGTAAATCACGTACACACACAAGACAGTCCCCCGTCCCCTTCATCTTCTGAAGAGTCTGATTTGGGATTCCTCCAGGAGGCACAAGAGGCACAAAATGAAATCTGTTTCCCTCAACCTGCATAAATCTGCAGAGTGCATCAGGGCAGATAATCTTCACCCTTGCAGAGTACTTACTGTATGGCAAGTCAATGCAGAAAAGACCAGGCTGTAGACATATGTTGTTTCCTCTTGGCATACATATACATTAACCCACAAAGGGAATTTTCCCTGCTTAAGGGAAGAAGGCAAGCAATCCAAATCATAGCTAAAGACTAAAATATTAAAAACCAACAACCCAAAACACACCGAGAATAAACTTTTAGAAAAAGTGCACTGAGTATTGTGAACTACAATTATGAGAACAACAGATGCTTTAGAGACGCTATAGCTGTATATTCCTCCTCATACACCCTTTGAGTGTGTGATTGTGGGATAGGGATTTTCCTGCTATATCTGAACACTGGGAAGTATCGGGCTGTTGTCCTCAGCTACCACTGTAGGTTGCCATGTCATAGCTATTGGGCTTTCATTCCCAGCTGCCAGTGTCCTGGTTATTGCTACCAGCTAGTGTCCTGGTTATTGCTACCAGCTTCTATTGCAGGTTGCCATGCCTTGCTAGCATCACCATCTCCTTCCCCCAGTGAAGTAGGAAGTGATGGAGTGATGAAGGACAGCAGTCCAGGTGTGGAAGAACTAGCAGGCACTGAGGGGCCTGTAGGCCCTCCATTTCTTTCTGCCCTACATATCCTCTGGCTTCCATTCTATAAGGCTAGAAAGTTCCTTGGTGTGCACCAGTCAAAATGTGTCCTGGTGTCACAACCAAAGATAAATGTATGTTTTTCTCCCTGGTGGTCAAGAATTCATTTTTAATTGTGAAAAATTTCTACCTGAAAGAGTGGCCTTTACAGGCAGCCAAGTACAGGTAAGCATAATCTCACCCCATCCTTCGAGTGTGAAAACTGTCCGGGCATCAGGCCAACAAGAATAAATAAACAAAAGAAAACTGTCATCTTAACACCCTAGGTACATGAACACTGCAGTAAAAGACCTGCAGCTGGCCTGGATCAGCTGACTTGGCCTTGCATTGGGGGCTAAAAATTGCGGTGTAGACATTTGGACTCAGGCTGGAGCCTAGGCTCTGAGACCCTGTGAGTGGGATGGATCTCGGAGCATGGGTCCCACCTGAGGCCTAGTGTCTACACTGCAGTTTTTAGCTTTTTCACCTAAGTCAAATGACCAAGGCTCTGAGACTAAGGGTATGTCTTCACTACCTGCGCAGCAATCAATCCAGCGTATGAATTCCACAGCGGGCATCGATTTATCGCGTCTATTCTAGTCTACCACTCTCCCGTCGACTCCTGTACTCCAGCGCCTTGAGAGGTGCAGGCAGAGTCGACGGCGGAGCAGCAGTAGTCAACTCACCGCGGTGAAGACACCACGGTAAGTCGATCAAAGACATTGACTTCAGCTACGTTATTTACAAGTCTCCCCACCACCACCTCCCCCAGGGTAGATCAGGGCTGAGAGCTGCAGATTTTTTTATTCCAGTGTATAAATATCCTGAATGCCCCCACATATTTTCACAAGCAGTGCTAATGTGGGTGGACAGTATTACAAGTACGGTCACTCTCAAGCTATTAAAAAAAAAAATCACACAACCTAAGGGCTTCTGCCTGTGGAAAAGGAGGAGTCAGCATGCAGAGAGCCATCCTAGACCTCCTACACTCCCCTGGAAGCAATTGAATTTGTCCCTCCTCTTCAGCGGAAGCAAGGCTTTACTCCATATTATTCCTAGTTAAAAAAAAAAGGCAGAAGGCTACAGAGTACTTCTGGAGATAAAGTATCTCAGCAGATCCATTTAAAAAAAAAATCAAAATTCAAGATGGAGACCTTAAAATCCACATCAGTAGAGGGGACTGTGTGACAACAATAGATGCAAAGGATGCCTATATCCATATCCCGATTTTGCAGTTTCACAGATGCTTCTTAAGCTTTTCTCTCAGAGCACAACATTACTAATAGAGGTCCTTTTCTCTTGGTTTAGCAACAGCACTGAAAGTGTTTATGAAGGTTCTGTGTTAATATCAACTCTTGGGCAGGAAGGGGTCTGTGTTTACACCTTCCCAGGTGACTTTGACCTCCTTATACAAGCCTCATCCGGAGTCAGTATTAGACTGTACCACTGAAGCAATAAGGATGCTGCAGAGCCACGGTTTTGTGAAACAATCAGTTAACAGTCTCAGCATACTCCCAATCTCTGAATGGGAACAGTCACTGTCCCATGCAAAGTTCTTATTGCAAGAAAGACAGAAGAAGCAGAGAAGTCTTTCCAAAACAGTCAGCTTCTCAAGGAGAGTGTCCATTCTGGGATAAGTGGTCTCCCATGTGGTTTTTCTTAGTGCGCCAGTGCTCATATGAGGCCACTACATACTTTCCTCTTATCGCTCCCTCATTGAAGATATCTCACCCCAGGAGGTTTCTCGAGTCATTCACATGAGGTCAAGGACTGTCCAAAGGATCTGGTCCAAACAAGAAAACAAGCACAGCATAAACTGATGAAAGCTTAGGGCATCCAGTTTGGTCTCAAGGCTCTGCTCCTGTAACTGGATTTAACTCGTGCTGATCATGACCAAATGCCTGTTCTCATTTTCTGGTGACATTGTAAATAAGAATGTGGAGGAAGGGATGAGGAAACAGACACAAATCTTTCTCCCTCTCCCACAATCTCTGTCAGTCTCCTTATCTGGTGGGGAATTAAAGTAAAACCAGACCATTGAGGCTGTGAGCAGGAAATCTCCTCCCTCCCCAAGAAGCTTCCCCCAGAGCAATGACCCAATGCCCAATGACCCAGCATACAGAGGCTGAATGTCCATCTGATAGTGGCTCGGGGGCCAGGTTGGAATGGGAGAATCCACACAATGGGCCCTAGTGGGGCAGGTGACCCCATCTCACGCAACCATACCTAGCAAGGCCCACACTGATTTTCTCCCTTTTTGTCAGCCCCAGCAGAGACACCAGGGACTCACTGGCCCACGGAGACCAAGCTCCTGTCCCCTGGGTGAGGGCTGGGGCCCAATAGGCGAGGGCAGCGGGAGTGAGGGGATCTTGCAGTAGGGGTCCTGCACTGCACAGGGTGTGGGATAAACAGAGAGCTCTAGGGGTCCCTGGTTCAGTACTCGGTGTGCTGGCCAAGAGGGCAGCTGTCACATTTGTTCTTAGCCTGGTGGCTACTGCTTTGGTTTCCCTGCACAGTCTCCCCAGCTCTTGTGGACTCCTGGCTCTTTGCAGATGGCAGCGGATGTTTGGGGAGCTGGCCCTAGGGCTCCTACTCTGTACAGGGGATGGGCTAACCAGAGAACTCCAGGCCCCAAGGCTCTCAGGCCACTTGTCCAGTCTGGCTTCAGGAGAAGATTTGGAGACAGACTGAGGGGGCCTGGATGACTCTAGGGAGCAGTCACCTAGACCAGAAATTGAACTCCAGCTGTGGTGAGAATGGAGCACTTGCCAGGGATGTGGTTAGTTACAGGGGCTGCCATACAGCTGGTACAATGTTGCAGCTATTTAATGCATTGCACTGTGGAATTCATACGTTTTTGCAGCTGGATGGTGTGAACTGAAATTATTTTCTTTAAGGGGAAGGCCAGCACTGCTCCTGTTTTGCTGGATAATGCATGGCTGGAGATTTCTAGCCATCAGTCACACTCCTTCATTCTGCGGCTCTTTCATGGCTAGGCACTGCATCCAAGAGTCTATTGCAGCAAAGTGGCTTTGAGATCAGATTCAACAGTGAATCTGTGGAGTGGCCTTCTGGAACCAGAACAGGAGCTGTAACTGACAAATTAGAGGACTGGCCCAAAAGAAATCTGATGAGGTTCAACAAGGACAAGTGCAGAGTCCTGCAGTTAGGACAGAAGAATCCCATGCACCGCTACAGACTAGGGACCGAATGGCTCGGCAGCAGTTCTGCAGAAAAGGACCTAGGGGTTACAGTGGACGAGAAGCTGGATATGAGTCTACAGTGTGCCCTTGTTGCCAAGAAGGCCAATGGCATTTTGGGCTGTATATGTAGGGGCATTGCCAGCAGATCGAGGGACGTGATCGTTCCCCTCTATTCAACATTGGTGAGGCCTCATCTGGAGTACTGTGTCCAGTTTTGGGCCCCACACTACAAGAAGGATGTGTAAAAATTGGAAAGAGTCCAGCCGAGGCAACAAAAATGATTAGGGGACTGGAACACATGACTTATGAGGAGAGGCTGAGGGAACTGGGATTGTTTAGTCTGCGGAAGAGAAGAATGAGGGGGGATTTGATAGCTGCTTTCAACTACCTGAAAGGGGGTTCCAAAAAGGATGGATCTAGACTGTTCTCAGTGGTAGCTGATGACAGAACAAGGAGTAATGGTCTCAAGTTGCAGTGGGGGACGTTTAGGTTGCATATTGGGAAAAACTTTTTCACTAGGAGGATGGTGAAACACTGGAATGCGTTACCTAGGGAGGTGGTGGAATCTCCTTCCTTAGATATTTTTAAGGTCAGGCTTGACAAAGCCCTGGCTGGGATGATTTAGTTGGGGGTTGGACTAGATGACCTCCTGAGGTCCCTTCCAACCCTGATATTCTATGATTCTATGACAGACAGTATCTCAGCTGTATCCTACATCTACAGTCATTCCAAGAGAAGCTCGCCTTCTGGTGATTTGGACAAAGGAGAATCTTCAGTTAATTTGCTATCTTTGCAAAATTTAATGTGATGGCCAACTGGCTCAGCAGACAAAAGTTAGATCGTCCAGAATGGGAATTACACCCAGAGGTAAAGAAATGTACCTTTGCTTATCCACTTTTAATCAGTATAACATTTAGAAAATATTTGTCTGCAGAAACATCGCGCTTTCAGTGAATCCAGTGTTGTGAGATATTTATGGAACAAATTATTGGCATGTCCTTAAAATATCAACTTTATGATTCATGTTTTGGCAGGTGATTGACTTTGTGTTCTCTTGTGAAATACAGTATTGTAAAATTGGTAAACTAAAAATCTGTTTCCAGAAAAATGTGTTTATTTTATATATGTATGGAAACAGTTACCAGAGTTTTTCAAAAAGAATGTTTGCTACATTCCCATATTAAAAGGAGACAAACAGTTTCAAACATTCTGTTTGAAATCAGAATTTGTCTTTTCATAACTCCTGTCCATATTAGACTTTTGAGCCTGGCTCTACCTACTTCAAACCTCATTACTCTTTTTAAGCAGTGGGTATCCTCCAAACTGAAGACTGCTGTATGTGCTTAGCATTATGCACACAGTACATTGACACCAAAGGAACTACATGTATGCATAAAGCAAGAAGTCCCTGCAACGCTGAGGCCTAAAGATCTGATCCTTCAAAGCATTGAGATTTTAGGAAGCTCCATAATGGCTTGAGTCAGTATTTTAACTTAAATGCTTTTTAGAGGCAGGATGCTGGTTTCTACTGTCTGACTGTCTTGCAGGCCATTCTGTAAAGGAAGTAAGGATGCACAATGGAAATCATTGAAAAGACTTTCTGGAAAACATGAGTTACATATAAATCCTTGGGTCTGAGTGTAGTGTGTTTTTCTGCTTTACTGTAACACAGATTAATACAAATAAAATATTAAACTTTAATTGAATTATTATATTTGTCATAAATACTATAAGACTATAGTTTTCAAGACTGTTTGTTTGAAATCCTCAGAGCTCTACCTAAGGTTTCAGCTGCAACAGCAATTACAATTTATCCATTCCAAGAAAGCTCTGGCTGTGCCCTTGAAACCTTTACGTTCTGGACAGTATCCAAAAAAAAAAAAAAAATCACATCACTCACTCGCTTTAGATGTTTCTTTTCCACTCCTGTGTGAGTTCTAAAATGGTAGCAGACGCCATTTTAAAGAAACGCAGAAGAATTTCTCTAATGCAAGTGGTTCTGAAGTGAGCCAAATCCATGCACACTTTTTAGAGTGTAAACAAACTCCAGTAACTTCAACTTCTGAGCTTGGCAAATTAATTAAAGCTGAGACCCTGTGCGGTAGATGACAGTTCTCATCCTTGTTAGCAACATGCTGTGCCAAAGTAAAGATGATCATTGAACACCAAATAAAGTGGAAATGAACATAAATTGGATCTTAGGAAAGCCTTGCTTTTCAGAAACAAGTGCACGTTTTGGAAGAAATTTCACAGGACTTTGTGAAAAATTAAGTAAAACAACAATAAATTCACAGGGAAACTACAGCGCTTGAATTGCCTGTTTTGCTTTTAATCAGTTGGTCTTTTGATAGAACCCTGTGCACAGATAGGCCGTTCTTTGTTAATTAGTGTGTGTATTTACACTCCCATTACCTGTTGCCTCAGGGTACATGTATACCAATAGAAAGTCATTTATAAGAAAGTTGTTGAGATCCCTTTTGCCAGGATGCCATTGAAAGCGCAAACTCCTTATTGACACTTTTTTTTCATCTGAGGTTTAACTCTGCTAATTACATATAATTTCCAAAAAGTGGGAAATCTTGTTAACTAGTTCATTCTATTTACATTTGTATACCGTTCCCACACTGTAGCATTTGCATGTCACTTTCCTCTTTTCTTTGGACCAGGTGGTCTACCTAGATGCCAGCTTCATGCCAGCACCAGTAGTTCTAATGGTTTTTAACAGGCTGTTTAGCTTTCAGGTGTTTTGTTTTAAATGTCTGTTTGTTTTATGCATTCTAAGGGTTAGTAAGGTCTGGTAAATATGTATTATTAAGAAAACATTATTGCTGCAATAATACTAATTTTATTATGTCCTTGGGATGCTTAATAAAGGACAATTGGGGTCTGTTCTCCAGATTCCAGTTGACCTCTGGGATATACAGACTTCAAGCATCTCAGCATCAAGAATCTGACTGGTTCTTATGCAACAAATTTACAGAGAGTGTACTCATTTAATTTTATTTTTGCCTTACGTATAAAAGCATTTAGCTGCGTTTAAATTGTACATACTGCAAAATAGAAAACCTAAATAATGTTTTGTCTATTTGAACTTCAAAACTATTTTACATCCCTTTAAAACTTTACATTTCTCTGTATTTCCTTATTGTTCAGTAAGTTATGATATGATATATACAGGTGTGAGAGAAGTAAATGTCTAGTTTACCCCTGGCCAATAACAATTTAATATATGATCATTGGATTCCAATAAGTGCTTTCTGCCATTAGCCTTGTGCAGTGAGAAAACAAATATTTGGCATTTATATATCCAAAGCTAACCTCTGGGTCTTAGTTAAGATTCCCTGCAAATGACTCACAAGATATGTGGGTGAAGGGGAAGAGGTATGATTTAACAAGCAAAATTTAAAAGAAACTTTGACAGACTCTTAAGTGCAGTTTTGCACTGAAGGTGTTTAAGGACTTTGTATGTTCAGACAGCAGCTTGAGTATTCTAGCAGAGCCCAAGTTACCTATTGTCATGTTGTTTTCACTGTGGAGAGATGCATAGTCCTCCCATAAATTAGATTGAAGACATTCCCATTATAAGCTTGTTTTTATATACCTGTGCTGAGTTCGTTATTATGTAAAAGAGTTAGAAACATAAGGAATACTTGCTTAATACATTTACCCCTGAGCAATGACTCATAATGCAAAGACACTTTTAAAAGCAGATAAAAAAGAATGCAAAGATGATGAGGGCTATTACATAGACACAGTAAGTAGAGTATGTGACAGTGAAGCATATATTTCACCTAAATCATCACACTATTAAAATAGATTGCACTTTGAAACTACCAGATTCTGTATGTAGTTTTAAATTAGTTGTAAACTATATTCATCAGGCCTCTGAAGAAGAGGTGGATCCAGAAGGAAGGGGGGGTGATGATAGGTATGTGCTGATTTGATTCTGAGAGAGCATGCATTTATCTGGGATGAGTTTCTGTATTCAGAGGTGTGAAGTTTCAAAGTTGAAAGCTGAACATGGCATTTTCTTTCACACACTCTGGGTGACAGATCAATAGCATTTTTAATAACCTTTACTCAGAAAGTGATTGTGGCTTCAAAAATAAAATGCAGTTTAGGCATTGGTGATAAAGTACTTCATGGAAGTGAGTGATGGGGGAATGGTGCTAATCTTGTTGTCTTGTAGGTATTGGTTAAGTAAGATTAAGATTTGATATACCTTTTTTTAATTGTTGCAGTCTGGTCAGGAATACCTTCATGATCCAAAATATATCTTCTTTTTTTTAACCGAAATAATCCAGCTTTTTGTGTTTGAAAAATTTAAAAACTAAAAATAGATACTTTTTATGTAGAACTGCTGTAGAGCCAGGTAGTCAGTAGAGAGAGCCAAAATAAAGTAACCCGCTCCCCAGATCATAGGGAGACCACTGACTTTGAGCAAATTGGTATGTTCACCTCCACTAAAAATATTTAAGCTGGGGATCTCCATGTTTACTAAATGGAAAATACCAAAGGGTTCATTCCCCAGCAGTTGTTATTGGCTTGTACGGAGCTGGGATTTGAAAAGAGAGTCTGAAATGTAAGCATAGGTGAAAATCTTACCAGCAATAATCTTCAGAGACTGTCAACCATAGTGACCATGTTATGAGAGATCTCTGTCACATGTAGTTAGTTCCCTATGTTTGGTGGGCAAGAGACTGCCTAATGCTCGCCTTTTTACAGCTTTTGGGCCATTAATGAAAGATTGGTGAGAGTGTTAGTAAATCTGGTAAGTAGCCCAGTATTAGTTAAAGTAAAAAAATTAGGCAGGTAATATTGGAAATTATTTAACCCAAAACTGAAATGCCAGCTGGTTTGAAATAGTTAATTGTCACCTCTGTTTTTGTTGTGAGGGTGACCAGTGCTTTTTCTTTATAAAAAAAACAAAACAAAATACCCACACACCTCATTATTCAGACTTTTCCTACTTACACACAAGGTATCAGAATTAATGTAAAGCCTCCTTTTCACTTCAGTCAGTTTTCTCCTAACAATTATTGTAGCATTCTGATTGATGTGTCTTAGTGGTAGAACCAGGAAGATGATGTATTTAATAATGTTACCAGGGCATATCAAAAAATTGATGTGTATTTGTGTGTATATGCATGTGCGCACAAGTACATGTATATGCACATGCACATAATATATACATACACATTGCGGTCAAACTTTTCAAACTTGGATTTGTAAAGATAGACTCATAAATGCATCCTGTGCAGTGTATGAGGCAGAGGTCCTGGGGGGGGAAATAGAATGTGATCATATAGTTAAAGGCTTTATGATAATACCTACACATAAGGGGACCAAATTAAGTTTGCACAGGCAACCTTAATTCTGGCTCTTCCTCTCTTTTGAGCATTTAACGCTGAAACCTTGTGATGATGATTTAGTTTTTTGTGTATAATTTCCTAGGTTTTAAAAAGTAAACAGAAAATTCATCATGTACATCACATGACACACACGAGTCATCAGCAGGGTTCCAACCTTTAGATCCACCACTTAAATCTCTGCCACCTGTGCTAATGGCATAAATGATAGCAGTAGTAGGTTGTTATCCTCTCTGTGGACCAGCAATCAGAAGCAGATGGAACACTTCCTTGGTGGGTTTCACAGATATTTTCTGGCAGCAGAGGAAAGGTAAGACTCAGGAATCCTGGCTTCCATTCCAAGCTCTGGAGGGAAGCGTGCTTTAGTGGGCACTGACTTCTCTGTCCCATCCCCCCCAATCTGTCTCTTTTCCCCACCCTGGTTCCTCATTGTAGTCCCAGCCTTCTTGCCCTGCCATTCCCAGTTCCCTGTCCACACTGGATACCAGTCTTAAACCCCTTTTTGGGACTCTTTATCTAATCTAATTCCCAGCATCCTGGCTCCTTGTGAAATCTGTCCCCAGATTCCATATCCTTTTCCCTAGGTTCTTCTTTTGTTTCTGCTGTGTCAGCATCAAGCATCTTCTTCCTTTAAGCCAGCAGGGGCACATTGAGAGCACAGAAGAGACAGGTTCTCTGCTCTCAGGATCAGGACCTGACATAGCCCACAGTAACCCAGAGCTGCAATTGCAGGGAAAGCTCTGCTAATCCCCAGTCTGGAGCATGCTCAGTGCAGATGAAATTTTGGGGGAATTAACTGCTAAAGTCTAAGAAGACACCACTAAGCATGTCCAAACTGTAATTTTTTTAAAGACATATGACCTGGCCAAATTTAGCAGACTTTTCATGGAAACAGCAAAAGCCACAACCCTGAAACAGACTACACCTGCCAAATTTCAAGTCTCTGCTCCAATGCTCAAGCTTCTGAAAGAAATGGAAAATTAATATGGGCCTATTTTTCCCTAGCCTCCTTCTCAAAAATAGCTGAATTGTTTTGTCTGAAATCTTCAAAAAATGTTGAGCCTGACACAGACACCCAGCATGGAAAACTTCAGCCCAAATAGGGAAAGTTAGTCAAAAGTTATATCCAACTGAAAGGATAGTCTGATAGGAATAGTTCGGCAACCTTAATAATAGGCGATGTTACCATCCCTGCGTATAATTTATCTATATAATGCGCACATGGTCCTGTCTTTTAATCTACCAAAATGAATAACAGCAGTACTTTTTCAGCCTTTTTTCCATTTATGGGCAAATCCGTACAACTGTGATAATGAGTAAATAGTATCATCATAGTTTACCAATAAAATGTTACAGACAGTGTGAGACTGCCTTAAATAAATCTTCTTTTTTAAACTTTTACTTTTTTTTAATTGGCAAGGAAAAATTGAGTTGAATATTCTAGTGAGATTACATTTTTAATAATGTAATATCCCCTGTTTCTGAGATTTTTTTCATACTTGATTTGAAAACTATATTTCTACTTAGCCAGGGTATGAAGTAAATAATTTATCATTTTTAAGGTAAAGCAGGAATACGTGAGCAAGCCAGAAAATGCAATCCTGATGATCTAGTTTTTGTTGGTCAGTAATTTACTTCACTTTAGCATAATTTTTAAATCAGGCTGCCAGAACCAGTCCTTTTGTGAAGTATATCATGTTTCATGATTTGGACTTAACATGGAATCAGTGAAACTCCTCTGTGCAAAGTAGTAGCTCAGTGGAAGCAAGATTACTGATCTTCCTTCGAATGATTCAGACTTGAGAGATTTTAGCAAATCTCTGTCCTATTTTCTTTTTCCACTTTGACCCATACTGTCTGCTTCTTAGACCAAAACTGATGGTCCGCTGTTTCCAACTTTTGCTCCAGTTTTCCAGCAGTCAGTTGCTGTTGTACTATGCTTGTAATGTAATAGTAAGGACAAGGGTTGCCAGTTTTCATATTAATTGCTAGGTTTTTTTAATATCTTAAAGAATGTATCTGTATGTATTTTCCTCTCACTTTTTTCTGGAGTAACTTTAGTAATGTTAAGATGGCAGCTTGTACTTAGAACCACCATAGGTCTTCTGGGGTGCATTGCTCAGCCTGTTTTGTAGGTTCTAGATGTTTTTCTTAGAGCCACTCCTAGCCTTTAAACTATTAAGCCTCTCATCTCATCTCATTGCACATGTATAACTCATTATCATTAATGACTCTAGTTTCATGTGGCTTTTGAGGGGAGAATATACCCTTTAGAACTGACAACTGTCTTCTATAATTCTATCTTTTGAAGAATAGGAGATGTGCTTAGTTTTAACCTTATATAACTTCACATGCTCATTAGCCAGACTAAATAATAGAGGTGCAGACTTGTAGACTAAGTGCATCTTGGAGACAAATGCATATCTTTAGTGGTCCATCCATTGTTATGCTTCGTTGTATACCAGTGTAACATGCTCTGGCCATGTCAACAAGTTGACATTATGCAATTTCTTTCATTGTTTTTTAAACAAGCAGTAGATAGAATTGAAAACACTACCAATTTTAGAGTGCTAAGTCGTGAAAAAAATTCAAAGTCTTTATGCACTGGTTGAAGGTTAATTATGTCTTACAATTACTGATTCTTTCCAATGATTCTATAAAAATAGAGGTAAGTATTGCATATGTTTTCCTTCACATGTGTCAATAGAAATTTTTCATTTTTAAAAAACAAATTCAAAATATTTTTAAAAGAGGTGCTCTAGTAGAATTTTGAAGTGTTTTAATGCAATTTGGCTTAAAAGTACTTTAACCACATTGTATCAGGGAAATTTTATAATTAGGATTTGAAAGAAACAAGGATGAACTGTTGTATTTTAAAACATTAAGGGTTTTTCTCAGTAGCAAAGAATTGAACTGAAGGAAGGCTTACTACTTCAGGGGAGTGAATAACTTTATCTGTCACATCTTTCTTCTAAAGTTTTCATAGTTAATTACAG
Organism: Chelonia mydas; assembly: GCF_015237465.2. NCBI lineage: Eukaryota > Metazoa > Chordata > Testudines > Cheloniidae > Chelonia > Chelonia mydas. The sequence continues at coordinate 16,557,747 of NC_057854.1, read as the reverse complement.
ATCTGTCAGTTTTCTGAGCTTCCATGTCTCTATCTCTGTTTTAATATTCTAGCAATAAGAGTCTCTTGTATCACTAATTCACTATTTTCCTATGATTTTTCTTCCCAGTCTGCTCGGGGCTCTTGACCAGTGTAACTCACTTGGAGCCAAATGGATGTTAGGTTCTCTTTCCAGTTGTAATAATGTTTATTTTACCTCTTCATGCAAACATGTCCACTCATGGCAGTGGACATTGTACAGTGAAAATCTGGCTCACAGCACCAAGAGTTTTACTGCCCCCTTCTTTGCCAATGTTTGGACTCTGAGCTTGCTTTGAGAAGTCTCTGGCAAATCATTAACCAAAAAAAATTGCTGTTAGTTAAATAACTTGATTTAGGAAGAGCTAATTTCTCTCTACTCTTCTCTTCTCTTTCCAGCCAGTCTTTATTTCTGTCTTTGTCTTTCTTTAGCTCTGCCTCTAAAGAGAAGCAAATAACGCCTTCCCCCCAACCCCCATGTTGGTGTCACTTGAGCAGCCCAATAGGAAAGTGATTATTATTTAGTTTATGTAAGGTATTTTAACCCTACGTATGAAGTGATGTGTTAAATGATATATAAATTAATGGAAGTTTTTCCCTACAAATGGAGTACTGGACTAGGACCCTGAAATCCTAAAATAATTATTTCAGGATGTGTGAACATAAGTCTACAATTTGGAACACTTTCTTGCCTTTTTGCATGTGCCTTCCTGTCACCTCAATTTTTTATTCATTTAATTCGAAAAGAGTCAGTTAACTGATTTGTCTGAAGATGGTTAAAAATACAATTCTGCAATGAAAGGATAGACCATGAAGTCTAATTTTTTTGCTCAGATAGTAGGTGTTTCCTTCTTATGCTGCTTTACATTAAGAGATTATGGGTAAAGATTTATATTAATTACACAACTAGTTTGTTAATTATTTTACTAAAAATTGCATTTTATTGTCTGAAATTCTTTGGTTTTCATTCATTGTGATCCATCCTAGTTTCCATGTTTGTGTGGCAAACAAAATACAATTTCACACAACTATGGAAAGGTAGCATCTGGTAGTTCTCCATACAGTCAGTAAATATTGTCTTTATCTGATGTAGTCTTGCATGTAAGAGATGCCAGAAACCCAGATTAATACAACAATAGCCAGCACTCTACTGTCTAATCAGTTTATTTTTAGTTTTGTAAGTCACATTATCTGCTTTCTGTCTCATACTACATTTTATACGGTATTCATAGAGCAAATGAGCATTCTTAAAAATTAAAGTTGATGGAGCTGTAGAATATGCTTGACATAGTCTTAGCGTTCTCTATGAAAATTTGTAAATTCATGACAGTGTTTCCTTGAAAAGAGTTATTTACCAAGTTTTAGGGAAGGAGAAGCAAGACATCAGGTAACTTGATAATCTTTCGGTATTCAAATCTAGTTTAAGTAATTCGGTAGCCCCTGTTATAGTAGTATCTGAGCACTACCCAAACTTCTGTGAATTTACCCTTGCGGAACCTAGCATTAAGCAGCGAAATACCATTATTATCTTCATTTTATACAGACTGGCATGTCCACACCGGGGGGGCGGCGGGGGGGGGGAAGAGGTGTATTTTTATCACCATTAGTTCCCACCTCATAAAATGACACCTTTTTCTCTAGTGAAGTCAAGATCTAAATGACTTTACCAGGATAACAAAGGGACCATGTAGTGGAGCGAGGAATTGAACCCCACGTCTCCCACGTCCCAGGTTCATGCCTTACCCACTGGACTTGCTTTCTGAAATCTCTCTGGAAATCAAACCGGTAATGCTTTTCTTCTCTCTACCAGCCTGAAAAATATAGGGAATCTTTTTAATCGACTTATTTGATGCCAGCAGTGTGCTTGGCACAGTTATATTTGCCCAGTGCCAGCTCCCTGCCACAAGGAGTTGACAATCTAAATCAAAATGGTAATGTTCCGTGTGTTGTGAACAAAAAATTCCTCAGTCAAGTGAATGTTGGAAATGATGAAACTATAGTATACCATTAAACACAGACATCAAATTATCTAAACAAACAGCAAGCAGTGCCATCAGAATCTGGTATCTACTTCTCATGAACTTGCTTGAAGAAGCTCTAAAATCACTATATAAGTATTTGTGTAGTGTCAGAATTGGAGGATTGAAGATATTTTGAGATATTCAAAGAAGGGTATCAAAAAAAAAAAAAAGTCTGGTCATACATATGATTGCTATGTAGGAGACTGTTAAACTTGGAGACATACACTCACTCAGTGTTGCAAAGTCCAGCACCGAATATTTAGGAGTTTCCTAGCGAGTGAGAGAGTAAATTGGAGGAAGAGAGGGCATAGTCTCTTGGTGAAGACAGCTGAATGCCATTGTGGAGAACTGGAGTTTCTCTTCATAGAGCTCTTATGTGTTGCTGGTCAAGTCACTCAATCCAAATTTTTCATAGGTGATCACTCGTGAATTCCTCCTAATTTTATGAGTGTCCAGCTTGAGACACTACAGTCTCTTTTGCAAAAGTGCTGAGCACTCACAGCTGGAAATGAAGAAAATGAGAAGTGTACTTGAATATATAAAGTACTATATGATAATAAAGTACTTTGAAAAAGCAGATCTTAGGTATCTTATATTTGGCGCCCAAAGTTAATGCATACTTTTTAATCTTAATCTCATGCCTCAGCTCTCCATCCATAAAATGCTGACAATAATACCTGTTTATTTCATGGGGTGTTTTGAATATCAATTTGTGTTTGTGAAGCACTCAGGTTCAGTAGTGGTTAGTTCAATAGAAAAGCTCAAGAGGCCATTCTGTGTTCATAATAGTGTTTGAGTAGTGTGAAATAAATAAGAACTAAGGCCATACGTTGAATAATGAGAATAAAACAAAATGGAATAGCTGCCTATTAATTGAACACCATCCATTCTGTTCACTTAATGAGGCAGGGTCCTGTGGAAAAAGTGTGTGATCATGTAATTATCATAATACATATGCACAAGTAGACCAAATTAAGGTTGCACAATCAGCCTTAATTCAGGCACTTTCTAACTTTAGAGTGCTTGAATTTGTAACTGTAATCTTTTTACCATCACTTATGTAATTTCCTACATTTCTAAAAAAGCAAACTGAAAACGTCATGTAACATCATGTTGACTTGCATGGTCATCAGCAGGATTAGATACACTGCACAGATACCTTTCACTTGAGCTAATGGAGTATGTGGTAGCAGTTACGTTGTCACCCTCTATGTCAGGGGTTCTCAAACTGGGAGTTGGGTTATTACACGGGGGGTCACGAGCTGTCAGCCTCCACCCCAAACCCCGTTTTTCCTCCAGCATTTATAATGGTGTTAAATATATTAAAAAGTTGTTTTAATTTAAAAGGGGGGGAGGTCACACTCAGAGGCTTACTATGTGAAAGGGGTCACCAGTACAAAAGTTTGAGAACCACTGCTCTATGTGGACTAACACAGAGTGAAACATGCTTTGTTAGTGGCTTTCGCAGATATATGCTGACAGGACTTGAGATACTTAGGTTCCATTCGAAGCTCCAGAGGGACGTGTGCTCTAGTGGACGTGAACTCTTCTGCCCATTCTCCCCAAGCTTGACCCCTTCTGCCCCATCCCTTCCAACCTATCCCTTTCCCAGACTCATACCAGCCCCATTCTCTTCATGTAAACAGTCCCAGTGTCCACTCTTGAGGCTTCTTGTCCCAGTCTCCCTTGCCCAGCCAGTCCCCTTTTAACTCCTCGTTCAATCTGTGTCTCGTGTCACTTCCATCCCCACTGGCTCCCAGTCAGTCTTCTTGCCCAAATAGAGTCAATGCCTCTCCTCCAACTCCCAGGCAGTTTCTCTTCTTCTCCCTCTAGTCCCCTCCTACTCCTTTCGCCCTTCTCCTGTCCAGCCTTTGTCTCCCCTACACTGGAATCAGATGGCTTCCTCCTCTGCATTGTCTGGGGGCCAGCAGGGCTTACTGAGCACACAAGAGGGACAGACTCCCTGCTCTTGGTTCCGCTGGCTGTGCACTGCAGTGGTCAAAAAGGCTAACAGAATGTTAAGAACTATTAGGAAAGGGACAGAAAATATAATGCCAGTATATAAAGGGGAAAACAGGTAGATATCTGCAACCCCCACCCCACCCCACCTCACCCCCATTCTGTATGCTCCTCCTGAAGCTCTGGTATTAGCCAGTGTTGGATACAGGATACTGGAGTAGATGGATCATTAATTGACCCAGTATGGCTGTTCTTGTGTTATCCTGTCTGCCGGGAACATGACAATAATGAGGACAGTGTGGAAAGAGAGTGCATTTTAATGGGTTAACTGGTACTAGGATAATCACATGGGAATCATTTCTTAAAAGAACAGTAAGAAAAGTAATCACGACTAAGGAATTCAAAAAGGTTGTGAATATAAAGCTCATTGGTCAGCAAGTGCAAAAGCTAGTGAGCTTAAGTTTTCTGGAACTGAGAGCAGATCATTTTACACTTAGTCTTACAACCATTCAGGGAGTATATGTAGCGTTTTAATGTGGCAATAGGAGTGCATTGTTGGGCCCTGTTTGTGTTATGGCAAGAAAAAGCAACTTTTTCATGTAATAGGATTCAGAGTAGCAGCCGTGTTAGTCTGTATTTGCAAAAAGAAAAGGCGTACTTGTGGCACCTTAGAGACTAACAAATTTATTAGTCTCTATTTGTTAGTCTCTAAGGTGCCACAAGTACTCCTTTTCTTCATGTAATAGGAGTTTGCTTACATGAGCAAACAAGTAGGCATGGGAGCTTTGATCTTGCCTATGCTTGAAGACAGCAGCAGCTCCTTTGATCTGGGAGGCACAGTGAGACGATGCAAAAGAAGCACGCTGTGCCCAGGTTCAAAGATAGACAGGTAATAGCGGTGAGTACACTATCAAAATGGTAGCCAGATCGTCTTCTTTAAATGTTTCTCCCTCTTCCCCCCAGGAAAAGGTTAGTCTAGAGAGACAGAATGGTTCCACTAGGGAGTGGAGGCCTTTGTTCGCTTCCCAGCTGTGCCACAGACTTTCTGTGAGAGCTTAGACAAGTCACCTGATCCACCCCTGCCTCAGTTTCCCAGCTGTAAAATGAGACTAATAATACTTAACTAACCTATGCAGGCGTTGAGGGCAAATGTTGGAGGCTCACTCTGATGGAGGGATCATCTAATTTCATAGTATGGTCACAGACTACCCTGTTATATTTTTTTTATTACATTGGATAATGTCTAAGACCTTTCAGATCATTCACTTCTCCAAACCCTAGCTGCCTTGGCCATCACTGTCATAATTTGAGGCAATGGGGGAACTGTAGCTTCGCCTGTGTATCCAAGCCATTACCTAATCGTGGTTCTCCCTCTACTTAAGATCAGAATTGAGGTTCTCTTTCTGTGGCATCTATTACTAATTGCCCCAGCTAACATTTCCGAGACCCAATTCAAGTAATCTTAGATGAAAGAAAGTATTAGAAGTAGAGATAAAATAGCCATAATGAAATAAGCTCAGGTCACGGAACACTATGGAAAAGATTTGGTAGGTTGTCTCTAACCTTTATTAATAAAAGACAGAGTATAGGATGCCTGAAAATCTCATATGACATAAGGTTTTCATTTGTCCGACACACAGTTTGGAAGTTTTTTTATCCCATTTCAGTGCCCAAGTCTCAGAGGTCAGTCATTCTAACTGGATTTGCGGTTTTGTACATGTTGGTTTGTCTATTTAAGTTCAAGCATTACATTTCAATTAGTGTTGGTGAGACTGTTCCTTTCCAGAGAGAACATGGTGGATAAAGCGTAGATCCTCTACTTAGCGAGAAGGAGAGCTGATAATAGATGGCATCAGTGAGGTGTCTAATGCCTATTTTGCTTCATTTTTCACTAAAAGGGTTAATGGTGACCAGATAATTACACAATAAATGCTAACAAAGGGGAAGGAACGCAGCCTGAAATAGGGAGATAACAGATTTAAAAGAGTATTTAGATAAGTTAGATGTAATCAGAAATTAGTCTAGGGTTCTTGAGCTAGCTGAACCAATCTTGGAACCATTAGAAATTATATTTGAGAATTCATGGAGGATGGGTAAGTTCCCAGGGGACTGGAGAAGGACAAACAGTAATACCTGTCTTTAAAAAGAGGAATAAAGAGAACCTGGGGAATTATATACCAGTCAGCCTAACTTTGATACCTGAATAGATACTGGAACAAATTATTAATCAATTGTAAGCACCTAAAGGATACTAGTAATAGCTAAGGCTACCTTTTAGTCACAGGTATTTTTAGTAAAAGTCATGGACAGGTCACAGGCAGTAAACAAAAATTCACAGCCCGTGACCAGTCCATGACTTGTACTGTATACCCCTGACTAAATCTTAGGGAGGGGCGCGGCCCGGGGGCACCATGGGTGTTTGGGGGGGAGGGCGGCCCAGGGGGGCCAGGATCCCCCACTGGTGCTGGGAGGGGGGTGTTGGCAGGGCTGGCAGGCTCCCTACCCGGCTCTGCACCTGCCCGGAAGCGGCAACATCCCCTTCCCTTAGCTCCTAGGCGGAGATGTGTCCAGGCAGGTCTGCACACTGCCTCCTCCCCAGGTGCTGGCTCTGCAGCTCCCATTGGCTGGGAACCACCATCCCTAGGAGCTGAGGGATGTTGCCACTTCTGGGGAGTCCTGTCCAATTCCCTCCCCCCCCCCCCCCCCCCCGAGGTAAGCACCACCCAGAGCCCTCACCTCCTCCTGGACCCTGAGCCGCTGTCCCCCCCCCCCCCCCAAACTCCTGCTGCTGCTGCGCTGGGGGTAGGGAGATGGCCCGGGACTGCCCCAGCAGTGGTCGGTGCGGCTAGCCCAAGGGCTGCCCGAGGTGGCCCTCAGGCCAGCCTCACCAGCCATTGCAGAAGTCACGGAGGTCGTGAAAAGTCACAGAATCCATGACTTCTGTGACCTTTGTGACAAACTCTCAGCCTCAGTAATAGCTATCATGGATTTGTCAAGAACCAATCATGCCAAGTAAACCTCATTTCCTTCTTTGACTGGGCTACCGTCCTAGTAGATAGAAGGGAAGCTGCAGATGTGATGTATCTTGATTTTAGTAAGGCTTATGACACAGTCTCTCATGAAATTCTCGTAAGCAAACTAGGGAAGTTACTATAAGATTGGTGCAAACCTGGTTGAAAGATTGTATTCAGAGTAGTTATTAATGCTTCTCTGTCAAAGTGGGGGGATGTATCCAGGGAGGACCCACAGGGGCGAGGCCTGTCTGATACTAGTCAATATTTTCATTAACTAATTGGATAACAGAATAGAGGTGACACCAAGCTGGGAAGGGTTGGTAACACTTTGGAGGACAGGGTTAGAATTCTAAATGACCTTGACAAATTGGAGAATTGATCTGAAATCAAGAAGATGAAATCCAGTAAAGACAAGTGCAAAGTACTACACTTAGGAAGGAACACTCAGATGTACAACTACAAAATGGGGAATATCTGGCTAGGCAGTAGTACAGCAGAAAAGCATTTGGGGGTTACAGTGGATCACAAATTGAAAATGAGTCAACAAGCTGCCGGGTGCTGGGTTGTGGGATTTGGTGGGGCGAAGTTTTTGCTTTATTACGCCCCATGCAGGTTCGGGGCGGCTGAGGAGGCAGTATGTTTCTGTTCAGCTCCCCGGGTTCATCAGTAATCTCCTTGACTCCAGAGAGATTACTGATGAACCCAGGAAGCTGAGTAGCAAATACCACTTCCTCAGCCACATGAGAACCTGCACGGGCATATCAAAAGTTTCTTCGGGAGGAGACGCTTTTCCCTGGGACAGCTTGGGGTCTGGGCAGGGGAGGCATGGCATGGCTGTGGCCGGCCCAAGGCTCCTGGCTGCGGGGGCGCTCAGGGCCTCCTCCAGCCAGGGAGGGCAGGAGGGATGCTCGGTGCTTCTCCAGGTGGAAGGGGCTCATGGCTCCAGCCACTGGGCGGTGGCAGGGGTCTTGTGGCTCCAGCTGCAGAGGGGTGGCGGGGCTCTGGCTTCAGGGAGCAGAACAGGTGGAGCTGGGGGCTAGCCTACCCAAAGGAGGGCTCTACTTACTGCCCATGCTCTCCCTCCTAAAAGCAAGAAAATAGCAGACTATGATTTTGAGTACTTGTGGCACCTTAGAGACTAACAAATTTATTTGAGTGTAAGCTTTCGTGAGCTACAGCTCACTTCATTGGCTGCTACTCTGAAACCTATGATTTTGAGGAGGCTGAGATCCTGTCATAGGCTTACTTATGCATCGTACAGTCTTCAGCCACTATGATGATTTAAAGTACTCCAGAGAAGCATTGCAGAAGCAAATGGTGAAAACATCTCACTCAAACACCATGTGTGAAGAGGTGCAAAGTGGATATTGTCTTAGAAAAAGTGGAGTGTTGAGGTTAGAAAGTGCCAAGTGGTCATGTGGTAATCACAGTTTTAGAAAGGTTTGAATGCTTCTGTAGATGACAGTAGAGACAGATGCTGATAATAGCAGTGGTTCTTTCAGGAACTTTCCTGAATATTGAATTTCCTGGTCCAATCTGTTGATCTTATTGTTAGAAAAATATTTACCATTAGTGAGAAAACAGCCAAATATCAAAGTGAATTCAAAAAGTAACTCCATTCCACGTACATTTTCCTTCATTCTCCTGGATTCTCTGAATGGATAGTTGTATTAAATGGTAACCTGGACCTGTTATTGAAGCTGAAGATTTTCTCCACAGTAGGAAGTGAAGAGGAATCTTTGAGCCTGGGGGGGCTTAGTACTAAGTATGACTATCTCAATGAGAAACATTAAGTACCCCAAGGAAAAATATTTCTCATTTTCCAAGGTGTGTGGAAGGAGGGGGGAGGAAATAATCTTAGAATAATGTTAGAAATTACCTTCCATGCGTGATTTCTGTCTCTTATTTGAGCAATGCTTTGTAGGTGATTCTGCAAGGAGGGAAAGGGATACAGTTTATAACCTATTATTAAAAATGTGCAAAATTAGCAAATTAATGAGTATTCGTTATTTATGGGATGATTTAAAACTATGAATTGTGTATTCATGATTTCTTCATGCTGATATTTTGACTCTAACAAAGAGAGACTCCGATACACAGATTTAGCTTTTAACTGCTTGATCTTATTTCATTTTTCTCTGACAAGAACTTGGGCTTGTTTTTATTAATCATTTGATAAACAAGCATGTGGATTTACCTCCACATGGGATTTTTGCTTGTTTTTATTAGTCTGTTTTGAGGCACACTACGTTATTCAATAAAGAATCCTACTTTCTTATTCTACATTGCAATCTTTTGTTTAGATGTTCTAAATAATTCTGCATTTTGCTGCTCGTTGTTGTTTGTCTCAATAGAATCTGTTTCTGACTAGTTTGTACTCTTTCTGCTCATGGATTTTAATTTTTCTCAGCCAAATTTCCACATGTTCGCTAACTGCGATTCTTTAGATATTGACATTAATCCCATAAAAGAGAAATGTTGTCAAACTCTTTCGTAATGTAAGCTTGTCATGGTTCTGCTAAATTTCTTTCCTTATTATTTTTGCAGATAGCCCAAAGGATAATAATTATTAAACTATCTCTTGCTGATAACCCTGAGACAAACACTGTTGTGTTTGGACAGAAGACACTGAGCCTGTCAGCAAAGCTTTCTGAATATAAATTTTCAAAAAAATACACATTAACCACAGTTTGGTTTTCTACAAGAATGTTAGATAAAGTGGGAGGTTAGAAGTAGAGACATTTGTAAATTATACTTTCTAGCATTTAAGGTTGATCTAAAGTGGTGATCCCAACGGGTTAACTGTTCCCTAGTAAAGGATACAAAGGACCAGCTGCAGCAAAAGCCGCCTATTTGTTCTCCAGCAGTTTTTGTATGTATTATTATTAGTTGTAGTATTAGTATTATTTATTTATTATTATTTGTTTGAAAGCCTCTGTTTGAAAGTTGTTTGGCTGCGAAGAAAATCTTCAAAGCATGAAGCAAGTATAACTGATGCAGCAATATCTGCTGGAGAGCCTGGTGTGAATTGTCCCATTCATTTAGCTGATGCTCACTCGGATGCAAATGGGATATTTTAATTGTTTCACATCTCATTAAAATGTGTAAGAAAGGAGAAGTGGTATGAAGATTTAGAAGTGTATTATAAAGTGGAGGCAGGCTGATGTAGGACTAGCTTAGGCAGAGAGGAGGGGGAAAATGAGGCTGAAGATGCATAAGTTAAGATGGGCAGGCCTTTAACAACTTATGGAACCGGCAGTGGCACTTAATTGGGTTTTATTCCTGAAACTCCGTTTTCAACAGTTTGGGAAATACCGATTTAAAGCAATATTTAAAAAAAAAAAAGAGTTGAGGATTTTACAAAGTATGGGGGACTTAGGGTAGAAGATTAAAGAGCAACAGGGTCTCTCTCACTCCTCCAACTCCCCCTTTTCCCCATTAGGGATACCTGGGAACCCTAGTATTGTTAAATATCTTAGTTTAAGCTCCTGGATTGAGTGGGTCCATTACTTCTATTAATATAGGGGTTAATTTTCAGTATGCATTAAAATCTAGAAAGCTGTAGGAATTTCCACCTGCTGACTAAGATGTGAAGTTCCATCATGAATTTCTGTGATTAATTAGTAGCCTGGAAAAAGAATATTGTTTTTGTTGAATTTGTTGAATCATGACTCTGATATAAGCAATACAACATTTTAATACCTGCATATCACTGGGTACATAATCTGTAACAAAGATGATAGATTTAACAGGTCTAAATGCAAAATATACTATGTAAATACATTACTGAAGTTACTTAACATACGTGACTCATCTTCTGACTATGACATGGTTTTCCAAGAAGTATGACTGAAATTTCTTCCCTCTTGTTTGTTTTTTAGCCCTGGAGTGAGATCTGATGTAAGCTCTTCTCCATCCACCACCTCAACAGCAACAGGACCACCTCCCAAGCTTTGCCTGGTCTGTTCTGATGAAGCCTCTGGATGTCATTATGGTGTCCTAACTTGCGGCAGCTGCAAAGTATTCTTCAAAAGAGCTGTGGAAGGTAGGATGTGTTTTGAGAGTTTATTATCTGTTAAAAATTATAAAACATATGTACAATCTAATGCCTCTGCGGGCATCCTTGCTGCTCCCTAGAATCCTATGGGAAATTAACTATTTCTTCTACAAATGCTGACCTCATGTGTATTCCACTGTGGGTACACGTGTACGCCATGTGCCCAGAGTCAGAGAATTTTGAAAGTAGTGTCCGTTGGTCCGTTCATGTACCCTCACTATCCTCAGTGCCTCCAACTGTGGAGGTAAAGACCAGAGCTGACCAACCGCTTCTCCAGTTCCTTCTTACCACCGTGTGACCTACGTCAGATCCTCCAGCATCCGGATCTTTGTCTTCCTTTGTTCTTTAGTCTGTAAAAATATATAGTAAATAGTTTTGAATTTTACTCAATAGTTTTAGCTAAGTTTTATAGTTAAGTAATTCCCCGTCTTGGGGAATTATCCTTGTGTACCACGTTAAGGGTGCTGTACTACATTCAGGCCTGTACACTTCAAGATCTGTACTTGTTGCCCATGCTCCTTCTCAGTCAGTGATGACCATCAGTGCTGCCTGTCCTGCCATGGGGAAGCTTGTGTCATGGCACGGTGCAGTGTCTGGTACACTTTTCCCAGTAGTACCAGGAAGTGCAGGAATTTGTCTTAAGAAGCACTTAATGGAGAAAGCTAAGAGATCACAGTCGGATCTGGGCTGGGGGACCTTTCCCCCAACCCCATTCAGCAGCTTGACTCAGCAAGGATTGCACTTCCTGCCATGAGGTCTGAGTTAGGCAAGGGAATCTACTCCCACAGACCCCGTCGGGGTTTTGTCAAGAAGGCAGGAAGCATTCTCATAAACATGAGAGCAAATCCTCCTCCAGGTCCGCTTCTAAGAAGTTGGATACAATCCTGCATAAGTCGAGCAGATCTTCCCGCTTTCCCCATGAGGACATAGAACATCCTGAATCTCGTGGCCATGACAATAAAGCCCACACATCTAATGTTCTGTCAGTACCAGAGCATGTTCTGGCAGCATCAGTTCATCTGGCACCAATTAAGACTAAACACTCAGAACTGACAGCACCAACAAAGGGCAGCCATCAGAAGCTTCAAACACCAATAATACCAGCTTTACCTTGCCTGAGTGTGGCACAGACTATATTTGCTCTGGCTCTGTTGGATCGGAGAGACAGGACCCCTCACACTCCAGGGACAGCAGAGTCTCATGCTCCACCTGATGACATTTTTGCTCTCCTTGATCCCCCAATTTCCTTAAGGGAGGAGTGTGTCCCCCATCCCATTGTCCAGCCATGGTTTCCTTCCAGCTGAACCGTCAGTACCACTGATGGATCCAGAATTGGCATTTTCTCTCTCAGTAGATTCTGAACCCCTGAGGAACTGATGTCTCCTCCTCTGAGGACAGGGGACCTGGACTAGTCTGGAGCCAACCTCCACCTCAGCACCTGCCTCACAGCTGTTGGTACCCCAAGCTGTGGGCACCTCCACAACCACAATTTGACTTGTTTTACTGGCCCTGTTGGGGCCGTACCACCCTGCAGAGTTGACGTGATCCGGTAGGGAGTCAGTTCACCCTTCCCCTGCAAGAGGACAGCCAGAGCTTCCATCTGACCCCATGGAAGCGGGAGGATTATGAGCCATATCCAGCAATTCTTCTGGTACCGACAAGACTGTCCTCATCATCTATGGATGAAGCAGTTTCTCCAATATCTTCTCCCATACATATCCCTAGTGACCATAAGCAGTTCCAGGAACTGTTATGTAGTATGGTAGTGACACTGCAGATCTCCCTTGAGGAAATTCAGGATCCCCAACATAAACTCCTGGACATCCTACAGGCTTTTGGATCCAGCCAAATAGTGCTTCCTGTTAATGAAGCCATTCTGGAACCAGCAAGAGCAGTCTGGCGTGCCCCTACCCCTAAAGAGAGCAGAAAAATGCTATTTTCTTCTCATTCTACAGCTAACTCTTTGGTTATCCAGTTTGCTATGGAGGCTTCTAGACAGCAATACCCTAAGTCTACTCTGGTTGACAAAGTGGGTAAACACCTAGATTTATTGGGAAGGAAGGTCTTCACTTCTTCTAACCCTCAGTTCAGAATAGCCAATTACCAAGCACTGTTGCCTAAGTATGATTACCTGAAATATTCCAAATCCATGGACTTCATCAACAAGTTTCCTTAACACGACAGCTCCATTCCACGCTCTCATTGAGGAAGGCAAGTCGGTTGCCAGGATCAGTGGTAGAAACAGCAGACACATCTTCAAGATAAATGGCAATAGCCATTGTCATGCGCCTTGAATCATTGCTTCACGCTTCGGGGTTTCTCAGAGAGATCCAGAACACTGTGGAGAACCTGCCCTTGGATGAAACCCATCTCTGACTAAAAGATAGATGGGTCCTTACACATTCTAAAGGCCAGGGCCACCTTCCTCTCCCTGGGAACACATACAGTGACCCCAAGAGAAAATTCCACAGGCAATCAACCACTTTACCACCATCAGCCTTGTAAGCCGCCCTGTAAGGGGCGGTGAGTTCAGAAGTCCTGTTTCCCTGCACCTTCTGCCAGCCTGAGCATCAGCATCATCCTGCCCCCAGCCAAATGAACATTTTGACAGGCGTTCAAGAGCTGCAAATGTATGACATCACCAACTGCTGATTCCCACACATCCTAGCATTCTTTTTCCAGACCTGGAGTGAAATAACAATGGACAAGTGGCTGTTAATCTTCATCCATTCCGATTATGCAATTTAATTTACCCCCTTGCTCTCTCCAAATCCTTCATTCCTGCCCCTTTTCAGGGGCCATTCTAATGAGGAGATTCTCAAACAAGAAATAGAGTCCTCCTTACAGCAAGAAGCAATAGAGCGGGTTCCTCTTGAGCACCAAGGAAAGGGTGAGACATCTTTTGGGACCAGGGCTGTCCCTACCCATATGCAAAGTATGCAGCTGCATTGGGCACCAGGAAATTTGGGGCACCAAATTTTCTGGTGCCCTGTGCAGCTGCATGCTGCTCCAGCCCCTGCCCCACCTCTTCCCCATGGCCCCTGCTCCACCCCCACCTGCCCCCACTCCACCCCTTCCCAAAAGACCCCGCCCTGCTTCTCCCCACCCCACCCCCACTCCCACCCCCCCTGAGGACTGCTACAGGGCCGGGCTTGCCCTTACCGGCAGCGGGAAGTGCAGTGACCCAGCCCCAGCTGCACAGGTGGTGAGTGCTGCGGGGGGGGGGGTTCCCCCCTACCCCCCAAGCTAGCCCCGCCCCCCTGGGGGGTGCTGCTTGGGGCCCAAGAATAGCTAGGGATGGCCCTGTTCGGGACAGTGGTTCTTCAAATAGCTGTGCCACTAATCTCCTCCTCCTATTTGAGTACTGTTTATCAGTCACCTGCAGTGGAATAGACATAGGAACCAGCAATCAAAGAAGAAGAGAAAGTTACTTACCGTATCGCAAGTGAAGATTCTTTGAGGTCTGTGCTCCCTATCTATATTGCACTACCCACCCCCTCCTTCACCTCTGCATTCTTCAATTTGTGGGAGTGAAAGAACTGGAGAGATGCTCAGTCTACTCTACCTTCATGGTTGGAGCCATGAGGAGAGTGAGGATGCCTACATGAGCCAAGTGACGCTGCTTTCAGAATTCTCCAGCTCTGGGTGCATGAAGCACATGCATACCCACAGTGGAATACATGTGGAGACTACCCATCTTGAGAAATTTCCAATTACTGTAAAGTAAGTAACTTTCTCATATCTAGACTATGTTCCTAGTAAAATAAAATTGGTAGTGGTGTGAGTACCTAAAGCATGGAGTACATGTACATTTATATAATGCACCCATTCACTGAGGGTGTAAGAGGGTTTATTGTTATCTTTGCTTGGTATCATTTATTTTTGTTTGCTTTTCTTTCATTGGTTGTGGTGTTGGTGTCATTTTTATGTAAATTGTGTGTGTTAATATGTGATAAAACTTATATAGGGCATGTGATTTTGAAGGTCAAAGTTTAAGTAGACTGTATGCCAGCCAGCTATGTGTGACATCCTATATGGAAATTGATAAGTTTATCTTAAACAATCCCATAATAGTATTATAGCAGTTTTACAACATTTGCTGTAAACAATAATGCTCATCAACCTGTTATATTCTATAAATGGGTGTATGTATTTTTTGAGATCACTAGATGACAGCATTGTGATAAACGACTGTCAAGATTTCTCCCTGATCTCAGTAGTAGTAAAGCAACAATTTAAAAAAAAAAAAGAGAGAGAGAGAGTAGATATGAGCTTACAATGTGTAAGGCAGCTCAACCCTTCTCCCCCCTCCCCCAGCACCAATATGATTTTGGGATGCATACACAAGCATTATGAAATGGACCAGGTTCTGCCTCCTTATATGACCAGCAGAAAGATGTGGGCAAGTTGCAGTTGTTGGGGAAGATTTTTTTTAATTAAAAGCTTACCATAATTCTCACACCCTAAGCTACATAATGTCAGTCTTGCCTTGGAAGAATCATGCTAGCTCCTAAAGGGCAGATGAAAAGGTTTGGTGTCTGATGTCTCTTGCTTGCAGCAATCCTTACTCATTTTGAGATGAATCATCCTAGCTGGCTACCCATCTTTCACAAATAACGCCAACATGGGGGGACATTATTCTCAACCAAAATATCTCTAAGGGCTTCTCCCTGGAAAACAGTGGGATACAAATCTGTTTCATACAGGTATGTGGGGCTTTGGTCCTTGAAATTAAACGTGTAGGCAAAGCAGCTCCCAGCTCTTTTTGTGATATAATGAGAAGCTTTTATGAAAACCTGAGGTTATTCAGAATTATCAGAAAAGCCATCTTGCAGTCCTGGCTCCTGCCAGACACTATAGGAAGGAATACAGATTTTTAGAAAGTTGAAGCAGTCTCTGAAGTATAACAGGAAAAAATACCACTTTGCAAGTGGTAGCTAGAACAAGGGCTGAGGCGACATCACTAGCTGCTATCAGTTGCCTCAGAGCTATCCGCGTGGCCTCCAGCCAGCCGTGTTTGGAATTAGACCCCCAATTGATGTCAGAGTCTTTTATTCTGGGAGCATATGGCTACCTATAGTTTTGGTAAAAACTGTTGTCACTGGACATTGTCCAAAGGGGATATTCTGTGGAGCTGTGCAAGGATCATAGGAACAACTTTGTTCTATTCCCAGTCTCTAGCAACCCCATAGAAATGTCAGGACCTGAATGAAACTACCCATCATCTGCTTCACATCAGAGACATACAACCTATTCCACATGCTGTTTTTAGCCACAAATAATCAGGAGCACACATAGCAGAGCTCTGTCTGATACATCTGAATAAGTTCCTAAAGGAGGCTTATCTCCATTTCCCATTGTACTGTTCCATAGACAGTTCTTCTGGTGTGCATATGGATGGTAGCTTTTGTGGGGGCTGGGGGTGGCTTCCCAAATTTGATTCACCTTTATCTGTCTCAAAGGGCAATTTTTCTTATCATGGTTCTGTACAGAGAGAAAAAGTGGAAACACACCCAGAGTAATAAATTTTCTGGAGTACTTCCTATATTGATATCTGCTACACAGCCATCAATACATACATTCACCAACTTCTACATATTTATCATACAGTCTTTAGTCAGTGCCATTTTTTGGCAGAAGACTTCTCAATGTCTTCGTGCCAAAGGGAAGAAGATGGAGGATATATGTAAAATTTCCTTTCTTCAGATAATAAGGTCCACAGATCTAGCCCACACTGGAGACAAATGGATCATCCAGAATATAGACGGAAATTGAAACCCAAAGACTTGGATTTGTTTCATTAAGAAGAATATCCCATTCTCTCTGCCAAAGGAGAGATTATGCTTTTTTTCCTCAAAGAATATTTAGCCCAATCCATAATTTAGGAAACTAGAATGGAATTATTCTGGCTGTGGAAGTTCTCTCAACTGACAGCAGCTTCTCTGGGTGAGGCATTCCTCTTCTGCCAGTGACTGACAGGTCTGGTTCTGCCTTCGAGCTGCAAGCAGGCTGAAGTATCCATTATAACTGATCTGTGGACTTTACTGCCTGAAGACAGGAAACTTTCAGGTAAGCATGGAATTTTCCTGGTATGGAGTGCAGCATAACGGGGATCTGTGGATTGGGCCCACAGTTTGAGGATGTGACAGATTGCTGTAGATCTGTACTAGTTTGTTTGTTTTTTTGTTTTTTGACTTCCATTTTATATCAGGCCTTGTGTCCTCTATTGGGAGCCAGCTTGAACTGGTATATGTGTAGCTTGTTTTTAATGTATAAAAAGGCCGGAAAAGGAGGAGGTGTTTCTTACCTGGTGGAGAGCTGACATTAGGAAGAGTCATCCAGACTGATTTGCAACTAAATATAGCCTTTTATGGTATATTTGGTGGTTCTTTTTGCTAATCAGGCAGATACACTATATATAGCTTAACGTATATTTATTCAGATTCTTAATTTTTACTTTTTATTTTGCAAGAAAATGATGAATAATACACTTCTTATTTACCAGATGATGATTCGTTTTTTTACTCGTGCTTTGTGCCAAGTTCTATTTGGATGGAAATTCAATTTAAAATGCACAAAAACAGTATTTTAATATTGATTGATTATTTAAATGAAACTACCTAAAGATGTTCCACATGCATAAGAAAAAAGTTATCAGAACAGTTATCAAAACATGTTTTATATTTAAAACTAATTGATTTATTAAGCAAAGGAAGTATGATCTATAGTTAGTGAATTGAACTGATTATTTCTGGTCATCATGTCCTTAAAGATTTTAGAACTAGCAAATCTCATCCTCTCAACTAGTCATGGAACTCAACTAGTTGAATAAACTGAAATGAAGAAAATCCTCTTTCTGGACCTGCAGAAGAGGTTACTGCTGTTGAAAGCTGGTTTAGCACGTCATAAACTCTAGGTTCAGGTGCTTAGGGAGTGACTTCCACCAGTTCAGCAGTCTGACTTTTAAAAAAGCTTGGCAGCAAACATGTACTGCTTAATATTTTTTATTTAATTTAAATTGTTTTAATAGATTATACTAAGTTTAGGCCTTAACAGAGGTTGTTATAATTTCAAATGTAATTTTAAGTAGGTTTATTTTTTTTAAATAAACAAGTATTTAATTTAAATTAAAAAATCCGATATACAAAACATTAAAAATCCGCCATTTTTATCCATCCTGCTGCCAAGAGGGGAGTGTGTTCCTGAGTGACCCAGAGCTATTAATAGGGATGAGTCACTATCCAGACCTAGGGAGCTTTGGAGCATATGGTCATCAGTGGTTGGATCTCCTCACAACAGACTCGTATCCATTCAGAGGATGGAACTGGACTGGGTTGTGACAGAGAACTTCCTTGTGCAAAGCATATTTAGTAGCTCCTGTATTGTAAACCTAGAAGAGCAGGGCCATATTGTGAAAAGTGCTCTGCACCCAGTGGTTGCCGTTGTTCTCAACAGGGGGAATCAGGATGCCATGCCCTTTTGAAAATCTGGCCCACAGGGTTGTGTGCTCGTTTCAGTTTTCTGGAGCTGCTTTAAGAAGGGAAGTTTAATTAGCAGTTTTAGCTGTGTGACACTCCTGAATGAACTGTGGTGGGATAAGATATGACATGACAGGCCCTGTAATTTAAACTTTTAAATGTCATTAAGGGAGTAAAGGTCTTTATTTGCAGCAGTTTTAATACCTTCCATTTGTAATCCTTGAGGATTACTGTATTTTAATGAAATAATCTTTATCCTTGTACAGTTTGGTTAAATGGTATACCTATCAGAGTCCTTATTTGTAAGTATACAAGAAACTCACAAACACTGCATCTCCTTTTTAGAGGATTCCAGTAACAGTGATAATTATTATATAGTTATATCATTGTAACACTTCATAACACATTTATATAGACTTAAAAGAAACTTGATCCCTGCTGCAATGCTCTGCATTGACGAAGAGAGGGTAGAGGAGAGGCAAATAGGTTGAGAAGTCCTGATATTCTCTTCAATTGAAAATAAGGTAGTGAAAAAGGGTGTGGAGGAGACTGGTGAATACCCAAATGGAACAAGTGGGTTTTGAGGAGGGATTCAAAGGAGAATGAGTATACTGAAAGGCAGGGCCGGCTCCAGGCACTAGGAAAGGAAGCAGGTGCCTGGGGCAGCCAATAGAAAGGGGCAGCACTCCGTCCGTCATCAGGGTGGCACTTCCGGGTCTTCGGTAGCGGGCCCTGCGGTCCCTCTCTTCCTCTTCAGCGGCACTTCGGCGGCACCTCAACCGGGCTTGGTGGTGGTTTTTTTTCCTTCGCCGCTTGGGGTGGCAAAAAAGCTGGAGCCGGCCCTGCTGAAAGGTGGGGAGGAGTGTCATTTCCGGAGAAGGGAGCAGCATGAGAAAAGGCACACAAGCAAGAGTGGGAAGGTGTTGGAATCTCAAAAGAGACAGAATCAGGAAATTTATATTGTGGCTGTTTCGTGGGGGTCAGCAGATTTGTTTGGTCTGTTCTGATATCCAGAAGCAGCATGCCTGCAGTGTGGTTGATAAAGCAAGAGTGGTTAGATCAACAACAACCTTTCACTGCTCCCATCATGGTCTAATGTAGTCCTCAGCACCACATTTGAAGCATTCATATCTGCAGTAAGCGCTTTTAAAAACTTTCCAATTTGTTCTCTAATCATTAGCTACCTTTACCACTGTATTGCCTCAACTGCCATTGTTTAGTTACAAAGGTGACTGACAAGGTTGGTGTTTTTTATACAACCCTATACCTTTGCATAGCTTCCAGGCTCGCATGAAGCAGAGCAGTGTGCAATCACCTTACTTCCATTCACCACAAAATGTTAATGGGGGGGACAGAGGTCTACAACACCATAGAAGCAATGGAGCATTCCATCTAAAAAAGGAATGATGGCTAATCACTAATGGTAGTGTACATCAGCACCATAAGTGGTACCATGTGTCAGGAAAAGAGGAGCAGCTCCTAAAGACTACCTACCTGGAACATCATCTGTAATTGTTCTGCAATAGTCATAT
This sequence comes from Chelonia mydas, assembly GCF_015237465.2. NCBI lineage: Eukaryota > Metazoa > Chordata > Testudines > Cheloniidae > Chelonia > Chelonia mydas. Next base: position 16,537,669 of record NC_057854.1, on the reverse strand, counting down.
TCTGAATTTCAGCATCTCTGTGAGAAATCAAGAAAAATTACTCTTTTTTCATCTTATTGCAGTGATTGGTATTTCTTTCTACTTAGTTGATCTGCAGTGTCCATTTGTGTATCTATATATACACATACTTACATACATATTTGTTAATGAGAACAAGTGTCCTGGTTGTGATGTCCATTTACTACTTTCATTCTGGATGGAACTTAGTGCCTGAAGGTCCCTGTTGCTTCCTCTTCTCCAAATAGAAGATTTTTGGAGCTTGTACAAAACTGAATGAAAAAAGCTCCCTTAGAATATCAAGAAATCAGTGAGCTACCTAAGGAAGTAAGCCTGAGTGAAGCCACTGTAATATCTTTGTACCCCACCTTCATAGCCAATTACACAAATTGACCTGACACACTCCTTAATCAAACTTTTTTGCTACTAGGCAGGCGGTTTTCACGGCTCAAATAATCAGGGAAAAGCTGAATGTTTATTTTCACCTTAAAAAATTCCCAGACTGCCCTCCCATAGGTGAAGTATCTGTTGTCCCAGAAACTTGGCATAGAATCAGCAGACTTTAAATGCTAGCCAATTAAATGAGTGTGAATTCAATCTATTTCCTGTACCCTTGATTCATTCTCAGAGAGAGTTGTAAAAGAGTTTTTATAATGAAATTACCTCTTTAGTGTAATCATACTACAGTAGGGCTTTCAGTTACTTCACTAAACAATTTGTGCCAATTTTGAAATAAACAGACTGGAATAGCCTCTGCCTGCTTCATGGGTGGGGTGATAATGGTGATACATTGTAGCAAAAAAATTATTAAATTCACAGGTATTTTTAGAAAACTTGCTGAATCCCTAATGCAAAGGTAAAAAGCTTTCTTCTGTTTCCCACTTATATTCTGCAGTAGTTGAATGCTATGTGAAAATTGCCGGGACAGTGATCAGGACTGTAATAATCCATTAGCGCAAAAGTTGATTCAGTTCTTACTCAATGAGTATGAGATTTTAGAATTACCGTTTAATTAGCCTATGTATCAGTGGCATTAGACCAGATGAAGAGAGACCTGCTTCTGGAGTCTATTTTAGTTTTCAAACTGGAGAAGAAGCTGTCCTTTGATGACAATTATTTCTGAACAGGAAAAAATCTTTAGAAAATTAGTCACAGTTAAAACAGTTAAAACTCATTAATATATACTCTAGTGTTCCTCCTGTTTTAACTCTGCTGAGAAATCCATCATGGAGAGCAGCAACTCTTTAAGTTATGTAGTTCAATTTTCTAGGCTTCCAAGGTCAGCTTAGTTTTGGATCCATAAAAATACCAAGGGATTTAGTCTGTCCACTTCACAAGCTCTACCCAAGGAGCTCTTCCTCCATGTTTTAAAAGTGGTAAAATCAGTATATTCTGAAGAATTTATAAATGAACACTCTCAAATTGGCCTTTCTGGCAGTTGGCCTTGGTGCTATCTGGCTTCTCGTAATCTCAGAAATGCAGAGTTACATATTGCTGTTTCTGAAATCTTATTTTCCTATAAGCAATAGAGTTAGATATTTTAAAGTGAACTGCTTTATGAATGTTAATTTTTTATTTTAATTCTCAAATTTCTCTCAAGGGGGCTATATGGTGCATTTAGACTGTTTGATAATTTCCTCTTGCCTCTAACTTTCCATACTATCATCTGATAATTTTAATATTTAGATATTTTTGTGACTTTATAAAAAGCATTATAAAGAATTTGAAGAGATTCAGTAGAGGATGACTTGTGATAAATTTAAGAGAAAAATAGTTTAAAATTCACCTAAATTGGTCATAAAAAAACAGAATTTTTAAACATTTATTTGTATTGAGTTCTTCATATGTCTTGCCTAGGAAATGTGTGTGGTGATGGGGAATTGTGGATACTGATATTACTATAATAAGTCTGCTAAAAATGAGGTGCAGTGATTCAGTACATTATATACTTCCCAATTTCTTAACTCTAAAACCAAAATTAACTGGACAAATGTACCCACTATTTTAACTGGACATATTTTCTTTTTGTGTAAATACAGGACAGCACAATTATCTATGTGCTGGAAGAAATGATTGTATCATTGACAAAATTCGTAGAAAAAACTGTCCGGCCTGTCGCTACCGGAAATGTCTTCAAGCTGGCATGAATCTAGAAGGTAACTTAAAATACTTGAATGGATTGTTTCTCTGAACCCCTGACAAGGATCATTTGGTTTTATGATGTAAGCAGGCATCTGAGCAGTGCCTTAAAATGTTCAAAATATTTATTCATTATTTTATGGTATAACCCCACATTCTTATTGGCAAAAATTAAGATTTTCTTTGTGCGCTGCTTCTAATCTTTCCTTCTCTCCTACAACAGCTATATCTCGTACAATACTCTGTCTTTTAACAATCCACTGGTATGAACCAATGTCCTGTTTTTATTCACAGACACAACACATGCACAAAAATTAGGACATTTCTTTCTCCCACCAACACACACAGATATCCCTTGCCCTCTTTCCTTCACTGAACCTCAGACAGCGGGAACCTAGCTATGGGTGAGATGGGGAAAGTATCCTACATATCCCATATCACTTAGGAAGATGATGTGCCATTTGAAAACTCAAATGAAGAAAAGATCAAGGACAGAGAACTGAAATGAAGTAGATTTGTGCTTCCAAAATTGAAAGAAGGGAAAGTCTGGGTGGAGAGAGTCAGCCTTCTGTGTAGGCAGTGGAAAATTAATACTTATTTTGGTCCTTAAAAACCTTGTGCCAAACTTTCTGTAAAATATACCATTAACAGATACACACGTACTAGTGTGGGTTGCTTTGTGTTAAGTCATAGATGACTACTGAGAAATCCAAAACCATATCAGCTGCAGATGTAGTGGTTAGCTGCTTTAAAACTTTTTTCCCCAGCATTCAGTATCAAGCATAATCACAGCAAACTTTTTCTACTAATAAATTAGTATAGCTCTCTATTTATGCTTGATACATTTCTATTGAATTGTTGTGATTAATGCCTTTTACTGCCAGGCATACATAGGAATGTAGGACCAGAAGGGACTTCCTGGGTCATAGTCTGTTCCTCTGCTATTGCAGGCAACCCTATCATATAATGCCATTCATAAATTTATCAAATTCCATCTTAAAACTCGTTAAGTTGTTTGCATTACTTATTGGAAGGCTGTTCCAGAACCACGCTCCTCTGATGGTTAGTAACTTTATTCTAATTTCCAGCATAAATTTATTTGTATCCGGTTAATATCCATTTGTTCTTGTGCTAACATTATGCTTTTTTTTAAATAGTTCTTCTCTCTCTTTGGTGTTTACCTTCTGATGTATTTATAGAGAGCAGTCACATTTCCCCTTGGCCAACTAAGCCAAGCTGTGTTACTCTTGTTTTATAAGATAGGTTCTCCTTTCCCTGATCATCCAAGTAGCCCTTCTCTGGTCCTGCTTCAGTCTGAATTAATCTTTCTTGGACATGGATGATGACAGTTGTACAAAGTAATCCTGCTTATTGGTGCAGATATCCCAAAGATATGTATATATCCAGAATTGTTAGATATATGTAAAATATATTTTGTTGGATATAAATTTGTAAATAATTTGCCATTGATTTTAAACAAAAAACAAAACATGAAGCTTGAGTGGCAAGGTAGCTGTTGGAAACCCAAAATAATGGCTCTGTATTGATCTAACAAACAAAGAAAATTAACAAAATATTAAGTGAAGAGTTACCCTTCATTATAAAAGTGACGTGGCAAACCAGGAGTCTGGTTAAGTGAGCTTTTGAAATGTTAAGTATCCAATATAGTGACAAGTATCAGGGGGTAGTCTGTATCCACAAAAACAGCAAGGAGACTGGTGACACCTTAAAGACTAACAGATTTATTTGGGTATAAGCTTTCGTGGCATTTTGGTTTTGAATTGCCTGCTTAGGTTCAAATCCTAGATTTGGCTTTCGGTTATTAAAAACCATACTGTACGAAATTAACAAAACTCCTGTTTTATTGTATGTTAACTGATTACATGTTCTTTCTGGCCTTTTCTTTGCCAAAATATATTAAACATTTGCATTGCATTGCAATTAGTTGAAATATAGGAATGAGAAAATTAATTTATTGGAAAGATAGGGTGCAGGGAGAGATTTCTAACTCAGATTCTATAGCTTTGGAAAATAGAAAAACATTTCCTGCCAGCGTGGAAAGTTTCTATTTTAAAACTTTATAGATTCAAATAAAATAATGAAAAAGAATCCAACGCAGGCATGTGTGCGCGCAGGAATGTGCCACCGCAGCCACACTGCCATTTTTAGTATGCTAACACAAGCAGAGCTAGTGCATCTGCTTATCCGCCCTGGGAAGTACCTTTCCAGCTGTTATATTGGCATACCCAAAAAGAATGTGAGCAGCTCACTCATCCAAATTAAGATTTTTGGCCTTTTGCTTTAACGCTTTTGGATGGCAAAAGTGACTGGCAGGACTAGTAGTTTGAAAAGGTGTTACAAGATCTGCTATCTCAGCTCGGTTTGTTTCTTCACAAAACAACTGTGCAGATTTTGAAAAAAGTGTATTTCTCTTCTTACAGTATGGGAAGCTCAACATCCCTAAGGTGCAAAGCATGATCAGTTGTTAAAGTTAAACATATGAACTATCCTGATCAAAGAAATGTGTTGTGTATTTTCTCTCTCTCAAACACAATTGTGTGGCATTTTAGGGGACTTGAACTTCATCTCTTTCAGAGGAAATCACAGTTATGGAAACTGGCAAATGTAATATATTTCTCACCTTTCTCCAAGTTAAAAGCTATCATTTAGATGGGGATCAGTACTGCCTTCCAAACTTCTTATCTAGAAGCTGAGTTTCCTTTCCAGTTATTTGAATTTGGCATTCACTGTTGTTGTAGCTGTGTCAGTCCCAGGATATTAGGGAGACAAGGTGAGTGAGGTAATATTTTTTATTGGACCAAATTCTTTTGGTGAGAGAGACAAGTTTTTGACCTACGCAAGTTGGTGGAAACCAGTGTGTGACTGGAGTGTTGCTGGCAGGTTGCATTTATACGCAGACATTCAGGATGTGACCTGCATGCTGTTTGGCTGTTTTGAGAGGGGCCCAAGATCACACGGCAGGTGATGACCAGCCCCTCAGTACTTTGGATTACACTTGGAATGTGATAGTGAATTTTGCACTTGTTCAGGGGTTAATATGGAAAGTGTAAAATAAAGGAGTTGTTGGAACTGCTAGTTTAAGCTTACATTTTAAGATACTTTGGTCAGTGAGGCGATGTTAACTTTTCACATTGAAAACTTCAGTCTAAAAACTACACAAAGGCAAGAGAACTATTGGTGTCACATACACTTTTTAGTTTTAATAGGTTTTTTGGTTAATCATCCTGATCTGATATTAACTGTACAAGATTAATATAGAGATGCCATTAGTATCCAGGGTACTTGGTTGCAGCTTGTACTCTAGTTTAACTGCTTATATCCGGACTCCACAAGCCCTATTATAATATTGAGTTTCCCAGTGTTCTTTGATAGGTTCTATTTTTAAGGCTTTATACCTTGGCACTAAACTAATTGTGGATTTAACTGTAGCATATCATATACTGTCTGCTCTTGGATTTTTATTTCCCGATTCTTACAGAGTGCATGGACTTAGTATGTAAGGTATTTTTACAAAAGTGAGCAATTTTAACAAGCAGGTTTAAAATCTAAGTATGATTTACCTATTCGTGGTATACAATAGACAAGTGTTGCCTTGTTAAGGGTTGTAATAGCCAAGTAGCAGGTAGAGTTTACAGTAATATAAATTAAATGGAATCTAATAGTGCAAAATGCAAGATCATGCTCTTAGGGACTAACAGAAATTTTTGCTATAACCTGAGGGCTTATAAGTTGGAAGCAACAGAGGAGAAGAAAGACCTGGATGTATTGGTTGATCACAGGATGACTATTAACCACCAGTCTGATGCAGCTGTGAAAAAAGCTAATGCAGTCCTAGGATGCATCAGGCGAGAGGTATTTCCAGTAGAGACATGGAAGTGTTAGTACTGTTACACAAGGCACTGGCGAGACCTCATCTGGAATACTGTGTGCAATTCTGGTTTCCCATGTTTAAGAAAGATTAATTCAAACTTGAACCAGTGCAGAGAAGGGCTATTAGGATGATCAGAGAATGGAAAATCTACCTTATGAGAGGAGACTCCAAGCTTGTTTGTTTAGCCTAACCAAACAAAGGCTGAGGGGAGATATGATTGTTCTCTATAAATACATCAGAGGGATAAATAACAGGGAGGAGGAGGAGGAGTTATTTAAGTTAAGCACCAGTGTTGACACAAGAAGGAATGAATATAAACTGGCCATCAACACGTTTAGGCTTCATATTAGATAAAGGTTTCTAACCATTAAAAGAGTGAAGTTCTGGAACAGCCTTCCAAGGGGAGTTGTGGGGGCAAAAAACCTAACTGTCTGAGCTTGATAAGTTTATGGAGGGGATGTTATGATGAGATTGCCTACAATGGCATATAGCTGATCTGCGACTGCTAGTTGCAAATATCTCCAGTGATGGGACACTAGATGGGAAGGGCTCTGAGTTACTACAGATAATTCTTTCCCAGGGGTCTTTCCACATGCTCAGGGTTTAACTGAGCCCCATATTTGGCATTTGGAAGGAATTTCTCCCCGATCAGATTGGCAGAGACCCTGAGGGGTTTTCACCTTCCTCTGCAGAATGGGCACTGCTCACTTGCAGGTTTAAACTAGTGTAAATGGTGGATTCTCTGTAACTTGAAATCTTTAACTCATGATTTGAAGTCCTCAGTAACTCTGCCAGAGATTAGGGGTCTATTACAGGAGTGGGTGGGTGAGGTTCTGTGGCCTGCAATGTGTAGGAGATCAGACTAGATGATCATGATGGTCCCTTCTGACCTTAAAAGTCTTATAAGTCTGTAAAGCCCACTCTAAAGGAGGTTTGGGAGTACAGCTTTCAGTTTGGAATGAAAAACAAAATGACATTTTTAAAATGGATTTTAGTTTACGTTGTAGTATTATGTTTCTGGTTTTCAGACTTTTTTCCACACTTGTTACGAAAAGACAGCTTTTTATTTTAAAATCAGATTTGATAAACCTTTCTCTATAATGCAAATAATGCCTCCGGAAAGCTGAAGAATGAGAGCTATTTAAAACTTCCACTTCTTATAAAATCATGACCGGTGTGGAGAAAATAAGTAAGGTATAAAATTATGATGGGTGTGGAGAAAGTAAATAAGGAAGTGTTATTTACTCCTCCTCATAACACAAGAACTAGGAGTCACCAAATGAAATTAATAAACAGCTGGTTTAAAAAAAACAAAAGAAAGTATTTCTTCACAAAATGCACCCGTGGAACTCCTTGCCAGAGGATGGTGTGAAGGCCAAGACTATAACAGGGTTCAAAAAAGAACTAGATAAATTCATAGAGGATAATTCCAGGATGGGCAAGAATGGTGTCCCTAGCATCTGTTTGCCAGAAGCTGGGAATGGGTAATAGGGAATGGATCACTTGATGATTACCTATTCTATTCATTCACTCTGAAGCACCTGGCATTGGCCGTTGTCGGAAGACAGGATACTGGGCTAGATAGATCTTTGGGGCCGTTCTTATGTTCTTATATTCAGTAATTCATTCAAGAAAAAAAATCCTAATTCATAGTTGCAGAACATATTTAAATTCACACTCCACTTTATTCCAGATTAACTTTTTTATGTAAACAAGACATAAATATTACTGTAGCAAGAAACATTTACTGTAAATTTTAAATAGGCATGCATCCGATGAAGTGAGCTGTAGCTCACAAAAGCTTATGCTCAAATAAATTTGTTAGTCTCTAAGGTGCCACAAGTGCTCCTTTTCTTTTTGCGGATACAGACTAACACGGCTGCTACTCTGAAAGCTGTAAATTTCTAGAGTTTGTCAAACTCAATTTTTTATATTGATCATTTTAGTAACAAACCTTTGTTTTGGGTAAAGCTATATTTTTGTGCTAGAAATAGTTGGCTGCCTTAGATGTAGGTGAGAAGTGTCAAGCGACATGTATTTTACATTTCTTATTATTTTTAACCTTAAGAAATATTCTCCAGCCCATCAGATTTTTTTACCTGGAGCCAAGCAGTTTTATTATAAAGTGATAGGCCCAAAATGACGTAGTGAGGACAAGGCAGTAAAGATCTCCAGGACTCATAGCTGCTGAACATCGAAGGTTTATTGTTGTCTGTCATGCTTTGCTGCTTCAGAATTATTGCAGTTATAGATAGCACAGCTTTTTCAGTCCAATCTTTAATTTGATTAATGTACTTTTCTTCTTATACCACGGACTGTAATCTGTCAGATGTGGCGCTTCATTTCTGCTATCCAAAGGGAGTCAGATAAGTGCAAAATAGGTTAATGGAAGCTGTAACAAATCAGAACTCAGGTTGCAGCTAGTGTTAGACTGTTCCATAAATCTATCCCATTTAACCTGATTAACAGTAACTGTGTCATTAAACATAAAAATGGCATTCAGTGACTAAAAGTTAGTGTCTCATGAACATGTGCAGATGCATACACTTGAAGTTCCAGGGGCTGTCGGTAACTTCACGAGATTCAGCAAAATTCATCAGTTTTTCTTTATTTAAAGTATATATCTGTAACCAAGAGTTAAACATTAGTTTTATTTTAATTTAGTGCTTTGAAAACTACCATTTTTTAAGTCTGAAAAACAGAATTAAATAGCAAGAAAAACAAAAATGCTTGGATTTGAGGCCAAATGGAAAATTGAAAAGTGATACAGAGTTGAGGAGTGTTTTGTATTCAAGAAATGCACCACTATGTAAGCACACAATCTGTTTTTGATTTTTGTTAACTTTTAAAGTAAAACTCTCCAGTTCATTTTTAAATTGCATTTATTAGCAGGAAGTGATGTTCAGTATGACTAAAGATTTAGGCAGAAGAAAAGAAATCTGACAAAACATTCCACTAGCCAGTAGGGATGTCCTGTATAGAGAAGTTAAAGGAATTATTTGGGGAAGATATTGATAGTATTTTTAAAATTAAATGATTTGATAGAGTTGTAGTGAAAGGCATGTAAATAATTACATGAAGGGTTTCTGGTGACATTTGTTCTGATTCATTCAAGTCCTGTCCAGGCTCAATCATCTCCCTGTTGTTATTCAGCATCTGTGTAAAACCATTGGGAGAGCTATTGAAACAGCACAGGTAGAAGTTTCAGTGAAATTAAGACACACAGTTCTAAATTTTTACAACAGATACATGCAGGCACTATCCCCCAGTTCTCTTTTCTGCACTGACTTCCTATTGAAAACAGTGTTCATATCAATCTCTCTGTCCTCATATTCAAATCCCCCCCATGATGACTGGATCCAATTGCCTTAGGGATTGTCTCTCCTCTGTGATCATGACTAAGGCTGTGTGTCTGTCACAGAGGTCACAGATTCTGTGACTTTGCATGACATCCATGACTTCTGCAGCAGCCGGCGCTGGTGCAGTTTGGGTGTGGGAGGGGGCTTATGGCTGGGGAAGGGGGTTGGGGTGTCGGACAGTGCTAACCTCGGTGGGGGACTCCCCAGAAGTGGCTAGCATGTCCCTGCAGCTCCCAATGGGGCCAGGGCACTCTGCGCACTGCCTGCGCACACAGGCCCCACCCCTGCAGCTCCCATTGACTGGGGTTCCCAGTCAATGGGACTTGTGGAGCTTGTGGCAGGGGCAGCGCGGGGAGCCCACCTGGCCTTCCCTCCCAGTAAGAGCTGCAGGGACACGCAGAGCCAGGTAGGGAGCCTACCAGCCCCAGCAAATTCCCCCTCCCCCCGAGCACTAGTAGTGGTCCTGGGCTGTGCGCTACCACCCATCCCTCTTCCCCCCTAGCACCAGCAGGTGTTGTGGGCCACACCCCCAGCATCTGCAGCGCCCCTGAACCACCCCACCCCCCGAGCACCCTCGCCACCCTGGATCACTCGACCCAGAGCACCTGCGGCCCTTTGGCTGAAGTTTTAGTTAGGGATATTTATAGTACAAGTCATGGACAGGTCACAGGCTGTGAATTTTTGTTCATTGTCCGTGACCTGTCCATGACTTTTACTAAAAATACCCATGACTAAAACAGCCTTAATCATGACTTCCCCCAGTAGCTTTTTGTAAAGGCTTTACCACAATGATGGGGCTGAAGAGTTACCCAGAATTTTACTGATAAAGAAAAAAGAAGGTAGAAATGAGTCAAGAAGTTAGAACAGAGGACTGAAATTGAAGAGCAAAAGAAAAGAAAAAAGAGGAGGATTCCAAATAAATAAAACAGGAGCAAAACCAAACAGTACAGGGGACAGTCTTTATGGGAAAGTTTCTTGAAACCCTGGATTTGCATCTTTGACAGGGTTACTGGTGTAGTGGATGAGGGGAAACCATAGACATGATATATCTTGATTTTGAGTAAGATTTACAATTGAGTCCCCCAAGACATTCTCCTAAGCAAACTAGGGAAATATGGGCTAGATGAAATTTACTATAAGGTGGGTGCACAACTGGTTGAAAAATTGTACATAGAGTAGGTATGGTTCATTGTCACACTGGGATCATGTATCTACCTGGGTCCTACAGGGATATGTCCTAGGTTTGTTCAATATTTTCATTAAAGACCTGGATAATGGGACGAAAATGTGCATATATATTTTCAGCTGACACCAAGCTGAGAGAGGTTGCTAGCACTTTGGAGAACAGGATTAAAATTCAAAATGACCTTGATAAATTGGAGAATTGGTCTGAAACCAACAAGGTAAAATTTGGTAAAGACAAATGCAAAGTACTACACTTAAGAAGGAAAAATCACAACTACAAAATGGGGGATAAGTGGCTAAGTGGTAGTGCTGCAGTAAAGAATTCGGGAGTTATAGTGGATTACAAATTGAACATGATCAAACAATGTGATGTAGTTGCTAAAAAGGCTAATATCATTTGGGGGTGTATTAACAGAAATGTCATGTATAAGACACAGGAGGTAATTGTCCTGCTCCACTTGACACTGGCGAGGCCTCAACTGGAGTATTGTCCAGTTTTGGTAGTCACACTTTAAATAAGATGTAGCCAAACTGGAGAAAGTTCAGAGGAGAGCAACCACCAATGATAAAAACTTTTCTAAAACTTTTATAAGAAAGGTTAAAAAAACTGCATATGTTTAGTCTTGAGAAAAAGAGGCTGAGGCAGGCCCTCGTAACAGTTTTCAAATATGTTAAGGGTTTTTATAAAGGGGATGGTGATCAATTGTCTCCGTGTCCACTGAAGATAGGACAAAAAGTAATGGGCTTAATCTGCAGCAAGGGGAGATTTAAGTTAGATATTAGGGAAAACTTTCTAGCTGTGAGGGTAGTTAAGCTCTTGAATAGCTTCCAAAGTAGGTTGTGGAATCCCCCTCACTGGAGGTTTTTAAGAACAAGCTTGACAAACATCAGTCAGGGATAGGTTAGATTCTTTGGTTCTGCTTCAGCACAGGGCACTGGACTAAATATAAATAACCTCTACCTTTCAGCTGTACGTTTCCATGGTTTTTATAATTTCACACCTTAATGATTACACAGTAAAAGCCCACATATTTTAGTGGGTGTTTTTGTGTTTTATCTAGTTATCTATAAACAGAAGTCCTGGCCCTGTTGAAGTCAGTGGGGATTTTTGCCATCATTAGGAAAAAGATTTGACCCACAGTTATAAGCAGCTGAAAATAGGGATTTATATTGGGAAGTGTTGGGCAACTTTAATTGTAGGTGTTGCTAGCATTACCACCTATAACAGTGGTTCTCAAATTTTGTACTGGTGAGCCCTTTCACATAGCAAGCCTCTGAGTGCGACCCCCCCTTATAAATTAAAAACACTTTTTTATATATTTAACACCATTATAAATGCTGGAGGTGAACTGGGTTTGGGATGGAGGCTGACAGCTCGTGATCCCCCACGTAATAACCTCAGGACCCCCTGCGGGGTCCCGACCCCCAGTTTGAGAACCCCTAACCTATAACATTAACGTGGGGACAGTAGCACAACCTATTATTAAACTTCCCCATTATTTTTTTCAGATGCTTATGACTTTTGCCATATTCTAACAGTTTGGACTTAAATATTCTGTGCCAAGTGGCTGCCTCAGGCTGAATTTATTTTTTAAATTTTTTAACATTGTTTCGCCCATATTAAGAAATTCTGACAACCTTTTCTTTTAAAAGGTCTAGCATCCCCCTCGCTTTGCTGTAGAGACTTGAAATATGGGTGGTACATGATTAGAGATGGTGGCAACTTTTGTGTCATAGATGTGCTTTGCCTAGAAAATCTACCCAAAATTTGGCCAAGTTATAGGCCTTTGAAAAATCGCAGTTTGTGCATGCTCAGTAGACTTCTTAGATTTTTAACAGCTAAATTCCCTGAAGATTTCATCCAAACTAAGCATGATTCAGCCTGGGGCTGAGCAGGACTTTTCCTGTAATTATAGTTCTGGGCTGCTGCGGGCCATGCCAGGTCCAGGCACCTGAAATGAGAGCACCAATAACATTAATTCTGGGATTTCCTAACTTTTTGGTTCTTGATTTTCCAAACTTAATTTTTTTTAATGTAGTTTTTTGTAATGTTATGTATTATTATTATTTATTACTTGTATTACTGTGGTGCCTGCCCCATTCATGGATCAGCACCCCGTTGTACAAACACAGAACACAAAGACTAGGGTGGCCAGGGAGCAAGTGTGAAAAATCGGGACGGGGACATGGGGTAATAGGCATCTATATAAGACACAGCCCCGAATATTAGGATTGTCCCTATAAATTTGGGATATCTGGTCACCCTAACAAGGACTGACCCTGCCCCAAAGATTTTACAGTCTAACATGAGAGACAGCAGATACATACAGACTTACAGGGGGAGTACAAGAAAACAATGAGATAATATATGCCTTTAGGAAACTAGCAATCTGGCATAAGCCCACAAAGCCTATGATAAATTTGTACACAAAGAGCATGGCAGCCAAATACACAGCAGTATCACTCGTAGATTTCTCTTGGCAGTTTGTAATCTTCAGGTGCAAGGATGAAAAATGCTTGTTTGAATGCTTGTAGAAGTGAGGCTTACTCTTAAAAGTGACTGTGTAAATGGCACCTTCTTACTTGAGAGGTGATTCCTGTCCTTTTATAGAGTCTTATCTGCTCACCTTTGTGTTGAGAATAAAATTTTTTGACTTGTGTTAGAACAAAATGGCTATCATAGCGGTACTGCTATCTCACAATTCATCAACAGAATTGTTACCTTGCACTCTGATTATATGCTCAAAATCAACCCTTCAGTTACACGTGTGCATACCCATCAAAGACAGGAGCAACTGATGTATATTTAGGAATTTGACCTCCAGATTTCAGGGTGAATTTGCTGGGCTGGTAGTTGGGAGTGGGGGACGCCATTACTTTAAACTTTTACTAGGGAATTACTCAAAGAGAACAAGCCTGGGAAGCTACGTTACCATCTGATGGTGCCATCAGACACCAACAGAGTATAAATGCACTTTCATGTTTTGAAGCACATTTCTACATCCCTGACTGCTATCTTAATGAGTGAACAAAATCTTAATGCAGCAAAAGTCTGGACGTACAAAGGTGATTGAGTAAAAACAAATCAGTGTTGCTGCTGAATTTTGCTGAAGTTAATTGATGATCTTCCCCAAAAGGTATCATGGAAAAATGACCGCTCTTATTCTAGAGTTCAGTATATTTAAGGAGTTGAGTAACCTGATTGGCTGAACAGAGCTAAAGGCTTTTTAGAATACAAACAGATCTTTAAAACCAAAGGAGAAAATATTAGAAGTATATGATGCAATAGATAGAAAATCTTGCTGTTGGACTCCTCACTGAAGTTTCATAGTTTTCATTTTCATTGTATTTATTTTTCCTACTGAACAAAAATGTTCTCTGACCATTGTAATCCTTCCTACATGCTTTGTCCATGCCAGAATGAGTGTTGGTGGCAAACAGAGATAAAATAAGAGGCAGCTATTGATTTCAAATGTGAATTAGCTGACTAGCTATGGTATACGAGTAAAGACGTATGGATTTTTGTCAGTAAAGATGCTTATCCCAGACTACCACTATGCTTATTGTTAAGCATTTCTTCTGAAAAACATAAATAAGTAATATGTCTTAAAAGTGAACTGCAAACATTTTGTTCCATCAGAAGATCCCTGCTTAGCCCATTCCAGATGTGAAAAATACTTAAACTGTATTTCTAAAAACACAGCAAAATTAATCAAAATAAATATCTAAATATCATCTCAGTTTTTTAGCTAAGATCAAGTATAGTCCGTTTATAACTGATATATCCTTTAATAGGGTGCAGTAACTTGCACTTACAGGTTAATTTTTTTCTCTTTCTAATACAATTCTGCCCCACTATGATAGTTTAAGCACTGAACCTCAAGGGCCAACTTTTCAGCAAGACTCCTATAGTGAGTACAAATTTGACCTTATTTGCTTGTTTGAAAAGGCCACGTGCAAATTTTTGAGGGTACATTTTTGTACACCAGCTGGAATTTTGGACTTCAATTTTCTTGTTGCAACCATCCATAAACATTATAGAAAATGTGTTTTTACAACTTACTAGAAAGGTAGGTTATCAAAATAAATGAAAAATTATGGGGAAATTGTATGTGAAAGGAAAGGAAATAAACATCTCAGACAAGACAACTAAATTTTGAATAATGAAATGATCCAGCAGATTTCAAATATTGGGGAGGGGGCATTGCTTTTAAAAATGATAAATTCTGCTGGGTTTAATAAACTATCCTGTAGGCATTACATTATTATTTACATTCTTCTCACACTAGTGTTGGCACATGGCAGTAACTACACTCTTGAATCCCTCTGTGTTATTAACTGCTGCGTCCATCTGCTCTGTGGCATTGAGGTAATCTGTTCTATTCTGCTCTCCCTGCTAAGTATGGGTCTTAAGGTTTCTCTTGGGTGTCCTTGTTTCCTCTCATCAGTTGGTTTCCCTCTTGACCACTGTAACATTATTTATATCCTTTTTTTTTTTTCAAGTTCAAAAACTTGAAAAAAATTGACATTTCCAGTGCCCTGCATGCTATGGAAAATTGTCTCATTTTCCTTTCAAAAACTTGAATATTTAAGTAATATATTCAAAAATGGCTAGTGGGGAGGGAGGTTGGGGCGGGGGTTGCCTCTTTTCTGGGCGAACGCATTTTAAAGAAGCTCAGTATTTCTTTTAAGAGGGAAAGTGCTTAGCATTCCATAAATATCAGGCCACTTTAAGGTGTCTCAGGTTGGATTCCTAGAAATTGAAGCAACCACAATCACAAGAATGTGTCTAGAAAATTTAGGCCATAGTTCCCATTTTGTAGTGGTGATGGATATTCCTTGTCTCTGATTTGGGTAGACTTTTTACTTTGTTATATATTGGTTCTGTTGTTGTATTTTTAATTTTAAAAGTATGTAAACCATCTGCAGCTCAGCCTGCCAATTTTTGCTTTTCTTCTGCTTTCAGTTTTATTGCTGTTGATTCTGTTTTTGCTAGTGTCATGAATGTTTACTCAGATTTAGCGAGCAATTAAACAAGTAAAAAGTATGTGAAAGAGAACATTTGCGTATGCATAATGTATGATATTGGGTATTGGAAATTCCAGGAAGGCAAAATTGTTTCATTAATGTCAACTGTTGAGACAGTAGGAATTTTTAAACTTATTAAATGGGTAATTTGTTAGTTAATTTAGACCTGAGGCTAACTATTAATCTCAGACCATCATCTTTATCCACTTAAAGTTTGTGTTTGCCATAATCTGTGCTGGTGTAAACAACTGTAGCTTGTGAGAAGTAAGTCAGTGATAATTATGCCTGTTTACACCAAATTCTGCTATAATTTAAAGTTCTGATCTTACTAACCAAATGGGAACACTATATATCAAATCCGGTTTCAGGCTATAGCTGCAGGCTTAATCTTGAGAGATGCTGAACACCTACAATTGCCATTTAAATTAATGAGAATGTTGGGAACTGAGTACCTTTTGAGATTAGGTACTAATAAAGGTATGGTATGCTACCACAGGAGAACATCTACAGAAAATATTTTTTCATTCCAGATCTTTAATATGACTATGAAGGGAAACCCCCTACTGATTGGGGCAACATTTACAAACAGTCGTTTTGGAGTCAGTCACTCTAATCCTCTTAAACACAATCCTCTTAAACAGCAGAGACAGTAAAAGTCTTTGGAAACAAATCAGTTTTAATAGCAGTAAACTGAAAAGAGACTCTAATACTTGGGAAACCTCTTTAGTTGTCACAGTGATGATGTGCAATTGGTGAACAAGAGGGCAGCTGGTCCATCAGACAATATGTATATGAAGACTCGTCTGTGTAAACAGTTGAGAAACCCAATACTATGTCTTACAGAAGATGCATGTTTAAAAACAGTGTACTGAAAAAACATACATTACCTCAACATTTCTCTTTTTCATGGGTAATATTGGCATGTTATTGTAGGCAGGTTTCTTGACACTTTCTACTATAAAAGACCCTGTTTTGAGTTGCTTATTGCTTTGCCAAACTTCAGCTGTTTAGGCTGAAATTTTCCATGACAGGTGCATGCCTCGGACTGAATATTTGTGAAAAATTTAAGCCAAAATATTTTAGTCATTTCTGAGAATGAGGCTAGGAAAAAAATATGCTGTTTTGCCCACATGAAAAAGTTCTTAAGTCCCTTTCTTTTAACATCTGTAATACTGTCTGGATTTGGAACAGAGGCTTGAAACTTGACAAGTGGGCGGCCTTTATGTCAGGAGTGTGCCTTTTGTCATCACTGTGAAAATGTGCCCCGATTTGGCCAAGTTGTAAGACTTTGAAAAAGTCAATTTGCACATGCATCATAGAGACTTGTGTCCATTTTAGCAGTTAAATCACAGAAGACTGTCTTCTCTAAGCATACTTGAGCCTCTTTTAGTGCTGACCAGATTCTGCATGCGCCACCGCCCTACAGCTCTTACATGTAATGGGCCTGTGCATGTGGACAGGAGCAAATCCAGACTTTCCCTCTTATGGCTGCTCCCAGCTGGTTTGGATCTGGGTAGAGCCAGACAGTGGAACTGAGAACAGGGAGCCTCTCTCTCCTGAGCTCTCACTGACTCAACCCTGGCACCCAGGTATCATGGAGAAGGAAGTTCTTTAATTCAATTAATGAAGAAATAAAAGCCAGACTGTGGGGGAGCGGAAGGGGAAGGAATAGATTGAGACATGGAGAGCAGGGAAGAGAGAAACTGGGACTGAGAGCTGGGAGGAGGGGAGGATAGGGCAAAGAGACTGAGACTAAGAACTAGTGGGTGGGGAATAGGGTTTGAGGAAGGGTAGACATCAGACAAGGAACTGGGGGAGAACTCTGAGTGGCTTCACAAAGAAAGTGGGACAAGGAGCCAGGCAGGCAGGGTGGGGATTGGGACAAGGAGCTGAGGGAGAGAGTGGGTATGGCTCTAAGATTAGATGAGGAATGTGGAAAGGGAAACAGCTCGGCAGTGGGGTGGAATCGGACGAGTAGTCAGGATGGGAGAACTGGAACTGTCTGGACAAGGACACTGGGGACAGGGAGTTGGGACTGGCTGGGCAAAGTTCATCCTGTGCACTAAATGAGGCAAGGGTCCCATGAAAAAAATAGTATGTAATCATGTAAGTAAAGACTGTATCATAATGTGCTGAGAAGAGGGGGGATCGGAAAATTAAGGTTGTATATGGAACCTTTAATTGTGGTATCTCCTAACTTGTGAGTGCTTGACCATGCAACCTTAATAACATTCTTTTAGTGTAGTTTTTGTGGTAATTTCTGAAATTGTTCTAAATAAAAAATAATTATAACATCTGGGATTACCCATACTTAAATTTGCAAAATTGATTTCCATTATTTTCTCCTCCCCATCTTCCCCCCAGCGTACACCAGGCGTCTGTGTTCAGAAGTGTTATCTTTTTCACACAGGAGTAGTACCTAACTGCTCCCCTTTGTTGCTTCACTATACATTTTACTTGTTTAGCGTGACAGGCACAGAGGTTGCTGCTGGAATAATTTGCATGAGAGAGATTTTAAATATCTTGTTCATTTGCACGTGGATAAATCCTTCCGTAAAGCACTGCCTCTGGGACAGTAGAAAATCATGGTGTAAAAAAAGAAAAATTGCAGTACTTCTAAGTACTAAGTTGTTACATAAATAGACACAGTCAACTTTAAAATGATGCTTCTCCTTGAAAATTATATTACCTCACATACTACTAAGCAACACTGAAATATACCATTTTCTACAATTTTTCAGTTCTGATATTTCTCTTGTTTACTTTGGGCTTTTGACAATTTGTGTTTTGTCAATTTCAATTTATTGTCCAGATAGTCACTTATGCCTAATCTGCAAACACTTGCACGCACTCACTTGCATAAGAAAGAGATTTTGAACCCCTTACTCACACTGATGTGAGTAGCATGAATTATTCAGGTAAGTAACTCTACACCAGTGTAGTAAGAGTTAAAATTAAGGCCCTTTATTTTTGCAAGATCAAGCTGTTAGGTTTGTTTTGGGCCTTTTAAAGAGCCGGGGAGAGAGCATTTTAAAAAAATAAGAAAATGTGATTGTAAACCACAAACGGGATTCTGAACCATGTGTAGTGTATGAAACTATTTTTCATTTAAAAAATGAAAAGTCTTTTTCATTCCCACAAAATACCCATCATATTATAAATCTAAACTTTTGCATTTTCTGAATTTTGTTCTGTTGCAAAGCCTGCCATACCGTTGCCTTAACATTTTTTCAATTAATTTCTTTTTAGTATATATTACCTCCAAAAATTTGAAACTGTAAAGTTACTGAGTTATCTGATACATTTTCTAATAATGCATTAGTTATAATCAAGGCACTAGTTGGCATGGAGACATAATAAAATTATCCACTCATCACATATCCTTAAGTTTTGTTCTGTAGACATTTAGTATGGTAATGCATTGTTTTTAAAAGTAATATCAATTTACTTCCAATATTCAGTGCAAGTAACTTGTCTGTCCATGACAAACTTATGTTACCTACAGCATGGGTAGAAATAAAATAATTGAAAAGTTACTGAATTTAAAACTGAGGTTTTTGAATAACTAGGCAGGCTCTGTATTATGTGTTCATTTGCCATTCATGGCAGATCAGACTTGCGCTTGTGGCATCTTTTTATATCATTGTATGCTTTCAAAATAGTAATTGAGACCACTTCTGTCATAATCCACAATTCATAATCATCTGGACAATGGAACGGACACAATTAAATGAGAAAACAACAGTCTCACATTATATCTGTGTTGTATTTTATGTTACTCTGCCATGGTGGTGAGTCAGATTATAAGAGGACAGAAATTATGTCCCTCCCCCTCTTAGAAGTTACACAAGTGGTATTATTATGTGCTGTTGGTGTATCTGTGGGACCCCTGTATGGACCAAGATGCAGACTTCAGAAAAGAATTGTTTCAGTTAATTTCCTGTACTGCAAAAAATTTACTAAATAATCTACACAGTTGGCAGTCTACATTCTGGGGAGTCAAAAGGGAAGCAGAAGACTCAGTTACTTTTGATACACTAATAAATAGTCTTTCTATTTTAGAGCAGACATCTCTGGCAATGTGTTGCTTATGCTGTGTTTATCTGGTATATCATATGAATTTTATTTACTGTTTAATTACTGCA
Organism: Chelonia mydas; assembly: GCF_015237465.2. NCBI lineage: Eukaryota > Metazoa > Chordata > Testudines > Cheloniidae > Chelonia > Chelonia mydas. Next base: position 16,517,924 of record NC_057854.1, on the reverse strand, counting down.
GCAATAATTTGTTTGCAGGAGGGTTGCCAGAGAAAATTCTCTTCTCTTGCCCAGTGTCATCCCCCAAAAATGTTTTTCCTGGCTCTGAGTATTCAGTAGCATCCTATTTATAAAATACAGTTTTCCTTTCTTCTGTGTGTTTTCTGTAGTTCACATATTCAGCATATGATAAAGTGCCCAGTCCTGCAAACAGTTAGTACTAAGTGGGGCTCAGTATTATGAGAAGTCTCATTGAAATCCAGCAGTCACACCCAATACAGTTTGCAGCCCCATATTAGTCTGTCTGCCTTGTTCTGCATCTCTGATACATTGTGACTTCTCCTTTCTTAGAAATTTCTGAGATAAATCAGTTTACAACAGGGATTTAGCTGCATTTCACTGATGCAAATTTTTACAAAAACCTATGAAAAAATATTTTAGAAGTTGCCAATGACTAATGTAAAGAAAAAGGAGTATTCCCTGCGTGAGCAGAACTTCCTATCTTTTTTTTTTTTTTTTACTTTGTAGATTCCTTAATTAACATGTAATTTCTAAAATCTTCCCTAGCTCGAAAAACAAAGAAGAAGATCAAAGGAATTCAGCAGTCCAATGTGACAGCAGCGAGGGAGGCTTCTGAAAGTCCAGTAAGCAAGAGTATAGTTCCTGCATCTCTGCCACAGCTAACCCCTACCCTGGTTTCCCTGCTGGAAGTCATTGAGCCGGAAGTTCTGTATTCGGGCTACGACAGTACTCTACCTGACTCAACATGGCGTATAATGTCAACTCTCAACATGTTAGGAGGACGGCAAGTGGTAGCTGCAGTAAAATGGGCAAAGGCAATACCAGGTAATACAGAGATGTTGTTTTGTAAAAGATGTCAGTTTTTGTCCCAAATTATAGTATTTTGTCTTTTACTTTGATGCTTTCCTTCCATACTTTTCTGGACTAACTCTTATTGATTAATATCTTAGATAAATTATGTGTCAAATACCTATCAACAAAACAGACATAAAACAGACCCAAAATCTTTTTTTGATTTCTTTGATTACAATTTGAGGTTAAATTAGGTTGGACTCTTCAGTCCCTGTGAGATAAAATACACACACAACACAAACCTTTTTTAAAAACACTAACACAGAAAAAGAGAAGTGTTCCTGGGTCTGTTTCCACAGCAGTTTTGAATGCAGTGCTTCGTTATTAATTTTTAGCAAGAGGGTTCCCATGATTCAGGGAGCAACCCATCTGATCTCCTTCTCCTTAACGGAATGGTCCTGTATCTTTTTGTCTCCATAGCTACTTTGTCCTCACGCTTCCTCCACTCTGCCTATCCTTCCTACCTGAATGGGAACAGTCATTGCCATCTCTAATCCCAGGCCAGGAGAAAAGCCTGATATTCCATTTTGTTCAGGCACCATAGCTGCTTCCACAAAATTGGGTGTGTTACATGGGACTTTTAAAGGAGAATTGCCAATATGCCTTCCATTTGTAAGTCAATAAGGATGTTGCATTTACAGCTTGCTTTGGCTTTCTTTCACGTCAGGAAACAGGTAGCTAAAATGAGTCCTCAAGTTCTGACATCATGCATAGCATCCTATTGCGTGGTCCTCAGACAGACTGAAATGTGGTGCCGTTGAGCATCTGGGAGAGCTATAAACAGGAAAACTGTCACACCTGCTTCTGCTGTGTTTGGCTCTAGCCAGTGCTATTAGCCACCTGTTTCCATAAATAAATCTAAAGAGTGACGTACAATGTACACATAAGTAAAGATGTAACGTAACTTGCCCTCTAATTTTACATGATGGTCTCACCTTTTTTTGAAAATAAACCTATTTGGAGTTACAAGGAAAGACTAGATTCAAACATTTATGCTGGAATAGGGAGATTGAAATGTCCTTTATGGCTTGTCTACGCTGGGAAAATAATTTGGATAAAGTAAAGGTGTGAAGTTAGCATAACAAAACTGTTGGGTGGATGCTATCTAGTCTGGGATAAAAGTGACTTTATTCCAGGATAAACACTTTGCTTTGGAAGCACACTTTTTATTCTGAATTAGTGTGTCCACATGAGGAACTATTCTAGTTAATTTCCCCAGGTAGACAAGCTCTTAATCTTACAGAAGATGATACTCCTTGAAAGGCCACTCTATTATTTAATAATAATAATATTACTAGTAACTGTTCTGATCGTACCAGGACTACCTGCAGTACTGCAGGTACTACCTACCTATTGTCTTCCTTTTCTTGATCAATCTGTCACTAAAGCTTTTCTTCACAACAGTCTTTCATTTTACTGTGTTTACTTACTTTGATTTCTGGCACCCCTGCAGAAATCATAGTAGTCCTCCATTTGGGATATCACAGTTAGTTGCTGTGGAAATGTTTATGATGTCCAGAGGACTAGTGTCTCAGGTGGGAAATAAGCAATGCAAGCAGATGGAACTGATAAGGAACAAAGATCATTTTGTTAGCCCTAGTATCGTTAGTTAACAATAAAGAATGATGAAACAAATGTATGGAAAATAAAATGAGCTGTATCCTGAAGTTTTACTTCAGAGGAGTTTTGACTGAGCAATGTTTGAGTAAGGACCTCGAGGTTTGACCCAATAGTTTTTAAATGAGTTCTAAACAGTATTACTAAGTCTTAAAAGTAGCAATATGGAGGGGGGGTTTCCTACCTTCAAAGCTGCCAGCCTTTATTTTGGAGTAGACCAGATTGAGAGGCTATATAATTTGGGCATATTAATTCACCAGATATTATCATTTTAAACGTCTTAAGGAAATAGCACTGAAGTGACCTTTTTGGGATGTCAAGTATCTGATGACATTAAATAAAGTGAACTTGAATCTAAATTTTAATAAGGACTCAGTGTGGCAGAAAATCTTGTTAAAAGCAGCCAGGGCTTGATATGAGCTACCACTGTAGATTAAAAGCTGTCTACATTTTAAATCTGCTCAGGGGAGCAATTTTAAGATATAACACATTTCTTCATTATTTTTGTTGGCCCTATTCATTCTGTATATTGCTATAATGTTACAGGCAGTTAGTGACGATGAGTAACATGGTCCATATTCTGTGATTTGTGACTACTGTGTAAAATTACTGTTGAATAAGAGTTTAAAATAAAGTCAGTGGACTTCAGTCTGAAGTTACTGTAATATTTACACAAGACACTTGAACCAGTTTTGTCTGGTTATGAGGAAATACATTAACTTAATTAGTCACTTGTAGGATATTTTTCATTCACCTTCATTTCCAATTACATGGAAAAATAACATTTTCTGAACTTTTAATATTACACTCCCTTCTGATTTCTGTAGTAGTTTTCAAGCGATCTCTGAGTGACACACACTCTTCCAGGAGGAAACAAATCACCTGGAGGTTAGGGGTGGAGTGTGTATATGTACTCAGGAATAATATATAATATTTTTTAAAATTAAGGTATAAATGTTATCTTTTCTGCTACTTATCCTTTTCAGTACATTTCTGTATTCTGTGTAATTAAAACTGTGGAAGGCCACAAATTCAAACCAGCTCAAGAATTTAGTTATGTTAAAGACTTCCAAAGTCCGAAGACTGGCAAAGAGATTGTGACTATAACCACATTAAGCTGGGTCCTGTGGGTGGGTACTGTTTCGTCTGCATAGGCAAAAAATTTTGTAGGCTAATAAAAGATACATTACAGTCGTATGCTAAGCAGCTGAATGTAATCTTGGTAACTTTAAAATTATGCTGAAGTTTTGTATATTACTTTGATCAGCAGCAAGAATTTGCAGGTAAGAGATGCACTGTTAGTTTTTCTAATCTCACATCTTCATCTTCCCTACCACCACAAGTGCAGTCTGATCTTTCTCAGCGTACAGATGCACTTTTAGTTAGATCAGATTATTTAGCATCTAACAACATAAAATACAGAAGTACTTGATTATATCTGTTCATTGCAGTTCGACACACAGTTTTGATGTCTTCAAGTCTACATGCACCACCGCAACTAAAGAAAATAATATGAAACACATTTTAAAATACTGCTGTGTATTAATAACACTTTTATTTGTACTGATGATTTGTTTGATAGATTTGAAAAGGAGCATTTCCTAAGCATTACTTGTTCATTGCCTATACTGTTATATTTTCTATTTTTTAGGTTTCCGAAATTTACATTTGGATGACCAAATGACCCTTCTGCAGTACTCATGGATGTTCCTGATGGCTTTTGCTCTAGGATGGAGATCATATAAACAGTCAAATGGAAACCTGCTGTGTTTTGCACCAGATCTGATTATTAATGAGTAAGTAGTGTCTGAGTCATTTTCCCCATATGCCAGAGCTGTATTAAACTCCCTGAAACATTTTTCTGCCATAAGTATTTTTTATAGAGAGTAAATCCTACTAATGTATGTCACTAGGTAACAAAGTTGTGCAAAGAATCACTGTACTGACATTTTGCCTGCAAAATCAGTTTCCTTTTAGCACATGATATGTATGCTTTTAAATAAGTCAAATGAACTAATGGCCTTTTAGAACTAGCTGAAAGTTTGTGTTTCTGTCTAGAAGAGTGGGGGGGAGGATTGGTGGGTGGATGGATTCTATTTTGTTGATGCAGCTGCATCATTCATTACAATAATTAGTTCTAAAGGTTCAGGAAAAAATGATGCTAACAGGATATTTCTGTTAAAATTCTTTGTCGAAAAAAGAAGACTGGCAAATGGAATAAACTCCTAAACAATAATACTATCATTGTCACTGAACTGATCAGTTAAATCAGTTGGTGGCATTTATGGTACAGTTGATCTAGCTGCTGGTATATAGTTAAAATGTTTGCTTAATTTGAACCCATAAAAAAATTTTTTACAAAACACAATTTAAAGAATTGTGTAGCTAACTAATTATGCTTCTGTGTCACCCTTATTGTACAAGTAGGCCCATAGATTGCTGTTGGTAATTCCACAGCTGTTCTGTTTTGAACTCCCTAATAGGAATCTACTGTAAAACTGCAGATTGCAGAAAGTCAAAGTTTATAGACAAATCTTGTGCCCAGGATAATGCTCTTTTCTAACCAGTTTTATCCATTTTCAGGAAACACTGGTTGTTCTTATTGTGCAATTTTTTTTTGAGTAATTTGCTAGAGCATTTGGACTTTTTTTCTCTTGTACTTATGGGGCCTTATACTTTTCTGATTGCTTTACTGTAAATTTTGAGCAAATCCAGTTAAGACAGTGGAGTTACACTAGCATATAACATTGGTCTAGAAGAGAATCAGGCCCATACCTTATATAATATAAATATAACATTAGGCTTTACGTCTAACCTAGTTCTAACTTTTTTAGTTTTTGATATTTTGATGATAAAATGCAGAACAATTTTTGTAGCTTTAAAATCAGATTTGGGTATACACACTAGCCTTATTTCAAAACAAAGGTATCTGTTCTGTGGGTACATGTTTTCAAAAGGCTTTTTCTTTGTAACAGTTCCTACAAGTTTTCTAGTTCACTGTAGCACCACTCAAACGCAAATAAGACTTCAGCTTCTTGGTGTGTCTAAACATACTTGCTTTTTGCTTTTTTCAGTGTTTAGTTTGAATACAGATAAGTTGTCTTGCAAAGTGTGGCACATTGTTTTAATTTTTTTAAAAGGGGTTAAAAAATCAAGCCATTCACTGAAAGTCCATAATCATAGAAGGAGAAGAAAATAGTTGGGCAGGTCAATGGGAAAAAAGATATAAAACACATTAGTTACTCAACAGATTAGCATGGCTTCAAGGTAGGCTCGTCAGTCAAGTAAATCAGTTTATCTAACTTAATATTTATGTATTTTAAATACTTATGTATATTAATATTTTCATCTTAATGGTTCTAGAGAGAACCACAAAGGGATTTAAATCACAAAACCAAAACAATTTCCAAAATATACTGTTTGAAGGCTGGGTCAGAAACTATTAGGAAGGCATGATAATGGTCTGACAGATATCCGTTCTGCTCTTTTACATTTGTGAACCCTTTTATCCTAATAAGTTGAGTACTAAAGGTTTCTGCCCCGAAAGAATTTAATTAAGTTCTTGCTTGCCTCTGCCACATCAGCTTAATCTTCCCCTGAGTAAGGGGTGTTATATCTCAGATATTACGGTGAGGGAATGCCATGTAAGTATCTAACAAATGTAGGGTGACGAGATAGCAAGTGTGAAAAATTGGGCCAGGGGTTGGAGCGTAATAAGAGCCCATATAAAAAAAAAGCCCCAAATATTGGGACTGTCCCTATAAAATCGGGAATCTGGTCACCCTAAACAGATGAATAGTAACTATGATAAATAGTGTTTGATTAGCACTGTGTACCTTCAAACACTAATTCTCCCATCCTCTCTTTTTAGATAAGTAACATAACAGGGGTAGAGCCTTTTTTCTATACGAAACACAATTTTGTGCATCGATGTCAAACTGTGTTGTTGTATTTAGTTTTAAATAAAACATTCTGAGGGTAGGTGCTGTACTGAATTGTTGGACTCTTCTGAAGGTAAGATTTTTAAATACTTACATTTTTTAGTTTTTTAACCCTTTCATATGGGTTTGAGTCTCGTTGGATTAGTGAACTTGGGGGCTGGGGAGGAGGAGGTTGCTTGTGTTTGATAGAAAAGCTAAAGCAGAAACAGGGAGGCTGATTTAAGAAATTGTGTGGTGCTGCCCATTCATTTGAGTTGATTAAAACCAATATATGACTGATGTATATGTGGTATTTCTGACACCATTTGGTGTAAACATAATGCCAAAATATTCAGAAGTTACAGGACAATTTGTAACTTGCTTGCAAGGCTGATAGATCACTGCTCTATGCCTTCTTTCTACTTTAGATGGATCTCATTGGAACCATCTCCTTTAGCTCACTTTTAAAACCTATTTCTTCTATGGAATAGAAATGGTCAAAATACTCTACAATAGTTATTGCAGGTAAACTTCCATTGTGGCAGCTCTAATGATACTAGTAGAGGTCTCAGGCATTCTTACCATCATGTTGTCTAAACCTGTCCAAAATTAACCGGAGGCACTGGAGGCAGGATATGTATTTTGTTCACTAGCCAGGGAGAAAACAAATTAGAGAATTCCTAATGCAGCATATTAGCACCTAATTTGATTGTCACTTTCTCTGTTGTATTCCCAAACAAGAAAACAATAAGCTTTTAGAGCCTGATTTCTGGAAGTAGCGAGCACCCCCAACTTCAGTTCAAGGCAAGAAGAGCTGCAGGTGCTCATTACTTTTGAAAATTAGGCCCTTATGCACATGGATTTCAGAGGTGACATCACTATGCTAAAATAATGCCCAGGATGAATGTGAAGTCAAGATGAGCCAATCATATAATAAAAACATCTGATCTTAGCTGTTTAAACTAATGACTCTGAGGATGAACGATCAGGGGCACTAATTTATTTGCTAGCTTGCTGTTTCCAGTGTGCACTGTTACTTTTTATAGATTACAGTATGACTGCTTGTTGGTTGCTTTTGAGCATAAAAATATTTGTCTATCAGGACAAGAAAATAACTTAAATGTGCGCTATAGCTTTACTTTTATTAGTCACTTCAGCTTCTTTATTGCTTTTGTGCTTCTTTACTGGTTTTGTCTTCTTGTGGTTTTTACTCGTTACAATATATTTTGTGACATTTTAATTAAAAGTCTCTTGACTCACTTGATTGTTTGAAGCAGTCTGTAAATAAATTCTTTGAGGTTGCTGGCCAGAACAGTCCAAGATTCAGTTTAACCACCCGCAGACTTAAAGTAAATGTGAGGTTTACTATGAAAAATGTGAAATTGGCTTCTCTTTTATTCATGAACTCAGACATCATCCCCTTTGTGGCATACAGACTATGAAATATTGGTACATTCAGGGCACTCAAAATACAGCGCCACTAAGCTTTTTTTTATCATTATCACAATTTTAATGGCAATGTTTTGTAAATGGCTGAAAATGCCAGTGAAGCTACGAAGGTCAGTATGGTTTTGCTGATTTGTATTTACTCTAATTTCTAAGTTTTGATTTCTAATTCTGGCTTTACAATTGGACTTTGTGTCCATTGCATAAGAGGTTGTGCTGCTTTACAGGGTTAAAGCCACCCTGTACTGGGAGTCAGAAAATCTGGATCCTCATCCAGATTGTGCCATACATTTGCTGTGTAGCCTTGAACAAAACACTTAAGACCAGATCCTGCACCATTGAAGCCCTGTGGCTTTTGATGTCCGTGTGAGCAGAAGTGGCTTCTTAAACCGTGCCTCAATTTCCCCATTTTTAAAATGGGTATGATATCCACCTCACTGGGGTTTTTTGAGACTTATGTAGTGCAGTTAAAGTACTTTGAGATCCTTGGAGAGAAGGCACTGTAGAAGCAGAAAATATGACATTGTTAAAGAATTTCTCTCCAGTCTTGTCTTAGTTTGCTGACAGGAGCCAGTAATCCTTTTATTTTCTATATGATTGGCCATTTGTGTTTCAAATATCTTTTCATGTGCACATTCCATTTCATTTTTTTGGTGTAAATATTTGTCTTGCCCTTTGTAAACCTTTTATTGTTCTTTTTAGTAATTATGTTGTAAAAGCCTTGGATTTTGCCATTCTCACTTTGTTTATATATTAAAATATGTTGAATATGTCTTTGTTGAATAGCTGCAACCTTCAAGTGGTTGATTATTCTGATACTACTGTTAATGGGATCTAATGTCCTAAACTGGTGCACAAAATGCTTTACCTCTGAAAGCTTCTGTTGTTTAATATAGTGCTGTAAATATAAATAAAGCTTTACAGATAAGACAGTGTGACTCCAAGGAGCGTACATTCTGAGCGATAAATTATTAACTATGGTTAATTCTCAGACATAACTAATTTATTTCCATAATTTGAAATATTGTTTGAATATACAACTTCATTAATTTTGAGTAAAGCACGTACACTGAGAGATGAAATTAGCGTGGGGATAGTGGCATTGTACGTAAAATTAGATTGGCGCTTTCTTTTTAACGTCTTATTTTCAGTGTTACATATTCGCCAAAATTACGTTCCTGGCTGAAATTTCTCACATGTCACTTGTCAGTAAATTGTAGGCATTTCTGAATGAAGCATGGCAACTATTGAATAGTGCACAAAAACAATACATAACTGCTATAAGACAGGAAAAGAAGAATATCATATTCAACTGAGACTACAAGGATCACTTCGGGCATTGTAGGCAGAATATAATTACCAAAACTAGAGATTTTGGCAAGCACGTTGGCGTAATGTCCCTATACCTGCAAAAAATGCCTTGAGCTTTTTAAAAAAACACAAGTGGCCACGGCCTCTTCTTTACCTGTGACCCAAAAGGTGACACCAACTGAAGCATAGCATCCCTTCATACCATGCTGGGGCTTTGGTTCAATACTAACTCAAAGGGAAGACTACTGTCTATTGAATCACTAACACCACTTTCTGTTGAAGTTAGGGGTGTTTTGAAGGTCTCTTATCCAAGTATGAACCAGACTCAACAGTGCTTAACCTATGTAATAGAATAGAATCACAGTCCAAGGCAGAGTGATAAGTTTCATTTGTTGGGAGACCCAAGTCTTAACGTTTCCAAACATTTTAAATTAATTATCTAATATTTAATCCTTTGAAAATGAAAAGTGCTGTTTAGTATTATCAAAACTCTCAGTAGTGTAGCATTGACTTAGCAATTTTTAGTATACTGTATAGTGGGAGAAATTTATTAATTGTTCTTTGTGAATACTGCTGTTTTAGGGTGTGATTCTGAGAGTTGAAGGCACTCAGCACCTGTGAGGAGGTGTTCAGTACCCAGTGAATCAGTCACTTAATCATTATTAGCTGTGGTAACAGGATCATGTATCTAGTATTTGATCCGACTATCTCTTATCTAAGCAAAGTAGATTAGGAGTAGACTATTTCAATGCAGCAACACAGGCACTGGAATTCCGCACCAGAACTCTGACTTCCCAGGCAATGTTGCAGAATTCTAACAAGGAAAAAAAAAAGTTTAGGAAATAGGAGCTGCTTGAGCTTTCCATCTCAAGGCATGTAAATAGCCCACAGCATTTCCATACTCCCATCCTTTTATATTGCACAACATTTCCCACTGGCAACAATAAAAATAATCATCTGTCTTTGGCCTCAGATATGTTTAATTTCAGTCACGGACAAATTTTGATTCATTGGTTACTTTCTCCAATAGAAATAGAATTGTCTGCCACTTTCTTTGATCCATATCATACTAGATGAAATTAATTTCAGTAGATAGTCCTTTTCTTTTAGCCCGAGTATTGCATAACTGAAGATTTGGCAAGACTTTGCGGGGCTGTATGGACTCACCCACATGGGATGGATTATAGCCGTTCAATCATACAAAACTGTGGCAAAAAAGTTCTTGTGATAGATTTTAGACTCATTACAACAACAAACAACAGTTTGTATAGCATATGGTGTGAAATTATTATCTTGAAGCACTTATGCAAGTAATGAAATGTGTTTTTAATGAATAGTGCCCTTCACCCAAAGATTTCTAGTTACCTTAAAAACAACAAATTTAGTCTCACGGTATCCATCTGATGCAGGAAAGAGGTAGCCTCTGAGTTACCTAGTTCCCCATCAGGAAAATGAGGATAAGTCATGTGACCCAAGTCACAAAGGAAGTCTGCTGCTGAGCGAGGAATTTTTTTTGGCTCTTGATTCACAGTTCCAACCTCTAAACGCTACATGTACTTTATCCATGTACATATTTCTTGAATTTTACAGTTGTTGCAACACTTTTAATCAGAGACTGAGGAGAGGAGGGATCCTATTTAAATGCATGTTCCCCAGGGCAGAGGGACTGTCTTTATGCAAAATACAGTATAAAAATAATTCATAATATTTTAAAGGTATCTGCACAGTTGCAGTTTTCAGCTAGAAATATCTGGTATGAGAGTAATTTTAAATGTATTTTACTGCAGTTAAGCTGAGAAATCTGAAATCCTTATTATTAACATACTTTCTCCCTCTCAGTTTGCACTCAGACAACATTTAAAAGTAGCATGTTTATTGGCAGTGCAAGTTGTTAACAATCACACTATTTAAATAATTTGAAGTTATTGATTAGGACATCATCAGATCACATCTTTCTGTGTCATCCCCGTACAGCAACATGATAGAGCTGATCTTAAACTACTTCCTGTATAAAGTCAATACCATAATTTGCTGCAAGAGTAAAGCACAGGAAAAGTTACTAAGATAAACTGGCTTCAGAGAATTTAACAGTCTTTGATATTACTCCTAGCATATTATCAAGTGTGTGATTTTTGGGCATATCAAAAATTGCAAATAATACCTAATATAAAGAAAAAACACCACGATTTGTTTAGCTGCTTTTTAGCTATACAGATGTAGACTGGTACATTTTATATTTTTATATTTTTTGTGCTTATTATCTAATCAATTTGTGTTTTAAAGGTTCATCAATACTATGGTGCTTGAGGGAGAGAAAGTGTCTGCTAATGCTATTCCAAAAATAAGGGATTTAAATATGTGTAAACTATGCAGAATGTTTTGAAAAACGGTTCTTTATATCTCAGCTACTCATATGTTGCCCCCCCATCTCAATAATATCTGAGCTCCTTTAGTGTATTTATTCACACAGCACCCTGTGAGTATTATCTACATTTTACATATGGGTACTGAGGCACAGAGAAATTAAGGGGCAGATTTTTAAAAGTATCTAGGCACCTACTGGGATTTTCAAAAGCATCTAGATTCCTAATGCCCATTGAACTCAACTTTTCTTTAACCCCCCCCACCCCACCCCCCGGCAAAAAAAACCACACTGGGAAGAGTGTACAAAATCAAATTTTAAATTTTTTTCCCATGTGGGAACCATATTGTTTGGTGGATTAATATTTTTATGCTTAACAAATGCATCACATTACAACTTGAAATGTAAAAAAGAACACATCCAAAGGGTGTGTGTATTGGCTTACAAATGCACCATTATACCATGTGCTTATATGACCCATTTTAAAAACTGGGGTGGAGCTTGGCAGCCCACCATATCTGAAGCTCCAGAACATGTTTTAGTATTTTGGGACTATAAAAGTGTGAAATTTTATAGTGCTGTATCATTACTGCCAAAATTACCATGCTGTACTCACTTTATATCAGAGCCCACGTCTGCATACTTCAACTATTGTCTTCAGGAGAAGGCCTCCCAATTGTATGTGAAACATATTAAGCAACACCAAATCACATGCATTTGTGGCCATGAAGCAGTATACGGCATGTAATGACTGCATGGCCTTATAAAAAGGTTTTTATAAATCATGTTTTAAAACTCCTATTCTTGTTTGCCTGCTCACCACTTCAGCAGTTCTCTGTTCTTAATTCTGAGGTCTGCTCCTCTGTTTCATTTTCTCCAGTGTTCTATACCCTATAAAATTTAAGTGGAAAGAAAATAAAACTAAGTATTTTGGCTTTTTGAAAAAAAATTTTAAAAGGCAAGTTTTCTTGTTTCCCAGAACAATTTCTTTAAAAAAAATTTGTTTGTACATCAGACTGTTGAATCAGTATAGCCTGTTGTTCAGTGTCAGCACCTTGTTTACTGATTTTATTCTTTCATAGATTTAATAGAGCTGAGTGACTCATATCGAATGTTGAAAATCACGTGCCTTTAACTCCCTCTTGTGTCCCACGCAAACCTCATGTGCCCTTTAACTGTAAATTATATAGATTTTAACTAGCGCTGTATATTCTGTGTAAAGTTTACTCCAAAATCCTATATATTTTTATTATGATCAGTTCAGAGAAGGCAGTCTTTAAAACATAAAAATATTATAATCTAAGTAACTGCGTAATCTTTCTAATAAAAGCATATGTAATTTTGCTGTACATGGGAGATGTGACATCCAGATGCTGTATGGCTGGGGGTTTTTTTTCTGGCATTGTAAAATAAAGTAGGCATATAGGATAGCACACTTTGAATAAGAGTTTAGGCAATGAGAGCTGGGATTTCCTAGTGGCAGTGTATGTCTGATATTAGCACTAACTCAGCAGTTCTAAGCATTAGTATCCAGTTCTTGCTTTTGGGGACTCACCCATTATTTTATGTTTGAAACACATAGTGTACTTCTTTACTATACCAATGGCATGAGAGTGGCAGATGACTAAACACGGAGGTACTTGATTGTTAAATAACTCACCAGTTTGTTTCCTTGCAGCGTAGCTGATCAAGAGAATGAAACATAATTGATTTATAAGAAACAATAAAGTGACCAACTCTTATCAGTTTTAAAATCACTATCAAAACAAGAACCCCACTAGAGGAATAATAAGTAATGTAGTCATCTAGTTAATGCTCTACTTATAAGAACAGGCAGTAATTACATACTGGAAAGGAAAATCACTGTTGCATTCCAATTATAGTGTAATTAAACTACTCTGTAGTTACCAGTCACCTGTACTACTGTATTGCTATTCTGAAACCAGTGGTATGTCTGTATACGCCCACTCAGACCTCTGCATTTATTGTGTCCTACCTAATAATAAATCCTCTGCACTTTGCGTATGTGTTGCTTTTCATGCACTATCCAAAGACTAGGCCACCTTAGGTACCGTCATTAAGTATTATACCCATTTTATATGTGGATAAACAAATTCATAGGGTGACCAGATATCCTGTTTTTAAAGGGACAGTCCCATTTTGGGGGACTTTTTCTTATATAGGCGCCTATTATCCCAACCCCCTGTCCTGTTTTTTCACAGTTGCTATCTGGTCACCCTACAAATTCATTTTGCTGTTTCTTACTTTCCTGCTGTGTGGCCATATGTAAGGGATAGCACTGGAAAAGAATCCAGGAGCCCTGACTCTTAGTTGGTTCCCTGCTCCATCATTTGTACATAATCCTTTTGTCCCTTTTCTTCCTCCCTGTGCACCACTGTGGCAGCTGAGATCATCTGATGCTCTCCTGCCAGGAGATCTCAGAGTGGAATGTCTGGGACCTGCTCCCAGACTGCTTTCTAGCATTGAGAACCCACCACTGAATTAGCTTTCCCGTTGTTCTGACACAGCCTGTCTGTTGCCCTTCAGGACACAGTGCAAAGCTCATCTGTTTACTTAGCCTTGCCTGAAGGGACGTAGGGTGTGTTTATACTCTGTTTTTTTGGTAGAGAGTGCATTTTATGTAGCTTTGGTAATAACATTTGTGTTTGGCTTTGTACAGGCACCCAGATATTTACTGATGGGTGTATTTATACTAGATAAAAATAAATAGACTGGCCTGTTTCATAATATTTATTTTAACCTTCTGCCCAGAAATGGTAATATTTTACAAAAGGAAAATTGCTGAGCCTTCTCACAAAATGTGTTACAATTACTCAGTTTAAAACACTTAAATTACTCTTTGATACCTAAAGGAGACAGCAGAAAATTAGCAGACTTAATGTAGATTTATGTCAAGATCCCAGAGAAAAGGTAGGTCTCTTAATGTTTATTCACAGCCCCATATGACCTGTTGTCGTGTAAGATTACTTCTTTCAGCTGCTGCTTGATTGTTAAACTCTGGCATTAAGCTTTAGTTTCTAGAGATGATATAGGAAAATGCCACAAATAATAGTTTTAATACAGTTCAAAAAGTGGTACTGCAACATGCATTTGTAAACGGGTTTTTCAGAATTTTATTCAGATTTGTTTATAATAGTCTTTAAACGGTCCATGTTTCTTGCTGTGCAGTCACTAATTTCTTAAACTGCCCATCTCAGTTCATATTCTTTCTGTATTTTTTATTGTGTCCTTGTGGAAGAAGCATGTCTTCTTGTTTTCAATTAGTTTTTTTTTTAAAATGGTGTTTCCTGGGCTGAACATTTTTGTGAGTGTATATTGTATATTTCTCTTGCATGGGGTAGTGGAAGGAGACCTGAAAAATGATCCTAGCTTTGAAAAAAATTGGGAAAATTTCATACGCAAGACCTAGTTTTACTCCTGGGGGAATTCTGCACACAATATTTTAAAATTTGCAAAATTCTGCAAATTTTATTTGTCAAAATAACACCATATAATCACTCCAGTTTCAATTATTTTGGTAATTTATTTCAAAATACCTGTCAGCAAGTATGTCTGTTACAATGCAGACAGCAAAATAGATTCCTTATTAGGCATATTACTACAGAACTTCGAGTAGTAATTCATTTAAACTAATGCAGAAACATATTTCCTGCACCCCTCAGAAGCAGTGCAAAAGCTTGGGGAAGACAGGGGTAACAGAGGGAGAGGGACATAATTGCTGGGAAGGAGCCTGGGAGTGGACCTGGAGAGTTGTGTGTGTCTCCTACCCGTACCCAACAACAGGTTTTTGGCGGAGGATTGTTAGGGAGATGGGGAGCCTCCCCCATGCAGACCCTGGCTGACCCTTAGCCTCTCCCATTCAGCCAGGCACAAATGCCCCAGTCCCCATGTGGGTCTGTACCTCCACTCAGCCAGGCATAGCTGTCCATGTCTCCATGGGTCCCTGCACCCCTACTCCATTCAACCCCTGGCTCAATGTCACCCCACTAGCTTCTGTGCCCCCACCCCAGTCTGTCCCCCCTACTAGCTCTTCTGAACCCCAGTCTGTCTCCCCCCTCACCCCTCATATGCCATGCCTCTTCACCTGGCCCTCTCTGCGGCTGGCTGCTCTGGGCCAAGAGCCAGCCAGCTGCCCTCTCTTCTGGTGCCACATCAGCCTCTGGTGGGCAAAAAGGGTAATTGCGGTGTGACACCTCTCACGGCTTTCCTTTGCCTCCCTGTCAGAATCAGTTATTCTGAAGGGGGAGAATCTGTGGGGAGGACATTAATTCTGCACTTGCGCAGAATTCCCTCAGGAGTAAGGTTCTATTATACTGGGATTTGAAGCTCTTGGATTATAAATTGAAAAGTAATAGAGTAAGATCTGTGTTAAGGGAGACTACATTTAATATTTAAAAAAAAACATGCTAACACCTCATTGAAAAATTAGAAAATCACCGTATTTGAAACAATTCACCTTGTGTACTATCATTTTTCTGTTTATCTTCTCCCACCTTTTTTTTTTTTCCCCACCAACAATTTGCATGAATGCAGCCTCTATTCCTCTCCTTCCCGCCACTTTCAGAGTTGATGTGGTCTTGGTTCTTGTTCCCCTCCTGAAGTTGTAATCCTGTGAGAGCCATATTCACAGCAATGAATTGTAATTGCCAGGTGGAAAACTAAACAGGATGGTTAAGAAGGAGATTTGCCATCCTGACGCAGATTTCATTAGACCAGTGGTTCCCAGACTTGTTCCGCCACTTGTGCGGGGAAAGCCCCTGGCGGGCCGGGCCGGTTTGTTTACCTGTCACGTTCCCAGGTTCGGCCGATCGCGGCTCCCAGCGGCCGCGGTTCGCTGTTCCAGACTAATGGGAGCTGCTGGAAGCGGCGGCCAGTACGTCCCTCGGCCCACGCCACTTCCAGCAGCTCCCATTGGCCTAGAGCAGCGAACCGCGGCCAGAGGGAGCCGCGATCGGCCGAACCTACGGACGCGGCAGGTAAACAAACCAGTCCGGCCCGCCAGGGGCTTTCCCCGCACAAGCGGCGGAACAAGTTTGGGAACGACTGCATTAGACATGGAGAATGAGTGAGAAGATAAATGCTGCGGCAGAGCTCTGACCTTGTCCCCATGGGTCCCACGCTTCCAGGTGGTTTATGCTAGCCTCAGAGGCTCACTGCAACCCTCCACATAGCCCTTCTCTCTCTAGGGCCAGGGTTACAGTCTACGGAGCCCTTTTCATCAAAAGCCAGCAAGGAGGTTGGTGAGAGAACTCCCACAGTCTCTGTTGTCCCTAGGGGCTTATTTCCTAACATTTTAGCCTCCTGTCCTGACAGGGGCCTATCTTCCCCTCCCAGGAGGTGTTTCTATAGTGGCGGATTGGGGGGGAACCCGGGCCCACCCTCTACTCTGGGTTCCGGCCCAAGGAGCCTAATGGTAGCAGCTGTTCGCAGCCGACCTTTCACTGCCAGAGTTGCTACATTTCCCTGGGGCACTTTCCCACGGTTCTCCTGCTTCTCTCTTCTTCACCCTTACCTTAGGGCTCCCTTACCGATGGCTTGAGGGTATCTTCATTACTCAGCCTTTCAGCCACACTTTCTCTCCCCTAGCTCTCCTCAGCCTGACTGGAGTGAGCCCTTTTATAGTATCAGAAGGGCCTTAATTAGAGTCAGGTGTTCACATTAACTTAATGGCCTCACCTGACTCTTTGCAGGTTAATTGGAGTCAGGTGTTCTCATTAGCCTGGAGCAGCCCCTGTTCTGGTCAGTCAGGGAACAGAAAACTGCTAATCCAGTGGCCAGTATATCTGCCTTCTGCTACTCTGTTGTACCCAACTGGCCTGGGTCTATCGCAATGCATAAACATAGTGTGTCAGCCAAACTGATTCCAGCCTGGTGCTTTTCATCTTCACTTTCTAAACCATGTTTAGAAACCTGATTATGTGTATTAAAATTTATCTGCTAGATTTGGGACCTCTTTGAGAACATCACAGGATGCAAGACTAGTAATAAAGTAGCTTTGAAGGCTAAGCTATAACTGGGGAAGTTGTTCTAAAAAGATGTAATAGGTGTCATTACTGGTGAACAGATTGGTAGTTTGGCCTGGGAGCCTAAAGGAGCAAGGTGCCCAATTAAATTCAATGGGATTTGGACACCTCACTCCCTTGGACCCATTTGAAAATCCCAGCTTAGTGTGTCATTTCATTTCACTGTAGCCAGTGGATCACACTGTTAAATCTGTAGGACTGCCGGTCTTGGGAAGAGAAACCTGTCGCAAAGCTACTCAATCTGAAAATTTGTTTGTTACCTCAAGATGGTGGTGAAATCTCAAAAGTTGTCTTTTGGCAACCAGTAGGACTGCTAGGTTACCGAATGCATGGCCTGGCTTAAATAAGCTTCTGTTGTGAAACTGGGTTTGTCTATCAGCATACAAAGTGGGATTTTAATACTTTATTCCCCCTTCACTTTCAGGCCATTCTCTAGATCCAGTTAGCAGAACAATAGTCACAAATGAATTCATCAGTTGTTGAAAGTGAAGATTCTTCTGTTGAAACTTCAGTGCATACAATAGGAGTTTTTTTTGTTTTTTTTTTTTTTTACACCCGTAGGATTTTACTTAATTGATTTTTATGCTGTTATTTTTCAGGCAGAGAATGAATTTGCCCTGTATGTATGACCAATGCAAACATATGCTTATGGTTGCCAATGAGCTATCACGGCTTCAAGTGTCATATGAAGAATATCTCTGCATGAAAACCTTGCTGCTTCTCTCTACAAGTAAGTGGCCAGTTACAAAATCTGTGTGAAGAATGAATTTTGCAAGATCATGAGATTGTATGTGTGTATTAGGTTGATGGTATGGCAGATATCTCACACAGAGTTAAAGCTCAAAGTTTGAGTTTCTTACTGAGCACTGTGCAAAAATGCTGCTCTTCCAACATGACTGCATCATGCTATTGAAGGAAACTGTACTTCTGATTATTGTAACTGGATATATTATTAAATTGAACCTATTCAGTGGTAAGATATTGCAGCCTATATGTTCAAACTATTGTACATCCATGCAAGTTTGTTTCAAGATCACAAAGTAAGAATCTTCAGTGTGCAAAATTCCAAGCTATTCCATGAGTAGTTTCCCTCAGTGTCCTGACAGAGGACCCTAGTGCAGCGTTTGCCTTCCGAGCCCAAAAACTGGGACAAAGGTTCTTTTGAAAGGAAGCGTTCATAATGTCTCAGCTCCACACTTCTACATGTATTGTGGGGCCTTTGAAACTGAAGTTATGAGACAGCCATCTGACAGCTCTCTTTAAACTCCTCGAATTTTTTGGATATACAACAAAAATTTTGGGGGGTGTTACACCAAGTCATTTCTTAATTCTCTAGACACCATTCTATAGATGATGCATTTGCTGCTATTCTATACAAAATAAAGAATCTGCTTCAAACCCCAGGCCAAAGGTAAATTTTCAAAAGCACCCAAGTCTCATTGATTTTTCACTTCTCAAACTGAGACTTAGGGTAACATTGTCAAAAGAACTTTTGCTTGAGAATTTTTGGCCTGTGAGAAAACTTTTTCAAATCAGAATCATCATTCAAGATTGGGAGAAGGCAACAGTACTTTCTCTTATCCCATGTACAATAACCCACAAAGCAACAGTGGTTCAAACTGAGACAAAGATCTCCCTTGCTGCACGTGAATTTGTGCTTGGGGATAATTTGGGCTCATGTTTTTTGTTTTACTTACATATGACATTGATGGTAAGTTATCCACATTTCATAAACTTTACAAGTTTGACTACAGATTTGTATGCTCGTGTGTAAGGGACAGATATGATGCCTTCATGTGTGGCTGTGCAGCACCTTATAGAATGGGGCTCATCTTTTTGGGGTTCATGGATGCTACTATAATATGTTTTAAACAGTAGGACATATAACTACGTGGTCCCTCTGTATAATAAAACACAAAAAACTGTTAAAAGAATAGTAAGGTTGCAAAGTCAAGTCCTCAGAAGCTAGGAGATGACAGTATTAAAGTGCACTGTGCAAGCATAATTTGGCTCCCTTGTGCTTATGCATTACGATAGTCTTTCGTTTTCCTTCAGGACTCTTACCTCATTCAGTGCACAGAATGGTACAGAACTCACTTAATGTGCCACTATTTCAATGTTTTGTTGTTCTCTCTGTTCTATGTGTGGCCCTATGTCTTATTTGCTCTACACTATTCAAACCCTGCTCTGAAAACAGAATTATTAACTTTCTGGGCTTTTCTCTTGCACTCATGACTACAGCATCTCAGTGTTTCACAAACAGTAATGAATTTATTTTCGCAGAACACCTGTGAGATGAGGGGCACATTAGCCCCAATTTACAGATGTCGTACAGAGAGGATTAAGGTCAAAAGTATCCACTTTGAGACACCTACAACCTGATGTTTAGAGCTTGTTACATAGCACTTGGTATGTTCAAGGCACAGCTCCCATTGACTTCAATTGCAAATGATAAGCACTTCTGTAAATCAGACCACAGGGTTTCAAGTCAGGTACCCAGAAATGATCACCAGTTAGTGACCACCTGTGAAGAGACTGGTTTAAGTGGCTTGCCTAGCATCACACTGGGATTCTGTGACAGAAGTAGGGATAGAATCCAGGGCAGCATTCAGCTACCTTTACTGTGAGACCATCCTTTCTCTTCCTGTGGTTCCTGTCTCATTCATTTTACATCTTCCAACTTCTGCAAACGCATGAGGCAGAGGTCATACAGGCAACCATTTTCTTCACTACACGTCCCTCATTCATCCATGGAGGGGATCCAGACTGTGCACTGAATGAGGGAATGTTTGTGTGGAAAAAATAGTGTGTGTTCATATAATTAAAGATAGTATCATGATGCGTTTCTGCAAGAAGGCAAAATTAAGCTTCCACAGACAACCTTAACTCTAGCATTTCCTAGCTTTTGAGTGCTTGACTTTGTAGTCTTCATAAATCTCTTTTACCGGTGGAGGAGGGTTTGGGGTGGGGGGAGGGCATATAAAATTTCGTAGGTTTTTGAAAAACAAACTGGAAAAACTGTATTCCATCATATGGCATCATATTGACACATACATGGGTCATCAGCAGGTTGGGACATTTAATTTAAATTCACCATGCAGATATCTGTCCCATGAACTTATGGAATAACTGATAGCAGTAGTAGGTTGTCATCCTCTGTGTGGACCATCACTAGAGGGGAATGAGATACTTTGTAAAAGTGTTTCAAAGATGATTGTTCTCCTTGTCCCAGGCTCTGCCCAGCCAGTCCCAGTTCTCCTGTCACAAACACACTGCCTCCCTGTCTGATCTGTCTCCTCTCCTATCTCCACCGCCTTTCCCACACTTCACTGGATACCAGTCCCAAACTCCCATACTGGCTCCTATGCCCCCTTTCACATCTACCATTCCTTCTACAGTCTCGTCTGCCCCTTCTTCCTTCCTTCCCATTTCCAGTCTCGTTGCCCTGTCTGCCCCAGTCTTCCCTCCACCAGCTCCTTAATTCGCTCCCAGGCTTTCTCCCTAATCTACTCTCCACCCCCACCCGCCCTTTCCAGTTCTTATCTCCTCTGCATTCTAATCAAGCAGCTGCCTCATCCAGGCTGTCTGAGCCCACCAGGGGAAGAAGCTTTCAGAGCACAGAGAGAGGCTCCCTACCCTCAGTTTAGGTGCCCAGATTTGTACCTCAAATGTCCCAGAGATGTTGGGAAGTGCAATTGCAGGACAAGTCCTGCTTAGGCCCAGGAACATATTAAAATGTAAGTGGAATTAGTGTGAAAAGAGCACTTTTATAACCACATGTATAGTAGAACCAGCTGAGATCTGTAACATCTCAAAGGTTAATTTCAATGTTTCAGTTCCCAAGGAGGGTCTGAAGAGTCAGGCTCTGTTTGATGAGATTCGTATGACGTACATCAAAGAGTTGGGGAAAGCCATAGTAAAGAGAGAGGGGAACTCGAGCCAGAACTGGCAGAGATTTTATCAACTGACTAAACTTTTGGACTCCATGCATGATGTAAGTTTTTTTTAAATGTGCACTGTACATGTTCTGTATAGATAAGTTTGTGGAAAGGTACTGTGCCCTTAGAACCTGAACTTATCAGACCACTTAAAATGGTTAAGATAAAATATTTTGTTCTCCTGAAGTTTTTGTAATAAATAGGTGTTAAAGGGACACTGTCAGCTTAAAAAAATCAAGTGTATTTTTTTGTCTTTTTATATGCAACACCTAAGAAAGATTAATAGAAAATTATTAGAGAATTTTGTTGTTGTTTTTTAGTTTATTTACTTTGTGCACTTCACAGAATTTTGGCAGACAGTCTCAGGGGCAAGTGTAGTATAGTACATGAAACTACTTCTAACTCGTGTTTTGAAACGGACTAGATTTAAAGTTGATTGTGTCTCTTTTAAAATAGAGTAACACAAAAATGTTTTAAAATCTATTATAGTGTTTTTATCCTATCATTTTATGTATGTCATTACAGAATGACACAGTAGTCAATATAACATTACAGACTTTAAATATGAATGTTTTAGCTAAGTTTTCAAATATGTTGTGTTTATCCCCATTTTAGAGTGGTATTTATAAGAACCCCCATTACAGCAAAATATGAATAACAGTGAAGAAGTACAGTACCAAAGCAGTGTTTTTTCCTCTGTGCATTAGCCTGAGACTAAATCTTCTCTTTATCAATTGTAGGTGGTTGAAAATCTTCTAAGCTTTTGCTTCCAGACATTTTTGGATAAATCCATGAGTATTGAGTTCCCAGAGATGTTGGCAGAAATCATCAGCAATCAGATACCAAAATATTCAAATGGAAATATCAAGAAACTCTTATTTCATCAAAAGTGACTGCCTTAATACAAAAAGATTGCCTTAAGAAAAAGTCAAACTATAGCTTTTTTTGTACAAACTATCAGACTTGTTAATTTTGTCTTGCAACGGTGTTTCTTTTGTAATTATGCACTACATGTGGTTTACAGAGGGCCAAGACTTAAGCTACAGAAGCAGCAGATTGCTCACATTGGATGATTAGAATGAGGAGGGAGAGGAAAGGAAAGTAATTAACCCTTACGTGCTAGGAATTGGATTTCACCCCCCCAGTGCAACATCCATGGATGCACCAAAACTACTGGTGTCAAGATCAGAGGCTGATATACGAGCATTCTGCTAGTAATTTCTGCAGTTGGCTGGATAACATTTTCTGGTGGTTTTTTTTTCCAGTAAAATGGTTTGGGTTTTTTGTATAGTTAAGATAGCATTTTGATTTATGCATGTAACCTGAAGAAAGTTTACAAGTGTATATCAGAAAAGGGAAGTTGTGCCTTTTATAGCTATTACTGTCTGGTTTTAGCAATTTCCTTTAACTTTATATACCGTGAACTAGGCTTGCTCATTTTTTCTTACATAATTTTTTGTAATACTTCAAGATGCCTATTGTACAACTATTTTTTAAGGTGGGGCAGCTTGTAGCTTTCCTAAATGACCTCTAGCCATTAATCCTTGAGCATATTCATGTGAAAATGGGTTGGCTTTTCTAACCTGATTGCTTTAATTGTCAAGATGACCATAAAAATTTGGCTTGGTTTTTTTGTTGTTGTTTTTGGGTTTTTTTAGGGTGGAGGGGAGAGTATGCTCAAATCTAACCCAAGTAGACATGAATGAAACACACATTTTTGGTATATGTGAAAATGTGTTGGATATACAGATCATAGAAAATTAGCCCAGTCCTAACTGGATGCGAACGAGCGGGTTATTTTATACAAAAAACTAAGCTGATTTTTGCATACCATACAACAGCCATATGTGCAGTAGTCTTGGGCTGCATCGATGTCAAGATCAGTCCTGACTGCCCATCAGGAAACTTTCACAAAAATACGCATAGCTTAAAAAAAATAGTTGTGCATGGAGAAATTCACTTTTTCCAGGCACATAAATGTCTCATCCTACAAGTTCTTGTAGAAAACCCGTTATTGGCCTATGAGACCGACTTGTAATGATGCCCAAGTATTTTTTTAATATTGTATTGGTTCTTGAAGGGTTTTCTTCAATTAGACCTTTACCTTTAAGCAGACCGTAAAACAGACCAACTGTACTGACACATTGTAACTTTCTGGGTATACAGACCTCAGACCTGAGTGTGGTTAGTCACCCATTTTCACACTTTCATCTGTCACTGATTGGTTCATCTTCTTTTCCCGGAGAGCAGGAAGGTTCCGCTACTGATTTTGTAGTTTAGAATTGTATGTCAGACTTCTGTCTTTGTAAGGCTGCATCCCTTCATGTCAAATTACTAGTGTGCCATAAAATTACCATATGTATTGTGAACTTCTTGTCACCATTGATAATGATGTTTTAAATAGTTTAGAAGCTGTAGTAGCCCTTTCTGTGTGCACCTTAACAACTTTCTGTATAAGCATAATTTAAATACTTACTAAGCTACCCTGAAATTAGATTTTTATTCAAAGTGGCCCAATTATTTGTGTAATAGAAAATGGGGAAAAAATCTAATTGATAAAATATGAAATCTCTAATATATTTTTATATTTAGTTGTAGTTTCAAATATATGTAATTGGTATATTCACTAATCTAAGCAAAGAAGGGAAGGGCTACTGCAGCTTAAAAAGCAATTTATTGAATGATTGTTAAATAGCTTGTATAGTGTATAATAAGTGATTTTTAGATGACAGATTGCTTTATCATGACACATGATTATAGTTTTGGTAGGGGTCACAAATATGCTGAATGGTAACCCATACAAAGTGTGGTTTTTCTGGAAGTATTAATATTGGCAGCAAAGGTGTTAGGTACTTTTTTTAAAGGAAGAAACCCATGCTGAGTGGGTTGTTCCTAGGGCTGAAATTTACATTCATTAGATCACTGTATAGAACCACAGCTTGGAACTTGGAGCCCATGTTTGGTTACCCTTCACATTCCAATAGTAAATCTTCAGACTTTGTAGGTTTACTTGACTCCACTGCAAAAAATGTAAACTGAAAAGATGTATGAACTTATGGGGTTAATGTCATATACAGCCTCACGCGGGATAGCAAAAACAGTTTGAAAAATTTGGCAATAATATGCATACAGGTACCAGCAATATGTAAATATAGAGCATAGGTTGTTCACAATACACATACATTTGTGTTGGTCAGCAAAAGTTTGTTTCCAATTGAAATAGGAAACTGCATTTTTGTCGTTTCTTACATCTTTTTTTGAATGCTATACCTATTAAAAAGATGTATTCAGTACTTTGGAGTAAAATATCAAATTGAATTTAAAAAAATCATTCTGTTCTCTCTGAATGATCTCTAAAGAATACGTACATTTTGTAACAGTTAAGCGAAACCTCAAAAAGTATTTTAACTAGCATTGGCAACCCAACTGGATGAAAATATTTATGCTGTTTGAGGTACAGTTAGGAGATTCATAGTGTTTGCTCTAAAAAAGGGCTCTTTAATTAAAAGGATGAGCTTGAAAACTGTTCTTATTTCAGAGAATGGTCTAAAACTTAATCTGAGACACTCCGATGCATTAATCTCTCACTTTAGTCCCTGATACCTCAATTCGAGCTCTCAAGAAATTTCATAGTGTGTGTGGACAAAGGTATGTGCTGTTATTTGTTTGCCAATAGAAAAGTAATCGAAACGTACGTGAACAAAATAGTATTACCTTGTGAGAATAAATACTTCAAAGGAAAGAGGCTCTAACCCCTTTGATCTGTGTGCCCATATATTCATTCTTCAGTTATGGATTCAAAGAAAAGAAGAAACTGTGATGTCGGAAGAGAGAATTCATTCTGTATGTGCTGTTAAAGTCTTAAACCCACACCGTTTTAAATATGTAATCATTTAGCAAGCAGTGAAATTTTACATGTTCCCTGCACGTTTAGTCTTTTAGCACTGGGAAAAACCTACAATTTAGATAAAGCAGAGAGAATCCTGATTTCTGTCTCTTCAGTGCCTTATCACATAATGCATACATCTGACAAAGGGACATTTGGACGGCCCTAGAGATACATGCTGTATGTTATAATTGCACATGGAAACTGAAAGGAATGGCCTTACATAGGATAAGCCAGGGCATGGGATGGAGAGAGGAGGAACTTTAATCTTGTACAGTGTTTTTGTAAAACAAAATTCTGCTTAGAATCTACTTTGCAACTGGTAAGAGAGGAAGAGTATGGGACTAAGTGCCAACCTAGCTTAAATAATAGCCTTTGTAGTCTCACAAAAATTAAGTGTTGAGAACGGGCGAGGAGGAGGAGAAAGTGCCTGGAGCAGAGAGCAGCAGTAGCCCAAATCCTGTTTCCCGTAGCCACACTTCAGTGGAACTGTTTGTGTGAGTTAGGACTGCAGGAGCCAACCCAATAAGAGAATGTTTAAAAGGATTGTATTCTATACTAGCTGAGTGGTTACAAGCTCCACCATTTGTCAAGTCCAAAGCCAGGTATTGATGCACCATTGATGTCACATAGGAACCAATTTTTCAGGATAGGAATAGAGCCTCTTTACAACAGTTTTTTTTAAAAAAAAAAAACATTTTTGGAGGGTTTTACTTCTGATAAAAGGCTGTGTGTATGAAAATATACCCCAACCCTAAACTCATTGCTTAACAGCATAGATTCAACAGTGTGTCATTATTCTATTTTGTATATTAAACAAAAGATATATAATGGGGACAGATCCTATATTATACTGGTGTATGGCATATTAAAAAGCTTTTTTCATTATTTTTTATCACAGTAATTTTAAACAGTGTAAAAATTAAAACCAGTGACTCCTGTTTAAAAATAAAAGTTGTAGTTTTTTATTCATGCTGAATAATTCTGTAGTAACAATTCTGTAGTTTTCACCTACTCAGTGAAATGTTGGACTGTAAAATCTTGTGTGGAACTGTTGAACATTTATTTTTCATTTAAATTTGCTGTTCTGGTAATACAAAACCACACATCTGTACAGAAGTTGCAGTAAATGTGAACCATTTACAGCAATGCCAAATAATGGACAGAAATCACATAATAAAATTCTGCTTTTTTCATTAAATAGCTCCAAAATGCTTTGGTAGAGTTTTTGTTGTGTACCCCTGATAAAAAGATTATTGAAGCCAGTTAAATCAATCAGTTTATGTTATTCTTCTCCATTCACCACATACACAGGAATTAACATCTTACTGGTCTAAAGCCCCAGCCTCTTCTGTAGTTGTTATGGAGTGCACGAATGTCTGACGGCTAAACTCAAATTCACTGAAATGTGCAGATTTAGCAGCCCCCTCAGTAAAACTAAATTAAAGTAAGAAAACCATTGGAATTAAAATCAATACCAGGAAAAACAAATTGATTTAGAAATAAAGCATGCCTGCTATTATTACAATTTTTCTGAAGAATTTGAAGTTGTAAATGATGGAAAGAAAAGATCCTTGCTTTGGGGCAGTGTGGGAAGCTGAAAGAGTTGTTAATGCCAGGAGAAAAATCGAAACAATAGCCACTGAACACTACTTTTCTACATATTTAAGATGCATCTAGAAAGCGCTGCGAAGAAATGTCTTCAACAAAGCATTGTTTACAGTATAAATCCGCTTAGGCATAGTTCCAACATAGTTTGAATAGTCTGTCTTTGCACAGCAGTAATAAAAGAGGGAGCAGCAACAACTTAAGAGATAAGTCTGCCGTAATTATACCATTATAACAGTAATGACCAAACCATTTTCACATGTAGTCTGCACTGTGATTACAGGGTAAAGTCCTAGACTGTGGTTTATCCCTTGGCTGCTAGTCTCCATGAGACGTGTTGACCACTATCTACCCATGCTTGGTTGTCCAGGGTAGTTCCCATCAAATCCTGCCCTTTCAGATGAAACGTGACACTGTTTCTGCGTTGTGCTGAGTGTCTGGCTCTGCTCCCTTTTAACACATCTGCAGCCACAAGAGAAGACTAAAGTAAAAGTGCAATTGCACTGTCTAGGGCTACAGTTGAGAAAGTTTTGACTGCTATGCTATGCGCCATTATAAATAATGGACAAAGAAGGGCTATGGGGTCTGAGAGGTACTAGCTGGTGTGCTGGGAATGCTCACTTTGGAAAACATGCTTGCTGATTAGTGTTGTTGAAAAACATCTTTACTCTGGTTGTTGACGAATAAGAAAAGTACTCTCTTCACTTCAGACTACTCTTAAGTCACTAGAACAAAGAGCTGACATAAAACTCACTTCCTGGCATGTCGCCGTAACCGTTAAAGATTTAAAGCTGCAATATTAAGTATTTTGAAGCCATCAGTAAATAAAACTGCTCACAGTTTTGTTTTGTTTTTAAATATAGCCAGCTCATTTGCCCCTCTTCCATAGCAGTGATAGAATAACGCTGTAATAATGACTCCAATCCCAACACGGGAACAAAGGTTATAGACAGATATAAGTTTTTAATATTTGATGGTGGACCAGTGAAAGACCTTTTTAACAGCATGTTCTGAGATAAGGAACCAGTTTATTTCAGAGTTGAATTCTAATCACTGTGAAATACTCAGAAGTGTCTATATGTTTCCCATACAAGCCTCTCAGGGTATGTTTGCACTGCAGTTGGGAGATGTGATTCCCACCATGGGTAGACAGCTGGTGTAAATCTGCCCACCCACTCTGGAAATCACACCTCTCAACAGCAGTATAGACATATGTTCAAATGTCCTGTATGACGTGGGGCATTACTTACACCCCAAACTTACCTACATTCCACCCAAAGTTGGTGAGCCCCTTATATGTATTATTGAAAATTACATCAGAAATAATCATTACATTGAGCTTACAGAAAATTTATACTATATGCACAAATCCCATCTGATCTTAAATTTCCTGCATGAATACCATTTTTAATATGCCTCATTCTGTCCCTTTACCACACAGTATGTCCAGCGTTGTATAGTACTGTTTCTCTACATTCATACCTCCCTAACAGGATACACAGATATGTGACAAGATTACTGATGGCATTTCTAACCAGTGTAGATTGTTCCATCTAAATGCAGCAATGTATTTCTAGCAAACCAAAGTGCTTCCACACCACTTCACTATCGTAATTTCATATTAATCACTGCATCTGCACAATTCTGCATTAGTTCAAATGAACTGCTTGGCATTCTGGGTGGATACCCCAAGGTGCACTGTTCTGCTCTGCACTCTGTGTTTTTGCAAGGGGCATTCTAGGATGCATAGCAGAAGCTACAGGAATTCAGAGACTTGGGGTCAAATTAACAAAGTCCTATGATACCTTTCTTGGCACCCATTCATATTGCCAGTACCATTTTCAAACAGGGAGACCCAACCTATCCTCTGCTCCCCTTGCTTGGGAAGCCTGACAGTGGACACTTGGACAAGAGAAAGGAGAGGTTTAAATTTTACCCTGAGTATTTGCAGAATGTCAGTGGAGCGTGCTTTTGTGCTGCTGGAGGGTGGATGGAGGTGCGTTATGAAGAGGTGGGATGTTTCTTACCACTATGTGCCTTCTGTGATAAGTACCTGCTGTATTTTGCACAACATCTGTCAGATGAAGGGAGAAATCCTGGAGGATGGATGGGTGCAGGAACTAGAGAAACTTTCTCAACATTATGGGCAGCCCAGGCAAAATTGGCCACGTCATCAAGGGATCAGGGCCAGGAATGCATTGTGCTTAGTGTCAGGGGTTCTTGTGCCTACTGAATATGCTGCAAGCAATAAAATGTGTGTTGGTTTGATTTTATTATGAATTAATAGCATGGGATGGTGGCTGTTATGCCATTTATGGGTGGAGCTATTCCTGAGTGAAGATTTTCAGTCAAGTTGTTAGAAAATGCATTTATTGCATTTTCAGAAAACAAAGGTAATAGTGCTTCACTAAAAATAAAAACACTTAAAGCATGCAGTGCAAACTTCAGAACAACGATATTCAGGCATGGCCACGTGAAGGGGCTCTCACAAACGCCTGTAGATGACGTGCTTGAAAAGATTCTCCTTCCTCTAGCTCTTGTGGGGTTGAACGCAGCGGGAAGGACTTGTCACTTGGCTGATTGAAGTGGTGATCCCAGTACGGTTGTCCTCTACACTTTGCACGGCATTGGAATGTTGGGGTGAAATGCTTAACCTTTGTATCAAAAGGTTCTCCATCACAGCTGTCTGCTTCTGCATTATCTGCATCATGTCCCTCTTCAGGGCCATGTGCTCCATTTCGATCTTTTGAGGATGTGCCAGGAAATCGTCCCTCCACGGCTCTGCCTTCGGGCCCTCTATTGTGATGAAGTGAAGTGAATGCTTCATGGGACAGATTGTCTCTAGCTTTTCTTTTTCTTTCGGAGATTCGACAGCCTCTCTGTGGGTGATACCTTCCCTCTTTGTGCCAGTACAGGTGTTCAGGGAAACCAGAAAAATACATAATTACTTGTTGTCCCATTCCTCACCTCCATGCAACAATGATCAACAGTTTCTTTTCCCACAATTTTGGAATACTGTTCCCATCTTCTCTTCCCACTCTGTGGTTCCCTTAACAATGGTACAATGTCTTCCAATTATTTCCCCATATGATAGCCCCCCTGTATTGGGGGGTTGAGTGAGTGGACAGGGACTTTCTGGGTGCCTGTAATTTCTTTTTTAAAGTTTGAGGACCATAGAGTGGGAGGTTGAATGCTTCTTTTCTAGGGTGGGTGCAAGGGGGTTGCAGGGGGCAGGTTACTAATGGCAGTTGCACCTCTGCAGGCTGTCATTACATAGGAGGTGTAAACCTGAAGCAAGTCCCCAAGAGAAATATTCAAAAAGGCAAAGGGCAAACTGGAAAGCTATGCAATGCTGCTATTTACCAGGATGGTTTCCTTCCCTCTCCCCTCCCCCGCCAGCTGGTGCAGGACTAGAAGGGATACACTAGCTATACGGGAAACTCTGAAAGATCTTCTTTGTCATGCAAAGTTCATGCCAAAATTGAGCACTGCCTTTGCCTTAATGTCTCTCATGACTCCTACAGATCAGCATAAAGTGCTCTGCAAAATGCAGTAATTATTCTCTATTGAAATGCATTCGAATGCTTTAAAATGTCTTTGCAGTTTGAAAGGTCTTGCCTGATTTGGGGCATTTAACTCATGACCTGTAAAATTCTGTAGAAGTTGAATGCACTCATGGAACTAGGAGTCAATGTAGCTTTTTGATGACTATTCTCGTTCTATGTCGGCTACGATAAAGATAACTTTTAGGCAATATATGATTTTTAGCCCCGATAGTGCCGACATCCTGAGCCGGGGGAGTAAGTCTGCAGTGGCTGGAGGGGGAGGGTAAGAGAGCGGGTATGGACCCAGAAAGTGTGGCCGGTGGTTATGAGATTAGTTACTGCAGAGTAATAACTATGTAACGCTCTAATGCAGATGCCATGTAGCGCACACTGGCTGGAAGAGGGTTAAATGCTAAGTAAGTGGAGAGAGAGGCTCAAAGCTCCACCAAACATGGCTCCAGACAGCCTGTACCCAGAAAGAGAAGTTTAAATCCCTCGACACACTTGTGCTGTAATACAGCACATCACACTTACTGGCGCAGCTCCCTTGGGTTCTGGTAACAGCTGTCCTACCCAGTGGTTTCCGTATGGTTGTACACATGGGGTTCTTATGTATTTGTCCACATCGCCTAAGTCATATAGCTTTTGGACCCCAATAATTCTCTGTCTGGTCCAACTCCGTGGTATGTGTGGGGCCAAGGGAACAATCGGTGGTTTATTGGGTGGTCTCCAGGCTCTGTTGTGCTTGCTGTGTTCTCTGTGGCATTATTCACTACATCAATTTCAGGTTTGGTGGTATTGCTTGCAAAAATGCAGTCCAGTTTCTCATAATGTGGGCAGATAGCAGGAGCATTGTCAGAGGTACTGTTATGCTCCTTTGTCATAGAATCATAGAAGATTAGGGTTGGAAGACATCTCAGGAGGTCATCTAGTCCAACACCCTGCTCAAAGCAGGACCAACGCCAACTAAATCATCCCAACCAGGGCTTTGTCAAGCCAGGCATTAAAAACCTCTAGGGATGGAGATTCCACCACCTCCGTAGGTAACTCATTCCAGTGCTTTACCACTCTCCTAGTGAAATAGCTTTTCCTAATATCCAACCTAGACCTCCCCCACTGCAACTTGAGACCATTGCTTCTTGTTCTGTTAACTGCTCCATCCTCTTTGGAAATCCCCTTCAGGTAGTTGAAAGCAGCTATCAAATCCCCCCTCACTCTTCTATTCTGCAGACTAAATAAGCCCAGTTCCCTCAGCCTCGCCTCGTAATACTCCAGATGTGGCCTCACCAGTGCTGAATAGAGGGAGATAATCACTTCCCTCGATCTGCAGGCAATGCTCATACTAATGCAGCCCAATATGCCATTAGCCTTCTTAGCAACAACACTGTTGACTCATATCCAGTTTCTCGTCCACTGTAGTCCGCAGGTCCTTTTCTGCAGAACTACCGCTTAGCCAGTCGGTCCCCAGTCTGTAGCGGTGCATGGGCTTCTTCCATCCTAAGTGCACTTTTCCTTGTTGCACCTCATCAGATTTCTTTTGGCCCAATCCTCCAATTTGTCTAGGTCACTCTGGCCTCTATCCCTACCCTCCAGCATATCTACCTCTCCCCCCAGCTTAGAGTCATCCACGAACTTGCTGAGGGTGCAATCCATTCCATCATCCAGATCATTAATGAAGACGTTGAACAAAACTAGCCCCAGGACTGACCCCTGGGGCACTCCACTTGATACCGGCTGCCAACTAGACATCGAGCTGTTGATCACAACCCGTTGAGCTGGACGATCTAGCCAGCTTTCTATCCACCTTATAGTCCATTCAACCAATCCATACTTTTTGTCTTCGGGGATGTTGGCAGGAGCTCCTTGGCATTAGTTCTGGGGGTGCCCCCCTCACCTTCATTTGCTCTGACAGTGTCATGTAGGTGTCTGCATTCTGGAGTTGCTTATCCAGATGAGACTAGACATGCACGTCTCCAAAGAAGGCAATCAAATCCAGGACTTCTGCAGGGGCCCATGCAGGAGGCACAGGGAAGACATGGCTCCTATAATAGATACGTAAACTCACTATCGCCTTGCCAAACTCCAATTTGAGTAATGTTTTTCTACTTTCCTAGAATTCCCCCTTGTTGTTTCCTGTCCCAGGTATGTGTAGTGTTACTGAGCAATGTTAAAGAACCACCACATTCCAGAGGTGCCTCAAGCAAATGTAATAAAGAGCTTCATGCAGCATCTTGGGTCCTTTTCTATGAAAGCTCCTACATGTGGCATACAGATCTTTAGACAAATCTTTCAGGTGCTTGGAGGATCTGAAAGTGCAGCCATATTCTAGACTGTATATTTTTCATGCAAGGTAACATTCTAAGACATATATTAATATGCATTGCTTACTTCCACTTAGGCATGACTATTGCTAGCTAAGGTAGCATTCAGTTTGGTGCATATGAAGGTTATTTTTAAAAAAATTACTAATCATTTCCCCTGACACAGGATTTAAAAAAATCCTTCCTATACAGTAACTGTCTTAAAGTAATTAAAAGTTAAATCTTTAACTTGATGGCAGGGGAGAATAAACTTAATTGACCTAAATTACTGTCATGTATGGTTGTATTTGTAAAAACACGCTATGGATTAGCATGCATAGATATTCCTATACAATGCATTATAGGTTTGGCATCGCTCCAGACCATAATTAAAGATGATTACTAAGCTTTCAACTTGAACCTATATGTTTGATTCCACTCTTCTGGCTTTCCCCTCCCCCACCATTCTGATTATAGGCTTCTGTTGATTCAAGAATAAACTAGGTGGAAAAATTTGAGGGGAAACTGCTGATGCAGCATTTAATACAGCCACTAATTGCATTGCTAATGCGATAGGACAGCCGTTATACTTTCTGCTTGATGTGGTACCGGCTGAAAAAGCAGCGTATTGTGTCCAATTCAGTGAAGTGGGCACCATTACTGAGATGGCTATAAGTGGAGCTGTGACAGAAATAGTATCTAACCAAGTGTGTGCAGGTTCCTTTCCCAACCTCCTGCAAAACAAACTCCATACACTGCGTACAGTTAAAAACTCAGGTCTTTCTGGGGGGCGATTACTTGTATTAGATAAAACTCATCTCAACTCTTCTCCCCAGGCATGCTAAATTCCAAGGGTTCCTACCTCAGCGATGCTCTGCCCACACCCTAGATCCTCTCTTGGTCTAGAAAGCCACTCCTATCTCCTTTGTCTGGGTGGGGTAACAAGCTACCTGCTGTACTTAACCCTTTCCCAGCAGGATAGACACCTGCTGACAAGGTGGGAGGTTTCAGGCAAACACCGCCAGCCTCTTATATTAACTTTGACTTAGTTTGAATGTTCAGAAAACAAATGAACAGATGGCTTTACAGTAAAACTCTTCTGAGGGCACAAGCTGGAATGTACACACCTGCGCTCTGTCACAATGTTTCCTCCTGAACAAATTCATACTACAGGACTTGGACACCATATGGGTCAAATGGTTCTGGCCACATTGATCGTTCTGAATGGTTGTGGTGGGAATGGTCACTTGTCAGCAATACATTGTGTTTGTAGAATCTCTGTTCACCCAATGGCCATTAGAGAAAGTCCCCTCTGGCAGAAAGGAAGATGGTTACATTTGTAGAGTACATCACCACAGCATGATTCAATAGACAGGTAACAGAATAGCTGCAGGCTACACTTGGTCCATTAAAACTGTAAAAATCCACAGAAAACAAGATTGATGCTAATTTTAATAATTTGGCAAAGCAAATGCCATTTTAATCATTTTAAAGCACTGGGAAGCTGAGATCCTGGTGGGAGCGCTTTGTTTTAAAACCTTATGGTTCAGTGTGACTGACCATTATTAAATCTCAATGGCTATTGACAAGCTAGATGTTTAGAGAAAGAGACCATTTCAGCTGTGACCAAGGAGTTAAGGCCTCAGGATCTTAGGTGAGGTCCTGCAGACCTACAAGATCTCTCACTAATTTTTTTCCAGACTAAGTCATTGATAGTTGAGCAATATCACTTTATCTGACATCACCAGGGGGATCAGCCAGCCCGCCCCAGGCCTCTCAGACCAATATACCATAACTGTAGCCCTCTAGGAAATCAGCTGTATCAGAACAGCCATCTTATTTTAAAGGTCACTTGCAAAGGGATATTTAAATTGGACTTGTGTGGGTTTTGTTTCTTTTAAGTTGTTGCAAGAAAGCCTGAGAAAGTTTTTTCTTGTGGTGGCTTTAAACTATCAGCAAGGTCAAGTTTTGGTCTTTCTGGGTTTTACGGCAGCATCTTTGGAAGGGGTCTCCATAAATGTATATCACGAGTTCCCGCATTTAAATGAAGGGATGTCTTTGTTAGAGATTCAACACCCCTTTCAAAAACATTGTAAAGTTATTTGCTGTGATGTTGTAGACATGTTTGTCCCAGGATATTAGTGACACAAGGTGCATGAATTTATTGGACCCACTTCTGGTGGCGGAAGAAATGAGCTTCCAAGCTACACAGAGCTCTTCTTTAGGTCTCTGTCATGGCGTTCTGGGGGGTGCACTCCAGACCAGTCAGGGACTGTATCACCACTTCCCCTGCAACCCTGGGTGCCTTACAAAGCTTTGCTGCTGTATCTCCCAGCCTGGGATGCTCCCAGTCAGCCTACAAGTATGCAGGTTGCTTCCTCAGTGTCTGTGTGCTAGACAGCCCTGGTTGAGCAGCTTTGACCCCAGCAGCCTATCTACAGCCCCACTCTGGCTTCCACCAGCCTTGGTTACAACCAGCAAGATGACCCCAATCTACTACCAGTCCCAAAATGGTAAACATAAACATCCTGTTCATTAAGTGTTGTTAAAGACAAAGAAAGTTCATTACCTTAACTTGTGTGTCTCTCTTTCACCTTCCATCACTTGAGAGGCCAAGGGATGGGCATAGCTGGAGTAGTGAACAACAGCACCCCATCCTTCTCTCTGCTCTTATAAGTGATGAATAGGGTTTGTAAAGGTGCCTAAGAAAGCAGCCCAACTCCCACTGAATCTCACTGCACTTCCCCAGAAGCCTGGAAGGCAGGCAGGCTCTTCCTGTTCCTGCTAGCCCTCATCCCCTGCCACCACTGCTGCCTATGGAAGGAACCAAGGGGCAGTCCTGAAATGTGCTGTCCTAGGCAGCTGCCCACCCTGCTATGCCTAGAGCAGCTGCTGGCGGCCCATAGCCAACATTTGGGCCCCTGTGACCTGCTCAAAACCCCTGCTTAGCTGCTGCCTAGCCACAAAGCTTCCCCCAGGAGGTGTGTGCAAAACTCCCAAAGTCCTGCAGCTACCACACAGCTAACAGCCCTTGCTCATACCTCATTTTGCTGGGCGGTGAGCCAGGCTTTGCAGCCGGCCTGCCCACACTAACTAGTGTGGCTACTGGGATGTACTCTTATCCTTGTCTTTTGTTCAAGGTCTGATCCAATCGCTGGGCTCTGAGAACACCTACTGGCCTGGGCCCTGCTGGTGCATGGGGGTGGGTAGGGAGACACCTTGTTTGAGATTGCAACTGGGGCTTAATGTTGTAACACCTCAGTCTCTGTGTGGTGCTAGCCCTGGGTGCCTAACTCCCCTAGGAAGGGTTGAAACTATCTCATGCACTGTGTTAGCAAGCTGTAACTCCATTTCCCTCCCCTGCCCCCCTCCTCCCCACACACCAGCCTCTGCCCTGCTTTAAAAGAGGCCGTAACCCATGGCCTTGCAGGGGAATGTTACCATTCTATTACAGCAGAGCTGAGCGAGAACACAATAGAAGAAGCTTTCCAGACCCTGGAGCAATGCAATGAAAATCAATGTGTTTTGTTACAGGCTGAGGTTCTGACTAATAAACAGTCCAATTCTAAAGAGCAGTGTGTGTTTACACAACAGTGGTGGGTGACCAGGGTCCCTGAGCCCCAAACTGCATGAAATGGTCTGTCTACTTAATGCTTTGTGGTCTTACCAATGTGATCTGGAGTAAGACACTACTGGCACACAGTTAAAAAGGATTTAGGTTTTGGGGTGGCGGGGGGGTTCTGTCGTCGTCTCAGACAGAGAAAACAAATTACTTGCTTTTAATAAGGAAAATTGTCTGTCCTGCTGTTGGAGGCCCTGAGCCTTAGGCGAGCTAAATGGGCATACGGTACTGTGCCATTCATATGCTTCTAATTAATTAACTTAATAGTGACATATTACATTAATTCAAAGATTATGGTAAACAGGCTGTTCAATTATTAAATCCTGTCATGCTGTGATTGGTTCAGTGCAAGGTAGCCAAGATGAGCAGGGGCCAGTGTGTGGGAGGTTATTAAATAGTTCATTGATAAAGCATTCCAGGCGCCAATGTGAAATAAATAAAAAAGGTGAATAAATGCAAGGCTATTTCTTGAGGCAGGGTAGTGACGCAAGAACAATGTAAGCGAACGTGATAAGGAATCTGGGAATCATGTTCTGTATAAAGCAAAGGAGGTGAAGGAGAAAATTCACTGCGCGGGGGGGGGGGGGGGGGGGGGCACTTAATAACACACACACGCGCGCGCGCGCACACACACACACACGAAATGCAATCACCCCCTCTACCTGCCACAGGTCTTTAAAGTTGTTCTACGGGATGGGCAGCGGCATCTGATGCTCAGTGGGTACAGTCTTTAGATAAAAGAAGCAGGCACCCACACCCACATCATTTTTCTCTAGCACTATTTCCATTTGTCACAGGACAGAAAGGGACTTAACTGGTGGGAAAGGGCCCCTCCCAATACACTATATATGGCCAGCATTTCCAACAGCAACTTTCTTTTCAGGTGCCTCATTTTGGGGTGGGCTGGGGCAATTTTAGCAGGGCCCCCCCCCCGCCCCCAGGGTGCGTGCTCAACACGTTTTGAAAAATCAGCTCTAGCCCCTTTAAAGTGTGTAACCTGAGCAAGACAAATAATTGAGGCCTGTTACCATTGCTTTCCAATTCGTTCTTTCGTATCGCAGTTGGCTAGCGTCATATATGGGCTAATACTATATTAAAAAAAAACAAACACGGTCAATTGTTACAGCACCTCACAGACAGGTGGCTTGCAGCCTTAGTCTGTAATACATTTTGGTGCTCTGTGCGCAGGTGCTTACATGCATGCAAGGGAGTTGGGTCGGGGTCACTCTTCAGGCTGGGACAGAGAGGTAGTCTTTTGGTGGTGTTTGTTATGACAGTCTTAACAATGGGGAGGGGGGAACAGGGATGCGGCATGGTCAGAGAGGAGTTGGGGGCAAAGCAGGGCTGGGCACTGCCACGTGACCAGCCCCCCCCCCCCCCCAACAAAAGTTCGTGGGCTGGGGGGGGGGCGGGGAGTGCGCCTCACAGTTTGGGGGAACTACTGCCCTAGGCTGTGGTAAGAGCTGCCCAGGCAGCTGTGGGGAGCCAGGGACCCACCATTTGCCTTGGGCGGG
This sequence comes from Chelonia mydas, assembly GCF_015237465.2. NCBI lineage: Eukaryota > Metazoa > Chordata > Testudines > Cheloniidae > Chelonia > Chelonia mydas. The sequence continues at coordinate 16,479,959 of NC_057854.1, read as the reverse complement.
TGGGACGGGGTGGGGGGGGCGGGCGGCTGGGGTACCTGAGAGCAGCCCCAGCCTTTGTCCCTGCCACCACAAAGGCCACAGCAAGCCGGTTTAAACTAGCACAAAAAGCAGCAAAAGTCCCGAAGTAAAATACTCCCCCACCAAAAGCCCAAAACCCTCCTAAAAGCTAAAGCAACAGCAGACTTAAATGGCCTGGGCCCAGAGCAGCACTCTCGTCCCGCCTTCCCCCGCCCTTGTCTTCTAACATTACACCCAGGCCTGGGTAATGCGTCTATATGTATAAAAGTGGCTTGGGGCGGGCGTTAACGCTTTTGTGTGACGTGGGAGCGTTCCCATCACTCTCGGCCGTTATTTTATTATTTTCTCAATAAAGCTTTAAAATTTAGCCACCTGATGTGTTTTGTCATCGCCCCGCAAACAATCCTGCGGCGTCAGCCTAATCACCTGATGCAGCAGCAAATTAATAACAAAAAATCTGTCACCGGTGGAGGGTCCAGGGTTTCTCATAGTGGCCTGGGCTTCCTGGGTAGCTCTTACTAGGCCTAGCTTCTAACCAAGGGGGCAGAGCCTTTGTGGGGGAGGGGACAGGGGAACTGGAAGGGTGTGCCCCCCCCCCCCCACAATCATGCGGTGGAGGGTGCCCAAATGGTCTCTGTGCCCAAGGCTCCAATACATCTGAATCTGCCACGGCCAGTAGAGGTGCCAACTTTCTAAGCCCTGAAACCTGGACATCCCTTCCCCACCCCTGCCTCCGAGGCCCCGCCTCTTCTGCTGAGACGACCCCCCCCCCGCCCCCAGGTCACTCGGTTCCCCCATCCCCCGGAACTCACCGGCCACCTGCAGAGCTGGGTTGAGAGGCGCTGACACAGCGTCTGCTCAGTCGGGGCATGGCAAGGGTCAGGCCCCGAAGTGAGGGGGGTGGGGATGGGCCCCAGAGCAAGGGGCTTGGGGGGGTAGGGTGGCGAAAGCAGTGCACAGCAGAGAGAGAGAGAGAGAGAGTGTGTGTGTGTGTCAAGAGGCTGGGATGGGAAAATCGGGGCATAGCAGCGGGGGGGAGGGTCAGTCCCTGAAGCTGGCCTGCTGCTGCCAGGTTCCCTTTTCAACCGGCCGTTCTGGTCAGTAACCAGACACCCAGCAACACTATCTGGGATTGAGTCCTGCAGGGCCAAGGCATACCACCCCTGGCAGCACCAGCTCCTCCTTGTGTGAGGGGGGGAACTCTCCTGAGGAGGCCGCTGCCCCCTGGGAGGCTCAGGAGGGACAGTGATTGCTATTGCTAGCAGAGAGAGAGAGACACACAGCATCAGGGACTGGCGGTGCCAGGGGTGCAGGAGGGCACCCTAGCTATGAGGTCATTATCCCCAGATATTGTGGAGGCAGGGACTGGGGAAGGCATTACTCCAGATAGTGGGTGTCCCTAAGTTATGTGGGAACATTGGGGGCATCACCCCGGATGCGTGGGCAGGGACTGGTGGAGTGGGGGGCATCAACCTCAAGGGCCATGGTGGGGGAATCACACACACACCCCCGATGGGGCAGAGACTGGTAGGTGGGGCATCAGCTAAGAAGCGGGGGCAGGGATTGTTCGGGGCTATCACCCCTGAGATGAGGGGGCAGCAAGATTCTCCCCCAACAACAGGGGGATGGAGGAGGCTCTCCCAGCACTGCACCACCCCCCCATTCTGTACCACCTGCCCCCTGCCCTTCCCAGGGCAGGGGGTGGCCTGTCATGGGAGTTCCCGATGGAGAAGTGGTGGAGGGGTTCCCTACTGGGGTGCAGGCTCTGGGGGGTTCCCTATTGTGGCACACTGGGTGCCCGGTGGTCTGTCACTCCCATCCCAGGGTGGGGGGGCAGGATCTGGGGGGTTCCCTCTGGGGGCATGGGGTGGGGGTCAGCTCTCAGCATGCAGGGTGAGCTGTCAGTCCCTTCGTGGGGCAGTGGGGAGGTGTGGGATGTGTGTGCAGGGGTGGGGTCTGTCAGTCTCTTCCCGGGGTGAGGGTGTGAGCAGCTCCCTCCAGCAGTGCGGGGAGGTCTGTTGGTCTCTCACTGGGGCAGGACAGGGCTCCCACTAGAGTGTGGGGGGAACCCTGGTCGAGGTCTGTCAGTCCTTCCCCAGTGTGGGGGGGGGCAGGAGCCAGGGAGGCTCCCTTTGGGGTTCAGGGGTATCCGTGGAGATGCAGGAGTCCATCAATCACTAAAGCTGCAACTTAGACCTATGCCTATCAGGAGTAATTATGAACCCCCCCTTCCCCCTCCAACTATAGAAGTGAAACTATGCTGATGTTTTGAATCCAGGTCTCCCTGACATCTCAGTGCTCAATCCACTGGACTACTGAATATAAGGGTTTGTGCAGGGCCCATGCTGCTAGGCTATGCTGAGGCGTTCTCTCAGAAGTCCTGTCAGCTCAGGGTCCAAAGGTGAGATAGGCAGCGGAACACCTACTTTGAGATTCCTGTCAGGGCTCAGCTGTGTCACCAGCAGAAATTTGGGAACCAAGGAGACTTTACCTATGGGACCATAGGCATCTAGTAGGTTAAGGGGCAACTGCATGAGGATTCTGCAAATCTAAAATTTGGATTTGGATACCTACAGTGCAAGTTATGGAGCTAGCCCTTAACTTCTCCATGCTGCCACTTTCTTGCTGTGAGATATAGAGCAAGTCTTTCTGGCTCAGTTTCTCCATTTGTAAACTGGGCATTGTAGCCACCTTTGTAAAGCACTGTGGATGCAGTATCATTAGCCTTGTTTACTGAAGACAAGTGACACTGATTGCTCTGTAACAATTGTCCTGTCCAGTGCTCCAAATAAAAATACCATTAGGTTATCAACCTAGTATAGGTCATACCATGCTGGTGGGTAAAGAAGTAGCAACTATATGTTATAGCTTTGTGTTCAGAAAGGGGTTGCCCTCACTCTAGCAAAAGCATTAAGAAGCTCTTGCCAAATGCTCAACTTGACTTAGACATCTTTGGGCCCCATCTTGTCCTCTTTACTCAGCCAAAACTCCTCTTTAAACTGACCATAAGTATTGCCTGGGTAAAAAGAGGCCAAGGGAGCCCTTTAAAAAGTAGGATAGAAGGAAGCTCAAATCCACAACCCTTGTGGATCTCCAGGAATTGCCCAGTTACAGCAGCAAGACCCAGCTTTCAAGAGGCAGCAACATAACTGAGCCTTGGCTTCCCACTAGCTGACAGCAGTGATCTGATGCTATGTCCCACTTGCATTAGAATAAGGGTTGGTTGAACTATAGTTTTTGTACGTCCTTCACTGAATTACAAAACTAATAAGCTACAAGCCATGTGTGATGCCCACAATGGAACAGCTTAACCTGTCTCCATAAGCGGGGAGAATTCAGGCACAGCACAGCAATAGCCTTACTGGGGAAGGCACTCTCAAGTGACTGCTACATTATTAAGAGTTTTCTCTGCTTCAACACTGACCATTTTGTCCCTAAAATACCATCACTTTGAATAAATTATGAAAACAAGGAAAACATGATATTCATGTAGTGGCTTGAACTATGTTTCAGAACAGACAGCGATTTTCCAGCTTACATACCCTCTTCGTTATTAGGTCACTGCACTGAGGAACACAATTGCACTAAATGGTGGATTGCTAAAGCTTCAGATTAATGGGGGTTCTTTTTGCTGAAAGCCCCTTTGGTCTATAACAGCAGTTCTCAACCAGGGGCCCGGGGCCTTCTGGTGGGTCTGCGAGCAGGTTTCAGGGGGTCCTCCAAAATAAACCAGAGAGCAGGGCCAGTGTTTGACTCTCACTGAAGCCCAAGCCCTGCCATGCAGGGCTGAAGCCAAAGACCAATCAACTTAGTTTTATGGGGCCCCGAGCAATTGCCCTGCTTGCTACCCACAAACACCAGCCCTGGCTTTTCATCTACTGGATATGCAGAAAAACGGCTCTTGTGGCACAAGTGGGCTGTGGAACTTTACAGCATGTTGGGGGGTGTGAGACTCAGAAAGGAAAACGTTGAGAACCCCCGGTCAATAACACAAGAGGAGGGTGTTGCCAAAGTATTCAGAACTCGCCACCCAAGTATTTTATCTCACAAATATTTTTCCATCAAGAGAAGAGTAATTATTTGGTAATATTTTTTCTCTTTATTAATCCAGCTCTACAGATGGTCCAGTACTATTTGTCAAATTAATCATCAGGGCTACTTTTAATATTCACTAATTCTTCTCAGTTTTCCTCTAGCAACAGTTAGCAGGAAAGAGACCAGGAGAGTGGAGAGACTTGGCTTTCAGGCTTCAAGAAAGCTATTCTACTAAAAAAAAAAAAGCGACAGTGCCAAAATTATGACATCGCTTGGGACCAACAACATTCCATTGCTCTGAATTAAAAAAAAAAACAAAACAAAACTACAAACATCTGTAAATACTTTAAGGTGCAAGGTTAAAATCACATTCAGATCTCATCAGTCACATGTGACCCAGCACAAGTGATGGCTAAGATCCCACTAATCCACTTGTAAAACTCAGACATTACTGTTAAACCAATTGTTACTGTAGGTCTTGTTTTATAGACCTCAGCAGTACCAATGCACTTTTGCTGAGCTTATTTATGGAACTTGAAATTTATCTATACACCCATAGCTAAGCAGGAGTGAATGTTGCCTCGTGTTTACAAGAGGGAACTGGAATGTTACCACCCCCAAGCATTTTAAAAGTGGAAGAAAAAAAGAGGAGATGCCCAAGGAAACGTTTAAGGTAGCCAAAGGGGTAACGCGATCATATTAAGTAAAGAAAAACGGAGTCTGGTATCTAGAAAATTCTTGCTAACAGGGAGATCATTTAAATTATGGAACTATTCCAGTGGAAGGAAGGCCCAGTTCTTTAGAACTAGACTAGATATACCCTCTGGGAATAGAACAGAGGAAATAACATTTAATAGCTAGACACCGATTAGATTTCCTCATATGTCTTTTCCCCAACACTCCTGAGAATAATTCACATTCTGTCAATGATGGATCAGTCACAACAGACTGGTACTCTGTCACCATCATCTCAGAAGGGAAGGGACAGGGTGTGTACACATACACACACACACTTATTGGGTAATCCAAAACAAAACTAAATCTTTTCCATTCTCTGCCATCCATAATTCTACTTGATATATGAATAAACTTTATAAACACGCAGCTTGTAAATATTATATGAAATGTGCACACAGACTGATCTGGCTCTCACGATGCATATGGAGCTTCATAGCCCTACATAGAACGTGTCCCTTTAGTCTGAGTTAGCTCCAAGAGGTTCCAATGTCAAGGAGGTGGCCATACAAGGAAAAATAGCAATTAAAAATAAATACTGAGACATGGGCCAGTGTTGCAAACTCTCTCAAATTCATTTAAGTGTCATATTTGTTGTTTTTCCTAAAACTCCAGTTCCTGACTTACGTTAATCAAATGAAAAGTGGGTTTCTAGCTGTCATGATTGTAGAGGAAAGCTTGAAAATGTGAACTCGAAATGCTCAGAACACAGAAAGAAAGAAAAACCACCTCAACATTTTTATCTTTTACAATTTCATGATTTCTAAGCCTCTCATGACATTTTTAGAGGCCTGGCATGATTTTTGGGTGCTCGAGGTTGGCCATACGTCATATACCCAGCCGAGTAGGTTACATCTGGATTTGCACTCATGGTCAACTAAGGTAAATGATAACAGCTTCGCAGATGTTTTTTGCACATAGTTTAGCTAGGATGGCAATGGTCTATTCTCCATTTTTGCGTCCTGGTTTGTTTCTTTTGCAGCAGTTTGCAATGTGTTCCATGACGAAGTGCTTCTTCAGAGTGTCATGGTAGGGTGCCAGTGGTCTAAATGAAAGGGAAGAGATCTCCATGAAACCAGGGCTCCTCTCAATGCCTGTGTTGTTGGGTAGGCCCTTCCTACTGTTTTATTTGGGCCTTATGCCATAATCTTTACACAGACAAAACTCCTACTGATTTTACCAGTGCTATGGCTGAGGGATCAGGTCTCTTCTAAAATCGTGTTTGCACATAATGATGGGTTTGAAAATCACAAAATTCCCAATCTGATTATAGCTGTTGTGAGTAAAGTGTGTGCACAGAAACAGAGAACCAATTTTCATGTGCTTAAACTTGTTCATTTTGCCATGGCTGGATAAACCTCCTGCTGGTGCTGACTGCAGGACTGGGGTTTCAACTAACCGAAGCAAACAGAAGCCACATTTGTGGGTTTTTTTTGGTTTGTTTTTTTGTTTTAAAAAGACACAATCAAGAAGCGGCACACTGATTCCTGGGCCCAAAAATATTTATTATACATTTTGAAAAAAACAAAATTAATAAGCTCTAAAAAAGGCACATGTAAAATGATATTTACAAAATTTAACAGACTAGCAAATACAAGACAAACATATGAAGCACACTATTCTTCCCTTCCATGCCTATATATAGCGGATGTATATTTACTGTGTTGTGCAGTCAACTGCATGACCTAGCTCTACAAAAATGCTAGATTCCGCCAACAGAGTTATTTACTAGTTCAAGAAGTGCCCTTCGTTTTGAATTACTGTCAGAAGACCAGTATCGACAGCACTAGAATGAAAGCGTGAATGGATGGGTTACCGGAGGTAAAGTAAAAAGAGATAAATGCTTTTCATTATAAATCAAGCTTGGGCCCCCATCCTTGTACCACGTTTTTGTGGCTGCACTGGCCCAGTAAATATAAACTTCAAGTATGTTTCAAATACTCCAGTACAAGGCTTGTAGCTCTTGGGTAAATTAGCTGGAAGGAAGGATTACACAGCCTTCTGGTGCTATATTTGCTGGTGCTATATCATAACACTGGCTCACATCCACGACACATCCTGCATCAGGTATGCTGGATATGTGAACAAAATTAGACTAAGGGATTGCATGCTTGCCCAAGAACTATTCTTATTCTGGATAGAAATATCAACACACACATTAGAAAACGATGATCGTCCATGCTGTGAAACACAGATCCATAGCCACGCTAATTGATGTTGTTCGTGACACAGATTTGAGAAGCCTTTTTTATTTTGCCAGTTAGCTTCAATTTTTAAAATATGACAGGAAGCTCAAACGCTGTGTTGTCTGATCCCATCTGGAACTTATCTTCATTTACATAAGACTATACCAGATTTAAATTAAATCCCAACTTTCAAAAAATATATAGAGATATGTGTAAAGCTAAACTCATCCTTTGGTTAATACAAATCTTTATTTCAAATTGTATTTTAATATTTCTCATGAGCCTGCACAGGACACAGCCAGCCAAGAGTATAAATGAAGATTTATGAAGTTCACGTGTGGAGAGGGACATGAAGAGGGGAAGAACTGCAAGCCCTGGGTGCCACTTAAATGCCCTCCTCACCCAGCCTTTGGAGGAAACATCATTACAATCTTTAAGCACAAGTGGGAACCCAGAGGAACTCCAGATGATGACATACATAGTCACAACTTCTATTAGCCCCGCCTCCTGATTTAACAGTAGTACCCACTGGTTTAAAAAAACAAACAAACTCAAACCATCAAATGTGATACCACAGCAAGAAGTGATTACTATTGGACAATATCAAACACTAACAGAGAAGGATTATTTTATAACATTAATACACTTCTGTCCCACAAACTTTTTCTGGAGCTTGTGGTGTTTTCACTCAACCTGTCCAGCTTCTACCAAGAAGGTCCAACCCAAGCGAAACATCTGATCTCTAGGAATACAAACTAACTGGCTTGCAGTCATCAACTGCATGTTTTTTCCCTGTGTGTCCCCTTCATGAATTTTTGAATCTGACAAGATATACAGGTATTATATAACAACAGTATGAGCATAGTTTTTGGTGGTACAACAGAATGATTTCCCCCCCCGCCCACCACCCCGTTTTGAGTCTTTGGCCTGCTGTCAATGTGCAGAATGCCAGTAGAATTTAATCATAAAAGAAAACTAGCATTAAAATAGGGCAGAGCAAGTGGGAAAAGAAAGTCTGTGCATTTAAAACTCATGTGGCATAGAGCCCGTGACAAAGAAATGGACATTTTTGGCTTTGATCTAATATATTTTCCAGTTTAGTTTCTACGGGTATGTCTACACTGCAATAAAAAACTTGCGGCTGGCCTGCGTCAGCTAATTTGGGCTTGCGGGGCTCTGGCTAAAGGGCTTAACTGCAGAGCAGGCATTCAGGCTTGGGCTGTGGCCTGGGCTCTAGGACTCTGCGAGGTGGGAGCGTCTCAGAGCTAGGGCTGCAGCACGAGCATTTACACTGCAATTAAACAGCCGCTTACCCCAAATCCCCTGAGCCCAAGTCAGCTGGCATGGGCCAGCGAGGGGTGTCTAACTGCAGTGTAGACATACCCCAAATCATAGAACCTAGTTTATTGTGTCTTTTTTCTTGGCACCCCTCTCGGATGGTTGTTGGAGAGAGCTCATCAGGATATCTGATCATCTTTGCAATTTGCAAATATTTAGTTTTGAACAACAGAGTCTAGGGCAACATTCTCAGCTAATGTGATAGAAAGGAGGAGGGACTGTGATGAACAAAGTTACCAGCAAGAAGCAATTTCAGTGCAAAGGCCTGGACAGTAGGGTTGTGTCCAAGCTACATGGTATTATTTCTTTGTAATATCGTAATGCCTAGGTGCCCCAGTCACGGCCCAGGATCCCAGCTCATGTTAAGAACTTCCTAAAGTCTAGGGCGTATAGACTCACAATTTTGGATCAGGCCCATCTCTAACAGAGAGCAAACCTTTGCTAAAATAAAGTTGTTTCCGCTTTGTGTGAAGCAAGCAAACATAGGTCATGCGCAAATGCCTACATACTACAAAGAGAAACATACTGAGATTCATGTACCCAACACTGGCTAATTCTGGGAAGAAATGGTCACCCACAAAGTATCACTGATGAGACCAAACTAGTAACAGAGAATGCAACCGAATTCTGATCCTCTGAAATGCTTGTGAGGCTTGAGGTAAATGGACATAACTGAGGTGGCTAGAACCTGGTACTTCACTGGGGACTTGATCCTGCCATAGGCTGAGCACTCTAGCCTGATCCAGCAAAGCCGATAAGCACATGCTTAACTTTAAGCACATGAGCAGATCCATTGAAATTGTGTATTTGATTTGCAATAAGCTTAAACCCCTGGCATCCCCTTCACATTGATGATAAATGAAAATATATCACTGCACTGGCTTTTACTCTTTGAAACAGGTTGGATCCAGCCCACACACCAGCTGATTCCACTTATCTGCATTCTACCCTGAATCTCTTATCTTTCCTCTGGATCTAAGAGACAATTTAATTGGAGGGGATGTGGAGATCAGTGTGGCTGCTCCGATCGGAAACGCCAATCACAGGAAAGCTATTTTATGGAAAACCAGTGGACCTTAAGCAGAGAACAAATGTCCATCCTTTGCCTTTTCCTAGGAAGGGAAATATAATTAGAGCTCAGCAGCAGAGTCACAGGATGGGATTTTTTTCCCTATAGTGCGTCAGTGAGTTTTAGAGCACAGGGGCTATTTTCAAGCCACTTTTGTCTGTGGTTTAGAAGCGAGCATAAGCTTCATTAGTTGAAGGGAGGATTTATAATAGGTAATCACTAGGTCCTATTTTCTGAGCAATCAAACAGTTGTGCTAAATTACAAGCTGCTTGCTCCCTCTTGGCTTTCAAATAATCAGTTCATAGCCCATGGAGTAAAATAAAAAGGATGATTTTTTTTTAAAGGGGGGTTTCTATTCCTTAAATGATGAAATAAGATTCTAATTGGCACAAACCTACAAGCTATAATTGCTCTGAGTTTTTTGGTTCAGTACAGTAATTCAAGTGCCATGCACTTTCTAATCATAACTTGGCCCTTTAGGAATGGGTTTTCTTTTTGCATCTGAGAATGTGACTTTCCCCACTTTTGCAGCAAGCAGTTGGTTTAAATCGATACTCCATTGAACTGGGTGAGATTCAGCTCTACCGTGAGGGGAAATTGCCCAGAAATTTTTTTTAAAAAAGAGTGAGATTTCCTATCAGGACAGTGGTTCTGGACTGCATTACTGCACCCTGTACACACAGCGTCTCGACATCTTCAAACAGCAGAAAAAAACAGTGATCATTAATTATCCTCCTGTTGCCACCTGGTGCACTGAGGTTCTTCCAACTGTGCCTCATTTTCCTTATTTCTCCTTTATTTTCAGTTATCAAGCAGCATTTAAAGAGAGGCAGGCTAGCCGCTCAGACATGGGAACGGTTAATTTATTATCCTTGGAGCCCCACTCCCTCTGGCTGGTTGAATCTCTCTAAATCCTTGCCCTGCTCTGCAGAGAATCTGAGTGACTCCACAGCAGAGGATACATCATCTCCAGACTATTCCTATGTACTGTATAGTTCTTGGCGGTGCTGAGCTCTCCTTCTCTTCGAAAGAAATGAAAAAACAAAAGCCCACTCCATTTGCCGTAGGTCAAAAATCAATGAAACTAAACCGGACACATCTGCAATCCAAACCCAATGTGCTGACCAGGCTTTGCAAGTTGTTATTCTACAGTGACAAGTGAACCACAACTCTACTCCTGCCTGAAGGGACCCTCTTCCCACACTGCAGTGTGAACCCCTTGGCACAGTGATTTACAGAGAGATCACATTCCAACAAAGTGACTCCACGGCACCGTCCAATTAACACAGCGATAATACATGGATTACGCAAATCCGCATAATCTGAGCCTCCACGCTTGTCTAGGGGAAAAAAACAGATGGCTCGGGCATTGCTGTTCTCATCGTTTAACGCTGCACCCTTCAGGACCTGATCAATAAAGGATTTGAGGGATTCAGCTGGTCTGGAAAGGTCACAGCCTTAGGTTGCTTGGTGGTGGTTGGGGGATGGGGTTTATTTTGTTTTTGTCTGAGTAATTAACAGTGCAAATCAAATCAGACTGCCGTGCTGGCACAAGTGCAGCAGGGGTTGCATTACTCTGATTTTATAAAGTCCCTCCCAGTAAGACCCATATTCCCTTTATCAGACTTGTGTAAATATGACTAGGAACAGGTACGATAACAACAGTCCTAGTAGTGACTGTGGGTCCTAATAGGCGACTGAAATAACACAACTCATGCTTCCAAGGCCATCTGTGTGAAGAACATTAACAGCACCAGCTGTCCAACTATTTCTAACACTGGTCTCCCCTCCTCCTACCCCCATTGTGACTTTTCCCTTCAGAAATGGTAAGATTTCAGTTCAGATGTCCTACAATTTATAATTCCTGTCCCAAGGAGATTAAAGATTCAGGTGTTTGGCTATGTGTTTCTCTCTCTATGTGTGAACACATTACTCTGTGTGTGATGTGCCGTGTGTGCACAACTGTACTCCTCCACTACAAATATTTACATAATTTACTGCATTTTTAAAACATTTGGCAAGTGATTTTGAAGAAAAAAAGGGGGGGGGGGAGAGAATCTTCATAAAGTTGGACAAACCAAATACGTACCATGTCGAGAGCATGTTGCCAAACACTGTGACTCATTAGAAATGACCTGACAAATTCCCATGCAGGCGTCCTGAGATGGGACAATAAATTATTCAGCCCCAGTACTGTACATGCAGCATTCTCCATACAGCATCACCTAGCATGTCATATAGAAGTGGAGTGGTAAAGGGCTCAAGTTTGCAAAGTTGGGTGCATCTCCCCAGGTGGTCTGATTTTTCAGAGATTGAGCCCCCACAACTTCCACTTAAGTCAATGCAGTTGAAAATCAGGCCATTTATTTTCAAACCCAAATATAAGTTTAGGTGACTAATGTTAGACACTCAGGTTTGGAAAAGTTGGCCATTAGCTGCAAACAGCTATTAAAAACCTCCAAAGAATAAAACATCAGCATCTTATACCTTGATTCTCTCTGGAACAGGTAGCAAAAATGGTTCAGCCCTGTCTACGCTAGCAGGCGAAACACATTTAACTCATTATGAGCAAACCATATTTGCCACTTGTTGTCAACAGGTCAGGTGCAGACAACACACAAAGCTGTAATTGTGTTAGCAGTGGTTGACTAAAAAGCAATGAAGTTGTAGGTCACTTGGTAACTTGCTCCCTCTTCCTGGTCTTAATTACATTTTTGGCCATGTTAAGAAACCATTTTACAAAAGACTTTGTAACCTGGTGCCCTGATTGTGAAGTTTAAAAAGTTCAGTTAACACCCTCTTATTTTGCATTTTCACATTCTCTTTTTCATTTCCACTTCCATCTCATGCCAGGAGCAGAAGTGGAAATATTAGACTGCGGCAAAGTCAACGTCTATGTCATGTCCTGACGGGACGCAGTGAGTACTAGAAGTCTCATGACAATGTCTCTTCTTGTGAGATTCCACCTCCACAACATTCACATAATGTTTGGGAGCTTATTTGAACTGAATTATTTGATATTTATCCTTCTCTAACTATCCAGCTGCAGTTTGCACTGCAGCGTTGATAGCATCTCTCCCCTAGCTGGTTCCCAAGCAGAGAAAACATCAACAGTTAGCATTAGTGTCACAGTGTTGTACTTGTGTGCTGAGAAGAGGTTGTGAAATGAGAATGCATGAGCATCACAATGCTGAGCAAACTTCTTGTCTGTGGAAAAAAGATCAAGCAGCTAGTTGCTCTTGGGTAAAGAACACTTCCTTGTCCTAAGCAGAAACACAGGTTAGTCTCCATATGTCTGTCTTCTAGTTGCATTCACTGCCTTTCAGCTGTGCACAATGAATTAAAGTTGTCCCGGTCAGAGAATTCTTCTGTACTGTACATTTTATAATCAAAGTGCAATTCCAGCTGAGAATGATTTACTGTGCATGATCACACGAAAGGCCTTGGAATTGGGAGTCTTGTATTACTTCAATCACCAACCACAATTACATCCACATCCTGTGATAAGGAACAGAAACCGGGATTGATTCCTTGATTCCTGGGGCTTAATTCTTCCTGATCTAGGATTGATACAGGGTAGCACATACCATCTACTGGGAGAAATGAGTGGTTAGCAGTAACACCTCTTGACTAAGGAGTGGAAAGGAAATCCCATCAAGTTTTCCCTGAACACAGAGAAATGGGTCTTGAGGGATTTAAACACATGGAGATGGAAGGCTCTTGAAGACTGAAAAGCATAAAAAATCCCCATCAGGGGAAAGATAGGGTGGGGCTACAGGGTCACTTTTCTCAGAGAACTTTGGTACAGGGCAGTTGAGCCTTTATGCCTCCCCATCATGGCTTCATTTCTGCAGTTAGTCAGATTGTCAACAGCCTTTCAAACTGGAGGTTGTACTGGGCTACTTGGGGTTTACAGAGCCCTGTACCTCTGATTGGCTGTCCATGACTCTCAGACTCCAGGGTCTGCTTTGGAGGGGCTCAGAGTCTGCTTTGGAGTCAATAGCGCCAAATAAAAGTTGGGAGCAAGTGACATCCATCACAAACCCTCTGCATTTTCCCATGGCAAGAGGAGCACAATCAGTTTCCAGATTTCCAAGCAAAGGAATTTTAACAGCTGCCGTATGGCACTGGTATCCTAATGGGAACTTTTCCTAGAGATCTTCACATGAACAGAGAATCAGTCACTGTCCTACAATATAATAAGAGGCAAAGCTTGAGTGGAGTTGCTGAATCGCTGCAACACAGGGATGAGCTGGGGAAGAGAGGATAGTAGATAGATGGTAAAGTACGGTAATACCTTAGAGCACAATAAAGTATTGGAAATGTAAACTGGACTTCTTTAGACACTCCAATTAGCTGCATTTTATTTCTTTTAACCTTCTGTGTCATTCTTTTTATTTCTCAGCATTTTCTTCTTGCTTGAGTAAAACAATTATAAAGTCTTCATTTTTAATTGATCCCTTGTGGCAAAGTCCTATAGATTTTAATAGAGAATTAATGGAGAATGATAACCTTTAAGCCGACCAACAGAAGTCTATTGAAGGGATCTCGTTCTCTATTAAACAGTATAGGTTGTAAAAGTAATTTCTATGAAACCCTTTTGGTTTCATCCTTACTAAATTCTACAAGACTTTTAGTGTGGGAGGTGAAGTTCTGGGAAGAAAACTGCCAGAGCGTAAGCCCGGACCGACCCTGATCACATAAAAACTAAGGTTTTTAGAAGTGACAATCTAACACAGTGACTGTAAAGCAGGCACTGTGTCTGATACAAGTACAGTAGCTACTACTTAAGCCTGCTCTTGGCTTGAGATAGAGCTTTGAATGCTGTCACCTGTAATCTCCCTATTAAACATGAGGTTGCCATCGGCTGCACTGCAGAACGCAATGGGACAGTTTTGGCTTGCAGGCAACCTGTGACCTAGAAAGAAAGGACAAAAAAAGATCGTAGAAAAGGAAATCTTACCATACCTATGCTACTAGGTTTGTGTGGGTGGGGAGCATGCTGAGAAAACAGTAAATTAAGGATCACTGCAGAAGCACACTGGAGTACGTGTTTGATATGATTGGCTATCACACAACAACTGCAATGTTTGTGGTCAGCTTAACACAGAGATGTTCACGCCCTGATGTGACTGTCACCACTAATGTCTTCTGAATTTAAAATCTGACCATCCCAGAGTGGTGACAGGTGACAGCGTGGTGGGTACTGATTAGTGTAACTGTGCAGCACACAACAGAGCTGGCTACCTTTGAAAAGACAGCATCTTTTACATAATAGCTTCTTTTCTGGCAAAAATGAAAAAGGTTGTTTCAAGTGCAAGCTTCTAGTCCATCCTCTCCCCATGAAAGGAGCTTAGCAGCCTCCAAGCAGAACAGATATTTAATTCAAAATCATATTGCCACTTTACATGGCTTGTCACCCAAACCTACCAAAGAATGGAACATAATGAGCTTGCTAACGGGGATTACTCTAGAGCCACACACTGAGTGAATCTTTCAGAACTTCTGTACCAGGTTGTAAAGGTTAAAATAAAAGTTACACCCCAAGAACATACAGTTTTACAATTACTGCATCCTACAATACTAAAAAACTGAATCTGATGTTTAAATCAGCAATTTTTATGGGATATTTTCCATGAAGGTGCCATTTATAAGGACTTTATTAATATTTATTACTTTATACAGCACTTACTATAGGCTTGAAAATAATCTTCATTCATGTATTTAACATGCACCCACATTGATTTTAACACTCTCCATATCTCATTAAATGCTTTTAAACAGCTTTGCATAAGATCTGTTAAACACTGATAACTACAACATTATGGGGCATTCTTCTTAAGGTATTAAAGAATGTAGCTGTATATTGTAAATAGTTGGAATAAATATTAATAAAGTGTTTCAAAATGGCATTTTTATACTGAGCATTTTAGTTTCTCTTGATATCTCCCTCCCCCCTTTAATGGCTCAGCTACAGTAAGCTAGTGAAGGAAAACTGCTGTGATTAGTTATAATGGCTTACAAGGCTATTTAGGCCTTAAAACTCAGGCAAAGCTCCCACTGAGGAGGGAATATTATGTCTGACTAAAAAGAGTTGAATAGGAATCTCTGATACCTAAATATTTAGGCACAGATTCTGAAACCCTTACTCAGATTGAGTAGTGCCTTCCTCCAAAAATAGGACCAATAACTTTAATTGAGCTTTACACAGCTTGAGGCCTTACCGAATCTGGGCCTTACAGGAGTTAGGGATTAACTCTCTTACAGCCTGATCCAAAGCCCATTGAAATCAATGAAAAGACACCAACTGACTTTTATAGATCCAAAGACCAGGCCTCTAGCCTTACCTGTTTAGTTTAAACCAAGGTGATTTGAAGGTCTTCATTCCCAGGACTCTATTAAATACTTTATTTGTGCTATATTAGATGCTAAAGGTGAAATCCTGGCTGCAACTGACTTCAAAGGGGGCAAGATTTCACCCTAACACTTGTTACTGATGTTTTGTTTCAACAGATATTATGGCAATATGTATTTTTTGCCAAAATGCTAACACAAGTTTAAAATTAATAAATAAAGGATAGAATACATATAGCAGCAACTTTGAAAGTCGCTGCTTTCTGATTCTTTTGAATAACAGCTTTAACGTCTTTGTCATAGTAGTGCGGGTTAAATATCATTCCCCCCTCCCCTTTTTTAATTTAAAATTTTGAAATTTGACAAAAACAATCCAGCTTTATAGTTGCCCCAAAAGGGGGAGAAATTCACAACATTTTCAGAAAAAAAAATTCTGATTTTTTTAACCTTTAAATTTAACAAAGGCAACTTCCAACTTGATGCTTTAATTAACCTTAAGACATTTTGTAAAAACTTCAGCAATGTACTTTTGTTTGCAATGAAGGACAGGGTAACATTATTAGGAGCCTGGGACTTGGGCTCCTAAGTGCCCAAGTTACTTTTGAAAATAAGGCGTAGCCTACACTAAAGAGGTTTGCAGATAAAGCTACACAGATGAAACACTCCTAGTACACATGCAGCTTATATCAGTGTTTTTATTGATACAGCTTATACCAGTCCTGCAAGTGAAATAAGCTATACCGGCAAAAGCACTTTTATACTGGTATAACTGCGTCTGCATTGAGGCGTTTGCTGGCATAGCTATGTTGCAAAATTTACACCCCTAACAGACATCAATATGCAGGGAAAAGACTTTGGTGTGGACCTGGCTTTCTCACTGAAAGGCACTAGGTGCCCAAGTAAAAAGAGAACTGAGGCTATGTCTACACTTGCAGAGTTTTTTCGCTGACAGTTTTGTCAGTGATAGAAAAGCGCTAAAAGCAAAGTGCCGGTTTGTGTTCACATTGTTTTCCACAGGCGTCAGAGCGTGTTTCTATATGCAGCACTTGCATTGCAGATGAGAAAAGCGCACTGTGGTAGCTATCCCACTATGCACTGCTCCGGGACTCAAAGCAAATCGTGTGTGTGTGTGTGTGTGTGTGTGTGTGTGTGTGTTCCCGCTCTACATTGTGGCAATTAGACAGGTAAAAGCAATCGAGAGTCTTCACTGGCACATCAGCGCAAAAGCATTAGCACAAAAAGACTCTCGTTGGGGTGGTTTTATTTTTGCGCTGAAACTCAGCAGTTTCAGCGCAAAATCTGGATTTCCAGTGAAGACACTAGCGTGGTTTTTGCACAAAAACCTGACTTTTTGCACTAAAACTCACAAGCGTAGAATAGCCTTAGGCTACTACGTCACTTAAATGGTTTTGAAAATGTTACGTATAACAAATTATGCTTTATATTGCGGTGCAGTTTTCCTTTAAAAGCTAAAACAAAAAAAGGTTCCAGATATGAACCTCATTCTTGAACTGGTTCTGTGTGGGCAAACCCCTTCACCTGTACAGAGCCCCACTGATTCCAAGGGGCGTCAGATGGATGCAGGGACAGATATGATTGTAGGACTGGGGTCATGATATGGAAACCACAGATACACGCAAACAATCATATCAGGCCAACAAGTTAGGCTTCCTCTCCTTTCCATTGGGACCTCTGCAAACATATCAACATAGGCAATGCACCTATGAAATTAACATGACAATCCTGATTGATATTATAGGCATTCTGTAGGGGGTGAAGAAGATTTCATCTAAATAGCACAGATATCAATGATCACTTTGATACTACCCGTATCAAGCAGTAAAAAGCCAATGGGTCTGTTTGGTAGCTGTTGAATCCATTTGAGCAAGGAGGAGTATATTTTTTAAAATGATTGCCAAAGGTTCCAACTGCATGACTCCCATTCACTTAAATGAGGCTTCTGGGCAGGGTCATTAAAAAGAACTGATTACAAGAGCTACGCACACAGAACCAGCTTACTTTTTAAAGTAACTCATCATGGAAACAAATTACTTTCAGACAGGTTGTCTTGAGAAGCAAATGGGTTCCTTTTTGTGTTTTAAAGCTTTCAAATTTTTTCAGTTGAATTTAATGTTGGTGAAATATGCCAGCCTAGCTAATGCTGTTGGGCAGAGACCAAAGAAGCAGAAGCCCCATCTCTTCAGGTGAGGGAGGGGCCACAGAACCCAGACATCATCTGCGTAGAGGGGACAAAATTGAACAAACATGCCTGACAGTCATGGAGGATGAAACACTCTGTCTACCCACAGAACAGGTTCAGCATAGATAACAGTAGTGTACGTTATACCATCCTGCTTGCAGTGGGGAGTGTCCTTCACCTCTGACAGGTTTCAGAGTAACAGCCGTGTTAGTCTGTATTCGTAAAAAGAAAAGGAGTACTTGTGGCACCTTAGAGACTAACCAGTTTATTTGAGCATGAGCTTTCGTGAGCTACAGCTCACTTCATCGGATGCATAGCATATGCATCCGATGAAGTGAGCTGTAGCTCACGAAAGCTCATGCTCAAATAAACTGGTTAGTCTCTAAGGTGCCACAAGTACTCCTTTTCCTTCACCTCTGAGTTGAGCAATTAGTTCACTCTCCCTTGCCCATTCAAAATCTTTGGTTTTAATTTGTGGATGTCAACACAAAGGCCAATGAGGACGCATCGTAGTGGTGAATATTGCAACACAGACACCTGTCCACTGGGATATGGATGAAGACCAACCAAACAATTTCATACAGGATACCAAACAGAAATCAGCTGGTAATTTTTTTTAGCTGCTAACATGCAAGGATGGATTTAAATCAGCAACATATTGGTGAAAAAAACTCTCCTCTATCCCATTATGAATCCCCTCCCCACCCCCAGGCCATTTATCCTCTTAATTTGATTACTTTTCAAACCAGAAAATACTATAGGATGGGGTTAGTTATAGTCAGTTACTTTTCCTGACAATCTAACCAGTCCTGTCCAAAGAGGGTATGATCTTATCTATCAATTTATTCACAAGCAGTCACACTGTGTAGCTCACAAGTATGACACTAAAGTAACCCAGAATTGTATCAACGGCTTCTAAAAGTCAATCAGTGAATAGTAAGAGAGAGCTTTAGCTAAGTAACCCTTGCACCTGGCTTCTTTTTTTTTTTTTTTTTAATTTGGATATACTGGAAATCTGTCCCTTCCTCCTCTGTACAGGCCTGTCAATCACTTGTTTTTCATCCTTAACATTCCATTATCTTCCTTCAACAATTTCTAGCCTTTTAATGATTTTTTTGATGAAGGAAAGGCAAGCAAACTGCCACGAAGCTAAGATATACTTTCTCCCATCTCTGTCACATATAGATGTAAGCAAAGAAAGCCCTTAGTTTTGTTCCACTTTGCGGTTCTTCCGCCCCCGCTCCCCCCCAGCTCTCCTGCTGGTAATAGCTCACCTTTCCTGGTCACTCTTGTTACAGTCGGTATGGTAACACCCATTGTTTCATGTTCTCTGTGTATATAAAATCTCCCCACTATATTTTCCACTGAATGCATCCGATGAAGTGAGCTGTAGCTCATGAAAGCTTATGATCTAATAAATTTGTTAGTCTCTAAGGTATCACAAGTACTCCTTTTCTTTTTATGGATACAGACTAACACGGCTGCTACTCTGAAACCCACAAAGGTGTGTGTGCGTGCGCATTATCTCTCTCTCCCACACACATACGTGCCTACCTTTTATGTATAGTATATATTAGATTGTCTCCTTCCAACACCAAAGTCTAGGAAGTTTAATTAATGTAAATGAAATTAAAAAGTGAGCAAAAACTCAATCCAGCTGGCTGGCAGAGTCGGTGACAAAATGAAGGAAAAGGTCAACATGTTTAAAGGTTAGGTTGTGTGCTTGTGTGCTTTTCCCTGTAAATTGGTTTCAAATATCCATGGAACATGAAGCTCATAACAGCTCCGCTACAAATATCAAACAGAACTTTCCCTCATAATATTTCAAATTATCCTATTTACATATGATTTTTTCCAACAATAAAAAGTGAAACATACAGCAATTCAAGCACTCATGTTCTTAAAAAAAAATAATTAAAAAAGAAAATAAATCCCCCATCTCTGCGTGATAACGTGATGGGTAGACAAATAATTCTGCCTGCCAAGACGCCAGCTTTTCTCATGATTTTCTATTATAAAATGTTGTAGCACTTGACAAAATATCAGGAAAGTTTGACTTTTCTTTTTTTTTTTTAATATAATCTGAGCTGTGCTAAGGACTATGCAAAAAAAACTTTCTTGAGAACAATACAAGACTGGAGTGACTCTATCCCAAACCAGGTACTCAAGAGAGGAGGCTTCAAGACTTTCTAAGGGAAGAGCGGAGGGGTGAAATAAAAACCATTGGAAGGACTAACTGTTTGTTTTCCTTAGAATTTCAATTGGCTACATGAACAATAAATGCTTATATAGCTACAGAAGATTTACTTTGTATAATCAGTACTGCACGGACTTTGCATCACCAGACTATATGCTAGGCTGCAAGCAAAGACGCCATCTATAAAAGCAACTGCAGTGAATGGCAAATTTAACCAAAATTAACGGAAGAGTGGCCCGGTCATTCAATAAGCATGGATTCCTCGCTCTACAATGTGCACTGGTAAGTGATGATACGAATCAGCAAGTCACACAAAACAAGTGGTATTTATCATGAGCTGCATCTTGCCTTCCAGGAAGGAAATGCCGGCTGCACAGATCACAGACGTTTACCCAGCATAAATCTAAATCTAAAAAAAAAAAGTTATGAAAGGTTTGGTCCAAAATATTCTCTCCTCCATTGTGCTGATGCTCATCAGAGCGCTGAAAATTCACAGCTGATCCTGCACTCACCCCACAGAGATCATTCAACTTCTTTTGTTTTTGCTTTCACCATCAGAAAACAATGGCATTTTAAAAAATATAAAATACTAAGTAAGTAGGGCTATCACCAGCACCAGGGTATGGGAATAATCGGTGTGTTGCGTTTGTCGAGACTGGACTGAATCCTGTCAAGGATGGCTCAGAGCTGTGCAAACTGCTGCTGCAGAAATGGTTAGTGGTTTGATGTATGTAAACAGTACCTTAACCTCTCCCCTTCTCACAGCTATATGAGAGAGACACTGCTTTGCTGTTAGCCAATAAGAGATCAATTATGGCTGATTCAACAAAGAGGGGAGAATTTGTGAGCAAGAAATGGCAACAGCCTCCTCGCTCCCATGTAATCTCCTCCCTACAATGTGAAATGGTGGCTTAAGGTCCAAACTACGTACCCTGGATTTGTGTAAAATGGTACTCAGATAAGCAGTTCCACTAAAGTCTAGGTTGATGTTAGTGGGGCTACTCATTCAAATCAAGGGTTTGCAGAATAGGGCCCTGAAAGGGGTATTAACATTCCTTTTTAAGCTCCTGCACTTCGCCGTTTCTCCTTTCATTGATACAATGGCTCAACGAAAGGAACAAAGTTGAGTACGTGGGAGCAGTGGCTGTAGGAATCACACACCTTTACTAGAAGTTGGAAGAGTTGAATGACCTCCTCGGAGCCTCTGACCGCCCCTTCTGCAGTATATTTGCACACACCACAATAGATCACCGAAGGAGACATATACATTATCATTCATATAAACATTAATTTCAATAGGAATCGGAAAGTCCTTCACCCTGCATTTCACGGTGGCAAAGAGCAAATGATCTACAACACTCTAATCAGCAGTTGTCATGGATACCATGTAAAGCTCAGCAGTGTTGCTTCTGTGCCCAAAGTTATAGGAACTCCACGTAGTTTTCAGGGATTAGTCCTGTCTTCCCATTCAGGGTTCCTTCCAACCAGCCAGGCTCCTGAGATGGATGAACTGAGGAGAAACAGAAGGATATTAATATCAGCCTAACAAGGGACATTTTCTAGTGGAAAGGAAAGAAGAACATTTTCACCCACAACCAATTGCATTCATTTATGGCAAGTTTTGAATTTTCCTATACAGCAGCAAAGAGAAAGTAGTCTCCCTTCTCCTTGTTGTGGTTTGAAGCTCTCTGGGATAATGGTGACAATGAGCTATTCTCCTGCACTTGCATTAGAGATCAGTGCTGGAATCACTACACCTCTCCGCCACACAGGAGAAATGCAAATTTCTGCTGTAACTGTCAGGAACCTGGGGCCACCAACTTCAGATGCATTATCCCAGGGATTCACTTGTATCCTATTTTCAAAGTCTCTTATTCATTTTCCTCTGTCTCCAGAGCCTGGGGTGTAAAGCATCTGCTTAGCGGCCTGCCTTCTCCCCCTGCAGCTGATTGATCTAAAAACCCCACTCCATTTCCCCTGCTTTTCAGATCCTGGGGCTGCTTCTCCTTTTCCCATCCCTACATATTCCCAAATTCAAACTGCCGAGCACTAGAACCTCAGGTCTGAAATGCCTTCTTTCCCCAGTTTTTCCCGTTTAGATCCTTAGGTTTATAATTTCTCCCATTTCCCCTCTCACTGGATCCAGCTGTCTAAAATGGCTTCTCCTCTCCCTTCCCTCCCTGCAGACCTCACGGTATACACACCTGCTTTCCCCCTCTCTCTTTGGGCCCCAATGTCTAAAACCATTTCCCCTACTTTGTCCCTCTAGATCCTGTGGTCTAAAACTTCCACCTCTTCTCTCTCCCGTCCTATGCTGTGGTCTTAAAAACTCCTTCTTCCTCTTCTGTCCACTCAGATCCTGGGGTCTAGAACTCTTCCTGTGTCCACCCTTCCTAGCCTTGCCTTGGCTTGCTTTTTGTTGTGCATGTGTTTTTTTAACATGGCATGAAGAAATTATATCTCTGTTTGGGGAAACCATTGTGATGACGAGAGGATTAAATAAGCCTGGTCACAGGCCCTGGCCAACAGAAAGAAGGAAGGAAGAATTATGAAGGAGCTATTGCTGTCTGTGTACTGATAATATAAAAGCCACTTGAAGCAGAGAACTGGGCCTTGCTGTCTTTTTTTAAAGATTGTTTTAATTACATGAACTAATTTTCTAAAGAAGCTGAGAAATTAAAGCTCTTTCACACTCTGCTGTGTGCATTAACATGACTTCCTGGGCTTGGTTTAGAAAAGCACTCCCTCCTCCAAGTTCTGCACTGAATACAGACTCAGGGACAAAGAGCCAAGCACCCTGGTAAAGAACAAGTTTCCCAGTAATGATCAGGGGGTGTGGGTTTTTGGGGGGGTAGATGGCGGGGGAGAATATGTTTCGATATGACAATGGACTCAAAATACCCCCAACTCTTGAGCTAGGACTTATTTGAAGTTCAAATAATGTGGTTAGCCACATTGTCATATGATTCTGCACTTCCGGATCTGGGCCTCACTAGCCTCCATAAGAAAAAATACTAGCATTTTCTAGCAAGGAATCAAAACCCAGCAGTATCACTTCTGTAAAACGAGAGATTCTGAGCAGTTCCTGTAGGATGCTAGAATATTTTATCTTCATAGTCACATTACACTAGGATGTGGAACAAATTATTGAGAAAGTGCTTATTTTATCAACAAGGGTTAACCTGATGCAACCACAAAAGTATTCCATGCTCTGACATGGTAAATTATCAGATGGCGACAGCCAATCAACATTTCAGATTTATCTGAATTTCCTGGCTTTGATCTTTCCAGTAACTTGGTTTCTGGGGAGAATTCCAAAGAGAAAATGGGCCACCACAAAAGGAAGAAAAACTCCTGCCTACTCCCTCCTACCCAAACTCTGTTCCAAACCTTCCCCCTCAGTTCTGTTCTAGTTGCAGATAATCTTAATAATCTCTCCCTGAACGACATAAAGCTATCCTGCCTGCTTGAAATCTCAGTTCACTTAAACCCTTCCTAAATCTTCAAACAAAGCCCAGACACCTCTCCAATTACCCAAAGCCCTTCCAGTTGCCTATAAAGACTGCTCTTTGCCCACCAGTGCCCCCTGTGGTCTACGCTCAGCACTACTTTGAGGGACACCTTGTAGGGAGACATACTTACTGGGATGCAGGAGGAGGAGGGAAAAAAACCAGGTAGCTCAGCATCATTGTTTAACTGGGGTTTGAATGGGTCACTGAATCCTTCTCCTACAGTGTCTACTTGTCTTTAGGGCACGTAATGCTGTCACTTTAAGAGATGCCTGGACCCCTTGCAATTTTGTGTTAAAAGTAGGGCTGGCTAGCAATTAAAAAAATTAATCGCGTGCTTAATTGCACTGTTAAATAATAATAGAATATAACTTATTTAAATATTTTGGATGTTTTGTATATTTTCAAATATATTGATTTCAATTACAACACAGAATACAAAGTGTACAGTGCTCACTTTATATTTATTTTTGATTACAAGTATTTGCACTGTAAAAGACCCCAAAAGAAATAGTATTTTTCAATTCACCTAATACAAGTACTATCATGCATCTCTGTATCATGAAAGTTGAACTTACAAATGTAGAATTATGTACAAAAAAACTGCATTAAAAATAAAACAATGTAAAATTTTAGAGCCTGCAAGTCCACTCAGTCCTACCGCAGCCAATCGCTCAAACAAGTGTGTTTACATTTGCAGAAGATAACGCTGCCTGCTTCTTGTTTACAATGTCACCTGAAAGTGAGAACAGGCATTCTCATGGCACTGTTGTAGCCGGTGCCGCAAGATATTTACATGCCAGATGTGCTAAAGATTGATATGTCCCTTCATGCTTCAACCACCATTCCAGAGCATATTCATCTATGCTGATGGCAGGTTCTGCTCGATAACGATCCAAAGCAGAGTGGACTGACGCATGTTCGTTTTCATTATCTGAGTCAGATGCCTTGCAATATCGGCTTCAAAGGTGCCATGCAAATGCTTGTTCTCACTTTCTGGTGACATTGTAAATAAGAAGAGGGCAGCATTATCTCCTGTAAATGTAAATACACTTGTTTGTCCTAGCGATTGGCTGAACAAGGAGTAGGACTGAGAGGACTTGTAGGCTCTGAAGTTTTACTTAACTGCACTCAAAAACAAAACAATGTAACAAAAAAAATCTACATTTGTAAGTTGCACTTTCATGACAGAGATTTCACTACAGTACTTGTATGAGGTGAACTGAAAAATACTATTTCTTTTGTTTATCATTTTTACAGTGAAAATATTTGTAATAATAAATAACGTGCACTTTGATTTCAATTACAACACAGAATAAAATATATATGAAAATGTAGAAAAGCATCCAAAATATGTAATAAATTTCCATTGGTATTCTATTGTTTAACAGCGCGATTTAAAACTGCGATTAATCGCAATTCATTTTTTTAATCGCAATTCATTTTTTGAGTGAATCGCATGAGTTAACTGCGATTAGTCAACAGCCCGAGATAAAAGACAGTGTTTCGATAAAAATTCGACTGTCAGCTTCTCTGGATAGGAGCATTTTACAGCCTCCACAGCACTGCAGCAATGCCACCGCAGCGGCAGTGACTACATAGTTCCTGAAACTGGAATGATAGTTTTCTGTCAGATGGGAAAGAGTGATGTGGGTTTGAATATACTCCATACTCTTTCCTCTGCCTTTCCCACACTGCTTTGGAAAATGATTTGAAGTTACACCAGAGTTCAAGCAGAATCAGAATGGAAATTTTTTTGGAATCAGAAGAAACTCACTTTCCCATTGAAACAGTAAGCATTTTGCTTAAATATTAAACATCACAGTTCTTCTGATTATTAAACCAGCAGAACAATGAAGCCATGGACACAGAAGATCTGTGGTTCCATCCAGACATTTATTTTTCTAAACAAAATCACTGTTGCCTCTAACAGTATAAAAAAAGCCAAAAGATGGAAGTCATGCAACTCATTTAGGGACTTCAGTTAGGCAAGCCAATATGTGGCATGAGAATGTGCCTTTTGTATATAGCGTGCTTGTTCCTTGTTTATTATTAGACTCACATTAGCTGTCTATGGAAACTGATACCTATTGGAGATGGGAGTGACTCAAAAACTGTAAGTTCAAAACACACATCAAACTTTGGGAGAGTTCAGAGATGGATCAGGGCTTTGTAGCTTGGTTCCAGCTCTAGGGCATACATCTATATCTGTATGTAAATGTGTACATGCCACAAAGAACATTAAGAAGACCAAATGTCAGAGATAGTAAGCTGGCTTTAAGGGCCACTTTTAGTCTTATTCACACTAAAACTTTACCTGTGCTGTGTCCCATGTTGAAGCTCTCCCCCATTCATGTGCATTTATTTTCCCCTCATCTGGCTTCCCGTCTTTTTGTTTTTTTATATTGTCAGACGCTACAGCGAGCAGCTTGGGAAAAGAAATGTACTTGACCAGAGTCCCAGAAGGGCATAGCTTCACCATGGGATTCGTTGTAGGCTAATTTTTAGATGGAATAAAATTGACCATGCCCATTAAAGCTGATTAGATACCAGTTTACTATCTGTGGCACTAGGTCTTCTGTATTGATCGTGTGTCACAAATGGCATCCCTTTTCAGCAATGTGTCTATCTCCAGCAAGCACCTAGGAAACACTCATCCCTCCTTAGAAACTTTTGAAATTGTGACTGAGGGAGCATATATTGTATGTGAATAAGGGCTTCTCACTACCTGTGTTTGCAAATGGTTACACTGAGCAGAATCGGTCCAGCTGCTGTGTATGCGGTTTTTCCCCACAGCGAGGGTTTGCACAATCTTCAAATTCTAGGTCTCAGTAAATGGGCTCAAGATAATACTTTTATTGAAAGTCACATGGGTTCCAGGTACTACTCTTCTCTTCCTTTAAAAATGACTAACATTCCTGAAAGAGGCATTAATTTCTTTCCCAATGCTGTCTGATAAAGCATGACACATACAGTAGATGCTAGAGAGCATCTTAACAGCGTTTTCTCCCCACTACTGTATAAAATGAGAATACAAATAGAACACAACTTTTCCACATTCGCAGCATACAAATCACAGCATCTGGCAGCAGCAATTCAGATGGTTTTTAGGTTAATTTAAAGGGACATACGCTAAAAATATGGCCAACATTTTTAAACGTGTGCTTAAAATTAATCACCTACGGGTCAATTTACATAAGTGCTGAGTACCCACAACTCCTGTTGTAGACCACATGGTCTGTGGATGTTCAGCAGCCCTGGAAAACAGGCCCTAAGTCTCTTTAGAAAGAGACTTTAGAACTTAGAAAATCTAACTTTAGAAAATCAAGTTTGAATGTTACGTTTAATAAAACTATTGACCACATTTCCTAAACTGTGTTACTAATACTTGATAGATAATGGTTCTTAACCTCTCTTTCATAACACGACTCCCCCGCCTCTCCCTCCAGGACTTTCCTTCTGTCTAGCTGGGAAACCTCACATTTAGCACTATGATAAATGCACAGGGCTGCAAACCCCCTGATTCCTATTTGCAAGCCTCAGGGTGGGAACCCATGCTTTAGATTATTAAAATGTAAGAATTATTAAAATTCTTTCCATGCACATCTTGAAACATTTACCATAGACAGGAAGGACGGTCCAGTGGTTAGGGCCCTAGTCTAACACCCCAGAAACCCGGGTTCAATTCAGTGCTCCACCAGATATCCTGCGTGACCTTGGGGATAACTGAGGCACAGAAAGGCTAATATGAGTTCCTTACCTCACAGCTGCATTGTGAGGATAAATACAATAAAGATTCTAAGTGTTCTGAGAAATGCAGGGAAGCTTGCACTGCAACTGCTGCAAAAGACAAGTTAAATCCAAAGAAAAAACTGTCTACCTTCAAAAGATTATTTGAAAACATTGCTATTAATATTAGGTTTCCCAAAAACCTCATTATCACAAGAACTAAAACTGGGCCATCATCAACCAGATAGTGTCTATTTAATTTCCTTCCCAGTGACAATGTGTTTTATCTGTCAGAGTTATTAGGAAAACACTAAGTGATTAGGGAATTCTGTGTGTGATTTTTCTTGAATGATCCATCAATTTTTATCTAGCAAGCGCCGGATATTTAAATCAACCTTGTACCTGTTAAATTGCTGCCCTTTGTCAAAAGCTCAAAGAGGGGACTCTGCTAATTAACAAGAAGGGGACAAAAAGAGAACGTGGCAGCTGCTTCCAAAGTGACAACACACAAATATAAAGTCCAAGCCAGTCTGGGAAGTGGCAGAAAATCCTTTCCATATAAGGCAACTATATCCAAGAAAATATTGAAGAATTCCATTGAGCATAATATTTTTGTCCCTTTTTCTTGATGGATGAAACACACAATCTATGTTTCTTAGGAACAACTCCCAGAAACAAACTGATTTCAGTCTAGCTACCCCAAGTCTCATCAATGTGTAGAAGAAAAAGGACATGCATAATACAATTCAGAATAAGACACTCATTTCCCCCTTTTCATCTGATGCACGGACCATTATAGCAGTATCACAGTGCAGCTCTGGTACAATATGCAAAAGCTAATCTGTCTCTGTCACATTCACCTAGAAAGCTGCTCAGGAATCACTAGCTTTTGCTGCTTCTGCATCTGGGCCTTGATTACCTTGAACTTCCTTACAAAGGAGGTTTATTTAGGAGACCCAAGATGTGGAAAGGGGAACAAAAACGGCATCAGACATGGGACAATGCACTCATGCACAGACAAAGTATGACTAGGGTGACCATATTTCCCTATGTTGAACACGGGGCACCTGGTAAAACTGCTCATATTCAAGCGAGTTCAATGGCAGTCAGTCAGAACTATGCAGTACAAATGTTCACATTAACATCAGCTTGACTGAGCCCCTGTTAAAAAAAAATACTGCGTAGTTGGATTCTTTTTATTTACCTTCTTATCTTTAAGGCTTTAGGGTTCATACAGGGAGGGATGGCACACACACCCCTAGACCTCCCCACACATGGGGAGAGGTGACACACACACACTCCCATATATCTCTCTCACACAGGTGGGGTGACCGACCGACCTGACCCTCTCTGCCGGGCACTCTCTGCCCTCCATGCCTGGCTGGGCCCCTGGAACAGACCCGTGTCTTCTGGTACCTGGTGCCCCACTTTCCCAAGGCAACACTGGGGGGGCATGCAGCATCACATGCCCCGTCTCCCCAAACTTCTGCCAGGGTTCACACCAGAATGTGGCCAGCAGCAGGCTTTCAGCACTGTGTGGGAGGGAAGGGGTGGGAGCTGCTTCCAGGTGCAGGGGAGTGGGGTGGGAAGGGATGACCTGGCCTGTGTCTTTGCAGAGTTCATCTCTTCTTCTCCCCATCCCTCCGTGTCTGGAAGCAGCTTGTCCCTTCCTGCCCACACAGTGTCAAAAGGCAGCTAATACCTCCAGGCTGCTGCTGGCCACCGACATAACCCAGATGCCTCCTGTCCCCTGGCTACAGCGCTGGCAGGAAGGGGTTAAGCCCTAAGAATGCATTGTGCACCAGGGCCCAAGGAACCTGACTGCAGGGTAGGGTTGCCAACCCTCCCGGATTGGCCTGAGCCCCCTCCTACACCCAAACTGCCTCCTAGAGCCTGCACCACGAACCCCTTCCCGCACTACTGCCCCAGGTCAGAACCCTCTCCCGCACCCTAACTCCCTCCCAGAGCCTGCACCCCAACCCCCTGCCCCAGCCCTGAGCCCCCTCCCGCACTTCAAACCCATTGGCCCCAGCCTGGAGACCCCTCCTGCACTCCAAGCCCCTCATCCCCAGCCCCATCCCAGAGCCTGCACCCTCTCCCACACCCCAAACCCCTGCCCCAGCCCGGTGAAAGTGACTGAGGGTGGGAGAGAGTGAGCAATGGAGCGGGGGGGGGGGGGGGGGGAGGGATAGAGTGAGCGGGGGAAGGGCAGGGGCATGGCCTCAGGGAGGGGGTGGGGCAGCAGGCGGGTCAAGGGTTATTGGGTTTGTGTGATTAAAAAGTGGGCAACCCTACTGTAGGGGCTTCAGCAAACCCACCCAGCCAGAGAGGTGGCTCAGCAGGGAAGGGTGCCTAGGGGACGGAGCAGCCCCACGCTCCCTGGGGGTAGGGCCCATGGCGTGGGAGGGAGGTGAAGAGGTGCTAAGCCGCTGCCTTGGGGGCTGCTGTAGAGTCTGCAGATTCGCGGTGTGAACAGGCTGGAAATTGCTTTCCCCCCACCACTGCAGAGCTTAGCTGAGGGGCAGAGAGGCTTCCCCGTGCCAGCGCTGTGGGGGGCTTTGGCACATGCAGGGCTCGGCTCCTCGTGGCCAGAGCCCGGGCCAGAGTGTCTTGGGCTTTCCCAGGGAGCTGTCCCAGCCAGAGGCAGTGGGGGAAGGAACGAGCTGCTGGCCAGGCTGTTGGTGAGCTGAGTGCTCCAACCAGGGGCTGGTTCTCCGCACAGTGCTGGGAGTGGGACATGCTCTGCCGAGGGCGGCATAGCTGGTGGGGGGGCGGGGGGGGGAGAATGGGATATGGAGGAGCAGCAGGGCTGGGGGGGCAAAGGGGCGAAGCAGGGAGAGGACAGCCAGAGGGGAGCACATAAAGGGCCGATGGGTGGGCAGCAGAGGCGACACATAACTGGCCGCCGTCTGACGCCTGCCGGCACTCACCAGCCACTGCAGCTCATAGCCCACAGCCAGCCCTGGCTGGAAATGGGATGGGGGGGCGGAGCCCTGCTGGCCGAGAGCTGGTACGCAGCAGGGGCTGTGCTGACAGACCAGCCGGGGGACCGGCTGGCCCTGCGCACTGCATCTTTGCCCCTCTACCAGCCTCGCACACCCACCCACATTGTCGGCCACTGGACCCCCCCCCCCCCCCCCCCCCCCCCCCCCCCCCCCCCCCCCCCCCCCCCCCCCCCCCCCCCACTGCTGGTGGGAGGGCGGCTAGCAAGCAGGGATCCGGCTAGCAAGCAGGGATCCGGCCAGCAGCAGGACCTGCCAGTACTGATGTGGGGGGAGACAGAAAATACGGGACAACTTGTCCGTTTTTAAGAAGAAGTTGGGACACCTGCAGGAGGGCTTAAATATGGGACTGTCCCTTTAAAAAAGGGATGTCTGGTCACCCTAAGTAGAACATACTGAAATATGCTTAACTCCATTCCTCGGTGTATTGGCAAGTATTTTTTACCTGCATATACACAGGAAATAATATATCTATCAGCAGCTAGCAAGAACACATTGCATTAGAAGAGGAAAGCAACTCAAAAACAGTATTGGTTTTCAGATTGAGAGAGAACCCATTGCTTGGTTTTCGCCCATGTATCGTTGCAATGGGGTGAATGGTGCTCCCATGCTAAACATTACATTAAGTTTTTACTTATTAAAGATCAGAGGACACATTCCATGTTCCTAAACATAGCCGTGGGGATCGCTGCAACCCCTCCACTTAATTCTCACCTATACATGTATACAAGGTGATGATGCCAGCCTGTTCTCCACTGAAAGCATGATCACATCCTGTAATTTCCCTCCATTTTCAATGCATGTATTGACTATCTGGTACTAACCAAAGGCAATGGTGGTAGTTTGTTATAATGAAACCTGTATAATGGAAGATTATAAACTTCCAGCATTGTCCTTCTCGATGCTTCTCCTCTCCACTTGTACTTCCCCAACAATTCTCCTTCCCTCAAAAGGCTCAGGCCTGATGAGTGCTGAGCACTTCCTCTGAGGTGTGGAGCACCCTTAACTCCCACCCATACAAAATCAGCAGCAGTGGGTTTTCAGCACCTCTGAAAATCAAACCTCTTCCTCTCCTTAACATCATCTCTGTAAAACCTTTCTTCTTCTTTGTAGCGTTCAACGGTCTCTCTCTCCTGCTTCTCCCTCTGTGAAGCATTTTGTATTACGTTACACTGTCCACGCTTGGGAGTTGAAGACTCACCATTATCAAATACGATGCCTGCTGTGAAGGAGAGCTCCGAGTCATGTTCTGCTTTGCAAGCATACAAGGCTCTGGCTTTCCGGAATGGTGAGCTGTGAAAACAAAGAAAGAGAATGTATTCGACATAAACAAAGAAAATCTCTATTAAAAATATAACACAATTTCTGTCCCCACTCTCTTGGGGAAATTTTTGAGGAAGATGCCAAATAGCAGGGCTCAGGGTGAAAAGGTTACCCAGGGTCAGGGAAGAAAAAATTCAAAATATTTCCAATGAAGTCAAGCTCTCTCAGAGATATCACTTCCTCCAGAGTCCCATTTCACCATATTGGAAATTTCAGTGAGAGCAAAACTGAAGCATTGACGAACAGGGCATGTACAGAATTGCCCAACACACTGAGCAGCACTAAATCAGAGGTTACTGGAAGAGTTTCCTGTCCATTAAAGGGGAGAATTAAATAAGGCCAGAGTAAATTGGAAATATTTTGTGAGTCACTGAAAAGAAATGTCTAACTAAAAACCTAGTTCCTACTTGGGGCAGACAGGCAGGCAGCATTAGTAGTTACTTACTGACACTGTAAATCAGTCAGGGCAGTTTGTTTTTAACATTTACCCAAAAAATATTTTATAGTTCATTTCTAGCTGTATCTACAGTGTTCTACTTCCTGGAAACAACTCTGCACCCACAGATGAGCACTTCAGAAACAGAAAAATAAGTAGCTTTTATTAATAATTTGTTGCTCTTTTTCAGAACCCACCACCTGCGGGTCTCAAAACCCTTTACAAACATTAAACTTCAAAAACTTTCTCTGTATTACCTCCACTTTGCAGTGGGGTAAACTGTAATGTAATGTAAAGTCCATTTATTCATGTCTGAATACTGGTGACCTCATAACAGAATTTTCAGAAGCATTCTTAAATCATGGCTAACTTTGCACACTCAGCAGATGACCTTCCCATTACCTGCCGCACACCGTCTATTGATCTCCTCACTGGTCATTCCCTACTATGATGACCCACCACCATTCCATCCATAATAGCTTTCTCAAGGTTATTTTCATCTCTATGCCTGACGTGACCTAAGTACGTAAGTTAATTTCCAGACAACAGGTCTGCTTTTCTCCAACATTTAATCTTCTTTGCCATCCAGGAAGTACGTAAAAATCTTCACCAGGATGGCATCTCAGAGGCTTTAAATTTTCCTCTTATCAGCAGCACTTGTTTCTCAGAAGTCACATCCATAAGTTGCTATGGAAACAAATAAGCTTTTCACCAGTTGAATCTCCAGGGGAAACTGAGGCAGAAAGCATTTGCATTCAAAAGCCAACCAGCAATTCCCTAGTAAAGCAGGGAACAGAATGCAGGAGTGTCTGGCTCTTGCTTCAATCAGCAGACCACAACATAAACTGAGTTATCTCAGATTTCTAGTTAGGTGGGGAAGAGTTAGCCCACCCTTCCACTTCTGTCCTAAGGTCAAACAAGACTGATCAGTAGGAAACAGGACAAACTAGGATTTATTGTTGTATTTTAAGCAGACTAGAGTATATTTTATGTAGCGTATTTTGCAGTTTTGGAAATAAGGAAACTGGGAGATCCCTCCCATTTCAGTGAGACAATCATACAGGAAGCTGCATGCTGACATTGCCTCAGATGGAAAACCCACCAGAAAAATGGAAGCCTCCTTCCTGAATTGGGAGCCCTGGAAGGGAGAAAGCTTGTAACGTTGGTTTGGCTATATGCGTCAGCCTTGGAAATGGAATGTTTGTGACCTGTCCAGTTCCTTACTGGGACTCTCAGTCCAAGATATTTGGGCTGTGCCTCATACAGATACCAGAGGCAGCACAGACTTGCCAAGGAGACGTCAAGATTTTGGCTCTCAAGCCAATCAACTGCTTCCAAAGCAGTATGAAAACTCTGAACTGATATCAGTAGATTCAAACAACAATGCCTTATTGAACTGAGTTCAGTGCTCTTTTTATGAGCATTACTTTAAATGCCTACATCGCTTTGGCATTTAGACTTGAACTTCTTGTTATCCCCTGCCCCCCCCCGCCCCGCCTCCAATCCCCAGGGGATTTATTTACATTGCCTGAACAGATCAGGATGTATTCCTACCTCAGTTGATCATGGAAGCCACGAAGACCCAACCTGACTGCTCTTCTCTTTGGGAAGTTGATGCTCTGTGGCTTCCCTGACCTTGACAATGTTCTCGATACATATAGTGTAACCTGAAAGCCAGGGCTCTGTGGTCAGGATTTGGGGAGTCTGGACTGCGGAGGGAGTGTCCTTCATTTTTTTGGGCTTCCTCTTGCCACTGAAAGACTGAACCACTCCAAACAGAATTGTCACTTGCCTTTTCATTATGTTTCATCACATGTTGAAAATAGTTCCAGCTCCCTCAAAGGGAAAACTGAGGCAGGGTGCATAGTGCCATGGTGGGCCACAAGAGGGTGCTGTGTAAGCCAATCTGATACAGTCTTCAAGGTCACTTCCTGCAAGATTCCTAATTATGAGGCCCTGACATTTGTATCATCTAATAAATATGAGTCATTGTACTACTCCTGGCTATTATCACGATCAATGCCTTTATGAACACTCTGGGAACCCAGAACAGACTTAAGGGTAACTTTTCCTGTAGATAGTGGCAATTTCCATAGGTGAACTTGATTTGGACAATTAATTGACCTTTAAATATTCATGGTAAATAGGCCCAATGGCCTGTGATGGGATGTTAGATGGGGTAGGATCTGAGTTACTACAGAGAATTCTTCCCTGGGTATCTGGCTGGTGAATCTTGCCCATATGCTCAGGGTTCAGCTGATCGCCATATTTGGGATTGGGAAGTAATTTTCCTCCAGGTGGGCCTGACCCACCACTTTGTTTGTATCTGAAGTGTGGAGGGCGAGCGGTAGGGCATGGCCAAACCCTGGAGGCTCACGCACAAGTCTGAATAGTCTCCACTGTTTTGTCTTACTTTTACCAGCAGAGCAGTGGTTTGTAGCAAGGGGAAGAAAGTGTGTTAACCTGACATAAGTGATTGGAAAGCAAGATAAGTGGATAGTACGAAATCCTGAAAAATGCATAGGCAACCATGTAAACATAATCTCTCTCCATCAGTACCATTAGGACAGGACTTCTGATCTGTCATGCAAGGACTAATTGTAATCTGTAATCTAAACGTGGAATATTTGGAAGTTCAAATGCAGCTAATCTAATTCCTCACAGGGCAAACAGACTTTCTTTGAAACAACAAATCTTTTACATGAGCATTTTTTAAAAAATTAGGTCACTTTCCTTTCCAGGAGCTCGTTCATCAAAAAAAAGCCTTTTCTGTTAGTACCATTTTCATTCAATATAAATAGGAAACCAAAACAAGCTTACTAACATCCCAAAGAACCCCTTGCTCCTTCACCAAACAACAATAACAACAAATAAAGAACTGTAAGAAGTAGGGTTTATTTCTCTCATGAGGGTTCATAATCATCTCTCCCACCACAACATTCTGAGGTTTGCTTTGGGATTTTGAGTTTTTTCAAAAGCAAACCTTGGTTGAACCGGTCTGTTTTTTCCAGCTTCTGACTTGAAACAATCAGATGGCCCAAATTTGCTCAAATTGGTCATGGATTCACCCGGACGTTTTGCAAGCCTCTTCAGTAAACCTGGTGTGGCAAGGCACCTTCTTGGTCTCACCAGCCTCCGTTGCTTTTAGCCTTGGTAAGACGGGCTTGGGTAAAACAAACAGTCCCCCTTGGCTGCACAGGGACAGTCCGTTCCTTCTCTCCACCAGTCTTTTGGGCTTGTTTTTCTCCCTTATGGGAGGGAATGCAGCCTCCCCTCCTGGTGAGGCTTGCTGTCTCGCTGCCCCTAACCTACTGACAGCATGACTCCTTCTCTCTCTCTCCCTCTTCTCCCAACAGGGGAGGGTTTAAAAAGGTCTCAGGCAGCAGTTAGTTGGAATCAGCTGATCCTAATTGACCTCAGGTAACTCCCTCTCAGCAGATCCTAATTGATTCTCTGGCAATCCCTTCTCAGCTGAACCTGATTGACCTGTAGTTATCCCTCCTCAGTTGATAGGGGGGAGGAGGGCCTTTTAACCTTCTGGGACTGTTTTCTACCCCACCCTGGCAGCTGTCTGTCCTGAGTTTATCACACTGGTCAAATTCATAACAAAACCTCAGACCGGGAAAGTTTCATGTGGCTTTGTGATTTCATGGACACGCTTTGGCACAGCTCCAAAGATGACATGTTTCCAAGTTTTCCCATCCAGTCCAATTGGCTGTCAAGGGTGGGGAGTGGCACGGTTAGACAAACACAAACTAAAGGGGTTACATCTCTACCATTCAGGAGCCAAGTAGGACTCACTCAGCATGCAAAGCTTTATGGAGATCACAGAATTAAAACAAAGGAATTTTCTAGGCAACTGCCCTGAATTATTTAAGCTGTTGCTATTCTTGTAAATAAACTCCACTGCTTGGTCCCCTTTAGGCCTCCAACCACTTTTTTTTGTCCTCACAGCAACCTCAGTGCAAGATGCTACTATCAGGACTGTGCCATTTCTATTGCTGCTGTGCCCGTCAAGGAGATAAAAAAAGCTTAGATCCTTCTGATCACTCATTTTTAATTTCTGCCTCCAAGCATGGCATAGGGCCAGGAAAGCACTCAATGGAGGTTTCCCAATGTGCCCTTGTACAATTTATAGAACGAGGGAGTCGTCCTCTCAGAAGAGTTAGACAGGAGTTAAATGTGGCATTTGTAAGTTGTGGGCAAGGTAGTTTTCAATTTTGTCATATAAGGAGCAGGACCCAGGTTCTGCCTCTCTTCCTGCTGCTCTGCAACATTTATGCACTAATGAATACTAATTAAAGGACGGGAAAAAAGCAAAGATAATTCCACTTAGGCTGGTCTTAAAGGAATTAATATGTTTTTTATTGCATTTTTTATGATCCACTTGAAGAGAAGGGGCCTGTTCAGAGGGCAGCTTTCTGGAGGTCAGACTGAAAATCATCAGAGGATGGTTATTGCCACCTCTGGGTTATATACTGCAGCAGTGCAGTTGCCAGAGATGGGCTGGGGCGCTGCCTACTAATGAGTGTTAGATATTAAGGCATCAATGCTACCCTACAGTCCAGCACAGCAAAGCAGCTGGGAAGCCTGGTTAACCAAATCACCTTGAATAAACTAGTACAGGGAGAGTAGGCAGGGAAAAGGGGGTGTGGAACAGGTGACAGATCTGTAAAACAAACTGACTGCTTCTAGCTCCCATACCAATCATAAGGGGGACAAATATATCAATGATGTTGTATCCAATTTCATTTCTTTTACAAGGTGAATAGTCTTTGCATTCCCCCACATCCCATAATATGATACATATTCAGTACAAAGGTTTATGTTGAAGAGAGGCACATTCCTGCCATACAGTGCATGTTTCTTCAATGCAAGATAAACTAATCACAGCAGCCAGTTAGAATACTCCAAGTTCTCAGGGCTACAGGAGATAGCACGGCGCAAAACAAGAATACGCTAGGAAAATGAGTATTTTCGCAGTTGAGACCATGCAGTAGTTTCCAGGACTTAGATGCACCATGATGCTGGGCACTTTAGGAATAACCTAGGTAGAGCATTATATAATACCATATTCTTCCACCTCAAAGGGTAAGATTTTTAAACCTTCCTTTAGGGGGTGTCCCCAACTTCCAGGAGCAATTTATTTCATGTGACGTCTAACTACCTGAGATGCAGACACAATAAGACAGTATGTCTATATTACATAGTTCCATTCAGTAAAATTGCAGGTGTGAAAAGGGAGATTGGGCTGGGGAAAAAAAAAATCAAGGCCCATAGTATTTAACAATTCTTAGTTAAGCCGTGCAACACTCTTGTGAGGTTAGTACATTTCTTACCTGTTGTAGAAATGGTAAAATGAGGTTCAGGTAAGTTAAGGGACTTGGCAAAAGTCACACAGCAAGACAACTGTAGCAGTGGGAATAAGACTTAGGGGTCATGATTCCTAGTTGCCTGCTCTGATCACTGAGAAATTCTCCCCATGGTCTGCACCACTGTTGGGATGAGAGGAACACCTGATAGATAATTAACTGTTGTTAGGTCATCTCAAACCATTCCTCTTGGATCATGGGATGTTTGGACGTTTCCTCTCTTGCTGCATGAAGGCAGCTGAAGACCAATGAAAGCTGGTAACTAAAATAACAAGCTAGACACCAAAGCTGGACTGCACTGGGGGAACTTGAACAAGACACACAGAAAAAAATAAAAATAAAAATATAATTGCAGAAGCAGCAACAGAAAACCAGAACAAACTCTGCAACAGACCTGATGGGGGATGAGTCGCTGGACGTAGAGGAGGTGGGCATAGGACTTGATGGCGCAGAGAACATGGGCCAGGACGGTGAAAGGGGTGATGTTGGGCTTGGATTCTGAGGGCTGCAAGACAGAATCAGATAACTTATCAACACACAACCATCACAAACAAACAAAACAGAGAAAGACATTTCAACGACATCCAATGAGAGTAGGTGCCTGGGGAATATTCACAGCATGAAACAAAGCTACAAAATGGAACACTGAGACCTTGGGAAACAGTTTCAAGGCCAGATCTGCATTTCTTTAGACAAAAAGGGTTGGACCTTGCAATTAATCCCTGCTCTATTATTCTTTTGCTGGCAAGCTTGCTGCTTTGTTGTACAGAACGACTACATTCTAGGTTACAGAGGTCATCTCACTGCACACAGCGGCTTTCTTTCCCCAGCTACTTACCTGCTTTGTTTTATCTCCCCCATTGTTGAGAGATTGTTGATCATATTTCTGGACATTAATGATGTCTGTAACCAGCCTTTCATTCCTCTTTTTAATTTTGGTGGTTGAGGTGTGCAAGTATGAAAGGCTATTCTCTGGGCTGCAATCCACAGTGCCCGAAAACAATTTCCTGTTTATATTTTTAACTAAATGGGCCTTACGCCCTGGAAGCCTAGAAGAGTTCATTATCTGAAGGATGGCAGGGAAGTTCTTTCACTCTAGTAGCTGTCTGAAGAAAATTAATAAGGAAAAACCTCCAATAAATATGCCCCAAATCATGTAGCTTAGGTACCTACTATGAAAAAAGAAAGACCCTTCACTCCAACATGAACATGCCCACAACAGAACACATATTCCACATGCTCTCTGTGACTAACTCAGCTTGCTGACATGGACTCTTTCTCTGTTCTGAGAATGAATGAAAACCAAGTTTTAAGTATAACTTATTTTCTGAAATCAGCAAAAGGCTATTGAGGAAAGCATCAATGCCCTATCTAATGGGATTTCTGCCAGTGTAGGTAGAGGACCTATTACTCATAGTTGGCAGCTAAACACAACTGGTCTATAGCTGTCAAACTTATAAATGATCAGCAAGCCTCCGTTGGGACTCCAGCATGAACCAAGCTATCACGATGCAACTGGTTTCTGGGTGATGTAAATGGTTGATATGCATATAACAGAGTCTGCTCATTATTTTTGCAGTGCTTGCTTTGATTCTTTTCCTCTTCTACTGTAACTTTTCCATTGCTTTTTTAATTGGCTTGCTTTAAACTTCACTTTTTTCCCTCCTCTGTATAAGAGAAATCAACTCAGTTAGCTCTGGAATTTATTAGATACTTTATTAGATACAGTACTTTTCCTTGAAGTATTAGTGTTGTAACACAGAATAAAGTGGAAAAAATTAGTGCACTTTCCACAGTATGCATCCGATGAAGTGAGCTGTAGCTCACGAAAGCTCATGCTCAAATAAATTGGTTAGTCTCTAAGGTGCCACAAGTACTCCTTTTCTTTTTGCGAATACAGACTAACACGGCTGTTTCTCTGAAACCTGTCAGAATAAAGTGGAACCACCTTACAGCAAATTCTGAGATAGTGAAACTTCTCTTATAGAGAAGTGGAGTAAAATTCCCTTAACTGTGCCTTTCAGGGGATCTAAGTATAAATGTAACAACCGCACTAAAAGAATGTGCACCATCTGAAGTCTCAATAATCTTTTAGCCTTCCAGTGTGTTTGGTGTCTGAACCATATTGTCTGTCTAATTTAGATTGTAATCCATGTTTGGTACAACACTGAGAACGCTACTGGCCCTCAACAAGCAGTACACAAAAATGCCAAGGTGGGTTACTTTGTAAAGATTGGTTTTATGCTTCAGCCCCCTGTGAGGAATCAAGTTCCTTGTTCCATTGGTCCTTGATACGCAGTGCAGGCTGCAAGCTAGAGAGGGTGCAGCCACTGACCTATAGGCAGCCACCAGTACTGTAGACAAAGTACTTAAAGGGAAGTGGAGTAGAGGATTCAATGCTAAAATAACATGGCTGATGAGTCTTAAGAGATTAAATTTGTGTTTGAGGGAGAAAATGGCAAAATGGATCTGTCTCTTATGTTAAGAGACTCCCAGAGGTTGTTGCTAAGCCTGTTTCCCCCTACTTTGGATTGCTATACCAAGGTCCACTGGATGAAGTTGGTAAGTTGTTCTGTTCTTTTGCGAATGGCCCAAAGGAGCTGAAAATCAATCCCTTCTGAGCGGTTAAGAAAGAGGGGGCTGGACAACAGAGAAGAGTATGGCCAGGTCCTTCTCAAATGCCAGGCCATGTGTATACTGCATTCTAGGAAACAGCATGGGCACATGAAACATGTCTTCTGGCTCCTTCTAACCAAGGTTTCCTTACATTATTACATGAAGTGTGTTAGGGGCAACATCTGTGGTTTTTAAACATCACAATCAAAAGTTTTTTTTAAAAGAACAAAGACAAGGAAAAATCTTCTGAAAATAATAATCTTATGCTAGACTCCAGCTCATGGTTTCTGTTTCTTATCATAGGATTTGGACTGGCCCAAACTCTGGAATATTTTGTTAGAGTGAGAGAGAAAAGTCAATAGGATAGACAAGATGTTTATTCAGTTTCAGGTTATGTTTCAAATGCCAACCTCTTATCACAAACAAATCAGCAACTTCAGTGATAGGTTAAAGGATACTGTTGAGTAATTTTTGGTGCCTTTTCTTTCCTTTGTTTGAATTAATCTTTTAGTAGCTTGAAAATAAAATGTAACTCCCTGCAGATCATGCTCTTCCCCCTCCTGTGCAGCCTTCATTCCTTCCCCGAGTTCATGGACAAGCCAATATCCACTGTCAATGTTCTGAGGTTCTTACGGTTTGTTTCTCACACTTTTAACTCTGCCCCTCAGCATTCCACCCTCTGCTCTGCCTCCAACCACTTCACCTGGCTGCCTTGCTACCAGACATTCTGCAGCTTCAGAACAAGTTACAGGAAATCTTATATTCTATGAAAGGCCTTTTATTTACCAGTGAGTCTTTAGTAGTTACAATACCCAGTGAAGAGAGTTCATTGCAGGACCTGGGATATTTAGGAATATATAATTAAAAGCATTTCCCTCTATATGGTGTATTGGGCCTATACACTTTTTTTGAGATTAAACTCATTTTGAAACAATGTAATTCTCATTAATCTTAAAGACAGCTGCGTCACCACTATGTATTTCCACATTAGCCATTTAGTCCACTGCACTAATGACAATATAAAATATAATCAATAAGGTTCTCAGAAAAGAAAATTATTTCTATTTGGTTATTTTATTTTAAAAAACTTACAGTAAGGAGCACATCTCTCAAACTAACCTTTGTCTAGGAAGCTGTTACAGTAAGCCGTTTGGGCCAGGGACTGGCTTTACTGTGGGTCTTGGATAGCATAGAAAACACTGTTGGTGCCTATCAAACCGATCAATGAAAATAATAATTAATGAAGATATGCATTATATAAAATGGAAAAATGATCCCATTTCAATTGAATTACACAACTCTCTTCAAGTGGAGTTGCATCAGGGTTGATTTGGTCCAAGCTGACCAAGCTATTCTCTGCTCAGTCTTATAAGTAATTTTGTAAGAATCTTTACAGGAAACCTCTTCATGAAGTAGAGATTGTGTTTTTAGGATTGTAGACTGTGCCATATTATGTTCATGCCTACCAGCTCTGTGATCAACACACAAGTTAATGGCCTCCTCCCTATCAATATGCTTTTATTTATTTTTTCCTTTTAAAACCTACTCTAACATACTGCTTGAATATTGTCCAACTGTTCCAGTTATGCAGCCACAGAGCCTATGCTTTCCCTATGTCTCTTTGGCAAGCAAGGGTAGTTGAATAAACAAACACTATTCTGGGATCTCTTTGTATCTTGGAAAGCAGTTATTTTTGTATGGACTGATTTCCTTTCTTTCTCTTTCACAGGAATCTCAGAGGAGGCAGTGGGGCTTTTGAAAATACCAATTGCTGTCTGAATTCAACTGTACATTTTAACTGTATGTGCAAAAGTGACATTCCATCTGAAGTTATTTATTTATTTACCCTTGTGTAGCTTGCAGGCAGCACTTCTGGTTTTGTGCATAGTGGGAAATAAAACAGAAAAAAGAATTGCTAGGAACCCAAAATATCAAAACCCGGAAACAAAAATCTGACTCCAGTGGCTGAAATTAGAATCTCTAAATCGGGATATTAACTTTTCACAAATAGCTGCAGGAGAAGGAATTCCGTGAGTTGGCAGCCCAAAATATTCCACTGCTTTAGAGCTTTCTTTCATGTTCATTCCATGCCTTCTACTTGAGCAAACGTTGAAGAATGCGAATAGCAACAGTGACGTGCAACTGTGGAAATCCATGGAATAATAACAGTATATGCACTGGCAATGGTATTTTCGAAGGAGCATGAAGGATTTTGGCACCCACTGACTTTCAGTGAGCACTCTGTATCAAACTCCGATAAGCCCCTTTGAAAATTCCACACTGCAACCAAAAAGGTATGATTAGAAATGAATAAAATTGTAGCAGAAGGATTTTCATCCCAAATGTCCCTTCTTTATTCCCATGTCTGCTGTACATCTTATTATCTTCCCATCCTTGTGTTTAATTGCAGCCTTAACTTGTAAAAAGCCCTAGTTTTATTTCCAGATTTTGATCTCATTTCCAGTTGCTGCATCTAAAGTCTCTAACCGCTGCCCCCATCCATATCCTGTCTCTCTCTTCCTCCCCATACCCTGCCAGTCTACCTACTAGTCTCTCTGACATTTACGTGACACAGCTCAAACCTTGCAGCCATTTACGGGTCTAAATAATTATCCCCAGCATGGTTTCAAGACAAATTTCACCGCTTTATTCATTTGGCTCACAGGATAACATCAGTTCTTCTGAAAGAAGCTTTTCAAATGATTTTCTAGGGAACTCAGGATTCAAATAATTGTTTCCAGCATAAAAATAGCTTACATGTGAACGGGAACGGCCTATCAATAAATGGAAATCGCCCATCAATGAATCAGCTCTATAATATACTGAGTATCCCCATGCTGTGTTCTCTATCAATACTGGACTGTATATAAAAAAATCAATGTTATCACTATTCCATTCCTACAAAACAAAGCTGCTAAGCTTCAGGCTCTCTCAATGCAACAGCCAGAGGGTAGCTGTTGCACAATTTAGCTAATGCAAGGGTATTCAAACTTTGTCAACTGAGGGCCATGTTAGCAAATTTCTGAAGGACAAAGCTACTCTGCATAAATAAAATGAACCTCAGACCAGCTGCCCTAAAATATAATACAGAGATCTAGCCTATAGAGACTATGACTCCAGCATGCAATACTGCATCTTGATCAAGGTACACTCCACATCCATTAGGGTGGAAGCTTGCTTGCATTGCAATGCCATCATCTACTCAGGCTGCAGCTCCATGTTAAAAATGGCACTGCAAACTCCCTCAGGTTGTCACTGCTCAGTGGGCTGCACTTTGGTTATCCCGATCTACTGGTTTTCATTCATATGTATCAGTCATTTATGCAGGATACAAGAGTTTCTCAGTTAAAACAAAAAAATGCCTTTTAAAAAATTTACTTCATATGATACCTTAAAATGTAACAGAGGTAAAGCT
This sequence comes from Chelonia mydas, assembly GCF_015237465.2. NCBI lineage: Eukaryota > Metazoa > Chordata > Testudines > Cheloniidae > Chelonia > Chelonia mydas. Next base: position 16,436,424 of record NC_057854.1, on the reverse strand, counting down.
AAATCCATCTCAAGGGGTTTCTACCACAAGTGTTATCTAGCAGCACAGTTATTCAACAGAAAAAGAAAGCACCCCTACGTGTCAAGAGTAGAGAAACCAGTAGCCCAAGGATTCTGTTATCATCTGCCAAACAAGTCCTACCGAAACGGCTTCTTCAACAGTAGCCCTTATTACATCTATATCTATACCCCCGTAAGTGTAGTCCATCTTCCCCTCCCTTTTATAACACAGCTAGCTCAGCCCTGTGTCGTCTTCACAGTCTTCAAGATGCTTTTCACGTTGGTTTGCCCTCTTATTTTTTCTGCTTGGCATATTTTCTCACATTCCCATATGATACAAGTTGAAAATGTTTCTCCGCTTTGCTAATCAGGCTTTAGCAATGCTGAGGAGTTTCATCAGCACTAAATGCATAGCAGTACAATGTGTATTTGAACGATAGAGAGACTAGGCCGAATCCTACTCCCAAATGCATAGCTGTACATACGGGAGTCATCCTCTGACGTAAACAAAAGAAAGAACATTTGATTTTTTTATTGGTCCATTCTATAGAAAATCACGTCTCATAATATTTACAGGTCATCTTGGAAGTCTGGAATGAATGTGCTACCATCACTAGCCTGCTAGCGCTTCCCAGTGTAGATGAGCGAAAACGCTGAGAGGCAGGATGGAAAAGTGATTCATTAGAGGGTGTATTTTCAAATGAATAAGCACTGTGGAATGGTCCAGGTGGGAGGAAGTGTTCTCTTGTCTCACAATTACATCTAGTAGCAGTGGTGACACAAGTTATCTATTATCTACACCACTGAACAACACTGTTCACCAACAAAACTCTGCTGTTACAGGATGGTATTAAGACTAAATGAGACCCAGACTCATCAAACCTTCAGCCCTCTCCTCATACCTGTGCAACATGCATACACATGCACTCAAAAGAGGTGCAGAGGGATACTCTTACTCCTGAAATCAGACCTCTCCTTATGGGCTCTGACCTCTCCCCACCCCCACCAGGTGGACTGATTATTCTGTCAGTTAAACTAGAGTAGAACTGGAGCGTGCTACGCTTAAGTCAATGGAGATATTCAGATGTAAGAGAGGAGAAACAGACCCCTGATTTCAGGGCTAACAGTTGTGTCTGGTTCCTTCACACCACCCAGCCTAGATCCTAAATATCCTGACTTATTCTACACATTTTCTTTGAAGCTGTATTTTCTTCTGTAGGAATAACTAGTGTCTCTGCTCTATGTCTGCCCAAAAGGCTTTCAGTGAGATTAAAAATCAAGCTAGTAGATTTTGTGTTGAACTAAATGCTTTCAAACCCCATTAAAGGTGTTAATTATTAATGGAATGGTTGTATATGCCAGTGGAAAACCACATTGCATTTTAAGGGGGAAGGGTTCGTAAATCAGGGGCAGCATCTTATTAGCATCTTCTTTCATTAGCGGTTTCTTCTAATGCACAAGGTAACTCTCCAAGGTTTAAGAAGCATTAATTATCAAAAGGTTTGCTCACGGCTAGGGAAAACTGGTATATCCCTCTGGGTACCTCTCCTTTTGGATGGGACATTTGCTCTGACACTCAATGCACTATCGTTTTATTTCATTCAGAAACAACTAGTTTTCCGGAGTAACTTTAAAAGTTAAATCGATCAGCAGCTAGGAGTCCTTGCAAAATCTCCATTATTACCCCATCGGTTGTGAAGGAAACTAAAATCCTCCTTGAATCTAAAGCTCTCATCTCATCATGATGGTCGTCTTCATGTGACCAAACTTTTCAGAGAAACACACTGTTCTGCACATACCCTCTACCCCGATATAACGCTGTCCTCGGGAGCCAAAAAATCTTGCTGCATTATAGGTGAAACCGCATTATATCGAACTTGCTTTGACCCACCAGAGTGTGCAGCCCCGCACCTCCGGAGTGTTGCTTTACCGCGTTATATCCAAATTCGTGTTATATTGGGTCACGTTATATCGGGGTAGAGGTGTACTAGGCTGGATACTCTGGTCCACTGAAGCCACTTTGCAACACAGAAGTGGTGGAAAATGGTCTTAACGTAGTGGGAGATGGCCAGTGGAGAATTCCTCCTTTGTAGAGAGACTCTCTGCTGGGGTAAAACTGGTAGAAGCAGTAAAACTGTCTCCAGTGCTCGCCATCCTCACCCTCAGGATAGTGACCAGGAGGGGAGAGCTCCATGAGATCCTCTACCTGTGTGTGGTCTCTCGAGGATGTCATGCCAGTAGTGTAAGACAGAACTGTTCCTTTGCAGCCCACACTTGCACTGGGGTCTCACGGCTCAGGATGAGGGAGCCACAAACAGCTCTCATTTGCCCTTTTATCGATTTATTTCATCCAACAAAGCTCAGAGGAGTGGAGAATCAGCCCAAAAGGTCTAAATTTTCAGAGGACCGGCCTCCCTTTTCTTGGCACAAATGAACAATGGGGGCAAAAATATACCTGTAAAGAAGGGAATCACAGCCTTGGAAGGAAGAATTCAAGTTTCATCAACAACTTGAAAACCAAAAGCTTTCTAGCCGCACACCAGAATGTGTCTGTTATTTTGGCTTTGGATCGAAAGTATTCCTTGGTAGTGGTGGAGGGGTTTCATTTTGGCGGGGGGGAGGAAAGAGGGACATTTATCCAACCAGTGATAATCAATTATCAGAATACCCCATTTCACTGAAGGGGAAAATCAGACAAAGATATTAAGGGTACACAGCAAGCTGTTGTCAGGTCTTGGACTAGAACTCAGAGATTCTAGCTCCAAGTCTTAGTCCATTAACAATCGGATCCACAGACCACTGAAATTAATTGGAGCCTTTCCATCAACTTCAATGGTCTTTGAATCAAGCCCTAAACCATCTAGCCTCTCTTATCATGTTATAATACTTCAAGAATGCTCTATGGGTAGAATTCATATTCCTGCAGGGGGCCCATGTAAGGTCTCAGGCTCACTCAAGACCTATGTTAAGAGCTTACGCCCCTAATATAGCCTATATATCACTCAACTGGGGTGAATTTCATCCTAATTTCTTTGTCCTGTGTATCAAGATTAAAATGTAATATTTTCACTTCCCTTTCGCCTGCAATTAGTTAACCACAATTCAGACTTTTTTTTAAAAAACCATGACTTTACATTTTTGACACTACTGGACACTGTATTTATCTTTTCACTTCTAATTGCAAACCATACGGTCCTCTTTAGAGTCTCACAGTCAATGCACAGTCATGTTGGGTTAGATCTATGATATTGCACAATAATTGTAGACGATGTGAAATAGGGCACAGTCCTATGAAAACAGACCTGAAAAATGCTTCAAATCACGTCAAATACAAAATTAAGGCCATAGATACATACACATATTTTTCCAGTTGCAAAACACACTAAATACAAGCTAGGGTGCTAGAGATTTAATCTCTGAAGTCTATGTACTCAGTATGAGCAATGTGACAACAGAATGTTATTTGGCTTGGTTATTTCATGAAGTGGGATATCAGAGGGCAAATTAATATAGGCTGGAGCATTCCCAATGCCTTTGTGCATTTCATTTAAGGAGTTTAAGCTCAGTCTTGACATTTGTCATTTTCTGAATCTATGTCTGTTTCTAAATTCTCATGAACTGTTCTGCACAAATCCTTAGCAACCAGTGCTTATTGGGGGAAAGGTGGGGAGAGAGAGGATCCATATTGATACTGAAAGGCTGATGCTACCGGAGAGCATACTGAACAAATTCATGGTTATTGAACCTTTAAAAGTGTTATGAATTGTTCTACTAAAAGCCTGTCAAATCACAACATGTAAAGTGGATGGAAAACAAAATTATACTGAAAATATTTTTTAAAAAGTGGGGGAGAGGCAGAAATCGCAGCTAAGAGAGCAAAGTACTTTACTTTTTTTGTTTGCTTTAATGTTTTTCCATTTCCATATGCAGTCAGCCATCTCCCTTCAGAACACTCATTTCTTATATAAGAAAACACACACACACACCCAGCTCCTTTTCATCCATCTTTAAACTAAAAGACGGGGGGGTACGGACGCTTGAGTAATGAGAAGACTGTACTTAAAAAAAAAAAAAAAAAAAAAAAGTGATCCTCCTACGGGCCTAGTCTGCAAAATTCTCAGGAACATGGTGAGACTCCCAGCAAGCATGTAGTCCACATCAGAAATAGCTGGCATTCTCATCACGCACAACTACTGCCACCAACAACATGTGGGTGCAGCTTCAGAGCCGTTAGCTGGGTAAGGAACTCGGAATACGAGAGCAGGTGACAGGGAAGGGAGCAAAGCCTTAAAAAGAAAAACCAAGCAATTGGCAGCGGGTCTTATGCTACCGATAATTTCATAGTTTAGCACGCCCTTGTCAACTGTGTCTGCACAGCAGCTTGTTCACAACCATAATGCAGCTGAACTGAAAGCATACAAGAGCAAATTAATTGGTGGTCAGGATCCATTACAATGACAAAAAGAACCAATGAGATTATATTACCTCCATTTTATGTTAAAGTGATGGTGTTACAGCACCAGCTAATTTATGACGTTAATTAAGCACAAGGATCTTCTTTCAGAGTAAGACAGGATGTCTTTGTGACTGAACAGTTCTATTTTTCCTCCTGCCCCTTTAGGGGAAATTGTCAGTGTTTTACTGAGAAATCAGATCCAGCTGAACAACAAGGCCGCCTGGCAAAGGACAATGGGAGGAGGAGGAGGAGGAAGGTTTTTAGAGGGCTGAATAGAAAAAGCGACAAAACTCTTCTTGAAGGTGGTCTCAATATGAATCCAGCGCATGCTCCCTATCATCTGTCAGCTCTTTAGCTCGTTCATGACTGGCAGTTGCCAATGGTGAGCAAATATGAAGGTTTTACATGTTACAGCATTTTCTGTGCCTATGTGGTACAGATGGAAACTGACACCTCCTTCAGAAAACAGGCACACACTACTCAAGAAAGGACTTAAACCAGGAGAAGTCCAGGCTAGACATTAGTTTTGAACAGCAAAGGAGGAACCAATGAACACGTGCACACAGAGCTATTCCATTTCTTAACACTTTGTTGGTGATGACGATGCATGGGAAACAGATTTGTTTAATTTACTAGCCTTTTGCTTCTAGGGATTCCCATTCAAACTCTGACTAAGGCCACTGTAGGAAGACACTGCTTATGAGAAGCTCAGATCCTGAATAAGCAGAAGTGCTGCAGGTGAAGACTGAGATGCATTCATATAGCTGGGCTGGGGGTGAAGGTTTTATGGTTGACAGGTGGCATAAAGATAAGCACAGGATGGGATCTGAGGTTCCTGCACAATCCAAGCCAGAAGGAGAGAGAGGAAAGGAAAAGGAAAATAAAACAGAAAACGTAGTCCAGCAGAGAAAGTAAGGTTAAGATCCATGCACATATTAATTCAAATAAACATTCATATGGATGACAAAAGCATACGTTGTTCCATAAATTTCCCTAGGGAAAGCTTTGTTATAGAATCCCTGCTTCCTAGTCCTACATCAATTTCCCCAAAATGCCCTTAACGTGTTTTCAATATGATTTTATTTAAAAGTAAACTTTCCATTAGCCAGAGTTTTGACAATATGTGCCTCAGTCAGTCTCTCTGAAGCAGGCACTGGTATGCAGTCATCTCCACCCTAATTACATGAATTAAGAAAGGAAGGGATGTGAGGTCTATACATTTTCTTCCTTAGGCTTTCACGGAAGCTGCCTTTTTAAGTGTATAGTCAAATTTAAGGCACTCCTTTTAATCATCACTAGAGCCAAGTTCTATGGTGTGTAATTTAGTTTGCATGGAGCACCCTGAAATGTTTCTAGAGTAGACCTTATAAATAGTATGGTGCTGTGTTGAGTAGATAGTACTGAAATGTCCAGAGAGAGGCGAAAATGTGAAAAGGCCTAGGCAGCAGAAGTAGACTTGGAAGTAATTGCAAAAATACTGAACACTGTCAGCATTATCCGTGCATCAGATTGGCTCCGGGCTCGCAGGCCTAACTAATATGGGCAGCAGTGTTTGAAGGGAGGCGTTCGTGGTCAACGCTCCGTTTATTCCCACTGTGAAAGGAAAAGGCGCTTCTGTTCATATTAACAAAAAGGGACTCAGCCTGACATGTCAGCCTTGGTATCACTAGGTAGATGTTCTGAGAATCTTCTGGCATATGACTTGTCGTTCACATGGAATTAGCTGCCGAACCACTCTCTCTCTCTCTCTGCCTGGCAAGAGGAGGGACGTTTCTTATTAGAACGCCTGATTTAGTGTTGAAATTTAATCTGGGGGGGGGGGGGGATTTTAAATCAAGTGTGAATTTTAAAAATGAAAGAAGGCTAAAGCTTTAATATGTTTTTGTGCCAAAATCAAGGGGATGGGAAAAGTCCACACAGCAGAAAAACAGATATACCACCCATGTGCCAGACTTTTCATTCTGTGGACCCAAAGGTCCAAACAAGCGGGTGCAAACTGCTGCACACACCGTCGCATGAAGCTGGCATCCTCTCCAGATACTGGGTACTTCTTTTTGACCTAACAGCCTTAAATATCTCTCTCCTGAAATGAAGGTTTGTAATTTCCCTTTGCCCTCCCAAAACAAGACCCTTGGTTTTGTGGCCTAAAAGTATCTCTCTTTTTCACATGTCTTAAAATACCGTACAGTAGCATAAAAAAGCAAGTGAAACACACCCAGGATTATTTAAACACGGCATAGGATAGGATTATGTAAAATACATATTGAAAAAAAACTTGTTGCCACCACTGTCTGAGCCTCAAAACTACATGTCTACAAAACCTACTAAGTGTGCTGCTTCTGTTTTTCAGGAAATGGATTTAAAGGTGTCTGCCAGCCCCTTGGATCATTAGCGTTTATGGGATTTGCTACCTGTGGGCACAACCTGGGATTCCTGAGTTAAAGTGGGTTTTTTAAAAAATAAACAGAAACACACACAGACACACACATTTATAATAAATAGCCTTTTCTGGAAAAAGAAAAAAAAGAATACTTCTAATATGTGTGTCATTTAGAATTATCTAAACAAGAGACTGGGCACATCTGGCTTTTCTTCTTAAGTAAGAAAACTCAGGCATTTCTGGGTCTGTTTGTAAGATATGCAGCATCATTCTTCCCTCTGAATCCAAAGCCAAGACCTGTCTTTCTTTACCTCTGCTCTAAATCATGAAATGCAGCTAAATCAGAAAGTTTTACACTGAAATCGATGGGTCTGTAACAATAGAATTAGACACATACTAAAGAAGCAGCCCCTATGTACTTATTTACTTATAAGGTCTAGAGGCTCAGTGTACGGGGTTTATTCTTCGTCTTTCTGTCTGGGAAACCCACATACAGCATCGCAAGACGTAATCAAATGAGGCCTTCCCTTGTCTGCTGTTCTAGGTAATCCTGAATTGACATGGTTTATAGGCAATGGATCTGAAACATACACATGATGGGTTCTCTACAGCCAATACATTATCTTGTTCTGACTATGAAAACTGACATTTCCTTTCCACTGTGGTTCATCCACTCCTACAGTTAGAATCAAGTGCCTCCCTTTATCAAAAGCAAAACTCCCCACTCCCACGTACAAATCAAAAAGAGAAGACATTCATTTTAAAATCACTAGTAATGTTTTGACATTTGCTGGCAATTCAAATAGTAAGAAGGAACAATGCATGTTCATAACTTAACACAGAATCATAGAATATCAGGGTTGGAAGGGACCTCAGGAGGTCATCTACTCCAACCCCCTGCTCAAAGCAGGACCAATCCCCCACTAAATCATCCCAGTCAGGGTTTTGTCAAGCCTGACCTTAAAAACCTCTAAGGAAGGAGATTCCACCACCTCCCTAGGTATCCACATAGCTAGAATGGATGCATCGAGTTGTAGACTTTTCCTTCCACAAATGCATGGCATCAGGAGATACCTGTACCCTCAGCTACAGAATACCCAGGTTCAATTCCTGCTCTGATAGAGACTTCCAGTGTGACCCTCAGGAAGTCACTTAGGGCGGGAGATACTCTCCCGCCGACATGGCGCGTTTGTTGGTGAAATTTATGTCGGTTCTTTACTGATTTTATATCCTTTCACACCCCTGACTGATAAAGGTTTTGCCAGAAAAAGTGCTAGTGTAGACAAAATCTAAGAGTGGCCGTCGCTAAGCAGGATGGCTTCTTGGCAAATGAGGAGTTTGAACCTTGGGAAGCCGGGCATGCCCTTCCAAGGAAGGCAAGCCTCCCTGGAGGGAAGGAGAGGAGCAAAACTAATCCTCTCATTAAGTCTAAATCTAACTAGCTATAATCTAACCAAGCCACCACTTGCTATAGAAGAATTACTACATCAATGTAATATTCTCTCCATGATAAAAAAGTCAGTCAAGTACACACAAAACTTTAAAAAAATAAATCAGGGATATCTTCCAACAGTGGGTTTGAAAATGATTCCCGCTGCTTGCTATTTCTTGAACACATAAAAGGTGATCAAACGATAGATACATCAAATGATACATCATTTTGCTCTTTGCTTGGGACTAGGTAATAGTTTGTGAATCTGGACTGTATCAGGGTCTTGTCTTTTTGAACAGAGAAACAGATTATGCTTTCCTCGGCCTCATGATCTGTAATAAGAGATATTATTGTCTCCTTTCAAATGAAAATTTAAGCTGAATATCAAGAAAAATCTGCTAAAATAGGTTTCCCAAGGATAGCGGTACTTGATATATATGAAACTTGACTAGACAAAGTTCTGGAGAATATACTGCAAAGAAACATCCCTGAATTGGCAGCGGCCAAGTCCCCATTTTAAAATATACATGCAGACAGCCATTATTATTCAGACTAATCCATGACTCCTCCACTAAATATTTTTTACAGCTAAACAAATTAGTTATCCTTTATAAGAGCTTCTTTCATTTCTTTTTAACTGCAAAGCCTTGTAGTTTGTATGCAATATTTTTTAAAAAAAATCCACATGATCTTACTATATAAAAGCTGTGTTCTCCTTAAAGAGGGTCCCCATTGTTTTGACCTGATACACAGATTTATTTATTTTTTTCATTTTAAAAACCTCATTTCTCCTCAGGGTTAAATCAGTCCAACCCATCCATCTAAAATGGGATAAAGGAGAATTCAGCACAAAGTCACCTTTGCACTTAGTTATGTTGCTTGGTAAATAGGGAAGGGATTCTTTAAAAATTGCTCTATTTTCTGTGGGTTTGTTTTAGCAATTCTTTCAAGATATGCTGCTGGGAAATGCAGGGAAATAAATAGGGACACAAAGACAATTAGTTGGCCTCATTTTGGCTCAGTCTAAAATGTTAACCCCTCTACAGATCCAGCTGGCAGTGCCCTATCTCCTTCAGAGACATCCTTCATCAAATGGGAGAAGTTGATAATTGACCCAAAATGTTCTTCCATCTGATTTGCCTGTGGCCAGTTAAAGTCCAGTAATGGCTTATCATGCCCCTCCTCCCCCCACCTGCTTATTCAACAATCTGCTCCAAGAGTGTATTTCAGTTCAGAGACATATCTGCTCACTTTAGTGACTAGGGACAAATTCTGACTTCCAACATGAGTATACAAAAGTTTTATGCACATACTGGAGAGTAGAATTTGGTTCTAAAATTATTTGTTTTTTGATAGCACTTTTAAAATCCTGTTAACCCTGTACAGCAGAGGTGGGGAACCTATGGCTCACGGGCCAGATCCAGCCTGCTGTTTCATTTAATCTGGCCTGCAGCAAGTCTCCATGCCAGACGCCAGAAGCCCCGAGCCTTGGTGCCGCTCTGCAGGGCTGGAGCTGCGAGCATAGGCTCGCCCCACTGCGGGGTGAAGCTGGGGTTGCCAGGCCGTTAAAAGTCTGGTCAGCTCTGCGCAGCTCCTAGAAGTGACTGGCATATCCCTGTGGCCCCTAGGAGCAGGGGCGATCAGGGAAGCTTCACGTGCTGCCCCCGCCCCCAATGCTGGCTACGCAGCTCTCGTTGGCCGGACACGGCGGCCACTTCTGGGAGCAGTGCAAAGCCAGGGCAGGCAGGGAGCCTGCCTTAGCCCCGCCAACTGGGAGCTGCCTGAGGTAAGCGCCGCACCCCAAACCTTCTTCCGCACCCGAATCCCCTTCCCCTAGCCCGCTCCTGCACTCAAAACCCCTTTGCTCCAGCCTGGAGCCCCCTCCTGCACCCCAAATGCCTCATTCCCAGCTTCACCCCAGAGCCCGTACCCCCAGCCAGAGCCCTCACCCCCTCCTGCACAACCTACCATCCCAGCCCAGAGCTGCCTCCTGCATCCCTCATTTCTGGCCCCACGCCGGAGCCTAGGGGAAGCCCTGAGCCTCCGTACACACACCCCTGCCAGGCTGGAGCCGCGAGCGCCTGATAGAAAAACGGTTCCCCACCCCTGCTGTACAGCCATCATAATTATATGAGAACAATCTGGAACTTATTTCTTCTCTTGCACTAACAGAAGGTTAATTGAATTCTAGCTGTATTACTGGTGATGATGCATGAGCTAGAAAGTACACAGCTTGATTCTGAGATCCCATGTTAAATCTGTGACACTAGCACATAGAAAATCCATTTACTTTTCTAAACCAAGCAATTTTGATCTGTAGGTCAGAAATATAAATATGGAATCTTATGTTGCTATTTTTAGAGTCATTATTTGGGGTACAGCAACAATTTAAGCAGCTGATCAGGTCAGTCTGATGCATGCATCCCAAATATAAATATACTTTGGGATGAACATAAAGATCATTGGTGGGAGCTAAACAGAGGATGACTCAGGTGGGGGAGGGTGAGAGGGAGAAGCTGAATCAGGTCTAGATATTGTTCTTAACTATTTATACTGTGGTAGCTCCCAGGATCCCCATGAAAACTGGGGCCACACGCTACCGGGTTTTGTACAAACATATAAAGAAGCAAGTTCTGTCCTGGACATTTTATAATCTGTGGTAAAATAAAATGGTCAGCCGCCTACCTAGATATGGCCCAAGTAGACTATTGTGCTCAAAGTCAAGAGCAAATCTCTCACATCCATAAGAGTTCCTGCTCTGAGTTGGCAACGTACAGCACTTGCTCTATAACTCTTCAGCAGCTGTATATTGTGAAAGAACCAGAACCTATACTGGGCAATTCACAGAACTGTAGTTCAGATCTAAGGATTCGCAGGCGTTATGACCCTGCTTGAATATCACAGCCCCAGTAGTCAGTTGGGTTCTATATCTTCTTATTTATAACACTCACTGGATGACTTGGCTTTCCCACTTCCGGCACAATGCAGAAGTGGTCAGTTGTGAAGGGTTTCTCTTTTTGAGAAGTCAGAAACATGGTATTACCTTGTAACTACAATAGTTAAATATTAACCTCAGTCACTCATATTTTGAAGGTCTGAAGGAACATAATGAAAAATGCAACACTAATGAGAACCCCTCGCCCCCCCGACAACATTTGTATTCTTCATAGTTCTGAAGTGAGGTTATTCATCTAAAATTACTGATGGAAGTAATAACTTTAACTGCAACGGTATACTTTCCTGGAGTGAAATTAAATACCAATAAGCAGCCTCATTTCAGACTCTCCTGCAGAATTATGCATGCAAAGGAAGTATTTGCTTTTCCAGTGTAAGTAAAGTATAGTAGGGATTGAAGTCCACTGATTAGGGCAAGGGGTTTAGAGTAAGGATTACTGGATTCTCTTCCAAGCTTTGCAGCAGACTAACTGGGCAAACCACCGAAGCCTCCCTGCCTCAGTTTGCCTAACTGTAGAACGGATATAATACCTCAAGGATCTTGTGACACTTAACTAATGCTTCCAAATCTTTGAGACCCTGGGATAAAAAGTGCTGCACAACCGCAAAGTATTATTATAATATTAGACAGATAATGCAGATGTGCTTCTGCATGAAGGGGATTGATACTGTGTGGACACCAACAGGCTCTGCTTTGATGGGGCTGCAGAGGTTTTCAAACCACATTAAAATCAGCCCCTAGCAGTGGCTGAAAGAAATATACTAGCACAATGATGTGATACATTGTCACAATGAAACAAGGGCAACAAACTCTTAAAGGTGACTCTACCACTATGTGGATAGTCCCAGATGATAAAGTTCATGACAGGCTGTTTTCTGGGCTAAAGGGCAGAGAGAGACAGGTGACTTGTTCTACCATTTTACAGAATTGCTAGAATACAACTAGATTTACATTTTATTCCCACAGTATATTTTTGTGGAAGACTGTATGTCCTGGTTTGTAAGGTGAAAACATCAACAGGACATCAACTTTTATCTTCCCATATTGACAGTGCTATCATCCTTCATGCATTGTGCTACTATCTTTCAGACCTCAGACCACAAATGGAAGAGGGTGCTTTTCCACTAACAGCAGAAAGAAGTTTTGACTGTATTTCGGTCACTTTCTTATGTGACTTTACAATATCGTTTGTGCTATCCATTCTATTTCTGAACTATATGCTGCACCAGCTGTTGAGTAAAGCTGAAATCCAGATCACAGGTAAAATTTTTAAATGAGGGTATGTCTACACGGCAAAGATAAACCTGCAGTGCCGAGTCTCAGAGCCCAGGTCAATTGACTTGGGCTTCCAGTGCTCAGGATGCAGAGCTAGTAGATTCCTAGTTCACTTCCTGGTTTTGATTTATCCTTTCGTTTAAATTAAACTGAATCAACTTGGGATCATGTGATCCAAAGTTATTCCATGACCAGCTCTTCTAGGATATCCCAGTGTAAGTAAAGTATAGTAGGGATTGAAGTTTGTGGGGATAGATAGCTCAGTGGTTTAAGCATTGGCCTGCTAAACCCAGGGTTGTGAGTTCAATCCTTGAGGGGGCCATTTAGGGAACTGGGGCAAAAATTGGGGTATGGTCCTGCTTTGAGCAAGGGGTTGGACTAGATGACCTCCTGAGGTCCCTTCCAACCCTGAGATTCTATGATCCCCACTACATACAAAAACCAAGTCTAAAAAACGGCATTATTCCTTGTTGGTTCACCGGCAATTTGATGAAGAAAACTGAGCCCTACCAGCATTAGTAACATTTATTCTCCAATCTCTATCCAGTAAGTTAAAGTCTCCCATTATGACACAATTTCCAACAGCATTTCTTTCTCTAAGCAACTACTATCCATATCGAAGTCCAACCCTGGGGAACTATAGCAGACCCTTAACACGATCCTAATTGAATCTCTTTTTACAATCTTTCCCCAAAGCAATTTTGACCCACATTCTATTTTCTATTTGTCCATATCACTTTTACTATCACTTTTTTGTTTTATTTTACTGTTTACTGCTTTATTGATGTACAATGCTAACCCCACCACTTTTACTTTTATTCCTCTCTCTCCAAGCATACCCTCCAACACCTGTATTCCAATCATGCCTGCTATCCCACAATGTTTCTCTATTTCCTATAATATCTGGTTTGACCTCCTGCACCACTAGTTCCAGTTCCTCTATTTATTGCCCAGACGCCTTGCATTATGTACAAACATTTCAGGTTTTTATTATTTTTTTGGGGGGGTGGAGGGGCTCACCTAGTTTTCTAGCACCAATATTAATGGTTTTGCAGGCCAAATTCTGCTATAATTTACACCCCTCTAACCTCATTTCCTGCAGTAGGATGCCATCTCTAACAGAAGGCAGAATGTGGCCCCTCAATAATTCTGTTGATGTGGAACACAGAAAAGAGTTCATGTCTTGCCTGATAATGCTGGCTCTAACAATTATTGCTACAGAAGAGCAGACTCTGAACAAGCACAGGGTGTAGATCTGTTGAATAGGGTGCGGTCGTTTTTACATAGTCACTTTTCAGAATGGAAAAAGTGACTTGCATTCTGGAAGGAACTTTGCTTAACTAGCAGTATTCAAAAATCTATTTGGATTTCCTGTAGGGGCTTTTGTTTTGCTTTTCTTATACTTATGTGCATTACATTTGCAAATTGTTACTTTAAAAAAAAAAAGTTTCTTCCAAAAAATATCTTCTCAACCTGCTTGGTAGATTTGTGACGGTGCAGTCACTTGTTTGTCATTAGGCTGTAATGTCACAACACAGGACGGTACACGACTTCACAACAGGATAACTTCATTGGAGAAACAGGGTTGCAATGGAAAAAGACAGTCTTCAAAAAATACATCTCTTGCAACAGCAGAAATTGAGTCTACAGGACAGTCACCTCCAGGCATAATTCCTCCTTTCAACTTAATATGCATGACAACTCCAAACAGGAATATGCTTCCAGGTTTGGCTTCCCTCCACTGATAGCCAGAAAATATTCTGCTAACCCCACAGAAGAAACAAGGATGAAGAACAGGAGGACAAAGTATGTCTTAATCTCCCAGAATACACTATGATGCTGGTTATGGGAAAACAAAAGTAACAATATTTTAAAATCCAGTTCCCCTTCCTCTTCAATCCTCTTAAATTGCTAATGGTTTCTATTTCCCAGCCACTATGTCCCAGCCAGAAGAAACAATCAGTTGACAGAGCCTATTCTGAGAATATTGTAGTGATGGCATCTTTAATTGTGGAGAAGGGCAGAGCAGAAAAGCCTGTGTGATTTGCTAATGGGGATGCTTTTGTGGAGAATTATTCTGGCCATGTCAACCAACAGAACATGAGGGTATCCCCTTCTTCAGATTAATGCAATTAAACTCTCATGACTATTATTTAACCCTTGATCTGCTGCTCTTTTCTACCTATTTCCACAGAGGAGAAAAAATGACCATATTTGGTCATTACAACAAATTATGACACATTATGACAAAGAACAATTTTCACATTTTCCCCCATGTGTCAGAATCCCAAGGGCAGAGAAGGAGGTGAATCTGGGGGGGAGGAGTGGTCACATCACCCTCACATTATGGGGTGAGACGGGGAATCCTACAGAAGGCTGTAGCCAACTTGCTTCTTATGGGACTCTGAGCTACTAAATATCTTACAGGAAATCTAAGAGGGGTCTGAATTATAGTGGGTGCCACAAATAGCAAGAGTGACTGCTCAGTGGATAACTAACGTCATGCATGATGCCACGGCAGGAACTGCGCATGTATCCAAGACAGCACTGAGAAGAAGTAAACAGAGCACATAGCTCAGATGACAACCTCCTTTGTACCTTTACTAGGGCTGCAACTGTCGTGGTACAAAGCTGTGGCCTTACACTATGGCAATGTGAAGGTCTTGTTAGGACTTCTCCCTACAACAGGGACAATGTGGGGAACTGTTTTAATGCCTTAGCCAGCATTATCAGCCAGGATTGGAGGCAGCCCAATCTGTTTTAGTCTACATTTATTTTAGGGCAGAACAGAGAAGATAAAGCTTTAGCATAATGAAAGGCCAACCTGGAATGGCTTCCGCATGTACTCACTCATCTCCACTTATTCTTCAATTCATTGTAAAGCTCAGTTAGTTAATGTGATTTTTTCACTCACATCCAATGGCTGGGATTTCCCCAACACCACTGTCAGCGAGAGACTGGCAAGAAAGGGTTATTAAAACAACCTCTCTATACTAAAACGGCAAGTCGTGCTCATTTTATTGGATTGTTTTTTTCCTGGAAGGGTGAGGATGTTAACAGGAGGGAGGGAGTGCAGTCGTTTTATGTGTGCACTCTGACTGTGAGGTTGCTAGGACAACTTCTAATTATTATTGAATTACCTGGGCAAAGTAACATAGATCCATTAAGTACAGGAGTTAAGGCTGCCTCTGGGTTTTCTTAGCCTACACTCTGCCTTAAATAATAAATAGCACTTTTTAGGGGGCCTGAACAGCTCAGGGGCTTGGCTATCAGATGCGAAGCCTGTCTCCTTCTGTGCCACTGGCATAGATCCAGCTTACACTGATTGACCAGAGTAATTAGCGTATGCTGGCTGTTCAAAGTCTTGCACAGTGTAAGCTGAATGGATCTTGGTCCGGTTCATAGTGGACGGGTGGGCACATCACAAAAAAAATACCCTTCAGCTGTCTCCCTTGTCATTACTGATGGAGAAATACTAAGCTACGATCTAAGGCCCAGAATTGGTCGCTTCAGTTTGAAGGTCATGAACATAGACAGGGTGCACAAGACTAGCGCAGAGGGAACTTCGACCCTTAGGGCTGCCAGTAAAAATTTTTTTCAAAAAATCAGTATTATGTGGGTTCTTTGTAAAGTGAAAATAAAAGGCGAATAAAAGGCATGTTCTTATTTAAGTTTGTGGGAGCGATGGTGCATATTTCATGCTTCAGTTACGGTGATTTTTCTTCTAGCATTCGGAGGTACTTCTTTAGCTCAGTAAGAGGTTTTAAGTGGCAGTGAGTGCTGGGGCTAGTTTGAGCAGAGTGGCCAACTATAGAAGCAGGCGGTAAACATTTGAGTGATGTGCAAAGGTGCTAAACCATAATTATATTTTACTTACACATACACACACACGTACGTGTTAAAAGAATATTAAGATTGCAAAGTCAGACACTCAAAAGTTAGGAAATATCTGAATTCAGGTTGCCTGTGCACCCTTAATTCAATTTGCATATGGATTATGATACAGTCTTTAATCACATGATTACATACTGTTTTTTCCAACAGCACCCAGGGCTCACTCAGTCCACAGACTGGACGGTGCTCACTTCCTGTTATAGTAATACAATAGCAGTTATTCACTATTTTGTTTTTTCCTCATTGTTCCATGTGTGACTCCACCCACGTGCCTTATTTACTGCACAATATTCAAACCCTGTTCTGAAGATAACCATTAATTTCCTCATGGACTTTTCCATGACACTCATCACTACAGGATCTGAGTGTTTCCCAAATATTAATTTATTTATTTCCACAACACCCCTGCAAGATGGGGGTGGGGGAGCATGATATCTCCATTTTGCAGATGGGTAAACTGAAGTACAGATAAATTAAGGTCAAAAATTGCCACTAATTTGGGGTACTTTGCATCATGTAGGACTTTATATGTTCAAAGCACAGCTCCAATTGATTTCAGTTACAGCTATGAGTGCTCAGCATTTCTGCAATTCAGACACCAGGGTTTCAGGTCAGGCTGCCAGAAAATGAGGAATACACAATTCACCATCACCTATGAAAAGTCTGGTTTAAGCAACTTGCCCAGCATCACATCGAAATTTTGTGGCAGAAGGAGGGACAGAATCCAATTCTCCATGGCAGAATTCAACTGCCTTAACCATGAGACCATCCTTCCTCTTCCCATAATCCCTGCCTCATTCATCCCTGCACAACTTCCAACTTTGCAACAGACGAAGCAGGGATACTACAGACAATAGTTTCCTTCGCTATACAAGCCTGATTCGTTCCAGAGCAGGTGCATCCTGGGCACTGAATGCAGTAGGGATCCTGGGGAAAAACATAATACATGATCATGCCATTACAGACTGTATCATAATTCATATGCACAAGTGGGCTGAATTAAGGTTGCATAGGCCTGTGGTTCTCAACCAGGGGTACACAGAGCTCTTCCAGGGGTACATCAACTTATCTAGATATTTGCCTAGTTTTACAACAGGCTACATAAAAAGCACTAGCAAGTCAGTACAAACTAAAATTTCATACAGACAATGACTTGCTCATACTGCTTTATATACTATACACTGAAATGTAAGTACAATATCTATATTCCAATTGATTTCTTTTCTACTTATATGGTAAAAATGAGAACGTAAGCAATTGTTCAGTCATACTGTGCTGTGACACTTTTGTATTTTTAGGTCTGATTTTGTAAGCAGGTAGTTTTTAAGTGAGGTGAAACTTGGGGGTACACAAGACAAATCAGATTCCTGAAAGGATTACAGTAGTCTGGAAAGGTTCAGAACCGCTGGCACAGGCAACCATAAATTTTGGCATTTCCTAACTTTTGGGTGCTTGGTTTTGCAAGCTTTATAATATTATTTTAATGTAGCTTTTCGTGTGCAGTTTCCTAAGGTTTTTAAAAAGCAGAAATTCCATTATATAGCATCATCCTGACACCCCAATGGTTCATCAGCAGGCTTGGAAACTTAGATCCACCTGAAAGACCTCTGCCACATGTGATACCAAAGTAATCACAATAGTAGGTTGTCATCATCTATGTGGACCTTCATTAGAGGGGGATGAGACATTTTGCCAGTGAAGTTCACAGATATTTGTGGACAGCAGAGGAATGGTGAGACTCAGGAATCTTGTGTTCCATTATAGGCTCTGGAGAAGAATGTGAACTAGTGAGCACAGGCTCTTCTACCCCCAGACATGACCCCTTCTGCTATATCCTCTCCAATCTGTCCCAGCCCTGACTGTTCCCTAGCCTGGCTCCTTGTCCCAGTCTCCTTACCTAGCTAGTCCCAGTGTCCACTCTTCAGGCTTCTCTCTCATCCAAGTCCCACTCTCCTTGCACAGTAAGTCCTAGTCTTGCCCTCTTTACTCCCAGTCTCCACCTCAGACTCTGTGCCTAGCCATTCCCAGTTCCATCCCTAAATCACCCAGCTCATTGTTCCCAGTCTCCTTGCCCAGCCAGTTCTTACCTTACCTCCTGGATCCTCATCTAATTTCAATCACTCCCCCCATGCTTACTGGATCCCAGTCTCCCCATCCCAATTCCTAGACCCCATAGCAGGCTCTGTTCCCCAATACCTCCCCTGCTTCCCTGCAGGTCGAGTTCTTGTCCCCCCTGCATGTGAATCAGGAGCTTTCTCCCTCATAGCAAGGGGGTCATTGAGAGCACAGAAGAGAGAGTCTCTCTGCTCTTAGTTCAGGGACCCAGTATGGCCCACAGCAGCCCAGAACTGCAATGGCAGGGAAGATACTGCTCAGCCCCAGGCTCGAGCATATCCAGAGCAGACAGAATATTCAGGTCATGTAGTTGCTAAAATCTAAGAAGTCCCTAAATTGAGCATGTGAGAATCATGATTTTTCAGAGGCTTACAACTGGGCCAACTTTGGGCAGATTTTTTACAGGAATAACAGAATAATTGTCTACAACTAGACTGGACAAAACTCTAGACAATGTGCTGTAGGGAGCAATCCTAACTAACTGGATGACCTACTGGTAATAGGTCTTTTCCAGCTCTTACATCTAGAGATGATGAAAATTCTAACCTTGATTTTCTGAATGGACAACACTGGGTCAGGTTCACAGCACCTTTGAAGTGGTCAGAAAAGCATCTGACAAAGTGCAGACCGCTGAGCTCTGTGTCCACAATTACAGCACAGCACAGTTTAAATCTACGTGTCCCTAAGTGACATCTGTCTGTTGCGACAGTTCGTGTTGCTGAACATAGCAATCCTTCCATTGCCTGACACGGTACAAATGCTACTATCTGTTCACAAGCATCTTATGGCTAAAACTAGCTGTGACGAGCAGCTGTTATAACTTTTGGGGGCTGTCCCAAAACAGCAGGGGAGATATATGCTGGGTTATCCCACAGATTAACAAAAAATATATTTTAAATGGCTGGAAGGGCTTTGGAGACCACGTGTTCTGATTCTTCCAACTGAGCTTCGTGTGTGCCAACAGCATAGCAGGAGAGCAAGGGAAAGTATGTGCCCATTGCTGATATGCTCTGAGGAGAAACACCAGGGAAGTCCAACTGTTTAGAGTGGAGTCCTTCTCCAATGCCTACTACCAATTTCAGTGTGGAATTACCTGAATAATATCACCCCTCAAAAAAGGATAGCCCACAAGAAGCTGGTCTAAAGTTAGCATGAAGATGACACTGTACCTTCACCCCTCAGAAAGCTGCAGTTCAGTGGTGCTGCTGTCAGGGAATTCACAATGGTGGTGCTCATCTTAGAATGTAAAGGTTGGATTAACATGGACTCAGTAAGGACACTGAAACCTCTGCAGCTTCCACATCTGTGGAAATGCACCCTGAGAACGGCTCCAAAATCCAAGGTGTGCCATACTTTTACCATTCCTAGTTTGGGATCAGGACAGAAATTCAGAAAAGAGTTGTCCTGGTTAGATGGAAGGGGAGGGATGGAGGGGAGAGGACAGGATCTGGCAAAAACTAAAGACAGATCCACAGCACCGTACTGTCACTATGTAAGGCCAAACATGGAGGACTACAGGAAAGCAGAGAGAGTGCTCTCATTGTTCTGGCTAGGGAAATCACCCAGCAAATATCTTCAGGGTTCAGAACCGGAAATATGAGTGGCAAGTTATACAGCCTTGAAGGGGAGCTAGTTACAATTCCCCAGAAGCATTGGAGAGCAGAAAAAGATGGGACTAGTGATACCAATGGAAAGGATGCCACCTTTTCCCTGCCTCTACAATCCACTGCACCCGTACACACAGAGATAGGAGCTAGGCCTTCAAAATCCACAGCTGGGATCCTGCCTCTCTATCAAGAGGTCTGCTCCACCCTATCAGAGATGGTCAATACTTTCGTGAGAGCCCTCTCATGAAGACAGCCACAAAATTTAAGATGCCGGCATGGGATGCCCTGCTGAATGTCATCTTGCCATAAACGAAGAGCATCTTGTACCTTGAAAGAGCATCAGCAGATGTGCCTAGCAAGCCTGTATAAGTCCGTCAAAGACAGCGAGGATCAGAACTCTATGATAAGTAATTTTATTTAGAACCTTCCAAATTACCAGGATGGGTCTCAGAAATTTTGTTAGCTGCCATCTTTCTCTACTGAGGTAGTGGAGGTTTCTCTCAATGGGAACAGGAAAGCACTACTGCAAAGACACAGCTAAGGATTTTTAAAAAACATTTATTTTTTGTGCTTTAGCTCTCTCTGGTCATGGCACAAAATGGCAGTTGGCATCAGAGTTACCCCCCCTGCATGTGCTTTGAGTGAGGCAGGAATTAAACTGGAGAAGCAGAGGGAATGGGGTTGGGGGCTCAGAGAGTGGGAAAATCCTGGCTGCTGATTGCTCATCATGTGGCTTGTCTGAGCAAGCAAGTGGAAGAAACCCAGCATCTGTGCTGGCATAGACTGAGCTGCACGACTTGAGGGATCAGAACTTTCCCTGGTATTGAACAGGCTGAGAAGATAGAACTGTGTGCTATTTATCCAAAACTCTGGAATTTCACATGCCAACCCTTTCATAGGGAAAATGTGGAAGCTCAGTGGGCACTATTTGCACTTCAAAATTCTTAAGAATCCAAAGCTGGGGATTTTGGCAAGGAAAACTCTAACACAAAATACGCAGTTTCTAGCTGAGCCAGTTCTCCAGATAAAAAGTATACAAGTCCTCAAGAAAACAATCCTGCTTAGAAAGAACTTAAAAATGGGAGAGGAGAAACTGAAGCCCCAGCCAGTCTGTCACATCCAGTATTTCTTAGTCATAGTTTATTTTAGACACTGTGGTATTAATTGTTCAGCTCTGCAGATGCACTCATATAGACTAGATCTTGACCCACTTTTACTGTAAAGCCCATGGGAAGATGCCCACTGATAAAGGTTAGGTAGAGAGACAGCGGGGATTGCTGATAATTACCCATTCATACAAAAATGCTATTACATGGCCCAGCTAGAGGAACTGTAACTGCATGATCTCACTACTGTTTTCCCTCATATTTCCTCCCCACTTCATTCCTATTGTTTCCATTACGTACTTGTGACTTGTCTTCAATTAGATTTTAAATGACTTCAGGGCAGGCACCAAGTCCTCATATACATTTGTACAGCACCTTACATAATAGGACTCTGTGCTCAGCCAGGGCTTTTGAGCACTACAATAAATATAGACTAATACCTTTCATAGACTGAACAGATTGAGAGGGTGAGAATAAGAGAACTTGGGAACAAGAAAAAGAAATAAAGAATCCAGAGAGTTCTGTTTCAGCCTTTCCTATGAAGTAGCTGGAAAACAGGCTGCACTGAGTTTACCTATGTTGCATACCTTCATCATAACAATTCATTTGTGTAGAATTTTTGTTTTTAAAACGTATGCATTACAGAAATATTGTACCGAGTGTTTAAAACAAAAAATGATTTCATGTATGCAAACAAATATTTCTGGTTTTAACATTCAAGCAGAGCTCGCAAGCAATTTAGTTTGGTAACTTCCATTTTTCAGTTGTAGTGTGTCTGTAGTAGGTACTTTTTTGTGTTTTTAAAAGGTCACTTTAACAAGGTACGGGTGAAGAAAACCTCAACGTTTAGAAAAATCCCTCTCTCCTTGGGGCTTCTGTAGCATCAGGCATTTGGCTTTAGTTTGTCTGCACCCCCTGCTGAGAATCTTCTGGCATAAGACAGAAACCTGCTGACTCACGATGCACAGCTACTGCTTGGAGTACTTTTTTCATAAAAAACACCCCAACCCTACTAAATAAATGCATTCACGTAATAAAAATTGGATTCTCCTCGCTTCCTGATTGGCAAGTTTGTATAGTAAGAGAAAGGAAAAACGGAAAACTAGTTACAACAGTGATAAATATGAAACGCACTTCATAAGAGTGGTTGCAACTGTAATCTTCTAATGTCACCTCCAATCCCTTAGCACAGCAGTTCCCAAACTTGTTCCGCCGCTTGTGCAGGGAAAGCCCCTGGCAGGCCGGGCCGGTTTGTTTACCTGCCGCGTCCGCAGGTTCGCAGCTCCCTCTGGCCGCGGTTCGCTGCTCCAGGCCAATGGGAGCTGCTGGAAGTGGCGTGGGCCGAGGGACGTACTGGCCGCCACTTCCAGCAGCTCCCATTGGCCTGGAGCAGCGAACCGTGGCCAGTGGGAGCTGTGATCGGCCGAACCTGGGAACGCGACAGGTAAACAAACCGGCCCGGCCCGCCAGGGGCTTTCCCGGCACAAACAGGGGAACAAGTTTGGGAACCACTTCCTTAGCACAATGCAGAAATCTGGGGTAAGCAGTGTGTGTATGCTAGAAGTATGGGAAAATACAGGGCATCAGAGCTATCCCTGGGCTTCAAATCACTGTGGAGCTGGACTGAAATATAGCTTTTAGAGTTGAGCCAGAAACACTTTTGTAAATAAAAGTCACAAAAAGGCTAAGATCCCAAATTATTTACAGAATATTTGGAGAGAGTTTTTTTTAAATTACAAATACATTTTAAAGCAACCCTTAAAGTATCAATCTCCCTTTTACCTACCATAACAAAATAAAAGATAATCAAGTAAATTCTGAAATCATTAATCTATTATTTTTTACTTTGGCAAAACTCCCATTGAATTCCACAGAAGTTTCATCATAACAAGAACCTCAGTATATTTGGCTCAGTAAGAACTTCTTGTTCATACAGCTGTTTTCATCATAGGATCTCAAAGTGCTTTACAGACATTAACTTACTATGCCTCAGATCAGTCCTATGTGGCAAGATGTCCTTTTACCCAAGACAGAAAGGTAGCTGACACTTTTGGAATGGGATGCAGCTGTTCAGACACCATCCTTTAATGGTGCACAGTAGGTTAGGGAAGGGAATGGAAAAACACCATATCCAATTGAAAACTGCAGGGGCAATTAGTGAGGTAGAATGTAATTATCCAAGTCAGAATTGGGGAGGCACATCAGGGTTAACACAACAGCTTTCATGAAAAATGTGGCATGAAATCTTAGATTACCACAAGTGAGGACGACTGTGGTTTTATGCCTTATTTGAGTACTTTACCTTGCAAGGCCTGTGTTCAAGGTTTCATATTTCCCCCTGCAAGAGTTAATGACATGACAGTTCAAAAGCAGGGCAGGGAGAGATGATGAATGGATGTGCCTTAGTTCTTGCAGGTGGGTTGGGAGAGTCTGAATTCAAGTCTTTGCAAGTATAGAAAAGAGGAATTTATTTTTAAGATTTTTTGTCAGAAACCCCAATTATCTGCATTTTTCTAAGTCTGCAAATGTATTCAGTTACTGATTTTGAGACAGCTGGGCCTGCTGCACAGCAGAAAGCTATACGCCAAAAGGGAGAATGGATGGAATTTTTCCAGAATCTGGCTCCCCTTCAAACTTGTGGAGCCACCACTCCACGATCAAAGCCATTGATGGACACTGTGGAACAGTCTTAGGGGGCATAGCCCATACGTGCACCCCAAGAACAGCAATGGGCCAATAAATGTCACTCATCCGTGCAGATTATTCTTGTGTTTCCAAGAGTGATTTGCCTGGAGGTTGAGGAATGGATAAGATAGGGACACACATTAACACTACTTTTGCAGAAAGTAAAAACTTTGCATTAGGGCTATTCCTATAATGGCCAGAATTTGGCTGTTGGAGTATTTCTGCTGGCTGCAGTGTACTTCCAAATTTAGCAGCTGTTACACTGGCCAAGCTGTGTGATGTTTATGTGGCAGTGTTGCAAAGGAAAGCCAGTAACTGAGAGTTCATACAACACTCACCAGTGTCACCAGGCAACATAACGTGCAGGGCTTTTAACCAGCGAACATTTGATTTAAAGTTTTTAGAAGCCTAACTGCAGGTCATTCCCAGATCAAACCTGCCAGCACATTTAACACAAGATGCAAAAGGGCAGGCAGAAAATTGAGAGAAAGGGCTTGAATTATATATAGAAAAGGAAAATGGCAACAATGGAGAAATCAAAGCTCCTATCATAGAATCTCAGGGTTGGAAGGGACTCCAGGAGGTCATCCAGTCCAACCCCCTGCTCAAAGCAGGACCAATTGCCAATTTTTGCCCCAGATCCCTGGATGGCCCCCTCAACTCACAACCCTGGGTTTAGCAGGCCAATACTCAAACCACTGAGCTATCCCTCCCCCCAATGTTGGTTTATATCATATGAAGAATATAAAACCAACAAGCTGTTTAATAACCATCAGGTTTATTAGTTCTTTAGCTTCCGTTCTAGTAATGATAGACTGCAGCCCAAACAAACATGAGACACTGGCCCAAGTAAGAGGTAATCTGTCTGAACTGGAACAGGCATGCAGAGCTGTTGCTGCTTGTAATGGGTAGAGGCTGTCTTATTGTGCTCGTTAGCTAGTGATTGTGAGGGACAGGGGATTAAATAGCTTGTCACCCCTCTAAACTGTCGTAGTTGAAAGCACAACCCCTGAATGGGATAAAGGGAAGAGGGATGGCAAATATAGTCTCTTTCAACCAGAAGATTAGCGCATAGGGTCTAGAACAATGCTGGAGCTCAAAGAGGAGAGAACTGTGTGGGTCTCCAGGGCTCCTGAGAGGATGCCAAGAATTAAAAGGCTAATTTCTCTGTAGGACAACAGAAATAAAGTTCAGGGCCACCCCACATAGCATGGTACAAGTGCCAGCATCTTACTGATAAAAGAACAGAAGAAGGAACCTTCAGACTTCCCTGATATTTCTCCATGAAACCTTAATAGCTTTCATCAAACTAAAGCTAAATTAGACTTTAGTAGCAGCCAAAATAGCAACAAAAATAGATACAAGTTTGATTTTAAATCAGGCCTTGTTTGTACTTCAAACTCAAACCGTTGTTTTAAGGCTGCAAATTGGCCACTGAAATGTAAAGGGCTGCTTGGTTTTGGCAGGTAATTAAAACCTTTGGTGAAGACCGCAGGTATGTCAACAAAAAATGACTTAAAACCTGTTTGTTAAAAGGGGAGAATAGAAGAGAGAGCTGTTGTATTTATAGGGTGCATTTTGTCATTTTGTGTTTGTGGGGAGAAGGCACTGGGTGTCAGAGAGGATACTATTTTTTGAGCAGGGGAATGATTTGGTCTGCTGGTTCTAAGGTACTGTGTGTTCACACCTATTTCTTAGCTGCAGTTATAGCCAATCCCAGCATAAGCAGAGGGCTGGCAGCCCCAGAGGAAGTACAGACTTCACTTTTTCCTTCTTTCAAACTTTTTGCTGTTTGTAAATCACTTAGGATCGACAACTTTACCTGTACCTGTTTTGCCCTCTTTTGTTCTGATCCTCATCTGTGTTCCTCGTCTGGCACAAAATAAACAACACTGGATTGGCTTGTTTCATTTGCTTCCTTCAGTAACATCAACACAATTCAAGGACAAATTCATTCGAAGTATAAGAAGCCCAGACATTTGAAAGTATGGAAATGCACAGCTAAGGCACTAAAACAATCAATTCTAACCCACCAGCTCTAGAAACAGGGACTGGTTGGTCAACTTGTATTCCTTCTACTGGATAGTGCCACATCAACAGAACAAAAACAGCGAAGGACCGTTCATTAATGATGGCTATTGTCTCTCTCTTTAATTTCCTAATAATTGACTGGTGGCTTTGCATTTTAAATGAGATATTTAGGCACCAGAAAATCAAAGTAGGCCAATTTTTAGCCCTAAACTACTTGAGTATCTCTCTTTAAAACCTATACATTGAATCAAATGGTCAAATTATTAACCTTAGCCACTACCAGGACTACCCCTTTGTGAGCAAGATTAACTTTTTCCAAGTGAGGTGACTATATAATCCTAGATCCTTATGACTGCACCTGTTGTGCAAGGAGTTTCTTGCTCCCAAGTAATTCCTGTGGGGTTTTTGTGTGTGCGTGTGTTTGTTTTAAAGAAGAGAGAGAGAGAGAGTCACTTCCTTCCTCCCCACGCTTGGAATGTTAAGACTCCTTGACTGCACATTTTGTGATTCAATTGACGTCATGGTTACATGTCACCATCCTGACTGAGATATCTGATGAACTGTTGGCCAAGGGGCAGGGTAGCTTTAATCATCTCTGAAGGACATCTGAAATATGGTAGCCCTGACACAGGGATAACAGGGAATGGAAAAAGAGGAATGGGAGCAGGGAGGAAGAAATAATCAGTGAGTTAGAACTGAAAGATGGGGCTCACAAGCCCTAAACAGAATTTAGCTGGATTCTTGAAGGCATGTAGAGTGGAAGGCTCACTGAAGTCTTCACTGTGACGTACACAGCACTTCTGGATTAGGTAAATTCTAAGGAATGTGGTGACTCTTGCACTACTAAAGCGAATACTGTGGATTGACCTCAGTTTCTGTAACTGTTCAAGGATTTACCGCAAAATCCGAATTATTCAGCATGTTAAAAAAGCAAAACACTGTTTTATAGCAAAATTACTTGTATATACCGCACACAGTAATAAGCGCAAACGATGCAATACTGGTGTTGTTCTGAATGTCTGACATTGGACAGTCATTCTGTTCCCAATAAAGTGCAACTCGTAAACAATGTCGTTCTGGACCTAGAAGGATGAATTTTGATACTACTCGCTCAATTTCTTCCCCACTGGCAACCAACAGCACACCTCCTTGTTCTCATAATTCTCATCATTAACAATCAACACTGGATTTCTGACTTGCACCAACAGAATGCTAACTGCAAAGGGGAAAACACTCCAGACCTGCCAAAAATAGCACACAAATTAGAGGGTTTCTTCTCTTTATAAGCTGTCAAGTTTATCTCACAATAGTTGAATGGGTTTCTTAGTGGCTCTTCTATCAGGAGAGGTAGCATTGCCCAGTGGCTGGGATGCCAGTCTAGTAAGCAGGAGTCCAGGGGTTTCATTCCCAACAGGAACTGTTCCTTACCATGTGTGAACCATGTGCACAGCGCAACCGGGCTCTGATCTCAGTTGGAGTCTCTAGACGCTACAGTAGTAAAAATAATAAAAACAAGAGAAGCACCATCTTTTCCTTAAAGCAGCCTAAACATGTTTTCCACCATACACACACTTCAGTGAGAAAAGCAAGGTATGCAAGCAGCTTGGATGGCAGTCTTGTTGGAACACTGTGTTATAAAAGGACACACTCAAAATAAACATTACTTCATTGAACAGCAAGCATGTCCCAAACAGACTAAAATAACAGTAATGATCAAGCTTGCTTTATACAGCACCAACATCATGTATGCAGAAAAAAAATGGAGATGTTTAAAAATCCATGTTCCTTCTGTACACTAAGCAAGCAAATGAGCCTTTCTGTACATGGTGTTCCTCCAACACATCCAAAAGAGTGAGCTGCTCCCGACAACCAAAAGCAAAGATTAAACAACATTAGCCAGCACTGGCTGGTAAAAAATATCAGCATACAGTAGAGAATGGGTTGGTAATTCAATTACTAGAATGCTGTCAACAGAAATTAGCAACATGATTTTTACATGGGATGGCAAATGAGGTTCAAAGCAAATGTTTAAAGACAAACTAATACACTTCAACAAACAGTAAGAACAGGAATACAGCCAAGAACTGGGAGAACAGAACTGGTTTGTGCAGAGCAGACTGAACCACGTAAGCTATGTTCACAAAAAACCCAAGGCACATACTGTGAAGTAAGCATTAGCATCAACCATCATCATCAAATAAACAGTCTACTGAGAACTGTTGCACCAACCAGACAGACACAGCTGACTGAGTTGCACTAGGTATCATGTAGTGGAGTTTCCAGATCTCACTCAATCCTGAAAGTCCATGAATCTCTGGGGTGGCCCCATTGGCAGTGGCAGGTAGGGTTAGGGCATGCACCTCTTCATGCATCAAGGGACAGTTTGGGAGCACGACATGCCAGGGTGTTTCTTTCTATCCCAGTGACATGGCCAAAGAGCATGCAATACCACTTTTGAATATAATGAACAATTGAAGGAAGGCCAGATCTCTGGGAGATTATGTTGTTTTGCACAAAGTCAAACCACATTATACTCAGGTTTTGGTGCTGACAGCATAAATGGAATGCCTCTAGCTGCTCCAAGCCTGCCTGTAAGAGGGCCCAGCTATCTTATCCATATAGCAATATAAGTAGTATCCAGATCTGATAGATCCCAAACTTTGTGTTAGTGCAAAGACGTTTCTGCATCCATAAGAGAGACTTGGACTTCATGCAGGAGGCAGTGAGACCTATTAGCCAAAGTTTGCTGTGACTGTGTGAACTCTGCTTGCAGCTTCATCAACACTCTCCACACTCTTTGTGTGAAATGTCACAGTACTTGACAACCAGACCCCACCCCAGCACTGGAGTTCTGGTGGCCCAGCTCTGGGGTGACAGACCTTGGCCTTCTGCCATGAGGTGTTCAACCCCATAGTGCGCGTAGCACCTTGGATATCTTGAAGGGCGGGGCTGAAATTATCTGACTTCTCCACAAGCAAGCGTGTAGTCTTGGCATAATCTTGGTTGGTGAACACTTCTTGACCAACCTTAAGTGTGACATTTGGAGGGCACGTCCTAATATCTAATCGATAGCTCGACAGAATATTACTGAGGCGAGAATGAATCACTGCTACACACCTAATATGTAGAAACACATCAAAAGCCATGTACTGATGCACACTCTTGCACTGGTACCGGTGTGAAGATTGTGCACCAGATGTAGCAGAACATCTGGAATGCCAACTCCTTTCAGTGAGAGACAAAGGACTGAATCAAAAGACACTCCGATGTTGATATATGCCACATGAAATGGGTAGTTAAATTCTTGGTGCTGCTGAAGCTGAAGGGTAAGGACAGGGTCTGTCGTCCACCACCCAACAGTAAAACCTGACAGCTGTGACAATTATGTCTTAAGGAGCGGCTGCATCCTTCCAACCAGAGCGTGAGAAAAAAACTTTCCAGGGACAGATAACAGTGGGGTTGGCTAGTAGCTGCCACACTCAGTGTGAGATCCTTTGCCCCTGTACAGGGACACTGTGATGCCATCTTTCCATTCTGCTAGTACTTTGCCCGATGCCCACACTTCTAAGAACAGCTGATGCAGGCTGATGCTCAAGCATGGGTGGAATACTATCAGGTCCAGCAGCACATCAATTCCATAATTTTTGGATGGGATTTTGTACTTCCTCAATTGATGAGGATCAGTGTTTGTCCCTGCATCTGCAGCTATGCAGTTTGCTAGGTCACATAGCTCTGGACAGTAGTTGGCAAGTGTGTGGTTCAGCACATCTTCATAATGTGTTTTCCATCTGTCCAGGACATCATTCGTTGATGAACAGGGAGAGCCATCTGGTTTCATGATGGGGATGTTAAAGATCAGTTCATGGCTGCCAGCTAGGTGTATGATGGCTCAGTAGGCAGGCAGCAGATTGTTGCGTTTTAGGCTGTCTTCGGCTTTGTCGGCCAGGGAGTTGGTGTAGATCTCAGGGTCATGTTTTGCCATGACCCGGAAAATGCCTTTCAGCTGTTTACATTCTTGGACATCTCCCTACTTGTGTGCTTCTGCATTTTTCACAAATATATCAAAGTCCTATTCAGAAAGCCAAGGTTTCTTGTGTGATGGTCTGAAGCGGATTGTTTCAGCGGCAGCATGTGATATAGCATTATGTATGCCACTCCAGGAGATCTCCATGTGATCCTCAACAGCCTGTGTGTACATCACAGTGTCAACAGGATCCTCATATAGATGCTGGATATTGTACTTTTGGTGGGCATCTGGCTTACAAGGTGTTGGAGATGTTGGAAGATGCAGTGAGAATTGAGTGACATCTAGTCTATGGTCTCAGTTTGCTGGTGTGTCTGCACTGCCAAATGAAACCCATTGAGATTTCATTATGGAGCGATTTCTGTTGAGGATATGGTCAATTTCTTTCATACCACATCCATTATTTGAAATCCAAGTCCAGCGACGATTGTTACGGAATCTAAACCAGGACCCCATAACAGACAAAAGCTCAGTGACACACCATGTCAAAAGCCAGGTGGCGGTGTCATTTGGTGAACCTGAACCAAAAGGACCTATCATGGTTTCATACCCAGTTCAATTGCAGCCAGTCACAGGACTAAAATTTCCAAGCAGTAGCAGTGTGTTATGGTAGAGTTGATTGGATTTTTGCTGCTGGTTGGTGGTAGAATGCATCCTTTTCTGCAGGTCTTCCATAGATGTGTAGGCCACAAGGACAGACAGATATTCATGATGATGTAGGAGCCCAGCATAGTAAAAGCATGGAGAAATGGGTTTCCAGGTGGTTAAAGTCTGTGCTGGAAGTTGTCTAATAATGAGTGTCACACCTTGAGTTTGGTGTGGACCACTGGAGAGGAGGATGGTGCTCCTTTCACAGTAACTTGATCACTCTGTGGCAGACATGCCTCGGTGACGCTGATGATTATGATCCTATAACGAGTGAGTTCTTTGACAAGAGCTGCCCTGCACCCAGTTCTGTTCAGTGTTGACATTTGCCATATGGTGACATGGAATGTGCCTCTGAGGGCTGTTTTGGACTTCAGGAAGTTGGGGTCATCAAGGCTGCACTTTGCCTAAGCGGGATTTGGGTCATACCTGTCCTATGCATGCAGAACACATCCCTCCTCCTGGAGCCAGTAATAGCTTAGGCTTTCACCCTGGTGCTGTTGTCGCGGTCTGTCATGGCCAGTTGCCCCTTCATTAGACTATAGCTCCTTGGGAGATGTAGAGGGGTTTTATTTTTGGGAGTACCATCCCCCTTCCAAGGAACTCTTCCATCAGATGCCATTGGTTCCTGAGGTTCCAAAAAAGTATTCAGAAATCATCATTCAGCAGGTAGAAACCAAAGAATCTCTTGGAAGAAAAATCCCTGGGAAACAAAATTCCCCACTCACCAGCACTTACAACCCAAGCTGGGGTTTTGTGTATAGTCTTTTGTGTATAGTCTATAAGTCTCACAGATAAAGTATTGGAGAAAAACTTTTCTTAGTGAAAGTAACCAATCACTAGCGTACACCCCTTAACCCCTGCAGATCACATATTGTGTAGGGTAGAAAAGACTTCAAGAACAGACAATCAGTTATACTAGGAATGCTTCAAGCTCCTGTAGACCAAATTGTTTACAAAGTCCTACCCAAGGTGTAAACACCAGGTATTCAAAACCCTATTTCATTAGTCCGATCCCTCATTCATGATATCTATGTTCTAATGAAAACAAGAATCAACAGAGTGAGGTAAAGCCTATTGACAGAAACCAGAAATTGGAGTTTCAAAAACATGTTCATGATAATGTGTGTGCACTTCATTTACACAGGGAATTACACAAATTGCAGTATGGACATATTTTTTGCCGATCCCAAATTCTACAAATGTGGGCCTAAATCTTTACACAGTATAACAACACAAATATAGAGACATTCCCACCCAGTTCAGAAAAACTACTCTCAGTACAGACAACAGCCTTGTTTTTCAAACCTCTACAGGTAATAGCTCTGCACTGCTGACATACTCATTCACTTCCCCAATTTACCGAATCCTAGGTTGTTAATCACAAGAGCAGATACAGCGGCTAAAGTAGGAAGCTTCATCTGGACTAGATGACCTGTCGAGGTCCCTTCCAGTCCTACTTTTCTGTGATTCTATGATTCCCTGCCAAGGGACCATAAAGCTTTTAGAGCAGAGTGGAAATTTGCACCCTTTGAAGTGTACAGCGAGAAAGGCATGGATGCGGTGAGGGAAGAGGGACTCTTCCTTAGACATTAGAAGGTCACAGCATGATGCCAATGCCATTCTTGTCACAGCAGCCTAGCTAGTGCGGCGTTCTTCTTAGTCATTCCAAAGAGATGTCTGTTGACATGATTTATTAAGTGCCATCTAGAAGCACATTGAGAAACACAGAAAAACTGGGAGAGACACTAAACTTCGCTTAGGCTTGTAAGAGTTCCACAGTGTCTGGTGGGGATCTGTTCAAACCTTCAGATCTGTGGGATGGGGAGGGTCTGTAAGAAAATATCGACAGACACAGCAAAGCCTCAAAAGGAAGGAAATTCCCCTCAGCAGCACATGCCACAGCTCAGCTGTGACTGATTCAGGAGACTTCACAATAACTCAGCCATCCCCTTGGAGTCATCATTAAAGCTGCTATTTTTTTGCCTTAAACTTTCCTGATAAGGGGAGTAATATCAGAAGCAAGGGCACACATTTGGTTGGAGACCAACTGTACTGACAGCAGTCTTAGATTTTAATGAAGTAGGAAGAAAACAATTCCATTAGTGCCATGCTCCACTGTTTTATTTACTTTTTTCTATGCTTCCCACAGCTTAACACCAGATGCTTCACAACAGTGCAAGCAATAATGTAAGGATCTATTTAAAAATGATCAAAATACCCTAGACATTCAAAATAATTAGAGCACAAAGTAGCCAACAAGTATAAAAAACAGTAACTAATTCTAAAATTAAAGAATTAAAGTGCAATGCATAGTTAAAAATGCAATGCACATAACTATGCTCCCTTTAAAAAAATAGAATGTTAAATTATATTCAGCAGATGGCTTTGACTCAGACTAAGACAGTGCCCTGATTGAAGATATGTAGGTTGGCTGGACAGAGACCCTATGACATACTAATTATCACTGTACTTACAGCGAGTTTGGCCGACGAGGTTTAATTACTTCTAGGTCAGGGTCACTCGAGTTCAGGTTGGGTTGGAGAGTGCTGTTGGAGTGGAGGAAGCTGTTGACATTTGAAGAGATGACCGATTCCAGGCTCGAGTTGATGATACTGTTCCTTGTCTCCTCTAAAAAACAACAACAAATATATATTAATATCATTAAGTAAAACCTATTAAGTTGCTAGAAAGCAAAGAACAGACTTTTGCAAGGTAGAACAGTTTCTATTAATAGCTTATGTCTTTATGTTGATCCCAGGGAAGTACACGGAGTATATAGAAGTTTCTTCACCTATACTATTCTTTAAAGCTGAAACAATATAAAACATGAGTTCCTCTTATTCTGATGATGCAAATACTTTTTAATTAAGGACATTTTTGGTAAGTAAAACATTCACCGGTTATCTCAGGCCACTAATATCATCTTACACTCAAAAATCCCAAAGCCCTATGCACACTTTAAATAAACATTCAAAATTATACACAGGGATCAATTTTCCCATGCCTGAAATTCAGCCACCACTAGGGTGGAACACTGCAAAGCAACAGTATAGAATAGAAAGTAAAGAACAGATTACCTAACTGAAATTATTTAGGGAAAATGCTACTACCTAAAATGGTACTAGATTAACAATTAGAGCTATTTCCCAAGTAGCTCCATAGTCAATAATGAGATGTTCACATAAACAAAGAAAATGTTAAGACATTTTTTGTCCATTTTCCGTCCGGCTGTATTAACATCTTTTCTTGGAATTAGTGCTATGGTTCAGCACCTCCATTTTATGTCTCATCTGAAAGAGCATCTCTAGCACTACACTATACTTTTCACCTCACCATCCTACACCAGAGAGGCACTGATTCTGTCCTGACTCAGGGGGAATAGTGCCACTGAATCACTAGCATCCCTTTTTGAAGCACCTAAATGTTTCTAAGGGCATATCTACCCTGCAATGAAAAACCCATGGTTGGGCCCATGCCAGCTGATTCAGGTTCATGCTAAGGGGTTGTTTAATTGCAGTAAAGACATTCAGGCTCGGGCTAATGACCGGCTCTAGGACCCTGCGAGGTGGAAGGGTCCCAGAGCTCGGGCTGCTTCTGCTGTCATGAAAGACAATGTAATCATGAAGAGAGGTGGTGTCCCTCGGATGGACTAAAAATCATAGAGAACACCTCTTTCACAGTTAATTTTCCAAAGCAGTGATTTTCCATTTGCATTGTACTAAAGGCTATCAACAAAGCTAATGAGAATTTATATGAATCACTTATTCCCAGTCTCTTCCAATCAGACATCTCTGCTGGATTCTCGGGAAAATCTTGTAATGTGCATCTATATTTTTGTACACAGAGGAACAAGGAACAGAACAGAAATCCAACATAAACAATATGAGTGGAACACCTCTGTAATATTAAAAGTTAATCTTGGATACACAACAGGAATAAATCCTGTGCAGTACTGTGAAATAACTTAGAAACAATGTTGTCACAACCATAATAGAGCATGGCATTGAGTAACCTCTTCATCACCACTTCAAAAGGATGAAGACTATATTAACAGAGGGTTCATGGACAAGGGCAAAAAGAAAACCGGGGTTACACATGCTAGAACTATGACTCAAGACTGTCAACAGCTTCTCTCAATCTGTCAGCTCAGAGACACACACACTTGGTTCATCTATGCTCCAGGTAATATTTTTACACTTTGTAACACTGGATTGGAACCTTTGTCATTGTGTCCAACCAGATGGGTTTATTTCCTGTTATTTTGTAATTCTGGTCTCCTATGCAAATAAATGTATATTTTATTTAACATAAATGGAATTGGATGGGGTGACATGTTTGAGTTAATTACATTAGGACCACCAGAGACACAAAAACCTGAGTTGGGGCTATTGTAATAATCAGAACACCCTTTCAAAGCACAGGATTGCCAAAGGTGTTCTAGAGTAGGCCAGCCTGGGTATGGGGAAAGCCAGATGTGTAGCCTTGCAACCAAACTGGGCTCACAAGAGATGGACCCAGATCAAGGTCTACATTTCTCCAAGGTTTATATTTGTTTGAATCCAGCGTTCCTCTCTCTCTGGATGTGTGCAAGTACTTTTAGAAAATTCAGATTAATTTGTGTTTAACAATATTTTGCAAGTGAATTTAATACTCATGAAAGAGACCTAGAAGCCCATGCTGGGCAAACTGTGTGGTTGGGCATCTCCTACACAGCCCTGAGAACACACTTCAATTCTGACCTGTAACCAAGACTGCACACGATGCTGAGCTCTGATTTTGTGATGTGGACCGTGGCAAGTTACTTAACCTCTCCATGTCCATGTTTACCCATCCGGAAAATGGGGATAGTACTTTGGTAAAGCACTGTGTGCACATACAGCACCTTTCACCAGAATATCTCAAGTATAATCATTGCCATGTTTTCACTTCTGCATTTCTTTTGGTCTCCAATTGTTGAATCATATTGCCTTTGTTTTTCAGTAGCAATTTTACCCTGCAGGCTTCAGTGGAGCTACTCTGGATTTACACTGGCATAACAGAGGAGAATGCGGTCCATATGACATTAATGCAAGACCCCTTAAGGATCTGACACTTAACAGATAGCAGGCCGGCAATGGTGCAGCTGCACTGGTGGGCGTAATGCCAACATCACTGCTAGCAGTAGGGGGTGCTCACGATAGGCAGATTTCAGAGTGATAAAATCCACCCTGTCTACACTAGCAGCAGCTGCACCATCGCTTGCTGTTGCTGGCTATAATACAAATACTATTTTTTCTAGCATAGATGGATGCTCTGTAGGAATTAAAAGATGAATGAAATATTATGCAGACAGTGTAGAGAAGAAGGGGGCGGTGTGATAAATTAGAGGGAGAAGTAGCACCAGGGCGGAGTGCACCAATCCTTAAGGGCTTTTTGTGGCTGTTCCTAAAATGTCTCTACTATGTTCTAATATTCTTCATCAGATCCATACAGTGCAGTCACTGTATATTCCCAGTGTCTGGACAAGTCTGGGTTTGGGATGAAAGTTAGTGAACTTAAACTGCATCTGGATAGGAATATGGTGATGGCGAAGAAGCAACGGGAGACGGAGGTGGTGACAGATGTCCTTTCATTTGAGTGGGTAAGCCTGTGAACTGTAACTTGGGTTCACAAGCTCAGGCTGATATTAAGAACATAAAAACAGCCATACTGGGTCAGACCAAAGGTCCATCTGCCCAGTATCCTGTCTTCTGACAGTGGCTAATGCCAGGTGCCCCAGAGGGAATGAACAGAACAGGTAATCATCAAGTGATCCATCCGCTGTCACCCATTCCCGGCTTTTGGCAAACAGAGGATATTAAATCATCAGCTACTACTTTATGTCTAGTAAGCAGCACTGCACAAGAATGTTTTTCTCCATCTTTACTAGACAAGGTGACTGACATTTCCTTTCAGATGTGGATGTCACTACAGTTAGCCATGCCTGGATTAGCTCCACACTGGAATACATTTTACTCTGCATGGGACTACCCTTGAAAACTACCAGCAAGCTTCAGCTAGAGCAAAATACCAGCCTGCTTAATGAATGGTGAAGCATATTACACATGCACTTCATAGATTGCATTGGCTTCATGTCAAGGTTTGATTTTGATCAATAAAAGCCCTCCATGGGTTGGGTCCTGCCTACCATAGACTCTCTCTCTCTTTCCAGCCTGGCATTATGATCACCTGGAATGTTCCAGGTAACAATTCCTAAACTTGTATGTCTGGGCAGGGAGTGCTCACCAGAGGATCTTCAATTCCTGAATTCTCTCCTTACCTCCTCCCCACCCCCTTGGTCTAACCATCTGTTGACTTGCAGAGCACACTGCACAACACATATTGTTTCCTCAAGCGTCCCTTGAATGGGCAGAATCTTAATCTTTTGTGAGGTGGAAAGTTTTTCAGTTTACTGGTGACATGGTCAATTTGGATTTATTTCTGTATGTGTTTAAATTTTTAACGTTCATGCTTCTGATAGGTGCACTATACACGCTGACAGCAAACATTATAGAGGGCTGAGGAATCCTTGCCCGGAGGACAAACAGCACTTTGTCATGTTTTCTTTTTGTCATGTTTCAAAGATTATTGGGTAGGTTTAAAACAGTGTCTGGTTTCATTCTTGTAAATACAGCATCATAAAACTAGTACAGTTATTAGAAAACTAGCCCTATCCATGTGAGGGTTGCATGTTATGCCTCTCAGAAAAGCAACTTCTGGAATACAGCCACTTTTTACAATGTTGCTGTATTATTAGTTATTATTATTATTGGCTTATATTAATGTAGAGCCTAGAGGCCTCAGCTGAGATTCGGACTCCTGTGCTCATCACAGCGCAAACACACAGGAAAAACAGTCCCTACGTCGAAGTGTCCACAGCCTAAAAAAACAGGACAGAGAAAGGCTGAAAAGGTTAACAAAGGCACAGAGAGGTTCATAGATGCCAAGGCCAGAAGACACCATTAGATCATCTCACCTGACCTCCTGGATATCACAGACCAATTAAAGCAAAGTGATGTGACTTGCCCAAGTTCACAGAACCGGTTATGACAGAACTGGGAATAGAACCCACATTTCCTGACTCCTAAACCAGTGACCTTTCCACTAAACCACACTGTCTTCCCAGGCTGCTGTAACTAACCAATTTAACACAAATCGGCAAGGACAAATGCCACAGGGATCCTGACACCCAACTGTTTTTTGCAGAAGCCACTGGCAACGCGGTTAGAGCATAGGACCATTGGCTACCATTGTGAGAAACCTCCGGTACATCTATCCACCTGTCATCCCCCCTGTTCTTTGCACTTCTGGAAACTAGGAGCCATTTTCTGTTCTTACCTACACTAAATTGAGACTAAATCTATTGTCATTTATGCAATTACGTAAGTGTCCTTATCTGTATTGTAAGAAAGAAGTGTCTGGGGTTGGAGAAGTAGACTGGTCAGTAGTTATAGGCAACTTAAAGCATCACTTTGGTATAGCTCAGAGAGATCTCAGCATAGCAGGAAGGAAATGAGGACGGATGAGACAAGAGAGTGCACAGTGACGAGTACGGTGGGAGCTTATACCGTCGCTTCATTTTCAGCGCCATTGGTTCCCAGTAAGGGTATGTCTAAATGTTGAACAGAGAGTGTGATTCCAGCTCGAGTAGACGCACTTGTGCTAGCTCTCATTGAGTGAGTGCACCAAAAAAAACAGAAGATAGCTGCAGCAGCAGGAGTGGCTAACTGCCCTGAGCACTTAGCTAACCTCTCCAAGGGACATGCTCTCAGGGTGATTAGCCCCCTGCCCCTTGTGCTGCCACGACTGCACTATTTTTAGCATGCCAGCTTGATGACAGCTCACATGAATATGTCTCCTCGAACGGGGAATCACACCCCCAGCTCAAAAGCATAGACACCCTACGAGAGGTAACGTAATGATCTGATGCAAGAGGTTTCTGAAATTCAGTCAGGCTTGCTGGGGAGAGAGGGGAAATTCTTTGTAATGAAAGGGGTCATCCACAGAAGAGAAGACAGAAGTGAGAAATTGGTGTGACTGTTCCATTCTGGTGGCATTAAGAGAGCATTGAACTGGGGATACATTAAGAAGAAAATTAGTCATATTTAAAGATTTAAAAACAGGTTGGCCAAAGTCACACCAGATTGTAGTATTATTTTATCTAGAGTATTTTTATTTTTTTAAAATGTAATCTCCCCCCAGCGCAGATCTGGAAAGGCCTGTATTTCATTAGATTCTGTACCTGGACCTAACTGAACTGATACCGATGGCAGGCAGTGAGGAGTCTAGATTTCTGAGTTAGTAGATCATCATCTCCACCATGCAGCGTGTTATTTTCAAGCACTTTCTGCCCGAGGCTAACCTGTGAAAATAAGGCCCTTGAACCTATCAAAACTGTGTCAACTGCCTGGATAATTTTAAAGGGGACTACCAGTATGTATTAAATTGAAATAATTCCCAGGCAAGGGAACTGAGGATGTTTCACCTGAGGAAGTTGCGAGAGAAGTTGTTTTTGGTGTTTTTTAATTCTTTCCCCCTTTTTAAAAGGCCAAAACTCTATTTTGAACACTTAAACAGTGTAAGTTAAGGTTTCTTCATTGTGATAGTTTAGGTGGCCAGATATCTCCAAAAATGAAACAATAAATAGCGTAGAACAAATTCATTTCTGTTATACAGAAAGCAGAAAAGTCACTTTATAAAGTGCCTGTCTGATTCAGCGGGCACTTGGAGAGCCACACCTGGAAAAGTTCTAGTTCTGGATTGCTGGATAATAAACTGTACAGTAGCTTAGTCATGGCATGCCCAGAGGTTATGATAACATGCCCTTGTGTTGAGCAGACTTTCCTTCTGTCTGCAGCACTCCTTGAACAGCCCATAACAGACAGCTAAGATTTTGTTCAGCTCCCCCAGATAATAAAGCTTCCATTAATAAATCAAATACACAAGTTTCCTTTTCAAGATCCTACATAAAATATCCTCCTGGCAATGGAAAAAAACCGAAATGCAGCCCACACGTAAGGGAGGTTTGAATCTTGTGTTTTCTGCAATCGTCTCCCTCATGTAAAAAAAAAAAAACAAAAAAACCCACTTCAGATTAAACTCTTCGGCCAGTCTCATTTCACGCTTTTTCTGTCCAATTGCAAATAATGCATCACCAAGTCTGATTTCACACTGCTTTAGCTAGAATCCCTTGCAATCTATGATAAAAAAGCATTGCAAACAAGGATTCAGTTGAGTCTTTCCTAAATGTCCAGCTTCTTCTGGTCATGCTTCTAGTAACTTTCTGCTTTTGAGGAATCAGTGCAAAGACTGTTGGATGAGAACTCGGCTGCAGGGTACTATGATACAGGTTATCCACAAACAGCATTCAAATGGTGATAGAAGTGCCTTATTATATCAAAGTAAAAGAACAAGATGCTAGAACATTCTCTATAAATGGCAGGAAATGGTAAGGAATGAAATGTGATAATAAAACAGGTTTCTCTTATTTTAAATCCACGTACTCTACATCTGGTTCAAATGCAGCCAAGGTCAGTAGCAAGCAAAGGTTCATAGATTTTAAAACCAGAAGATACCATTATACTAATCTAATCTGCATAACACAGGCCAAAGAGCTTCATCCTGTCACTCCTGAATTAAGCATAAGAGCTTGTGGCTGAATTAGAGCATATATTTTAGACAGACATCTGATTTTGATTTTAAATGTTTTGTGTGACAGAAAATTCACTTAGGGTGACCAGAGAGCAAGGTGAAAAATCGGGACGGGGGGAGGGGGGTAATAGGAGCCTATATAAGAAAAAGACCCAAAAATGGGGACTGTCCCTATAAAATTGGGACATCTGGTCACCCTAAATTCACTACATCCTTTAAGTTTTTCCATAGGTTAAACTGAGCTCAATGTCAAAAATGTGCATCTCATTTCCATTTTTAAGTTGCTTAGCTCTTCAATTTCCAGCCATTACCTCTTATTATGCCTTTATCTCTAGATTAAAGAGCCCTCTCCAATTAAAGATCTTACTTGTAGACCATGATCACCTTATCTCATCTTCTTTTTGATGAGCTAAATAGATTGAGTTCCTTAAGTATCTCAATATAATGCAGTATTCAAATCATTCTTGATGCTCTTCTCTGAACCATCTCCACTTTTTTCATCTGTTTTCAAGTGTGGACACTAAAAATGACAGGCTGTTCAGTGCTCTCAGCCCATTTTCCAACAGACAGTTGACCACATTAAAAAAAATCCACAGATGTTACCAGCATTAGCTGTGCTGATGCAAGTGTGAATTGAGTTGCCACGGTCTGATTGAGCCATGGAGGCAGAACCACCACACAGAGGGGAGGTAGAACCACCATACAGAGGTGATCCTTCCTAGTCTAAACTCTGACATTTTAGGTGAGCTGAACCTGTTCTGTGAACAGAGGACTAACATTTTTAACAGACACTTAAAAAAATGTGTGTGGCGGGGGGAGGTGTTCCTCAACCAACCCATCTTCACTTTGTTCATTGGGTCTTTAGAACCAGGGATGCTAATGCAATGCAACATGGCTGCTAACGCATTAGAAACCAGCAACATGCAGCTTCATTCCCAATAAAACAAACATTCTCCAAGCAGCTCTGTTCCTTTAAGGATTAAGGGCCAGATCCTTGGCCACTACTAAGGCAAAGCAGCCAGAAAGGTACCCAAATGTGGCATTTGAGGACTCTCTTGGCACAGGGGGAAACTCATGTAGTGTAAAGCCAACATAATTATGCTACTCTTTCTCTTCCACCTTGAGTACATGGGGGCGTGTCAGGTAAGGAGATTGGTGTACCTGGAACATCTTGGGTTCTGCTGCCCAGGGATCACAGAACTGTCCCTATGGGATCACTGGTGCCAGTGGAACAGCCCTTAGGACATTTGGCTTGTGGACAGGGACTTTCAGATCCTTAGACGAAAGA
Organism: Chelonia mydas; assembly: GCF_015237465.2. Classification (NCBI taxonomy): domain Eukaryota; kingdom Metazoa; phylum Chordata; order Testudines; family Cheloniidae; genus Chelonia; species Chelonia mydas. The sequence goes on along the minus strand of NC_057854.1, from coordinate 16,394,859 downwards.
GTCAAATACTAAATAGTAGTGATAGTAATGGATTGATGGTCGAGGAGATTTTTAAACTGAAGTGGGATTCCTAGGAGGGATGTAAAACCTGATGGCTGAAATTTCTGTTTCTTTTCAAGGGAAAACGTCTATTGATGTCCAAAAGCATCTCTCTGAAGGCTGAACTGGGTGGTTGTCCTTGCTGCAGATGTTCTGCTCCGAGTTAACTAATATATCCCAAGCAGCCAATAGAAAATAGTATGGAGGGTCATGGAAGACATGAGTGTAAAACTAAATGAGATGGGGAAGGGATATCAATTTTCTACACTACTATTTTTATGCAGCCTAATGTCAAGTCCTTGGGGTAAGAGCTCGGGGGTTAGACAAGCTTTAGCTCTCTCTATTAATATGATGTTTTAGAAGCCTGGGGTCCCCTCATACTATAGGCTATGTATCACTCCTATTGAAGTTAATGAGCGAGCATCGTATCCTGTGGTGTGAGAACTGAGCCCCATCAGTCGTGATCAGAAACCTTCTGAGTAGATAACAGCATTGTAACACAACATTGTACAGCACTGTAACACAACTCACTGCATCTAGGATTGACATACTTACGGTTTTCATTGGCCTGTGCTGTGTGGAAGAGTGTTAATGGTCTCTCGCTGCAGGAAGGAGGCTTGGAATCAGTACTCTTCTTACGAGATAGTAACAGCAGCTGCGAGTTTGGTGGTAGTGTCTCTGGTACAGTGTTAAATATCTATAAATAAAAGGATGGGGGTTTGATGGGCTTGTTTTTCTTTTGTTTTTTTTAAAAGAAAGGTCAAGTGTTGCTATGAAACAGGGGATGGAGGGGAACTCAGTTATCAGCACAGAATCACAATAATGAAAGAAACAGCCTTTAACAGTGTCATGTTAAATTCCATCCCCACCCCAATTCCACCCCCTTTCCTCTACTCCTCACCAAAGCTTTTTTTTGCTAATTAGCAAAACACGAGTAATTCTCGTAGCCTCATGCCCTTCCCGCTTAGAAGGCCGGTTTACTCTTAGCAGCTAGCTGTGAAAGTTGACATATAGATATCTATTTAATTTTACTTTCTGTATATTTAAATCCGCATGCTCTGCAGCTGTTCCCCATAGCCTGGCAGTTCACAGGGTCTAGTGAAGCCAACCAGCTTGTGAATTTCTTTGTAACTCCCATGCACAGCTGTCTGAAAACTAAGTTATCACATTTTTCCTAAAGGGAATGGAATTTTTGAACGGGATGAGCTGAAACAGCAGCATTTTTGGAGCTATTGGTTTCTGCATGGGGGATCCCTCAAGGCTACTCTTTCAAGGGCTCCCCTAGCAAGAATGCATTAAACACACACTTCAGTGCCATTTTCTGCTCTAGCTCTTTGGGCCCCAACTCTTCAAAGGCTGCTCAACACTAGGACTGTAGAAAATGCTATTTCAAAAACACCTCACTCCCCACTCCTCCAGGAATGCAAGACACTCAGCCAGGACACAACTGTAATAGTGCTTTCAGATTTAGCCAAACCCCTGTACAAAAGCTAAAACATTCTGGCTGCCAACTAGTATGAATAGCTGCCAAAAACTCATTGCTTTATTGTTTTGTGACACAAAAACCCTCCATGCTAATTTTTAAAAATAAATGCAAAAAACACAGAATCCTTAATCAGCTATTTTAACGTCGCATCTCTCCTGAAGGTATCAAAAAGCAGGGTCAGTGGTAAATGTTAGTGCTTAGAGTCCTTTAAAAAGTGGCATTTGAATTACTCTAATTAGCTGGGAAGCCAGGAGTAAGTAGGCCTTGCTGAAGATCTGTCTTGGTCAATGTAAGTCTTGACCAATACTAATACTCTGGCTACACAAGTGCCAGGGTGATTGTTGCACTTTATGTCCATGAAAATTCAGGTGGCCTGATAATTCAACTCGACCTGCTGAAGTGTTGTACACTTCACTCTGAGGATGGCACATATCTGGCTCTTTAAAAACGCTGATCTCCATTTTCTACTCCAACTTTATCCAGGGGAAACCAACCAACAGCAGCTGACCTGCATGGATAATCAAGTCCTCTACATCACACAACTGACAGCACATCAACCAAATGCCCTGTCTCTAAATACTGCTCAAGCAGAGCTTGTATATACTAGGCCAGCGTTTCTCAAACAGGGGTCTGCGAGGGTACTCCGGGGGTCCGCGGGACTCGCTGACTCCTCCTCCCTCCCTTTCTCCCTCCCTCCCAGTGTCTCCTGCACACCAGGGAACAGCTGTTCAGTGGGGTGCAGGAGGCACTGGGAGGGAGTGGGAGGAGCGGGGAGAGAGCATGCTCAAGGGAGGAGTGGAAAGAGGCGTGGAAGAGGAAAGGAAGAGGCGAGAAGAGTTGTGGCCTTGGGGAAAGGGGTGGAGTGGGAGTGGGACCTGGGGCTGAGTGGGGGGTCCGTGAAAAAATTTAAATTAAAATGGGGTTGCTAAAGTTTGGGAACTGCTGTACTAGGCCAGTGTTTTTCAAACCGTGGGTCGTGGCACGTAAGGCGCTGAGTTGCCTTGCTCCGGTCAGCACCGCCGACCAGGACGTTAAAAGTCCCGTTGGTGGTGCTGCCCAGCTAAGGCAGGCTAGTGCCTACCTTTTCTGACGCCGCGCTGTGCCCCGGAAGCGGCCAGCAGCAGGTTCAGCTTCTAGGCAGGGGGGCCACGGGGCTCTGGGCGCTGCCCCTACCCCAAGCACCGGCTCCACACTCCCATTGGCCAGTCGTCGGTCAATGGGAACTGGGGGGGGAGGGCGCGATGGCTCCAGGCGAGAGTTGCACGCCTCCGCCTAGGACTCAGACCTGCTGCTGGCTGCTTCTGGGCCGCAGCCTGGGCCACAGTGCACCCCGGCTGCGCCACTGACTGGGAGCCGCTGGAGTCCCTGTCCCAATCCCCTGGCCCAGCCCTGAGCCCCCCTGAACCTGGAACCCCTTCCTGCACCCCAAACCCCTCATCCCCAGCCCTACCCCAGAGCCCGCACCCCCAGCCCAGAGCCCTGACCCCCTCCCACACCCCAACCCCCTGCCCTAGCCCTGAGCCCTCCCCCAAACCTAAAGCCTGTCCTGCCCCTCAAGCTCCTCATCCCCAGCCCCAGCCCAGAGCCGTGACCCCCTCCCGCACCCTAACCTGCTGCCCCAGCCCAGAGCCCCCTCCCACACCCCAAACCCCTCATCCCCAGCTCCGTTGGGTTGCGGGCATCAACAATTTTCTTCAACTGGGTCCCCAGAAAAAAAGGTTTGAAAACCACTGTACTTGGATACATACTGTGTAAAGGAACAGGAAGTGGCGATTACTCACATTGCAAAAATTCTTTTCAAAGTCAGGGCCAGTGATGAAGACCCTGATGAACAAAAAGCTCCCTGTGAGCGTAAGTAAGTTGCTGGACAGGCTGCAAGACAGAACGTGTATTCCTATCTGAATGCTCCTTTTCAAGAGCTACATACCTAACTCACACATTCATTCACACCGTTTTGCTTTGTGTATCAGCTGAAGAAGTGCCAAGCCGTAATTGCTCTCACAAGTAGCTTGGTCCATTTCACGTGCTACTCTTTCTCCCTAGGAGCGACCAACTACCAATGGTTGTCCTGGGTATCTGACACACATCCCTTTCTGCTTGTCACTAACTCATCTGGTACAGAACCCAAGTACTGGGGGTGGACCACCTAAGATTCAGACATATATGCTTTTCAGTCTAGGTTTCCTAAAGCCTCCCATTCAACAAGAAAAAATTACAACAACACTGGTATAACTTATCATAGCAAAAAGAAAGACTGACACTTCAAGTAGGATCCACCAAAGCTCCCACTTTATAGTATTCTAGGTCACCTGACCCAGGAGACAAGAGATGTGTTACAAGATGCTAGTCCCCAACTCTGCTCCATTAGGGATTTTTATCTCCTGAAATGGTGGGGCTAATGACTAGCCTTGCCCTACAGTAATTCCTTAATCAGAATAAATGTTTAACTTCCTTTCTTTTGCTCTTGCATTTAGATCTCCCATCGATACAACACTCTGCATGGGAGTTGTACTAAAAAAAAACCCAAACAGATAAAAAAGAAAAAAAACTACATTTACTAATTGTATTGTGTATCTACTAATTGTATTGTGTGTTATTGTTTCTCACAGAGAGTTGAAAATTAACTTCCGATAAAAACAAAACAAAACAAAACAGAAAAAACAGTCACATGCTTTAAAGCAAATATGTATGTAACTTCTGATCAAATAAGGCTTAACCGAGACAGTGTGGTTTTAATTTTGCTGGAACCCATTATAAACCAATTTAATTAAACCTATAAGTGTAGCATCCCATCCATGATAATCTTCCATAATTTTGCCTTGCAGTTAAAAATTTTAATTGATCCTAATGTTTGCACAATGGGTGATATCAGATAATCACTGAGTCTTGTGCTCATAAATTCAGTGATGCAATTTTGCAGAACTGGAGATCACTTTGCAGAAAAGAGGCTACAAGTTTTCAGATGCTATCAAAATATATATTGTTTCCTTTCCATCTAATTTTCAGGTGCTATATCAAAATATATATTGTTTCCTTTCCATCTAATCCACCCTTTGCAGATTGCTAAATACTTATTTACAGAGTGAAGGGTATCTGGTTTTGCAGCCTACACTCCATTCACTGAGGTGACTCCAGTCGTACAAGATTCAGAAAATACCCTCCCCAGTAATCTTTCTGCTATTTTATAAGCTTCTTTTATTAAACCAAACCTTTTTATTAACAGCGTTCTCCCCCCACTCCCCGTATTTTCCCTGGTGTACCAACTCCAAAAATTAAAAGTGTTCCTGGCCCTGCAAAAGCTCATATTTTAGCGGATTAAAACAGTCATTTTATAGACAATTTGCAGCCCTGGGTAACAGCAGGATAATAGCATGGTGAGCTGCTCTTAATGATCACAGCTGGATCATGGGGTTCTGTATGCTTTATTTACTCAGCACAGCAGAAGCAAGACAACCTTTATGTGGTGCTTCTGTTAAATGCTGGGTTTTTTTGAGCTCTGTGTTTTGTGCAAATCCAAACATACCAGTGTCGTCAACTGGCCACTGGACGACATTTTACCAACTTCCCAGTGAACATAGCAATGATTATACTTCCTCAGACTGCCCTTTCCAGGACCCAAAAAGAACAGTTGGGCCAGTCCTCCGAATATACCAACTTAACGTAGAAGGGATGTCCAGGGAAAAAGCAGATTACCTCTGGAGGACCCTCAAAGACCATCACGTTGACATTGTGGCCCTCCAAGAAACACACATGAAAGAAAAAGATAAAGCTGCCAGATATAACATCTATGGTAATACTGAAATCACTGCTGTCAACTATTCAAAACATGGGCTAGCAGTGTACATGCGAAATGGATTAGAGGATGTGGAAGTTTTGGAAGAATCATCGACCAGTGGGTGAGAGATCAACATGGTTAGAATTAGGGACATCATTATAGTAAAAATATACAAGCCACCAGCATCATGTGGCCTGATCCCATCTTATCTTCCCTTCCTCATCCGGCCATCTACATAGGTGACTTTAACAGCCATCACGAAGACTAGGGATACTGCTTAAATGACACAGCCGGGGAACAGATCACAGAATGGGCCTCTCTTGAAGACCTCCACCTGCTCTATGATCTGAAGCAATCTGGATCTTTTTGGTCTGTGAGGTGGACAATAAGAAAAGGAGTACTTGTGGCACCTTAGAGACTAACGAATTTATCTGAGCATAAGCTTTCATGAGCTATAGCTCACCTCACCGGATGGACAATGGATCACAACCCTGACCTGTGTTTTGTGACCCATAATTGGGCATGTGTCCCACTGGCCACAACAAGAACCATCTTGAGCCACTTCCCTCATAGCCAACATTGCCCAATCATCCTCCAGAATGGCCTGGACGTGCCTCTTATGCAGTCTGTGCCAAAGCCAAGTTGGAATTTCTGCACAGTTGATTAACCTACACTTCAGAAATAGAATCTCAGATCCCACGGCTCAAACCTGATACCTAGAAACTTCAGTTGTTTTACAAACATCCTAAAATTGACCACTAAGAAGTACCTCCTGTGTGGTCACCACAAGGCTTTCATCCCCTGCTGGACAAAAGAATCCGAGTCTCTCCTGAGGGAATAGGAAAAGAGCGGCAACCCAGATAAAGCCACTGCGCTGCTTGAGTCCTTGAATTCGGCGTGCCTGGAGAGGTGGAAAGAGACCACTGAAAGTCTTGATTTCACCCATTCGAGCCGTAAGGCATGGGCTCTTTTGTGGCAACTTGGAGGATCCCAGCCAGTAACACAATGCTCAGCAAAGGTGACAGCAATGCTGTTACTTCTCATCTTCTTTCTAACAGCAAGATGCCGACAGACAAGATTACATGTGAGGAGATCCAGTGGGAACTCCGCAGAAATCTTCAACAATGCCCGGAGGAATCCCCACTCTCTTCCCCATATTCTGTCAAGGAGATCAAATGTTGCACTGTTGGAAACCAAAAGCCAGAAAGCTGTAGGGGTTGATGTAATTCCTTCAGAGTTTCTCAAGAATCTGGGGAGATGGGAATGGCTGGCGGAGCTTTTTACTGCCGTACACAGAACCGGAGAAGTGCCAACAAGCTGGCGACAGGCAACAGTGATTGCTCTACTGAAGCCTGGGAAACTCCCAGAGGATGCAGCCAGCTACCTCTGAAGACCTCTATTCTGAAGATTGGAGAAGACAAGGAGGAGAGCTTTGCTAAGGCTGCTCTTTCAAATTCTAAGAGTATTGGGCCTGTTGAGATAAAATGGATGACAGAGGGGGAACCATCTGGCACAGTAGCATGGATATTCAAATCCACTATCTATGTCCCCTTTGAGCATCATGTAGCACTGAAGGTAGAAGTAGTTGCTTACAATGGACAAGAGAGAAATCAATAAATAGCTAAATTAAGAAAGTGCTGATGTCTGTTTCCAGTCTCCTCTTCAGGCCAAGAAGAAACAAAGGACTAGAAGGTAAATAAATACTTTACTTCAGATTTGACTTTGACATTTTTGAAATTGCTACAGACCTCTTTAACAAAAAATGTGGAGACACCCCTGCTGCTGGACTCAAAGAGGGGGACTCCATTTCCCAAAGCTGAGATTAATCCTTACGTAAAAATTTTTAAATGTAGCACTCACTCAAAACCCATTCTCCACGGAGTAAAACTGTGTTTTATTACTCACACATAAAGGCTCCAATTAACATAGAGAGAGGCAGCTGAACAGCTATGGGACTAGCTGCCAGGATTTGCAAATTATAATCATAGCTCTGCTGCTCTGTCTCTTTGGGTATATCTACCCTGCAATTGGGAGGTTTGATTGCAGCAGCATGTGTAGACATACCCAAGCTAGCTTTAATCTAGTATGAACAACTGTGAAGCTAGAGCAGCAGGCAGAATGTTACAGATCAAACATCTTTGATCCAGCTCAGAGAGGGAATGCAGTGACGGGGCCAATGGCCATTGAGAGAGCTCCCACTGCAAGGGATGATGGTCTGGTGAGCACCCCCACAGCAAGACTCTGTCATCTTTTTAAAGCTGTGCACTGCATAATACTCAGTGACTGAGTGTTACTTTTTTTTTTTTTTTAATATATACACCATTTTATTTCCGGATCTAGCTTTGATATAAGAGGTTATGAACATCCATCATCTGCATCATCTGCAACATCTACAACTTCTGTCATCTACTGGTACCACCAGCTGTGCTGCAACTAAACATATGTCAGACAGTAAATTACCTATATTAAAAAAAAAAAATAAAAGAAGACTTCAACATCCAGTAAAAACATGGCTGAGTTCATAATCAGGACCAACAAATGCCAGCAAGCCTCCACAGATTACAAGATTGCTCGGTTCATCATTTATGCAACAAATTCTCCTTTTCATCTTGTTCAGAACAAATAGTTCATTAACATAGTTCAATCGTTACAACCAGGCTACACTCCAAGCAGCAGAGCAAACACTGCTGGAAGGTTGCTGGATACAGTGTGAAAGAGACTGAACAGTCTGCAACAAACATTGGTGTGAAATTTGTTAATCCGAGTCTTGATGGGTGGACCAATGTACACAATGATCCAGGAACGTGTGTTTGTGTGACAACAGAAAATGGGGTTGTCTATCTGACAAAAACAACTGATCCATCAGGAACTGCCCATATCATAGAATACTTAAAAGAAGGAGCAGTAAAAGCTACAACAAACTGTGAACAAAAATTCAAGCATGTAGCTTTGTCACAGTTCTACATATGTAGCAAAGATGAGAAGATAAAAGAAGATAATGAAGAGAACCTGAAACATCACATGTGTGTGCAGTGCTCATCTGAGGCATCTTTCAGACAAAGATTTAAGTACAACTCCAGAAATAAAGGAAAATGTTGCTGAAATTGAAAAATACTTCTGTTAACAACCACTTTGCTTCAGCTTCACCAAAGAGATAAGGAGATCCAAACTAATTGCTCCCCTGATGCAAGATGGAATTCAGAGACTGATTGTTTTGAGCTATTTATTAAGAAATGGCCTATTCTGATAACAATTTGTGAAGAAAATTGTGATAAACAAGATGGAATTATCACAGCCAAAGTAGTCAACATTGGATTAAAGAGAAATATAGAAGATATAAGTTCCAGTATATTCAGCATTTCCATAGCCTTGGACAAATGGCAGAAAGATTGCTGCTGTATTGTTGATGCTGCTGAAATTTGGAAAGATCTTCAAGAGACATTGAAGAAAAATATCCAACAATGAAGTTAAACTGCAGGCAGAAAGAAGCTTCACCTCATTTTCATGTTTACACACTCAACCCAAAGCGGTAACGTAGATGCCTAACTGCCCAAGAAGATGCTGCTGCTATGACACAGGCATCTAATAATCACTCATCAATCATGCCAAGCATAACAAATGTCAGGGCTGGAGGTGAACCATTCAAATAGTGCGTGTTTGCTGATGATGTTTTAAAGAAAGTGAAACCACTCAACTGGTGCAAATCACTAGCTATGCACCTGAAACCAGAGTTTGTTGAAGTGCTAAACCAGCTTTTTCATAGCTGCAGGCACAGAAATAATATTTTCTTCATTTGGACTAATTCAGTCAAAATTGAGAAATCAGTCTGGAGCTGAAAAAAGCAGGAAAACTTGTCTCTCTCTTCCAGACTATGAATAAAAATGAGAGGGGGAGGGAGGATGAGATCTACTAGCTTTAGAAGTTTGAAGGACAGCCTACGTAACTTAGGAGACTGTCTCATTTTCAAGAAACTTAGCTGAATAGGAACTTAAGCTCTAGTCACTTTTTACTTAGGTATATTTTAATTTTTTTCCCAGGCTGATCTGAAAGAATCAGTTTAATTCACTACCTATAGTTAAATCCTCATTTTAATAGTCATTTAGTTGTAAATGTGCAGCTTATTTTAATATAATAAGTTTATGTATCCAAAACATTTAAGGTTGTCTGGTTTAATAAAAATAAATATAATATCCTGTTCTGTGGACTTTATTAAATCCCAGTTGCCATCCTCACGCAGTTTGACACAAATCATGAGCAAAAAGTTAATCATCTAGTAAATAAGCAATATAGCATTTACCATTTCCTAACATATAATGTACAATTAATAAGAACCTGAAAATATTAAGCTATATCCTGTCTTAAATAAATGTAAATATTACAGTGTACCCACCTAGATAGCAAAAAAAGATGTGCCAAATCTATGTAGTGTAGTTGCAGTCACGTCAGTATCAGGATATTGCAGAGACAAGGTGGGTGAGGTAATATCTTTTATTGGACCTGATATCTCTCTCACCAACAGAATTTGATCCAATAAAAGAAATTACCTTGCCCACTATGTCACTATAAAGACTCTAGGTCAGTGGTTCTCAACCTATTTACTATTGTGGGCTGCATATTCAGCTCTCTGTGTGTTATGTCGGCTGTATCCAAACAATATATATATGACCTGGATGGCCCTGAGGATGTTACATGGGCTATAGCTATGTGTTGATTGGGCTAGAAGCGGCCAGCAGGCCACAGGCTGAGAACCACTGCCATTGTAAATCAACATGTTTTAATGGTTATATCAATCAATGAGAATGCACCTTTCTTTAGAAAAGAACAAAAGTACAAATGGAAAAGTGGAAAAATTGATTATTTAAATCAGTGGTGCCCAACCCGATTACACAGGAGGGCCACATAAATCTAAGCACAACCTTGTGTGGGCCAAACAGATGCTACGTATTTTAATAAGATTTAAAGTCACCTGTATTGATTTATATTGTAAGGTCAGCTTGTTTTGTATGTATTGGGGTAGGTTGTTTCTGTGTACACTGTTGTCTATTTACACACTTGTGTAAACTAAAATGATGTAAACATGAAGACAAAATGCAAATGGATTGCCCGTTAGTATACTGTGCTGAAGCAGGCCGCGGGCCTTATGAAATGCTCTGGCGGGCTGTGTACGGCCCACAGTCTGTAAGTTGGGCACCCCTGATTTAAACTGAGGCTTTTCATTTGGTGATTTAAATCACTCCACATGTGAGTCCCCAGTGTAAATCAATGTAAAGCAACTGCAGTAAACATGCAATGCACTTGTATAGTGCTAGTCACCTAAGTAACTCCCTTGGGAAGGCTTTTATCAGCTCTCATCAATTAATATTAAGAAATATACTATAAGGTGACAACTTTAAAGAAGCAAACAACATGCCAAGGATACTAGGCTTTAAAAAGGTTTCAGAGTTGTAGCTGTGTTAGTCTGTATCAGCAAAAACAACGAGCAGTACTTGTGGCACCTTAGAGACTAACAAATTTATTTGGGCATAAGCTTTCGTGGGCTAAGACCCACTTCATCAGATGCATCTGGGTCTTAGCCCACGAAAGCTTATGCCCAATTAGGTTTTAAAAAGCTTTCCCCCAGTACTACTGTCTTCTTCCCCTAAAAGATAATTCGCAGTGAATCCATGCTAAATGGTGATACTGACCTGTAGTCATTTAGTATGCAACTTTCTTACATTAGTGGCACAAATGCAATTCATTTTTCAAAGTGTCAGTTCGAGGCTTAACACTTCGAAATCCTCCCACACAAGCATTTCCATTGACAGCTTTAGAGATCAGTTGTCATTAATTACATTGGGAAAGATCAATAGTACTAATGAAATGCAAACCTGCCAGATAACCCCCCCTCCCCACCCCGAAAAACCACCACCACCACTGCACATTATGATTCTAAAGCCTACAAATGGAGATAGTTTGACAGCTGAAAGATGTGCTGCGTGAGACGTCAAATTGTTACTGAACATTTAGGGCCCGGTGGAGTTATCCAGCCTATTAAACCTGCGTTTAAAAAGCAGAGAAAATAAATCATCAGCCTACAGGGCTCGGCTTCATGATCTGCCAACACTTCATGCAAAGAGACAGTTAGGACTATTCTTAGATATTGCCTTCCCTTTCCTCTTTCTCACCCACTTGAGGAACTGACCCCTTCAAATAGCTTTCAATGTGGTTACCAGTTACCATCATATCCTAACCATGTGCAGGAGAGGGAGTGGAGGAGGTGACACAGCAATAGTAAGAAAATGCCTTCTCAGTCCTCCTTCCCCTGCAAAAGAGTCAAAGGGCAGCAGCAAGAGGAAGCAAGGCTGAGCATTTCAGTGGTTGAAATTGTCAGAACGGAGCGAGACGCGGGTTTCCACTCAAGAAAGGCAATGGCTGGGGAGCTGGACGCCTCAGAACCTGGTGCCTTTGCTGGACCACTGAGGGGAAATGCAAGAATTCTGACTGAGATAATGAGGGATTTTTCTTTTTGTTGGGGGCAAGGCAAAAGAATGGACAGGAAAGTCCATTAGCAGTTAGATACTATGGTGAGGGGCACTCCACAAATACAGAGGATAGTTTGCAAATGGTGTCCTCTCGCTGTGAATTGGACCAGGCTGACCTATGAGCAACACCATCCTTTTTGCCAAATGACAGACGGCAAGCATCAGCAGCATTAGTTGCTGCTGGATGGACATAACTGACTCGCTTCTCAGACAGGCATGCTGTTGCCACAAATTGTCTTTAAATAGGTGATGGGAATCTGCTAATTTCACCATCCCTGAATACTAGGAGGCAAAAGGAAGCCTAACAGGCAACCAGAGATTAGAATTCCAGTCTAGAAGGATGCGAATCGGACATCTGAAAACTGTTGTTGATTCCTTAAAGAGTGCCAGCCGATGGAGCATTCAGCTCGCATAGTGAGAGACTTCGTTCAGACAGAATCAGTCAATTTCCTGAAGGGATTCAGGGGAGGGTTTAATTCTAGGTAATGCTGAACCTTGCACTGTGTGCCAGTGGCGGATGCTACTGAGCGATAGAGAGGCCTGTAGGGTTATTTACCTGCTATTCACACTGCTCGCTCCTCAGGTCAGGCAATTTCATAATTAAGCCATCTTTTCTATTCTGTTCCAAGTAAAAAGGAAAGGAAAATAAAATAGCTCCCCTGGGCTGAATAAATGCAAAGGTGCCACATGACAGCAATTTCTGTGAGAATAATCGGAGTTGCACTGTTTTCCCCGTTCCCTTCTCACCACATTGTTTCCACATTTAATGGAACATCATTAACAATCGCCCTGGCTTTCTGCATCTGTTTAGAGCAGGGGTGGGCAAACTTTTTGGCCCGAGGGCCACACCTGGGTGGGGAAATTGCTTGCAGGGCTGGGGCAGGGGGTTGAGGTGCGGGTGTGGTGTGCAGGAAGGGGCTCAGGGAAAGGGGCTGGGGTGTATGAGGGGGCCAATGGGAGCTCTGGGGGAGGTACCCATAGGCAAGAGCAGTGTGCGGAGCTCTCTGCTGCCCCACCCCCACGGGCCGCAGGGACGTGGCATGGCCACTTCCAGGAGCAGTGTTGAGCCCGCGGCAGCGGGAATCCCGTGGGTCAGATCCAAAGCCCTGAGGAGCTGAATCCAGCCCACGGGCTGTAGTTTGCCCACCCCTGGTAGTTTGCCCACCCCTGGTTTAAAGAGATAGGTGAAGGTCCTCTCTCTTAGTAATATGTTGTGAATGGCTGATGCGTCAGATGCGTGCGTTCACTTGTGCTAGAGCTTTGGAGTAAGAATAAACTGTGACGTCTTTCTAAAAAGAGTCTCGTCATTCTAAATTAGCATGGGTCTGTAGCAGCATCTATCTAGAAACATCCATGGTGATACAGCAATCTGTTTCATTTAAACTAAACAAGTTGAATACTCATTGGTAAATCTAAGTTCTGAGCTTCCTATTGATGGTGGCCCTCTCGCTAAGCAGTACAGACACTTGTTTGAAAGACACTGATTTTGTGCCCAAAACACTGAATTGGGAGCTAGGAACTTCTTCAATGAGAGTTGAAGGTACGGAGCATCTCATGTGATGGGACACCAATATCATGCACTTTGGCTTATTAGAATGTAGGAATCAAGAGTGGTAGCCATGTTAGTCTGTATCAACGAAAACAACAAGGAGTCCTTGTGGCACCTTAGAGACTAACAAATTTATTTGGGCATAAGCTTTCGTGGGCTAAAACCCACTTCATCAGATGCATGGAGTGAAAAATACAGTAAGCACTATAAATATTACAGCACATGAAAAGATGGGAGTTGACTTACCAAGTGGTGGTGGACGGGGGGGGTGGGGGGTGTCAGTGCTAACGAGGCCAATGCAATCAAGGTGGACGTGGCCTATTCTCAACAGTTGCCAAGAAGGTGTGAGTATCAGCAGAGGGAAAATTACTTTTTGTAGTGACCCAGCCACTCCCGTCTTTATTCAGTAGGAACTTTCTTTTTCAGACAATCAACTGATAGTTAATGGAATGGTGATATTCTGACCAGCCCACTAGTTTAGCCGTTTATTCTGAAGAAGGGCCACTTCCAGTGATTTCCTTTAATTACCCATATAATCCTACTAAGAGCTCTATCAAGCAATCTGGCCAAGGTCAAAGCATGCTAAAATGGCATACGCCACAGACAAAAGGTTGAGGAAGAGCACAGGAAAGTCTGGTCTCTTTTCTTCATTCCAGTAGTCCAGCAAACTAAGCAGCACTTCCCAAACCAAAACCAACCAAACAAAAAACCCAGAGAGAGAACCACTTGTTAAATGCATTTGAAAATTTACTTGTTTTAGAACTGCTGTTGGCAGTTTTAAGCCTCCTTTATGTGACAGCCATCTCACAATCTTTTGATGTATTTATCCACACAAATCCCTATGAAGTAGGGAAGAGCTATTATTCCCATTTTACAGATAGGGAACTGAGAGCCGCAGAGAGGCAAAGTGAATTGCCTGTGGTCACACAGGAAGTATGGGCAGAGCCGGGAATTGAACACAGGGGCTCCCAACTCCCAGACTAATGTCCTAATCACTGGACCTATTGAAACTAGCAAAATTCTTTGCCCAAATTAAAAGATAACACATGGGGACTTTTAAAAAGGGACTATGAAATGGGCTCAAGCCAAGATAACCAGAAAAATAAGTTACTAGAATTGTTGATTATGTGATTTCAGCCCAACTAAAGCTCAGTTTGGAAATACTATTCCATTTCCCACGTTTCCTCCTTGCTGTTATGGAATTCTTCAACTCTATTTACTTCTACCCCAAAAAATCATAACCCCATTTGGTATGTCTACACAGCAAAGAAAAATCCACACCAGCCGACTCAGGATCGTGGGGCTGTTTCATTGCTGTGTAGACTTCTGAGCTCGGGCTGGAGACCATGTTCTAGGACCTTGCAGGGTGGAAGAGGCCCAGAGCCTGGGCTCCAGCCCAAGCCCAGAAGTCTACACAGCAACGAAACAGCCTCGCAGTCTGAGTCCTGTGAGCCCAAGTTGGCTGGCACAGGCCAGCTATGGGTTTTTCTTTGCTGTGTAGATATATCCATTGACAACCAAGGTAGTTTTACCACTGATTTCAGTGTGGCCAGGATTTCACCCGAGTATTTAACTGGAAGTACGATTCCCTCATGGGAAATTTCAGTTTGAAATAATATGCTTCAGCATCTAAAAAGAGAACAGAATCCCAATGTTGTTGTTATTATTTATTATTTTTATTACTGTAGCTCATAGGAGCCCTAGTCATGAACCAGGGCCCCATTGTGCTAGGTGCTGTACAAACACACTCCTTCTGGATACAAGGTACCAAGGGCAGCTATGAACCAGATTAGTTTTGGATAATGGCAATTTTCCTTTAGCTAAGAGAAGAGATGTTTCCTTGCAATGTTGTGTACTGATCATCTAGAGAAGGTGGTTTATTGAAGAATTTGTGTTGGGGTTGTCACGGAGACAAATTCTTTATTATAAACTTTATTAAAATTCAGAAGTAAGGGGAAAACGTTACCTTTTCATGGTTTTCTATTAAAATCTCAACCACAATATTCTGAAACTTGATGTCCATAATCGCTGCAACAGTTTCTTCTTGAGGTCGAAGCAGCGTTGGTCCAAATACCACACCCAGATTAGCAACAGTCATTAGATTCTGTTTGTGATTATTAGCAACACTGTAAGGAAGGAGAAAGAGTAGGTAAAATTAACATCAGAATAATCCCTCCTTCATTTTTGGCACAAATTTTACAATTGTTTACATTCCTGAAACTCTGGATGAGCTCCTTCCAGGCTCAGCCATGTGGAAAAGAACAGACTTAACTGGAATGTTACCAGTGTAATTTCAGCCTCCGTAAATTGACTGATACCAGGGAAAACCCAAATAGTTTAATCCTTTTCTGGATGCTAAATCCTAAATGGCTGAATGTTCCAATCTACAGCCTACTCCCCAAAAAACAGTTTGAATCATAAATCTTTCAAATCCTCCTAAAAGCAAGTAGTTGGACCTTTGACATGTGCTATTCTCAACTAAACGAGCAACCTTCTATGTCCACATTTCAAGTCCTTCCGCCTGATTTAAGCTTTTGCCTCCACCCAAGGTCAACGCTATTCCAATGCAATCCAAACAATCTGAAAAGTAAAGATTTTGCTGTTGTCACCAGAGAGTGAGGGGAGAATATACACATGCATACACACAGTATTCTCCTCCAAATTGGAGAACCTGCTTAAATAGGGATGTTTCCCTGGGATTCAAATTAAGACCAATATTTGCTAATGATTGTTGCTTATGAGAGGCATCTCAGGTAATTTGTTGGTACCCAAACTTTGTTTCCTTCCCTCTCATGCTGGTTTGAGCTCTCCTCTTGCATCAGCTTTCAGAGCACCACTTCTTGCTCCTGCACAACTTGCTCCTGGCACACATACTAGGACCCCACATGTCTGGGTGTCTCACAACTGTCCATGCTCCGGGCAACGTTTCCACCAAACTCCAGGGGCCTGTCTAGTTACACGATGGGCTTGGCGGCTCCATGGAGAGCAGCACCGCCACTCGTAGGTGCTGGAACTAGGGGTGCTGCAGCACCCTCTGCCTTGAAGTGGTTCCCATCATATACAGGGTTTACTGTTTGGTTCAATGGCTCTCAGCACGCCCATTATAAAAATTGTTCCAGCATCCCTGCTATCACTTTAACAGCAAGGTGTTAATTAGAAATTTCTCTGAATAGAGAATAAAAGACCATTCCTTTTATAGTGATTAGGATGTATTATTTATGAAGCACCATTAGTCCAATTACCTAAATCTATACCTAGACAGAATCTATGGATCCAAGTATATTTATGATATAAAGTTATCTATGTATTACACACACACACACATAAATAAACAAACAAAATCCAAATTAACCCCCTCCCCCCCAATTATAAAGCCACTCGGCTACAACAATGTAACCTAAAAACAGTTCAGGGGTCAGGATTACCTGAAATGGCTAGTGATTCTAGATGCCTCCCTTTTAAAGTGTCCAATTTGTGACAGCATAGAGGGGTCTGATTTTTAGTGAATGTTCATCATTTTAGAGGGGGAAAATCAGGCACCCAAAATCACCCGTCGTTTTCGAAAGCGTTGGCCCTTTGTTCTTACAGCCATAACCACGCTGTACTGTTACTGTCTCTATTAAATTGTATGTTTAATTGCATAAGCTGTGATCTAAAACAGTTCTGTACATGCAGACAACATGGAAGTACACTCATACACTCACCCACTTGAGCCTGAGTAACAACAACTGTAACCAGGAACATGCATTCTGGAAAAGTATGGATAATAGCATCACAATGATTAATTCCCTAAAACATTCATTGGGAGCTCTAACTCACGTAGCAGGTAATCAGCCCATAAAGCTACCAATTGTCTGGCTGTTGGCATTGTCGGCATAAGAATGTAAAAACATACTTATATCTAACAAAAGACGATTATTAGCTAAAGTTGCACAATGATGAATCAGAAAGTGCTAGATGGAATACAAAAAGGCTATTAATTACCTTAGAATCTCTAATTATAGGTAAACAGCTAGGCGCTTTATACACACAGCTGCCATTTGCTGTTATCGGACACATTTTTCTACAGGGCTATGACTGCTTTTACCTACACTCTTTGTTAGGGTGACCAGATGTCCTGATTTTACAGGGACAGTCCCGATATTTGGGGCTTTTTCCTATATAGGCTCCTATTAACCCCCACCTCCTGTCCCGATTTTTCACACTTGCTGTCTGGTCACCCTATTCTTTGTTAAGGCTAGATCAAAATGATTCCACCTGATATTTCCCACAAATTCTGACGCTGTTGAATCATATGCTTGAATTGCTCAGATTAAGTTTTGTATGTGAAAAGCTACCATCTTATTACCCCACTGCTTAAGTATTCTTTATGGCCTGTTCTATCACCCTCTAGAGCTTCCTAATTTGAAGACTTCAGTCAGGGATATAGCTGAGTTTTAAACTAAGCTTTTATGTAACCATCCTTCCCCTTTCTCCTGTTCTCTCATCTCAGGAAGAAGACACAAGTCAGGATGGCTAGCACTAAGCAATTCTAGACTGCACAACAAGAGCTGTGAATTAGAGAGTGTGACCAACTCTATTCTTCGACAAGAAGAGTCATCCCTTTTTCTACCTTTCCAGGACACCCAGGCAGAAGAGAGGCCTCTGACAACGCTCTACACTGAAAACTTGAGTTAGGTGCCTTTGAAAATGTTACTCTAAGTGACTTAGGAGCCAAATCCTATTGAAAAAGTCACTTAGGTGCCTTTGAAAATTTTACCCTTGACTTCTCTTGGTATCAGGAAGCAATGATTATTTTAATCACAGTTCTGTGTGTCTGAGAAATTGCCTCTGTAAGTATAAATACTATAGTGCTGTGAGTTACCAAGGCTTTTGGACTGAAACCTGGAAAAGCTCAGGTTACTGAGATAATAAACTGCATTGTGATATATGGTGTCCCTTACCAACTAGCACCGACTGTGGAAAAGGGCAAGCACACACTACTGATTCAGCCACTAGGAGGCACTCTATCCACCACAAGGGGTTTATTAACCAAAGCCAACTAAAGGAGATTGACCCACCCAAGAGGATAATGGTTCATAAATAAAGTGGGTCTGTTTCAGACTAATGTGAACAAAATCAAAACAAAAAGTTTCTACCCACAGAAAAGGAAGAAAACACTACCTCAGAACTCAAAAGCAGAGAAATAAGAGATAAAAGATTATTACAGTTTGAACACAGCAATGCTTCAATTTGATAAGCAGATCACTTGCGTGCTCTCTCTGCCCCTATTCTCTTTCCTCTTTTCCAGTTTCAGGGAGATCTCCTTCCAAACGCCCCCCAAAATAAATTACTTCCTATATTTAAAAGGCACATTGGAACCAGGAAAGTGCCATGAAATCCCAGTACACTCGCTTCAGCTCTCCTTCCATTTCAGCCACAAGGCAAGAGTAAGACAGAATCATGTACTTTGCAATACAGACACTGGTATTCACAAGTGTGTAAACGTAGAAGGAGAATCAGCCAACATTCTCTGTGCCCTTTAGAAATCAACACGGTGTACAGCAAGGAGAACAAGGCAGTATTTATGGAATGAGATGCAGAAAGGAGACAAAGATTAAGTTCTGCTCAGAAATTTTTCACATGCCTCACTGGGCAATACAGATGGCTAAAGCATCAGAATTCACACTCACCTCTTCACTATAGGACTCCTGCCACTTGCCCCCTTGACACCAACACACCATGGACAGAGACATGAATTTCCTACAGACCTCATTCTCTCACACAGGATTGTTGTGGATACTATTCTCTCTCCCTATCGCCATCTCCTCTATCACAAGTGGAGCATGATTTATTCCTCTATCTTCCCTCTTCCACCGGTGCCTTTAACACCATTGTCTCCCCTCTCACAGCCTGAATGGTATTCTCTCCCCTCTTCCGCTATCTCCTCGCACACATGGAGCATAGTCCATATCACTAGCTTGCCTCATTGCTATTCTTTCTTGCTCAAACAGATGGGGAAGGGGAGTTCTGAACTGTGCACACAAACACCCTGTTCCTCCTGTTCAGCAAAGCACCTGACTGAATGCTGCATCACACACACTGTGTTAAGCAGCTTCACAGCACATGCTTGAATACACACAATCATCATGATGTGTCAAAATATTTCCAAGATTTTTAAAAGGAATTAAGTCAGATTCTATTTTTACCCAGTCCCCCATCAAGAGTTTCATGACTGCTAACCCTAACCATGACTGAATTAAAAAAAAAAAAAAAAAAAAAAAAAAAAAAAGGTAAGTTTATGGAGGATAGGTTCATCAATGGCTATTGCCACGATGGTCAGGGAGGCAACCGCATACTCTCAGTGTCCCTAGGCCTCTGACTGCCAGATGCTGGGCCGGGATGACACAGGATGGATCACTTGATGACTGCCCTGTTCTGTTCAGTGCCTTTGAAACATCTGGAATTGGTCACTGTTGGAAGACAGGATACTGGGCTAGATGGACCATTGGTCTGACCCAGTCTGGCCATTCTTATGTTCTCTGAATTTTCTAAGTTCCAGTAATGTTGTGTTTATAAATGTACAGACATCTGTGTTCACAGTACTCCTATTTGGATTTTGGAGCCACATACAGTAGCTATGACTCAACTATTTTGAGTCTGAACAGTTCTGAAAGCACTTGAAATGTTTCGTAGCATTTTTAATGATCCCTTAGTTTAGCAAAACTCGGTGCATTTATAAATGTCATATTGCTCAGTCTTACAAAATAAGCTCTGCTCATTTCTCATTACCATTATGTAATACATCAGTGTAATAAATTGCTCTCTCATTGCATTATTACTTCTAGATGACTTTACATGGTTATGTTAATTATTACAGACTGAATTATTAATGGCTTCACAAGCATTTGATCCTCCAGTATAAACTGTAGAACTGGCTTGCGTTGCAATATCTTTACTTGAAGTGACTTCACTAAATTTGCACATGTGTAAAGGCAGTGGTATTGACCAAAATTCCAATGCCACAGCCTGCAGAAATCTATTCATTATTAGATTCTTTCAAAGCTCAAAGTCTGAATTATAATTTTGTAACTGAGCAGCTTTTTTTCCTTTCTTGGATAAATTAGGATGCCATGTGAAGTGCTGATCCATAACATGGATACTCTTCCACAAGAAGAGAATTCTTTACAACTCCAGGTTACGGAAGCTATACTACAAATGTGTGATTCATCTTTTACATCCTTGAGTTCCACATACTTTATTTATATGCTCATTTACTATAAATTAGACCTCTTCATCATGTTCTGTACTAGAAAATAATACCTTAATCTCCAAAGAAGGGGCATTCTCATCCCAAGGTACATTTAATATTGATCTCGGTTACAAATGCTTTTATTTAGGCATTGTTAGCTCTGTCTCTGGGCATCCAGACCCGTTAGTGTCTCTGCTGGTATTCGCTGTATTTTTCTTTTAACCTGTTGTTCCCTTCTGGGCCAGTAAATTTTGAAAGCAAACGCACTTATATTCATTTACTTGGACAGGCTTTCAGTGCTTTCACATTCATGCTTTATCCCTAATGCTTGTGTAAGTTATTTTAAATATGAATAATGAGGGGAAAAAATTGGTAGATGGTGTAGAAATGCTCTAAACAGCCTACTAATTTGTGTCCCACTGGATGCTGGGGTACCAACTGACTGCTAGGCAACTGGACTTTTGTTCTTCCAATTTTAAAAGAATGTTAAACTTGCTAACGTACACCTTACAGGACCAGTAGGGGAAATGAAGGTTGGATGGTTCAGTGAAGTGATAATAGACAATGGAGCCTTAATCCTGTAGGTCAGTAATTCTGCTCCAACCCACATCAGTCGTGACCAAAATTCAGCCATGGGATGAAAATTCAGTGGGTTCTGTGAAATGAGCCGGTGGTCTGGGCCTACCGAATGGAAAACTAATGGGCAAACTTTGCATTCTGAGCACAGAGGGGGGAAAACCCGAAGGGGCTGAATGAATAAATTCCCCTGCACATCTAGAGGTGGTTCTCCCAGGTCAGGGTGGCGGTATGTTGGGATATTATGTGGAATTGTTGGTATCTGTGTCCTGCAGTTGGACAGAGGACTTAATTCTCCAGGGCTGTCAATCCAATTCCTTGCATTAGCTCTACATTCACTTTCAGAGAAGAGGGGGTGAGGGGAAAGTAAATCCATGTTTTGTGTTAAATTAGATTATGAATGGGTTGCCTGGATACTGTATACCACATGGCATGACCAGACGTAATTTAACACAGAGTAATGATTTGTCAGGCTTCTCTGCAGAGTAAGCACTCAGGAGTAGTAAATATTTATCTGCTATGCTGACTTGAAATCAGTATTAAATGAAGATGGGGAAACGCAATGGAGTTTGAGATCTGGCAAACTTTACAAGTTGTTTTGGCCCCATTTTTTAGTTCACAAAAACAAATTCTAGTTTTATAAACTTCCACTTCCCAGGCAACAGTTCAACACATTTATTTCCATGGACATTCAATTAAAAAACATGTTTGTTTCTCTACCTACAAAGAAACCTGTGTTAAGCAAAGAATGATGAAAACTCAGAGAGAGACACCAACTCTATGCTGCTTGTTGATCTCTGCAGGAATATTGCTAAGACCTGACATGTGACCAGATGTCTTGAGGCTAGGACAGCTTGTGGAGTGCACTAAATTTTAATGTCATGCATACAGTAGAATGCATTGAAAAATGTACTAGGCTAAGTATTCAGGGCCATGAGCTGGCAACAAGGGTATCATTTATTGTTGACAGACATGGTTGTACTGGTACATTATGTTATCTTAAGTTAATGCATTTTTCTGACTCACTCAGGTCACTGGTAAGCTAGATAACTTCCCCTATCCTCACCAAGTTGCTGGCAATTGATGTATTTCAAAAGGAAAGGAAATTATGGCTCAAAGGAATATCACACTGCTGCTCTGTGCAAAGGAGCGTCGACTGGTATTTTCCACTGTGGGGGGAAAAATTAACAAACATCTGTAGCTATCATCTCAGGTATTTTCCCTGATTGAGAGCAACAGCTCTAAGAAAGCATTTGTTTCCTCTCAGATATTTGTTGAGGTCTAATCTGTTTCTGCTTTGGCACTTGGGGCAATCCTGTTGAAAGCCCAGAACTTTTTATGAACGTCTTAGGTGTGATGGTTGCAGACCTACTCGTAGCAATGATATGGTGCTAACAGCAAGCATAGTATTGCTGGTGGTCAATATGTCCTTGGTGCCTACAATGTCGTTAACACTTTTTTCAATATCAAAAGTCAGCACAAGATCGTGATGTACAGGAGGAGGAGTAAAGTGAGATGATCCTAGACACAGGTGGTGTCCACCTCAGGCTGCTGTGTTTGTGGCGGTGTAGAGATTGCAAGAATTAACCTTCAAGATTAAAAGACAAAAAGCATGCAGCATGCATATGACATGTTTGGTGGCAGAAGCAGCTTGGGCTTTATCACAAGAAAATAACTTAACGGGTGAAGAACATGTAATAACAGGTGCAGGAACAATGCAACCAAAGCAAGACTTTCACTCCTTACAGTCCCCTCCACAGGTAAGCTCTTCCTAGTATGACAGGGAATGTGATCCAGAGCTCAGACAAAGGGCTGAAGATTTTCTTTTATTGTTATTTTCATCTCAATGGGAATATGCAGTCAATGTTCTGTCCCCGCAACACTGATGCGCTCCTTAGTTGTATCAATTTAATTTGGCTCTGACACACACACGGATTGAGAGAGGGCTGCTGCCGGATATCAAATTGGCGATATTTTCTGAATAAAATCTAATGAGTTCTCGGAACTGTTCCTGGGTGTATTCTAGTCATCTCTGCACATTATTGAGTTTAATTGGACTATGGCCAATGAGAAGTGTGTGGGTGGGGAGACCGAAGAGAGGGAAAGTGGCTGACTGGTGTTTCATTTGCTCCTTCCTTGTACAGAATACAAAAGTCCGTGAGCCTGAGGGGAATAAGAATCTTGAGCTTTTAAGAGCTATAAGATGTGTCACCTCGCAGACACCCAGAGGGATTACAATGATTGCTTATCTTGAAAGCCAAATAAGCACAGAATACTCCACGTCCAGCAAAGGCAACAAAAGTTTACAGTCTGAGGAGAAATCAAAGAGGAAAACGGTCACAGAAGGGGCAGTTGAGGGTGTATTTTCCCTTTGATCTGTGCACAAAACCTGGAGCGAACATACCTGCCACTCACAGGTGCAGGAGAGTGCAGAACAAGGAGGAAGCCGGATTAGTGGTGAGAAGAGACAAATGGCAGGGCTGCTGGAGGGAAACTGTAAAGCAGAGTCCATTATGTCACCATGACTACATTTCCCCCCCCGCCCCACTAGTCCTTAAATTTAAAAAATAATACTTGAGCACCTACAGTAATGGCCACACACGCTTCAGCAATATACGGCAATTGGTAGCCTGTTTTGGACTATTATTACTGGCATTTTTAAAAACATTTAAATAAGGGGTACAAGCAATGATGTCCGTGGGCTTCACATATAATCTGTGCGCCAGTCATGTACGTGTTCTAGGAATAGGAACTTATCATGCAGGCATGAATGAGTGGGAAAGGGACACTCAAGAAGTAGTTTAGGTTTTGTTGGAAACTAACTTGGCAAAGGAGGAGCTTAAATGACCGAAAGGGAAATGTTTTTGTGACTCCCCCCACCCCAAGACACAGAAAGCAGATTTTTTTAAAAAATTAAATTTTCCCTCCTGCAGCTTCAGAAACTGAGGGTGCCAGAAACAGAAATCTTTCAGGAAGTGCCCTCCTTATCTGAGTGAGCACAACCAAGTGCATATGCATTTGAAAGAGTCCAACAGTGAGGCCATGAGTTAACAGAATTTACATGCGTAGAACACAGCATCTGTGCTCCCAGGGATCGAAATCTATCAGCTGTGCACGTGGACCAAGTGCTCAAAAGGCACATTTGCACAGACACCCCTTTGAAAGGGCCCCAGATCTCTAGTACACTGACTATAAATCAATAGCGAACGTGACTAGTTAAGTTTCACTGTCCAAGCTGAGAGAAGAACAAAAAGCAAACAGCATAAATGATTAAACGCAATGTTTTAAAATTTTTCAGTCTTAATCTATTTTATCCTGTTTTCTTAGGCTCTGGCTATTTCCTGGGCCTTTTGGGTGGCTACTGGGGTGAACTGTGCCTGAGATAACAGAGTTTCTAGCTGCTGACGAGAAGAATAGCCTGGACTCACCTCAGTTCCCCACTGCTAGGAACCTTTGCTCATCCCACGGTCTAAATACACAGAATCAGTGGTGGCAAACTCGAGCTAGAAATCTGAAGGAACAAAGCACAATCCCAACCCAGAGAGCAGCAGATGTGAAATCAAGTCACAAGGACAGATAGACCCAGAGAGGCACACAAAGCCTCCAATGTCCAAAATATGAGGAAGTGAGAGACCGATATTTCCTTCAAGTATCAAGAAAAACAAGGAAATAGAGGGAAAGCTGTTCCTAACTGTAGGAGGGGCGGGGGGTGGGGGGAAGAGGGGGTTTGGAGGAATATATCAGAGTAAAGGACACCAATGACAGAAACCTACAGGATCAAACACCATGTGAAGCCCCATCCTGGGCAGATTGCCCTTAACTAGGGTGACCAGATGTCCCGTTTTTATAGGGACAGTCCTGTTTTGGGGGACTTTTTCTTATATAGGCACCTATTACCCCTCACCCCCAGTCCTGTTTTTTCACAGTTGCTATCTGGTCACCCTACTCCTAACTCTGACACAGATTACAGGCAAGCCAGATGCTTTTGTGCCTCTTTTTGATTACACACACTTTGGCAACACTTCTAAAATGTGTTGTACCGACAAAGTCTCACTGAACTGAAATGTACTTGTGGTGTAACCTTCTACCCAATACTGGTTAGAGCAGGGGAGATGTCACGTTGTTAGGTGGGAAGGACAGAGAGTGGGAGAAGCACCAGAGAAGGATGACAAGGGTGGCCCTCTAGATGAGGTTACGCATGACTTCCTTAGGATTTAAAGAGTAAAGGGAAAGTTAAGGGAAAGCACAAGATTTGGGGGGTAACAGGGAGCACCGTGGGGGATAGGATGCCCAGGAAGATATAGCCTCAAGTTACACTGACTGGAAAGATAACTCCTAGAGGGTGTCATAAATATAAAGGGAAGGGTAACCACCTCTCTGTATACAGTGCTATAACATCCCTCCTGGCCAGAGGCAAAGTCCTTTTACCTGTAAAGGGTTAAGAAGCTCAGGTAACCTGGCTGGCACCTGACCCAAAATGACCAATGAGGGGACAAGATACTTTCAAATCTGGAAGGGGGGGAAAAGGCTTTTGTCTGTCTGTGTGATACCTTTGCAGGGAACAGATCAAGAATGCAAGCCCTCCAACTCCTGTAAAGTTAGTAAGTTATCTGGCTAGAAAATGCGTTAGGTTTTCTTTGTTTTGGCTTGTGAAATTCGCTGTGCTGGAGGAAATGTATATTCCTGTTTTTGTGTCTTTTTGTAACTTTTTGCCTAGAAGGACTCTCTGTGTTTTGAATCTGTCTGCTTGTAAGAGTATCTTCCATTCTGATCTTACAGAGTTGTTCTCTTATCTTTTTGTGTTCTTCTAATAAAGTTCTGTTTTTTAAGAATCTGATTGGGCTTTTTGGGTCTTAAAAATCCAAGGCTGGTTTGCGCTCATCTTGTTTATTCTCAAGCCTCCCCAGGAAAGGGGGTGTAGGGCTTGGGGGGATATTTTGGGGAAAAAGGAACTCCAAGTGGTCCTTTCCCTGTTCTTTGTCTAAATCACTTGGTGGTGGCAGCATACTGTTCAAGGACAAGGCAAAATTTGTGCCTTGGGAAAGTTTTTAACCTAAGCTGGTCAAAATAAGCTTAGGGGGAAATCCTGACAGAGGGTCACTCCACTAGCCCAGGATGGAGAGAGCAAGCAGCAATGTGACCTATGTAGGAGGTGGCACAGAGTAGCTGGGAGTGAGGGGTAAGGCAAGGATCTGATCTCAAATTCCAACTAATAGTTTTATTTCCATCTGGGAAGCCAACAGAGATGGGTGAAAGAATCTTCACTTTAAGGCTGCACCTGCAGGTTGGCACTTCTAACCTGTGGCACTGCACTGCGAGACTGGTATTCATATGTAATGTTCCAGAAGTAAGGGTACTGCTGTCCTCTCTCCTAGAAGCATTATGAGAATTGATTCATATTAGTACTTGAGGAGATAGCCCCAGGGAAACCGTTAGTTTAATGCAATATAACTTCCCTGGTCTAAGGCTCTGTGGAACGTATCAGTGCGGGCATAATAGCTGCTCAGTTTCTCAGCATCTAACTCATTACTTTGCAAAGAATTTTGAGATGCTAGGCTTTATGGAGGGTTCTGTATAACACAAATGATATTCCATGTGCCACTGGGAGTTGCCTTCAGAGGCATCAAGAAAAATGTCTATACCCTGTCTACACTACAGCTTCCATACTGGACCTGGACCAGTACAGGAAAACACATCCACATTTCTCTAGCATAGATAGAACGTCATTGTCAATCAATAGATCTCACACTAATCAGGTTTTAACAGGCAGCACAAACAAACAGTAAGGGAGGGTGATTCTCATCCCCCCCCCATACACCCCAACTGACTTCTTTTCATACCAATTGCATCCAAACCATATTGTGGGTTCACAATTGAGTCACTGAGCCTTGAGAGTTACCATTACATTCTTGTCCCAAGAGAAGACCACTTCTATGAGCTAAGCAGATGTCTCATGTTCTCAGCAGTTTCCCCAAAGGGTATAGATCAAATGGGCAAGGAATTTGGAGAAGTTCACCAGCAGTGATACAAAAACTACTCTGGTCATAGTCCAGAACCCATCATCTGAAAACAGCATTATTGTTGTGTTTGAAATAAGAGATCCCACAATTATTGTGTCGAATAAAGTGAGTGTATTTGTATGACAGCGTTTATTACTTTGTCAGGAAGAATTTCCCCCCCAAGACTATTAGACTCACTTTTACAAACCCTGCCTTACTATTGAAACGTAAAACACCAAATTAATAGATGCTCAGGAAGGGCCACGAGAAGAAAGCTGGTGTGAAAAAATCTTGCAACAAAATAAAAAAATATTAGCCCTTATTGTCCTTGTTTAGCTTTTTATTCCTTTTGGCTGAAGGTGCAGGAGCGCAGCATTTATTTACAGCTTCAGTTCATTTCATTGATCTAGATTTTTTCTCTTTTTAAAAAATACCCAATAATAGTAATGATAGAATCCACCCATGGCTTCTTATGCTTACAGTTATTATTGCCAGCACTCCAGACTGCTGTATACTACTGGAAGCACACAATCAACCACACTACTAACACCTGTTGCCATAGCAGCAGTTTTCCCCCTCTTTGCACGGAGCATATGGCAAGCCACAACAAAAATGCACAGCTATTATGTTCTATGACCTCTGTTCTCCCCAATCCTCCCTCCCCAGAAAAGTCACCTTCTGTATAAAATACATGGAATATTGAAAACGGAATTAACGTTTTAATTGCACCACTCAAATAAGAAAAACCTACACACGGAACTGTGAAATGCAAAAATCTGAAGAGCAAGTATGTGTTAAAAACATCTACAGAGCTGCTGAATAACATGCTGAAACCTGACTGAAGGACAGAAAACAAATAAGAGTTAGGGATTACTTGCAATAAATGAGCTTTCAAAAAGCACACCCTGAGAACAGCCAGCACTAAACATAGTGTGAAGCTCCTAGGACTCTCCAGCCGCAATCTGTCTCGTGTCAGACATTAGTAATAACTCACAACTGAGAGCCAGCTCAGAAGCAACGAGAAAAAATTATTCTCTCACATTATCTTGTACGTTAATGCAAGTGAATGACCAAAGGACCTTAGTAACAAGAAATGATTTGGTGGCCTACACCAGTGGTTTTCAAACTTTTTTTCTGGAGACCCAGTTGAAAAAAACTGTTGATGCCCATGACCCAACAGAGCTGGAGAGGAAGGGTGTGGGAGGGGCAGAGGGTTGGGGTGCGGACTGCAGGGTGGGGCCAGGAATGAGGGGTTCAGGGTGTGGGAGGGGGCTCTGGGCTAGGGCAAGGGGTTGGGGTGCAGGAGCGGGTCAGGGCTCTGGCTGGGGTTGCAGGCTCTGGAGTGGGGCCATGGATGAGTGGTTTGGGGTGCAGGAGGGGGCTCCGGGTTTGGGGGTGGCTCAGGGCTGGGGCAGGGGATTGTGGCACAGGGTTACCTCAGGTGGCTCCCAGTCAGTGGCACGGGGGGTGCTAAGGCAGGCTTCCTGCCTGTCCTGGCACCGTGGATCATACTGTGCTCCGGAAGTGGCCAGCAGCAGGTCTGGCTCCTAGGCGGAGGCGCGCAAGCAGCTCTGTGCTGCTCTCGCCCGCAGGCACCACTGCCCCCCCCAGCTCCCATTGGCCGCTTCCCGGCCAATGGGAGTGCGGAGTCAGTGCCTGGGGCAGGGGCAGCACGTGGAGCCACATGGCCCCTTTTCCCCCTACTTAGGAGACAGACCTGCTGCTTGCTGCTTCTGGGGCGCAGTGCGGTGTCAGAACAGGTAGGAACTAGCCTGCATTAGGCTATGTCTACACTACCGCAGTAAATCGATCTATGCCACACAACTCCAGCTACGTGAATTGCCCCTAATTCTGAAATAGCATGGACAGAGAGAAATCAGCAAGGGTCTTTATCGCTTCTCAGTCATACCAAAAAATGTCAGAAGACCGGCTTGTCAACGTGGAGCATTTGTTCTCAGCTCGGGGCCTAGCTTAGAACAGCTCAGCAACTGAAGTAGGAAAGACATCCCTCTGCTCATAGAGTCAGAGTGTTTAGGGCCAGAAGGGACCATCAGATTATCTAGATTGACCTCCTGTATATCACAGGCCACTAACCACAACCCAGTCACCTCCATACCAACCCTAACAACTACTGTTAGACCAATAGCCCTCAAGAGACTAAACTATTGTGCATCACAGAGAAAAAACAGGCGGCTGGACTCAGGTGCACCAAAGACCAAGGCCCCTGCCATGGCAGGGAACTGATTAAGTGAGATATCCCCAGATATCCATACTCCATGCAAATCGAGAGAGCCTGCTACTTTCAGTTCACTAAAAAGGGGTGTGTGGAAGGGGGAATGGACCCCAAAAAGTGAAGGGAACAGCTGGCTCTAACTACTCCATGGTGCTATGGATGGTGGGAAAGGTAGTGAAGATTGCTACCATTACATAAGAACAGCCATACTGGGTTAGACCAATGGTCCCTCTAGTCCACTATCCTGTCTTCTGACAGTGGCAGTCCCAGACGAGTGATCCATCCCCGGTCGTCAAGCTTCTGGCACTCAGAGGTTTAGGGACACCCAGAGTATGGGGTTGCGTCCCTGACCATCCTGGCTAAAAGCCATTGATGGACCTATCCTCTGTGAACTTATCTGATTCCTTTTTGAACCCAGTTATACTTTTGGCCTTCACAACATACCCTGGCAACTAGTTCCACAGGTTGACTGTGCATCGTGTGAAGGAGTACTGCCTTTTATTTGTTTTAAACCTGCTGCCTATTAGTTGCATTGGGTGACCCCTGGTTCTTGTGTTATGTGAAGAGGTAAATAATATTCATCTTCTCCACACCATTCATGATTTTATAGACCTGGAGCATATGCCCCCTTAGCCGTCTCTTTTCTAAGATGAACATTCCCCGTCTTTTTAATCTTGCCTCATATAGAAGCTGTTCTATGCCTCTAATCATTTTTGTTGCCCTTCTCTGCACCATTTCTAGTTCTAATATATATATATATTTTTTTTCAGATGGGGCAACCAGAACTGCACACAGTATTCAAGGTGTGGGCTTACCATGGATTTATATAGTGCAATTATGATATTTTCTATCTTATTTCCTAATGGCTCCTAACACTGCTAGCTTTTTTGACTACTATTGCACATTGAGCAGATTTTTCAGAAAACTATCCACGAAGACTCTGAGATCTCTGAGTGGTAGCTAATTTAGATCCATTATTTTGTATGTATAGTTGGGATTACAGTTTTCCAAAGTCCATTATTTTGCATTTATC
This sequence comes from Chelonia mydas, assembly GCF_015237465.2. Lineage (NCBI taxonomy): Eukaryota > Metazoa > Chordata > Testudines > Cheloniidae > Chelonia > Chelonia mydas. The sequence continues at coordinate 16,364,417 of NC_057854.1, read as the reverse complement.
AACATTTAATTTAATCTGCCATTTTGTTGTCCAGTCACCCAGTTTTGTGAGATCTCTTTGTAACTCTTTGCAGTCAGCTTTGGACTTAACTATCTTAAGTAATTTTGCCACCTCATTGTTTACCTCCCTTTTCCAGATCATTTATGATTACACTGAACTGGTCCCTGTACAGATCCTTGGGGAACTCCGCTATTTACTTCTCTCCATTGTGAAAACTGACCATTTATTCCTACCCTTTGTTTCCTATCTTTTAAGCAGTTACTGACCCAGGAGAGGCCCTTCCCTCTTATCCAATGACTCGTTACTTTCCTTAAGAGCCTTTGGTGTAGGACCTTGTCCAAGGTTTTTTAAAAGTCAGAGTATACTGTATCATCTGGATCATCCCCAGTCCACGTTCTAATAGATTGGGGAGGCATGATTTCCATTTACAAAAGCCGTGTTGACTCTTCCCCAACAAATCATGTTCATCTACGTGTCTGATAAATTCTGTTCTTTACTATAGTTTCTACCAATTTGCCTGGTACTGAAGTTAGGATTCCCAGCCAAGATCGCCTCTGGTGCATTTAAAAAAAAACAAAAAACAAAAAACACAGCATTACATTAGCTACCAATCAGTCATCTGGTACAGAGGCTGATTTAAATTATAGGTTCCGTACCACAGATAATGTTCTTTAATTTCATATTTAGAGTTTCTTCAGAACCCTTAGGTCAATGCCATCTGGTCCTGGTGACTTATTGCTGTCTAATATAGTGGTCCCCAACCTTTCTGTGGGAATAGCATATTTCTATTCCCAGAAGACTGTGGCGGGCGCCAGACACCCCACCGCCGAAATGCCGCTGAGAAGTGGCAGCGGCAAGAAGTGCCGCTGCCAAAATACGGCAATGCTTCTCGGCCGCATTTTGGTGGGCGGTTCTTCAGCGGCCGCGCTCGGCAGTGGCATTTCAGTGGTGTGCTGTCCTGCGGGCACACACAACTGCCCTGGCAGGCACCATTGCACCCGCGGGCACCTTGTTGGGGACCCCTGGTCTAATACATACATTTGTTCCAAAACCTCCTCTAGGCCTGTGACAGAATGCACCCCTGTCCATACCCTGCACATTATTTTACATCTCACAGTGCATACTTTGTACTGAGATCACCTGAAAACTCATAATTTGCTGGTCATTATTGTCCTGATAAAATGTGTGCAGCAACGTTGTATGTGAAGTTATAAGATTCCACTGTATGGTGTTATTAACACATATTCCAAACTGAGGTTGGCAAACAGAACTGTCTTTAAAAAAAGGAATGTGTGGTCTGCTTAATTTGCATTTAAGCAGTAAACAGAGTAATCAAGCAAAGGAAACAAAGGACACTCAAACAGTTGAGGAAAAAGAAGCAGGGAACATCCTTCCATATAGACTCTTTGTCTCCTGAATCTCTGCTGGAAATGTTGTTCAAGAGGGGGAGTGACTATAAAAATGAGGGATGAACATCTCAAGCCCCACCCCCCCGCCGCATTCACAGCACCTGAAGGACAAAGGAAGCAGCGCTGGACTGCAGAAGGGGTCCTGACCTAGAGGATTTGGTCAGTAAGACTGCTGAAGGCATATGGTGAGAAACGTTGCTTGAATCTGACATAGTTTGTTAAGTGAGGCACCAGCAGCATTAAAACTTTATTTTCTTGTGATCATTTCTGACTTTTATGCCTCATTACTTGTACTCACTTAATATCTCTCTGGTTGTAGTTAATAAACTTGTTTATTGTTTTATCTAATCCAGTATGTTTAAATGGAAGTGTTTGGGAAACCCCATTTGGAGTGGCAAGTTGTGTGCATGTTATTTCTGTTAAAGAAGTAACAGACTTTATATAAACTTGTGTTGTCCAGGAGAGGTCTGGGCAATACAGGACATACATTTCTGGATGAAAATCAAAGACCGGGAGCATGTTGGCATCACCCTGCAGTATAACCAAGTAAGAGCCAAGGGGTGGCTCGCTGGCTGGCTGGCTGCAGCACACTCACAGACATAGCTGGGAGTGACTTGCATGCTGGAGGCTGTTTGAGAGCTGTCCAGGCCGGAGATTACAGCAGCAAAGCATTGTAAAAGGCACTCCATGTTAGAGGGGAGGGTGACACAGCTGCTCAGTCTGGATGGTACCTGTTAAGTCACAAGGTCTTTCCCACTTACTTGGTGAAATGACCAAGCCAATCCAGACCTCTCTCTCTGCTAACCATAGGGCTGGGGTAAAAGAGAGAAGCAGGAACAGTGATGGAAATGAGAAAGTGAGCAGGGGAGAGAGGAGGAAATGAGAGTGTGGAAAGGAGGAGGCGGAAGCAAGATGGGAAAGGGGGAAGAGAGCAAACCCAGGAGATAAATGGGTGCTGACATCAGAATATGGAAGGACAGAGACCATAATAGGAAAATGGGATAAAAAATAATGAGAGGAGAGGAGATTGATGCTCTGCCCTTCAGAAAATAATGACAGGAGAAGGAGCTTTATTTTCAAGGAAGGAGAAACCAGGAGGAGGCAGGAGATGCAAATAAATTGTACAGAAAGGAGGCTAAGAAACAAAATAGGAGACAATCAAAGAAATGGAAGTGGGAAGGACCAACACCTTTTGGAGTACATTTAATTGAGCATTTTACATTATTTTCCCCTCAGGAAGATCATCTCCTTTTAAAAAAAACCCCCAAAACTCTAAGCAGAATCTTCAGACAATACATTAAACAAAAGGGGATTTTTCTCCCTTGTCTGCAAGAAGGTAATGCAGCCTGGGAGGCAGTGTTTGAGGAGTGGAGTCAGCTGTGCAGAGGCCATGAGTGTAGCTAGTCTATCCTCGTCCACACACACACATCCCCAAAGCATGTTTAGGCTCCACAGAATAAAGACCTGTCCCACTCAATTGCTTCAGGGACTAAGGTGCTGGAACAAAAAAATTGTCAATCAAAACCTCAGGAGGTCTTTTGAGTGTATTCCTCTGTAGAGGACAATTCTGGGATTCTTCCAGAAAGTGCAAGTTCCCCTATGAATAGAAGTAGTATGGAGACTGAAGGTCAGTTGTCACAGGAAGAAAAAAAAAGCTATTCTAGCCTGCAGATGTGTGTTGTTTCTGCAAAAAAACCCAAGTCTTTGAATATAGCAATGCTGTAGGAGGTTAAAAGTTTATCTGTAAAATTGGAGCAAAACGTTGCTGGTTTACATATTACAGGAAACCAAATCATTAAAATACATTTTTATCAACTAGGGGAATTCCCCCCCCCCCATCAGAATTTCATATTTAACCCCTCTCCCCCTCCCTCCAGTAAAATAAAGGAAAGAAACAGGTTTGGTTTCTTCTTTATTTCACACAGTCTAGCCCAGGGATTCTGTGCAAATGGCAATCACACAAGGATTCCCTGTGCCAGATTCTTCTTGGAGCATTGAATCCATTGCCATTTGTTAGGCTATAAATAATTCATGAAGTTTGTTTGGTGTCAGGCTTTTATGACAGTTTTATCAGCCGAGTTTTTAAAAAGACACCTGATAGAAGACAGGATGTGGCTGGGGGAAAGGGAAAGAACTGCTAACATATCAGCATCGATGCTGCATATTTTATTGCCTCTGTACTCTCCTCCCACACTCCTTGCATATATAATTTTGTCAGCAAACTGCATGGGGTTATCAAAGTTTTATGGGTGTCATAAGCTAGACACCAAGCAAAAAAAAGCCATTTCCACAGAATGGCTTTCAAATGAGGAAGGTCTTCATGGTTCTGCTTCTCCTTTGCTCTGGACTAAACTTCAAACACTTTAACACCAATTAGCCATGTTTTGAAATGGCTTGTGGGCAGGTTTGCCATTGAAGCATTTCTCAATTCGGAAGACAAAATAAAATTCAAGTTAAATAAGTTAACACCCATCCTGAGTCTACTTAGGTGTGGGAGAGGTGACAGTCTTAAAATCCACTTCTACCCAAAGCCTCATAGTTAAACTTCCTAATTCATGAATTTAAAATGTAGCAAGCTTTCAAAAACTGGGCAGCTTCAACCCGTGCCGCTGGCCCTTACCCAGCAGACATTCTATGCAGATGCAGCTTTTGCCAGCAGTGTAGAATGGGGAAGAGAAGAGGTGAATGAATTATGCTTAAAATAAGAACTCTGGAACACGAGGCTCCCACATCGGGTTTTTCGGCAATGACAGAGGTGAGGAAGGATTCTCCTCACCCTATCTCTCACCTTCTTGAGCAAATATATACTAGGCAAAATAAGGAAATTTCTCCTCAGCATTCATGTCTTCTTGTTTTCCTCACTGATTTTCCTTCCTAAGTGCGGTGAGGGAAGACCTAACATGCATAATAGCAAGTCTCCAACATACTACTGCAAGACACCAGCAGGAGAGGGCTGGGTTGACTCCACTTAGATGGTTCTCTCATGCGAGGCGACTGCATGTTATTCCTATCTTATATGATCCAAATGAAAAAGTATGTGCAGGGAGGTTGGGGGCGAGACTTCTAAGCTCATAATTGATGTCCCTAGCCACGTGTCAGTGAAAAAGTCTGTTCAACTTTACATTTCAGATGAAGTCTGTGACCAGCTACTCATGGTTAGGGGTCTCCAAGCATCACCTCCGCAGAGCCTAATCTTGACTGTTTTGAGATTCAATCCACTCTGTCCCAAATCAAAATTCATATCAAAAGCTTCCTGAGAATAAATGTGTACAATAATCTCATTTATCAACTCTGCATGCAGTTAGAGCAAAGGACCTTTGAACGTATATATCTCTAGTGTTTTGAAAGAAAATCAAAGTAGACTTTGGAGAGTACAGTATCCTTGATTTGATTCTCACAAGTTTTCCATCTTCTCCATCACCACTCCAAGTGACTGGAGTCTCTATAACAAAGTTAAGGGAACTTCAGCCATACGTGTACTTCATTTGCCTGGAAAGCACCAGGCATATCTATAGTGTTGTGTAAAATGACAAATGAACAATAGGATCATAAGTACAAGACTGCACCAACAATTAATCCAATTTGACATGAATCAAGTAAAAACATGGAGAGATGAAGAGACTTATTCTCATGACAAGGAATTTGCATCTCAAAGCATTGACAAAAATCTTTAATCTCTACAGGACATACCCTCATCTGAACACCACTATGATAAGCCAATAGCAGGTTTCAAAGACCTTGACTACTGTGGGCCTGGAACTACTGAAATTAACAAATGTGCATTTTAGAAAAAGGCTTGAAAAGAGGGGAGATGTAATAGCTGTCAAGGATCTGAAGGATGCAAATGTTAAGGAGGGAGCAGAAGAAGATGTGAATAGGAGTAATTGGATAGGGCTGAGCAAAGGAAAGCATAGGACGACTATCAGGAAAAGTTTCCTAGCAATAGGATCTATAAGGTGATAGAACAGACTCCCCAGCAAACTGCTGGAAGCCCCCTCTTGACTTCTGGAGTATGGACTATCAGGTCTCCAATTTCTGAATTTTAGGCTCATTCTGGACTGATATACTGAGATCCAGGGGTGGGTATTGACATGATCTGTAGAAGCCTTTAAGGTGCCACTCCATGCCAAAGTCCAAAAAGAGTGCACAAACTGAGCATTATTATTTTCATGAAAATGAATAGTTTTAAGAACGAGAAAGTCAGCTATGTTCTACCTCTTAGTTATAATCCTAAAACCCAGTTACAGAAGTTCCCAAATCCCTTTCAATATAGCATTACTGAAGTGAAGAAAAAAAAACCCAACAAAGTAATTTATAGTCACAAAGAAGAAAACATTTTAAAGGTAAAAAATATAATCTGTCTCTTAAAATGCAAAGAGCAACAGGAAATAAACACAGTATCTGGCAGAATTTTAACATTGTCTAATCCAAGCCTGTTCTGTTATTAGACTACCCAACAGTCTCCAGGTCTTACCATGTATGCCATCTCTATTAGCTAGCACTTTCAAGTATTACTAAATATTTGTAAATTTTTTTTAAAAACGGAGCAATTCTGAAAGTGCTGGATTGACAGTCCACCCCTTTTATTGCTCACCTGCAGAACATCAGCAGCAGGTTTACGAACCAATGCATCCCAGACTCTGGCCTGCAGGAAACATCTCTTTGTGGGCAAGAAGATAATTTAGTCATTGCCCTTTCAATTCTTGGCCCTTCTAAGCCTGATAGGGATGCCAATATCTGTAGTACCAATCATGGAATAGATGCACTTGATGTGGACACTTTCCTATAGGAAGTGGATCGATACCTTCCAAACATTTTCACATAGGTAACCAAAACCAGATGCTACGACTTTCAGTGACTACTAGTTTGACCTGGTTTTGAAATACCACCACTCCCTGAGTTTCTGGGTTTCCCCAGCACTAACAATCTTCTCCTCTGCACCTTGTTTGCTAACTAAAACACCACACCCTGAGGTCCTAATTCAGCTTGAACCCCAATTTACCTACTCAAAGTTGCATCGTCTTCAGGTGGAGTTTGCCTGAGTAAGGGATAAGCCAGGATCTCAACATTTGGCTCCCAAGCAGTAGACTATTCTACTCCAAAATCTGATTTTAGACTCAAGGGTTACCACAGCACTCTGGGTAGTTTGTTTAGTTGTTTGCATGGGATCCAGGAATGTATTCCATATGTAACAACTGCCAGCAACATTACTCTGAATTTCTGTGGAAGTTCCACTGTACAAGAAACTAGAACCTCAATGAAATAGGCGAGAAGTAAAACATCCCATAGAGGGGCTAAAAGAAAAACCAAAAAAGCAAAGGGAGCTGAAATGTTGGAAACCAAAACGTGCAAATTCTGTTAATGTTTAAAATATGTGAGAGTTTAAACAAGCCTGGCAGCTGAAATGGTTCCCTATAAGAGGCACTGCAAGGGAAATAAATATGGACCTTGACGTTCTTTGTCTTTTTACAGCAGCTGCAGGTGGTTTCAGTTAAATACAATAATTAAATTAGCCACACAAAGTGGTCGCTCTAAGATTTCAAACTAATCTTCACAATGATCTCCTCAACCTCTGCCACTTCTTCAACTTTGAAACAAACCAAAGCCCTCACAAACCCAAACCTGATGGAAGAGGAGGAGCATGCTTGAAGGATTTCATGCCTCTCATAGGAATCTGTGAATGACAAGCTGCATGACAATATACAGCAAGCTTCAGTTAAGCAATTACTTTCATATCCATTCTACCTAGCACGCACAATGCCTTCACACTTCCAGATTTCTCCGCTTGGCCTCCATCTTCCAATTGCCTTCGTTCTTCATTGCAACTCAAGTCACAGAGAACTGGTTCTGCTGTTTTAGATTTGCCACTCAGAAGTAAGAAAGAAAGAAAGTAACTTGTTGTGAGTGCTAATAAACTCAAAACCTTAATATCAAAAGCATTATTATAACTCTTAATGGGCTTGTCTCCAATTAGCAAGTACCTCAAGGGGATGGTTTGAAAGAGTTTCTTGGAATGACAGGTTTTAAACCTAGGAAGGGAAACACAACCCTTTATCCCTCTGAGTAAATAAAATTATATTCCACAGCACTTACTAAATGGAGGCCTTTCAGATAAATTTTTAAATGCTTTAGTCCATGGGGGTGGGCATTCATGAGTCAATGCACATTTTGCAACGGTTCTATTTGGAGTCAACAATCTAAATTTCCCTACTCCGCTGTTCTTCACTGCTGCTATTTCCAACCCCAGAGATGGCTGTACTGCAAAAGTACTACACGTGTATATAATTTGCATTGACAGGCACAATATAGAAATCAATTATTATTTGTTCATTTAGATCAATTGCCTCTGATCATAATCACTGGTCTGAGATGTTATTTGTCAACTCCCTTGCTAGAAGAAGGATTTAGTTTAGGTTCGACTGTGGCTTGCTTCATGACCATAGCTTGGTAAATCAGGATGGTTTAGTACGAGTATCCTTCCTTTGAAGAACCAGCATTATTTTCTGATTAACGTAGTTTTTGATTGGCACTCTCTTGTCTGTTTTGAGGTCTCACTGAAGCAAATGCACTGGTGCATGTGACTGGAAATCAAGAGTTCTGAGTGCAAGTCCCAGCTCTGCCACTGACTCGATGTGCCACTGGGCAAGTCACTTCATCTCTGTGACTCCGTTTCCCTATCTGTTAAATGGGGATAACATTTACCTCAGAGGGATATTGTGAGGATTCATAAGTTAGTGTCTATAAAAGGTGTCAAAAAACCCGAGATAAAGGGACTAAATACATGCTAATCGTTACTTCTGCTTCTCTCTTTCCTCTTGGACTTTCCCTGCTGCCCCCCTTCAACCCACCAATTGGGAAGGCAAGGGGAAACAGACATTAGCTACAGAAAACTACTACTAACTTTATTTTGGATTCTTCTGCAATCTTCTTAAGCCCAAACTCTTTAATCTTTATGGGGTTCAGAGTGCTGCAGGATGACTACACTCTCCTGTTAGGCAGAGAAACCCTACCACCTTCTCTGCCATCCTATATGTTCTATCCCCTTTGTTGGCTCCATCTGCTCCAACTCCTACCCAAACTTGTCCGGCTGGTTTTCAAGACCAGAGTTATTAAATCTGGCACCTTCCACCATCATTAAAACTAATTAAAAATGTAATTAAGAAAAAAATAAACAGTAGAAAAAAATATGGCACGCTGGAACAAAGGTTCCAATTTCACACCAGCTCATAAATTCCTGGTAAAAGAAACGAGACTTACTACGTAGGGAATGGAGTATTTTTGTATACCGAGTTCTTTGTCTGCCAAATCAAGAGTATTTTTTTAAAAGCAAATCCTCCAACAGTTTTCTCCACAGTGAGCTCTTAACCTGGATAGCCCTAAAAATACCACAGACTGAAGTACTACTTGCTAATTCAACACACTGGATGTAAAAACTGGAACAGAGTTCCATAGGCAGGAAGAGAGATGTGGAAAGGAAAAGTGATAACAATAAAACTTACAAAAGTTACACTTCAAGCTCAAAAGCATGTCTCTTTCACCAACAGAAAAATAAAAAAAATATTACCTCACTCCACCTAGCATCTTACATATTTAAAGGTATCTTTTAGTTAGAAGATGGATTCTCTCTCTCTCACTCACTCACACACAAACACAGAGAGTGTGTGCACATGCACATTAAGAGTTCGAAAAGTGACTAGTAATTCTGGGTGCCACACTTTTTGGGTGCCAACTTAAGACCTCTGAAAGAGGCTTGATTTTCCAAAACCCTGAGCACTCACCCTTTGCAAATGAAGCCCCCTTAAGGTATCACACTGCACTCAAAATCACTATTTACTTTTGAAAGCCCTTGCCTGTATTTGTATTTTATATATGCACACATGCGCACACATACACATAAGGTGTATACTTTCTATATGCAGTTTTGTAACTAAACCAGACCACATCAAGTGTTCAGTTCCGCAATTGTTTTTGGATAGCTACCATGCGTTCCATTGTTAATTGCTCTCTGGATTCATTCTGGTATATTATCTCCTTGAATCAAGAGAATGAAGCCACTAATAATGTTATATTACTAGCTTGGGGAAGAAGAACAAAACTGAAAGTTGACATTAGCACTTATAACTACTCTGGTGCAGGGCTACCCAAAGGAAAAGCCCTGGCAGGCACAAAGGTTGGTGTGGCAACTTTCACCAAGTGCTTATAATCTCATTCCAAGGGCAGGTGTGCCTGCAGGTGCCCAGTGATCATCATGCAAATCGGACACAAATTTAATTGTTTTGAACTTTTACATGAAACTTCTCACACAAAAATACTGAACATTAAAGCTTGCTCAGTGTGGGAACCCCAGTGTGTTTCAAGAAATCAGAGATCTACTGTCAGCAATCAATAGGCACCTGTTTTAAAGGGCCTATACATTCAGCTGAGTCTGAAACAACATAGCAATACAGAAATTGCCAGACTGGGTCAATCCCCTGGTCCATCCAATCTAGTATCTTATCTCCAACACTGGCAAGCATTAGATGCTTCAGAGGAAGGTGCAAAAAACCCTGCAGTAGGCAGACTTGGGATAATCTGCCCTCAAAGAGACTTTCTTCCTAAATCCTGGTAGTTAAAGATTTGCTTAAACTCTGAAGCATAAGCTTCTATATGCCTTCAAAACATTTTTAAAGTATTTACTATAAAAATGCTGAATATTGTTATCCATGTAAAACTCCAAGCCCTTTTTTAATCTTGCTAACTACTTGCCCTTCAATGTTATACTGTGGTAATGAGGTCTACAGTCCAATTATGCATTGTGAGAAAAATTATTTCTTATTTTTAAATTCTTCACCTTTCAATTTCATTGCATTATCTCTTGTTCTTATATTAGGAGACAGGGCGAAAAGAAGTTCCTGATATGCCTGCTGACTACCATTTATATCAGCCAGGATGGGCACAGAACTAAACAACACTGAAGCAGTCTAATGAGCTTTTATTAACCTATGTTTGAACTACGATTACTTCTAATGGGGCGACTCTCTTCTTATTCCACAGTAAGAGTAAGCACCGACGAGATCATAAACTGAGATTTCTCCTAGGAGTTAATCATGAACTTGAGCAGGTCCAGATCTCAGTCCAGGGCTGTAATGTGTCTCAGTCCAAAGGATTAGGACATGAATATCTGGCAAAATTAAAATTTCCCACTGAAGTGGGAAAGAGACAACAGCAAAAGAAGGAGGAACTCTGTTTAATTTTTCCATGCAAAGTCCAGAGAGTTTGGTTTGTGGTCTTTTGTCCAGTTTTGGGGACATTTGGGGAGAGAACGTATGAGAGAAAGAAGCAACCAAAAGGCCCCAGAGACAAGTGGAAATTTCCAGACTGTCCTAGACAAGAATAAAAGGAGTACTTGTGGCACCTTAGAGACTAACCAATTTATTTGAGCATAAGCTTTGGTGAGCTACAGCTCACTTCATTGGATGCATTCGATGAAGTGAGCTGTAGCTCATGAAAGCTTATGCTCAAATAAATTGGTTAGTCTCTAAGGTGCCACAAGTACTCCTTTTCTTTTTGCGAATACAGACTAACACGGCTGTTACTCTAAAACTAGACAAGAATGGCTCTCTGGAAGCAGTGCATAAACTCAACAAATGAACAGTTACCAATCAGCAGCACAAACAGCAGCCAGTAGGATGAAATCAGAGCCAGCCAGGTCAAGAAGAAGCCGCCTGATTGCTTGCTGCACCTTTAGGGGAAAAAGCCTCCAAAGTAAAAACCCCTGCAACAGCTCATCTTCCTGAACGGGTGCCTCAGTGAGAGGATTTACTGATCTAGTCGCTTGCTGAAAGTGTAGACTTAAGTGCCATACTCAATACCAAGGGGGAACATGGCCTCTACCAGGATATTTAGGTCTGCCCAAAAGCAGGCCTGCAGCATTGTTCATTTCCCCTAAGTGCAAAAAGTATATATGCTACCCAGGTCAAAGATACGACTATGCAGCACAAACAATACAGCAAATGCTATATTATATTTGAGCACATGGCCCTGGAGGACTTTCTTGCCAATGACCGTTTAGTAAGAAAATGATTTAAAACCTTGATAAAAGTGTTTGGAATTAGTTTTAGTCTACTTCCAGTTCATATCCCATCCTCCTATCTTCTTTCATTCTAGCACAGCCCCACACTTACAGGTTAGCGAGCCATAATGTAAAAAGATCTCTGTGTAACCTCCACTCTTGGCTGACATCAGAGAGTTGCTGCCTTGCAGAACCAACGGAAACCAAGGCTGAGAACAATCTGTACTACAGGTAGTGATCACTACTATGTTGGTTAGAACATGAAAGCCAAAAATACACTACTGTAGCAAAAGCACAGGGAGCAAGTCTCCATTGGTCAAGCTGCAGCTGTGAATGATTAAAGAGAATTAATTCTACTAAATATACGTACATACACTTGAGACACGATACATTTAGTTGTTTTGAGCTTTCACAAGTAAAGGAAATAGATGCACAGCCCAGAGAAAATGGCAAGTATGTTGCCTCAGACTGACAGGAGATGTTTGCTGACAGAAAGACAAACAGCAATGGGTGATATGAGTCTCAAGGGGAAACACCATCAAAATCGCCTCAGGAGCCTTGGATGAAAAAGGTGCTATAGAACTCCAAAGTATTTATTAATGAGCATGGTTCTCGCAGCTACAACAACAAAAAATTCTCAGACATAAAAATAAATCAATGAGACTAAAAATTCTAATTCCTGAAATGTAAATGGATCAAAATCTTCCCAAAGTATCTACTCCTTATTTAAACACTGGGCGGGGGCGGAGGGGGGGGGGAGAATGGGGGAAGGAGTGAAATCTGGTTCCAGAGATTGAGACGTAGTGTAATCAGCACAGTTTCTTGGACACCTGGCAACAAAGGGCTTGACTACACTCTGCTTTGCACTGGTTTAACTAAACTGGTAGAAGAAAGAACTATTTGATTAAATCAGTGTGATCCTCTAGTGTTTATGCATTTATACTGATATCCAAGCGTTCAAACTAGGGCAAAAATCTCAGCGTAGACCAACCCTAAGGATAGGTGTTAGGGCCCAAGAGGGATTTAAGTGACAAAAAGGCTTAAAAATATACGAGAAAAAGCGAGTTGCTAGATGGCATTTGGTTTATGACCGGTTACCAGAGTGGAGGATAGCAGATTAACTGCTGCCTCTCTTCCCCCCCAGAAAGAAGAAAAATCCCAGAAGTTTTTTTCTACAAGGAGCTTTAACTCCATCTGATTTTATATGAAATGTTTTTAAACTCGTTCTGCTGTTTTGCAAAAAAAAAAAAAAAAAAAAAAATTATAAAATTTTTTCACAGATTTCAAAAAATTTTAATATAATTGCTTGTTTGTGTTTCTATGCATAACAGTCTTTGGCCCTTCCAAGTGGATAACTGTAACAGTATCAAAATTACAACCTTGTGTCAGATACCAAAATGGAAAAGCTGCAGGGGGGAAAGATCAATTTTATTTATCCTGACCCCACCCCAACCTCCTCAACACACACTCACGCCACTCATGAGACATTCCCGGGCTGTGTCTTGAACTAACAGGGCTCAGCCCTGGCACAATTCTAACACTGCAGTGACCTATTTTGTAACAGACATTTCCATACAACTGAAAGAAAAATGAGTTTCCAGCCAAACTGCCATGAAGAAACAAATGTCAAATGCCAGCACTAAAGTACTACACCATTTTTATTAGGAAAAATTAGTCACAATGTATCCACCAAACTCTAAACAGAGTGCAGGGATGGCAGAATCCTCCTGAAATATGCAATACTCTATTTAATTGAACGCTTTTTAAATTTCATTTTCTGCACCTGCTCTTCGCCTAGCATAATTCCTCCATAAACCCTGGAACCCTCTGAGGAAAGTGTTTGAGATGTAACAGATGGATTAAACAATAGAGAATCCTATAACTCAAATAGTAACAAGGTGTTCACAAGACCGTTTTTGGTTTTTAACCTTTTACTTATTAAAACGCTTTGGACTTCAGTTAAGCTTCTTTGCTCAGCTTTCATACCACCTTTGAAACAGAAACCCCAGGCACTTTGACAGGTCATCTGTGTCACTGTAACGACTATAGATGCCTCTGCTGAAACGCTAGGTGGTAAATTCCTGCTGACATAGACCAGAACAGCTGCAAACTTTGGGACAGTTCAAGTCAGCATGGGTTATCCCTGCCTCTTACAGAGATACTCCTAAGTAAATCACAACAAACATTACTATCCTCCTATAGTAACAGTAAATCAAAGCTAGATTCATCACAGAAACAGTGAGTGTGTGTCTGTGAAGGAGAAATACAGGTTTAAACTATTAATGGACCAAAGATTAACCTGATAGTATGTTCCAAGAAAACTGGGTCTGAAAGGCGAAAGGCAAGAGGGAAGAGGAAACAGTGTTTGGTTACTGTTGAAACAGTCCTAACTTAGGCTGCACATGTGCATTTTAAATGATTAGAATATAAAACTGCCTGGAAAAACGAACAAAAATATATGCAACAACATGAATAAAGTAAAACATACTAACCTAGCAGCTGAAATCAACCTAATTTTTTCTTTCTAGCCTTCTCATTCTCCCTTTCTCCTGTCTATGGTTTGCTCTCTTCTGTGCATTCCCCCACACCCACCCTTCCATCGCCTGCATCTTTCTTTTTCCACTTTCTTTTAAGTGGTCATATAGCCCAAAAGCAAAACCCACCTTCGCCCAGGGTTTGAAGAGTGTTTCTGTCCCTGTGTGCGTGTACAAAGCAGGTGGGGACTGAAAACAGTATTCTACTCTCAAGTACCACTTACCACACCCAGCCTCCCGCATTTAAGAGTCCAGCTCTAGGAGAACCACTCCTCTAGCTAAGGTAAGTGTTTTAGCATTTCCTAGGTAATGAGCTTCTTCACACGTACTAAGAGTTTAGAGATGCTTATGAGAGACTGATCTTTAATTTTTTAATTAATAATTGCCATGTCAAATGTATCAACTGTATTAGCAATTTTATTAATAATAGAACCCTGCTAGTCCACATTAATTGCTAAGAGTTCTATTGCAAATTAGCTAGAAAACAAACACAATGCATCTGATATAATATAGCTCAAGAGGAGCCCTGTTCATTTATTTGACCAATGCAGTTTACACATATTTAGAGACCTTTGTAATGCTCTAGCAAAAGATACTATTTAGTGTGTTTTGTGAAAGTAGCAAGTCTCAGTAACGTGAAGCCTCATTGCCACACTCTACTATTAAATCTTTGCTGAGAAACTGGGAGAGACACTGGTCCTCTGTGTGTGCAAATCATGCAGTGTATGCATTAGCAAAGTGCATTAACAATCCAGGGGATGATTTCTTCTACCCACTGGAAGGTGGTTTTTTTTTTTTAAAGAATCCTGTCTGCTCTGTATCTCCTAGCCCTAAAACACTGCCATCTTTCCCTTTCCATAAATCATCCTCAACATGCACACTTCCCCTTCTCTTCCCATGGCTCCCACACACACAATATCTGCCCCAACTATCCTCTGCAGATACTAAGTGAAGGATAAAGCTTAAAATCAACTGCACACCCATTTATCCCACTAAAGGTTGCCACTGGCACTACTTGTCCCCCTTGTCAACAGCCTCAGCAGTGAGGTCACAAATTGAACAGGCCGAAGGGACTGAACTATCCTCCTCTATCCCTAGAGATGGTGCCTCCAGGCCAGAGGGAAAGTGTCTTTTAGTACAGCAACATGAGCTTCACTAGACAAAGGGGCTACACATAGCAATGTGGGAGAAGAAATACTTTCATATGTAGAAAAAAGAAAAGGAGGACTTGTGGCACCTTAGAGATTAACACATTTATTTGAGCATAAGCTTTCATGAGCTACAGCTCACTTCATCGGATGCATTCAGTGAGCTGTAGCTCATGAAAGCTTATGCTCAAATAAATGTGTTAGTCTCTAAGGTGCCACAAGTCCTCCTTTTCTTTTTGCGGATACAGACTAACACAGCTGCTACTCTGAAACCTTTCATATGTCAGGATGACAGAAGGACTGTAATGAGTGCTGGCTATTTGATGAGAGCCTATAACCTGATTGCAAACTAGACACCACTACATTATGCTCGAATAAAGACTGGGAGTGGATGTGTCATTACACAAAGTAAAACTATTCCCCCCCCCCCCCCCCGCTCCCCTCAACTGTTTCTGACACGTTCTTGTCAACTGCTGGAAATGGCCCACCTTGATTATCACTACAAAAGGATTTTTTTCTCTCCTGCTGGTAATAGCTCACCTTACCTGATCATTCTCGTTACAGTGTGTATGGTAACACCCATTGTTTCATGTTCTCTGTGTATATAAAATCTCCCCACTGTATTTTCCACTGCATGCATCTGATGAAGTGAGGTGTAGCTCACGGAAGCTTATGCTCAAATAAATTGGTTAGTCTCTAAGGTGCCACAAGTACTCCTTTTCTTTTTGCAGATACAGACTAACACGGCTGCTACTCTGAAACCTATAACCTGATTGTGTCTCAGGAATTACTGACAGGGTGACCCCAACCACAATGGATACCTTCTTATTTATAAGCAAAACAATACAGCTATATATTAATATTAGCAAGCACATGCGGGCAATGCTCCCTAGAATTTAGTGAATGTCTTTGCAGGCCCTGTTAGCTCAATATTCCAATTCCAAAAAACAAAAACAAAAAAGAAGCAAAGCAGCCTTTAGTTATAGTGACTTTCTGCCTTTCCCTGGGAGGAGCTAGGTAATGGGAAAAACTGCTAACGGCGTTTTACCCTGAAAAATAAAGTCTGCCCCACACATATTATTTGTTTGTTCGTTTTTAAATCTCTTCTCCCTCTTAACAAAGCTCTGCTAAAACAGCACAAAGCCCACTGTGCTCTCCTGGCTCCTTCCCTCCCCCCCTCCGAATACCACAGTGACTAAATACGAGTTCTCCTTTAAATAAAACAACAACCACTAAAAAAATAATGCAAAGCACTGAAGCAGTCATGAGACTCCTTGTGCATATTTGGCTGGTGGAAGTAGCTGGAACTCCCTCTCCGTTGGCTTGGGCCTGTAAGCATCTGAGGTTTTGAAACTACGATCTAAACCAGCTTTTCTGCTTTTTAAACAGCCTTGCTCTGGTTCCACAGAACCGGCACAAAGGTCGTAAGAAAGCATCTGGTGTCTTTTTTTTTTTTTTGTAAGCACATTTCAAGTGTTTTTTATTTAATAGATAGCTTTATGCTTTCCCAAATTTTTATTTACAGCCCGCTTAACTAGGGTGACCAGATGTCCCGTTTTTATAGGGACAGTCCTGTTTTGGGAGACTTTTTCTTATACAGACGCCTATTACCCCGCACCCCCGTCCCGTTTTTTCCACAGTTGCTATCTGGTCACCCTACGCTTAACTCATTCCAATGTTTCCTCAAGTCCTTGCTAACCTTTCCTGTATACATGGTGAAGGAATGGCCAGGTATGATCTCCTAGCCCTGAAGCTGGCATGTGAACTGCTCAGTCACTCCGGCTGGTGTTTTCACTTCTTTAAACAATAACCAATGAGCTCTATGGCAATTATGAGGGCAGATTACCGGCCACCCCATCACTGAAATCAAAACTTTACCAAACCTTCTGCCCCAAAACGTTTCACGGTGACCGAAGCACTGGCAGTGTGATGAATCAGGCTGCACAGGGACAATATATATGATGTGGAGATGTAGTCCTCCATATCACTGTGATAACCCTGATCTTTTTATAATTTTGATTTGCTTTTAACCCGCATCACACTGGCCTCTCCATCGCAACCCCTCTACAGCCGTCACCTATTAACATGCCATTGGAAGCAATGGTACATTTCCATCAGCACAGCACGTGCATTCTATCTAAAACAACAACACAGCAGTGAAGTGGTTAATGTAGGACTGAAGCACCACAAATGCTGAGTGATCATATACAGCCATCAGAAAGCTAGGATTTCTTGCCTACTGCATCTCCTCCATGTCCTCCTTTGCATTAATGCTTCTTTCACACACAGGTTTTCAGTTACCGTGATGCAGTCAGATCTGACTCAAGACCGCACACAGATGCAAGAATTTTTTCCTAGGACTATTAACTTTTAGGGAATAAAGGAAGTATCTCAAAGCCATACACTTACTTTGCCAAGTGGTTCGTGAGCATCTGGAGCATCTGTCTGTTTTTTTCTGGGAGCCGATGAACAAGGTTGTGGATCTCGGAGATTCTGGACTCCTGATTCTCCAGCTCTACATTGGGTAACAAGGAGATTATTCCATCGGCTACCTGCTTTTTTTTTTTTTTTTTTTTTTTAAAACAGAAAAAACCACCCAGAGCAGGACAGAGATTCAATCAGAGATGTAGGTGTCTTGAATACACCTGGGCGGGAAATGGTTCACCCATCCCGTGAAGATTTTCAAGATTTCAGAGATCAGAATGGCCAATAGTCGAGCTACCAAGTCAGTCTCTGTCTCTCAATCCCTCCTGTTGGACCTGTTCCATTTTAGATAAATAATTAAATATTTGTTGCACCAGACAGACTGGGCACTCAACTGAGATGCAGGCGACTCAGGTTTAAGTCTATCCTGCGGGGAATATTTAATTATTTATACTAAGCAGAACAGCTCACACAGGAGAGACTGAAATTGGCAAAGGAAGGACTTGAACCTGGATCTTCCAAATTGTAATCACCAGGCTACTGGCTACTTGGGGGGGAGGGAAGGGGGAGAAGAAGGGGTGTCTGTCTTTGAAGTTTTGGTTATGACAATTGACATTTTCCCAAAAAAACAGTTGTTGAAAAATTCCTGACCAACTCTAGCATGAACCCCTGGTTTTGCATCGTCTCTCTATTCAGCTGCACTGTGGGTCCTCAAAATTCTAAGGTTTCTTTTTACCCATGTAGTCCCCCATGATGAAAAAAAGTTTCTAAAAAAAAGGGACACACAAACCAAAGGGGTGAACTAATGGACCGAGGATGCAGGTTGACAAAATGCCAAGCAAAGCCAAGGCACTTACAACCAGAGACCAGGCTGATTGTAATTCAAGTGGCTACCATTTGGCTTGTTTCAACAGAGAAAGCAGCTGAATGTGCTTGTATAATACATGTTCAATCTCCATAAGGGTATCTTTAGCCCGATAGCTAGAAAGGTTTTGACAACTGGTCATCCTTATTTCATTCACAAAAGTGGAAATATCTTAATATTTGCATTTCATTTATAGCATGAGGCCTTTGGTGAGAAAGTCATTGGAAGTCATCTTGTTAAAAGCCCTTCTTTGGATATTTCACCCTCCCTTTCCCTTCCAGGAAGGGCAGGTTCAAATGGAGTCATTTCAGCACATTAATATACCACATGAAAGACTAGCAACATCAGCAGCTACGTACCTGTTACTTGTTTTGAGATTCAAGGATGCTAAACTCTTTACAAACAATTAACTGACCCTCACAATGGCCCTGTGAGTTTAGAAGGCAACAGATAATCTCACAGAAATAAATCTGAAACATAGAGAATTTGAGTGATTTGCCCAAGGTCAGTGACAGAGTAAGAATAAGGGAACCGGAGTCCTGATTCCTAACCCAAACGCTAACCATTCAATATCTAAGAACAGCACTGAACACCTTCATATCTAATAAGGTCTGCAATTACCATAATTACCCACCCAACAGAGCCCCTGCCTCATACAGTGCACAAAATGGACAGTGCTCACTTAATGAGCAGCTATTCAATATTTTGATTTCTCCTCACTGTTCAATGTGTGGCCCTAGGCCTTGTTTACTGAGCACTATTCCCGCTCTGTACTGAAGACAGAATTGCTTATTTCTTCATAAAAAGAAAAGGAGTACTTGTGGCACCTTAGAGACTAACAAATTTATTTGAGCGTAAGTTTTTGTGAGCTACAGCTCACTTCATCGGATGCATTCAGTGGAAAATACAGTGGGGAGATTTATATACACAGAGGACATGAAACAATGGGTGTTATCATACACACTGTAAGGAGAGTGATCACAGAA